>NW_019091197.1:7303545-9703545 GCF_002217175.1 Folsomia candida | reverse complement strand
ATCTGTTTGCATAGACTCTGTAATAACAGAAAGTAGAATAATTGTCTTCATAAAATTCAAAATATAAAAAGCATTTATAACATAAATATAACAAAGAATAATAATAAAAATAATAAAATAAATATCAAAAGCAAAATTACATCATATTTTTGGTAAGTATAACTTTGATCTAAATCCTTCGATAAAATAGTCTGCAATTTAGATTTGTGCAAAGAGAGGAATGGACAGTCACTTCAATGAATAGAGTGTTCAATCCAGGGATCATCCGTTGGTAGCCAATTATGTATTATTATTCCACAATAATAACAAGCAAGCCGATCTCCATATCCGGTAGAGTAAAATCCTGCTTCACTAAAATTTTGGGGATTCTGCTTACATTTTCCGGTCCAGTTCTTGAATGTTGCTAAACGATCATTATTTTGACACATATCTTTGTTGTCAATATCGTATGGTTTATAGACCAGAGTTGGGATAGTTTCATCTTGGAGAGCCATGTTCAAAATTTTAAATAAACAAATACGAAAAACCTTTTTTGGTTAGAACTGTATCGCACGAGGTCTGACACTACAATGAGCATATCTCTAATATGCTGTACTATTTTAGCATAGTTTATGAAATTATTTAAACAATTTTTACATAACCACATACCTCAGTCAAAAAACATTCTGTCATTATGTGGAGGGGCATATGAAGCCTTCTGTCTTGATGTCACGTCCTTACTGTTGCGAGGTCTTTGGGGAATTCCCGTTGGAGTACGATAAGGGTCAAAGGTCTTATTGAGAGCATCATTTTGGTTTAAAGGTGCCCATGCACTGAAGCTCGACAGCTTATGAGCACTGTCTGTAGCTGTCTGTTTTAGAGGAATAGAATCTAAGGTACCAATAAGATCATTTCTCACTACAGATGAAAATAGAGCGGTGGGGACATTTAACATTTTGCACACTCTCAGGAATCTGTTGATTCCGTTAGGATATTTGGTCCATGTCAAATCTCTAATGGAGTAACTCATTA
Source organism: Folsomia candida (assembly GCF_002217175.1). Lineage (NCBI taxonomy): Eukaryota > Metazoa > Arthropoda > Collembola > Entomobryomorpha > Isotomidae > Folsomia > Folsomia candida. The sequence goes on along the minus strand of NW_019091197.1, from coordinate 9,702,534 downwards.
AATCCGAAATGTTAGAGTCGGGTTCATACTCGCCTCCCCAGAAAGTTACTCGTCCTGATTTATCCCATTTTATCATTTCAGGATGACACTTTAAAAACCCTAGCAGACTGTGAGCTTTACTCATTAGAGAGGTAGGAAACTCTTTTAGCATTTTTATATCTGTTTCAGACAACGAGAATTTTTCAGGGGAACCAACTGGAGTAGACCCTGTACTAGAAGGAGTTACAGGCGGGGGAGTTTCAAGAGTGGAGGCAGCATTACTTTTCCCCAAGGATGTTTTATCTTCACCGGCAACCATTCTAACGGAAATAGGTTTATCTAAAATGTCTTAGCTGACTATTTACACGCTTCATTAAACTACTGTACAATTGGACTTTAATATCCTCCGGAATTAAGGATTCTAAAACTGATGTAGCTTCCTGACCCTTGTCCGTAAAAAAGTGAGTTTTAGCATGATCCAGTGTGTTGGTCTTTTTTAGAAGCTGGGAATACTCGTCTTCACTAACAACTCTCATTTTTTTCGACATTTTTACTTTTTTAACTTTAGAACCCTAAGTGTGAACTAATTGCTCGTCCTGCTATTGCACCAAGAGCTGAAAGCACTGGCGTTATTAAAAATGTAAGAAAACCTCCTTTCTGTACTAAATGTTCCTTCTTGCTTTTATGAGATTTTGACTTTTTTGATAATTCCCTGATTTGATCTTTGTGTTTGTGTAATTTCTTTCTTGTTTCCTCGTCTACTTGAAAACGACCTTCTAAAATATTTACAGCAATTTCACTTAGTGCTCGTATCTCGTCCGGGGATGCTTCCTGAATGATCTTCTTCCTCTTCAACCCCTTGCATGTCACAAGTTTCTTCAGGAAGGAGAGGTTCCGATTTAGACAGTGACTCATTTCTCATGTAGCTTGACAAATCGTTGACAATTTTTAATGCTTTAGCATGTGAGCATTGAGCGTTGCCAATATGGAATGAGAGAGGACATTCAACAGAGTCTTGTAAACCCGGATTTTCAGAACGTTCCTTGATATTTTCAAGTAATAAATCCTCTGTGTTAATAACAGTCCAGTTAAATCCCAAATTCTTCAAAACGTTTGCTTTTTGTAGTCCTTTGGTGTATACTGTAGCGCCGTTTAAAGTAGACAAATACGCCAAAACTCTATTAAAATTTTCCCGCCCAGCAAACCAGTAAATTTTATGAAGTCTATTTTAACAGTACTTCACTATACGCCTTTCAGGGGCAGTAAGAGAGTTGAAATGACAGGGGGGTTTAATAAAGAAATGTTTCTGGAAGCAATATGGCTGCTCGGTATACTCAATATTACAAATTGTTATTTCTTTAAAGACAAATCCTCTTGAAAGTAAATATCCTTCAAATTCAATAACGTACTTCATTTTGGTATGTACACGTATTTTGGTTCGTCTGAAAAAATTCCTTGGAGCACTCTGGTTCTGTCGTTGCACAAAGGGTGTAGATTAAGGAATAAGTACGAGTACGGTTGCTCAGTCGCTCTTTTATAGGCATCAGATAGGAAATGAGTATTGTGTGGAAAGAGCTGTTTACCTAAATATTGTATTTGAGATGCGAACGTGGGAGACCTCATAATTACCATATAATGACAATTTAGCCGTATATCGCGTCCGAATTTTCCTTGAGGATATAGATTTTGTGTTAATAGAATCACTGATACTGAATTATGATGAATTCCTCTTGTGAATAACGTTTGAATTTTTTCGTTCGTCAGCACATCCTTCATTTGGTCATCAATTATTAATAAAGTTGGGTTTTTGTTACTAAATTCAGACATATCAAAATCCAATCCTTGTCTAAATTCTATCCGATTATTATGTTTTGCCATATCATCATAAGCAGGTTGATTTTCTGTGTAAGAAACAATTACCCTACTTGGGCAGGGTTCAATTAATTGTGTATCGTGAGTCAGTAGTTTTTTAACAAACTCTGATTTTCCTGATTGGGAGACTCCGGAAATAATTAACGAGAAGGGATGTAAAAGCTTTAGAGAATGACCTTCAATTTCCATTCTGCTGTTTTCGAAAATGCAACGTTACTATGCACTGTCCTTTTTCAAACTGAAGCTCGTCGCCAAATTCGTCACATAAAAGAATTTCGATTGTGTCAAATTCAAGTTGACTTAGTGGTAAATAATAAGGACGAAATTCGTGAGTCACCGCTTCATTTTTCTTTGCAGTTACATTGACCATTCTTAGTAGGGGACAAAGACAGTCTCCCACAATTTGACTTTTAATTATATCACTATATATAAAAATATGATATATCCCCCTAGAAAGATTGGGGGAGTCGGTTGCTATCCTACTAACGTCAAATCGACACATATCATCAAGGGCATATAGATCAAACCCTAATATGTTAGCTAAACAAACACTTAAATAGAACGTTCCACAACCCTGTAAAAAATGTACTCTATTTGTTCCAGGGTTATATGCAAAACTTGCATAAACTTCGTCTTTAACGACTAAGCAGAGATTGACTTCTTCAACAAGTGACTGCACATCTTGGTATTGTTTATTTTTAACCATGCGATGACCAATATTGTTTTCTGGATCACTGGGAAATAGTATTCGTCTTGCGTCATCGTGCTGAAACGTTTTCAAAGAATTTACATAGGTAAACTCCGTAATAGCTACTTCATATTCGTTAGATATAAAATTCAAACGTTTTGGAAGTTTGGTTTTATATAACGACATCCTGTTATTAGGATAGTATCGTGGGCTAACATTAGAAGGAAGATGTAGGTAAAATGACATGATTTTTCGCTTAAAAGTAAAGACTTTTCTTGGCAACTTCTATTATTCAACTGCTAGCCTACGAAGCTTCACACTGTTTTTATCCTTTTTCCCAAGGTACTACTAATCCAAAAAAAATGAAGCATGTTCATATATTTCACCACGAACACTATCACCACGTGTTAGAAAATCAAATTGGTAAAGGCATTCCCGTGTTTAGCGGTCACCGGCAGAAAGGAGGTGGTCTAGGAAGTATTCTAGGGTTTATTGGTCGATACGGATTACCGCTCATTACCAAATATATTCTACCCCATGCAGCGCCAGCAATTATGAGTACAGTATCTGATATTTCAAATGGTCATCCAATAAAAACAGCCCTTAAATCAAATGTTATTAAAATGGCAAAAAACGTTGGAAAATCTATTCTTAAACCACAAGAAGGAGCTGGATTAGGTTCTAGAAAACGAAAAGCTTTACTAGGAGCAACGTCAGAAGAGTGTAAGGTGTTGCACGAATCACATCACTCGTCAAACCAAAAGAAATCAAAATCTTCATCAGTAAAATCAGTCGGCAAAAGAAAAACACCAAATACATCTAAGAAAAGAAGATCAATTTTTAGTAAACGGGATATATTTGGATAATGGCATTAATCAACGAGTTCTCTCAACCGTCTATAAGAGGACAAGTAGAGTTGTTTGGTCTTCCGCCTACAGACACAACGGTTGAATCCAGTTTCGACGCAGAATATAAACCCGTTGTAAATATTCAAGATAATGATGCAAAAATCGATTTTCGAATAAGTGGAAATGCTTCGCAATATCTTGATTTGTTTGACCATTTCTGTTATCTTCGAGTAAAAGTTGTTGCAGCTGATGGAAAAGATTTACCAGCGGCAGCAGAGGTTAGTACTTCTAACTTATTTATGCATTCTCTGTTTTCGCAATGTGATGTTAGCATAAATAATCAACTTGTTTCAACTAGCAATAACTGTTACATGTACAAAGCTTATTTAGAAACAGTTTTGACGTACGGAACTGATTATATAAATTCCCAAGCGACTTGTCCGCTATTCTACAAAGACACAGACAATGGATCGCTAAAAGATACTAACACCGGCTACAAGAAAAGAAAGCACTGGATTCGAGCCTCAAAACCAGTTGAATTAATTGATAAATTAAAGTTTGACCTTGCTTATCAACATCGATATATTTTGAATGACACAACAGTTACCATTAGTCTAGCCAGAGCTGTTGAAACGTTTTCGCTTTTGTGCGGAGCACTTGCTTCAGGAAGTACCGCTATTAACCCCAAAGTAAAATTCCTTGATGCTAGTCTGTTTGTTAGAAAACATGTCTTATATCCAAGTATAGTGTTGTCTCACCAAAAGTTACTTGAAGGAGGGCATAGTGCTCGATACCCCTTCAAAAAATCAGACGTAAAATTTTTTTCAATTCCTAAATCTTCACAATCCTTTATTGAAGAAAACGTTTTCCTTGGTACAATTCCAACTAGAATTGTTATCTGTCTAATTCCGAGTAAAGGCTTTGTCGGGGACTATGACGTTAATCCATATGTATTCCCCCATTACAATCTTAATTATATCTCATTAAGTGTGAACAATGTTCCTTATCCTATTAAAGGTTTACAACTTGACTTTGACAGTGATATTAAGTTATTACCATATTATTTAATGTATTGTTCTCTTGGAACAGCAGGACAAGATCAAGGTTTGACTTTTGATAGAGAAAAATTTTGTAATGGTCAGACATTTTTTGGATTTGACATTAATCAGTCGACTGGGTCAGATTCAGCGCTACAGTTGGAAAAAAACGGATGTGTAAGAATTGAATTAAAATTTGTCAAGGCTCTACCTGAAGCGGTAAATTGTTTAGTTTATTCTGAACATTTTAAAATTTTGGAGATTGACAGATTTCGACAAATTTCTGTTCAATAATGAATTCTTTACAACTTCGATATGCTTTAATTAACTCTATGAACCTTTTCATAGCAGTTTGTGCCAAAGATCAGTTAGACAGTATTAATTCAAAACCGTTTGCAATTATTAGTAATAACCAATCTTCAAGCAAAGCGGGGATGCACTGGTTAGCTTTCTACAAAGAAACTGAATCGTCTGTTCTAGAATTTTTTGATAGCTTTGGAATGCTTTGGAATGAAAGTTTTTATGGAAAAGAATTTGAAGATTTTGCATTAAGAAACGAAAAAAGGGTTAGACAGTCATCATCTCAGTTTCAGTCAAATTCCAGCAATCTGTGTGGAGGATACTGCTTATACTTCTTGATTAATCGAAACCGTGGCTTGTCCTACGATAAAATTTTAAATAAATTCAACTCAGAAAATACTCTTGTGAATGATAAAATTGTATCAAACTTTGTAAAAACAAACCTTTACTTTCCAAAATGTTCCAAATGTGGAATCGATTGTAGCGGAAAATGTGCAAATAGTCTCAGCGCTATTTGTATTCAGAAAAATAGACATTGTGTTCGAATATTTCAAACAATTCAATCATGAAAACAGACAAGCTTTTGAAAGAAACCTACTTTAATCCAAAACATATTGGAAGTTTTGGTGGACCTCATCGTTTATCTGCAGCAACGGGAGTATCTATCAATGATGTTGTAACTTTTCTACAACATTATGAGACATACACAACTAACAAATCCGTGAAGCATAAATTTTTAAGACGTAAAATGACTTCCCACGAAGTGGATTATTGTTGGCAAGCCGATTTAATAAATTTATCAAAATATTCAAGATTAAACAAAGGAACAAAATATTTATTAACTGTAATAGATACTCTAAGTAGGTTTGCTTTTGTTAAACCTCTAAGAAAAAAAGATGGAAAATCAGTAACCGAGTCTTTTAAAGAATTAATCCTAAACTCAAATCGGAAACCAAAGTTCATACAAACAGACGAAGGAAAAGAATTTTTTAACAAACAATTTACTAATTTATTAAAGGAACAAGACATAAAATTATTCTATAACCACTCACCACTTAAGGCAGCAATGGTCGAAAGGTTCAACAGAACTCTGATGACGAGATTACAAAAAGTTTTCACATATAGAAAAACAAATGTGTACTATGATATTTTACAAGAAGTGGTAGATTCATATAATGCGAGCAAACACAGAATTATTGAATGTTCGCCTAGGTCTGTCAACAAGTATAATCAGATGGATGTTTGGTTTCGGAGTAATAAAGATGTTCTTATGATGAAGCCTCAAAAACCGAAATTAAAATCAGGAGATTTTGTTAGAATTAAAATAAATAAAGCGCTTTTCAGGAAAGGATATTCCCCTACTTTTACAGAGGAGATTTACAAAATTAGCGAAGCTCATAGCAGCAAACCTATAACATATTCTGTTATGGATAATTCAGGGGGAAAAGTGTTAGGAATTTTCTATCCTCAAGAGCTATCTAAAGTGGAGACCTAAACTTTGCAGGTAAAAATTATTTGAAAGATGAAAGCTGTCTCCATTTCTGCCCGTTCGGGCAGAAATGGGGACAGGTATTCATCAAGTATATATCTAACATTGGTGAACCGTCAGACTTTCTTTTGCTCCTCCAACTGCCAATCAAAATGGATTTTAAAAGTTTTCGCCACATCATCCTCCCCGCAAATTTGTTGCATACAACAACAAAGCATCTTAACCACCTACTAGCATCTACTAAGGAGGACAAACCTTCACCGACAGTACTAGACGAATCTAGCAAAAGTGTGGAAGGATTTCATTCCATGGCCCAATTTGCGCCCGCCACACCCACTCAAATGTGAGAAAAACACGAAAATCATCACCTTCAAAAATTCACAAAAAATCCAATTTTGATCGGATTTTCACAATTTAAGGCTTTTCGTGATCCCAGATAGTTGTTCTATAATATCCGACACCAAAATTTATTTTTCTAATTGTTAGACTATTTTCGAAAACTTTTTGTCCAGGGGTGTGTCACTTCGAAAGAATCAAAATGTCAAAAAAGTTGAGTTTGATATTGGATATGATCAAGCAACTATCTGGGATCACAAAAATGCTTACATTGTAAAAATCCGATCAAATTGGATTCTTGGTGAATTTTCTATTGAACCAAAACAGGGTATTTTTCGTGTTTCTCGGACATTTTAGTGGGCGTGGCGGACGCAAATGGGGCCATGGCATCAAACCGTTTCAGGGTTTTGGTACACTCATGGATACTACAGCATATCTGAAGGGCATCGAATTCTGAGAGGGGCATGTTCTGAAGTTCCCCTCCTAAAAGTTTACTTCCGTTCATTGAAATTATGTGAAGCAACCATCATCAGATATGATAAATTAAATTAAGTTCAGGGACCAATGGCATCGTTCTCATGAAGTATTTGTGGAGGTTCCAAATCCAAATGGTGCGCCACTCCTAATATTCTTGTACACAATTTTTTGAACACGACAATTTTTCCCTGAGTTATTTGTATGTATGTATTGGTGGGGTGACGATCCTGCCGTAGTTAGAGTGGACCGTCAGCTGCTTAAGCACTAGGGCTTATTGAAGTCTCCCTGCATACACCGCTTAATGTGCTGAGTTATGACTCTCACAATTTACCGATCTAACTTGATCAACAAACCGCCCTGATCTGATTATGAATTGAATCAGATCGGGCAGAGGCATAGTAACTATTTGCTCTGGTGGCAAATCGTGCCTCCCAAAGAGTTCTAACCTTAGGGCACAGTACTTCTCACAGGATCCAAGAAAATGAAATACAGTCTCAGGGCCACGGCCGCATAGGCACGTGGCCTCATCAACTAATCCCATTGTTCTATGATGCCCATTTAAAGTGCAATTCCCGGTTAAGGTTTGTATTACTGATCGCAGATTATTCCGATTTAGGGTTAAAAGCTTTCTGCTAAGCCCTGAAGAAGGGGCAAAGAGAAAAGCTTTGGAAGTTAAACAACCCGTGCTGTTTTTCCACGATTTGGTATGCTGCAATCTTGCCCAGTTTACAATGCTGGAGATTACAGTGCTTCTGGATAGAGGAATAGAGGGCTGCGGGCCAAGATACTCTGTAAGAGTACCTTCCTTGGCCAACAAATCAGCCACTTCATTCCCTTCAAATCCATGGTGAGAGGGGATCCAATAAAGTGTTACCTCCTTAGTCTCCCCAATATGATTTAGCATCTCAATAGCCTCAGCAGTCAGTGATGAAACTGGCCATGGGCTAGTGAGTGCTTTAATGGCACCCTGACTATCAATGAAGAAGTCAACGGTGCCATAGTTCTGAGAATTGTCGGTCAACATTTCAGAAGCCCTGATAATACCCATAATCTCTGCCTGGAAAACCGTGGGTGCCCATCCCAGAGGAATAGAGCACCTCACAGCTTCCTGGACAATATTGTTGTATGTGAGGTAGTAAGCCGCACCCGAGCTCTCACCCATCCGTGAGCCGTCTGTAAAACAGCTCACATCAGAGGCATCCGTGGGCACGCTACCATCCTCCCAATCTTGCGCCGAACAGATAGAGGTTACGAAATACCTCTCTGCTGGTGGATTGATAAGTTTCTCACACGGCATCTGGAATTCAGGAATACCAGATGCCATGATTTCGACAAACTTATTGTGCTTTAGCGCCATCGTTCGATCACCCCCGGTCCATTTTTTCCACTGGCCGTGGTGAGCGAGACGATGGTCAGTTCGTAGTGCAACTTGCTGTACCCGGATGTCCATTGGGACAAGCCCCAGTAGACACTCCAGGGCTGCAGTAGGAGTGCTAGACATTACACTGGTTGTACCAAGCATGGCGAACCTTTGTACTCTTTGCAGCTGGGCCATGTGGGACTTCACCTGTGTGGCCGGAGCCCACAAAAGTGACCCATATTCCATGGCCGGGCGAATTATGGATTTGTAGATCCAATTTGTGACTTTTGGGGAAAGACCACAAGTTTTACCAATGGCCCTCCTACACTGGGCCAGGGCACGCAAACCTTTTTGTGCCCTAGCCCTGCATAGTGGGCCCCAATTCAACTTGTGATCCAATAAGACCCCAAGATATCTTACCTGCTTTTGATAAGGGATGGGAATACCATCCAACTTGATCACAGGAGCAGTGAATTTGTACTTCCTAGTAAATAGTACCAGGGCAAGCTTATCATTAACTGACAGGCTCACCTCTTTGCACCAGTCACTAACAAGATTTACTGCTCGCTGCACATGGCTCCCCACTGTACCAAGGTCAATGCCCCGTCCCACAGTTGTGAGATCGTCGGCATAGCCCTGTGAGTACAATTGAGGGAAACGAAGATGCAGTTTTTCTAGAATTTCACTCACGACAAGATCCCAGAGAAGTGGAGAAAGGACACCCCCTTGACGGCACCCTCTCTCCACCACCCTCCCAATCTCATGAGTAGAGTCAGTTACCCAAGTGGTTCGTGTCCGGAGCATGTGCTCAATAAATCGAACACATACATCATTGACGCCAAACCTCCTAAGGCTATGGATAATGGAATCCGATCTAACCTCATTAAAAGCCTCCTTCACATCCAGCATCACTGCAATACAGTACTCGCCAGAGTCGAGGGCCCCCTCAACAAGGCTAACAATCTGATGAAGGGCAGCCTCCGTGGAGACGCCCTTCATATAAGCGTACTGACTGTGTCTCTGCAGTCTGTCTACAAGAGCAGGCGTGCGGACCCAGCCATCTACCAATTTCTCGGGTATTTTTAGCAGAAAGGATGTTAAGCAGATGGGCCTCCAAGCGGACGCCCTTTCGTAACTCTCCTTTCCTGGCTTTGGTAAGAATACCACTCTGGACTCTCTCCATTTGAGAGGTGTGTAACCAAAGGTCAGGCACCCCCTCATAAGGGGAACCAAATACGGAATTAGCTCTGCTAGCCCACGCTGTAGAAGGGCCGGAAGGATACCATCCTTTCCGGCCGCTTTTAGTGGGCCAAACGAGTTAATTATATTGCTGATTTTTGAAGATGTTATCATCAGATTTATGGATTCATCATCCATATTTCTATGGTCAGGTTCCCATGGAACCCGTTGAGGGTCCCATGGGAACGATTGATCCAGTAATAAATCATATGTCTCTGATAGGGTCCTGGTGTGAACACCGCCACCCTTATCCAGTGATCCTAATTTGATGGTGCCATCGTTTCGAAGGATGCGAGAAAGTCGGGCAGCAACAGGTGCCTCCTCAACACTCTCACAGAACCTTCTCCACGAGGCGGTTTTGCTCCTCCTCAACTCATAGGAGTAATGGTTACGAGCAGCTTTGTATTCCGCCCATTCTTCCTCTCCTCCGAAGCGGGCAACCCGATAAAGCCTACGAGCCTCCTTCCGAAGAAGTGTCAGCTCACTGCTCCACCAAGGTACCCTCTTCCTCCTAAATTTGAGTACATTTTCAGGGCAGGCCACATCGTAAGATTTAAGGATAAAGTCACAGACCCTACTAGCCCACTCCTCAATTTCATCCGTAGATGACATTGGGCATGTACTCGCAGGGTCAAGTTCCGTTAATCTTTTTAATTCTGATTTGTATAAGTCCCACCTTGTTCTCTTCCTGTCCCTATAGATTATGGGGTCAGGGGGACCAAGGCTGAGGCTGGCCCTAATATACCTGTGGTCGGAGCAACTTTCGTTGTCATCGACCCACCAAGCTTTTATTCGGTCCAGCAAGTGGGAGGATACAAAAGTGACATCTAATACTTCCTTCCTATTGGATACAACAAAGGTGGCTCTGTGTCCCCTATTAATGGGGTGCAGATCCACCTGTGTGATGTAATCCAATAGTTGTGCACCCCTGCTGTTGATGTTGGTGCTTCCCCACATGGTGTGATGTGCGTTGGTATCACTCCCTATTACCAGAGGTAGACCGTTGGTCTCACAGTATGAGACCAAACGACACATCTCCTCTGGGGGGCATGCATAGTTTCTGTCCATATATACTGAGGCTGTGTCCATATATACTACCTCTCCAATACCCCCCCACTGGGTACGGATGGCTGTGACATCTCTGCAGCATAAGTCAAGCAGGGGCCACGCTTTGATGTCCCTACTTGTGATAATACAAGATCTGCTGGAGTGGGCATCCCGACAAAAATAATGTAGGTTACCACAACCCCCCAGACCTCGTGTTTTGCCTTTATACCAGTACGGTTCTTGTATTAAGGAAAAGTATGTGTGCAACTCTGCTAGGGTACGACATAGAGAAGTCGTACCCTGTTTTGAGTGTTGCAAGTTAATTTGCACCAAGTTCACACTTTTGGTTGTCATACTGAAAGATGACAGCCCGGTTCGAAGAGATGTAGATGAGTGTGATGGTGTATTATTAGTGATGTTGTTGTTAGTCATTGTGAGTGAGGGTTATGACGCGAAGTTAATTTTGAAGGGGTGTTTCAGTTACCCGAAACACCAACTCATCAAAATAGTAATTAAATTCAGCGGGCGGTTTTAAGGCCGCCACGCCAGATTTAGGAATGCGACAGAAACAGAAATAACCTTGACCTGACCTTATCGAATGTGTCATTCTCCAAGTGGTCGTGTCCATATCCTTGTTGAGTCGAGAAATGGTGGGGAAGAGTACCTTGGCTAAAGGTGGTGTCGCCTCCCTGACCCAAAAGCTCACCTTTACCTCCTCTTCGGGTGGTTTGGGGTCGCAGGTGGCGAATTTCCCCCCTTCCAGCTTATCCACCTCCCCTTCAGCCCAAAGTTTGGTGGTGGGGTCACGGCATGTCAGAACTATGCCCTCACCCCGGATCACAATACCTCCAAACTTGAGCTGCGTAGTCGCTGCTGCAGCATAAATAGCAGAGCGAAGTCCCTCCTGGATGACGTCTTGATCTTTTTTAGAAAGAGGGCGGTGAGGGTCATCTTTATAGGTAATGACCACTTCACTGCCCTCGATCACGGCATCTCTGTAGGTAGAGGGACGTTTTTCTCCCTCGGATTGTTGGAATCTGGGGTCGCCCTGCCTCTCTTCTTGTTGGTGGTGGTGGAGGAAGAAGACGACCCAGCAGCTTCTTTTTTTAGTGTGGGGTCAATCTCGTGAAGATTGACCCGCTTCACTTTTTCCCCTCCTCTACAAGTGGTTGGGGTAGAGGGGAAGACCCTGCTTCCAGTCGCGGTGGCCCTGGTGGCAGTTGTAGTAGTAGTAGTGGTATTAGTGGTGGTGGTGGTGGTAGGAGCCGTGATGGTGGTGTTGGCGGTGGCAGTGACGTCATCATTGGATACGGGGGCAGGAGGCGCACCCCCAGCCCGCAGTGCCTTCGCCCGTTGCCTCCTCGCCCTCCTCCTCACCGTACGGCTGTTAGGGCCATTGTTATTGGAATTGGTGGTGATAGGGGGTAGTGGCAATGTTCCACTCCCTACGTCACCCCCCGTCTCCATCTCCTCCCCCTGGCCACCACAAACCGCATCCTCAAAAGGGGGATGCTCCTCATCTGTGAGGAGTGATTCCTCAACCTCGAAGGGGAGAGGTAAGTCTCCCTCTTCGCCCTCAGGTTTGAGGATCTCCTCCTCCATACGTTCTTCTCCTTCGTTCCTGGAAGGAGAATTATTTACAAAAAAAAGTAAAATAATATATGACAGCCATAAGCCCACAGAATTTGGGCTTATGGCTGTCCACATAATTAATATAAAACAATAAATGTAGCGGTTGCGGTAGGTGAGAGGTCGGTGGTGAGGACTTTCTCCACACATTTCATGTGGAGAGAGTCCCTCATCCCCCTCACTCACCCTCCTCCACAACCAGGTCCTTTCCTGGGAGCTGCTCCTTCCTCCCATGTCGGGGTTATTTAAGCAGGGGTCATTATTTTCCTGACAGCGTGTGATCCGTCTGCTACCTACCTCAGATCGTTTTTACACATGACAGAATTTTTGTTTATCACGATGCAGGTTTTCCAACTAGTAAGATTGTTCGTGGAGTTTTTGTTCACCTGAAATGTATGTGTCTGGGATGCGTGATCTTTACTAACAATTGATGCATCTCAGAGTTTGCTATCCGATTTTGACCAAGTGTCACTCGACACGAAACTCCATACATGCTAAAATCCGAAAAGTTGAAAACGGCAGTATGTTTGGAAAGTGTAGCACTTATATCTTTTGGGCCCTTTTATCCTATTATCCTTTAAAACCCATCAGGACGAACAAGATTTTCAGGAATTGAAATTCATAGCTTCTCATGAGAAAAATATCAAACTTCCAATACTGTTTGCTTTAAGAATTTTACAAAATTGTTTGCTTCACAAATTTTTACAAATTGCGAAAAATTTTGTGGATTGCATTGTCAGTTTTTGCATATTCAAGTACGGCTACCCTTCAGTTCCATTTAGTTAGTTACCTTTCTGTAAGAAGCTTGCTGAACTGTGGGTCAATTTATTAGATTAAAAATAAATGTTATCTTAATTTAATTATTCACCAAGTTTTTGGATATATTGACAAATCCATTTTGTTAAAAATTAAACCTACTGCAAGTCCTGCCATGGACTGGTCGGTGAATGAAATTATCAAGTTATTTTGAACTGCAAAAAATGAATAAAATGTAATGAGGCTTTTGTGCAAAAACAACCATGAATGAATATACTCAAGTTTTTTTATCCTTCAGTGGTCCACCTTCCCTCCCGGTGGAGAGAAGACTTTGTCGCACACCTCTCATCAGCTAATTCCCACTCGTTCCACCAACTTCTATGTTGATTTTCTCCATAACCCGCCGAAATTGTTCCAAATTTTTTGGTGCCATTTTTTATGAGAGTTTTGTTTCTTAATTTATGCCCAAAATCTTTCAATGGGTCGACACTGAGGTACGTTTGGAGCATTGTACTTTTTGTAGTCGAAATCAGGGTTGGTACCCTGTGACTATTTTGACATTCTAGCACGTTCTTTTCGTGATGATCACCAAACTACAAGAATATAAATTAACCCAACGAAGACTTCCAAAAAAGTAAAAGAAATTATTTCTCATGGGCATGAAATTTATTAATCCTTTGATTATTTACGTATATAAAAACAACATTTTATTAGTACCCACACATTCCTTAGTTATCGTCGATAACTTATCGATATAGATTTAAATATGTCTGATATATTTCTACGAGTACAAATGCACACATATTTACAAACGTATGAAAATAAGTATGCATGTATATTTACCTAAATTATTTAATATAAAACAGTACTGCAAGTTAAATCATTCAAAAAATGTTACAAAAATACAGTCATTGTAATCACTTAAATTAAGGAATTAAATTTAGATAAGGGTAACCTTTCTGGGGGAATAAAATCGAATCTACCCACATAATCAAACTTATTGTTCTCAAATTTATTGTAAAAATAAAGGTGCTTGTTGAAAGATGAAGACCAGGTTTTGCCGCAGATACAGAAGGACATACATAACTACGTTTATGCTTCACATTCCATTTTCCTGAGGCGTCCATATTAGCAATTTTTTAGTTTAAACCAACGCATTATACGTACAAAGACCTGGAAACTCATCGTCCCTTTTGTCCTAAGTGGAAACTCGGTCAACTTAACCCGATTTCGATTTCTTCAGAAATGTACCTATTTCCATTATGCCTTTCGAATTTGTTGAGACAAAAGAAGACTATTTTGCGTGCTACCCCTGATATCACCGCATTTTTTAGCTAAACCTGCCTATTTAGTCAATTGTCAGTTAAACATACCGAGTTATGGGACAACTGTTTTGCTTATATGACTCATTATAAATTTGTTGGGGGGCCTGCTTTGGATTTGTTAACATTATGTGATCACATTAAAGTATCAGCATTAGGTGTCTAATCATCCAATACAGATTTAACCGCGAGGCAAATGGACAGATTGATTAGGCCGGACTTACTTCGACTTTTATAATTCTAAACTTGTTTACGATCCAAGTTTTTGAACTTATAAATCTAGTAAACAAAGGTGGGGCAATGTATTTTTTAATGAGACCCAATAGCGATAATAGTGTTATCTTTAGGATCAAGCAAAAGTAAATAGCCACCTTGTAAACAACAAGGTAAATTATGCAACATTTCCCAGTAGGCAACATATCAGTCAACCTTGACCATGTAATATGCACTGGGACAAACAGATCATGAATTAATTGTCATGTCATATATTAATTGAACTTGTGATCACTCAATGTCTCAATTTATTAAGTAGCGCAGGCTACTTTGTGCGATCGGTTAGTTAGTCTGTCTGTCTGTCTGTCGGTCCGTCCGTCCGTCAACACTAAAAGTCCAGAAGGGTTTGTCGTAGCGACTTGAAATTTTTAACACATGTTCATCACGGGGTTGGGGTGACACCCTATTACTTAGGTGTGGCTACTTTGTCAACATCATGTCGAAAACCGTCGCCACGCCCTAATTTCGGCATTTTTTGGGCGATTGGCATAAAATTTGGGGAAAACATGTTTTTCGGTGTTGTCGACATGTCGCAATAGTCAATGTGGTCAATTAAATTTAATTAATTAATTAATTAATATAATTAAATTAATTTGAGCTTTATAGCGCAAATTAATTCTCAGCATTCTCAGCATTATTGCGCTACTTATGTATCGTGCTTTGCCGCACTTTATTTAACAAAAACCTGAACCAATTCATTGAATTCTACTTGAACATAGTCGTGTGAGCCAATTCTTTTGGAGATAAAGCCATTTTATCTAAAACCTCGTAACTGCATACATTTCTGAATTAATAAAGTGCGGCATAGCACAGTATATAAGTAGCGCAAAAATGCTGAGAATAGGGACTCCCAAGTCTGAGACAAAAAGCGTTTTTTTTTTAATTTTTTTTGCTTTTGCCTCATGTATAAGCTATAGGAAAAAAGCGAAAAAATAAAAAAAAAACGCTTTTTTTATCAGACTTGGGAGTCCCTAATGTATCACAAAATAAACCCAATAATTAACCGCCTAATATTTTGATAATAACGAAAACAGGGTCGTGACCATAGTCGCCATATTTCGATATGTCGACAACACCGGATAACATGTTTTGCCCAAATTTCATGCAAATCGACGAAAAATGGCGAAATTAGGCCATGGCGGCGTTTTTCGACATGATGTCGACAAAGTGGTCACATCCCCTTAATAGGGTGTCACCCTATAGCCGTGAAGAACATGTGTTAAAAAGTTCAGGTCGCTGCGACAAACCGTTCTCGAGTTATAGTGTTGACAGACGCACGGACGGACGGACAGACAGACTAACCAACCGATCGCATAAAGTAGCTTGCGCTACCTAATGAATAGAAGTGAGATTGCTTCATCGAGTTGCAGATATAAAAGCAATCGATTAAGGGACTATTGTTCAGTCAATTTTCTGGACAAATCGTGTCGCAATGTTGCTTCGAGTATTTTCCTTCGTCACTTATCTCCATGTTACGCTCTGCTTCGTGCAGGAGATGACCTTCTACACGGAACCGGACTACGGCGGGAATGCCTTCCGATTCCGAACTAAAGAGCCTGATCTTACGGCTTACTGGCCCATTTGGGTAGAGGTGAAATCGTGGTGCGGCAATGGATAGTAAGCATCATTTAAATTTTTTTAAATGCATATATTTGTTTTTGACGATGTAGCTAATTTAATTTCTAAAAAAATATTTTATACCTCCCTAAGTTTCCCAGACCTGCAATATATTTAGAAACCAATAATTTTTTCTACTAAATTTTTTTTAAATACGTGCTCTAAGGTTCTGCGACATGAGATATTTTTCATATTTTTATAGTTGGACCGGATTCAGTAGAGCAGATTATACTGATGTGAGGACGCTCAATGGTTATTCGCCTGATGGAGTAACGTCTTGCATAAATGCATCGCTTCCTTCAACAAGGTCTTTAAGATTTTTAGGACCCCTGGAAACAACAACGCCTTCTGTATCGATTTATGGCGGAAGTAGCTATGATCCAGCGGGTGGAACCGAACGCATTTTTACTAACTTAGCGGCCAACAGTTTCGGATTTGTCCCGACCTATATGACTCTCACTGGAAGGTCGAATTGAACTGGATTTATAAATGAGGAATTCTCTGGAAACTCGACCTGCTTCTCAACCTCTGAGCTGGTGGCAGGGATAAGTTTGGAAGGAATCGAGATAAGGTCGTTAGTTCAGGGCTGCAACGCAATATATGAGAGCAAGTATGTTGATGTCGATAAGGTTTTGTGAACATAATTGAGTGAAGAGATAACAAGCCTGTGTTTAAAATATAAGCCTGTGTACGAATACATATGTTAATAAAGCTGGTACAAATTATGGAAACATATGTTTGGAATTAATATATACATATTTATGTGCACGAATTTGATATAGGTCAAAATGCATGTTTTCAGCCCTATTCAAGATTTGTGTTCTCACTAAAACTTGTTTGTTTTTAAACCGATTTATCTCATCATTTCTCAGATTTGTGTTGAGTTAGGAAAGGACACGATTTAATATGCAATTTTACCTTGCTCAAAAAGTAAGTTTTATGATCACGATAAAAACATGTTTCCATGGGTTTGGCAAATCTTTGAACTCGACTCCTAATTTAGCACGTTCCAAGTGTATTCTATGTTTTTTCCGAATCCCTCGGAATAGCTATTTAGACTTAATTTTCTACTTAAGAGGAATGCTTCACTAGTTGCCACCAACAGATTTCGATGTCCTTTGGATATGTGGTAGTACCCGATGAGAGAACAAAACATATTTAACGGTTTGATGCCATGGCCCCATTTACGCCCGCCACAACCACTCAAAGGTGAGCAAAATACTAAACTAGCCGCACTAAAACCTTCACCAAAAATCCAATTTTGCTCGCATTTTCAAAAAATTACATATTCTTGATCCCAGATAGCTGCTTTATCATGTTCAATAACAATCTTAACCTTTTTGAAGGTTGAGATTGTTATTGAGTTGGTGCTTCACAAAAGTAATACGAAGTCTAACTACCGTTTAAAAAAGTGTGACATGATAATTTGAATTCCATGCCTTGTATGTCAGTATAATGATTAATTTATGATTTTAGTTAAGTTTTCAACAGAAAAAGGTTAAATACATTTACTGTTATGTCTCGCTTAATTAAAAAGTTTCAATTCTTGAATGGATTGATTTTGATTATCTGAAAGAAGGATGTTTTCTATTTCGGAGTCGTCTAGTAGAGGAAGTTAATTTATTATTTGTTTGGAAAATACTGCCATTTTAAATTGTTTTATAATCAGCTAAGTTAATTAATTACAATCAGTAAGAAAGTATTCAATCAATAACGTAAACCAACCATTGAAAAAAATTCAAATTCACCGCTAAAGTTTACGGACACGTTAATTCGTACACGCGAAATTCGTGCATCCCGTAAACGGCAACGTTAAAGCCAAATTTTACGTTTACGATTGCGTTTACTTGAATTCACCTTAACTCGCAATCTACCTATTGATAAATGACTCAACGTATTTTATGATTAGTCAACCCACTCAATTATTCGTTATCTTTAACAAATAAATTAACCCACACATCCTGCCCACTCAAGCAGATCTGTATCCATTATCAATGTTTCGCAATTCCATTTCAATGTATCGAATAAATTAAAAACAGTGTTTCGGCTGTTACAAAAAATCCGGACGAAATTAATGTACACAAATGGGTATAAAAGTTTAATAACGTCCATCAAAAATCCGGAAAAGTGCACCGAAATTCACAAACATGTACCCCCTTTGGGTACAATTTATAAATTTATATTGCAATTTTTCACATTATTTAAGAAACCATCCTTCAATTTTATTGTATTTTCTTCATCATTTTAATATTTTGGCGTCAGATCATTTTCTACTTTGTGATGTTTCAATGTTTTTGTAGTTGATTTTTTATCATTTTCAGAAACCGATTTTTGTCTCCATTTCTGAGTTTATGGGAATCTAGTTTGGATACGTTTTGGCGAAGGTTTTAAGTCAGTCTAGAATTCAAAATAATTGAATCTCACTTGGCATCTTATTAAAGTATGAAATTCAAGGCATGAATCCGTTTGCTTTATTTCTATGCATTGGTGTGCCTAATTTTTCGTGCTGTGCACCTTTGTGCACTATACAAGCATAAAAATAGTATTTATTGTGGGCACAGGCAAGGAAACACTGGGCAAAAGTGTCGTCCCATTTCAGGTACCTGACTCACACGTGTCACCTCATTTTACGCAATCTATCCCATTGTCCACCTGCCCGATGTGAGTATAATAGGAGGCTGACTGTCCAAAAAATTACCAGTCTGACCTGATCACACGCTGCAGACTTCCATTCTATTTTGGTAAATCAATTGCAAGTAAAGAGTAACAATGACTACTCCCAGGCTAGTAGTTCTCCTCATTTTGTCATTTACGCTGGCTACGAATGCGTCCTTGTTGGTAAGTAACATATATATTTATTAAGTAGCGCAAGCTACTTTATGCAATCGGTTAGTTAGTATGTCTGTCTGTCCGTCCGTGCGTCTGTCAACACTATAACTCGAGAATGGTTTGTCGCAGCGACCTGAAACTTTTAACACATGTTCTTAATGGGTAGGGGGTGACACCCTATTAAGCGGGTGTGGCCACTTTGTCGACATCATGTCGAAAAGCGTCGCCATGGCCTAATTTCTGCATTTTTCTGTCGATTTGCATGAAATTTGGGGGAAACATGTTTTTTGGTGTTGTCGACATGTCGCAATATGGCGATTAAGGTTTCGACCATATTTTCGACTAATTTGTCAAATATTTTTGGTGTAGTCTCGAGATTTTTGCGCAACTTAGGTATCGTGCTTTGCCGCAGTTTATTTGTTAAATATCTTTTTCGATAGTGGAAAAATGTCTCAAATATTTGCATTTTTTAGGAGGAGATTATCAGGAATGGGACAAAGCTGGAATGGACCTATTTCCGCGATGGTGTGAAATATTACATGAAAACGGACATGACGGCACTCCAGAGACTCGCCTCGCCTCAGATTTAACGTCACTTATCAAATAGTTGACGACGAACATACAACAACGGAAGACTGGGCGCCAACTGAAGACGATTTTACAACTACCGTCCCAACCACACCGCGCCCAGAAATGCTGCTAACGGTATTTCGTACCGACACGTCGCAATACGTGACCGTCGAAGGCAATGTTTTGACAGCTGGTAATCCCCAGACTATCTTCACCCTCATTCCCGTGTCCGAAGGGGGCAACCAGTTTCATTTATTTCAAGACGGCGAAACATTCGTCGCCCCCAGAACAAGGGCACCATTTGAATTTGTCCGCCATTCACAGTTTCCTTCCGAACCACCAGCTGTCTTTTCTCTAGAGCCGTATCAATTCTACTTAAACTCGTCGTATGGAGGTGAATGGATTTTATGAGAAAATTATTTTAGGAACGAATCTCAGAATAGATATAATTATAATGGTTTCCTGAAAATACTCAAATCGGATACAAGCATTTTCAAGTCGTTATTTGTGCTATAATTTAGTGAGAAAGCTAATGATGTTGGGAACAGCTGTACGGCTCTTACATACTTATCTATTTACCATAAATTGGTGTAAAGTAAATTAATTGAAGTAAATTAATTGAAGCAAATGAATTAATGTAAATTAATTTAAAATTGTAATTTAAAATAATACTCGACAGGTCAGCGAAGCCGAATTTGGGGCACTCTCCAAGAAATTGAACGACTTCCAGCCCAATCTGAACGTTTGGTTGCTTACCGCGACCTGATCGAACAAATGAATGCCTTCAACCATATTCTCGGTGGGACTGAAGCCTTCCAAGTTGGAGATTCTATTCGACGCTCGATTCCTGGTTATGTGGACACCCTTCCCTTCATCATGCTTCCAGAACAGGTCCAACTCGTCACTCAATCAGCCTCGGAAGACTTCCTGCTCAAACTGTCCGTCGTTGACCCAACCGGAAACGTCATTCCGGTCAACGAACATCTCGCCTACCTGCAGCCTTGGCCGCTTTACCCGTTCACTTTTAGCGGAAATTTGGTTAAATCAGGTAGTGGACAGTACTGGGTTTTGGACACGTCGAATAATCTTCGGTCTAATATTGCCCCTCCCTCGACTACTTTTATCCCGCACTTTTCCGCAAATACGACAGAGTCCTTCATCGTATCCACCTCTTACAATTGGTTTCTCGCATTTGTCGGTGTAAATGCGACATCTAGAAGTTTTCGGTCGTACTCAAATAGTCAAGAAAGGGCTGCCTTTATCGTTTCCCACTATCAGGTCGATGTCGCGGAAATGTATGGCGGTCAAAATAAATCCCTAGGTCCGGAGGTGGCTCATATAATTAAAAAGTACTCCCCTACCCCGGAATTAGGTGGCAAGTTTGAGCAACTGCTAACCTCGGTGGAGGAAAACGGACATATTTATGGAAAAGAGATATTTTCCATTGGGGCGATCATGACGCAGGCGCCAATTTCGAATGACCATCCTGCTTTTACTAAGCTGCCTGAAATGGTGCGAGTAATTTTAACCCGGAATACGTCATTGACTTATCAAGATCAGATAAGCGGGGTAAGGTATCCGATGAAGTATTCCTGGGCGTCGGACCTTCACCAAGGGGTTGAATCGTATTCGTTTCGGATTTCCCCGCCGCCGTTGGCCAATGAGACTTTTGCATCGGCAAAATTTTGCATTGTTTACGGATTCGGAGGAGAAGTTCAACCGCAACGAGTTTTCATTAATCCGACCACCAAACTTCTCACGCAAGAATTGCTGAATGGCCTAGTTTACGATTTAGAGCTCGACATTTCCCAGGGGCTGGATTTGGTCAACCTTTCGTGGAATAATACCCGCGTCGTTACGTCAAATATGCAGCCAGATTTCTATTTCCAGGCAGGCAACCAATTTCAAAGCGCTAATTTTATTGTGCGTGAATTTATTTAAAATTTAAACTGGTGAAGGACTGAAATTCGCGAATTTATTAATTTCTTGTAAAGTTAATAATCTAGGGGCAAATATGAATGTTATGTGGATAAGATTGAATAAAATTAAATAAAAGGACTACTAAATTTCAGCAATTAATCAAATCTGACCTGAATTGCAACCATTTGTCCGTTATCAACAATCAAATTGGGCTAGAAGTAAAATACAATTCTACTGAGCAATCCCTCAAAAATCTTCGGGTTTTGATTATATGTCCATTTCTAAATAAATGTATTGCCCATCCCAGTTATGTTGACCGATTCTTTACCATGGTCTCAGTTTGCCTCTGATGTTAATCAAATGGGCAAATAACTAGCGGGAGGCAAAAATCTGTCATTAGATCTGGGACGGCCCGTCCCGGACGGGCAATACAATGTAGTAAAAAACCTATTAGTACAGCTTTGCGGAGCCCGACCCAGGGTAATGAAATATCAGTGTGGGTCACCCCAAACGGTCACTCACGATGAGAATTTTGTCAATTGCACGTCATATCCTTTCCTTAAAAGCCACTGGCTATCCATACACACTAAAAATTATTAATTCTGTACCGAGTCAACAACAGCCCATGGAGTGGTTAAAAGTAATTCTACTCGGTGCAAGGTTGGGTAGTACTTTTATGCCAAAGGGTAACCCAACTTGTCCTACACGAGTTAACTCCTAACCCACGACCGGGTTAATCGATATGCATTTTACACTGCACCAGTTGCCGTTACCCCGGTTGCTAGTTACTTCTTACTCTTCATGTGGTTAGACTTTACTCTCGTGATGGTTAATAATTTATTAGCGCGCAGTAGGAAATGACTTTTAAAGTTTACTTTATTAAATCATAATTTAATAAAATTATTTCAGTTAATAAAATTAAAAATAATAATTATACAACCTGCACATCACAACAATAATATTATTCTATTACAATTTCCTTTTCGATACTTTTATCAAATTAAATAAGAACAAACTCAAGTAGAAAATAAAAAATACTAATTTCAAATCCTTGGCATAATTTGTCCAATTAGTGCTTGCACAACCGGGGTCAATATTAAGCTGTCACAAGGCTTTCCTGCTACTCCATGCTCCAAAAATAGCCATACATTTTTCGATTCAATTGGTGGTGGCAGGTAGAGCACCGTAAAACTTTTGAAACACGTATCCAGCGCCAGTAAAAAACTTCTTCCGCATGGTATTGCGAATTTGCTCAGAATTACGTAGAAATCTTCACATTTCAAATCATAAGGACATCCGCGACGTGCGTGTTTTTCTGGAATAATATCAGAAAATATTAAGTTTGTATCGCTAATAACTTCTCGTAATTAAATGTGATTAAATTACCGATTTAAACATAATCAAGCTGTTTCGGGCGTCATGATCTGACGCTTTAACTGTCCTCTTCCGTCGCTTGGATTTCGGTGGGCTTGCTATTTCCTCCATATCGTCATCTTGATCTGAGTTAATGACCGATGTGGATTTATTCGACAATTTCCTTGCACAAGACGGCAGAATGTAAGGCATTAAGCTGAATGCAAGCAATGATATATCATCTAGAAAAATAAAATGGAAGTAAATTAATACGTCGTATTATGAAGCGTCAATTTAAAGGGCAAAATTAATGTACCGTCGGTCAGGTCACACCTTGGTTTCCTTACATCCAATTTTTTAGTGTAATCTATTCCACTTTTCTCGGCGTATTGGAGAAGGAGTTTTGAAACCTTTGGCCATCGGTCATAAATAATAAGTTTGAGTTGAGGGTGTCTCATATTAAAATCGTTTACAATCTGAAAAGGAATTTTATTAATTAATTATATGGTTGCATAAAATTAGGGAAAAAAGATTTATTTAATCACCATTCCTTCCTTGTCAAACAAACGTGGCATTAGCATTGGAATCTTTAAAAACCCATGAAGATTATCTTTCATTAAATCCCTGATTAATGTCCGACGCATGAATGTTGTGGATTTCATTATGCAGATCGCTTCATCGCTCGTGTTCTGCCTCAAAAATTCCAATGTTTTTTCTTCAACAGGCGGATTCTCTAAGAATATTAATGTGCCAGTTTAATTAGCAAATTTCGCTTAATTATAGTAAAAATTATAATTGAATTTGATATGTATATCCTACCGTCTTCACATTCCGACTCCCAGGAGAAAGGAGAAATATCAATCTCCTCAATACTCATGGACCTTTGGGCAATTTCCATCTTCTTCCGTTGATTTTTGAGGCGTTCCTCCAAGAATCCCCGGGGTCCCGGTCCATGTGAAATATTCTGATACCACATACTTGCGCCCAAATGTTTTTTCCTGGGGTCACCAAGCGCCGGATATGTAGTCACGAGATTCTCGGCCAACTGCTCCATTGCCTGCTTACTAGGGCTAAAAATATAACAGAAAAGTAAATAAATTCGCCCATAATTCATATTAAATTTGGCTTATTTTGTCCAACCTAGTTCCAAGATTACAAATCAGAGCGTCAACCAAGACATTGCAAATCGCAATTCTGTCATCTCGAACAATGAGCTCTTTGGCAGCGATTTTCTCAGTGATGATGCATTTTGTAGATTTATTATCTAATAAAATGGACACCAAGTTCTACAAATAAAAGAGACTGTGTGAACAAAAACTTGTTTCGTTTTGGAATTTGTTAAATTGTTGTCAACTTACAAATCCATAGTATGTTTTATGGTGTCTTGAGACGGGCAATTCTCTGGCAAGATTGTCACAAGATTCGTTCTGAAATTTTTAGCATTGTTTAAATTACATTGAAAAAAGATTAAAACATTTATTGTTATCCACCCACCTGGTTGCTTTCATTGCTTGGTGTGGATTGCTGAGTCGGAGTAGACTGCATTTTATATACAGAATCTTCGATGACCCACGAAATCGGAAAAGTTTGTGATATTTCGTCATTAATCACTTCCACGTGTTGTTCCTCAAAGATATTTCTTCTGGCAACATCAATTGGAGATTCAGCCGGCTCAATTGCAGCAATATTCTTATTAGTCTGAATAAGGAATAAGCAAAATCAGACACATTTTTACTTCCATGATTATTGTGCAATTGTGCACGTGGTTAAATATATTTTACTCACCATTGTCGATATCACACTGAGGCCCTCATTTGAGCCAAGTTGTGGTGAGCTGATAATGCTTGTAAATGGAGCAGCAGGGACTTTTTCGCTCCAACTTTTTTTAAATAACTCTTTCGATACCATTAGACCCCTTTCTGCCATCTCCTTTTCATCTAACAACGAACCTAGTGACGACTGCGACTCCTTATTAACAGTACAATTAATTGAAATTTAATTAATTCGCTCCTAACTAAATATGCATATATATACATATATTTTTTTAGCATTTAGGTTATTTTTTAGTCCTACCACATATTATAAAATTAATTATTTAATCGGAAGTAATTCTTAATATTTATACATACTTTAAAGGAAGTACAATAAATTCTTCTATGTCGTTAATGAAGGTAATACTTGGATAAAAACATTGAAAATATTTTACATCGTTGCTGTCTACCACAATTTTGTCGGAAGACTCTTCTATTCTGAAACTTGCAAATTCGACTACAAATTCGCTACTATATTTATTTACAAGGAAATAACACTCTTCGTCCTCAAGGATTATTTTGTTGATGCGACCAAAAACTGGACACTGATTACAATACTCCAATAAAATAAACCCACCTATTTCAAAAATTGAGCTGTTTTTCGTAATCTTCCGAGTTACACTAATTTCTGAGGATGTAGATTTGTCAAATCTCATTGCAATTGTTAGTCCTTCAGGAATATCATTCAGTTCAATACTTTCACTTTCCTCGCAGTCGAAAGTATGAGGTGTAAAATTTCCTACAGAAAGTAACTTGAAACAACGAGACAACTGAAAACGATATGATAATGACTTTGAAATATTACGAAAATTTCCTATTACATGTGCGGTAGTTTTGAAAAACTTGTGTCTCGCCTCGAACGCCATGGACCAAAATTGTCGTAGTGGACCGATTTGTTTAGTTGCTGCTGCATAATGTAGCATGTGATGGTGCTTTGGCTTTAATGTCCTTTTAAAAATATTCTGATAAGAGTGCATAAACTCTGCAATTAAGGAATCTAATAACACGAGACCACCACTTGTGATATTATTTGCCAATAAAATCCTAGCTATTTCATTAAGTAAGAGAAAGAGGGACCATATATTATCATTCACATTTACCAAGTCACCTATTAAAATGGGAAGAAACAATGCTAAACAAATATTTTGTGAAGCGTTTTGTCCAGCCATGGTTTCACCCTTCAAAAATGACTGCTTGATTTGAGATGGCCTACTTTTGCTGAAATGACGGCCAAAGTCGTACGACTCCAATCTGTAATTCAGCTTATCTAAAGTCATTTTATTGGACGAAATTAGGTGATTGACTAAACGGTTGAATAAGTCGGGCAGAACTCCTTCAAAGAGGTCATGCATAATGTCAAATACGTAATTTTTCGTCACATGAAAATATGGAAGTGAGTTTAGAATGGAACAAAAATTGATTCCCGTTTCGCTCAGATTATTAATTGCAACATCCTCGTCGTAATTATTAATTGACCTTAGTTGCAACTTATTTTCGAAACATTCTGTCTGACATTGCTTTTTCGACATTTTGCATCTACGACAAGGAAAATTAGCATTAAGTCCTTCAGAGAATCCTAGGATAGAATGCAGGCCTAAATTATCCCCGAAATCTGAGCCAAAACAATTTTTATATTAATTAACTCGGAATTATGAGTAAACGAAATTCCTTTTTCCCAGAGCTCTTTTAATTCATTTACGAGTACTTCCAGTACTTTATTTGCAGAGCATAATTTCAAGTCTTCTGTTTTCAACGATGCAACGAGTATTATATTTTCTAATTTGGAAAGGAAATGTTGTGGCATATCGATAATTGAAAAATAAAAATTCGCCAGCTTGTGTCTGCCACTCTTTGACCCCAAAGGATTAGCTACTTCGGCATCGTCGTAGTACAAGTTTATAAAAATTATATTTTTAAATAATTCGAAATTTTTAATTAATTTCCCCTCACGGAAGCAGGAATAAAATTGACTGTTGTAGCCGTTTTTGGATTCTAAAGTTGAATAAAAGCCTGGTATTCTAAGTAATTGCTCAATTGAACTTTTGATTGAAATATATTGCATTGTTAC
This sequence comes from Folsomia candida, assembly GCF_002217175.1. NCBI lineage: Eukaryota > Metazoa > Arthropoda > Collembola > Entomobryomorpha > Isotomidae > Folsomia > Folsomia candida. Next base: position 9,675,714 of record NW_019091197.1, on the reverse strand, counting down.
TGGCTTATAAAGTTGTCGCCTTGATTTTAAATTTCTCGACTGAAAAGCTATGTCGCTATCAAGCACTACCTCTTTCGGTTCAATCATTAAATTATTACTGATTAAATATTTATCCATTTTATATTTCGAACTGAATTTATCAAATACCGAAAGTAGTCCTAGATTTGCATTTTTGATTGACAATTTTTGTGTGAGAGAGATAGTTCCGCTCTCAAACTCGTTTTCAAGTGTAGAATTACAAGCACTAATTACTTCCTCCATACTTTCCTTAACTACTGAAATTATTTTCTTACAAGTTATTATTGGAATTTTTCCTGACTCTAAAATGCATGATAAAGTTTAGAGATACAATATTCTAATTGCAATGTTGAGCTATTTGAATGACTGATGGGTGCCAAATTACTTAATGACACAAACTGGTCTTCTTCTATATTAACATCTTCACGATTAAAATAATTCGTTACAGTTCCTAATGAAAATTTGCTATGTAGCTTTAAAACATTTCTAAAGTGACTCAGATAAGCCCTACGATTGAAAAGACCTTTGCAATGCGGACATTGATATTCACTTTCGCCCGTAAGCTTATGAATTGTCTTTAAATGGTTGGATAATATACTTAAATTACAAAACTTAGCGTTACAACTATAACATACGTAGACATCTCCAGATTTTAATTGTTGAATGGTTTTGGACAGCTTTGCTCGATGACCAATGCTGGAAACCAATTCTGCAATATGATCGTTCGTTAAGTCCAAAAGTACCTCGTCTGTAATATGATTATCTGAAAAGAGATAACAGTACTAAAATCGTACTACAGCCTACACATAACAAAATGTATATTTATTTAACAGTATTCGGGGAAATTATATAATAGAGCAAAAATATTGTAGTTACCTTTGAATTTGGCGATGTAATCTTCCAATCCGCAATGAATCAGGACACGCTGCACTTCCGCGAACGCCATTATTTACTGGTTTGTATCAATGTACAACTAAATCAAAAATTCTCGAATTTGTAAAAACTTTTAGTTAAAAAATCGGGAGGAAACTTCGAGGAGGAAACTATTTCAGGAAAATAAAAGAAATGTGGCAATAAATATGGCTGTCCTTTCTTTGTGGTTGGAGTGGAGTGACCCGCTCAAATAATAGTCCCGTGGTGGGTTAAGTCAACCCTGTGGAGTATTGTAGTCATACTGTCGAGAGTAAATGTTTATCATTTACTCTGGCTCCGGTCAATACTTTAGTAATCTGGTAACAGGTTGCCACATTAACTCTGTGCAGTATGCATTTTACAATCCACAGTGTTGCTCAAAAATTAACCCTTAAAAAAGTTGAGTAGATTTTTAACAGTGTATGCTGATTTTCATCTCCATTGGATGACTTTGAAAAATCGGTATGGGTCACCCGTTGGGGTCCCTTCGGATGAAAAATTTTCACCTCATATTCATTCATTAGAAGCAATTAGCTACCTCCATGCCAAATTTCATCCTTCTACCTCCATTTCGAATATTCTACATCATGGACCCCCACCACTCAAATGACCCCCACCGGTCAACCACTTGACCGATTTTGCTCATATTCGAACTTGATTCCTAGTTTGGCATGTTCTAAACGTGTGCTAAATTTCAAGTCGATAGGACAAGTTTAAAGAGAGTAATCGATAGACGGACAGACGGACATGGCTCTCCGGTCTCACAGTCACTTTTTCGAAAAATGTGAAAGAACAAGAATGTCTTATTTTTTGATTTTCTATAAGAAAAAAATCACCACCAGGCTAATTTCAAAAGTGGCTTTAGCATGTATTGGGAAGCATAGGGTGTCCAGACTCCAGAGACCCTATATGTGGGACTACAAAGTGTAGTCTACAATGCTGTGAAAATCTGATTTTAAGACCCAACCACCCGCCGTATACATTAAAGGATAGGGAATTTTAACATGGGAAATATAGGAAGACCAAAACCACCCACCCACTAAAATGATGACGCAATATATGAACGTTCCATAAATGATTTGCAGATTGCTGGATTAGTTGAGATATGTAAGGATTGTATTTGAGTAGTCAAAAAAAAGGAACAAAATTTAAATGTGTTGGAAGAAACGATTTTATTAAACGGCTCACTGTTCTAGTTTTTCACCATAATAATTCTACAGTCCGAAGATGCAGGTGATCCTGTCCATAACGTTTGTGCTTCGTGGAACATTTCTCCCCGAACATTGACATTGGATATAAGCACCACCATCGGTTGGAAGGCACGCACCTGAAAGATTTTTTGTATTGAACTCACATATAAATTCTCAAAAGGAGGTCAAGCAAAGAGCTTTCAGGGTACGCTACCCCAGGTTTTTGTGGGTTGGGGTTTTTGGGGTTTTTGTGGGTTTTTGGGGGTTTTTATGAGGTTTTTGTAAGATTTTGGGGCGGATTGAAACAAACTTCTCCAAAATTCATATTAGACTAAAACTAATTCAATATTTGGATTCAGCATGAAATTTTGAGAATTTTCATGTGCGACTTGAGTTTCCAAGTATCATTAACAAATAAATCAAGTTTTTTATTTGGTTTAAAGATAAACTTTTGTCGTGAAACGTCAAGTCGCAGATGAAAAATTTATAAACTTTCATGCTGAATCCGAATATTGAACGAGTCTTAGTCTAATATGTATTTTGAAGTAGTTTGTTTCAATTTGCCCCAAAAAACTTACAAAAGCCTACAAAAACCCAAAAAACCCCTGGGTTATCCGAACCCTGTCAGCTTGTCATTTTTTATACCTGACGCACGTCCAATTGGCACCGACCAGCACAAGTTTTCCACACATTTCTTGTCCCTCCCGAACTCCAACCTGTGCATCGACTCCAAGCTTCGAAACAACTTGCATCAGTCAGCGTGGGAACCATAACGATTCCAACTGCGAGAATAATAATTAGATTGAACCGAAATATGGCACGATTCATGTCGATATTTTGAACAATTATCCATTTATTTTGAAATGACACGAAAGAATAATTAGAGTGATGATGAGCTGCGCGTTGTGAGTGAGCTTGAAACTTGAATAATATTTCGTGTTGAGGAGAAAATTGCGTAATTTGTGTGGGTAAATGCGCACATTTCCGAGAAAATGGATACGTTGTGTTGTATGTATGGTACATTAAATTAGGCAATAAATTAACTCGTAGGGATGGATCGCTCTGTTTCGGCTTAATGCGTACGTACGTAAATTTTTCTTGGTGATGAAGGCCTGCTTATCTTTTAGCTCGTATGCATATTATTATCGATTACGGATGGACATGTGTATACTCTTAGAAACTGGGTATTAAAAAAATGAGGGATACTGATATGTGACTCTACTGCCTTGGTATTAAACGATTGTACTACCCTGGTATAGATTCGGTAATGAAATAATACTATGTGGTAATCATTTTATTACTAGGCAGTATAAAATTGTGTACCATGTGGTATTAATTTTTTAAATTTATTACCAAATCATTACCAAAGCGGTAAAGTCACATATCAATATCGCGCTAAACTGATTTTCTTAAGAGCGTGTGTTTATGTAAGTTGTTTTTGACTTATATATTTTTATGCAAGATTGCCAATCGTAGCTCCTTCCAAAAAGTTGATTAGTCTAATGCTAGAAGGGACTATCAAATGTAGAGCAAAATATATAATAACTTATGTAAATGTAAGGAGCGTTAATCATTTCGCATAGAAATAAATATTTTGTCGTTAAATGTTTTTAATTTCTTAGAAACTCATTTTACAATGGTTTTCTTGGTATTCTTGGTAACACAATGTGTATTTTAGTCATCACAAACAAATGACATTGTCGGTATGTATTATAGAGCATGCAAAGGTGGAAGATTTGGTAAAACGGTTTTTCCGTTTTTTCGATTTTGGCAAACTTTTGTAAAACAGATTTTCGATTTTTCCGGTTTTTGTAAAATTTTTGTGAAACCGGTTTTCCGTTTTCTCCAAAACTGGTTGTAAATCAGTTTTTTAAGCCGGTTTTCCAGGAAATTTTTAAAATTTTATAAATTGCATCTGATAAAATTCATAATAAACTTACCTCGCACCTTAAAATTCACCTCCTTTTAAAAGAGATCACGCTCTCATTTTCATGCATACCCAAATTGCATGATGTTCATGAAGCGTAATAATATTTATTTAGTGATTTATGTACAAAGATGAAGCAGTCTAATCACCATCACCAGCGCGTTGGTGGCGGTGAGAGTTGCACACATGTACCTAGTACTCGCTTAAATACTGACACAAGAACAAGTCATTGTGGCGAACTCAGTTTATCGAATTTTGAAAAAATAACGATATCACGAGAAAGCCCATAAAATTTTCTTCAAGATACTCCAACAGTACTCGCTTCAGAACTGAAACAAGGTCTCCCGGGTAAATTAAGTAGGGAACAATTTTTTTGAAAGTTGTACTATTTTTTATTGAAATGCCCATGCAATTTACTACAAGAAATCATGTTTCGAAATTTTTTCCAAACCATGATTCCAAAATGATAGATCGGAAAACAAAGCGTGTTGCAATTTTTCGGCAACATTTGATTGAGATAAAAAATTCGACATTTTTCAAGTGCTCAATAAAAATCGGAATTTGTCGCAGGGTGGTTGAATGTACCATAAAATTGTCGACTGACGTTGGTAGTGTCGATGACAGATAGAAAAAGTTGAAGGCCCGGTCAAAAAGGTCACCAAAATTCGTAAGGTACGGGAAAACCAAGTTCTTCTGAATCCATGGCGGGCCAAAGGAAAAAAGGCCCTGTAAATGAACGTGTGAAGTAAACCCACGTCCAAGGCCCTTGAACTGGACCTTAGGCCTATACTGTTAAGAAGTAAATAGAAACACTTGCTAACTTCACGCGAAGTAAAAAATAGACTCACTAGAAGCTGGGGGCTGATCATGGGGCACGCGCTTATAAAATGAAAACCGATACTTTTAATCACATGATCAATTTTTTATGGCTGAGGATGAATAAATTAGCAGAAGGACTCTATCTACACTCCAACGGTTCAGCCTATTCATAAAAATTTCAAAAACCTTCATAGGACCCGCCATCTTCCTTTTGTGGTTTTTTGTTTTGGCGTAAGTTGGATGGGGCCGAAAAAGTGAATTATCTTCCTCTAAGGGCGGAGTTTCGCGTCAAAAATAATTTTTTGAAGTTGGAAAAAGGAATTTTGGAACCCTGGACCTCTCACAAACCAAAAATGCCGACTAGACATTCAATCAAGATTTTTGTCCTGCTCATGAGGCCAAAAGAGTATTTGCGTGGTTGAAGTGCTAAATTTCTGACTCCATTTTGAATCAAGTAGAAAATTCACTGTCGCCGAACCTCAACCTACATGAGTATGACCTATGATCAAAACTTAAGCTAGACGTATGTACATACGTTTGGAATCCAAGAAAAAATAAATCGTCTAGAAATGAGACCGTTATTCCTTGGGACGCGTGCGTACTGGGAGTGAAAAGTGGATACCAAGACTTCGGGCTGGTACCGCTTCATATGGAATAAATTTTGAAAACTAGTTGGGGTATCCTGAAGAGAATTTTATGGGCTTTCTCGTGATATCGTTATTTTTTCAAAATTCGATAAACTGACAATGGAGGTCTCCCAACGTATGCTCTCAGATTTGGACGAAATTCGTGTCAATCGATCACAAGTTTAATTAGTATGAAATTTGCAAATGCAACTATCTGCAAATGCGCAGGTTTGGCGGAGATATTTGCATAAAAGGAGGTGAAAACTCACAAATTTGTAAGACAAAATTCGAAAAATGTAAAATTGGTGGCATTTTGGGTGCGTTTTCGCCTCTGTTTATGCAAATATCTCCGCCAAACCTGCCCATTTGCAGATAGTTGCATTTGCAAATTTCATACTAATTAAACTTGTGATCGATTGACACCAGTTTCGTCCAAATCTGGGAGCATACGTTGGGAGACCTCCATTGTGAGTTCGCTACAATGACTTGTTCTTGTGTCAGTATTTAAGCGAGTACTAGGTAGTTTTGGACTTACCTCAAGATTTTCAAACACATTGTATTAGGTAAACTTTTAAAAATCTGTAGACTTACACTCTTAGAAATCCAGTATTAAAATAATTCTACGTCGTGGTGTAGGAATGAGAAATAACGGGACTTGGCAAAAATATAGTAACCCCGGCCAGAATCGAACTGGCACCACTCGTTTACCGGACAAGTATTCTACCTTTAAACTACGAGGACCACATATGATTGCCCCCGTCAAATCTCACTCACACTCTTTTAACTACACTACATATTTTCCCCACATATGACCGAACTAATTTCCGAAGGATCATATGTGGGGAAAATATGTAGTGTAGTTAAAAGAGTGTGAGTGAGATTTGACGGGGGCAATCATATGTGGTCCTCGTAGTTTAAAGGTAGAATACTTGTCCGGTAATCGAGTGGTGCCAGTTCGATTCTGGCCGGGTTACTATATTTTTGCCAAGACCCGTTATTTCTCATTCCTACAGTGGTATTGGTGACTCTACCAAAGTGGAATTGATAAGTAATACCATGTATAAAAAAAATTAGTAATAGCTCAGTATTAAAGTTCTAACATTTCGGTAGATGATTTTTCCTTTTCCCATATGATTACTAATATTAGATTTGATTTTTTGGTATACACAACTCGCTTGACAGTCCTGGTGTAGCTTGAAAAAAGGTTCCATTTTGAGAGGCTTAACAGACCGCATTAGAGGGTGAATGACTTTCTGAAGGCAAGCTAGGAAAGTGGTTGCCTAGAAAGTTTACCCTTTTGCAGGAACTCCTTCCCTTGGAGGAAGGGTCTTATTTCACTTAATTATGCTCCATCATTTTAAACGTGGTGAAAAATTAACCCATATTAAAGGTAAGTCAACCTGCTATTTTCTTCTTCAAGCGTGTTATAAGGAATTGCTCCGTCAAAACTACATAGTATTTAAGTATGACTTATTTCCCTTTAGGGAAGTTTTATTTTTGTCATAGACCATGACTCATAGTCATTAAAATAGTCGAGTGAGTAATAAAATATAGGTTTTACTGTGCAATTACTACAAAACTCAACGATTGTAATTCGGTCGGTGAAAAAAGGCAGACCAGTTAATTACAAATAGCAGGTGAAATAATTAAATTTGCCAATCGTCAGAAGCAGATATGCATGACATGAAGGTGGATTTATTTATAAAAGCGTACTCTTCATTTTTACGCTTTTATTCATATATATTCCAAATTAGAGAACCTGTTTATTTTAGATATAAGTATACAGAAGTAACTCGCAGAAAATTGGTTGTCGTTTTAACTAATTATTTTCGTAAAACTGGAATCATACAAATTATGGATATTAATACGTATTAAAAAAATTATTTGCATGAGAGGCCCCATTGCTACTAAAAATTGGGAAGCAGCATTTGAGCCTCATGTCGCACTTGGAGAACAGAATAGCTGGTCGTTAATTATGAGATATTACACTGTAATCCCTCATAATTTTACAACCCACACGGTTATCTTCAACAACAACTTTGCATATCATTCTTTAATTCCCTATATAGATGCCTATTTCCTGTTGTTGTTGTTATCAGTCCACCAGCATAATTTCCTTCTAGAAAGGAAAACACAAATTAAGAAATATAACCGACAAATTCCGCTAGAAAGTATTATTATTCAATTATATCTGAAAACTTTACAAGTTCCTAATAGCATCAAATTATGGAGTCTAAGTTCCTCTGGGTGTTGAAACTTACAGAGCGATGGTGTGAAGTGCAACTCTCCGATTTGGCTAAAATTTTGGAATTATGTGGTCCAAGTCAATACAACCAACGTGTCTTGAGGCAGTTTGTGCGATGATTGCAAATTGGAAATTGTCAAAATATTTTAGGCCAAAGTTGAAATAACCTATCAGTACAGCTTTGCTTAGCCCGAACCAGGATTTATTAGTACACCCATATTTGTCCGTAGGTTTATATAAATTTATATGCTACTATTTGTCACTAATTTCTGCATTAACTACCGGTCAATTCTTCGTATTACTTGCCCCCCCAAATTCTAAGCATATTTATTGTTCTTTCACCCGACTACTTCCTATTATGATCAGTGGAGGTCGCCCATATAAAAATTTAGAAATTTATCCCACCTAAATGCTAATCATAGTTATTTTCGGCTTCATACCAAATTTCAACTGAATATCAGAAATCGGTATGGGTTATCCCCTAGTGACTCTCAGGTAACCTTTTTGTTCATATTTAACTTGATGTTATTGTATGAAAAAGCACTAGGGATCTCTGTTTCAAATTTTAGCTTTCTAAGTTAATTTCCGAAAATCGGTGGGGGTCTTCCGCTAGGGTCACTTCAGTCAAAAAAATTTCAAATTTAACTTCATAATCTTCCGTATTGAGCTATTAGGAACCTCTGTAACAATTTTCAGCTCGATTGAATGATTTCAAAAAATCGGTATGGGTCAGCCCATAGGGTTCCTTCGGTTGAAAAAAAATTCAATTTCACTTTAGATTCTTTCATTAGCAGCCATTAGCATCCTCCGTACCAAATTTCAACTTAATTGGATGATTTTGAAAAATCAGTATGGGTCACCCCGTAGGGTCCATCCAGACCAAAATTTTACCACTTTCACTTCACATTCTTCCATTAGGACCCCCTACCTAGCTATGTGCCAAATTTCAGCTTTCTACTACAATTTTGAAATTTTGGTGCATAATACCCCACCCACTTATTTGACCCCCACCGGTCAACCACTTGGCCGATCAACCCCAAAAACTATACAGCACGTCACACTCCATAGATGCAAATTTCATCCAAATCGGCCAAAGCGTTCTTGAGTTATCGCAACACAGACAGACAGACGGACAGAACGGGTACATAAGCCCAGGTTCGGGCTAAAAACGAACATTAATTTTTGGAAAAATTGCTGAAATATGTAAAAACATATGTATGTGTCTCAAAGAAATATATATTTTTGACAAAATCGCCAAAATATGTAAAAACATATTTATGTGCGGTAAAAAACGTACATTTTTAGCAAAATCGCTTAAATATGTAACAACATATTTATATGTACCAAAACCTCGAGATATGCAAAATATATAAAAATATTTTTTTGACCTTGTGACCTATGCATGACCATAAGCAAGATCCCAAAGTTTCAATTCAATCGGGTTGTTATTGAATAAGTTGAAAATACATACATTTCCGGACTCTGGTCATTCATTAGAAAATTGTCTATAGTAGAAAATTACTATTTTGCTCACTATGTAAACCAGAAACACTTTCCAACTTAAGTTTAATTAAAATTTTTAAACTATTATGAACAAAATTGTAAAATGACGTTTATTTAAACTTCCCGTTTTTCGTAAAAATTGTTTCAATTTCATAATTTTTCACACGTTAAGAACCCCTATCGTAGAAAATTATTCCTTGTTTTTGGTAAGTCAAGATAATTTATTTCATGAGGAAGTTTTCCTCTGCCGAAAACTTCTTAATGAACAACTAAATTCATGATCTCGAATTATTAGAAAATTATAAAAAAATTATAAGAAAATTAAAATTATGAGATCAATTTGCGAATAAAACGTTTCCATTAAAAACCACAAAAATCTTTTGAATTACAAATTTGAAGTTACAACTGATAGGAAGTGAAAATTTCAATTTTGAACTCAATTTCTTAATTTCGAATTATGAAAAAATGGAAGTGGGACAGTTTGGCGAAAACCGCTTTGACGAAAAAAATTCGCCAAAAAATAACACCCATTTGATGAAACAAAGAAAGCATTATATTGTTAATCTACTGATTTAAATTAAAACCTACTCTTTTACCATCAAAATTGTATAAGTGATTATAAAAATTATGAAAAATTACAAACTGAGGTTTTCCTAATTAACAATATTTCCATTTCTAATAGAAATATGGAAAACATAAAGTTTTCTTATGCCTAGGAGAATGTAACTCGTCCGACCAGGAAATTATTTTTATGGAAACGCACACAATTTAAAAGATCAGATTTTGAATAAAAGTTAACTGAGACTCCAGAAATGCTTAAAAATTCAGTCTTGCACAAGTTAGTGACTATATATTCACAGTTCACTTGAGCCACCCTCATTTACAACATTACATATTCAATTTCATTCATACAAGTGATTATGATAGTAAATGAATATGAATGAGTTAACGTGAATGAAAGGATTTTTTTCTCTCTAAACTTAGTATGTGGGGCGAAATATGAAATCACATTAAACTGAATTAAACGAAACTTTGTCTGTGCATTTCTTATATATAAAAAGATCTGCACAATTATAAAATACAGAAGTTAATAATATTTAAAAACGAGTTAAACTGAACCAAAATATTACTTATAAATGTACTAGTCAATAAAGCTGAATTTATCTACCCTTAAAAGTTAAAAAATAATTAAAGAACCAATAATTAATTTCATAGTAACGATTGAGGATTTTAAGATTTAATATGTTGACGTCATCATAAGGGGTGGGTGGGTGCTTTTTAGCAGTGATGACGATTGATGATTTTAGGGTGGGTGGGTGGTTTTTTCACGATTTTCTGATGACGTAATATATGGACGATCCCTAAAGGGATCTTGTTTACGCGACTTATGTAATACAGCATGGTGCAGAGTACCGGATTGTGGAGTAGTATTATTGCGTTGTTTTGCAAATTCAGGTATGAGGATAAAATATACTTATGGGGTGAAAGATAGTCGTATGGAAGCTATTGAGCGGATTAAAATTGTTTGATGAAATAAAAATAATATTCAAAATATTTATTCTGAAGAACAGATTGGAAATAATGGACATTATTTTTTGGAAGTATGAAAACAAGTGTAGATACTACCTCCAGGGCGTTTGGACACTTCAACATCGGGATGTTTGCACTGACTCAATTTTGAACATAAAGATCTACAGTTTAGAAACCTTGTGATAATTTTCGGGAAAATATAATTTTCACACTGCCCTGTAAATTTGATTATCTACCAATTGAACCCCTGTGTTCATGTATTTATTTCCCTAATCGGGTTTATCTTTTCTATGTACATATAGAGACTCGATTATATATCGATTCCTCGCTAAAAGAAATATGGTAAGGAGAAATTTATGTTAGGAATTCATCAAATTGCACAATCAATATTTAAAAATATCATCAAAGATGACGTTCAGGGGAGAAAGTTGGTCCTTCACCACGCTCTTACAATCATTCCAGTCTTCGTCCTCCCGATTCCACTCGCCTCCTCCCAGCCAGTACTTTAATTATTAGTCATGAAGAAATTAAGTGAATGAATAAGATAGCGGCAAACTTGTTTGTCTCACGTCTGTCGGAGATATGTTTCTTGCTCGAGCTAGAACACGCTTCTTAAACTCTTCAGCCTCAGCGTCTTCATCTTCATCACCGTATTGACTAACGGCATCGTCGTCCTGGTTCAGGGCCTGGATGCAGACTTACAATGAGGGTGTGTGAAGTGAATATCTCGGATTTTGACTGGACTTATTTTAAATCGTTCACGCACTTATTCTTGAGTTTCCGTGAAAACACATATTTTCGCTGGTGGCGGAAGTTTCAAATTAATTTTCAGGTAAAAACAGAGAATTTTCAAAAAAGCTTTACATTTTCAAAAATGTATGGTTTTTTGCATTTTTAAATATGAAGCAATGGGATAAAAATTACTAATTTCGAAAAAAATTGAAAGGAATTTTTATATTTTCAGGGAAGTAGTTCTGAGCAAAAATTGTATTTAGTATATGAAAGGTTAAACAGAGAAGGAAGAAAAATCTCTGGAGCGTTTTGGAAAATCCTGATTTTAACAACTGAATTTTAATATCCCGCCGAAGACGTAAACATGCGCATTCTGTGGAAAACGAAAAAACATAGGTCCGCTAAAGGACATGGCACACAAAGCATGGCAAAATGCTCGTTCGTTCGATGTGCAATTTTTTGATATGTTGTAGCCCCGATGGTATTGAGCAATGTTTAAGTTACCCTCAAACCGAAATTCGACCTGGATGACTTTGTTTTAACCCGTCAAAGGTTATCAGGTCAAGTTTCACGTAGCCCCATAAATGGGGTATCGTTGGAAAGGGGTCGGTGAGAGGATTCAGAAAATATATACTTTGTGGGGTAAGAGACCACTCCACGCTGATTTAGACGTCGGAGAATATTATTGAGTTTCGTCGGTCTGCTGCTGTGTTAGCTCTCAATCTCCTCCTGCGTTAACGTCTCAATACTTGCAGAACCAAAACTCAATAACACTCATCGGTCTCAAACTAATCAGGGGGTGGTCCCCGACGCCATAAAGAATATACTTTCTGAATCCTCCCGCCGAGACCTTTCCAATGACACCCCATTTATGGGGCTACGTTAGACTTGACATGGTGACCTTTGTCGTCTAACAAGGTCATGCAGGTCGAATTTCGGTTTGAGGGTAACTTAAACATTGTTCAGTACCGTCAGGGCTAAAATATATCAAAAAATTAGCCAAATCTAACCAACGAGCATTTTGCCATGCTTTGTGTGCCATGTCTTTTGTGCGTCGGTGTATATGTAGAATTACTCCGGTCAAAACCCCCAATCGGAGATAATCACTTTACACTTCCTCTTTACTATCAATTTAGCTATAGGTTACGTTGGTATTTATTCGCATACGAACCTCATTAAACTTTCGACTGCCACCGGCGCTACCTAGAGAATCGTAAAACGATTTTTGTTCTCCACTCAGGTTGGGAGTATCGGCCTGAGGAAATATGGGCAACCTGGTGCGCCCACGGCTTCGATTCTTTACCTCTGTTTTCTCCACAATATTTATGAGACAACAGGACAACCGGTACTCGCGCTGTTTCTTGTAGAGAGCCCGCAAACCTTCAATTTTGTCAGTCAGATGGGCCGCATTCGTTTCGGGGACATTACTAAGCCTGAATTTTTGTATGCAGTATACCTCTTTATCTCGGAGGTTTTCGCGCTATGTTCAAAATGTTTCTAATAAAATAATAACTCAACGTTAACTTAAAATATTTTTGGACTCACCACATTGTACGCTTTTAAAACATCGAGCCATGTATCATGAGGGAAAAATTTTTTGCCTTTTTTTAAACGCAGTCTCAGGCAAGGAAATCGTAGCGAGACATAGATTGACGGCTTCCTCGGATTTTCTTCTTTCGCCTGTTTAAACACGAGACAAAATAAAGTGTTATGTATTTAAATATATTGATTTACGTACCATAGACGTATTCATAGTTGATGCAAAATTAAGTAGGATTTAGGTGTGCGAAGTGCACCAACGGTGGAACGATGGTTATATAAATAGATAATGATTTGCAGATTGACAGTGTGCGGCGCCGGATGCTTGTTATCTGTGGTCGAAGAGTCATTGACAAACACAATGTGGAATTAGATTAGATTGGTTTTCGAGAATTGCGACGGTCCGGTGGTATATTAATCTTGTAGATATTTACCTCTGCCCAACGAATGCAAGTATTGTGAGGTGTACAATGGAGTTTATTGTGCTAAACTGAGCTTAATGTTGTCCACTTTGGGTGTTGGTTTTTGGTTATATGCTAATCATCGTGATTTTGGGACTGTAGTGGGATAGTGTAGGGTGCGTCCAACAATGATAGGACCAAGCGATTTTTTTCTATTTCTCTGCTCATGTTATCTTGAATGAACTGATATTTGGCATGTTTCTGGACATTATCACCCTACATTATCCCACCAAGTTTGGATTAAATCCATCACGAACTTCCGGCGATATATGGAAATGTTTGAAAATGAGGTGTCCAAAAATGATAGGACCACTTCACCATTTTTGGCTTATTCGTTTCAGTCAGCGGTCAAATACAAATTTATCGTTTAGCAAACTCACTATCACACCGAATAGCGTTAAAAATTGCATTTTTGTAGAGACGAATCAAATTTATCAACTTTAGGGGGGCAACAAGGTCCAAAGATAACAAAATTGGCTTTTTTAACGCTTTAACGTTATTGTATTGCTTCCACTGACTATAAACTACTCGTGTCAACTTACCCCAGAGCTTCTCAATGGCACTGGTGATAATGTAGGGTGATAATGTCCAGAAACATGCCAAATATCAGTTCATTCAAGATAACATGAGAAGAGAAATAGAAAAAAATCGCTTGGTCCTATCATTGTTGGACGCACCCAATGTATTATGCCATGCTTATCCCGGCAACAACCCAAACCCCCGACCGACTGGGACTGCATCGTACGTCAACGGAAGATATTGTAACGAACGGTCTGTGTAAAACGTAATATGTCAGAATCATGTCCCTTGCCAATATCGATACCAATAGAGTTATTAATGAATTGGATATGTTGGCACCAGGGTTATTTAAATATAAATTGGACTTGTCCAATTTATATTTAAATAACCCTGTGTTGGCACAAGATGCATAATAAATTTGGTGAGAACTTACAAGGGAAGGTTCCCAACTGATTGTCCTGTCTAGGGTACCCACTATGTTTTTTAGAATCTACTAGGACCCGAAATGAAGGATCCATTTAGGACTGCCAATGAGTTCGAGTCAACTCATTTGACTCATGAGTTACTGAGTTCGAGTTGAGTTTGAGCCGAGGCTATGACTCCACTCATTTTTAAATGAATGAGTTGAACATTAATGAGTTTGAGTTGAGTTATGGAAAATTAGTTTGAGTCGAGTCATGAGTATACTCATGTAGGATTTTTTTTACAAAACATTCTTTCGGGAAAAATTTGGTGAGCGCTGCTGCAAAACGATCGTTTTTCTAATGCTTTTAACATCCTTCGGAAAGTTGAATGAAGTTTGAAGTCTGGCACCGTTGATCAGGATGTCGAACCGGAAAGGAGTTCATCCTCAGCCAAGCGAAAGTTACGATCAGATTATTACGAGCATTTTGCAGCGGTGTCAGATGACGAGTTTAAGTGTAATTCCTGCAGGTAAATACATAATTAAGAATTAAGTTTTGTACTTAATAAATTCCAAAAAAATATTTATATTTGTTTCGAATTCCTATTTAGCAAAAGTTACACCAAAGCTAAAGGAGAACTAACCTCCAATATGAAGCGACACTTGAAAAAAAACATCCTGCCAAGATTAGCAAAGAAATTAATGAAGCAACTTCAATTAAGCGATATATGGTTTCGAATTCGGTGGCGCCTGTGCCAGTAATTTTAAAAAATAACAATTTAGTTAAAGCCGCGATCCTAAATTTCGATTTTTTGTGTTTTAGAAATTCACCCAAGAGGTTTGGAGGTATTAGAATTCTTTGTACGATCGGATCAGCCGTTCTCGCTGGTTGAAGAGGAGTCATTTCAAAAGATGGTGAAAATACTAAAAATACTAAATAAGCAAAAAATTCCTGAACGAACAACAATTAAGTCTGACGTAATGGAAATTTACAATGCGGTAAAAGCGAAACTAAAAGCTATTTTAAATGTATGTGATAATTAAACATGTTTTACATATTTTATATGCAAAATTGTATTTCGAATAATTTGGCTCTGCTGTCTCTCTAAGGCTACTCAGGCAAAATTTTGTTTGATAATTGACTGTTGGACTTCTTCAAATCAATGGCCATTTATGGGAATAATTATCCAATACATTTCCGACGATTGGGAGATCAAAACCATTCCTTTTATTTAGTCGTCTTAGACGGCCTACACACAGGCGCAAATCTCGCGAAAGCATTTATGAATGTTTTGATCGAGTTTGAAATTGTCGAGAGGTTGGGCTTCATTCGGTGACGACCGACAACGCCTCGAACATGGACACATTTTTTGGATTTTTGCAGAAGCATTCGAAAGACCATGTAGGTTTTTGAACGATGTCTGTTTATCAAAAAAAATCGAAACAAACAAATAATCATGCAAATTATTTTATCCCCTGATAGGATCAAAATTTCGCATCGAAATTTTCGATGCGAATAATTTTCGAGTAAGGTATCTGGCCCACATACTCAACCAATGCCAACCCGATTTCAACCTTTGATGCTATGGAACGAGCAATTAAACTGAAACAGGTTAACGTTCGCGCACATTCCAGTTTATGTTTCTATGTGGATTGTTGAACTGTTTTGCACCACAATTCATTAATTAGTCATTAGTAGTCACTAAATGCTACTGATCAAGGAATAACATCTCAATAAATGCCTACCAACCCACCGATCAATAGCATAAGCATTTTATGAAGTATGCTTTATATCAGGCAATACAGTAAACGAGATTGAACAGGGAACTATCATAACTTTACTAGGTGACAGCTACAATTCCACAGTACCACAGCTACAGTATACATATATGACATCTACATACATATGTACATATTTAGTCAAGCAGAATACGCTGGGTAAGGGATGCTCGCAAGTTGTCAACTACATATATTGATACCTTTTATGAATGTGGAAAAATTGAAGGTAAAGAGCTTCAGGTATACATGGGTTATAAATGTGATTCTACCATACCTGTGCAGCTTCGCCCTCTTACGGCAAAACGAGGCTTCCTTCACGATGAAGTAGTGTTGCCCATGAGTGTATCTAAATGAGTTGTAGATGAGTTGGCCATAAATTCACTATAAATATTCACCAACTTGTGCAATAATGAAATTTTAAGCCTTTTTGAACTCAAAGATAAATTTGGAATGAAATGTTATGAATTTAAAATAAGAAGTGTCCCCATATTGTAAGTGTCAACTTTTGCCATTTTTTTTCAACCAGTCAAAAATTTATTTTTGACTGGTAAATTAGCACAAAAATTGGCAAATTGAATAGGCCTTCCCAAATCTAAAAACAAAATTTGATTATCTTTTTTGTTCAAAATTTAGAGCAAAATATAAAATTACCTTAAATATAAAAATTGTACTCTTTTTAGGTTGAAGCCAAACTTAAATGAGTTGTAAATAAGCTGTAAATGAGTTGTGAATGAGTTTTGGACAAGCTGGCCTAAAAATTGTCAATTTACAATTTTTATATTTATAGGGATCAGTTAGTTGTACAACGCTATATTATAATTTTCTTACATTACTGTAAAACAAAATGTGGCCCGTCTTTAAGACGGGCTTATAGGCTAGTAACAATATATCTAGTTGTGAAATTTTAATACTACCAAGAATGTTTAACTAGGTGGATAATATACCCAGCCTAATTTCATTAAACTTTGAGTTAATACTTACAGTAAGGAAAGCTTTTCTTTAAATATCACTTTCCACCTTAGGGAAGGTCCATAAATTATGTGACGCAAAAACCGCTATTTTGTAGACCCCCCTCCCCTCTTTTAACATGTGTCACATATGTACGATATCATTGGAGCCGTAGACCCCCCTCCCCCCTCTCGCGTGACATAATTTATGGACTTTCCCTTATGAAGCAGGAAATGCCATCAGAAGTGTGATCGTCCAATCCATAATTGTGCTCATGTACGTCCTTGCCACTGTTTTATCCAAATTGAAGAGATACGTATAGCGAAATCCGGCAGTATAGTTTGATATCCTTCATGGCCTTGAGAGTTTTCCAGACATATTTCTTCTTGTCTCGATTCTCGTTTGCAACTGCAATTTTCATTAGGCGTAAGAACTCTACAGATTTCGAATTTAAACCAACCGCAACTGGCAACAAAATTTGAATAGCTAGCATGATAACCATAGCAAAAAAGGGAAATATCGCGTAAAACAAGGGATTCGCTTCGTAGCCGATAAACCTAATCGTCAACTAGTTTAATACTGCGGATAACTGTAATCCGAGCACCATCAAGACAAATGTCATGGTTAAGAGATGACCAAGGGCCGAGTTAATTATTAATCTGAACTTTTGATAGCGAAAAATCCAGTCTAGCCTTGCTTCCATGGGATCATTTCTATTTAAGGTAAAATATTGTTTTTACATTCGGACCTCGGACACCTAATAGTTGTGACTTACACATTTTTCTTAGCGTACGATAAGAAGATATCGATACTCTTGAGTGCGACTTGTCCTGGAATTACGAGCAAGTAAACAAGAAATGGCACCGTTCTTTGCAGTTCTATCCAGAAAACAAGGAGCCCCGCGATCCTGAAAGACAGGCCCAAGATCTTTGGTATGATTCCATCGTCAACAATACCAAAGGCTTTCCACATATCAGAGACGACATATTTGAATATATCCAAATTTAGCAGCAAGGCAGCCGGACAACTGGCATAGCACGTGATCGTCCATCCAATGAAACCGATAAGATATACGAGTCCTGTAGAAGCATTCCTCGATAACGTTACGCAACCAGATTTTAACTAGCAAAAATTAAATACTACCTGACACATCCAATCTTCCAGTGTTAGAATAGATTCCTGGGAAATTCAGAATGCCATTGAGTTTATCAAAAATCCCGCTTTTCCCTGATTTCGTTTTGAAAAATCTCCCTTTCGCTCTTCTCGTCATATTTGCTGGTCTCCTCATATTTGAATGTCCTTCCAGTTCTTCATACGTTTCAAGTTCTCGATTAATCAGAATTACAGTGCCATTGCCAAGAGTCAAAACGACCAGAGTAATCCCGCCTAATAACGGTACGGTGAGGCAGTCGATAACGTACATCGCAACATACCCCACGTTAAGGCCAGGCCGTGGGGAAATTAGGTGACTTAAAACGACATACATAAAACAACTTCCGTTGACCCCAGCGAATAAGACGAACATGGTGAAGTACCACCAGAAGAAATTCTTTGGCTTTCTGTTGTCAAAAGTGAATCGCTTCGTAGTAGAATCCCAACCAAGGGGTGTCTTGAATAAATACCTATTTACTCGAAAGGCTTTCTCCACAACGAAAAATATTAGATCTGTCGGCATTTCGATTCTTGACAAAGTATCTATGAAACAATCAAGTGGAACGATCCAAGGTATACCTGCTTTAGTAAGTATCTTGTCTTATGACATAAACAGGTTATGGAATAAATTGTTAAATGATATGTAGCAAGTAATATCTGAAAATAAATGTAGCTTTTGTAGCAAGATAGGATGTCGGCAAGGTTTTGCAACCTATATTTTTAGTCTACTATTTCTCTAAAATATTTTAAATTTTATCCAACCCAAGCAAGCCGTAAGCATTAGCTACAAAGAAATTGGTTCGGTCTTTCTAATGAATTATATTACCAATCCATTTATTGATTTATTTAAGCTGAAATACCTATTTAATTAAGTAAAAGCAGAGGAGGACGTTCCCATCAAATTTTGGTATAGGCAACTGAAACATATTGAAGCAAATGACCTCCAATGATGGAGATTATAATATTAAAAAACATTCGTAAAAACATACATAAATAATTAAGTTGGCGTCCAGCTAGATTACACTTTAAGTAATTTATTAGCAGATAAAAAAGCTATTAGACATTTTGCAAAAGTAGAACTAATTCATTCTATAAGACATACATAACTTTCATAGATAAATATGTATGCTCCCATCTCTACTTTTCAGCTTGAAATTAAGTAAGTTAATTAGTTTTACATGCTGAAAAAATTACGATACTGACTGGTTTAACAAATTCTTATCTGACTACTATTGCATGTACCGTATTTATTAATCAGGTAATGAGGGTATGTAGGTATAGTTGTTGGACTGTTCTTACTAGTTAGTATTTTGAAAGACGTAATTTATAAAGAAACATAGCAATTACAAAATACCCTAAAATACCCCAAACTGCAAAATAAGTACATTTCTTTTGGATTGTTCTGATTTCCAAAATAAGTAATAATTAAGTCAGAATAAAACGAGCGCTCTTATTAACCTAACATACATGATGTGCTTTTATATAAATTTTTGTAATAATCTAGATAGTAGCCATAGATGCGAAGGTAAGTATCTATAACATTTGGGGGTGATTGCGCGCAAAAGTCGCAAAATCATGTTATCCATCGAATTAGGGGTTAAATTTCAACCTTATAAAGTTTTTTTTAGGAATTACTACTGGAAACTATTTGATTACGCGCCAATGAAGACGTATCTGAATTTGTGGGAGTTTGGTATCCGGGGGTAAGTACAAAGGTGCACTCCCAACCCGACTTTCCTGCAATTAACGAACGATTTACAACTTTCCTCCGGATATTCAGAACCATCCTTCCCTGATCGCAGGACAGGTATAAAACATTTTGCCATTATCTGTATATACATTTGGTAAACAAGTCTGACAACACTTAAGTATGCCATGGGAAATGATGTTCAACTCGCTGTACTTTTCAATTACGTTTGGAGTTGTTTTACGTATGAAAGTGGAAAGCTTATAAAGATATCGTCACATGGAAAACAGGCTTCCAAATATTTTTCGCTTACACCGTACTTTAGTCACGTCTATGTAACTTTATCCACAGCTTCCACAGCATATGATACTTAAGTGTATGATCCATTTCATGGAACCGTAATCGTGACATAAAAAGGGTTTCTATTATTTCTCAGATAAGATATGATGTCGCAATAAAAGGAATATCGACCTCATCCACTTTCTGCCATGCGGCCACGACAAATATAAATGTTTCAATTGAGTCTACATATCGACGGATGCGTCATTCAAAGAAAACCGTCCAAGCTTGAGTCACCAACTGAATATAAACAGCACCACAAAAACTATTTCGTGGAACTCATTAAAAAATAAGTGCTTATTTTGAGACTTATTTCGCCGCCCGTAATCTGTCTCCTGCATTTTAAGCTAGCCATTAATTATATGTAAATATGTATGCATACTGATTTATTACATCGTAATAATTATTTATGCCGCCACAACTAGTTTGCCAAAGGATATGACACTTATCTGGTATGTTAGACTATAAATGTTATGGACCATGGGATGTTTAAACGAGATAAATCTGATTTAAGGAGGAAGTTCAGATAAGTTTTTCTCTCTACATAAAAAGCAATAGCCATCTCATGCACTCCCCATTTTGCAACCAAGCCCAATATCCGTATTCTATTTGCAGGAATTCCAGGTCAAGGGACGCGTTCTTAAATAAATACGAACAAAAGATTTCTCTTTGTTTATACTTAATTAATTTTTAGGATTTTGAAACTGACGTTGATTAACGGGTATAGTTGAAACATCGAGTCTCGTTCAAGCAAGAATTTATTTGGCAAGTGACGAAACTCTAACTGCGCAGATTTAAATTTAATAGTTTTTATTTACAAAAATTGACAAGTTCACATTTTTGTTCATATTGAATGGCATTGTATTTTGATTTCAGTGTTTTTGATTTCACACAACATATGATTCAAAGTTTAATTCTAAATACGGTTTTATTGATGTCTTGAAACTAGGGTTTTAAATTACTATTAAGATGTAATTTGTTTTTCCACTTACATATACACCAACAGACATACAAATGGGGGACAGACCAACATTCGGTAGTATGGGCTCGATGTCGAAAGCTATACGGAATCCGTTGGTTAGTTAAGAAAATTCCTAGAATAGACACCTTTAGCTATGGTCATTTTGACTCTGATTCTGCTACATTTACATTCACATTCACATATTGTAGAATGTTTAGGTTTCGCGAGTATCAGTTGTATAATCACTCTGAAAAAGGCGCGGATTTTGAAAATACAACTTGAACGAGTATTTCTACATTCAACTGCAAGAATGAGACTGGGCTGAAAAATGCGGGTTTAGATTCAAAAAATTTGAATGTAAATAGAGTTCCCGTCGTGTTTTTCAGTCTACATACATTCAGAATCAGAGTAGAAATGACTATTGCGAAAGGTGTCGAATAACTCGGTTCAAAACATTCTCAATGTCCACCAGATTCTCGAGCTCATTCTCACCCAACTTCATACGACCGATTTGAGGACGGCACGCCTCGTATGCCGAAATTGGGCCGGGATCGGGGGCAGTTTGTTAGGAAAGCGAACCCGGCTCTCTGTCAGCAAACTTTTCCACTGGGATGGTTCAAAATTGTGTCTGACCCCCGTGTCTGCACATCTTATGCGACGAATCTCCATCTCGGATTCAAGCCCCTCCATTCCCACCAGAAAGAAGTCCAGCATTGTCACTAAAGTTTTCAAAGATCTGGCCCAGATGTTACAATTTACCCGCGAAGTTGACTTCCATGTCGCTGACAGGAGATCCCAGAACGCATTTATCGCAGGGTTGAGGAAAGTCAAGAACCCTGCGACCAGTATCCAACACGTTTCGTTATCTGTCGTTAACAATTACAGGAGCAAGCCATGTGTTCCACCAATCTATACTAAAAAACTCGCTGTTCTAGCTAACCTGACCTCCATCACGTTCAGTTTCTGTGGCTACATTATACAAGATAGTACCCATGGATTTCATGGATTTCAACCTTTCCTACAAATCTTGATAGATTCGGCACCTAAATTGACCTCTTTAAAAGCCAGCTCGCCTTTCTACCCGAGTTTGGACGGATGCAAAAATCTAAAAGTTATTCGGTTGGAAAACTTCAACCCTTCTAAAAATCCATGTGTCGACTTGGTGGCTGCGATCAAAATGCTGGCGCAGGTGAAGAATTCTTTGGTTCAGATTGAACTAAGTGCCGCGGATGGGGATACAAAAATTGACATATCACAGGTAGACAGAACACAAATGCGTGAAAAACAATATTTGCTGGGTTTATTAGTATGATAATTTGAGTAGAACTCGAGGCTGGACCTTCCCATTATGTCGAAACTTGTCTCTCTCAACATCCGTCCAGCAAAAGGGTATTTGTTTGAAAACTTTTTCAACGAGGACCACCTCCCAGCACTGAAAACCGTACATATCGTCGTCAAATGTGAGTTTGAGAGGTTGAATTTGCCGCCTTATCTTAATCTCTGGAAGCGACATCGAGAAGTTACTTATCTCAGACTAGAATTTGATTGAATTTGGCTGGCGGATTTAATCACAATCGGTGAACCGATAGTTCAACTATTTCCATTTGTGAAGAAATTTGAGCTAACGGTATGGCTTGGAAGGAACAATGCCATCCAGAAGATTGATCAAATGCTATTACCGTACCAAAACTGGGATATAGAAGAGGTCACCTTTACCGGTGTGGGTGTTACGGCTGCGTCCGTGTTAGTTGCCGTCGTAAAAAACATGGCGCTTTTAAATGGTAATGAATATTGACATTCGCTTGATCAGTGTATCGTTTTCTGCATCTGCTTTCTGCCCATATTGTTCAAGTTCTTGCATTGATTGGCTACAAGAGCAATTAGTGTAAACTGTTGCAGACCGTTTTGTATAACAAACGCTTATAATACTGGATTATATAAAATCATACACTGTAATCCAAACTTTTAATCCTAAGTTTTAATCAAGGTGCAAGTTGCTTTGTGAATTAAGTATGTATGGATTTCAGGTGCTCGAGATGTACATTTCAGAGACACTTGCGTCGAGCATGATGATTTTGCGGGATCCTTTCAAGATCTTATCTTACAGAGTGAAGGATTTAAAAGTGTGAAAATCTGCGGCGTGTATAAGCGTGTGGTACGTTGGTTTGCAGCTTAAACCTGAATAACCAGGCATTAAAAAGTTGTATATAAATGTTTTATCATAAGTTCAGGTGCGGGAAATTCGGGAAGCATTTCAAGCATTTATTGAAAGCAGCGGGGTTCCAATTTATATGCAAGAGAAGTGTCATTCCCATTCCTAAATTGGCCAAGCAGATGATGTTAAATAAATTTTGTCATGCACACTGGTTTAGGTATACCTGATTCACATTACGTAATAAACAGAAAAAATTATAACTTGTCTAAAAGTTTTAGCCAATTTTTTCTTGAAGTGGAAAATTGATGCTACAGTAGCACCCGGTTCTCATCTATATTATAAGCTGGAAATGTCTGTTGGCAACGGAAGTGAAAGTAGTTTGTCCGCAATGGAAGTGAAAGATGAGAAAGTAATTTGCATATGAAAGTCGATAATCCAGTTATCCATGATTTGCTGTTTATCAGGAAGGGAAATTAAAGTAATTTATTTCATTGTGCTTATCCGGCCGCACTTGGGAATGAATGAGTCTGCCGCATTCGGATGTGGTTATCGCCATCCAGTTAATGTCTGGCACACCATCCCATTCCCCCCAATAGAGCGATAACTGTATATAAAAGGGACACACCCATTACTTCCCCCAAGCTAGAAGAACAGTAACCACATGTCAAATGGGCACACCCAATAATTCCCTATATGTCACAAATTAAAGGTATAGATCAAGGTAAGGGAAAGAAATTCCATTCCCTTGGCGCGAGTATAGTTAATGTAGTTCACACACGAAGAGAACAGAATCCATTCCGCTTCCGTTCCATTCCGGTCGGGCATACCTCACCTCAGGTGTATTTGCGATAAGAAATTGAAAGGGAACGGAATTCTTCCATTCCGTTCGTGTGGTAACTCTATACTAAGGAGTAGGAAGTCAGAGGTTGTCAGTGCCAGATTTTGATGCCCTTCGGATATGTTTCAGATCTCTATGAGTGAAGAAAAAGTGAAGAAGGATTTTACTACATGGGGCCATTTGCGACCCCCACACCCACTCAAAGGTGTGAAAAAACGCAAAAAAGCCCTGTTCTCGTGTGCAAAAGCTGATGTCAAACATCGAGTTTTGCTCAGATTTTAATAATTTTTACATTTTTATGATCCCAGATAGTTTCTCTATAACATCCAATATCAAACTCAACTTTTTTGAATTTTCACATTTTTTCGATACATAACCCTAGACTTTTCAAAAATATGCAAAATTTCTAATAAGTTGAGTTTGTTATTGGGTATGATAAAGCAAGTATCTAGGAGTAAAAAAATCGGAACAAAATTCGATTTTTTGTGATTTTTTAGGTTTTTTTAAGCATCCTCAGTGAGGATTCCTCACGCTCAACCACGTGAGGATGCCTGGTAAACACACCGGCGGCCAGCTTCAAATTCAAAAGAGGGCCCATTTCCCAAAACATTCATAACATGACGCCTACATATATTTAGAGTGGGTTGTCATAAGTATTGGTGGTGTATTTTTCGCTCGGTACCGTTTAAGATATCTTCGCCAAGGGATAACCATGGAATAAATCCTGGCTGTGGTTTGGAGCCACGCTAATGGGCTAGGAAGCACATTAAACAGAATTTGAAAATCGGACTCCTTTCGCGGGAAATTAAGACAAAACTGCTAAAATGTCATAAAAAGCGTGCCAAAAGTATTGGTGGTTTCTGATTTTATAAATCTAAAAGATACAAACTTTTTAATTCGGAGTCACCAAGTTAGTATTGTATTCTTTATTGTTCATTTCAATAAAAATTCTGGTAAAATGGGGAAGGCACTCAGGTTGTGCATAGCGGAGAAGAGGGGTCTCATCCACATGCATGAGAGTGCCGTTACACCTACGAAAATTTATCTCCGGACCCCAGTTATACTTTGGACAGGTCCAAATCAGAGGTCGACGCCGCCAATCTCACGCCGCCGCGCCGCCGAACGCCGGTAGTATTTTAGGCGCCGCCGCCGCCGAAAAATTTTATTTCCTATTCCTTCAACATTGTGGCGCCGCGCCGCGCCGCCGCGCCGCCGAAAAATCACCGAAAATTGGCGCCGCCGCCGCCGAAAATTTCTCGGCGTCGACCTCTGTTCCAAATGTGGTTATTAAGTGGAACCGGACAGGCTCGGTGGTCAGCAAGGCTAGATTAGGCCGACTATTGGCAAATTCACCATGCCAGGCAAGAAAAATCATATTTACCTGTAACGGCCACCGGTTATGTGAAGGTGTCCTAGGTCAAAATAATGTCGTGATAAATTTGTTTTGTAATTGCAGTAGGAATGAAAGTAGGGTTCTATAGTAGAAGCACAGTAAGCGGTGTATACGGGGAGACTGCAATAAGCCCTAGTGCTTGCGCAGCTGACGGTCCAGTCTAACTACGGCAGGATCGTCACCCCACCAATACATACAGGGTTCTATAGTTCCATTTGACGACATAAGTCCCCACGCCATCGCTGCAAGTGGCTGAAATAAGGACGGCATTAGACTCTTCATATATTATTATATAAAAGACAAGAAATACTACCAACTTGTTTCACATTTTGTTAAGTCACAATCTGTTCCAATTCGTTCATCTGGTTTTCACCAAACGTGGTGAGGTCCATCCGTCCAAAAAAAGCATAATTTACCCTCATCGGACCAAGGGATATTGTCCCACTCGTTTTTCATGCTGGTGGTATTTTTTATTCTTTATACAATAACATTTAAGGACTCTAATGCCGTCCTTATCTCAGCCACTTTCAGTGATGGCGTGGGGATTTGTCGCCAAATGGAGCTATAGAACCCTACTTTCATTCCTACTGCAATGACAAAACAAATCTATCACAAATCTATCATAGATTTTTTTGCCCTCGGGGACCTTCACAAAACGGTTAAAATATAATTTTTCGGCCTTGGCATGGCAAATTTGCCATTGATCTGCCTAATCTAGCTTTGTTGACCACCCAGCCTGTCCAATTTCACTTAATAAGCACATTTGGCACTGTCCGGAGTTTAACTGGGGTCCGGAGATTAATTTTCGTAGGTGCAACGGCACTTTCATGCATGTGGATGAGACCCTTCTTGTCTTGCACAACCTGAGTGCCTTGACCATTTTAGAAGAATTTTTATTGAAATGAACAATAAGGAGTATTATATTTACTTGGTGACTTAGAATTTAAAAAATGGTGGCTTTGAGATATAAAAAATAAATCACCACCAATACTTTTGGCACATCTTTTTATGACATTTTTGCAGTTTTTTCTTAATTTCCCACGAAAGGAGTCACATTTTCAAATTCTGTTTAATGTACCTTCTAGCCCATTAGTGTGGCTCCAAACCGCAGCCAGGATTTATTCCATGGTTATCCCTTGGCGCAGATATCTTAAACGGTACCGAGCGAAAAATACACCACCAATACTTATGACAACCCACTGTAAATATATATATAGATTAAAGCAGTGAAGTGTAGAAAAATATATTTATTGCGAACATGAATGTATTAGTCTCCTTAATATTACACTCTAAAATTTAGTCAAGGTTGAGCAAATTTTAGGCAACGTAGTAGGAATTTCTCTCAACGTTGACTAAAATTTACACCACTAGTTGTGTTAGTGCGATTTTCGGTCAACTTTATTGAGAGTGTACATAATCGAATAAATACTTTATTAAAAAAATTAACAGCTGCACATACGTAACCCTGCCCAAATATTTGAAAAATAAATATCGAATTATGGCGCTAATATTGTTACCACACTTCTTCTTTCAGGCACCAATAGATGTTTTCCTGGTGCATTGTATGCTCTAATTTTGTAACATCTGCGTTAATTTATTATATACTAAATAAGTTAATTAAGACTATGATAACTGTTTTTACATGTTACATATTCATATATTTTTCTGGTCGAAGACAACAATTTTAGAGACTGTACATCTTTCTATTATATAACCAAGTATCGAAATGGATAAACATATTCCATACAGGAGAAAAAGCATTTTAATCTTGTCCAACCCGATAGACATCCTTCCCTGACGAGCTCAGCTGAGTTGCTATCTCTCTTGTTGAGAATCGCCCTTTGGAAATAATTTGTATGGTTTTTTTCCGGCGTTCCATATTCCCTCCAATAATCATGATATTCTTTTACTCCATCGAGGAACAAATATATTTGATAGTCCTGCCTCCAATTGTCCACGATCCCCGCTTCCGTCAGGTAGGCAAGATTTTGTTCAAATATTACCCCGAAAGGCGCCCTTGATGTTACCCACGGGAGATACTCAGTGTCTAAAATATCTTTGTGGTTATAGGTTATAAAATATTTTTTAAACACACCAAAGCTGGTCTCCAAAATTCGGTGCATAAACGAATGATCAACCATGCCGAAAATTTGGGGTCTGTGCTCTTTGTGACTAACATTAAACGGTATAACCTAACGATACGAATCGGCATAGTCAAATAAATTTAATTGAACCCAGTCCACTTTTTCTTTCAGATCGTTCAACACTTTGCGAAATTGCGGCGAGTATCCGACCCGCTCAGTCATCTGTGGGATAGTGGTGTCTTTGATGGTACTACAATATGTATAATTTCCATCTGCCCCGACGTCGAAAGTTGCTGAAAATGAAATAACTGGAACATCTTTCGCTTGGGTTAACTCTTTTAAATTGCTTGGTATTTGGGGAACCTTGTTAGACGAAAAGAGGGAGAAGAATTCCCCTCCAAACATACTTCCAACAAAGAAGGAGTTAAACAACCAAATCACGACGATGCAATACGTCATAAAGACGCGGAGTCTGGAAAACGTGATAGCTTCTCCGGCCTTAATCACTATGTTTGTCCCTTGTTGAAGAAACATACTTATTGTCCACATGACCGGGGAAAATACGAATTTCCTGTCGTTAAAAATTATTAAACTGGAACACCCCCCGAAAAATGTTAGCAAGGAAACGGATAAAATATCAAAAATCATTAGTAAAGAATTTGCATTTAATTCAGTCGGTAGAGCGTAAATTGTATACTCCAAGGTCTGATATTCCACACTGTGCTTGATCCAAGTATGCCTGAAGATTATGCCGGGCAACATGATGCTCATCTGTAGGCCTTCCCACCCATGAAAACTGTTTGGCGCGACGGACCCCACAACATTTTTAAATGAAGTTGCTGCGCTAAGATTAAATCGAAAGAGTACTTCGGACAAGGGGCACGTTGTGTGAGGTGTGTTCAACCCACAGTGTTTCAAACTGCAAGTAATTTCCCAAAATTTACGATAAGTTTGATAGTATTTTATTGCATGGTGGTTCATATTTTTCATAAGCTGGTTATATTGTCTTTGGACCTGTGATAATGTAGAGTCCTTCTTTAAGGGGTATAGTTTTTGGTGGAAAATGCTCTTATCATTCTGATCGTTTACTTCGTGACGTGGAAGACACGTGTGACACACGATTGATACCTGGTTCGAAGTCGTATCGCTGTATAAAAGGATTGACGTGAGACTAAGTCGCGAACTAAAGGATAAATAATTGCCAAAATGAAAATTATTTAATCGGTCTGCGTATCCGCTGTCGTGGATGACGACGAAGTCTGGATCTTCATTGAAGGCCGCCATCCCCCACATTTGATGGAAGGGATTTCCCCGCAACGAATGTAAGAGGGCGATATGGCAGTTTGAGAAGATACGAGTGAAGTTATTCTCCTTGAAGGGGAAATTCTCAATAATTTCGAACCTATCTTTGCGCGTAACGTTGGCTCGGACATATCGGTTTTGTGGTTCGCCCAAGTTTTCTATGACAAAGTTAAGGTTGAGGTCAAGTAGCGTCAAGGTGTAAATTGGGCGAGATATTAGGTCCCCATTTGTATAATGGGTGCGCTCATAAAATATTTGGACTGTGCAGAAGTTCAAGTTTTCCAAAAATGAGGACAAAGTAGCGGTTAGTGAGACTTGTGTGTTTTTCCCGATATCGTTTGCAGTGGAGGGATTGTACTTATCAGATAAAATTAAGAGTAATAGGAAACGTTCAATTTTGAACAACATTTTGGTATTCCGATACAAGTTTTACACCAATTTTAAAGTGTTTCAAAGTGTTGTAAAAGTGTTTTAGAATTGAAATACTACTATGTATTTAGTTCCAAAAGTTTAAAAGTTTCTGATATATTTTATACCAAATGCAAAAAAGATTAATTTTCGCCCGAAATAAATGATATTCCAGAGAATATTATACCCAAAATTTAGGCCGATGTAACAATTAATGTTTTCCTACTTCTGGATTAACTTGTAGGGAAATTCTAACATCCAATATGACGATAATATGCTTCAACGTTCCAAGAAACTAAATTTATGTAGGTTTATACATGTAAGAAATAGTTCGGTCACAGCGTGGCATTATAGAGCGCCCGGGAGGAACTAATTATTCGCGTAACAAATTAATAACTAATTACGTACTTCTGCAAATACCCACATAAGCCGGCACATGGACAAATATGATTGAGTTTAGCTAGAACTACAAATATAATTGAACATATAATATATAATTTTGTACATAACGGGGTTTATTTAACATGTAGAAATTCTACTAGTCTGGTGATGGTTATGATTACATAGAACAATATTTATTAACTCATTTAGTAACAGAATTACTATAATTCTTTAACACCACGATTTATCATGCTACGTATTTTTATTTAATATCATGAATTTCAAAATTTGAAATAAACTTGGTTGTAAAAACTAACACAAATACCGTAAATACCCTATTTATAGCCGGGGCTAAAATCCAAATCTGGGTGTCATAATTAGAGACCCGGCCTAAATTTGAGATATTATAAAATCGTGTACAATTCATGCTGCGTTAATTTAAGTTCTCTAATTTAACAAGTTGTGTATCAGTACGCAATTCATTTGAAATCTAAATCAAAATTATCTAGGTTTAGTAGTAATTTTGCCAGGATTACATCAATTGTTCTTAAAAATTAGGTAAGTTCTTTTTGATATTAAAACATTTAATTGAGTTCTTAAATATATTGGTATCCATGGCCTTGAAGTATGCTAGGAGAATTTATTTTTGATTATTGGCTTCATTCACTTTTTCGCACTGCGTCCAAAAATGGAGCTCTGCGCCCCCACCCGCAAAAAATCAACGAGCGACCAAGATTTGGAGGTCGTGATTTGGCTTTTAAATGGGTGGGGCATCCTTCCTATTTTCCGTCCTATATCTCAAATTTTGTGGACTGCATTGTTGATATAATTTGATCCAACCCTCATCCGTAAAAAGGATGTTTTTACCCCATCTTCCCGCAGGCCAAGAACCCACTTTTTTAGACAATTTCTCCGAATTTTAGCGATTCCTCAATATTCTTTTTGCTTAAAAGGGATTTTATCTTACTCCGATATGCCTTCTGACTTAAACTTGTTGTTTTGAGATACCTGTGAACAGTTGCCTCAGAAATGTGCTTCTTTTTCCTTTGGTACCGTTTTTGAAGTTTATGACTCTTGCGGTATTTCTGGTGGAAGTACCAATTGTCCGATAAAATTTTGACTTTATTTGACGTTTTATTGTTGGTGAGATCACTGTCGGTCTTCCTGACCTTTGTTTGCCCCCAAAATATTTTTTTCTCTTTCCATGGTCTTACCGTCGGTGGGGACACTTTTATTTTTTCACAGATTTCTATTACACCTTAGCTTTCAATGGATAACTGTTGTATTCGGATTCTTTTATATTCGCGAGAAGGCTTGACATTTGACCTCATTTTGCCAAAAAAATAACTTCAAAAAAATAACAGGTGCAAAAGTTGTAGCCGAATTATTGCCCAAAAATCGCGCGGAAGAGTCGAGGAAAGAAACTTTCGGTACACGCCGTATGTAGGTATGCCTGACTTGCAATTTTTTACCCTGCATATAAATTTTATTACGAATTATACACAGATAGGAAGACACACCGCAAACCCACATCCCTCTGAACATTTATCCTCATTTACATGTTGTTTTTCCTTACAGGCTGGCCTACGTAAAATAATTTCACCCTGTATGTTTTACAACAAATTAATAAATGCGTAATTTAGTTGCACACCTTCAATTTCCTGTTAATTGCGTTTATTAAATTTTTGAAGGCGGTTAAGCCTTCTTCAAATATATGAAATTTGTATACCATTAAAAAATAATGTCACCGCAATGATGTTCTTGCTGCCGTGAAATTTTCTCTGTGGAGCGAAGAATCTATATCATCGGAATTTTGAATATTGTAAATAAGCATATTTTACCTATATAAGAAGAAATGGGGTACTAATTTATTTAATTAATTTTAGGTGTGTTGCGCGGGGTCCATTATTTGGAACTCGATAGACGTTAATTTCATCATTAAAGCTTGGGATCCAACTGAACATCTTTACTTTAAAGAATATCGTATAAATATTTTATCAGCAAAATTAATTTTTTGTATGCTACATAATTTTCTAAGATAAAAATTGTCATTTTTTGTAGGAAATTTTTACATTACGTTGGGATGTATCCGGATTTTTTTTGATATACCGTACTTGATTTTGGCCTGTGTACTCGTGTATTGTTGTCGGACAGTACAGTTTGTATTTGTGGCCACAATTTGCGTAGTCTGGCCCAGTATTGTAGTAATTAATGCGTACATATGTACCAGTAACCAGTAATTGATTAATTAATTATTAATTACGCCGGTAATTTTAATTGTAATTAATTACCCGAATGATTAATGCAATTACTACTTGAGTACACTGTAAGTAAAGTTGAGTAAAATTTACCCTGACAAAGTTAAAATTTACTCAAGGTTGAGCAAAAATCTTTGATCGTTGGATAAATTTTGACTTTGTCAGAGTAAATTTTACTCAACTTTACTTTGTACTCAAGTAGTAATTGCATTAATCATTCGGGTAATTAATTACAATTAAAATTACCGGCGTAATAAATAATTAATTAATTAAATACTGGTTACTAGTAGTCGATTACTCAATAGTTGTCTTGGTGGCAATTTTACTCAAAATTCAGTGAGTTTTACTCAATTTTTTTAAAAGCGTCATTAATTACTTGCTCTCGTCGAGTAATAATTAGTAACTCAAATACTCATATACTCATGTACTCAAATAATTATGCAACACTAATCTGTCCCTACGTATGTAACTTATCAATATAATTGTTATGCAAAAATGTAGCGAAACCATCGCTTGATGAAGCCTTGGCTGGTTTGGAACTATATTTCCCTACTGCTCGTCCCGCCTGAAGTTCTGACTTTACTCGTGATTCTAGCAATTGCTGGCCATGGTGTCGCTGGAGCTTGGATTTTAGTCAGTTATTATATTTTCATAGGAATTCAGGCATATTTTGTTTTTGTGGTGAAACGATTTCTGCACCAGTTGAAGGGTGGAGATAATGGTGGGGTAACCCCTGCCTAAGTAATTGTTCGTTGCCTTGGCATTACGAATACTTTTATCCTTTTAATTCGCATGGAGGACAAAAGTTGTCTTGAATAATTGTGGTCATGGTGCGGGAGGAAGACAATTGTCGCTTCCGGAAGGTCATTGATTTTCACGATTTTTTCATCCATGGCGTAAATTTTTCTTTCATTTTGAGGGATTTCTCCTATGCCAACCAAATGTTAAATTTGATCATTTTCTTGCCGAAAAATGGGATATTCCCCAATACAAAACAATGCTAAATTTAGGGTTTTTCTGTATTTTCGAGCTTTATTAAACCCACGGAATTCATCCTCTCGCACAATGACCACAACATGCTTATAACGTGCCCACATTAATGCAATTTCTTGTAGTTAATTATACTCGTTAAAGGGCTAAAGACACGAGTAGATACTTTTTCCTGAATAATTACTTCATTTTCAGCACGTAAATGATATTCTATCTCGTAGTTATGACAAACATTTATTATTAGATTTTTCGGAATAATTATTAGAATAAATAAATCCTGATTTTATTAGTTATTCAAAGGAATTTCATACGGTTCGTATATGCATCAACTACTGTAGAATTATGTTTACATATTCTGTTACATATTTATGTGTGTAGATTAGTTGTTTGAAATATTGTTAAATTGTTGAAATCTATGTTCTGATGAGAATATTTATCGTATGTGTGTATGGTTAAATAGATTCGTCAATTGAGTGGAGAAAATATAACATGAAATTGTTAAATGTGCGGAAGTTCGAAGCAATGTAAACATTATTAAATTATGTTTGTATTGTGCCATGGTTCAACAGGAAACCCGTGCACCAATTGCACGAAATTAGCGAAACTTTCAATAATGTTCATAACATTTATCTCATACCTGATTATCCAACTAAACAAATAACTACGAGGGCTCCTCAATAAGTACCTAGAATCTATTTTTCCTGTATTCCCCATTTTGACCTTCAACCATCCACTGAATAGGCTACATATTGCATTGATGGTTATACTGCTGAATCCATGTTACACCCCCACTGATGTTATGCCGTCGAAATCAGTTGCGTCGCTTTCCTAAATTTTCAGAGAGTCATACCATTTTCCACTTTTTTCGCAAATTGAAGTTTATATTACGACTTTTGTGCTTATGTTCAAATGATAGGACAACGAACACAGCGATTCTTGTGATTTTTGGCTAGCTAAAATCTACACGATGTACGCGTATAATAAAAATGAAATTTCAGCCCTACATCCCATCTCCTTAGTGTAGACTCTGGGGACTTAGTGAGGAGCCCTCGTACATACATACTCCTGATTATTTGTGATCAGCATGCAATTATGTATGTATTTCCATAAACGTGGGTCGTTTACAATAAACGTTTACAATACATAATTGTACATATACCCGTGCCTAACTAGTTTACGGAAAACTGCATATGTATCTAGTTTATTAATGATCATAACTCCGAAGGCTCTTGGAAATGTTAGAGGCATAACTTCGTTTGAACTGAGCCTTATTAAAAATCCTAAAACACGTGTTTAATTATTTATCTAAGGCTACATAATTAAAGTAGTTGCGTTGAAAGCTGGGCGAGACCGCTAGCGTCATCGCATTATAAGTCTGTATGCACGTATTTAGGTCTGGCTATACTCTAGGTAAGACAGTTTGACGCCGTATTTTTGTTGTTTTCTGCGTGCGCGCATTTGAGCGCGGGCGGGCCATTTGAATTTTTTTTTCATTCAAAACGTCTAATTTTAAAATGACTGAGGAAACAATGCATTTTTTATTTGCCGTTGTACTTAAATATTAGGAGGATAATCAATGACCTAGTTTTACTTTGTATAACTGCTTAAACATATTCCATTATATGATGAAATCCCCAAGCACACAAGCTCTACAAGTTTTAAGAAACTGAAGGAAAATAGTTTTTTCAAAGTTCAAAATTATCACATATCACAATCTCGCATCTACATGAATTAAAAACCACTTCCACCCTTGCACCCGACAATATCAAGCCCATCTCAAACATTTGAATACTTTTAAACTTGACGAAATCGTTCAGTCATAGAAATTAATTATTTATACAGTAGCGCCTTATAGATAGTACCGCGCACTCGGCATGTCATAGTTTGAATAGATTTCTACCAAACCTCCACCTTGCGGGTGAACTTAGTTTAACTAATTTTATGGAGACGTGTTTGCAGTCGACTCTTAATTTTATAAGGACAGATGTGAAATCAAAGCACTGCACTTAGCTCCCTTGAGAATTAGTACGACGATATATAAATTCAGCTTGGTGTAATCAACTTACTAGGGAGACTTTCCAGATGATAGTCCTATCCAGGGTACCCACAATGTTTTTTAGAATCTACGAGGACCCTAGATGAAGTATCCATTCGTATTTTTCTGAAAATCGCATATTTGGCGCCGTGGCGTGGCGCCAAATTCGCCAAATTTGTATGTTTTTATTTTTAGAACCGCTATAACTTTTGAAATCCTGGGCGGATTTTCAAAAAAATTTCCAAAAATCATGAAAAAGAGTTAAACTTTCGTATGCCATGACATTTTTCAAAATATTGATTGTTTCAAATTTTTTCAAAATTTTTCGATTTTCTTGGAGACTGGGATTTGTCGAAATTTGTTTACAAATATCTCAAAAATAAAAATATTTCATTTTTTATACATTTCTTAAAATTTTGACCTTTGTGATCATTTTAAGCCCAAAATTTTGAAAATCCCACGGAAATTGCAAAAGTTATGGAGGTTTTAAATTTGTCGAAAACATAGATTTTTAAGTTTGGCGCCACGCCACGGCGCCAAATATGCGATTTCCAGAAAAATACGAATGGATACTTCATCTAGGGTCCTCGTAGATTCTAAAAAACATAGTGGGTACCCTGGACAGGACTATCATCTGGAAAGTCTCCCTAGTTAGATCGATAGGGATCTCATGCACGTATCCATCCAACGTCTGCTATGCACGTTCCTAGGCACTATACTTTTTTGATAAAATTGTTTTTTTTTTCAAGATTGGAATCTCTAAATAACTAAGCAACTATGTTTGTGCACAAAGTGGATAACAATTTGCTATATTCCATGGTTAAGACCAAAAACAATGACACGACCCAAATTCTAGTCCATAATTCCTTTTTAAAAAATCCAAATATTTAAACCGAAAATGCCTACATTTACCATATTATTTATTCTAACCGCTGGATTAATTCCTATCACATCTTGTGCCGGAAGCACTGCTTCATATTTGGTTCGTTCAAACTACGGCACATTTTCTCAACCTTCTCTTAATGCAATACTTTCGTCCTTCATCCCCTGCACTACGCACG
The DNA here is from genome assembly GCF_002217175.1 of Folsomia candida. Lineage (NCBI taxonomy): Eukaryota > Metazoa > Arthropoda > Collembola > Entomobryomorpha > Isotomidae > Folsomia > Folsomia candida. The sequence continues at coordinate 9,639,519 of NW_019091197.1, read as the reverse complement.
TTATGCACAACAACGTAGATTCGGTCTCCCTTGAGTTATCTTACGCAACTGGTCCCGTGCTCCTTTCCATCCTCCCACCCAGTTTTACACTACCCACAGAATACCAAACCCATAAGAACCGAACCGTATCTCATGTCTATTCACGTTATTACACCCGGCATAGGAAATTCTGTTATTTTTATATATTCTACTCTAACCCACCTTGGGATGCTGTCTCATTAGGGCTTCTCATGAGACTCCACATTCTTCAGGTTCACGAGGAAATTAAACGAAGACAGCGGGAATTAGAAAAGTGGGATACTAACCAAGTTAGTTATCTTTACGCAATCTTCGTCACGACTGAACAGCAAAACTATTTTCAAAAGGTTCAAAAACCTGATCGATTTTGGCATTTAGCTCACCTCAAGTCAAATGTCCTACTTTTGGCCGTCATCCCAAATTTCGGGTTGCTCTTCTTATCCGACAAATCTGAGCGAGACATCTTCTGTGTGGCAGCACCACAGGTGTCATACCCTTTTCAGAAAGTATTAATTTGCCACTCCCGACCGCTCCAAGCGTTTACTCGCTATTTTGGGTCAACTCACCTACAGCAGAATCAGTTTCGACTACCCCGTGATTTTCCCAGCCTGCAAGGAAACAAGCTAGGTTCAAGAGATGTAAGGCAGCTATCAAACGCTGCGTTGTTCATACTTGTTGAAATATTAGCTCCTTCTTCCAACATTTCCATAATTCCGTACTGTTGGAGTCCACATGAAGTAAAATGCAGCCTTCCTATCATTAACCAAGGCGAAACATCAGGCGATTGGGATATTTTCCATTGGAGTTCAACCTATATCATCGTCGCAGAAAAGGATCTGCACTTTCTCACTTGCCACTCCAATAACCGGCAAAGTTTCGACCTGTACATTAAACCCCTTGATCTGTACACTTGGATTTGTCTGGCAGGGGCCATCTTTCTATTTGTAGGCGCAGCAAGAAGCTTCGTGTCCCTGGTTACTTTGAGCTCGGAAAAAAGACACCCGGGGTTGAAATCCTTATATTTTTGGGCACTTGCAACATTGCTCGAACAGGTCAAACCATTTAACGGGAAGCCCACAAATTTTTCCGGGTTCCGATTGCTTCTAGGGGTTTGGGTGCTAGCCATATCCGTCATTATTAGTGGGTATAAAAGCTTTGTTATCATGAGCCTAAACGTTCCAGACGAGCTCATCTATCCAGATTCATACGAGGTAAGCTAAGTTATAGTTACTGTTTAATAAATATATTAACTTCAATTGACGCAAATAATCATTTCTAGGAAATTTCTTGTAAACTGCCAAATTTCACGAACGCCGAGGTAGATCCAAGATTTCAACAGGTACTCGACCTAATAGCTGTCTTACCATTTCTTGAAAATGGAACGGAAGTACGGAAAAATTTGATAACGAAATCGTCCTGCTATTCTATTTTATCAGCCCCGACACAAACCCCACAACTTGATTACCTTTCCTCCCTAAGTTACTCATTTTTCAGGAATATGCAAATTCTTGTTCGTTCAGCTTATGAAAAGGGATTTAAAAGCTACAAGGACAAAATAATCAAGGATATCATAGACCCAAGACATCGCTCTTTCCCACTAAAGTTCATCCCCCTACTAGACCTCAAGAAACCGGAACTTTCAATCGCACAAATCTGGCCCGCAATTCATGAAGAATTACTACTATGCCAACAATCAGTCTATGTCGGGTCAAAGGAGGATACGGAAGCGTTAAAGTACAAGCTTGAGAGGAAGCATCCTTCCATACCCATATTCCACGTAAGCCGGGAAAAATTTCACGTGGCCTCTATCGGTTGGAGGTTTGGAACCGTATCGCACCACAGGATTGTGAAGAACTTTAAGAGGTTGCTTGAATCTGGGATTTACTATTTGTTACACCGTCATGAAAATTTCAACCATGCAAGCAAAGAAATTAATGGTAGTGAGGGACAAGCCATGATGGGGGATCCAGTGGAAAGGACCGGGGCGAGAAGAGTAAACTTGAAGGGAAGGTTTCGGACGACCTTTTTCCTCTGGGTGGGTGGAACGATACTGGCCGGCATTTGTCATGCTATTGAGCTAGTCTGGAGGATTTCGAAAAATGTATAAATTATGCACTAATTTCGTACACTGAAAACATATGTATAAATTAAAATAAATGGTAGGTAGTCAGAGCTCATCATTTATTAAATTTAGAGTGAAATAAATCTCACAATTTCGAATGTATTAGTAGTTGAATAATTTGTACTTGATGACTGGTTATAAACAAGACAGTGTCATTAAATGGTAAGTAATTGCTCGACTTGTAAAGAAGTCGAAAAGATCGTTGTGTGCTACTGAGTGATGGGCTAATTATTTCCCATTGTTTCTTTTGATTTGACATCGACTACTTCGAAACATTGGAAGACGGATCGGCGAAAGCGGAATCTAATACATTGTAGTTGAGACACTGATAGGTGTCTCATTGGCATCTTATGTTCCTATTGAGAAAGGATGTCACGCCTCCCACAGGCTTATAGAAAAAGTGATGACATGGTGAAACTACCGGCTTTCACCTGAACTTAAAATTATCGATGGGAAGGTAATGAAAAAGTAAAGTGAAGTTAATAGTACAGAGAAAGAAGGAAGCATAAGTTAACATTAGGCATTAGGATTCATTAATGTCAAAATGTGAAAAAACTTATCTTAACCATATAATGAGGCGTATGATTGAGTTGAATTGTGATGTTTAAACAAGCTATTGCATTGAAATGCGATAGCTCTTGTTAATAGGATGCATGATGCATCAAAAGTAGGTTTTTGTATTTTTTTATTATTATTACTTAATATTTTTTGATAAATAAACTATATAATTCATTAATTTTTTTCAGGACACTTTCTCACAACTTGCGTGAAGCAGCTCACGTCTGATCCAGATTCTCTACTCACCGTCCAGCCATTGACTACAACCGTAGTCGCTGATGTAATTCGAGCTGCTAGACAATCTGCTCTGCAGGCGTCTCCCCCACCTAAACGCCAAAGACAAGAAGCAAGCGACAAATAATAAATTAACGTTCAAGGGAAAGTAGTCATTTTAGTGAATTTAGTCATTTTTAGAGTTAATATTCGATGACGTAGCCCCAAAAAGGCCCTGTCTTGAATGCATGAAATATAAGTAAATGAACGTTCGAAAGTAGTAATTTGGTAGTAATTTTAGTCATTTTTAGAATTGATGATGTTCAATGATTGAAAATAAAAACAACAGTTTCCTGGAAATCATCAAATAAAATTACTAATCCAACCTATTTTCTCTGCATTTATTTGTAATAAAATTATTATCATTCATTATTTGCAAAATGGAGTTCATACAACTTTTAACTTTTAACACTTGAAACTCAGCCAAAGCACATTTCTGATTCGCGTTTTGCATGTGTTTATCGTAGGTACTCCACGTTTTTCTTATTCCCGCTAGAAGTGGAAAAGTGTAGGATATAATAGAACAATAAGTGCATATGCATATTTTGTTTAGAAGCTATGGAGGATATTGGGATAGGTTGTGCACAGTACATCTTAATAAATATTGATATATTTACGTTTCTGGGAATTCCAGTGTCAGGATCAAGAGTTAGGCTGGCGTGATGCCATTTAGAATTCGGTTATGTACATAAGACAATTAGGTCACACTTTATATGCATTTTTTTAAAGCATCATACCCAAAGTTGTGTTGCTTGCATCCGATAAGGATGACGTTGTGGGTTGCTCAATTTGTATCTCATCTGCCACATGTGTGGTTGGTTCAACTATTGGAAAATTTGTCGTGTGCACTGCCACTTTGCCTGTGACGAAGACTTTATTTATGAATGAAAAGACAGGATTACGCTATAAATTGTGTAAATTACCAGCAGCATTTGTATTTATTGCTGTATCAGTGGTGGTCTCTTTAATGTTTTCAGGTTGAGCTGCATTGGATTTGTAGCCTCTGAGGTTTCCTGCGAATGATAATTGGTCGTTGTGATTTGGGTTGTTGTAAGCGTTGTGAAAGTAGGTAATTCCGATGTATATACTTGATTTTCAGTTCTAGTGGAAGTTGTAATCCTCTCTGAGAATATTAAAGTGTCAAATAATGGAATAAATAGCCAAAATATTTCAACTGCAGACTTGTGAAGGCAGTATGCATTATCTCTTCTTTAACAGTTGTATTTGATTTGATTTGATTTATTCACATCAAGCTTGATTTACAAAAAATCTTGTTACGCTTGACGGTTAACATAAAATTTTGTACATAAATTTTGTTACATGTATAAGAATTTAAATGATAATACATATTTTGTAATTGTAGTTTAGTTGTATGTTGTCCACGTTTAGAGTATGTCTGAAATAGGGGTGGGGTACTTGGCTGAGTTGTTGCTAAAATTCGTTCAGAAATTTCTGTATACATATCTATGCAATAAGAAATTCACCAAAGTGCAATAATGAATGTACATACCAAACTTATTGACCGTTGGCACGCTTTCTGATTTCGGAACGTTGCCAAAATTGCAAACCGGAATCTCATCACGGTTTAAACATGTTCCAGTACTTGAACTGGTCACTCCATACACACAGCCAACGTTAATACATTGCAGACAAGTTTTATCTCCATCACAGATTGCATAAGAATTCACGGTTCGTAGAACAACACAAATTAGTAAAATCACCTTCATCTTCCTAATATGTATATATCGAGTTACAACTGGCAAATAATCAATTTAGTGGAAGTATAAGATTAAGTATGTCTAAATATTCTTCTTTCAAATAAAACTGGGCGTAATGGAAGGTCAACTGGAGATGGGCCAACTTTTGCAAGACATGTACATATAATTAAGCAATTAAATTGTGAAATCAAACACCCTCTTTTCTTGCCAACATTGCATTATGCAAATAATTATACATAAATGTGCAGTTTTCATTTTTTAGCATAATAAATATGCTCCTCCACTTTGTGCTCAAATGATGGGTATGCACGAGGGTCAAGGTTCATTGCGCTGGGGTCAAACTCCATGGGGGGTTGACCCAACGCCTTTTTTGCATGAAATTTTTGCATAAAATTTTGGATGCCAATTTTTTTGCATGCAATTTTTTGCATGCATATCTATAATTAGAAGAAACGCATGCAAATTTTATAAATAGAATTGAGCGAGAATTGTACCTTTATACTGAATTAACATAATCCCATTATGCGAATAAATAAATTTACTTATTCTGAACTACTTTATGCGATTATTTGACAATGGTAAATAGTTCTCGAAGATCTCATGATCGATTATGTCCCAAAATGTTTAATATTCTCGAAACTCGCGTATCTAAAAAAATTTGTGTGAGCATCTTATCGCTAAAACTTGTCCCTGGGGTGGTTTATTTTATTATGTAAGTATATTTTTTATATTTTTTTAAGCTTATCATTGACTGACAAGCTCACCTCTTTGCACCAGTCACTAACAAGATTTGCTGCTCTCTGCACATGACTCCCCACTGTACCAAGGTCAATGCCCCGCCCCACAGTTGTGAGATCGTCGGCATAGCCCTGTGAGTACAATTGAGGGAAACGAAGATGCAGTTTTTCCAGGATTTCACTAACGACAAGATCCCAGAGAAGTGGTGAAAGGACGCCCCCTTGAGGGCACCCCCTCTCCACCACCCTCCCAATCTCATGAGTAGCGTCAGTTACCCAAGTGGTTCGTGTCCGAAGCATGTGCTCAATAAATCGAATACATACCTCATTGACGCCAAACCTCCTAAGGCTACGGATAATAGAATCCAATCTAACCTCATTAAAAGCGCCCTTCACATCCAGCATCACTGCAATGCAGTACTCCCCAGAGTCAAGGGCCCCCTCAACAAGGCTAACAATCTGATGAAGGGCAGCCTCTGTATAGACGCCCTTCATATAAGCGTACTGACTGTGTCTCTGCAGTCTGTCTACAAGAGCAGGCGTGCGGACCCAGCCATCTATGGAGGGTGGATGATGAGGAATCATTATCCGACCATCGGTTTATTAAAGCCGATATGGGTCCACCGAAACCAATGTATTATCGGAACAAAAAGAAAACGAATTGGGAGCTCTACGCAAAGCTCGTGAAACCGAAATTGAGCACTATGGACGGCATGGAGATTTCCTCTACGGAGGAAATAGACATGCATGTTGATAGGATAGTTCGGGTTCTGAAGGAGGGATTTGATGAGGCATGCCCTCTCAAACTAGTGAAACCAAGGAAACGCGTAATTCCTTGGTGGTCTCGGGAACTGGACCTTCTGCGGAAATCAACGCGTACACACTGGAAGGTGTATATTGCTGACAAGAGTAAGGACTCTTGGGAGGCTTATTGCGTCGTCAGGAACAGATACATATATGCACTCCGGACGGCAAAGCGGGACTCCTGGAGGACTTATTGTGGGGAAATTGAATCCACTCATGAAACATCTCGGCTGCATCGTGTTCTGAAGAATGACCAAGTCAATCGACTTGGGCGTATTCAGGATACGAATGGTGGTTATACGGTGGATGTGAAACAATCACTTCAAGTGCTGATAGAGAAACATTACCCACCAGACCCGAAAGGGGCTGAAAGGGGAATGTCTCTAACAGTGGAAACCACTGCGAGGATCGACTCTTATGTCAACCCGGAGTTGGTGGAAAAGGCCATTAAGTCATTTGGTCCTTATAAGGCGGCGGGAGTGGATGACGTGTTTCCTAAAATGCTCCAAGTGGTCAGCTTTGGTGTGAGTGGACCTCCAACTACGGTGATGAGGGCCTGCTTACAACATGGCTACACTCCGAGGCCATGGAGGGAGACCAAAGTCATCTTTATTCCAAAGCCATGAAAGGATAGTTACGAAAGGGCAAATAGCTGGAGGCCCATCTCGCTAACCTCTTTCTTCCTTAAAACCATGGAACGGCTGATTGATTGGCACATCAGGACGCCTGAGCTTACAGGGGGACTGATGGGCAACAATCAGTACGCTTATATGAAAGGCAGGTCAACGGAATCTGCAATGCATCAAATTGTGGCTAGGGCTGAAGGCACCCTGAGGACACGTGAGTCTGATAATTTGAGAATAATTTATCAGATCATGTGTACACAGCAGAAAATAACGCGATGCAACTCAACCCAGAACAATTAATCACCATTGCATGCAAAATTGTGTGTAAGCGATTTAATTATGCATGTATCTCTGCAAATCCTAAAAGTTCAGCATTTATGTGAACTTTTTGCTTATTTGCGTATCTACTCGAATAAAAATTAACTCGGATTAAATTTATTATTCAAGTTGTTGCGGCGAGGCATAAGTTAAATTATGGTTAATTTATGCGTATTAAGTTCATGTAATTTTATATGATTGTTTAGTTAAGATTTTAGTACGTATGAATGTTAGTGTGCAATTGCCCCATAACGAGGTGGTAGATGCCATGGTGACGTGAGTTTGAGTGGGAGAAGGGAAGCGTCATTTGTCAGCGAGCGAGTGAATGAGAAAGTGAACGTTGAGTTAAGTTAGTCTCTTGTAGTAAGTCGAGCGAGTAAGAAGCTCCATTTTTTGTAGCATAGAAGTATTCGAAGAAATACTAAAATTTAATTAACGAGAAGGTTCTAATTAAAAGTTTTTAGTTATTTAATTACATATACTCTACATTAAGCAAACTCAAGCACTAAAGCAGCATAAAACCAGCATTTAACCAGTATTTAACCAGTTTTTAGACCAGTCCAAGTCCAGTTTAAGTCCAAGTCCAGTATAAAGTCCAATAAGTAAAATAAGTCCAAGTCAAGTCTACGCATAAGTTCATTACGGCACGAGGTCAGATCACCAGAAAATTAGTTATCACGAGAAGATAATTCTGAAGTTGATAAGCCCCGGCCGTAACACAAGTCTAGTAGGAAAAATAAGTTTACTTCAACTTTATTTGACACAAAAGTTGTGTGCCTAACTGTTTGGGAAGGTCCATATATTACGTCATCATTTTAGTGAGTGGGTGGTTTAGGTCTTCGTATCTTTCCCATGCTAAAATTCCCGATCCCTTAATGTTTACGTTGGGTGAGTGCGTGCTAAAATCTAGAATTTTCAATGACGTAATATATGGATAAGCCCTTTTCAAACTTTTGGTTACTACGTGTCCCATATTAATGGGAAATAAATAACATCCGTTTCCTCCTATTGCAGAAAAACACCAGAGTATTTATTTTAATGACATTTAATTCGATTAATTCTTATAAAAACAAGCGGTGCTTATGTATGTATGGCGACTAGTTTAATAAAGTTTGAAGCGATTAATTTTTCAACCGTGTAAAGCGAATGTCAAAAAGAAGAGTTGTATTGTTGGATAGTCTACATAATTCTGGGAAGTATACCAGGGTGCATAAACATTTTGTTGTCCGTACCGCACCGCACCGCACCCTGGAAGTATACATATTATGATCTATGAAATAATATGATTGATACATAATTTTTTGACAATATTGTTACCGGCTGCTGTAGGTACTATGCAATTCTACCGCTTCGGTAATAATTTATTACCGACGGGTAATATATACACAGAGGCTAAATCCCCGCTCAGCCCCCATTGTCTCCGCTCGGCTAACAAAATCGGAGGCAATTTGTTACCCACAGAAGACAATTTGTTACTATAATGTTACCACGCGGTAGAATTGCATAGTACCTACAGCCGGTAACAATATTTCAAAAAATTATTGAGAGTGTACTGTATTTAATTTAATTTATTTAGCACCTTGTCTAGAAATAAAAGTAATTTGATTGCTATGACTTTCCTGGAACACTTTTCAAATGCACAGTGAGATAAAACTAAGAACCTGTAAAATTTGAACTCACACTTCTTGACCGGACGGCCAATTTTCGAAATAGTTCCAGAAATTATGATCCCAGCGACAACCTGGCAGGACTGTGTTGAGGCGTTGCCTGTCCACATATGAACGGACGGACAGACAAAACAGTAACTTAAAGTCCCTCGCGCTACTTAATAATGCAAAACTAGTGGAATAGGCATTCTTACCCTACATAATTTCTCCTCATTATTAGATCGACACCTACGGTTCAAAAATGCTAAGCTTTGCCTGGTTTCTGAAAATTTTTAGCCAATTTTGTTGCCTAGAACTGGTTAAATTTGACCTTACTTTTCCACCTAGTTTCGAAGAATCATCTTTCCCAATCCCTGTTTTAAGAACATACGTCAATAGCGGGACAAATATCTCGCAAATTTTGACCCGTGTACCGACAAAAAGTAAAATTTGCAATGCATGTTCCGCCCAAATTTCTATCTTACCCATAAATTTTTCCAAATTCGCTGATTTTCTTGATACCCTAAAAACTTCAACCTTCACAAAACAGCCTAAATTTCGTATTTTTATCGATTTCCATCTCACCCTAGGAACTTCTCATGTCCTCCCCCAAATCGTTGCGACGTCACCAATTGAGCCCAATATTTTAGCCCAATTTCGAAACAATATTTTACAAAGTGTCCACATTTTAAGGGGAAACACATTCTCGGAGTTATGTCGACATGGCTGCAAAACAATTTCATCATTGCAGGATTTCTTAGTGAATCCAGGTCGGTTTAACTTAGATTATGAGGACATTACGCTACCCTACTTTAATAAATTGATTGGCAAATTAAACACCTCGGATTTACCACTCGTGGAAAGTGTCTGTAGCGATATGACATCTTCATTCCTTCACCATTTCAAAATATTTGCAGCATACGAACACAGGACATGTTTAGTATTTTATTTCCCGATTAGAACAAATGTAACATTTGTAAAAATTGACTCTTCAAACAAAAGGTTGGGTTTCTTGAATTATGTCAAATTTCACGAAATTTCAGGACAAAAATTACTCAACATTGTTACTCACGGGCAAAAACACGATGGCCTGTTTTACTCCAGTTTTGTCAATAAATCTGAGCTCGTGTCCGATATCAAGCTTACGAAACCATTCGATATCTACGTTTGGATTTCATTTCTCTCGGGCGGTGTCCTATTATCGGTTTTATTGTGCAAATTACTCGAGAAGCCGTGGTCCCAACTGGGATCAACGTTAATTTGGATATTCGCCATCGCTGTTGGGCAAACGGATGAAATTCGCGGATCCCAATTAAGAAAAAGGGTTAAATTGGGCTCATTTATTATTTATTATCGCGACATGGTCAGGAATGATGATTGCATTAATGCATTCTTATTCCAACTTAATCTACTCTTTTCTAATTTCCGATGTGAAAGTGAGTTTACCAAATAATTTGAGAGAGCTTGTCAATTTTGCCGGGATTGGATTATACACATTTCGTATGCCCAATGATAACCTATTTAGCATTTCAGTAGATGATTTATTAGACAAAGTCCCAAACTTAAGGGGGCAAGTTGAGACCATTCATACCATAATTTGGAAAGGAATATTTGATAGAACAATTCTTGCCATTGCCTTTAAAGGATTTGTTGGTAGCAAAAAGATATCTGGAAAATTTGTAACTTTTCAGAATTCCGACAATTTGAGAATATTTGCGACATTGATGAAGGCAACGGGAAGATTTGTCGAAGTGCGGAATACTGATTGGCATCTCGTAGATTTTAGAAGCGGTTGGGTTTCATCAAGAGATCGAGTTGGCCACGTTTTTGGGAATTTTTTAGCAAGTCTTCATGAATTTGGGATTTATTCTTATTGGATTAATCGATATCAAAAGTTTTCGGATTCCACTAGTGTACACAATCTTCGGGAAGATATCCTGCTAAAATATAATGCTAGCCTGAAAAGAATGAGAGTTCGGAAAGATGTTCCGTTCTCATGGGCGCAAGTTGAGATGCATTTTGCCCTCTTTGCGATTGGATTAGGAGCTGCGTGCATTGCACAATTGAGTGAACATGTATGGAAATTAATGACTGACGCAATTAGTGAAAACGTTATACATAGATCAATTAACACTTAGGAGGACAACCCTTCACCGACAGACTCACCGATCTTGATGTCCTTTGGATATGTTGTAGTACCAGGTGTGGAAGGATTTCATTCCATGGCCCCATTTGCGCCCACCACACCCCTTTGAAGGAGCGCCCAATGCTAAACTAGCCGCACTGAAACCTCCGCCAAAAATCCAATTTTGCTCGGATTTTCAAAAAAATTACATATTCTTGATCCCAGATAGTTGCTTTATTATATGCAATATCAAACTCATTTTTTTAATTTTTCAATTATTCTCGAAGATTTTCTCAGCGAGGAAGAATCTTGGAAAAATCCAAATTTCAAAAAAGTTGAGTTTGATATTGGATATAATAAAGCAACTATCTGGGATCAAGAATATGTAATTTTTTTGAAAATCCGAGCAAAATTGGATTTTGGTGAATTTTTGAATGAACCAAAACAGGGTATTTTTCTTTTTTTGCACTTTTGAGTGGGTGTGGCGGGCGCAAATGGGGCCATGGAATGAAATCCTTCCACACTTGTGCTAGACTCGCCTAGTACTGCAACATATCCAAAGGGCATCAAGATTGGTGAGTCTGTCGGTGAAGGGTTGTCCTCCTTAGAATTTAAGAATTTAGGACCACCTTAAAAAAGTGGAGGATCTACCTAATTTAATGCTACGATAATTTTAAAAATTATTTTTTATACCAAATGTTGGCTATTCAAAACGCTGCGCGCTGTATATTTTTGAATTTTTACATCATTTCTAAAACCAATTGTTAGAATTAAATGGATTGGAATTTTAGAAAGTACATTTTCAGTTACAAATTTGAATCGCATAGTTGTGAAAAATTGCAAAACTGCGAAAAAAATTCTTAAATTGCTCAAGGTTTTGCAAGCATCATAACTAATCCTATGCTAAGGACATCCTAAGGCATTTTATGCATACTCTATTTTATGCGATTTGTAATTTAATTTTCTACTTCCCACCTGGTTGTATTAAAAATGCAAATGATTTTTTGCTATTTTTAAATCGAAGATACTGGTCCTATGAAAAGGCCCGGTAATTAAACGCGTACCAGGCCCGTGAATTTGGCGTTACGGCTCTGATGGTTAGTATTTATTATTCGAGCATGTTGGCATCGAAAATTTGCAAAATTTGTATAAGTACCTCCTTGACACGTCGCTTCACTATGCGCTCTGCAAGGTAAACTAGATCTCCCGCATTAGGCAATTCCATCCTGTCGTCGTCAGACTAGAAAAAAAAATGTTTTTTTTAATAAAAAAAATGTTTTTTTTAATAAAAAAAACAATTCAATGATTTCTATTAATTTTAGAGTTCGAAATTTTAACTTTACTTTTCATCATAAATTTCTTGTAGTAACTGCCATGCCACTGATGCGTGATACATTTATTATATACCAGTTGTATTATTATTTATAACCAGGAAACCTTTCAGTTCAAAAAAGTTGAGTTTGCTATTGAGTACTAGAAGAACTATCTGGGAAATGGAAATTTTTTCAAAATCTGAACAAAACTCTATTTTTGATTATGATTTTAGTGCGTTCATTCTAGTGTTGCCTATGAGTTGTAAATGAGTTGCAGATGAGTAAATTCACTATCACTATTGATCAACCTGTCTAATATTGAAATTTGAAGCCTTTTTGAACTCGTAGATAAATTTGAGATTAAATGGCATGAATTTAAAATTAATATAAAAATTGTACATTTTTAGTTAGAAGTGGAACTTTAAATGAGTTGTAAATGAGTTTAAGATGAGTTTTAAATTAGTTTAGGACAAGCTGGCCTAAACATTGTCAATTTACGATTTTTATATTAATTTGAAATTCATAAAATTTCATCCAAAATTATCTGGGAGTTCAAAAAGGCTTCAAATTTCAATATTGTGTCGCCGTACACGAAATATGTGTCACATTACTGTGTAATGATGACGACGAGAAAGATTATCATCCAATATAGTCTCGTGTCCAATAAGTTTAATTTAGATCCGGGCTCTTACCCGAATAAAGAGAGATGCATTACAGCGGACACAGAGAGTGAATAGGAGAGAGCGGAGAGAGAGACAGCAAGAAGGAGCAGGAGGAGAGATAAGCAGCAGTAGGTTAGCATAGGTTAGGTTAGTGTGTAAGAATTAGTAATGTAGTCTAGTTATTAAACTAGTGTTTAAGGCCAGCTGTGTGTTGGATTCGTGGATAATAAGTGAATAAATGGAATACAACCCAGCTAACTCTTTATGTAATTAATCCGCTGGGACCCTTAAGGTCCGCAGCGGCAACAATTGCACAGGTTGTGATAGTGAACTTACTCATCTACAACTCATTTACAACTCATCCGCAACACTACTTAAGTCTCACAGTTTTTGCACCTTTGAGGGGGTGTGGCGGGCACAAATGGAGTAAAACCCTTCTTCACTTTTCGCAGACTCATATAGACCTCCAACATATGCAACATAGGCATAAAGATGTTGGAAGTCACAACTTCTGACTTCCTTACTAGCAATTTTACCCAACAGTGTGGTAAGTATTCATTGATTTCATTAATCCACTCCCGCCATTTGTTTCAGTACAATGTGTCGACAAAAATTTAAATGACATGAAACTTACGGCATCTGTTCCGTCCGTCATCTCACTCTCTTCAAACAATTCAATCAGTCTTAAATCCAAAACGTTCTCTTTTGGCTCCCACGTATTGTAACTGCGTATTTACATTTACATTATTAATCAGGGTTGGAAAATTAATATAAATATGTAGGAAATTAAATTAGCGAACAACAAAATAACCGTATGGGAATAGTTTGAAAGATTTTGAAATTTCTAAAGATATCTTGTTGAGAAAAATATAATGATACCCAACCTGATAAAAACAATGAAGGAATTATCCCTGTTTCGGGTGCAGGTAACCACCTGCAAGAAAGTGGTTTCTTGCAGTTATTTTGACCTGCAAGAAATGCAAGGGGCAAGAAACTCTTTCCCGCCAGTATAATTCATATGGCGTGTCGGTAGATGGCGTGCGTTTCTAGCACTTTTTCCGTCTTTTTTCACCTTGCATTTCTTGCAGTTTCTTTTGTTGCAGTGCAAGAAATGAAGCAAACCCGCAAGAAACGAAACACAGGCTGTAGGAGGTTTAGACGTCTCACTTAAATACAGTATATTGGGCGGTAAATGATGTAACGCAAGAGGGGGGGTCTAAGGCCCCATGATACCAGGGTATGCCACCCCGAGTTCTTGGGGTATTGTGGGTTTTGGTGGGTTTTGGGTTAGCAAATATGAACACTACCCACGGGTAGTCGGGGTTTTCAATTTAATAAATTGCTTTATGAGTGCAAGCAATAAATTATTCGCAATTTTAAAAGTTAATTAGTTATTACAATTTAATTAGTTAGCTGTTTTTTTTTGCGAAATTACTGAACGTCAGATTGTTTTCGCAACTTCGAAATCCTGAATACATGGGACACTGGCTCAGTTTGTCCCCAAAACAGGGACTACCCCGAGTACCCGCAAAACCCAGATAAACCCACTGGGCATGGGTTTTTAATGGCGGCTAAACCTTGGGGTTTTCCTTACCCTGGTACCTATAGTGCACATTTTAAAGTGGGGGATGGGGGAATTAAAAAATCGCGATTTTTGCATAGCATTATTTACGTACAACCCCCATCTTCGTTACGTGATTTACTCGAGTTTTTGAAACTAAACAATTCTTACGCAGAGCTAAATCCTCTCCATTTTATGAAATACTCGACCATCCCCTGCAAAAGTAAAAGATTCATATCTCACTAATTAGTAACTTTTCAATACGCTGCAGGACCCATGGTTAGTATGTATTATTCAAGCATGTTGGCATAGAAAGTTTGTGTAAGTATACCCTCCTGACACGTTGCTTCACTATGCGGTCTGCAACGTAAACCTGATCTTCCTCATTGTGAAATTCCATCCAGTCGTCGTCAAACCCTGACTAGAAAAAAATGTTTTTTTTTAAATTTGGTAGAAAATTTATACCTTTCTAAAAATCTCAAGTTTTACTCACAATGCGATGGTGTGAAGGGCAACTCTCCGATTTGGCTGAAATTTTAAAATTGAGTGGTCCAAGTCAATACAGCCAACGTTTCTTCCGGCAGTTTGTGCGATGGTTGGGATGTGTCAAAATATTTGAGGTCAAAGTCGAAAAACGGACGATTTTAACCAAGCGGAGGAATCAAACTTCACCTCCATTTCCTCCAAAAAACGGGCGAGATTTCGCTTTGAAAAAAATGGAGGTGAAGTTTGCTACCTCCGCTTGGTTAAAATCGTCCGTTTTTCGACTTTGACCTCAAATATTTTGACAAATCCCAACCATCGCACAATCTGCCTCAACAAACGTTGGCTGTATTGACTTGGACCACTCAATTTTAAAATTTCAGCCAAATCGGAGAGTTGCACTTCACACCATCGCATTGTCAGTTTGCAAAAAAATCAAGGCTCCACACAAATACAGCACGAAAATTGCTACAAGTAGTGTACATACGCGATCCGGATAAAGTCGGGTTTTCAGTCCTGTAATTTTAAATCGCTGTACAGTTTGACCCCCGATTTTTGAAAACCGAAACTAACTATTCAATTAAAATCACTAAACAAAAGTTTGCTGTCTAATTATGAGTGATCATATGTAAAATTAGGTAATTGAATGGAAACTGGGTTGCGTGACGAGTTAGTTAATTGCTTTACTCTATGGAAAGTGTTTAACCAAAGATTTTTACATTACAAGTTGCGTTCCAAATTACATAAAAATTTTATGATAAAATTTTCCTGGGTATCATACGTATATTTTTAAGCAGGTTTCCTCACTAGATGATAATCTTACTCTGGTCAAATCCATATTTACTAAAATAATTTAGCCCAAAAATTATATTGTGTGAGTATCAAAAATTAACCAAAATCGTATTTGACACTAAATCTTTTAAGACAAGACAACCGTACAAAAGTAATTTTACGTTATTACCCAAATGCAAAAAGATACTAACTCACCATGAGATTTTTTATAGAATTGAGCTCTGTCAAGGACACGAATTTCGTACAATTTTCACTTTCACTTAACCACTTTTCAACTCGAATTTTTCGTCACGAAAGTATTTTTCATCAGTGAAAAAGAGTGGGATTACTCTGACGTGGCAGACACAATTGAGCGATTTTTCTCCTCTTTAATATGCCAAGGTTTCAATGGCCTTCCGTCCCTTAAGTTAAACTACACACTGAACCAACGTAAGGAAGGAAAATATTGGGCTCAAGGTTGAAAAATGTAAAAGGGTCTGGTTTTGTGGCAGAAAGTGAGGATGCAACACGCCTGAGCTTCATTAGGGGTCGTCCATAAATTACGTAACGCAAAAATCGTGATTTTTTAGACCCCCATTTAACATGGGTTACATAGGTACGATATCATTCGAGCGTAGAATCCCCCTCCTCCCTCTTACGTTACGTAATTCATGGACGGTCCCTTGTGTGCACATCATCTCTTTTCATGTTGGAAGATATGTATATAGTAGGATTTTGTCCCCTTATTTTTACAGGGACGTATAATTCGACCGGCAGGGTTTGGATTCGTAAAGACAAATTGACTCGGGAAAAATGGCTTCTTACCACCCACTAAAATCGAAAATCGAAATGGGAAAATGGAAAAAACGGGGAAAACTGTGCCTCTGGGGCAATTCAAAACAATTCTTTAAAACTTGATATTTTCAAAATCTGAGTTCTTATTCGTATTGTGTATCAAATTCTGAGGAAATTAGTTCGTGATACGGTTAATATAGAGCAATCTTTAAAATTAGCATGTGACAAAATGGGGAAAAAATTCAAAACTGTTCAAAACAAAGTGGGCGTATTATACGCCAAAATTTTCAGAATTTCATACAGATGACGAATTCGAAGTCGAATTACAAGAATATTAAAGAATTAAGTTTGCTTTCTCCATAATTATCCCTTTTTGGACGGTGGAAACCATTTTTCCCACCTGCCGTGGCAAAAAATATTTTTGAACGGGAAAAAACGAAACCCTGCTCATGGGGAACGTATATTTGACCTGGTGTTTCGTGCCTTTATGCCTTTATTTATACATGCAGGGTCGTCTACTCCTCCATCGGACGAGTTCTCGCTTACTTGGCTGACAAAGTGTGTTTTTCTTTGTTCTGAAACATAATAAGGGCTTGGGTCCGAAGGAGGGTTGGTTGCTTGGAGGTGGTGGAGGTGAAGTTCGTCGAGGGTGAGACAAAGAAAGTGACCATGTAGTCAGAACATGCATACATAGTCTGCGTATACACGCAAAATAAAGTAACCAAACGGAATGACTACATATGATGCATTGTGGCAGAGCCGTACCGCAAAAATGTCGGGCCTGGTACGCCTTGTGAACCGGGCCTTTTCATAAGTTCAATATATTTGTTATTATTATAGAAGTTAATAGTAAAAAACTGATTGCATTTTTAACGATTTTTGTTTTTGTTGAACCACACACCGCATATGTCGGCTTAGCAATCGGATATCCCATTAAACCGGTTACTATCAATCTGGAAATCAATTATGTCATATGCTCAGCATTTTAAGGTCTATTTTCTGGAATAAAAGCTTAACATAATTATAAATTGCATAATTTTTTTTAATGGGGAAGTTAAAAATTTATAAATTTAGGAATAACAATCGAAACAAGAAATACATAAACATAAACTTTAACGTGGTTCTCGTAAATTTTGGAATGAATTTTGCATATTTAAACACTTTAAATATATGCACTTCTGTCGCGTGCTGATTTGATTTTGATATAAAAAACACGATTTCAGGAAATTTGCTAACTTTTTTGTTTAAATTTGATTGAGTAAGGTTAAAGTCATGCATTAATTAAAGCCTCGTAATAATCAGACATCTAAAGAATCTCTAAATAACCTTGTAAATAGTACTTTAAGCTGATTTTAAAGTTTTTATCTGGAATATTTAAATTTAAAAATTTGTAAAATTTTTAAGGTTTTAACCTTACTAAATGTTACGTCTTTAAAAATGCTTTTGAGAGCAAAACGTCATCCTTTTAGTTTTTGATGCCACAAAAATGCGATTATTTTTTAACCAACTTTTACCTATTTGAATTCTTAGTTTTGAAATAATTGTAACGTTCTCGTCCCAAGATAAGAATTATTTTAATATTTTGAATAAAAATTTGTTATTTTCGTTACTCTTTGCAACGATCATTAGCAATTTTTGCCTTTTTTGCTAACTAGTCAATAATAATTTAATGATTTTCTTAAATTAAATGCTAAATTTTCATAGGTCACAGTTTTTATTATTTGCGAAAGGGGGATTATTTCTGCAAAAATTGTGACTAATCACGTAAACGTATTTTTTACGAGAACTGTAAACTTTATGTGCCAAATTGAAAGTCGCACAATAGCACTGTTCACGAGCTGTAATCGAGCCTTTCGGGCAACCAGTGTGGACTCAATCAAATTTTAGTCGAGTTAACTTAATTTTTCCAGCAGAGGGAGCTTTTCAAGCTATGTACTTCATGGAGAAATGTCAATTTTTTTCGGTGCCCTGGTCGACCAGAATTTCTACGACAATTTTTCACTGTTTAATTATATGCCCAGGAAAACGCCAAGTTATGAACATCTGAAATTCAGAATTTCTGATGTTCATACAGGCTTCAGGGAACCTTACTAGCTACTATTTGCAATAATTTCAAATTCTTGCAAATACTAGCTTGAAAGGTTCCCTCAACTAGAAAAATTAACTCAACTCGACTACAATTTTATTGAGTCCACACTGTAGGTTAGCCGAACGGTTCGATTACAGCTCGTGAACAGTAGTATCGCACAAAGCTTAAAATTGGAACAGGCACTCTAAATTTGTTGATTTCGCTGTGACCCAAAATTTTTGTCGCCGAGTTATTTATTCTAGAATAATCTTGAAATTCCCTCAAATTAAATGCCCAGAATTTGTTCAATCAATATTTCCGAACCTTTTGAATGTGAAATATGTAAAAACTTTTAAATCTTTAATAGTTTCGAAAATTCAAAAAAATATGCTTTCATAGACTTGGTTTCTCATGGGTTTAACGACACTTTTAAATATAATTCAAACTTATCTCATTCATCATCTAATCCATTAAAATCCAGTATTTGATAATTTCTAATGTTTTCATCTGGGATGGAAACGTGGCAATTATACAAAATTATTTTAAATAAAAACATATTTTACCAGATTTAGTTTTTCTTTGTTAGAGAAACCACAAATAGCAGTTAAATTTCGGGTGGAGTTCTTGTCGATCCATTTCCAGGTTTAATTGTCCAACAGTTATAGTTTTGGCAAGTGAGGCAAGAAGACATTTTTATTTCTTTTCTTTCAAGAAGTCGCTTGCTTCTTGTTTGCAATGAATCTTATCAAACAGCGTTTACATTGAAATTTAAATTATTAGCAAGTCTCACTTTCTTGAACAAATTTATGGAAAAATACAAATGTTTCGAAAAAACATTAACTTACAATTTAAAAAAATGTGATATTGCCATTGTTTAATTAACACGTCGTTTTAGTAATATTGCGCAAATGACTAGTGAGATCAACTTCAAATTCCAAAGATCGACCAGTCAGGAAGGTGGAATTTTGTTTCGGATTTAATTTAAATCAACGCTAAATAATTATAATAAAATAGAAGGACATTCTCGACGTATTGATCATTGAATCTATCTCGTAGAATGTATCAGGCCCATGGAAAAGTACTCAAAAATTAAAAGAATCGCTCAATACAAAATCTGTAAACTCAATATTACGGTTTTGATGAATATAATTAGCCTACATTCTAAGCCCTAGAAATATATATTTTTGTAAAATCGTCAATTGTCAAGAAGGCCATAATATCTAGTGTAAAGCGAGCGACCTGGCCCGGGCCCCTGCGGGCCCGGGCCTGGTATTTGGTACCACCGTGTACCATCGTTGGTACGCCACTGCATTGTGGTATTTATTTTTTCACTGGATGGTAAATATACTGCTGTATATCCGCCAAACATGTAACGCAGGTGTCGGTCAGATTGGAAATCTATTCGTTTATTAACACATAGATTTCCAATCTATGATATTTCATAGGCCCCAACGAAAATCTGTTTCGTTCCAACCAAAAAATAATATTTTTCGTGACTATTTATGTATTGCGCTTGCAACCATTTGGTTTTACGTTTCCAATCATAATATAAAACAATTCAACCAAAGAATCAAAAATCCAAATAACATAAATATGTGAACTTAAGGGTCAAAGTATCCAAAATGTATACAGGCCAACATGTCAGTTTAATGTCTGGTTTTGAAGGTTAAAATTATTTTAAATAATATAATATTTAATACCGGTATTACTGAAGGCTCTAATGTCGAAAATACCGGTTTTGAAAAATAGCACTGTTATTGCATCTCCTACTTGGCGTAAATCATAATTATTCTGTAATGCATTGTGAGCTAAATAGGTATTGTAGATAAGCCAGTGGATAAGAGAAGCCATCACTTTCAATGGGTCTGAAAAGTTGAATTTACAGTAGTAATGCTCATTTGATTAAGGTTTCGACACTTTTTTTGTGTAATGATTTGGAAGGTTTTTGTGTAATGATTGAGGTGAAATTTTCGTCAACAATGGAAAATAAGTCAAAAACTCATGCACCAAGCAATTGACATCATTGATATCAAAATTCTTACGCTCAGATAACGAAAATATTAATTTCTTAAAAATAACGTCGTCATGTCTCATTAATTCACAATTGTTTGAATTATTGCCTATTAGTGACTTTGCCTTAATCATTACCTAAAAATGGTGTCGTACTGTACTCCTCCGTCATTTGACGATTTGTGTCCAAATTATTTGAATTGTTTCAATAGCGTTGCCATGTAATAAGGGGTGTTCCATTAATTCGATCACACTCATTTTTCGGCGCGCGCTCGAGGCAAAACTAGTTGTGAATGTTGATCCCGAGAATATTTTGAATTGAAATTCTTATCATGAGTGGACCTAGGGCATAAGTCACTTATGAGCATCGTAGAGTTCAGATACAAATTTTAGTTGAACAACAAATAAAACTTGAAGAAATTTTAAAGAAAGTGGGATGTGACGAGAAAACAATAAGGCTGAGGAACAGCAGAATTTTTTTGCATGTACAAAAATCGGTCTCTGCGATGCATGAAGATGAGACCTACTACAAAAAGAATGACTAAGCTCAATATTCATCCGAAAATTGATAGTTCAGTACTTAATTCTACAAGAGAGTCAATTGCCTCAAAACGATCCAAAACTAAGAATAAAAAAATTGCCAGTACTAGAGCGAATGAGTTTGTAAAACCCGTAAATTACGGTTACAGAAGTTAAATCAGGAACCATTACTATCTCAAAAGGACATTGATTAAAGGCTTAAATTGAGAGAAATACTTCGCAAAAATGGCAATAATAATCATAATAATAATAATAATATTTATTATACTGATTTATATGAGCATGAGATATAAGTACAAATGACTAAAACTAAAGAAGATAACTCTAGGTTAGCATTGCATATACAAATAAAGTGCGGCAAAGCACGATACATAAGTAGCGCAATAATGCTGAGAATGCTGAGAATTAATTTGCGCTGTAAAGCTCAAATTAATTTAATTAATTAATTAAAGTAATTAATTAAATAAATAAATAAATTAATTAAATAAATTAATTAATTAAATAAATAAATAAATAAATTTAATTAATTAATTAATTGATTAATTAAATTTAATTGATCACATGCTCTATACTTCGACATGTCGACAACACAAAACTGGTATACCGATAAAAATACTAAATTTCTTTAAATATGGTCAGGTTTGATTTGTACAAGAAACGTTTGTCACAGTTATTTTAGAATGCAGATAAGCACAAACTAGTAAGTTGGCATATGTAGCAGGTAAACTAATGGGAAACGATACTTTAATGTGTGTTCAAAGTATTGACCTTCACAAGCTGTGAAAAACCTACATAGCGTAAACGGTTTACTTCATTTTTTGTTCCGCAATTTGCTCATGTATCGTAAACGATCATTTTAATTTATGTAGACCTACATAGCGGTATCTTTTATTAGCCGGGTTCTGAGGCAAAACCTCCAAAATTAAATAGGAAGGTCTTGGACTATGGTATTAATTTAATTTCCCCACTTGCACCACTTTGTGTTTATTCACAAAATTGCAGGTTTATTATCTACATTTTATAAACTTCATTACATCGATTCGAAGGCTTTAGGCGACATATGTGAATAGCATTGGAAAAATTGTGCGATTTTGTGAGGTTCTCGACAAAAAGATTTAGGTTGAAATGTTAGCCTAAAGTATACTTCACTGGTAATAATGATTTATAGATTGTCAATTATTTCGAGCACATTATAAATACTTAAGTGGGAGACAATTTTTCACCCTCAGATGTTCAATTTTTGAGTAACGATGTCAGAGGCGCAAGCGCACTTTACGCATGTAGATATTTAAAAAATGTATACTTACATGCAAAAATCCTACATCCATGTAGGATTGATGCAGAATGGTAAATTACGCATTATCTAGATTTATTTTTGGTTTGCGATAAATATGGGTTCAAATATCTTTATTATCTGTATTATCCGACCCTTATGTATATTTTGCAGAATTTATGTATTTCTGGATTTCCAACTAAACTTTTCCGCGAATAAGGAAGAACACAGTCTAACTAATAACATACCTAATACATGTACGGCCCCCTGCCAACGCTACTACCTACATAAATTTCAGAGCTGGCCAAATTACTTGGTTGTCAAATGACATATTATAATTACAATCACAGCATTCCCTCAACTACAATTACAAATTACAATTACTGAAAAAAACTCAATTAGCAATTAGCAATTACAATTACATCTTTGAAAAATTTTATCTGCAATTACAATTACAAATTCCAAATTACATTTGAGATTTTTTAATGAACAGCCATCTTATAATTTCAAATAATTTCCGTACTTATTCACTTTTAACAATCTATTATTTTCAAAATTTCGGTCTCTGAGACATCTATATGCGCTTTGGATTAAGACTCATTTTTTCATGATTAAAAAGACGCCCTGTCGTTATGTAGCTCAAATTGACATTTTGCAGCAATTGATTTTGCCAAATCTCAAAATATCTGCACACTGCCTTTACAAGATAAGTGAATACGTAATCCTGTCGATTAGGACTTTCCATTTTAATTGCTAATTTAATCATTTATTTTTACTGGAATCGAAGGACTTACTAATAAGCCCTAGTAATTTATTAGATTACCACGAAGAAATTCACAAACACGGAGCAATATATTTATCCATGGATGGGCAAAATACATTGTTCAATTACAGTATTTTGATCTCCGTTCTTCCAATGGTTTGGACTTTCAGGGCCCTTAAAGCTACAAAAAGTCGAGAAACTACATGGAGAATACAACCGTCATACCAAGTTACAGGTTTTTTGAAGAAATTAACTTTTTATCGCGGTCCAATTACATTATTTTTAGAAAATCGTGAAAAAAATGTAATTGGACCGCGATAAAAAGTTAATTTCTTCAAAAAACCTGTAACTTGGTATGACGGTTGTATTCTCCATGTAGTTTCTCGACTTTTTGTAGCTTTAAGGGCCCTGAAAGTCCAAACCATTGGAAGAACGGAGATCAAAATACTGTAATTGAACAATGTATTTTGCCCATCCATGTATTTATCTGAGGATGAATCCAAAAAGTGATATGAAATTTTCAGGTTGAATGAAATATGTAAACCGGATTTGACAAAATCTGAGATTTTTGATTGATTTCTTTCATAATAGATGGAGTTTGAATAATTGTAATTGAAGAAGTAATAGAATTACACCTAGTTGAAATGTGCAATTACAAATTACCAATTACATTCTAGTAATTTAGCTCAATTAAATACAAATTACAATTACATTTTTGAAATGAAGTAATTGAAATTACAAATATGGTTACAATTACAATTACTAATTTGTAATTTTAATTGTTATTGTTAATTACTAATTTGGCCAGGTCTGATAAATGTACATATGTAAAGCATAAATATCATTTCCTCATTTTAAAATGTATATATTTAATTTGCTCTTTTCTTTGTAATGCACTCAATTGTGACACTTGTAAAGTACGTGAACCAAAGCCAACTTCGAAGTAAAGAGACCCCCGGATTTACATTATGTAGTTTCTACGGATTCAATTTTTTATTCAATACTCCGCAATCCAATTTCTGACCAAAGATTATCATTCACAGAAAGTCTTTTTCCTTCAAATTCATTTCATTTCTCTTGATCGGACTTCATTTTTGCATTGCTCCATGTAGTAAGCATACGGTAAAAAATGGAATGAGTAAAAAATGAAGTAAAAAATGAATCTGACATCACAGAAAATTCCATGGAAATGACAATAAATTTATTTTCACGCACTATCATCCAATGTAATATGTAATAAGTCAAATGAATTCATTCCCCGTCTGCGCGCTAACCAAGTTGGTTTGCTCTTGCATGAGCTCCTCTAAATTTATTTTTATTTGTAGTTTTAAGTAAAAACTTTTTGGTTAAAATTAATTGGCTGTAGCATAATTTGTAATTGGCAATGTGCCAAATGCCTTCCTAACCAAGCTGTGATAAGCTTTTAACG
Source organism: Folsomia candida (assembly GCF_002217175.1). NCBI lineage: Eukaryota > Metazoa > Arthropoda > Collembola > Entomobryomorpha > Isotomidae > Folsomia > Folsomia candida. Next base: position 9,614,906 of record NW_019091197.1, on the reverse strand, counting down.
TAAAATTACATTTTAAATCTCTAATTTCTGATGCTAGTGTACAATTATAATTAACACATGGTCTCGGCCACTGCACTTGGTTGGTTGGGGAATCAATATACTATCTGCATTGCATATTACAAACTTCTTTTCTAAATATGAGTAGATTCTTAAATTCTCAAGGAGGATTGCACACTTTATAATAATATACACAGATAATTATGAGTTGTACCCAGGCGATGGTAAATTTGGCTATGAAAATGAAACGGACTCTACGATAATTACAGACTTCCATTCCCAGATAATAATTTCCGTCTATTTCGAGGAATATGTATTTACCGAGGTATATATTCAAACTTGAGCAAAGCCTTTTTAATTTGCTCAAAAGTAAGGGTGCTACACTGCTAAAAATCTGCCAAATTTATGCCCCATACTGGAATTTATTTAGTATTAATTCCCTAAGAGGTTGGTAGTAAGTAGTATGATTCTGAGGGGTATATTATCATAGATCGGATATTTTGCGTACTCCGGCCTCCGCGTACTCCGGCCTCCGGCTGGCCACGCGTACTCCGGCCTCCGCGTACTCCGGCCTCCGGAGGCCGGAGTACCTACTCCAAGCCCGGAATTCTCCTATCTATGCGATCGGAAATTTTGCGTACTCCGGCCTCCGTACTCCGGCCTCCGGCCGGCCGTGCGTACTCCGGCCTCCGCGTACTCCGGCCTCCGGCTGGCCACGTGTACTCCGGCCTCCGCGTACTCCGGCCTCCAGAAAAAGCTGCGTACTCCGGCCTCCGGAGGCCGGAGTACGTACTCCAAGCCCGGAGGACTCCGATCTATGTATATTATTCTTTACCACAGCATTACTGAATCGTATTTAATGTTGGTTACTACCATCCTGGTAGAGTCATATGTGTGCACGCTTATCAGCAATAATTTAATTCCAGGTTTCTAGGAGTGTACATATTATATATAAGATGGTAGTAACCATTATACCTGCAAATGTACATATGCATGATTGTATTGTTTGCAAATGCAGGTTTGGCATTTGCTAAATAAATAAATTTATGTATCTCTACTTCTTCTGTTGCGAATTTGGAAGTTTACGACTTAACGTTTTTTTTTACATGTACGATATTTTCCCGTATATTTTCCAGCCAACTTTACATATGTAGTATCGCCCCCTAGTGATTTACTCATTTCGTGACAAGTAGAAAGGATACCATTTGCCTCAAACAGAATTCCTGAACGACGAGAGGTGTAAGCACTTCGACAAAATTATTACCAAACTGCAACCTTACTGGCGGTAACGACTTGTGCACCTTTTTGGCATATTTCTTCTTGTTACCTCCCTGACAACGTGTTATCCACTTTTGACTCATTCCGTAAACCTTCGCAGCTACGGAAAACATTAGCAGGGTGAAACAGAGGGCTACCGCATAGCTCCACAGCAACACCCCCGCAATCAATACATGACCCGAGTACAGCATCTTAATTGCCGCGAAGGAAATCACGATTTGCAGGGTAGGTATCAGAATGGCTGCCCTAAAAAAAATTTTCTCCCGAGTGCAGGCGTTCAATACTTTTTCGAAAACTTGCACCCTCCTATAGCCTGAATATTGACCTATTTCCGCTTCATATTGTTTTATAAATGTGCCACACTCAATCCAAAGAAAAGTGGCTCCTAGTAGGAGAATCGTCTGGAGGTAGTATCCCGCGCTTACTGCGCCTTGCATGAAGATCAGAAACTCTAACGCCGCAAAGAGAGGTGTTACAATGGCGCAATTTGGGGAAGCTTTTCCTGACGGACAGAGCATCCAGCTGGACAGTCCAGGTTGGCAGGGGAGGAACATTACTAGTAAAGCGTGTGCCGTGGAGACGCTAAAGTACGCAAGATGGACCCATTTGAAGAATATGGCGAGAAAGGCGAGAAAATTGTTCTTCTTATTGCCTCTTTTGTCATCTGCAGACCAAAAATTTTTTTATATGCATAGGAATACAAAACTTAAGATGATAAATCGAAGATGCTGAGGGTATTCAGATTTCTCTTCGTATTCATACATATAATTGAATAAAAATTATGTGGTCAAGGTTCTTAGAAAGTATCTACAAGCTTGGTTGTATGATTTTGAATGACAAATCTTACATTCTTGCAAAATCTGGGGATCGGCGTACTTATTTATTTGTTGATTTTACCAAGAATTCTAAAAGTTCGATAGAATCCTGAATACCCTCAGTATTTATATATTTGGATTTTTTAGAAGGCTAACCTTTTGTGATAAATATATAATTAAGCAATTGCGCTTGTGCGTAATCAGGGAATGTGTTAAATCGTAACAGAAACGTTACAAGGGCCAAAGATGCAAGCGAAATTCCCAGGATTTCTTCCATAAGACTCGTCACACTTGTAGTGATAGACCATATTTTTACCGTGATGACCAGAAATTGCAAAATTGTGAAGCTATGTACAATCAATGCCTGACTTTTAGAAACCATGGTTATTTTTCCAGAGGTCTTATCAAATTTTACAAATATGCAGTGAAATTGGTTCCCTAATTTTAAGTGCTGCTGTACTCGCTGGAAAATTAAGATTTTACTCATTTTGGTAAACTATATACGGTGTCCACAATGTTGTTAGGATGTATGTAAAGAATGCTGGGAACTGAGCAAGAGTCCGACAAGCTTTCTCGCAGAGCAGAGACAGCATAAATTAGAAAGTAAGATTTGACAATGTTGACGTAGACACCGCTTGGAATAATTGTCCATTATTACACGAAATATTTCAACATTAATATCAAATTGATATATTACATTATTTACAATTCTGTGTTGAGGTCCGAAACCAAGATATTAAATTATTTAATGATCGGTGCCAACTCGGAATGTAAAATTATGGTAATTTCTATGTATCACGGTTTAAATGCATGGCTGGCATTAACTACTTTCTGCGAAGGCAAAAGTTGTAATTTATAAGCTGTAACTTAAGGGAGCAATTATCCTTAAATGTGATACCGCTACGGGTGGGCTTTCGAGCCAGCCCACACTGAAATTACATACATACCTACACCGTTAGAAAGCTCTTGAATTGGACTATCGGAAATTAAAATTATTTTCGGAAAATTATCAATAGTTTTTTTTCAAATTCCGCCTCAGCGTTTTGTCCAATACTATAGTGATACCCCTTTAAACTTGGTGCAGTATTTAGTCACGTTGGATAAAACTGTTTTACAAATTCTCTTAAATTTTACCCAGCGTTTCAAGTTTTATCCAAATATATTGATGGTGTAAGTTTTCAAAAGCAAAACCCCGGGATTTCCCTTACCCTGGTGGTTAAGTTGTCAAACCGATGTTTCGTGTTTACTTAAAGAAATTCGAAACATTATGTTATGTTATCCATATGGGGATATGCTATCCATACGTATGTTATCCGACATTATGTTATGCAGTATTATTTTTGTTTTAATTAGTGTTCGTTGCTGACCGCCACCACAAAGTCATGAAGTTCTTCCTTGCAAAGCTGTATGTTTTAAAATTTATTTATTGGAATGTACATACAGTGGGTTGTCAAAAGTATTGGTGGTGTATTTTTCGTTCGATACCGTTTAAGATTGAGGAAGACTCCTCATATTGTATCATATAAAGGACAAAAAATACCACCAGCTTATTTCACATTTTTTTGAGGCAAAATCTGTTCTGATTCGGTAATATGATTTTGGTTAAACATGGTGAGGTTTACCCTTCCAACAAAACATAATTTACCCGCATCGGACCAGAGGATCTTATGTCAGTAATTTTTCAAAGTGGTGGTATTTTTTGTGCTTTATACAATGATATTGGAGGAGTCTAATGCCGTCCTTATCTTTTTAGTGATGGCGTGGGGATTTATGTTGTCAAATGGAGCTGTGGAACCCTTCTTTCATTCTTACTACAAAGACAAAACAAATTTATCGCTACACACGTGTTAATGACCTCGGAGACCTTCCCAAAACGGTTGCCCTCGCTGCTAAATATAAGTTTTTGGCTTTGGCATGGTGGATTTGCCATTGGTGGGCCTAATTTAGCTTTGCTGACCACCGAATCAGTCTAATTCCACTTAATAATTACATTCCGAACTGTTTGAAGTTGAACAGGGGTCCGGAGATTGATTTTCGTGGGTCCAATGCCACTTTTATGAATGTGGATGAGACCCGTCTTCTCAGCCATGCACATCCTGCGTGCTTTGACCAATCTAGAACAATTTTAATTGAAATGAACAATAAAGAATATTATATTAACTTGGTGACTCCGAATTCAAAAGTTTGTGGCTTTTAGATATAAAAAATAAGAAACCACCAATACTTTTGGAACGTTTTGTTAATGAAATTTTTGCAGTTTTTCCTTAATTTCCCGGGAAATGAGTGAGATTTTCAAATTCTGTTAAATGTACTTTCTAGCTCATTAGTGTGGCTATAAACCACAGCCAGGATTTATTCCATGGATATCCCTTGGCGAAGATATCTTAAACGGTATCGAACGAAAAATACACCACCAATACTTTTGACAACCCACTGTATAATGTTGGTAACATAAATCGATAGAATAGATCTATGTTATAATTAGTAAATGCTGGTGTATGTGTATCATCAGATTAAACGTCTAAGAAAAATTAGTTTTTCTCAAACCTGTAAATAATAACACAATTACGGAGAACTAGATGAGAATATGAATATGCGATGTATTCAACATTTGGGTATTCATCGTACCCTGGATAATTACATTTTGGTGTTGCGTGGAGGAGTTTAATGGAAATTGCCAAGGTGCTCAGGCTAAGTGATCAGGGTAGATTTTTGGCAATCTTTAACTTTTGTTCTTAAACTCCGCCGAACTGGTATATTTATTACCTGACTGGTATTACCAGTGGTATTCCGATCTTTTAGTGAATATTGTGCTTTATGCTCTTTATTTGCTGATGAGATATATTTCATATGTAGTAGCGTATAATGGTTTTAACCAGCCACCAACCCTATACTGGCTTATACGGAGATACTGGCTTTATCTGGCGAAAATTTGCACCATAACGTTCCGAAGTAATATAATACATAAAATGCACAAATCAAGTCAAGTAATCCTTTATTAGAATGTCAACATTTATAAGCTAATGTAACTTGGTTTACAAAGTGTTGGTTTCAATACCTGGTTTTACCCATGCATTACTTGGTATACCGTTACCCTGCTCATTACCTCAGAAAATAACTCTTAGAAAAACAGACTGGTAAACTAAAATAACAGGAAATGACGAAAATACCACTCGTAAATAATACCTTCCACTCGGTTTAACCTTTACGAAAGAAGAAGTGGAACTTCATCTTGCATTCCTACATCTTGCAAATTGCAGAACATATTACTATGTTCTGCAAGAACAAGAACGTAGATACAAGAACATATTACTATACTCCACGAGTTTTAACACCTCGCAAGTTATGAAATGATTCGTCGTGTTCGAAGAAACCCAGAAATGCTACCTATTCATACAAATGGTTATCCAATGCGCCTTATACTAAAAAATGGCGTAATAATTGTTCATGAGATACGTGTACACAGAATTCTGCCTTGTTAGAATGGAAAACTCACTAAAATCCGCCTTTCTCAGTATTGTCTGGCACCATTTTACTAGTCTATATAATTTCACCTCGTTAGTACCTATCTATACCATCTAAGCATGGTATAGATAGGTTTTTTTTCCATATGTTTTTTCGGCTTCGGTCGATTTTCATGTATGATAGCTTAAAATTTGCGTAAATTTGTGTACATGAAGAATCCGTAATAATATTGGGGGCGCATTGATGGATTTTGAGCTAGGAGACAAAATGTGCGAAGTTTTTTCGAATTTTGAGAAATTTGATTTTTGTCTCAAAATTGGGTGAAATATCAATAGGAATAATTTTAAAATTTATTGTGGACCAGAATTTGGCGACTGCCTTGAATTTGGGCCCCCAATTTCCAATTTGCAGAATTTTGCAAAATAATTTCAATTTTCGTATTAATTAGTACAGGATCGAATTATGTAATTTATTTAACGTTATTAACGTATTGTTCAATGATAGCCATAATTAGTAAAAATTTAGTTGGCCAATTCTATGTGTGCATGAGATTTGACTTTTAGTTACCGTTATTTGACAAGATTAACATGATGAGCTTCTGTAAATTTGAGGAAATTTTTTATCAGCAAAAATTTGAGTAAATTTTTGCTAATAATTCAAAATTTTGATAACAACTCGAAACGTGGTTAATACATCAGAAGACGTTTGGTAAAATATTTGGCCACTGCCTTGAATTTATATACCCTCCTGACAAATTCGAGTAACAACTATTGTAGGGTACTGCTTGAACCTATTGGAGTATAACTAATCGAGTTGATATGAATTTTTATGGTACAAGAGATTCTGTAAACAAATTATTACTAAATAGGAATTTTATAAATAATTCGGAATTAAGTTACTCACTTCTAAACATGGAATTTAGTTATTAACGTATTGTTAAATTAGACACGTTATGTACACATTAGGTGTAAGCATAGGTTGCAAACCTGGTGTGTTACTAATAAATAAACGTTGTTAAAATGAATCCGTTAAGCATACTATTTGATTTGGAATTTTGAAAACAAAGAGAAATTTTGTTAATAATCCGTCAACTTTAATTTACTCTAAATTCAAATAGTATTTCAAAAGGTTGTTAATAATGCGTTCACTTGTTATTTTTACGATCATGTCGCAACCATTCTGCCAACAAGTAAAACCTTCTTTTGTGACCTTGACAGTCGTCGCTATCCCACTAATTTCGCCTTGTCGTCTTAGCAGTTTGTCTCGACTTTCTCTCATTTGTGGATCTTTCTACTGTGCAATTCGTTTTTGGCGTAGACTAAAGGTTGTTGAACAGATAATTATAACGAAGCTCATTTCCTGCTGACATAGATCATTAAATTTGCTCGGATTTCAAAAAATTACATATTCTTGATCCCAGATAGTTGCTGTATCATGTTCAATAGCAATCTCTACTTTTTAAAATTTTCACTATTTTCGAAAATTTCCTGAGCAAGGGTTTGACTTGAAAAAATGCGAAATTTCAAAAAAGTTGAGCTTGCTATTGGATATGATTAAGCAACTATCTGGGACCACAAAAATGTAAATTTTTCCAAAATCTGAACAAAACTCGATTTTTGGCGATTTTTTAAGTGCGGAAATTCTCGCTGTTTTTGCACCTTTGAGAGGGTGTGGCGGGCGCAAATGGGGCCATGGAGTAAAACCCTTCTTCACTTTTCGTACACTCATATAGACCTCCAACATATCCAAAAGGCATCAAAATCTGGCGTTGACAACCTGCGACCTTCTACTCCTAAGTATACTGCACTCTTAATAATTTGGAGACAAAAATTATTACCTCGATCGCATAGTGCCTACAAGGCCGAAGACAAGCGACACTAACGCTGTGAAGAAAATATATCAGTTCAGTAATGAAATTGCATCCGCGCAATGATAATTGTTACTGCCGGATGACAACTTTATTATTGGTCGGTAGCAAAACTTTACTACGCGGTTGTACATAATTTCTTCTCCGCAACATTAGTGTCGCTTGTCTCCGGCACTATGCGATCAAGGTAATAATTTTTGTCTCCAAATTATTTTGAGTGTGCCAGGCTATGAGCGTCTCGAAATTTATGCATTTCACTCTTTTATTTGCTCATCCATACCTCCAAAAATTCCGGTGTAAATTCAACACCGTGCGGGGTGCATATATGATTCCCCCGTCGCGGTGTAAATCATTGTCACCACCATGGTGTCAAATTTACACCACGTGGTGACAAACTTGCACCAATATGGTGAAAAATTTACACCGAGCGGTGACAAATTTACACCAAGATATTTACACCCGCGTAACTACGCCGCATTATATGCAGTGCACAAATGACTTGTACGAGTTAATGGATATGAAATAGTAAAGACATTTGCAGAATAAAAATTGGAACTACCGAAATTCATTTGTCATCCATAGCTGATGATATTGTTCTGCAAATATCTTTTATTCTTTCCGAACGCATTTTTGTACTTAAAGAACTCTTTTCTTGAGATCCTCACTTTGAACTCTCGTAAAAATTTTATTTTTGATCGAATCTTTACGAAACTCTGGAATTGTAAAGATTAGTGAAGCATAAATATTTTACAAAAATTTGAGTGGGGGAATGGGATGACAAGGGAAATTAGTGGTTTTACGTAATGAAGGTACATATTACAAAAGCGTTCCAATTAAATATATCCTGGTAACTTTATTGTTTAAACATGTGCCAAAAATGCGTTAATGGTTTGACAAAAGCCATTCGTGTTATCTCCCGATCTAGCCAACACTTTTGTATTTCCTTCCACCACCATGTTAATGGCAGCCTTGGTGTTGGCATTGAACATATAGAAATTGCTGTTGTTTTCCACATTGATCATTGAAGTCTGGCAGTCCTCCGTGTTTAAGCAAGTCTGATCATAATTGTTGAAAAAATTGTACATCCCTGCACCGTAGATGTACACATTCTCAGAGTTGCGGACAGTTACAGCGTACGACATTGGGCAGCGGACATCACCTGGAGTGCAGTGGGCGTAGGTCGGGTCGTCAAAGGCGGCATTTGGGGTGTAAGGTGCCGGGGCAGGAGGGGATGATTGCCTTCAAAGTAATTTTTTATGGTTACAGACAGTGTTGCATATTTCCCGTCCAAAACAGTGTTTCCCAGGACAGTGGGAAAAGTGTCTTTTACCCACCCACTTTGTCCCACTGGGAAGTGGGAAAAATGGAGCGCCATCTAGTGTAATCTGCATAAGAACTAGCTGTTTTCCACTTTTTCCCATTTCCCACTGATTTTGGTGGGTGGGAAAAAGGCACTTTTTCCCACTGTCTGGTAAAAAGTGGTTTATACCACTTGCAACACTGGTTACAGAGCTCATCAACTTGTAGAATATTAGAGGATTACCAGTATGCAGTTTCAGATTGGATCATGGTCAGGAAAACGTTTTTGGCGCCAGAAATTTGGTACTGTGAGAGCACATTGTGCTCTGACTGGGTCCCGTAGAACCTTCGGAACGATTACAATTAGTTCGTGAGTGGGAATGGAAACTGATTTATTTAAGCAATAACTTACCACACAGGCCCATCAGTGGCACCGACCTGGAGAAATTAAGTTTTGCTGATATTATATGTTGTTTACTGTTAGCATTTGCGGATTAGTTGCTTACCACAATTCCTCGGCCGGTGTAAATGGAAATTTGACCCTGGAATAAAATGTGTATGGAAAATGTAAAGAGTTTGTACCTCCTGCTACGATTGACAAATTTGATCCGGAAAGTTTGCCCACACACAAAATAATTTGGTAATAAAATCATCACCGCGTGTAGTAACTATGATGCTCTATCGCGGTGGTTACGATTTCGTCGCCAAAGAGTAACAAATAATTCTGCGAAATTTAAATTCATCACTACCCGGCAAGAAATTGTTACCAGCATGGTAGAAAGTTTGATTTTGGTAGAAGTTAGTGTAACTCTTTGGGGATAAAGTCGTAACCACAGCGATAGAGCCAAATAGTATCACCAAATTATTTTGAGTGCACTTTCAAGATACGGGGCTTTCCGGAAATTCCAAAAACCTAATAATTCTAACTCTCTATTGTTTATGGCGCGGAAGAGAAAATATGAGTTTATGATAAAAAGTTTATGATTAAAAGTCTTTGAGTTCTAATTTTAATTCAATTTTTCAGGGTTCGGAAACTTCTAAAAATTGAAGCAAAAAAACCAATTTTATAAATCGAAGATCAACTTCTATCATATCAAAAATAATAAGTTGGTGTCTAAAAAACTTTAACCCAAAAAAACAAAGCATGCAAAATTACACGAACCTCGTTAACGTCCAAGTCGTGGTCTAAACAAAATAAGGTATTGATAAGTAGAGCCTATATTTCTTTTAATTTTTGATATTAGGCAGTTTGTGGAGCTACGTTTTTAGAATTTCCGTAACGCTCCGTATCTCACGGGAGTGGTCAAAATTTTCAAAATGCATACGGAAAATGTGAACCCTACCCCCACCATAATTTGCAAATTTCTTCCGGAAATTTTGCCCACTCCCGTGAGATACGGAGCGTTACGGAAATTCTAAAAACGTAACGGCACAAACTGCCTATTAAATGTATTTACCAGCAACCCAAGCCCAAACATTTTCAAAGAGTCCACTTCCCGATTCCGTTACGTGAAGGAGTGTGTGCACTCCCATGCACTCACGCCCATTGACTGGACCCCTGGGACAATTGGTGCCTACAGATTATTTGGACAACTGGTCATTAACGGTACACTACAAAAAACCCGGTGTAAATTCAACACCGTGCGGGGTGCATGTATGACTCCCCCACATACATTTACACCGCAGTGTAAATCATTGTCACCACCATGGTGTCAAATTTACAATACGTGGTGACAAATTTAGACCGAATATACACCAAGATATTTACACCCGCGTGACTACACCGCATTATTTGCAAATTCATATTAAATGAGCACCACCGACCTGTAAGTTCTGACCCCCTAAATCCACCAACTCGAAAGTGACTGTCCCACATGCAGGCGGCTCCATTGGCGCTCTGTTTGATATTCCATTGAACTAGAATGGCTCCCGGTTGGGCTCCTTTGGAAGCGAAGAACAAATCTGTGATCTAAAATATGTATAAAAAATTAGTTATAGGTCTCTAACTAGGACAATTTAGTAACTGAGCAATGCAAACCTCAACGGTCCCAACATCCCCGGGATTTCCAACCTTAAGCATGGGAAGTGGGTTATTCTCGTCCAAGAATTCCGACTGTGGGCCTCCAGCCATCAACACGCTCCAAAGCTCTCCAATGATTCTAGAGCCGGGTGGGACGGTGACGGTTTTACTGATAACGTAGCTTCCTGAAAAGACAAATCTTTCTAGTTTACTACCACTTGATCAAGGCAAAGTGGAAGATTACATACCTGCCGGAAAGTAGACAACTTTTGAATTAACGTTAGCATTGATAACGTTTTGGATAGCGGTAGAATCATCCGTGACACCATCGCCCATTGCTCCACCGGCTGAAATAGATAAATATCGGTTCATTAAAAACGTCCCCTTTTCATTATTTTGTGATATCCAATCTCGTACCTTTCACAGAGGCAAAGTCATTCACCCCGAGTTGCTCGTATTGCGGCCTAGATTTCACAAAGAAACGACCCTGTTCACCTAACAAGAGTGGGCTTTTATTGACCGGTGGAAGGTCTGCCGTTGCAAATGCGACGTTTCCTGAATCATCCGTGTATCTCGAGCCTCTCCCCCAGGCGGCAATTGTCATCGAACCGCCAGGCAACACGGTCCCACCATTCATGTCGACGACAGCGTTAATGACATTTTGGAGAATGACGTTATCCAAAAGTAGCGTGTTTGAGGTATCGTCCACATTAGGTGCAGTGTTGAGTCGAAGCCTAACAGCTGACCCGGTGTTCGAGACGGTCGAGTCCATAAAGAGTATGGAACCTACGCCTGAATTTACGATGTCGGAAGATGCCGTCATGTCAATTCCGACGCGACAATCGTTAATTAAAAGATTGGAGAATGTCCATTGCCAATTCTGCGTCAAAATATGGTAACGTTACCGCTCCAAGTTGTAAACTTGAAATTTAGTGGAACATAACTCACCCAAATCATCATGATGGCAGTGTCGCAGCCGTCAAATTCCAAGTTTCTTGATAAAAATTGCTGATTACCAATCTGTAGCCCGTATTGTCCTCCCTGTAATCATGAGATGATTTTGTTAATCCCGTCAACTCTAAGCTTAAATGGATACAGGAGTGTGGAGCGTACTTCGAATTTCAAGTCCGACATGAAACCGCCAGAACCATTTTCGATGAAAACTCCCTTCTGATTAGTTCCCAGAGCTCGGGACATGACAAACCGTATGTTTATTAAAGATGTGGCTTGGGAGACTGCGTGGATCAAGACATGTGCGTTAATTGTCATGCTAGTTAAGTTTATTAAGATAATGGTGGACAAACCTTGCCAATGCATGCCCGTTGCGCCAGAGTTGGTTGGTGTTAGAGTCAGATCAATGACAAAGTTTCTAACTTGGCGGAAAAAGTTGTTTTGATTGGTGTACCAATTATTTCCTCCGGCACCGTACGCTATCAAGTATAAATTAAGGTTTTAATAATTACACATAAACAAAATGGGAACATACCCTGCAAAAAATCCGGTGTAAATTCAACACCGTGCGGGGTACATATGTATATGACTCCCCCTTCGCGGTGTAAATGATTGTCACCAACATGGTGTCAAATTTACACCACGTGGTGACAAACTTGCACCAATACGGTGAAAAATTTACACCAACCCGTGACAAATTTAGATCAAATTTACACCAAGATATTTACCCCCGCGTGACTACACCGCATTATTTGCAGTGTGGGTTGCCAAGGAGTAAAATGGTATGTTTCGCATTATGTCAGGGTCTACCTTAACTTAGAAGAAATCTCAATCTAGATTAAAATATTCTTACGATTTGCATCAAGTACCGCCATCCCTGAGAAGTTAGGGGCTGCCACGATCGTAGGTGGATTCAAAGCGTCACCAACCAATTGTGAGAAGTAGTACATGATAATCGGCGATGAGACGCGGTACCTAAGAAGGATGAATCATGCGCCATCAGCTCGACTACAACGTGGCTCAGAGCTATTAACGTAAAAAATAACCCCACCTGCCGGGCGGGAAGTAGATCAAGGCTGGTTGAATAGTAGATGAACCACAGCCTTGTCCACATCTACCTCCTGAAGAAATTGCGGTATTCTAAATAATAAAGGTGTGCTAATCATTAGTAACAAATTTGGATGCAGAATCACAATAAATAAATCGTACAATGCAGGCAGTGTCGTCCGTGATTCCATCCCCCTATAATTTAATTTAACATATTATGTAACACGTTTTTGTGAGGTGTTTAAGTTCACTCTAAGAAACTGGGTGATAGCCGTAACCACGTTCATCACCATATGACTCTACCGCTTATGGTGGTAGGCATCGCCATCTTCTTGGTGACATTATATCACCACTATTTGATAGATACTATACCACCGAATTGGTAACAAGCCACGACCGCGCGGTGACGTATTACCGCCGACAAGTGATACATTACATACCACCGGCCGGTGACATACTACTACTGCTCGGTGGAGTCATATATAGTCACCGCCCGGTGATAGCATTTCTTAGAGTGTATTATTTATTATGTAAATATTTATTCCTTACCACGCAGCCAAATGTCATCACGTTCCGGTAGACTTGATAGGTTGCAACGTTCGGATTAAAGGTGGCTTGTCCATGCTCAATACCATTAATCCAGAACTCCGCCTGTCGGGTTGACTGTACAAGTTGGGAATAATATATTGTTAATTTTTAATTTTTAAAATTAACCGCCTTGTAGCGATATTAAATTACGTTTGAGGAGTGGACATTGACACAATGTGTCGCAATGGCAAGTCCAGCCAAAAGTGTTGCGATCGTTATATAATTCCTCATTCTGTAGTATGTCTGGTCTCAAGAGAAACTTGAATGGGTGCCGCACCCAAGGCGTACCTCATTTTATACCCTACCCGGCACAATCAGTAGAAGCTTTTAAGAGCCGTGTGGCATGCTCCTTTCAGCCCTAATAAGGATTTATGTCCGTTCGTGTCCGTCCGTCTGTCTGTCGGTCCGCACGATAACTTTCGATAAACTTATCGAATCGACTTTAAATTTTTAACTCGTCTTAGACGAGTTCGAAGATAGGTCGAACGGTTGACCAGTTGCCGTGACGGAAATATCTCGATTAAAATGGACCAATTTTTTGAAATAGTGATATTTCTTATCTGATTGACTTGAAATTTCTCACAGTTGTATATATGCGAGAAATGGTAGGTTCGAAGATGAGCAAATTCGATAAAGTGGTTAACCCTCAGGTTGATTAAAATGTTCAATTAAAATGCACCAATTAATCGTCCCAACTATTCTGGACCCAAAGTGATGCACAAAATTCGATTTAAATAGGTGCAACTTCGAAGAAATGCATGCTCCATGAAGCTTCTACCGAGACCGGTGGGCGTGGTCGAAGTGGGTCCATTAAAATGCACCAATTGTTCTAAATAGTGGCAGGGAGCTGAAATTTGGTACTAGGAGTCAAATGATGGTATGTACTTAAGATTTTGAATGAAAATGATGACATTTGGAGACCCTGTCCTATGACCGACACCAATTTTAAGAAATGACCTAGCGAGCTGAAATTTGACGTTAGGGGTTGCCCAGTAGCGATTTATATTACAGAACTGAAATTTATGCCTTACAATGGGAACGCATATGTATAGTGAAATGTGCGCCCTGACTCGGGCTAAATCAAGCTGCACTGGTTTTAAGCTTAAGGTTTTTAATCTGACATTGATTGATGTCATTTATGTAGCAGGGACACACACGCATTAACAATATAATACAATCTATATTTAATAACAATGACAGAATCAATCACGAAAAGATTCCTGTATGACAGAGCAAGGCATAACCATTTTGCACACCGTTTTGCACAACCTTTTGTATAACTTGTTTGCAGGTGGGATTATTATGATGACGCCATGAATTCCACAATTAAGTCAAAGGCTGAATTACGTATGCAACAATGCAACGCGAAACATGAAGCCATTATGTGGTGATGTTATAAATAATTTTTGGGGCAATCAGTGTGGATTTTCATCCTTAATTAGAAACATGACTCGCAGCGTTTATGAAATGGTAAACTATCTGTTCTATCTATAATATAATTTACGAAAACCTGTCCCGTTAACCCCTTTTTATAACATTCCGTAACAGTCCTGCCAGTGTTTCGTTTCTTGCACCCTTTTAGGCATTTTTACCACTGTAAAGCAAGAAACTGCAAGAAACTGCAAGGTGCAAGAAACTGCAAGAAATAGGCGCCACCTACCGTAATATATAGGCGAATGGGTAGACGGCGCCTATTTCTCGCACTTTCTTGCAATCCTTGCAGTAAGCATGACTGCAAGAAACCACTTTCTTGCAGTTGTTTCTTGCAGGTGGTTACTTGCACACAAAACACTGAGTCCTGCATTTTAATTGGTCGAAAGGGAGTAGATGGAGATATGGAGTTACCAAGTTGTTAAAGTTACCGAGTAAAAAGAGTTACCAAGTTATAAAAGTTTTGAAATCTATATTACATTTATGAAATTCCATCCCGTAGGCCCATAAGGCCCCCCCCCCTTAGATCGTTTTAGATAGGCAGCTACGGTACTGACAGTCCGCTGTCGACAGTAAGCTAAGGTACGGTTTGGAAATTCAATTATGGTTTGGAAAATCTGTTATCGTACACTCAAAATAATTTGGTAATAAAATCGTCACCGCGTGTAGTAACTATGATGCTCTACCGCGGTGGTTACGATTTCGTCGCCAAAGAGTAACAAATAATTCTGCGAAATTTAAATTTATCACTACCCGGCAAGAAATTGTTGCCAGCAGGGTAGAAAATTTGATTTTCGCAGAATTAATTTAGTGTTTCTCCTTGGGGATAAAGTCGTAACCACCGCGGTAGAGCCACATAGTATCACCCAATTTTTTTGAGTGTACAGTTGACGCCAGTCTTTAAGACGGGCTTTATCGTCTAGTTTACGTATACATATTATAAAAATTAGTGGTAATGTCATGCTCCAAATATATCGACCTGGATACCAAAAATATGCAGACCACTGGTCGCATTTAAGATAAAAATGATTGATTCGTGTTTTAACTGATGATATCATTTGTTATGATGCACACGGATCATGCACACGGATCATGCTCAGCGTCACGCTCAGCGACGTGTTTAGGCAGCCTACTATTTTACAAGATTAGTGAGGAAGATAATTTGGATCGATTTTAACGCTGATGGAATGACCCGATTATTTATTTATTTACGTCATATTGACCCAGACAGATTGACCCGCGACATATTGACCCGGCGACATATTGACCCACGACATGTCGCGGGTCAATCTGGCGGGGCCAATGTGATATGGAATCGATATAACACTGAACTTAGTAAGCGATTTCGTACCTGTACCGTGCATCGCTTACATACTCTTTGGGTAGGTTGGGTTTAGTTAAGTTTTTGTTGTTTTTGCCAGTTATTGGTACGATTCAGGCTAAAAATTAGGCTGTACCGGATAAACAACATTAATCTGGACGGATATATTTACCATGAAAGAATCATAATATACTGGGTGGTCCAAAAAGGAGAATTTTCATACATTTTTGGCTTATATCCACTAGCTACCAAAATTATTTGCTGGTCGATAAAAAAATTCGACAAAATCTGCTGATAATAAATTAGTAACCAATGGATATAGGGCAAAAAGTGTGTACAAAATTTTCACCTAGTAACCTCCTTTTTGGACCACCCTGTACATTTTATTATGAATTGTATCACCGTGGGCCGGCTCCTGATGCACACTGCAAATAATGCGGTGTAGTCACGCGGGTGTAAATATTTTGGTGTAAATTCGGTGTAAATTTGTCACCACGTGGTGTAAATTGGACACCATGGTGGTGACAATGATTTGCGCCGCGACGGGGGAGTCATATATGCACCCCGCACGGTGTTGAATTTACACCGGATTTTTTGCAGTGCACAGATATTAACAATGATCTTATCTGCAGAAGTTGGTAAATAATTCATAACTGTCGTGGTACTGCTAATGCCGCTAAACATGTTGAGTTTCGTATTGTAACTTAAATATCCTAAATATGTAATGTTATAAATATTTATAAACCCTTGCCGTGAATCCCACAATGGGATTCGATTGGAAAGATCCGAATCTTTGTCTCATAAATTATTTTTATTAAAAATGACAAACCTCCTCATTTTTGAGTATACAAAAAGCACCCTAGGTAAATTTAATCTTGCACTCACTACTTCCAACCTGCCCCCCGCCCCCAGGGGTCCCACCTATACAAAAACATGCACAATGTATGACTTTTGCAAGGAACTGAAGTCATTTCCGTGTTAAATTCACTTTTCGTCAAGTTGTGACGATATTGAGCGTTTGACCATGGTGGTGAGGGAGTGGAGGAGATGTTGTCTACTCCCACTCGCTCACCCAATCGTTCGCTCGCTCCGAACCAGCGTTTTATGAAAACTATTTTGTTTTATTTAATTTTACTTTAATTTATTTGCTTTAATTAATTTGTGAAATACAATATTTAGTTTTCATAAAACGCTAAAAGTGAAAAGCAATTAACCATTACATTATTTCGGGTTTCCTTGGTTTTTAGTTCTTTTGTTCTTTTTTACTTAAATGTTTCCTTCATAAATATGCAGGTGACTCCACTTGGCCACTCCTAGCGGCGTATGTATGTATGTACGTTATAACCAACTAATATCCCATAAATAACAATAAACCAGTCATTTCAATTTAGCAAAATTTCAGGTTTAACAAAGAGCAATCGTGCAATCAATACAACTACGTCCTTTCTTGGGAGATTATTGTCTACATATGTTCACTGGGCCGTGACAAAAGATGACAAATTTTCCCTATTGGCCCGGAACCCCTAAATGTACTACAATCCATTTTAACTTGACGTATGTATGCATGTAGCTTATCCCCAGTTCTGGTCAGAATTATTTATTATCGGACACAATTACTACATAACTCAAATCATGCTGTAATTGTAAGTCCAATAATTTATTATCTCTTGATTGATTAATCGATTACACCCAGTAAAGGTGATCGGTTTCATAAGTTATTATTTTACATTTACTGTCCACCCAATTCGTTTGCATCCAAGGACATTACGAGATTTTATAACCATTTGTAATCTTATTCTCAAGTTCAGTCTTTTCCTGATTCTTTGACCTGATGTACATGTCGCCGTCTCAATTATACAAATATTTTATCTTACTTAATATGTACTTCTCAATTTTACCTTTTCTAATTGTATGAAAGGACAAAATACCGATATGATAACATAATGTGTCTCCTTACTTCTTATCAAATTATCCTAATTCAATTAACCTTCAAAATGTAATTTAACCAATGCTCAACCAATATTCTTGGCCACTCTTCTCAAGCTTACCTTACGAGCCACATCAGCCCAATTCATTTTAAGTTCTAACCATTTTTATGTATGACAAGGCTTGTTTTTTTTTTTTAAACTGAAGTAAAACACATTGAGCAAAATTAACTTAACAAGCTGTCCGAGAACTCTTAATTTCCTAAAAAGTCTGTCCTTCTCAAAACCACGCCATCATCATCACAAAATCTTCCATCCTCAAATCACACCCACATCATTTTTGGTCTCTATCGAACCGGATTACAGTGAATTCAAACTCTAAAAAGTGCGTGAAAAGTGATTTGAGTACGTTTCGAAATAGACATGGCTCCATACAAAGAAATTGAGAAGGCACGAAAAGAACGAGAAAGAGCTCAACACACCATTGAATGGCTCGAGAAGAAGCTGGCCGATCATCCTACTAATCCAATAACCGTTGGTAAAGTTGACAATTATTTGCAAACCGTCGCCCGGAATCAAGCAACAGTTGAAGAAACATTCGAGAGAATTGTCATCAATTGCGACCCTATCGACCTTACGCCCCACAAGGATGAGTACGAACAGCTAATGGACAGAGTGATGGAGTTGAGCAGCCAATTCCAAATCATCAAGGTTTCATTGGCTCCAACCACGCCCACACCTACGGCAAGCACAGGAGCAGCTCCGCGAGTGGACATCCGGTTGCCAAAACTAACACTTCCCACTTTCGACGGGAAGATAGAAGAATGGACATCGTTCCGCGACATGTTCAGTACAGCAATTCACACCAACGCACACCTATCAAATACTCAGAAACTTGCATATCTGAAGACCCAACTGAAAGGAGAAGCAGCGAGACTCATCCAATCATTGGTCATCAGCGACGCCAATTATGATATCGCCTGGAAACAGCTAGGAGACCGGTATCAGAACGATCGTCAGTTACTCTTTGCTATTTTAAAGCGACTCATCAATCAGGCCCCAATCGTAAGCCCCACATCGACTACTCTTCGTTCCCTTGTTGACGTTAGCGGCGAGTGCATCAGGTCACTGGAGATCCTGGGACAACCCGTACAACAATGGGATTCAATCCTGCTATTCACTCTCTACCAGAAATTGGACGCACACTCCAAGGAACTGTATGAGCAGAGTCTGAAAGATAGCAGCGTCCCTCCCCTGCAGGGATTATTCGAGTTCCAGGGCGCTAGAAGCGGCTGGCCCCAAAGAAGTTACTCAAATTATCAAGCCATTTGATAAGCAACAGCAAGCTCCCAAGAAAAATCATGTGCATCATGCCCAAAATCCATCACCATCGTCAGAACCATGCAAGATTTGTGCACAAGAATCTCACGCCCCTTTCAAATGCAGCAAGTTTTTGGCCATGGAAGTTCCAGATCGCATCGAGGTAGTCAAGAAACTGAATCTTTGCTACAATTGTCTCCGAGGTAGCCACGCCGTACATAAGTGCACCACGACTTCATCCTGTAAGCAGTGTGGGCGCAGACATCATTCCCTCATCCACAGAGCCAAACCGACTGGTCAAAACGCCCCCACAACCGGCAACAATCCGTCACTCACACATCATGCTCAAACATTCAACACAATTGGCCAGACTCTCCTTGCAACTGCAATTGTTCACGTTCGAGATGTTGAAGGAGTTCAGCAACAAGTACGTGTCCTTCTGGATGGCGGCTCTGATACGCATATCATTAGCCGAAAATGCATCAGACGCCTGGGGATACGCTACAACAAAAAGCAAGCATTGGTTACCGGGCTATCTGAGGTACCGGTAGGCACAACCCAAGGCATCGTGGACTTGGAATTCAGCCCTCACTTCAACTCATCGCTCATCATTGGAGCAAAGGATACGTGTGTCATGCACACGGTCACAACTCATCTTCCTCTTCATCCATGCAACGCAAATCTAAGTCATCTCAACTCGCTCGAATTAGCAGATGAGACCTGGCACAATCCTGGAGAGATCGACATGCTGCTAGGAGCATCTCTCTTCTATGGCCTGATCCGTGGTGACAAAATCACTGGAGCAACAGGAGAACCCTTCGCCCTCAATTCCGACCTAGGATGGCTGGTGGTGGGTGAGGTAGAGAGCACAAAAAACAATAATCATGCATTTCATGTTCAACTAAGTAAAAATGATGAAGCACCAACAAGAGTAGAGGTATCAAATGCTGATTTGGACCATCGTCTTACCACTTTTTGGGAACTTGAGACGTTACCAGAAGCCGTACCACTTACAGAAGAAGAGCATACTTGTGTGGAGCACTTCCGCTCAACTCATTCGCAGAGAGATGATGGGAAATTCGTTGTTCATCTTCCTTTTAAGTCCTATCCACCCAACCTCGGCGAATCACGCGACATGGCAATCCAACGACTGAAACAATTAGAGCGACGCCTTGCCCGACAACCAGAAGTCAGTCAAGAGTACCACGCTTTTATGAAGGAGTACCAGGAACTTGGTCACATGGAAGAAGTTCCTCAAAATGAAGTAATGTCCAGCAACAATTACTACATCCCTCACCATTACGTATTGAAGGAGGAAAGTACAACTACCAAACTTCGGGTTGTATTCGACGCCTCTGCTCGCACCACGAACGGCAAGTCTCTCAACGATTGCTTATTGGTTGGTCCCACTATCCAAGAACCGCTGTTCAACATTCTGCTACGATTTCGCACACATCCTGTCGCCTTCACTGCAGACATTGCAAAGATGTATCGCCAGATTTTAATAAGAAAATTGGACACCGACTACCAGCGCATCGTGTGGAGAGAAAGCCCTGAACATCCCATCAAGGACTATCGCCTACTTACCGTTACTTACGGCACCGGTCCTGCCCCCTACTTAGCCACTGCTGTCGTCGACCAACACGCCCAGAACAATGCTGACGAATTTCCTCTTGCAGCCGTAGTAGCCCGACGTGACTTATACATGGACGATTGTATGAGCGGAGCCGAAACAGTAAAAGAAGCATTACTTCTTCAACAACAAATCCTCGACCTCATGAAATGTGGAGGATTCGAACTACGTAAATGGTCATCCACCCACCCCGAAGTCACTGACGCTTTACCAGAATCGCTACGTGAAACAAAGTCAGTATTGTCCGTGGAACTTGGTCACACCATCAAAGCACTGGGGATATACTGGCACCCGTCGACTGATCAATTCTTCTTCAAGATTGATAACCTCACGAGCACAGAGAAGAAAGTTCTTACAAAACGCTGCATACTCTCAGACATCGCCAAGATTTTCGACCCTATCGGCTGGTTGGCTCCCGTTGTCGTCACAGCTAAAATCATGATGCAACAGTTATGGAAATTGGAGCTAGGATGGGATGATCCAGTACCAGAAGAGATTGAACGGAGTTGGATCCACTACAAGTCGCAACTAAAACAAATTGAATCAATTCGAATTCCACGCTGTATCAAACCTTCACCAACTTCCGACTGCCAGCTCGCCCTTCTAGGATTTTCAGACGCATCCGAAAAGGCCTACTCTGCGGTGGTGTCTCATCCGAACTTTTGGCACAACCCGACTCAACTTTGAAGAGATGAGTACCACATTTATCCAAATAGAAGCTCTACTGAATTCCCGACCCATAACTCAAGAATCGAGTGACCCAAGTGACCTGTCTGCTCTAACTCCAGGCCACTTCCTGATTGGAGCCCCACTCACCGCTGCGCCCGATTCCGACCTCAGCCATCTTAACGCCGGTCGACTCAACCGCTGGCAACTCATCCAACAATTGTACCAGTCATTCTGGCGGAGGTGGTCATCCGAGTACCTTACTCGCATTCAACAACGCCCCAAGTGGATGAAAGAACACAAAGACATTGCAATTGGATATTTAGTCACAATCAAGGACGAAAATATGCCCCCCATGCGCTGGCGCCTAGGACGTGTAGTCGAACTGCATCCAGGAACCGATGGTCACACCAGAATTGTTACACTAAAAACCAAGGATGGAACTTTAAAACGACCAATTGTGAAATTGTGTTTACTGCCAGTTCAAGGTGAAGATTCAAATAATGACTCTTAGTGTTGAAATGGTGCCACTTCAAGGTCCGGGGAATGATCGGTTTCATAAGTTATTATTTTACATTTACTGTCCACCCAATTCGTTTGCATCCAAGGACATTACGAGATTTTATAACCATTTGTAATCTTATTCTCAAGTTCAGTCTTTTCCTGATTCTTTGACCTGATGTACATGTCGCCGTCTCAATTATACAAATATTTTATCTTACTTAATATGTACTTCTCAATTTTACCTTTTCTAATTGTATGAAAGGACAAAATACCGATATGATAACATAATGTGTCTCCTTACTTCTTATCAAATTATCCTAATTCAATTAACCTTCAAAATGTAATTTAACCAATGCTCAACCAATATTCTTGGCCACTCTTCTCAAGCTTACCTTACGAGCCACATCAGCCCAATTCATTTTAAGTTCTAACCATTTTTATGTATGACAAGGCTTGTTTTTTTTTTTAAACTGAAGTAAAACACATTGAGCAAAATTAACTTAACAAGCTGTCCGAGAACTCTTAATTTCCTAAAAAGTCTGTCCTTCTCAAAACCACGCCATCATCATCACAAAATCTTCCATCCTCAAATCACACCCACATCAAAAGGGCTGTTCATGAAATATGGAAGTTACTCTAAATCCCGATTTATCAGACGGTCTAACAATGTCAGTATTTTGTTCAGACCCTCCCTCCTGTCAATGTTAGGTTAGGTTAACATAGTAGAGATAGGCGACCTCAGACCCCTCCCCTCTTACGTTACGTATTTTATTAACGTTCCCTAAGCATAATGCGTACGAATTTGAGTCCGTGCAACTGTCAAATCCTACAAGATGAGACTTAATTTAGTTGCAAATTTAGTTTAGTGTATTGAACGCCCTCTATAGATAGTTACAAGAAATAGAGACATGCCTGCAGCGAAGCTGCGAGGAAGGAAAACGTTGTGCAGGCAGTCGTGTGGTGAGCCTTGTACCTGGTGGTTCAGCTTGAAGTGTTAGTAAAGTAAATAGTTACAGATCAAAGGATTTCACGAATACGGTTTTGCTTTTTAATTCAATCGAAAGCCAGTTAGATTTCCGTTAGGATGCATGTTTTGAAATTCCAGATTTCCTAGCCCAGCATTGATGCACTTCAGAAAACGCAAGCGCCAAGCGCCCACAAAATTACGCACTTTTTTCATGGATGGACCTTGTGACCTCTATTTTTGCACACAAAAGCGTGTGTCGTAAGGTGCACAATAGCTTTTATTGAAATAAATTTATATCCCGAAAAAAATTTGCCCAGTAATTCGAATGCATTTTTTATTTCTTTTACCGTACCGCTTTTTGACCTTGGCTTCTTTTAGCGGAATGATCAGAATATGGCACATGACGCGTTTGAGAGACTTGACCTTGAGGTCAAATTAAAGTGTCTTGCGAATAGAAGATTTTGAAAATCCACATGCAGGGCCAATTTTTTCTTTGACATTCGTGGATTTCTCCTGATCCTGACTTGCAATGCTATGATCATCCCAGGCGTCCTCTTTGTCCTCAGACGATCACCACCATTACGTTTTTTAGTCGACCCTGACTCAAGGAATCTACTGCTAATACGGCGACCAACATAAAGTTTTTTTTTTGGCCATTTCATGGCCTGTACAATTTCGGATTTTTTTGCTTTGATGTAAGTGAAAAATTATCGCCGCGCGCTTGCTTTCGAGGGCCTCAATCTTCAAAGTTGGTCGAATTGACAAAAACGAAAATATACATTTTGAACCCTATGAGTTGTGGAGCTAATTGTCGCTTATCTCAATTTTGTATCTCTTGTCATTTTTAAACCAGACGCAACTAACACTTCATGCTGGATCACTAGGTACATATATTTAACTTTTCTTGTTGATCTGTTTTGGAAACGATTTTTTAACACAGTGATGGCAAAGGTCAAGCAATTTTATGAACACCTAAGATTAGAGAAGGGAACACTATCAGCAGTGGGATATCGTGTCTAACAAATTTTTTAAAAATTGACAGTATGGTCCACTCATGGCCCGGCAAAAATATTTTTAATAAAAGAATTTGTCTCGAAGTTCAGCAGTACTCTCGCCAACAACAAAACGACAGATAAAGTTCTAAAGTACAGAAAGTATGACAGTTCTGTTAGGGAGACTGCGCGCATCCATATCTTCACCCAGAGGTAAATACAAGATGTGGGACAGACTTGTTGCCAAAAGAGCACTTCGTAAGTACTTAAAAACGACAACCTGGGGTAAGAACGTGTATAGGAGTTCAAAGACAACACTTCATAAAAAATATCTTTCATTGACTAAAATCTTTAGAAACAATCGAAAAAAAACGGGTTTTTGCCGTCCATAACAAACTGGGTACCAACATGGTAATTACGGATTTAAGCTGTATCGAACTATACGGTCATTCTCAGAATAGGCGATGCAATACAGAAGAAAGCAAAGATGTACCTCCCAGTATGAGGCCAAAACACGACCTCAAAATCATAATGGCATCTGGGTTCTGTGCAGGTGGCTTCACAAAGCTGCATTTCATATCTAAGGGTTTACATGTTAATACCGCCTACTATCAAAACAAGATTGTCCCACTTTCGTGGAATATGAATAGTGGAATCTTCAGCAGTAGAAGAAATATTATTTTTTCAGCAAGATCGGGCAACTGCACAGACTGCAAAATCAAGTTTTGGGATGCTGGAGGGTGAATTATCAACCGCCTGGGATAAGGGGGTGTGACCGACCATATTTGTATGAAAAATCCGACCATAATGTACTCATAAAAAATGTTTCAATTCATTGATTTATGCTTTTATGTTACCTCTACTTCGTCGCCCCTAGATATCAAATTTATTTTTCTACAATAGTGCGCAAATTGTTGTCAGTACCATATAATTTTCTGATTTTACTGTATTATTACTATCGATGAAGAGATAAGTCATCTCGAAAGCTTGGGACTGAATAAATTATTACAAAATGTCTTCCTTGAATGCTAAAACTTATAATAATTTCCATTTTATGATATTTATGACTAGGCAAATAATAAAGTCAATTTTTGTACCCGTTTTTGACAAATTCTACTAATAATACTAATAATAAAACTAATAATACTGCCCTCATATCTATGCCGCATATCCGCCCTGTAACATAGCAGCAAAAAATTGATTTCGTCCCAATGCAGGGACCATAAGGCTCCATAAATTATTTCATCTCGTGAAACACAAGATTGATAATGCAATCAAATATATTCTCGACCTTGCCGAATAATTTACAAGTTTCAAAATTTAATAGTTCGTGACTATATTAAGCCAAGCAATCCACCAGTTCCGGAACGTCGCACCGTCGCCCGACCGGATCGAAGAGTAGTGGGACCAGACACTTGTAGATGCTCGCGACCTCATCCGTACAATAAATGAAGAGGGAGCAGTCATAGGGAATAATAGGGATGCGGATACATTTCGTCTTCCCGTCCAACGCAGCTGAGCAGACAGTCGACCAAATGCGGGTGGACGCATCGCCTTGTCTCCACGTCAAAGAGGACCGGCTCCGGGCAGTCGAACACAGTTGTAACGTTGTCATTGCAGTTTATAAACTTGGCACAATCTGCGGGATGGGGATACATGCCGTCTAGTTTGTCCGCACAGGTGAAAATGTCGGGTCGCATCGTTGTCGTGGATATGATGGGTTCAGTCGTCGTCATCGTCGCCTCCGGTGTCGTCGCCTCCGGTGTCGTCCTCGCCGGTGTCGTCGTCGGGGCAGGAGGACTTAGCTCGATATACCAAATACTGTCGTGGTCCCGATCACCCAACCCGACCCGGGAGGCGGACCCTCCAAAGAAGTAGATCCTGTTGAGTCGTTCCACAAAAACCGCGCTGATATACATTAAACGGTCCGTCGCGTTCCCTGGGAAGTTTGAAACAGGAAGGACACTGTATGCCAGAGTGGTTGGATCAATTTTGATGATACTGTGCGGAAAATGTCCTGCTGTTAGGTTCCTATATCCTCCGATGACGTAGGCATACGCGCCATCCCAGACTACGGCTGGCGTCCCCAAGATAAAGGGGAGTGGCATAGTGCCATAGGTTGTGATTTTGGATGTCAAATTAATACGTGCCGCGGGATAGCCGGGGCCAATGTAATCATCATTGAAATCGTTTCCGACCAATATCGCGGAACCAGTGCCATCCGCAACGGCGCCAGAAAAGTGATAGCGCCGGACAAGGTCGCCAGCATTGCGGACGGTGTGATCCGCCATGTTGAAGATGCCGATGTTCGTGGGGGAGCTGATTCCGCCAAGGACGTAGATTTCGACGGGGTTTGTGTACGACTGAATGGCGGCGCAGAGATAGTTCGAGGTAGTCAAATTTGCTTCCAGAACTATGTACTGTATTAGTGGAAGGGGTGTACTTGTAAATCCCGTTAGGATCAACCATACTACCAGTTTGACCGTGGTGTATGTAGATGTCGCCAGTAGTGTCGTCCATTGATGTAGATACGTAACGCTTCCCGACTGGCAGAGTGGCCAAGAGTTGAACTTCCCCGGTGGAAATGGTGTACTTAACGATGTCCCTAAGATACATCCAGGCCGGTGTGTCGAAACCTCCTATGACGTAGATGGCGTCGTTCCCATCGTAAATTGCGGACGTTCCAAATCTCACGGTTGGAAGTTTTGAGGATACTTCTACAGGGACGAGATCGGCTAGACTGTGTGTGCAGAGGAGAAGTGTGAGGAGGATAAGGTATAGGGACATTTTTGTCGACTCAGAGGTTATGGTAGGTTTGTAAATAGGGTCAGGAACTTGGTTGGAGTGAGGTTAACGTAGGAATGGTGGGAGTATATTTTTGTGACTGGGTAAGTATGCTTTCAAATGCGATGATTACTTCATCGCAGGGTTTCGATTTCAGCGTCCAAAATCCATATTGGACAATGTCAAGAGCACAAAGGCGTCGGAAAGTGTTCAATTGTGTGATAGATAGCCATATTAATGCTGATGAATATTTCCCATCCAAAGCAATTTTTCCTAAGCACAATAGGACAAAGTGTCTTTTACCAAAAGCGCCATATAGTGCAATGTGTATTATACATTTATGGTGTGTGGGAACAAATGCCTTTCTCCCACTTTTTTCCCCTGTCCGATCCAAAGTGGTTTATACCACTTGCAACATGGCATATTGACTCGGTCCCAAACACTTTTGAACATTGTCATATGTGCAGCGTGGTTTGGTCTAACCGAAACCCTGGTAGTTGTCAATTAGTACACAATGGAAGTTTGGTCTGATACGGTTTGATTGATTAGCCAGTACTTGTTTGTGATGATGTCAGGGGAAAATCTCCATGATCATCTCCCTTTTCTCGGTATACTGAGACCATTGTTGTCCTTAGCAAATAAGCACATCATGTGATGTAAAGATTACTTTTTATCTGGTGTAAAGCTGCCGTTATATATAAAGCAAAGTAGCATGAGTAAAAACCAAATGAAGCAAGCGAAAACAACAAGCAAACATAAAGGAAACAATTATCCAAAAAGTAATGAATCTATGTCGGTCATTCTTGATTTTTAGTTGAAAAAATCGAATTCAAGTTTTGCTAAAAAATTATATCAAATTTTATATTATAGTTTTTAAAGTTAATTCGAAAATTTCTGAGATTATACTGAATTGATATTGGCTGGAATGAGTAAAAAGTAGTAAATGTTGCATAGTAACAAAAGTATTGTGCCTGGGGCCCCAGGAACCACGGAATGGGGGCCCTTACCTTTTCAAAATTTTTAAAAAATTTGTTACACCATGAAGTTAATCACCTGAACAGTGGCGAAACTAAGGGTAAACATCGCAGAAGGGATACTCAAAAAATCAAATTAAAATTGTGTCAAATTTTCCATTATAATTTACTTCGAAAAATGCTGAGATTCGAGTCAATGAATATTGACTTATATGCGTAAAAAGTAGTAAATACTGCATACTAGCGAGGAAACGTAGTTTGTCAGGGGCCTTAACAACCAAAATATTTGGTTCTTAGAGCGCCAGCCTGGGGCCCTAGTTTTGGTCCGAAAGTTGCTACAGAGCTAAAAAGCATCAGTATTGCAGCCAAAAGTTGAGAAAATTATTTAATAGCAGTTTCTTATTTGGCCGTAAAAGTTATTGAAATTTCCCAATTCTCCAATTCCAAACACGAAATTTTGTAAGTTAAACATCTCTATATTTTTTGGGCGCGCCGCTTATATAATTTTATATTTGGAAAACAAAAACTAACTTGCATTAAATCATTTCCTCAAATTTTGGTCGCCGATGTGATGCTTTTAACCGTGGTAGAAAAGGTTTTGATTGTTAGGGCCCCAGCCACAATCAAAGCACCCAAAATTAGTAAAAGGTAAAGTCTGGAGTATTGACTTGATGTGAATAAAACTTTATTACTTTTCTTTACTCTACATTACTTTACATTTATCTAAATAAAAAAAAATTTAATCTGATAAAACTAATCCTTTAAAATCCTTTATGACATCGGTTTTAGAGGATAATAACTTAGATTTATCTAGAAACCCCTGCCTGCCTATAAACTCTACGTTTACGGCGTGCGCCAAAAGTTTCTTTCCATCACTTTCGCGCACGATTTTTGGGTATAAACTGGGCTACAATTTTTACACATGTTATTTTTTCGAAGTTATTTTTTTGACAAAATGAGGTAAAATGTCAAGCCTTCTCGTGAGGAATTCAGAATCCCAATACAATAGGTATCCAGTGAAAGATCTGAGGTAATACAAATATATGAAGAAATAAAAGTGTCCCCATTGACGGTAAGACTATGGAAGTAGAAAAAATATTTTGTAGGCAAACTAAGGTCAGGAACATCGGCAGTGATCTCCCCTACAACAAAACTTCAAATAAAGTCAAAATTGTATGGTAGTTCCACCAGAAAAACCGCAAGGGTCTCAAACTTCAAAAAACAGTACCAGAGGAAAAACAAGCGCAATTTTGCGATTACTGTTCAGGTGTATCTCAGAACAACAAGTTTGGGTCAGAAGGCATATCGGAGTAAGGCGAAACCCATTTTAAGCAAAAGGAATGTAGAGGAATGGCTAAAATTAGGAGAAATTGTCCAAAAAAGTGGGTTTCTAACCTGCAGGAGGAGGGAGAAAAACTTATGTCAAACTTTCTTTTCGCTGATGAGAGCCAGATCAAATTACTGGGTAATACAGTCCACAAAATTTGAGATATAGGTCGGAAAATAGGAAGGACATCCCACCCATTTAAAAACCGAAACACGACCTCCAAATCTTGGTCGCTTATAGATTTTGTGCCGGTGGGGTCGCAGAGCTTCATTTTGCGATACAGGGCGAAAAAGTGAATGCACCCTACATATTATAAAAGAAAACCTCTCCTAGTATACTTCAAGGCCATGGATTGCAGTATATTTCTAAGAAAAAATAATATTATTTTTCAAAAAGATGGAGCCGCATCACGCTCGACAAAACCAACAATCACGCTGCTGGAAGGGCAAGTTGGAATAGTGCGGCAAAAGGGGGTGTGGTCTGGAAATTCATCGCACTTGAACTAAATCGATGACCTATGGTCTATACTAAAGGAATCATCATACCATGAGCCTTTTCCAAAAACAAGACTTGAATTGCAAACCCGTTTCGAAGAAAAGTGGAATTCACTTGCGGCTTTGCTTTTACATACCCTGGTACAAAACTTTAAGGGAAGAGTGGAGGAAATAATGAACAATGCTGGTGGATACACATCACATTAGGGTACTTTAAAAAAATACGACAGTTCCAAAATTTCAGCCAAAATTTTTGTGTAAGCCACTGAAAATTTACCTTATTTTAGGGAAAGAAACTTTTGGCGCACAGTCTAAGCCCAACTAGCATTTTACATTTAAATTCCTCCGAATACGAATATTTTAACGGATCAAAAGTTTAAAAATTAGGAAACTCATAGATTTTCTATCAATCCATAAATCGTCAAAAAATGTCATTGTCCCCCTACTTTTACTTCTGGCAACCTGATGCCAGATCTTTCTACTTGAGAAGATCTATATTTTCAGCTTTTGTTGCCCGAAGCAAACTGACGAAAATCATGCTAAATTTGTGGTCCTACTTGCACTGACGTTTAAAAAGTAAGTTCAAAAAAATTTTGAAAGTCGCCCCAAATTTAGGACTTAAGTCTTAACTTAAATTGAATTTGCAATCATGACAGCGACCTGCAAATCGACCCTACGCATGTACATGCCATGTACACCCTATGTGCATGGCTTTTCAATGCGAATTTCTTAATACGATATTATAATTCAACGTTTCTAGTTTAATCATACGAATTAAATAGCAAATTACCTTGGTCAGAAGCAAGTTTATGCTTTCCTAAACATTAAAAAATTTATGTTGTCAAATCAGCCAGGGACGGGGGCCCCCAGCGAACCCCTGCCTACCGGCCCCAAATTTATAGTTCCGCTACTGCCTTGTTAATAGATGAAAATATCCCTTAAATAAAATTCAATGATAAAGTTTACAAAAATTAAATGCGAGAAAAGGAGTTGAGCGGGGAAGCGATAGAGTTGAGCGAGAAATTTGTTGACCTCGCTCGGTGAAAACGAGCATTTTTTCAAACTTTAAGGTCAACTTGCTGGACTCCAAGTGAGCTTTATCGAAAATAATGAAAGACGTGTTTAATACTTTTAGTCAGTCTACAAAATAAAGTTTGTCCCATCAAGATCCGCGATAAACAGTTCACGATGTCGCATTGTTAGCATTTGAAAATAATACGTATATACTTCCAATAAGCAAATGTGAGGAGACTAGAAGATATTGATTTAGATTTGGGTTAGGACGGAAAGGTAATAGTAATATTTTGGGCATCATAAAATTGTAAATAATTGACTGATACTGAACTATTGTTATATTCCTTCGTAATAACGCCGTTAATGTTCTAAATCTTTAAATATCAAATGGGTCAAGTTTTTAACCGTTTCACTCGTACCAGGACTGACATCATGTTTACTTAGGACATTGTCGACAATAAAACACTTTAAGCACGATTTCTAATTGACATTACAAATTTGAGTATGCGTATATATGTATAGTTAATAAGAAAACTTATTCAAATTTTCATTACAAGAATATTTGGATACGTTCATATCTTTCCCGTTGGTTCATTTTCGCATAAGCTAATTTTTTCCAATGTAGTGCGCTACTTATCAATCCTATCAAGTATTCATAATCAATTCTATAGCCAATATTGATTTAAAACTATGCCATTGTTGGTCCAATTTTGTTACACTGAAAATAACTAAACCAATCGAATGCAAGATGTCGACATATTTCAGTATTTTTATCATCTTAACAGCTCCGATCCTCTCCTACGGTTTCAATGTTTGGCGCGATGTCTTTCTCGATATCGACCTTACGTTTATATTCTACCCACAATGTTCCAATTTGCTTGCCGAGGATAGCGATGTTCACAATTTCCAAGTTATCCGGACAGCCAACACCTATGCCCCGTTTCGTCTCATCGGTCTCTGCAGCACGGAACCTGAATTGCTCTTTCCTCATGGTGTCAACGCTGAATTATTTCAAAAGTATAAGGACAATGATGTAGTAGCTAGACCCGAAGCTGTCGTTTTTCGCCTAAGTCGAATCAGGGTACGCTTTTCCAGTGTCAAAATGCAAGTCCCTCATATATTTCGCCGTTAAAATTTTACTCCAAGACTACATCTTTGGTCGCTTCGATCGCCACCGTGATGAGGCATGCTTGGAGGGCTCATCGAAAATATTAGGTTTATCGATCCTTGTCCTTTTCGAGGAAAGCCTCACTTCACCACTATTCATTCCATGCTTGACATGTGGTCCTAATAACTTCTTGAGACTGAAAAATACCTCACTACGAGCCATCCGACAAGTTTGGGACGTACAGAATAGGGACATGCATAAATACAAAATTTTCGTCACGGAAGATTCTGTCGATGTGAAATGTGGCCTGTTGTATGGTGGATTTATTAATGTAGGCAAGAACGTTGCCTACTGCCATATATCAAGTACTGCGGAAAAGTACAATTTAACTTTTCTTCCTTTCAAAGGAAATCACATTACTTGTAACCCATACGTTAAGCTTAGAAGTTTTGTGAAAACGTGGATTATGCATTATGGATTATGCAGTACTCCATTATCTGGGATTGAATTAAATTGGGAATACTTTTAATCCGGAAACACTTTGGATTAAGGATTACTAATCCGGGATTACTTTCGTGATTAAGGATTACTTTGAATTTAAATGTCTAATTTTTAAATGCAAAATTATCTATTTCAAATTCCAAGTTTTTTTTCAAGACAAGGATTGTTTACACAACTCAGAAGAAATAAATTGACGGTATATATGTAACATACTGGTAAATGCAAATAATTGCAACATACAATTAATAATTGTATGTTACCAATTAATTAGATTTACCAAACCGTCGTGCAAGTGTTACATGTTTCTGAAACTTTACTGTTGCTCTTATCCAAACTTATTACCACAAAATATGTGCCATTTAAAACTAAGGGAAGCGTATGCAAATCAGGCTCCATTTTGTTCAGTTCAATGATTTTTAAGTTAAAAAAATGTTTCTGTGGTTCATGATTTATGAACAAAACGGTTGAACAGATAAAAGTGCTAATTACCAGAGGTCGGCAAGATACATTGTCAAGATACATGATACAAGATACAAAATAGTATCTTGTATCTTGTATTTTGAACTCAGTTGGAGGAAAGTATTTTATCTAGTATCTTGTATCTTACTTCTCCAAGTATCTTTTATTTTGTATCTTGTATCTTGGCAAAATTGTGCCTAGAAAATATACACAAGATACATTGTCAACATACACTAATTAAATCTCATATTTTTTGTCCAAAAAACGTGGCCAACTTGATATAATATTTATAGCTGAGCTTTAAAGATTGTCCTCCTCAAAGGAACGCCTATTTAATTATGCCAAAACAGTCTTGGCACCCAAGCGGCGCAGAATGAACGACGCCGGCTTAAAAAAGCAACTCTTAGTTAAAGTAAATAATAATTAAATTTGTTAATATCCAAAAAATTGCATTGCATTTGCATTACATTAGTAATGTTACATTACATTGCATTTTAATATTCTTTCAGTCGATTACTGTTTCTAGAAATACTGGTGCTGTTGCAATTATCATGCAACTTGAAATTGAATAAGAAAACTTTAAAAGAACAATTATTTAAAATATTTAAGTTATGAAAATCATTTTGTATCAAGTATCTTGGACTTATAGGAGAAAAAATTTTGTATCTTGTATTTTGTATCTTGGAAAACTCGAGAAAAAATTTGTATCTTATATCTTGTATCTTAAGAACAAAGTATTTTGCCGACCTCTGCTAATTACATAGGCAGGTTGGGATCTAAAACTGGGATAATAATTAAAAAGTAATCCCCAAAGTAATCCAAGTCGGATTACCAGGATTACTTAAGTCGTGGGATTAAGCATTACGGATTACTTTCATTTATATTTTCTCTGGATTACGGATTAATGGGATAACTTTCAGAATTATTTTTTGGTGGGATTAAGCATTACGGATTATTAATCCGTAATCCAGATTACTAATCCAGTAATCTTTAATCCGATTACCGCAAGCTCTGTATGAAATAATATTTACTGAAATAAAGCTACAGTAAGAAGCTTATCTAATTGTAAGATTGACTTTTTGTTATTTCGATTAACCGCAAAACTTAGAACTTCAATTGCAATCCAATAAAATAAGCATGCAATAAAAGCATCAATTGCATTTGTAATTCAGACAAGATTCCTTTCCACCCTTATTATTCATTCAAAGATTTATTCGGATTTATCATTTTAATATGGGGACTGATATCATTAGCATTAATACACCCCTACCTTTTAGGCGACACTGAAAATTTTATTCCTGCTAACCCATTAGTAACCCCAGTTCATATTCAGCCAGAATGATATTTTTTATTCGCTTACGCTATTTTACGATCCATCCCTAACAAATTAGGGGGGGCAGCCGCTTTAGTGATTTCAATTGCCATTTTATTAATTCTTCCAATAACACAAAAAAACAAATTAAAAAGAACCCAATTTAACCCGTTAAATCAAATAAATTTTTGATTGATAATCAATATTGTGATTCTTCTAACCTGAATCGGGGCCCGGCCCGCAGAAGACCCCTGTATTTTAGTGGGCCAAATTCTCACTATTGTCTATTTTTTATACTTTATAACTAGTCCTTTAATTACTTCAACTTGAGAAAAAATATTAAAATAATTTTATTTTAAATTATTTAGCTTAAAAAAAGCAACTATCTTGAAAATAGTCCATAGTAGTTTAAACCTTCTAGTAATTTCGTACTAAAAATTAAAACCTATAATAAATAAATATAAAGATTAATCTTTTAGCATTCTCTATCTTGTTAGATCACCATAAAACCATTTTTTTTTAATTAAAAATTAATAACCTCATTTCACTCAACGAGTTTAATTTAAATTTATTAAATAAACAATTTTAAAAGAACAAAAAAAATCATAAAATTAAGTGCCACAGGTAAAAAGGACTTTCAAGCTAAATACATCAATTTATCATAACGAAAACGGGGAAGAGTACCTCGAACTCAAATAAATCAATAACAAAAAAAACAACCAATACTTCCTAAGATAAAAATTCTAGCCCCGCCCCCAAAAAATATACATCTCACCAAATAACTCATAAAAATGATACTTCCATATTCAGCTAAAAACAAAAGCGCAAACCCCCCTCTTCCGTACTCAATATTAAAACCAGACACTAATTCTGATTCTCCCTCAGCAAAATCAAAAGGAGTGCGATTTGTCTCCGCTAAAATCGACCCTAACCAACATAAAAAAATAGGAAAAGAAACTAAAAAAAATCAAACTAAATTTTGATATAAATAAAATTCATGAAGGCAAAATGTGCCGATAACAAAAATAAAAGACAAAAAATTAAAGCTATTCTCACCTCGTACGAAATAGTTTGGGCCACCCCCCGGGTGGCCCCAAGTAAAGCATAGTTTCTGTTACAAGACCAACCACTAGCCATTAAAGTATACACCCCAAATCTAGTACAACAAAAAAAAAATAAACCCCCTAAAAAAAATTAATAAAAGAAGAACTTAACGGAACTACTCTTCAAAGTAAAATTGTTATAAAAAGAGAAAAAACAGGAGCAAAATAAAAGGGAGCTATATTAGACAAGAGAGGCACAGTTTGTTCTTTGACAAATAATTTAATTGCATCACCAAAAGATTGAAAAATTCCAATGTAGCCAACCTTATTGGGTCCCTTACGAATCTGAATGTAACCTAAAATTTTACGTTCAAATAAGACTATAAAAGCAACACTAATCAAAACTCCAATTACTAAAAATAAATAAGAAAAGATTAATATAATTAAATCCAAAAACACTACTAAGTAAAGTTTATATTTATATAAAGATTCTAAATCAATTGCACTAGTCTGCCAACTTAGTAAATAAAAAATTTAATACTTAATCCTTTCGTACTAAAATATTAAATTAATATTAAAAGATAGAAACCAACCTGGCTCACACCGGTTTGAACTCAAATCATGTAAAAAATTTATGGTCGAACAGACCATCTAATGAAAATACTGCCCCTCAAAGAATTTTTAATTCAACATCGAGGTCGCAATCTAAAGTGTCGATAAGAACTCTTAACTTTAATAACGCTGTTATCCCTAAGGTAACTTTTATTAAATTTTCTACTAAAAGTTAATCTTTTTTATAAAAATTTTAGAAAAGAAGTTTATATTATTCTTTTATTGCCCCAATAAAATTTACAAAAATAACACTAATTAATAAAAATTTTAATGCAAAACTATAAATAAAGCTCTATAGGGTCTTATCGTCTATTTAAATATTTAAAGCATTTTCACTTAAAATTTTATTTCAAATTTATGTAATAAATAAAATAAAGCTACGTTCAACCATTCATACAATCCTTTAATTAAAAGGCTAATGATTATGCTACCTTTGCACGGTCATAATACCGCGGCCCTTTAAAATTCAGTGGGCAGGCTATACTTTTTATTTTTTAAAAAAGAAATGTTTTTGTTAAACAGTCGCAACTTAGTCTGTCGAATTTATTTATTTCAATTTAGTTAAATATAACTTTTGATAAAAAAATTCTACTAATTGAATAATTATTAAATAAATTATTTAATTAAAATTAACAAATAAATAAAATTAAACCCTTAAAAAATTTATTTAAACAAATATTAAATAAAACTTACTAAAATAAAGCTGTCTTTAAGCTATAAATTATTAAACTAAAAATTAAAGTTATAAAAAATTAAAATAAGAGATAAACCCCTTAAGTTTAACCACTAATTAATTTTTAATTTAACTACTAAATAAAATAAAATTACCAGCGGCAAGGATAAACCATTTTAATTTAACTAGATATAAAGTAAGACGAATAAAATTTCAATTCTACAAATAATTTTTAATGTTAATTCAACAATAAAAGTTTAATAAAATGTCACCCCTCACTTTTCGAGAAAACCTCATATGAATTTTAATTAAGTTCACACTAATACAAAAGGTACCTCTAGTACTTTATAAATCTTATTTATTTTTATTATTTTATTCTATCTTTATAGATACGAATTTTTGCAATTTCTTTAGTATACTAAAAAATTAATTAAATTAATAAATTTTTAATTTAAATAAATTATAATGCTAGTTTAATAACTAGATCTACTCAATGTAACTGAGCTACTTTATTAAGCTACAATACAATAGTCAAGCTCCTCCTTCCGGAAAATCTACTTTGTTACGACTTATCTAATTTTATAACTAGAGCGACGGGCGATATGTACATATTTTAGAGCTACCTTCAATTTTTATAAAATAAAAATTACTCTTAAATCCAATTTATTCATTTTTAATAAAAATAAAACCATTATTTTAATAAATGTAACCCATTTAGACATTAAAATTCTACACCTTGATTTGACTTGACTTTTATAAAAAAAATAGAAAAAATTTATAAATTAATTCTTAAGACAACGGTATATAAGATAATTTAATGTTATTTATAGTGTAACGTCTTTTAACTAACAGGTTCCTCTAAAAAGTTTAAAATACCGCCAAATTTTTTAGGTTGTAAAAATTACTACCTTAGAATTTATAAAAATAAATAACTGGGTATCTAATCCAGGTCTTTTAATTAAAGTTTTAATTTAAAATAAAAGTTTAATTAAAATAAAGCTTAATTTCACTTAATTTTTTATTACAAATAACTTACAAAAATTATGTTTTCTAACAAAATTCATTTGGCCGTAAAGTATAACCGCGAATGTTGGCACAAATTTTGTTCAGGCCCCCGCAAATTTCTACATCTAATTAATTGTGCAATATAAAATACTACCTTGCTGTATGTATAAAATTCACAAAATAAATTAGAAAGCTAAAATCAAACTTTTCTGTCTTATCCATAGAATTTTCTTATATTTTTTTAACTATTTTTAAAGTACAATAGTTAAAAAAATATTATATAATAATTAAATTAATATATATAGTCTTATATATATAATAAATTCCAATTTATTATTATAGCCTTAATTGATTCGTTAGATGTTATTTTGGATTAATCTTTAATTATTTATTCGTTAATTTTTATACACTATTTTAAGTATATTGATGGTTACGTTATTTTTTTTTTAGTACATATAATTAAATTTATATATTTAAATTAAAATTTTAATTATTATATATATATATATATATATATGCTAAATAATTAGTTTATTATATTTAGTAAATGTTAAAAAAGATCTTATAATATTCATGGAAAAATTAAATAATGTGCCTGAAAAAAGGGCTATTTTGATAGAATAGATTATGTATTTGTACCTTTATTTATAAATAATAGAATCACACTATTTCCATTAAATTCAAATTTTAACGCTCATTTAAACTAATTTATAAAAATTTTTAATAATAAAGGTAAGCTAATAAAGCTAAAGGGTTCATACCCCTTTTATAAGAGTCAAATCTCTTCCTTTTTAATGTTTTTTAAAAATTATCAATTAATATTTCTATTAATTACTTTGGTGGGTACTGTTATAGCTGTATCTTCTAACTCGTGAGTTCTTTGCTGAATCGGCCTTGAAATTAATTTAATAAGATTTATTCCTTTAATTCTTAGAGACTTAAACTTTAAATCTACAGAGACAGCAATTAAATATTTTTTAACTCAAGCTGTGGCGTCAGTAATTTTAATTGCAGCTTCATCTTTTATATCTTTACAAATAAAAAATTATTATTTAGAAAGAATAAATTTCTTACTATTTTTATCACTATCCATTAAAGCTGGCCTAGCTCCTTTCCACTCCTGATTTCCTCAGGTCACTGAATTTATTTCTTGATTTAAATGTTTCATTATTTTTACCTGACAAAAAATCGCCCCATTTATATTAATTACCAATTTTAATATTAATATATTTTTATATTTTATTATTATTACAACGGCAGCTGTTGAGGCGCTAGGAGGGCTTAATCAAATAAATAACAAAATATTATTAACGTACTCATCTATCTCTCACTCAGCATGAATACTTATACTAGCATCAATATCTACTAAATATTGAATACTTTACTTTATAATTTATATTTTTGTATTAGCCCCCGTTATGTTCTCAATAAATTTTTTAAATTTAAAAAAAATTAAAGAAATCAGATCTTCTAAAATAAGACTAGAAGAAAAAATAATATTAAGAATTTTGATTTTGTCCCTAGGGGGGCTCCCCCCGTTTTTAGGGTTTATTGGAAAATTATTTGCTTTATCTGCGGCCGTAAAAATATTCCCTTTAATAGTATTGTTGATTTTAATCACATCATCTTTAGTCTCCCTATATTTTTACACTAAAATATTTTTTAATCTGTTAACATCAGGTCTTCCCGAAAAAAAAATTAACAACAATAAAAAAAACTGTATAAAATTAATTATAATGTCGTTAGCCGGAAATATAGTTATATCAAGTTTAGTTTTATTAATTTAAAAGTTTTAAGTTAATAAAACTAAAAGCCTTCAAAGCTTGAAATAAGACGGCGGCCTTAAACTTTAAGTTAAAGGCTAAGGCCACTTTAAGATTTGCAATCCTAACTCATTACTTGAATATTTAACAATAATAAAAGAGCGCCCGTCTCATACTTAAATTTACAGTTTAACGCCTATTTTCAGCCATTTTATTATCGCCACTTTAAGATTTGCAATCCTAACTCATAATTGAATACATAACATTATAATAAAAGAGTACACCACTCGTAATTAAATTTACAGTTTAACACCTAAACTCAGCCATTTTATTTATGAAACGTTGATTTTTTTCAACTAACCATAAAGATATCGGAACTATATATTTAATTTTTGGGGTCTGGTCAGCCATAGTAGGGACTGCATTTAGAGTACTAATCCGCCTTGAATTAGGACAACCAGGCTCATTTATTGGAGATGACCAAATTTATAATGTTATAGTAACAGCCCACGCATTCGTTATAATTTTCTTTATAGTTATACCTATTATAATTGGGGGATTTG
The DNA here is from genome assembly GCF_002217175.1 of Folsomia candida. Taxonomy (NCBI): domain Eukaryota; kingdom Metazoa; phylum Arthropoda; class Collembola; order Entomobryomorpha; family Isotomidae; genus Folsomia; species Folsomia candida. The sequence goes on along the minus strand of NW_019091197.1, from coordinate 9,575,188 downwards.
GTAACTGATTAGTTCCCCTAATAATTGGGGCACCAGATATAGCTTTCCCTCAAATAAACAACATAAGATTTTGACTGCTTCCGCCCTCTTTAATTTTACTTTTATCGGGAGGCTTAGTGGAAAGAGGAGCAGGAACCGGATGAACTGTTTATCCACCGCTATCAAGAGGCATCGCCCACGCTGGAGCCTCAGTTGATTTATCAATTTTTAGCCTCCACCTTGCAGGTGCGAGATCAATTTTAGGCGCAGTAAATTTTATTACAACAATTATTAATATACGAGTTGAAGGTATGACATGGGACCGCACACCCTTGTTTGTGTGGTCAGTATTTTTAACTGCCATTCTTCTACTTCTATCACTTCCTGTGTTAGCAGGCGCCATCACTATACTTTTAACTGACCGAAACTTAAATACCTCTTTTTTTGACCCAGCCGGTGGCGGTGACCCAATTTTATACCAGCATTTATTTTGATTTTTTGGTCACCCAGAGGTTTATATTTTAATCTTACCGGGGTTTGGAGTAATTTCTCATATCATCACTTTCGAAAGAGGTAAAAAACAAACATTCGGACAACTAGGAATAATTTATGCTATAATAGCTATCGGATTACTAGGATTTATTGTCTGAGCTCACCATATGTTCACTGTAGGTATAGATGTGGACACCCGAGCTTACTTCACAGCAGCCACTATAATTATCGCAATCCCCACAGGAGTAAAAATTTTTAGCTGGGTAGCCACTCTACAAGGTAGAGCCTTAATTATTACCCCGACATTAATATGAGCAATAGGGTTTGTCTTTCTATTCACAGTGGGTGGTTTAACAGGAATTATTTTAGCTAATTCTTCTTTAGATATTGTTCTCCATGACACTTATTATGTAGTGGCCCACTTTCACTACGTTTTATCTATGGGGGCTGTATTTGCTATTATAGGGGGCCTAATCCACTGGCTTCCTTTATTTACAGGAGTAAATTTAAATCCTAAGTGGTTAAAAACTCAATTCTACACAATATTTGTAGGAGTAAATATAACATTTTTTACGTTTGAACGGAATACATCGTCGATACTCTGACTATCCAGACGCTTTTACAACATGAAATGTTGTATCTTCATTAGGAAGTTACACCTCAGTGGCCGCGGTCCTTTTTTTTAGTTTTATTATCTGAGAGTCAATCTCAACCGCTCGACCAAGTGTTCATAATTTCATCTATTCTTCTTCAATTGAATGACTACAAAATACACCCCCATCTGAACACTCATACTCAGAATTATCTATGATCACACACTTTTAATATGACAGATTAGTGCAATGAACTTAAAATTCAAAAATGACTATACTTATTCTTTTAAAAATTGCAACATGAGCAGCCTTAGGATTCCAAAATGCGTCATCCCCTTTAATGGAGCAGCTAATTTTTTTTCATGACCACACTTTAACTATCTTAATCTTAATCATCTCAATTGTAGGATTTAATTTATTTTCAACTATATATAACACTAATATTGACCAACATATAATAGAATCTCAAGGATTAGAGTTATTTTGAACTATTATTCCAAGATTTATTTTAATCTTTATCGGACTCCCCTCAATTCGTCTTTTATATCTCCTAGATGAAGTGTACAATCCAGCTATTACTATTAAAACTATCGGACACCAATGATACTGATCTTATGAATATTCTGATTTTATTAATCTAGAATTTGATTCGTACATAATTCCTTCTAATGAAATAAAAATAAATATATTTCGTTTAATTGACGTAGATAACCGAGTAATGGTTCCTCTTAACTCTCAAGTTCGAACACTAATTACAGCAGCTGATGTTCTTCACTCATGAACTGTGCCTAGCATAGGAATTAAAGCTGATGCTGTGCCAGGACGACTTAATCAAGTAAATTTTTACACCAATCGTCCTGGCCTTTATTTTGGTCAATGCTCAGAAATTTGTGGGGCGAACCACAGATTTATACCTATCGTAATCGAAACAATCCCAGGAAAAAACTTTATTAAATGAGTTAAAAATACATCAAAATAATAAATAATTCATTAAATGGCTGAAAGTAAGCGCCGGTCTCTTAAACCGCTTTATAACAAATTAACATATGTTTTTAATGTAAAAATTAGTTAATTTATAATATAGTTTTGTCAAGACTAAGAAGCTTTTTAAAAGCATTTTTATATACCTCAAATAGCACCTATTATATGAACATCTCTGTTTTTATTATTCTCTTGCTTATTTATATTTTCCATAATTAAAATTTCTAACATCAATAATACAAATAAATTATTAACAACTAATAATGAGCACCCCCCAATAAATATAAATTCAATAAATTGAAAATGATAATAACTAATCTATTTTCAGTATTTGATCCATCGTCTATAATTTTTTATCATTAAACTGGGTGAGATCTCTTATCATCTTAGTAATTTTGGTGCCAATATTCTGGGTTTCTCCGAATAAATTTCTTTTATTAATTAGAAGTATGTGTAAGAAGCTTCATGAAGAATTTAAAATATTACTTGGACCATCGGCATCCCTGGGAAGAACTATTCCATTTATTTCTTTATTAATATTTATTTTATTAAATAACTTTATAGGATTATTTCCATATATTTTTACAGCGTCAAGACATATAGTATTAACTTTAACCCTAAGAATGCCGCTATGAGTTTCATTCATAGTATACGGATGATTCAATTACACAAAACATATACTTGCCCATCTAGTACCTCAAAGTACACCAAATTTATTAATACCTTTCATAGTATTAATTGAATCAATTAGAAACATTATTCGACCTTTAACCCTAGCAGTCCGATTAATAGCAAATATAGTAGCAGGTCATTTATTAATAACTTTACTAGGAAACCAAACGGCGGCCGCCTCAAATTTAATTTTAATAAGACTAGTTATTACACAAATTATACTTCTAACTCTTGAGTCTGCAGTAGCAATAATTCAATCTTATGTATTTGCCGTACTTTCAACACTATACGCCAGTGAAATTACATCCCATTAATTTATGATAGTGAAAAGAGATCACTCATTTCATTTAGTAGATCAAAGACCATGACCTCTCACTGGAGCGACTGGAGCCTTCATTTTAACAACTGGAGTCGTAAAGTGATTTCAAGAAATAAATATAAATCTATTTTTATTTGGAATTTTAATTATAGCATTAACCTGTATTCAATGATGACGAGACGTAAGCCGAGAAGGAACCTTCCAAGGACTTCACACTATAATCGTGTCTAAGGGTCTACGGTGGGGAATAATTTGATTTATTACATCAGAAGTATTATTTTTTTTTTCATTCTTTTGAGCATTTTTCCATAGAAGTCTAGCCCCATCGATAGAAATTGGATTAGTATGGCCCCCCGTAGGAATTCTACCTTTTAACCCATTCCAGGTACCCTTACTAAACACCATCATTCTTCTAGGGTCAGGAGTTACCGTTACATGAGCTCATCATAGAATTATAGAAAATAATTTTTCTCAAGCATTTATAGGCCTTCTATTAACAGTGATATTAGGAGTATATTTTACATCTCTTCAAGCTCTTGAATATTGAGAAGCATCTTTTTCAATCTCAGACTCCGCGTATGGCTCAACTTTTTTTATGGCCACAGGATTCCATGGAATTCATGTAATTATTGGAACCACGTTTCTGTTAGTATGTCTAACTCGTCACATGAAAAGTCATTTTTCAGGAAGCCATCACTTTGGTTTTGAAGCTGCAGCCTGATATTTACACTTTGTAGATGTTGTGTGACTTTTCCTTTATATAAGTATTTACTGGTGAGGGGGCTAATTTATATTCGTAGTATAAAAGTACATCTAACTTCCAATTAGAAAGTTCAACAATAGAATGACGAATATAATTTTAATTATATTTGTTATTTCATTCGGACTAGCTTCAATTTTAATTTACTTAAACTCATTAATTTCAAAAAAAAATATTCAAGAACGTGAAAAACCCTCCGCTTTTGAGTGCGGATTTGACCCTGAAAGCTCCTCCCGGCTACCTTTTTCTCTACGATTCTACCTAATTGCTGTAATTTTTTTAATTTTTGATGTAGAAATTACATTAATTGTCCCCCTCCCAATTTTATTAACAACAATAAATTGAAATTACACGCTAGCTCTAATAACATTCTTTATTTTAATTCTTATATTAGGACTTCTTCACGAGTGAAACCAAGGAGCTCTTGAGTGGAAATAAAATTAATTAACGAAGACTAGGATTGTAGTTAATTATAACATCTGGGTTGCATTCAGAAAGTACTATTTTAGTCTATCTTACACTAGTAAGAAGCGAATATTTGCAGTCAGTTTCGACCTGAAATTTGGGGATTCCCCTTATTTTAAAGAAAGCCAAAAATTGGCGGCGAGTCACTGTTAATGATTATTAGGTTAAGTAACCTCTTTAAGAAGAAAAGAAGTCCAAATTTAAGCCGCTAACTTAAAATTTTAACGGTTAAATTCCGTTATTTTCTTTTCTATTTTAGTTTAATTCAAAACAAAACATTTTCAATGTTTAAATAAATAACTTATATTTTCATAGAATGCTATAGTGTGCTATCATTTTCAAGACTAAGTCTTCCCCTACAACTTCAACGTAGTGCTCTTTAGTATAAGCTATAAAAATTAAACAAGCCCCAATAGAAGAATTAAACCACCTACAAAAAATCTAAATAGAAAAAACTTCAAGCTAATAGAATTTAAAACATCTGTCTTAGACGATAATAACTTAGATTTATCTATAAATCCCTGCCCGCCTAAAAACTCAACTCAGCCTTGATCCACAAACTTTAAAATTTTTTGCCCGTAGTTAGTAATAGGGGCAAAAGTAAAAGTAGAAATATAGGGGGGAAGTCATATTGAACCTAAAAAATAAATTATAATTGAAGTACTCCCGATCTTTTTTAATTCCTTCAAATTAAAAAAGTATAAGCTAATAAAAAAAATCTGATAATTATTAGTAAGATAAAAAGTTTCAACCACAAAGGTAAAAAAAAATAAAATTTAAAGGAAATATATAAATTCTAAGCCATCCCCCAGCAGCTACCGACATGGAAATTTAAAATGTTATCGGATTTAACATAATATTTCTTTCTTCTAACGCCAGAATATGCCGCTTCCCTATATTATTAAAAAACACAAAATATAAAAGTCGCACAGAATAAGTAAGGGTGAATAAAGTAGCAAAAAAAATAAGCAGCCCTATAATAAAATTTATCTTGCCTTGAAAAAAAATTCAATAATTATGTCCTTAGAATAAAATCCAGATAAAAAGGGAAAGCCACAAAGAGCCATAGAAGAAATAATAAAATAAAGAGATGTTACAGGGCAAGAAATTATTAAACCTCCTATCGCCCGAATGTCCTGGGTGTCACCCATCGAATGAATAAAGACACCAGCACATAAAAATAATAAGGATTTAAATATTGCATGTGTAAGGAGATGAAAAAACGCGTACTCATGGAAACCTAAACCTAGCGATGTTATTATGAGCCCCAATTGTCTTAAAGTTGAAAGAGCAATAATTTTTTTCAAGTCCGTCTCAAAATTGGCCCCTAATCCCGACATAAATATAGTCAACACCCCAATAAAAAGTAAAAAAATTTCTCAGGTCCAATATATGATTAAACCGAATTAAAAGATAAACCCCAGCAGTAACTAAAGTAGAAGAGTGAACAAGAGCTGAAACTGGCGTAGGGGCTGCTATAGCAGCAGGAAGCCAGGCAGAAAAAGGCATTTGAGCTCTTTTAGTTATTGCAGCTAAAATGACTAAAAACATTATAAAATAAATAACTTCGTAATCGTATATAAATTGGGGATAAAAAAAATTTCAGCCACCAAAATTTAATATCCAAGCAATAGTTAAAAGAATGGCAACATCTCCCACACGATTAGAAAGAACTGTAATTATACCAGCATTAGCTCTTTTAATATTTTGATAGTAGATAACTAAACAATAGGACACTAGCCCAAGCCCATCTCATCCTAACAAAATTCTAACCATATTAGGGCTTAAAATTATAAACACTATTCTCAAAACAAAAAAATACACTAAAAAAATAAACCGGACTAAAAATTTATCCCCCTCTATGTATTTAATTCTATAAAAAAACACCATAGAAGAAATAAACATTACAAGCCCTATAAATCTTAAACTTATTCAATCGAAAATAAAAGTTATAATAATAGAAGAAGAATTAAAAGAAGAGATTTCCCACTCAACAAATACAGTTTCAGCAGTTATAAAAAAAATAAGCCCGACTCGTATTCTCATCAAGCTAGCAACAAATAGCAGACCTCCTAAATAAAATGGTAAAATTAAATATAATATTACTTAAAGGGTGGACCATCTATAGAATCACAAACTATAATTTTATTATAAACTATTTAAGCCACCTATTTACTATCTAAATTAAAACATAAAATTAGACCCTAATATCAAAAAATTAACTGGAATAATATGAAGAACAATTATATGTATTTCACGAATATTAACATGTGTAAAACCATAAACAGAATTATAAGAAGACCCATGTTGTGAAAATGAAAATACATAAAGTGTAAAAACCGCCCCTAAAAATGAGCCCAAAGGGAACAATAAAAGCATCCAATAAATCCAATGAAAATTGCAATTTTATGCATGTAATTAATAATTACAAATCTGGGTATATCAAGCCTGGTGCCCCATTTTCAGTAGATTTTGTCGGATTTTTGTTTGAATTATTGGATAACCACACTTTAATCTTTGGCTGGGCTTTGCTCGTTACTCGGCTCAAGTTTTGCCGAGTACTCGGTGCTCGGCCGAGTCGGATTTTTCACCACTCGGTGCATCTCTAGTTCATATCACATATTGACCATTACTACCGTTACACCATCGTTGCCTTTCGGAAGGTCTTCATCCCTCATTTTGTGTAATACGGTAAAAGCTGCCGTTACATGTAAGGTACATTAAAGGGTAGGGCATAAATAAAGAGGTGATAGAAAAAGTGCTGTGTTTTTATCAAAATTTAATTTATTTTAATGAAACTTAAATTGCACGAAAGCTTAGGAGTTAGACATCTTAGTTTTGCCTTTAAGTCATTCTCCTATCCCCATGTACCCTATTGAGATGGGATTCTTTCGAGCGCTGTCCATACGTTGTTTTCCCGACTTTGCTGTGAGATTCTATCCCAGATTGGCGAAATCCTTGGACAATTTTCGACTTTTTCCCTCTTACGGAATATTGACTCTTACATAGGACCGAAAAAGTTTCGATACCAGAGGATTGAGGTACAATTGTGGCGTTTCAAATTTCTACGCTAACATTTCCATGTTAATCCATCGCCACCAAATCAAGATTTTTTCGGAAATTTTGCTTTTGGATTTAATCTGTCTTCATATTTTACTTCCTCTGGAGTAGTTGCATGAAAAAATTGACGACCGAAATTATCTGAATATTCAAAGGGCACAAAGGAGTCATCATAAATAGCAAGGACTTTGCTCAACCTTTTTTGGAAATTCTTCGGCATCCTGTATTTGCATGCTGCTCCTGTGTTCCAACATACTTAGGCACTGCTTGCTTTACATGCCCTTTCATGCCCATAAACACCGTATGGAGTTTAATTTGACATATCGTTCGTCTCGATATGTTTAGTTTCTTTGATGCTGCACACAGGGAAGTGTAGGGACGCTTCTTGAAGAGTTTCCTAATCTTCTCGACATTTCGCATTTGTAGATTGGGTAATAGGGAGACCCGATAATTTTTTGAAATTGGTGTCGCCGATTAGCTCATATTGTCTATAGTAATACGGCCAATGCTGAATTGGAGCTTTCCTCGTCTCGCGAAGTGGTCAATCGTCTTCTTCTGGTCACGCCCGAATGAATTTTCCTGCGCGGGAATAATTACATTTGCGAATGCATCGTTTTCGACTCGTGTCATCCTAAAACCTTTTATTTTGATAAAACATGTTATACATTTTCTAAAACTAAATTAAATTACCTACAGGATGCACACGACAATTTTTTCCCGCATATTCTCTTAAAATCAATGACTTAACCAACACCTTTTTAGTTTTGTCCTACCGTTTCTGTACCGACCTACATATTTGCATATCACCTTAATTGTTGCTCCTGCCCAATAAATGGGTTTAATTTGTATGTATGTACAATTCCGGAAAAATATTGAGGCAAAGGTCGTCCTCACATGGTAATCGTCCCCAGTCATTATTTTCATTTCTGGAATTCACCATCTCCTTTGTGGGTATCGAACTACACAATTTTTAAATACATAAATATTTATTCGACATGAAGTCGACCTTGGTAATTATGACGACATTTGTCATTCTCTCTCAACTTTGTCACGTCTCGAGGTCACAATCTGGTAAGGAATGTTTCAAATCTTATCGTTTTCAAACCAAATTAACTACTCGATATAATTTAATTGTGTTATTTCACACCTGGTAAAATTTTACAGCAGTTCAGGCAACAATTCACGGTCGGGATGAAACATTGAACTTTGGAAAAATAGGTAATATAACATGTATATTTCATAATTTAAGTTCCCGGGAAATATTTGGATAACTTTTGATAACGTATTGTAGCAGGTAAAGTAATTTCAAACGTATTTAAATACTATGATCAGACATTTCTGCGGTTTCGGGGATCATTGCTTGATTTTATTTTGTAAACTGCTAGCTTTCAATGAACTACTGTCATCTTCACCAGGCAAATAATACAAAGATTTCGGATATTAAAATCTAAACATTCATTCGTTTGACAAATTATGTTTTTTGGAAAGAGTAATTTACAAATTTATGTTACTTAGCCACGGTAAAATTATAAAAAATTATAAAAAAAATTCGTATTTAAATAAAAATTCGTATTTAAATACGCTGTAAGAAGTTCTATTACCGGCCGGTGACACTATATGACTCTACATAAATGGTGGTAGTTTGTCACCGGGCGGTGATATACATATATTAAAATTTTAGTAAATAATATATTGTTAACAAGGTGGTGACAAACCACCTTCAAGCCGAGGTAGATTATCACCGTTCTGATATAGTAACATAGTGTCATCGGCCGGTGACAAATATGTCATAACCAGATTTCCTGGAGTGTACCTCTTAGGTAGAAACACATTGCTAGAAAGAAAAACGTCATTACAACCGTCTTGCAGATAGGGGAGGCCAAGATGTCAAGGAAGCAGATATCCAGAAGGTGGAAGTAACCTTTCCGGATAAACATGACAGCCCATTGAACCGATTGGCTAATTTGGTCGCCATTCCCATTAACTACATATTCGACACTCTCCGACTAGTTTATACGACATTTTTTCAAGTTTTAGCTGGGATAGGATTTATTATCACTATAGGTTAAGCATCCGTCAAGCAGGCTGGTCTTTAGAATTACGTCTTCGTTCTCATAAAATACATATTTAATATGGATAGCAATTATTAATAAATAGTTTTTTATCCCAAATTTTTATATATTTACAGACCCAATAAAATTTTAATTATTGAATATCATGACTAAAATTAGCACATTGCAAAGATTCCGCAAAGGTTTTCCATTGGAATTGTATTTGTTACCAGTGTTTCTTGCACCCTTTAGGCATTTTTACCACTGCAAAGCAAGAAACTGCAAGATGCAAGAAAGTGCAAGAAAGTGCAAGAAGTAGGCGGCACCTGCCGTAATATATAGGCGAATGGGTAGATGGCGCCTATTTCTTGCAATTTCTTGCAGGTGTATACTTGCACACGAAACATTGTTTGTTACGTATTTTATGAACGTTCCTTAATGAATAAAGTGATCGTCTCATCTTAAGTACAGGTTTGTTTTTGAAATGTTAAGCTGTTTCTTTTTTGTACCATCCATTGTTAGAAGCGAAAAGGCTCATCAATATTTTGGGAATTTGAGCCCAAGGGTTCAGTTATTGTCAAAATTGTGACTTATATAACACTGTCTTTGATCAGCTTCAGCACCTTCACTTACAAAGATATCCACCTGTTATCGGCGAAGAGGGAGGAGTCGAAGCGGAGAAATTGGAAGGCACACATAGGTGTCTCGAATATGTAGTGAGGAGGATCAAGTACAACAGTTCGTGCCGAAGAATTTTACCCAGCCTAGGGTCACGAGGATGTCATCGTTGTACGCCATCGGTAAATAATGTAACGCAAAAATCCAGATGTTAATCCCATAAGCGCAGTGCGGTGTGTTTGTATGCATGAGAGTGTTATGTAAATTTCAATCCCACCTATGCATCTCACTTCCGTATTTAGCGACCAAGTCAGTGTGCTTGATTCAACTTAAAATTTAAAAATTTGCAAATGTGTTTTGCAGAAAAATTTTGCAAATTAGTATGCAATCATTCCATTATGCGCTAAGCCTGTTAAGAATTGTAATACATAGTTTCCTTCTCCCTCTCGTTGAACGTCTTCTCCGTCGTTTCCATGGTTCTCAAAAGGATTGACGGCACCTAGAGCTTCTACGCTTTTGTAATCTTCGTAATCCTTGTCGTAATCAATTCCTCCATAAAATTTCATATTTTACTCCGCATTCGGCAAAGCGTTTAGAGAGGAGTTGATCAAATGGTTGAGGATACTGCTCCCACCTACTAAAAGTTGGGGTAAGAGGCAAGTATGTAACTAATTTGAGTCAATATAGCACTGGAAGTAACAGTAGTAGACCAACTAACGAGGTAGTATTGGAGGCTGATTGATTTATAAATCAAATGAACTTATGCATATTGAGCGTATTCACGCGTACTTTGCAAGTTAGCAAGGTAAGAAAAGTTTTCCATTTAATCTAAATTTTTTGCTCACTCTAACAAGTTTTTATTGAAATTTTGAATATTTTTGATAATTTCCTGAGCAGGTGCTTGGCTTGCAAATAATTAAGATTATAAAATAATTACCTTATCTTCATATTTTTACCGTGTCATATCTCTCGCGCGGCATAAGTAACTGTAACAAGTGCCCGCGCTATTAACAACCTTTCCAGTTATTGGAGAGGTTTATGCTTGATTAACAAAACTCCGAATTATTTACAAAATCCGATATTGTATCAATTTATCTAACGAATCTTTTATATCATAGAAATTGATATCAGCTCGATTTGTTGTATTCGAGCTGGCTTAAGGGGCACCTTAAAATATTTTTGACTCGAATTTATCAAGAGGGTACCTGAATTCAAGGCAGTGGCCAAATATCCTTCCAAAGGCCTTATGATTTATTAACAACGTTCGAGTTGTTAACAAAAGTTTGAATTATTAGCAAAAAGTCGTTATCAGTTACAACATGCCCAAATTGACAGCAGCTCATCTTGATTATCATTTATTACGTATATCATTGAACAATACGTTAATAACGTTCAATAAATTTTTCAATTCGATCGTGTACTAATTAATACACGTATGTACCATTTTCTCTTGTGCTCCAGGCAGGAATAGTTTTGGTTCTTCTGGTCGGTACGGCACACACGTTGATCCGGCTGGTGGCAAATATAACGGAAAAATCGGAAGATTTCCTCTTATTTTGGGGACTTTGGGAAACAGGTTCGTTGCGGAGGCGGAAGCTTAAAAGCCTGACAAGTTTTAAGATGAAGGTTGAAAATTTTTTGGCGATCCAGAAAAGTGCGAGGACCGTGTTTCTGTGGATGTTATTGGATAATATTATTACTTTGATCATGTCAGTGTAGAAAGATTGAATGTGCGCCAGAATTATGTAAAATAAAATCCTCGGAAGACTATTTCTTGTATCTTAACTGTAACCAAATAACATGCGATAGGTTCTCCGGTTGAAAACATTTATAACCTAAGATCCAGTCAGTAGACTTGTAAAAATAGTTATACTAAATTTAAATAATGATTGTAAATGCTTTGGAAAATAATTCTGACTAGTCATAATATAGCGAAATATTTCAAACAATTAAATTTTCCGAGCTCACGAAAACCTACCAGGTAAAGGGTACCTCCTTGAGTAACTAGAGAAAGTGAGTGAGAGTTCACAAATTTTGTTGAGTGGAGAAATAAATATTGTATTGGAGTAAAATGGAAAACTCACGAAATTGTCACTCAAATTTTCTGCCAGAGAGCCACTCTCACTGTCTTCACTTTCAGAGTGGAGAAAATTTTCATTGGGAATACGAAACGTGAGTGGCCACCCACACTCACACTCAGAAATGTGATTCAGAATACGGCCGTTAGTGTGTACGTTTATCGAAAATTTAATTGTCATATTTTTTTCGAAAGTTTATAAAATGTGACAAATTACAGAGGGAGTTATTACAAATTACAAATTACTTTAATAACAAGCTACTACTATGCGGGATTACTTATCAATAACACTTTGGTATTACTGTAACACTGGATTTAAGAGTGTAGTATTTATAGGCAAGTATTTATGCATGTCAGGTAAATGGGACCAGAGGTCGACGCCGCCGATCTCACGCCGCCGCGCCGCCGAACGCGGGTAGTATTTTAGGCGCCGCCGCCGCCGAAAAATTTGATTTCCTATTCCTTCAACATTGGGAGGCCGCGCCGCGCCGCCGAAAAATCCCCGAAAATTGGCGCCGCCGCCGCCGAAAATTTGTCGGCGTCGACCTCTGAGTGGGACAGCATCTAGGGACGAATTTTTGCAGACGATTGAATTCGAGGTTAAGGTTCAATTATTCCAATTGACATGTGTATGCAATTTTTAGGTTTAAATGACATTTTATGACTTTGAAGGTTTTGTCCATCTGCGAACTTGTCTTGTCCTTTATTAGGAGTTTATGTTAAAAATTTCAAGCCTATATCAGTTATCGGACCAACGGAGGGACATAACGATCTTATAAAAAGGCGTACACCCTATAATAATGGACTCATTCTTCTAAATTTTGTTCATCGGTCGGTCTCAAATATAACCAACCCAACCTTCCACTCGACGATGCACAATGGGAAAGGGCAGAACCCTTAGATTCGTGGTTGCCATGGGTACACGTGTGTAGCAAAAAAAGGTTCAGCTCTAATTGTGTATCCACTCTCATATATTTTATTTCCCAAGTCAGTAAACTTTTAAATTTTTCCTGGTAATGTTGTCTTGCTTAAAGTGATCCTCATTCTTGTCAATTTAAGGACGTTTAATCAATTCATCCGACCTCCTAAATACACTTGTATTTAGCTCATGGGGAAATTTAATTTTTAAAATTTATCTAAATCAAGAACTCGGATAATTTCCTAATATTCGATGGATAAATATTCGAGTGAGAAATCGCATAAATAATTATTCAAAATTATGTAAATTTTTGTTTTTTTCTGTAAAATTTCAACGTTTTTGATCATTTTCATCACAAAATTTTGAAAATCCGTTGTAAACTGGAAAAGCTAGGGGGGTTTTAGTACCAAAGTCAGTCTAACATTTTTGTTTTATATTGAGTTCATAAAACAATTTGTCTAGGCAACAGTCAGTATTGTTGATTTGCAATCCTCTACTGGGTACTTTTCAGTATTTTCCTGGGCACGCTAATGTTTATCAATCCTTCAAAATTTACAGATTGAAGATGGCACCAAGAAAAAATATGCCGCAGGAGTGCCCCCATTGCTCGAAAAGTTTCAAATCGACGTATACCTTAATCATGCATCTGGCCACGCATGATGACGCCAGTACTCAAATTAAATGTCAAGTAAGTGAGCAACAGGGTACACGCTTAGAATAATTGAGTAAAAAAGAGGATGACACAACCAGTTGAGTAAAATTTACCCAATCGATGTGTGAAATTCATCCAAGTTGTGGAAAATGTATCCAACGGTTGTGTCAAATTTCCCCAGGCGCTGGATAAATTTTACTCAACCTTGGGTAAATTTTAGTTATTTTTGTTTAGAGTGTAAAACTGATTTCAAAGTTGCACTTCAATATCACATCTTATTCACAGATTTGTAGGAAAACTCTAAAAAATCGCGCCGGCCTGTACACACACTTATTCCGGATTCACCACCAACGTAAAGCTCATCGGTGTAAAATCTGTCATAGAGACTTCGCCTCGCCCTCGGGTCTTCAAAATCACGTGGAATCTGTGCACACCCCAGGCCCACGACCCCGTTTCTCATGCACGTTTGTCCCCTGTGACAAAACATTTGTGAAGAAGGGAGGCCTCACAAGTCACGTTAAATTCGCCCACGCCCAGCACCCCGTCCAGTTTCGGTGCACCCTTTGTCACAAAGAATATAAGTCGCGACTCGGGTTAATAAAACACATTTCCACCCACACGACCGAGAAGCCCTTCAAGTGTGCCCAATGTGGAACCAGTTTCGTGGAAATGTGCGACTTGTCAAGTCATGGGGTGAGTTGTGGGTATATGTACATATTTTAGAAAAACTGACTAAAAAATGTTACCAATTTTTAGGAAATTTGTGTAAAATTTTTGGGAATAATGTTACCAAATTTTAGGAAACACATCGAGAAAGATCTGCCCGAAAAATGATCAAGTGTCCCTTGTGCCCAGCAAAATTCTTCACCAGGACCGGGAAACGGCTTCATGTTCAAAATTATCACGAGAATCAGAGCAAGTATGCCTGCCCCAGGTGTGACAAGAGGCTAAAAACTGCGAGTAATTTGAAAAACCATGTCGAAGCAATGCACACCGCGGACAAGGAGCTAAGTCATGCGTGCGGCCAATGTGAGTATAAAAGTTGGGATAAGTTCCAACTAAAGAAGCACGTCCAAAGGATACATGAAAAGGTGAGGGACAAGGTGTGCTATTTCTGTGGGGAGAAATTCTACTCTTTTACTCAACTCGTGCTGCATTGTGGTAAAAGACACACGATGGAAATATATTGAAAATTGTGGTAAGGTATGTACATATGTCGAATGATTAACCCTTTAGGACGTGTGATTCACTAGAAGGAATTGCATTAATTCGGGCATGTATGTATGTTGTGGTCATGGTTCGGGAAGAGGATTTTAGCAGTTATAGTAAAACTTGAAAATATTAAAAAATCCAAAATTTAACATTGCGTTCAGGGTTTCCCCGGGTCTCTGGACCGCCTATCCTTTACAATACATGCTAAAGCTACTTTTGAAATTAGCCTCGTGGTGACTTTTTGCTTATAGAAAATCGAAAAATAAGACATTTTTGTTCTTTCATATTTTTCGAAAAAGTGACCATGTGACCGATTAAAAAACATTGAAATTTTGTAATTTAACATGGATGTATACGTAAAATAGCAAAATTTCAATGTTTTTTAATCGGTCACACGGTCACTTTTTCGAAAAATATGAAAGAACAAGAATGTCTTCTTTTTCGATTTTCTATACGGAAAAAATCACAACCAGGCTAATTTGAAAGGTGGCTTTAGCATGTGTTGTAAAGGATAGGCGGTCCAGAGACCCGGGGAAACCCTGATTGCGTTGTATTGAGAAATATCCCATTTTTCGGCAAGAACATGTTCAAATTTAACGTTTGCTCGGTATAGGAGAAATCTCTCAACAACAAATTTTACGCTTTGATAAGAAAATGGTGTAAAGTGTAAATCAATGACCTTCGGGGAACGGCAATTGCCATCCTCACGCACCATGACTACATTTTTTCAAGACGACTTTTGTCTTCGTTTTTTGAAGTAAACCATTTCTCACAAAATTGGGTTGGTTACGAATTAAAGGGTTAAATTGCTTAATAGTTTCGTTTAAAAATGTGAATAATTCGATAGGTTGTTATGATAACGCGCCGACTTGTTAATTAACCTGACGGTTAAACGACTAAAATAATTGAACAACAATAAATCCGCTAAATCAGGAAACTAGATACAGTTTTTATGTCCAAGTTTATATTATGCTGGGATTAGTCGTTTAAACAAATAATGTGGCAGCAAATCTGTGCTTGCACTGATTCCGTGTACGCTTAATGCCCTCACAGATTTTTAATCCACAGTAGTTTATTTTAAAATCGCAGCTTTTTAAAGTCAATTGGTACATAATAAATTTCACTGCTAAATGCTTATGTAATGTGAATAAATTTGGTGTGTAGTTGAACTAGTAAATATTTCGGAGATGCGCAGTCACGAGGTATGTATGTACATATAAATACTGACACGTCTTGACGGAGGGTTTCAAGGTTTTGAAAAATGTAGCTCTTAGAAAATCGTAGAATTTTCACGTTTCGCATTTTTACTCAAAATTGCATTCTTTATCCACCTCATTTTAATCTAAATAAACCGTTGTAACGTTAGAAGTAGCTCCCCCTGTAAGTTTTCTTCTCCAAACAAGTGGATGAGATTAGCATAATGTTGGCATAATCTTGAGTCAGACGTAATCAAACATATATATGTGATGCATATGATACTCCGCACTTTTGGTGCGTAGTGTATCAATTCTCCCAATTATTTCACACCACTTTGTGTTACCGCCTGTTCGAGACCAATGGTGCTACTAATTTTGCATTAATGATGCAGAATAGGCGGACAAAAGATATACATAATTGTGACATAATTTTTCACCAACGGTGGAAAATAAACGAGAAAAATCCATCCAGAATTTCGACATAAAATCCTGACAAATTCGAAGTAAAAATTCTAGTTATTTCTTTAGGTTCTTATGCACGTTTGGTGTGTTTTGCATCTATTTTCTCAATTATTTGGCACCACTTTGTGTTACCGCCTGTTCGAGACCAATGGTGCTACTAATTTGCTAAAATTTACACATGGGGCATATTAATTAGCATCAATTGATGCAAAAAACTCGTGAACAGATAGACAGACAGACGGACAGACAGACAGACGGACAGACAGACAGACGGACAGACAGACAGACGGACAGACAGACAGACAGACAGACAGACAGACAGACGGACAGACAGACAGACAGACGGACTAGAGGAATTCAATAGCTCTCTTGCTACGCAGGGCGAGCTAATAATCAATTCATAAATACACTGAGGTATTTGTAATGATTAGTTAAGGACTGGTCGGTGAAGTTAAGTACCAAACTATTTTGACCTGCAAAAAATTAATGCATGAATCAAATATAACGAAACTTTTTTGCAATACTAACGATGAGCATACCAAAGTTTTTTAATCGTTAAGTGGTCGAAATATACCTTCCCTGCCAGTTGAGCGAAGATTTTGTTGCACCCCTCTCACGAGCGCTTCGCCACTCACTTTTTCTACATCTATGACGATTTCGCCATAACCCGCAGAAATTATTCCAAATTCGTTGGTGTCCTTTTTTTCTGAGAGTATTGGTTCTCAATTAATGCCAAAAACAATCCAATTGGTCGCCATTTAGCTGAGTTTGGAGCGATTCTTTCTTTTCACAAAATCGACTTTTTACATTTTCTCAACAAGTTCTCGACAATTTTTTTAGCTCGATCTTTTTGACCTTTATTGCATTTTGGTGCAGTTTTACCTTTGTATGTTTTCAAGCCTATGTTCTTGGCTTTGATATGGTGAAGATCGGATTTCGAAATTTTTACCATCCTGGCTCCACCTCTCACGAAACCCTGGGGTTTTCAGTGTTAGGAAGCTTATTAAATTTGCCTATTTCTATGCTTCTTTATAAATCCAAAAGTAGCTTTTAAGTGGTTGAAAAAAATTGGGGAAAGTTGACACTTAACTTCACCGACCAGTTAGTAATTGGTTAGTTATGTAATTAATTAAGTGATCATTATGATAGTATTAAATTGCATTTCAACACCACGCATGCATACAAATAATTTCGCACACACAGTAAGAAACACACTAGAGGGGTTAAAATAAGGTGATTAAAATATTCAAAATTTCTCCGGTGAGCAAAATAGGTCATATCATTCTTCTAAAACTACAATGCGATATCCTGCGGATTTTAATCAGGAAACAAAGGGTCTAGCGTTTAAGATATTCCTAATTTTATATGGTGTTTAGGTCTTTAGCCTTTAGCCACTTTTATTACTTTTATGGATGTAGTCTTTAGTCTTTAGCCTTTAGTCAGCCATAAAAGTGTCCAGGTCCCAAAAAAATTTCTGACCCAGGATTGGGAGGGTTTACCCATGAAAAAAGTGCGTACTTTTGTGGGCGCTTGGCGCTCTCGTTTACAGCAGTGCCTGGATGATGGGTGAGGATATTTTGGAGTTTAAAATATGTATCTTAACTTAAATTTAACTAGCTTTCGATTGAAATAAAAAGTAAAACATTATTTGTGAAATCCGTTGACCTGTATCCATTTATTTTACTAACACTTCAACCTGAACCACCAGGTACATAAATTATACGAATAAATTACTTTAATGAATACATATGTGGACGTTGCTATTTCTTATACGCATTAAATATCATAAAATTACACGTAATAATTTAATACTTGGTATTCTCAAAAATTAAAATTTCGATTAGAAAAAAACACATTTGGAGAAATTCTAATCATCCGAACACGTACAAATGCGAACCCGAGGTTTCTCCTATACCATTTCGCCAATCCGAACCGGAGGGAGACTCCAATTAGAGTTTACAATTATATCTGATTGCAATTATGTAAATAGCGATAATTTATAAAATTTATATCTATAGTCTTCCGATATTCTAATCTTGGGCACACCGTTCGGAAAATTTCACTAAGTCGCCCATCAACGAATCTCTCGCTTTAGGGAATATCTTCAACAATCGTTTACACAGCTCCGTCTGAACCAACTTTTTCCCAGGTGTCCAACCAGGTCCTGTTAGTGTGAAATGTACATCCCGTACTAGATATTCTTGGCAGTTATCTTCAGGCGGCGGAAGAAATGCAGCCACGTAGGGCAACTCGTGCCAAGAGGTCGAAATAAGCAAGATTTCCAAAACCGGGAAATTTACATTGTAATCAATCCCTCCAAAATATCTGGATCCGAGGCTGGTTTCGAAGAATGATTTCGTTAAGTTCATACCTCCAAATATTTTGAAACTTTTTAAGACCGGAAAAACTGGAAATCTCCACTCCAGTTCTATCCCTTCATTAAAAGCATTGATAGTAATTTTTTCCAACGTGGTGGAATATTTTTTCAAAAATTTATAAAGAAATTTTGACAATTCTTCAACTCGTTTAGCATATTCCAAGGGACCATCAAGATAAATATCGTTAAGGTTGCTGGGAATCTCAAGCAGACATTCTAGAAATTCTATGCTCAGCCCTCCATACAGATGTAGTCGACTTAGTGATCTAGGAAATTAATGATAAGCAATCGTATTACAGTTTTGCAACAGGTTTTGGACCGGTATTTTGCAACATACAATGGAAACCTTGATAGCATTCCTGAAACCGAAACTAATTGATCGCATCTAGTTGAAAGAAATCTTAAGTTTGGAACTGATTCAGTAATGGCTTGGCCAAAATTCTCAATTGTAAAAATTCGATTCCTATACGTAGTATGGGTCCATAATTGCGTCAATTTCGGGAATATGGCGCCTTGAATGAAATTGAAATTTTGTTTTTTGTTCCAAGAAATATTTAGTGTTTCCAAAGTGGTGGATGAAGCTAGAATTAGGAGTTCACATAATTTGTTTAGGAATTGGATTTGATGTCCGTCACAGTCCTTCACATCAATTGATTTGAGATAACTGACTCTGGGAAGCCTGGAAATATCCATAGGTTCCAGTTTAGCCTTTCTTCAATTGAACGGCAAGAACACTTTGATTTTCACCGGCTTGAAATTCAGTATTTCAACAATGGTATCAACACCCGCTAACCCTTCACCGTCTTTGGAATATCTTAAAATATTGATAAATGTCCTCGCTCTTAAGACTGGGGTGGATCCATAATTCCAGGATTGGGAGACTAAGCGGCATACTTTGATGTCTCCGATTGGCAAAAATTTGCACACATTACCAATTACCTGCGAATTCAAAAATAGATCAATCAGAATTTTCATAACGTCGATTAACAGGGTAATAATAATTTGTGATCGAATAAAGTGAAGCAGTTTTGTAAAGTGTGTAAACCCCACCACCCCACCCACCAAAATCAGTGGGAATGAGAGCACTGAGAAGAAGATGTAACCCTCGCAGGGTTACAAGGAGAGCGTAACCGAGAGCGCGTTACGTCGTGTCGAGTATAGGAGAGGAGAAGTGCCGCTTACATATAGAGACAGAGCGAGCGGTCGGAACGCCGCTTCTGCCTGTGAATGGATAACCAAGATTGAGTGGGACTTGGCACACTAATAGTAATGGCAATGTGTTAGCTTATGCCATGTAATTAGGAATGGATCAGTGGTGTTGAGGCAGGATGAAACTAGGCAGAGAGATCTGGGCTCAAAGGGTTAAATGCGTATCCTACGCTAGTTATATGAGGCCTACCCGTGTTATATAAGAGTTATGCGGTGGACTGGAGTCGAAGTAGGAAAGTGGTGGTGGCGGTGTACAGTAGGTACATAACTAACAATGGAGGTCTCCCAACGTATGCTCACAGATTTGGACGAAATTGGTGTCAATCGATCGCAACTTTAATTAGTATGAAATTTGCAAATGCAACTATCTGCCAATGCGCAGGTTTGGCGGAGATATTTACATACAAAGATGAGAAAAAGCGTAAATTTGTAACCCAAATTCTAAAAGTGTAAAACTAGTCGCTTTTTGGGCTCGTTTTTGCCTCTTTGTATGCAAATATCTCCGATCGGTGCGATCGGTTGACACGATCGCCAATCTCTGGCTGGTTAGTTAGAGAGTAATTGCATACATACATGTGCATAGAAGAGGACTCGTGGGGGTCAAGAACATTGTGATCGGAGTGAGAGCTCGGACGCTCTTTAAATAGTGGGCTGCGGGTATTTCACCCGCATTAAGTTAGTTGGCCTTCACGGCCAAGACCAGTCTCTGACCTTGTCTAGACTGGTTAATTAAATTAATTAAGTCGACGCGATGGAATCCGCGTTGTGTAGGCTTTCGACCCTACAACATTATAAATAGTTCAACTGTGATAACATGTGGCGCAGAGCCGATACAAAATTATTGATATGGTACGAATTTATTTTCAAAAATTTACTGTGTAGTTTCACCAACAGAATATGTAACTTGGATCTGAATCACAACCACCTTGTGACTATGACTAGTGTGATTATGTACATAGTAGGACATGTTTTATCTAATCAGTTGGTTCCTCATTATCAGCACCGACACGAAACACTTATCTTTCAATTAAGCATAAATAAGTTAATAAAAAATTTATGAATTCTCCATAATTACGTTACGGTATATTTTATAATCTATCTTTCATTAAGTATATCTCGTTCACATATAATATATATCGTCGACTTAATTCAAAAATGAGCAAAGTGCATTTTATGCTTAATTTTAAAAAGGGCTAAGTGAACCCAAAACACATGTTAAATGGGTTCACTGAGCTCTTTTTACAATTAATCCGACGATATGTGTTCCTTTGATTGACTTCAAATGCGGTTGTCACTATCTTCATAAATGTTTGCCGTTTTCACATCTACTTATTTTCCTCCAAGAGACTTTTTCAACTCTTTTTCCAACTCGTTTAGAAATCTATCCTTGAACTGGATATCTTTCTGGTCCATGGAATTCGAACGGTTATGAAAGTGCCAGACTGTTAATTGAGCGGCGCGACGAATTGGATAGGATTTGGCCAGGCTCTTGATTACTTGAGGATGATGCATTAAATACTCGATAACTTTGCTGAACATTACTGAACACCAGTATTAAGAGAGTTGTAGATGAAGATAAGTCAACTTCCCAACTACAAGAAAATAAATAAATTTGTAATACTGTGCTGAATTAGGAAATCTGATAAACTACAAATAAAACGCTACAAGTTTACAAATAACTCATTGATTTTAATTTTGTAATTTCATGTAGGTACACTCAAAATAATTCGGTGATACTATGCGGCTCTACCGCGGTGGTTACGACTTTATCCCCAAGGAGTAACACTAAATTAATTCTGCGAAAATCAAATTTTCAACCATGCTGGCAACAATTTCTTGCCGGGTAGTGATAAATTTAAATTTCGCAGAATTAATTGTTCCCCTTTGGCGACGAAATCGCAACCTCCGCGTTAGAGCTTCATACCGACTACCGGCGGTGACAATTTTATTACCAAATTATTTCGAGTGCACATACTTACGATTATCTGGGAGTATTGCTACCAAATGTGGAATGGTTCAAAAATAGTGGCCACTCTTGCACAGTTTGTTCAACCTGCTCTCGCTATGGAATGGTCGGCTTATCTTGTTCACCCTGGTTCACCCTGTTCACTTGAATATTACTTGGTTAAGGTATCTAACCTATCCTATCCTACTTGAGTGCGGTATTGCGTCACAAATTTTAGTATAGATACATATACATACATAGTAGGACTATGCACGCATTCCATTTTATCTCGTAAATTAATTGACAAATCAATCCATATTGCTAGAGACATTGCAATTTAGGATTGCAAGTAATGGCCCAAAGTGTGAGGCAAGGTGGAAATACGTACACTGTGGCGCACTTTGAAGCACGACAAGATCCATGTGGAACATACGATGCACACATTTAGTATCTTTTAGAGGTTGCCGTTTGATTAGTGATTTAAAACCCTGGGAATTTGCAAAACGTCTTTAACAAACAAAATAATTTGGTAATAAAATCGTCCCCGCGTGTGGTAACTATGATGCTCTACCGCGGTGGTTACGATTTCGTGGCCAAAGAATAACAAATCCAGTCCAGTCAGTCAGAGTAGCAACATCCTCCTCTTCCCAAGCTGCCAAAGTGGTCTTGACGTCCAGAAGACGTCTTTAGGATCTCCCAATGTCCGCCCAAAAGTCGTTTCAAAGACGTCTTAAAGACGACTTCCCATAAGCTCCCTATGTTAAAAATTAGCTCCTCCCAGCGGACATTGGAGATCCTCAGGACGTCGGAGGCAGCTTGGGTTGTAACTAAATTAACCTAAGTTACTTTAGACTTTTTTTTCCTTTTCATTATTCGGAGACCCGGAATCTGCCTTTGATTCTCCCAGGTGAGGGTTGGGTCGGATTAATGGCAGGAAAAAGAAAGGTTCCTGTACAAATACAAACCCCAATTGCAGCACAAAAACGCAGTATTAAACCCCGCAAAGCTACTATTTCGAAAAAACGGAGACTAACAATGGAGGTCTCCCAACGTATGCTCACAGATTTGGACGAAACTGGTGTCAATCGATCACAAATTTAGTTAGTATGAAATTTGCAAATGCAACTATCTGCAAATGCGCAGGTTTGGCGGAGATATTTGCATAAAAGGAGGCGAAAACACGTTCAAAATGCCATCAATTTACACTTTTCGAATTTTGCCTTACAAATTTGAGAGTTTGCACCTCTTTTTATGCAAATATCTCCGCCAAACCTGCGTATTGGCAGATAGTTGCATTTGCAAATTTCATACTAGTTAAATTTGTGATCGATTGACACCAGTTTCGTCCAAATCTGTGAGCATACGTTGGAAGACCTCCATTGTAAGTGAAACAAATTCGGATCTTGACATGACTCAAAATAATAGCAGTAGTGCAAGCAGTGACAACTCTCCAATTACAATTAGCCTATTGACTCAGTTATTTAACGACAACACAAAAATTCTCACTAACAGATTTGATAATCTTGACAGTTAAGTAGCCCTTCATCGAGAAAAAATTGGTGAACTAGAAACTGAGGTGAAATCTCTTAAGACTAAAGTATTCGAAATCACAGGGGAAAACGAACGGTTATGGTACGAACTTTCAAAAATCAACTTAATATTCTCTGGAATTTCTGAAAGATCAAATGAAACTCAAAATGACTTGTTTGCTCAAGTGTCTAATGTGATACAAGAATCTGCTGGTGTGAAATATAATTTGGATACAGCATATAGAATTGGTAAACCATCTAGTAAATTTGCCAGACCAATAAAAGTGAGCTTCCTATCGCTCTTCGAAAGAAATGAAGTATATGCAGGAAAATTTAAAGTGAACAAGCCAACATTTATCAATGAAGATCTTCCCTTATCTGTTAGGAAAGATCACAGTATACTACGACAGAAACGAAAGCAACTAATTGAACAAGGATTTACACTGAAGCAAATTCGCATTGACTGGACAAGGCAAACCATAAATACTGGTGAGTCATGCTACCGTATATTGAATGGAAATCTCGTAGAAATTTATCAAAAAGCCAACACTATGCCATCAACACAATCTTACCAACCCGACAACCAAGGAAATCACAAAGCAACAGCAGAAAATATAAGATCAAGCGTCCAGCCAAAGGGGTCGCAAGCCCCTGAAGTTGATCAATTGAATTCACAAATAGTCTGCCACGAAACTAGACCAAGTGTACCTTCCCGACCACATTCATTGGGAAACCTTCGAAATATTGATCTACGAAAAGGCATAGTTGATTCAGTTGGAATTTCTACAAATCACACGAATACGACATCTGAATCTCCGATGGATGATTTCCAAGACTGCTCTAGCTCACAAGAGCATGATAAATCGTTTGATTTTTCAGGGTAAACCAAATACATCGTACAAAGGACATAAGTTTAAAAGTTGCTCATATATATATCAACTCAATTCAAAAGAAATTTCACGACCTCTCAGCATTCTTGTCGCTTAGAGACATTGACATTTTGTGTATAAGTGAAACTAGATTAAGACAAAATACTAATTTACGTTGTTTTCCTGGATACTCTGTGTACAGAAAAGACGTCATTCAAAATAGAGACAGAGGTGTCACAATTATTGCAAAGTGCTTCCTGAAAGTTAAACCCATTGATTTTTGTAATTACATTGGGGAATCTATAAACATTGAATCTCTGTGTGTCATTGTGCAGATTGGTTTTAATAAATCTTTTCTCGTTGGATGTATCTATAGGCATCCTGACTACTCTATTGAAACTTTAACAAGTGATTATGACTACTTTAACGAATTCTTCACAAATATCTCTCTCTGAAGTTAGGATATTTTTATACTAGGTGATTACAACCTCCGCGACGAAAGATCAATCACCCCGTTTAATGACATAATGACTCGCCACTCATTAGTACAAATTATTGATGAACCAACCCGTGGTGAAAACATGCTGGACCTTATCGTCACAAACAACATTAACTCAGTTTTAAATAAATATGTATATAACCCACATTTATCGGGCCACTCTTACATTGAATGCACCCTAAAGTTTGTTAGACCAAAAGTACCTAAAAAATGTATGAGATTTCGTATTTATAAAACACTTAATATTTTAGAATCAATGAACCTTCCTAAAATCGAGGACGATGAACTACCTGATGGTGCCACATCATATACTGTTAGTAAATTACTTGACGCATTTAACAAGTTTGCCCCATTCAAAAATAAAACAATATTCCAATATCCCTCAAAGAAATTTATCTCCAACTCAACTAAGGAATTAATTAAGACAAGGGACAATGCTTACAAACTTTACAGACATAACAGGGATCAAACCAGTTTAGTCAAGTTTCTACTCCTAAAAAAGAAGGTCGGTGCAGCAATATACTACGACACAAAGCTTGAATTTTCAACCAAGGTAGAGAAGTTGCATCTATGGGGAGCCCTCAACAATTATACCCATTACTTGATCCCTCCCCCGAAATCAAAATTGCTCCTGATGAAGTGAACTCATACTTTGCTGCTGTATCCACAAGAAGTACTACTACCGCATTGCCTATCTTACCCTTAAAACCTCTGCTACCTTGGGATACTTCTGGAAAAGTCTTCCAATTCATCGAGTTGACCGTTGGTGACGTCAGTAGAACTTGGAAACGAATGAAAAACCGGACATCTATCTCATATTATACTCTTGGTATATGTAACAAGATTTTCTTTGCAAGTCGGGAGTTTTGTAATTATTTTGAAAAAATAATTGCCCATGATTTTCCCTGCATTTTTTCTACAGTTTTTTTGCAATATTTTTGAACAGTTTACAAAGTTCTCCATAAAATTTACTCAATCCAGATTTTCCAATTATTTTAAAGCTCTTCATTTCTACATTGGTTTGACCCAAGATTTTTAATTTCAAATTTTTCATCTCCTGAAGTTCTTATTGTCCACGAAAAGATTATTTAATCAATTAATTACCGCTCCCATTAAATTAATTGTAGCCATCGTTTTGGTGAAAACGGTGATAAATAGATACTGAATCTTAATTAACTAATTGTTAATGACCTGGGAGTCAATTATGTAAAAATCTGTAGTTAGGCTACCTACCATTTAAAATTTCTGAGAATTATGAACTGGTTTTTAGTTGCTGATATCCGCTAGGTAAATACATATGTGTGACACAATTTTTCCGGTTTTAATATCCTTCTGACTAGTGAGAGTACTCATTTGGTAAAACTCTGACTACAAAATTGGCTAAATGCTGGCAAAGCAATTTAATTCGCAGATATTACTGAGGCCACGGTCAAATCTGAGGTGGTATTTTTGAGATAATGGAGTTCAAAGCAGGGTTGCAGAAATCTCATCTCGCCTTCACAAATCTCATCTCACTGAGAAATAATGAGAAATAGTGAGACATGAGAAATATGAGATATAGTGAGATTTGTGAGCCATGCACTAGCGCCACCTAGCGGACGGGGTCATGAAGTACAAGTTTAGCTCATTACTTCTCATATTTCTCACTCAGCCCCAACTGAGATGATTGATATAAATCATTAAATCTCACTAAATCTCGCCAGGTGATATATACCACTTGCAACCCTGGTTCAAAGTTGACGAAAAAAGCGTCGACGCGACATCAGCAGGATTTTTTCCAAGTTTTTTTGTATTTTAGGGGGAAAAAATTTTTATTGCGGATTTGCACGAATCATGACCTCTAGGTCACGAAAAACATGTTTTTGTGGAAAGTGAGATTTTTGGGGCAAAGTGAGAACCAAACCAACCAAACTAAACCAAACGAACCTAACCAAAAATCCTGCTGATGTCGCGTCGACGCTTTTTTCGTCAACTTTGAACTCCATTATCTCAAAAATACCACCTCAGATTTGACCGTGGCCGTGACCTAAGTTAGTAATAAGTGTATACTTCAAAATTCAGAAATAATTTCCTGCGCGTTTCCAGTTTCAAGGATTTGGGAGCCCTTTGAAGTTGGCCAGTTTCAGGAATTTTTGCAACCTTCAGGGACGCCATTTTTGACACGCCTTTATACGAACACTATTGCTTAGACTGGAATAAAGGTCACTCTGTTACAGAGTGTTATGACCGTAGCTTATCATGCAAAGTCCAGTTTTTTGTAGTTTTTATCCTGTAGGATTTGACAGCCCTTCAAAAACCCTCAATATGAAGGTTTTTAGCGACGCTATTTTTAGTGAACTTTGACCTCAATTTGCACAAAAATACCACCTCAGATCCAACCGAGGCCGTGATCTAAGTTAGTGCTATGAGTGTACTTCAAAAATCCGAAATAATTTCCTGCGCGTTTTCGGTTTGAAAGATTTGAGACCCCTTTGAAGTTGGCGATTTTGACGATTTTTGACAAAAACGCCGATCTTCCGTTACATTTTATTTTTTTGCGAGACAATGGTAAGAGATAATGGGCATGTATGATACCTCATTTTAATCAGCATTAAATTCTGAACAAAGTGGGTGTGGTTTTAGTGGGAAATTGAGACTTTTTGAAAATTCGATAGAAACCCCCCTACCGACCACACCCCCTTTCCAAAATCAAAATGAATCATATTTTTAGGCTTTCCTACCCCCGTGGGAGGATTTTGGACCGTAAAATAATTTCCGCGCTATTTGAGGTCAAACCGTACACTGTGCGATATGGCATGCAAAGAGGTGCTAAAACATAAATTAAAATGGTATGGTATAGATTGTAATATCATTGATTCTTTGTTAAGTGAAAAAACTCAGTATGTATGTATCACCTGTAAGGAATCAGTAAGAAATTCTAAAATGCTGTCAACTAATATAGGATTTCCACAAGGTTTATGTATTAGCTGCCTATCGTTCCTTATTATTATTAACGACCTTCCCTACCATTTAAAACACAGTCTATCGATTATGTTCGCGGATTATAATTATAGCTGGTAAAATTGAGGACTTGCTAATTATTAAGTAGAAACTTGAAGATGATCTAAATGCAATTTATGTATGGATGAAGCAAAATAGACAGGAACTTAATGTAGATAAATGTGTTGTAATGATAATAGGTAACAAAAAGTATAAACGAATATTAGCAGATACTAGCATCTCCATTAACAATGTTCCTCTAAATAGAGTAAAATCCATAAAGATACTTGGTGTAACTATTGACGAAGATCTAAATTTTAATGATCACTGTAAAAATGTTGCGAGAAAATGTCATGGAGCTTTATGGCCTCTTCGTCCATTGAAATATGTACTAAGTCATCCTCATAAATTAATAGTGGTTCAGGCTTTAGTCAATTCGATATATACATATGCATGCCCAGTTTGGTTGATTGGAAAGAAAAATATAACTGGGATTGATAAAATAATTCGAGCATGTGCTCGTTTCATCTCAGGAAAATCCAAATATGACTCAATTATTGACGATATTAATAATTATGGCTGGCTATTGGCACAAAATGTTGTAAATTTTGAATTAATGAAAATATCATACAAAATTTTGAATGAGTGTGGGCCAACGTACTTTAAAAACTATTTAACACTGGCAAATGATACGAAATGTACGAGAAACAAGACTTATTCAGAACCACTACTAAATATAAAAAACAACATTGCAAAGAAATCATTTAGATACAGAGCCCTGAAAAAAAAAATACTCAATGTTCCCGAGCTCAGTCTAGAGTATATAAGGCATGTTAACTTTACCGTATTTAAAAATTTTGTAAAAACTTTCTTAATTGACAAGCAAAGAGCTGAGAGAATGTCCGAAATCTTTGAACTTATTGACAACTATGAATTTGAAAATTGTATAAATTGAATTGTCCTTGAGATGTAATAGCCTACTTGGTAGGGTATCTCATTGTATTAAATAAATAAATAAATAAAAATAAATAATTCTGCGAAATTTAAATTCATCACTACCCGGCAAGAAATTGTTGGCAGCATGGTAGAAAATTTGATTTTGGCAGAATTTAGTGTTACTCTTTGGGGATAAAGTCGTAACCACCGCGGCAGAGCCACATACAGGTATTTAGTATCACCTAATTATTTTTCGTGTAACGTCACCGAATGATCTCACTGAATATGTATGTATATCTGCTATCCTTGGAAATGGTTTGACGTCTGCATTCCCAAATCGCTTTTGTTCGAAGAAACAAAGGGAATATAAATTGACCGTTAAAAATGCGATATCGCCAAATTTTCCTACTTTTCATATTCCACTCTTCGATCCGACTATGAACACCCTGGGAAGATATCTGGGGTAAAAATGACTCCGAAATATATTCCCATCCTCTTCTCCTGTCTCTTTTACCTGGTCGATGGCAGTACGCCGGAACGTTTGATAAAAATGTGTTTCGAAATTCAGCAAGGAAATAAATAAATTTGTTATTCGCAAGTGGAATAATTATTTGGGCATGAACAAATATTATCAAGTCAGTAATTCCAACATTTGTTTGCAGAATGGAATACATCACGATGCATGAGTCACTTTTGGCCTGGGGATTCGGGATCATTAATTCTTTGCTTTTTAAAAATCTGGAAACGTTTTGACTTGACGCACCAAGTCACTGAATAATATTTTTGTGTACGTCAACACACCAGTTTTGCGGCTGTGATGGGCACAGTTCCGTGACCTTCTGCAATTTTTGCGATGTTTGTGGTTTATTGTGATTTTTCTGGTCTCTAACTGGCAGCGTATTCTTATCTATGTATGTAAAAGACGGTTAACATATACGCTGCTGCTAGATTGATACTGTAAAAGTAGAAATAAGTCACGAAGATCACAAAAATTACAATCCGTCACAAAAATCGCAATAAATCTCAAAAATCAAAATAAGTCACAGAAATCATAAAAACCACAACACATCACAAAAATCGCAACAAATCGCGACAAGTAAATCACTGTGACAGTCACAGTCATGTGATTTCAGGAACCCTGCAGCATATGCACAAATTTAGTTTATTATAAATTTTTTTACTCATGATCAAACCATTGAGATGTGATTGACGTACACATAAATTATTACACGAATTCAGAATTCGTTACATTACTTAAATTCCAATTTAATTGATAAAAGAATTTTTTATGACAACTCGAGACACATCTGGCTTTCACACATCTGTCGGAATTTGTCAACCAATTTCTGTCAATGCATATGTAATTTTTTCATAAATACTCTTCTCAAACCGCATAAATCTTCATTCCGTTGTCGACAACCGAATAGTAGAGAAGAATAATCGCTACACACTTTGATAAGTCAAGATGAAGTCAAATACCGCCAGAATTTTTACAGTTGTGGTGGGAATGTGGCTGGTTTCAAATAACCCAACGTACGCAGTATCGGTCAACGAGACGGAAGGGGTAAGGGTTTACATACGTAACCTTGTTACAATGATGTCAAACTTTTTTTGTAATAAGGGTACTTCCAATGGTGTTACACCTTCCAACACACTGTCCAAAAGTGTTAAAACATTGTCAATTGTACATACATATTTCAATTATTGGTTTGGACAGTTTTTAAGTCAGACTAAAGGGATTTCGGAAATGTTGGTCAAGTCAAGTAATCCTTTATTCAAGTGTCAATAAATATCAGTTAATATAAACTGGTTTACAATTACGGTTCAGCCGGCTAGATGTCGGTAATTTAAATGACATCAATAGTAACGTTAAATGACATTAATTATTAATTCATTGGGGGTATCCATGCGTACTTCACAACGTTCGCAAAAAATTCAAGGTTGCAAAGTTCGTAAACTTTTCTCCCGAAAATCGGTTTGCAAATTTGTGCAATTTGCGTGAATACCCTCATTGAGTTAGTGACGTTAATTATTTTTTAGTTATTTTTACACATATGTTTCATACCATGTTATCAAGTCAATTGACCCCGGGATATTAAGTATAACGTTCAACATTTCCCTCCTAAATAATTCTAGAGTTTGGCGCCAATTACTTACGGCCTGGCTAGACTGTCGTCACGCAACGTTGTATCCAACCTTTATTCATATCCGGCCGGATGTTTGGTGACCTACCCGGAAGAAACGACGTTCACATACCCGTCCTATTGGACCACGGGTTGGATTCGGTACGAGACCCCGACCAC
This sequence comes from Folsomia candida, assembly GCF_002217175.1. Lineage (NCBI taxonomy): Eukaryota > Metazoa > Arthropoda > Collembola > Entomobryomorpha > Isotomidae > Folsomia > Folsomia candida. Next base: position 9,544,034 of record NW_019091197.1, on the reverse strand, counting down.
CGTCCACTTTGAGAAGGACGACATCCGAGTCACGTTTTCCATTGCGACGACCCTATGCGTTGCCGAGGGGGAGGTGAAAGTCCCTGGGGGAAAAATGATGACTTTTCCGGCCAAGACGACCATGACCTTTAGTGCAGACACGACGTTGAAATATCAAGGGTTGACCGGCCCCATGGTGGTACGGCACGCGTGGAACGGAGCGGTTAAAGGGAAGGGTCAAGTGGAATGGGTGGACGGAATATCGATTACGGTTACCACCCCGGGTACCGGGGAAAATAAGGGGTGCATGGTGTAGGGTGACGCAACAAAAATGGAGTCATTGAAATAATTAATAAAATTATAGTCTATATATTGCATATCTGTAATTTTAGATGAATCTTTCAAATATGAATTTGCACTCTTATAAATTCTCCAAAATCCATTCAGTTTTCCAATTATTTCCATTAAATTGTCCATCCATCTTGCATAAAGCTCCTTGTATCGCTGCGTCTGCTTGCTCTCCTTTTCTCTACTCTGTGATATCACTTGTCTCTGTAATGTCGGTAAATTTGATAAGTGAGACGCTACACTCTAAGAAACTGGGTGATAGCCGTTATCATGTTCATCACCATATGATTCTACCGCTTGTGGTGATAGGCATCGTAACCTTTTTAGTTACATAATATCAACACTAGGTGATAGATACAATAAAATTGGTAACAAGACACCACTGCGCGATGATAGAACGTTGATAGAATTTCTTAGCGTGTGCTTCTTTAGATTTATTAATTTCAGTCTACTATTGTATTCCATATGCACCTACTTATTTAGCTTCACTAGGCGGAAGATTTGATCCTTACAACCTAATGGGAGGCAGGTGTTCCGAAGGGTTATTGTTCCGCGAACATTTGACAGCTGATTGACATTGGTGATGTTGTAATATTGATATAATGAGATAGAATATATGCACTAATTTAATTTTATATAGAGCATGTATGTGGTATGCCTTTGCGAATATTCCAAATGGGCAGGGGATTGGCGACTTCAGACCCATTCTTGCGTTACGTATTTTATGAACGTTCCCTAATTGCGGATTTAAATGATTGTTAAATTAGTTATAATAATTCGCCAAAATTATTTAGCGCATTTGTATATATTTATTTTAAAGTTTTATAACTATGTAATACAAAAATTTGAAATAGTGCAATTTAAGAATAAAACAAATAAAGTAAAGCTTGACAAATATTTGTTTCAAATATCGCATTGTCATACATACTTATTTCAAATTTTTAAGAAATTCAGAAATTTATTATTATTAATGTTTCTTTATATTATTTATAATTTACCATTCAGGGGGCCGTTCATAAAATACGCGACGCAATAAATCGGGTGTCACGTTACAGGATAGAATTTTAACATGGCAGAGATAGGCGATCTCACACCTTCCGTCCTGCGTTACGTGTTTTATGAACGCTCCTAACAAAATTTCTATTTTTTCCCTTCCTTCTGCATACCTCTCTCAATTTACGTTTCAACTTGGCCCTCATTGTCATCAATTTATACCAAAACAGTACCCCAGTATACCGTATCATATCCCTAATTTCCAACATAAAGATAATCACTAAACCCGATAAGATGGCCAAATTCAGGTAAAACAATGATCTTAAATGTTTCAAGAGAATAAAACCATCCCCCCCTTCCCCTATCTTGTCAGGTTTTCCCCATCTCGCTATCTCGGCAGAATGAATCCTAAAAGCGTTCGAGTTAATGGAGTCTTGAAACATTAAAATCCCGCTCTGCAGATAGGCATTATGCAACATGATGGCTTTCCTTGCTAGCACAAATTTGAAATATGTATACACCGTGTTGACATGGGAAAAGGGAAATTGGTCACAAATATACGTCTCATGTTCCCCCTTCACTTTCCACGAATCCATATGCATTTGCAGCCTTTCCATATAAACCGGAACCATGTTTCGCACATTAGTATCTAGATAGCCCAAACTTGACAAGTTTTCCCACCTTGTGAGATACTGGTCAGAAATAATTTTTGTGTTCCGAACAATAAGAAATGACCTTGTTTTACCAGCGACACCGTGACGTTCCAATTCTGTCGAAAAAACCGGGCTTTTCTCATCTATGGTCTGGGCTATGTTAAGATTCGCCGAGTGAATGATAACTATTTGCGAAGAGTTTATAAACTCTCCGACATTCTTGTACCTGAACGGTTTCGATGGTGTCATGAGGCTTGTTGTGAAGCACCCCTCATAACCCCAGGAGAGGAGGAGGGTCAAAATGACGAAGGTGACGTGACCCCGGGTGAAATTTCGGATGGGTTCTCGGGTAAGGAGGAAGAAAAGGAAGTAGGACGATGATAGCCAGACGGTAACATGACTCCAAATCTTGTCAGTGGTAGAGTTACTTGTTGCAACCGCGGTACTAAGGTCTTCGGTGGTTAACGAGATTACGAAAAAGGCTAGAAGCAGCCCGACCCATACTGGTGTCTGGAAAGGGGTAAGCCAAACTTTCAGTGAAGTCAGTCGTCTAGTGTAAGGACGGCAATATTTGATAAATGCTTGAACCTCGTCTTTCCACATGTACCGGTTCGCAAGACCGTGGGGTGGATCTTCGGTTAAAATGAATTGTAACGTGATACCAGACATGTCCGGGACCCGGCGGAGGCTAAAATTAAGATTGATCGCTAGCTCGACAATTTCTTCGAGATGGCTATGGCAAATTGGAATCCTTGAACTGTAATCCTGGGACTCGTAGTAACCCCTAATTCCACGATGTCCATATAAGTGGCATAGCAGATCATTCCTACTTCCCGGGCTCATAAAGGTGACCTGGATTCCTATATGGTCAGTATCGGTGGGAAGGAGGGGCGTTTTGTAGAGTTGGCGGAAAGCGAATTCTTCTCGAATGGGTTCGAACTTTTGCAGCTGTCTCGAGTAGTAGTGTCGGATTGGGATATCCTCGATTTCAAAGTGATTAAACGGATTCGATCCGTCAGACTCGATTAGGACGAGGTATACCGAAAAGGGAAATGTGAGACAGCCATACCAACAAGACATTCTTGGTACACGGTTACTTCGAATTATCAAAACAAATATGAACTCAGGTCTGACAATGAGATGTCTTAGTGAAGGCACATATCCGCCAAATACTATTTCCTTATCAAGGTCCGGTCTATTTCCATCCTCTTCAAGTAAACTTCTGCTTAGAAGACTGACACCGAGGTTGCCATTGTGTCGAGATATTAACGGCAAAGATGTCACGGGCAGGAGTGGTACGACATGTAATGCACGGTTAAAAATAACCAGGGAATAGTGGGCACTACTGGGGTGGGAAAATTTGAGAATTCTGTCATCCTCCAACGCCATGCTTTCCACATCCTGTCCAACTCTGAGATAGAGAATGCAACCGGTTCTGCTATCTGAGGATGTTGCGCCTTGTAGCAGGGAAAATAAGGGTAAGAATGTCGCAAAATTAGGATGGCAAGTAGAAGAACCCATGATAAAAAATGTGCCCAAGCTACGCAGGAAATTGCTACTGGGATAAGAATCAATTGTTAAGTATTCTGGCCACCTACTTGTCGAGGAGGATAAAAAAAGTTCCAATGCAAACAGACCCTCGTCTGGATAAGGTTTAAATATGTAACCTCAGCATAAAATTCTTCTGGATATTCTTAAGAATTATGAACATAAGTAATACCAACATAGAATTTTATGTAATACTGTTATGAAAATCGATAGACCACCATGCGCCGATTTGGGCGCTATCCATTAATTATATAATGCAAGAGAGGGTACGTGGTGGGTAGCGTGAGGTGCGTTAAAATTTGGGAGACAAGTTAAGAGTGGGCGTAACTGCGTTACAAGGGTGTGAAAAATCCCAATTTTTACGTTATCTATGGATGACACTTGGGTCAGAAGTTGTGCAAGTTATTAAATTATTCAAGCAGATAAATCCATATTCTGTAAAATTGAATTTTTTCAAGCTACATAATCGTGTATTGCTTCTTTCTATCTAGATTACGACACTCTTCATCGCTATTATACAAACATATATATCTAGTAAGACCAATGTTACTTATGTATACAATAGTTAAGAATTCAAGCTTACGCGACCAGGCCTAACCAGCAATGGAGAATAGTCCGGCGTTATACAATTTCCAATTTTAATCCAGTCAATCAAATCTGGTCGTAATGCGTCAAACAATTTTCTTAAGGATTGAGAATAATTCTAAATAAATTTTTAAATATAGGAAATGGAAATTTTGGAATTCCCAAATATCATATTTTTACTATGAAATTGATAATTTGACAGTAAAACTTGTCGATGGCATCCACCTCGCTATGTTACCAGGTCATGAATCTTACCTGATCGTGGAATTACCCGATCGGATAATAAATATGTAATACATCAGCGCCAATAATTAATTTATGAAACTAAATACAATTCGTAATCCTGATAAAATAAAAGCATTACATAAGCTTATCGTAATATTAGTACATACATACTCAATTCGTATAATCAAGCAAGAATTGATCACATCAAATATTTATTTATAATACAGGAAAATTTGCCAAAGCACCTAACCTAACCAAGAAGGGATAAATCTCAATTTACAGATATCTTCCTTCACTAACCTACACCACAGAATTATGAAAGGAGTAGATCAAGTAACTCACAACAAATAATAGCGTGTCAATCAAACACTTTAATGTATTCGTTGCAATTCATTTTTTCGAGAAGATAAATATTGCCAATTTTTAGTGAAATAAGTAGACTGTGGACTTGAAATACTCAGACACTTTGTAATTGGCCCTGTAAATGGTCAAGAAATAATTTTTAAATTATGAAATTCATGTAGAACATTCGTTTGGTGTCTACCTTTATAGTTTAGTAAACAAACTGGATTTTAATCCATTTTGCTCGTATTTGATTTTTTTCTTGACATCCTTCATCAATGACTTTCCGGAAGACTTTCCAACTTCTTCACTTATTTTCTGCCACTTTCCATTTTCCAATTTTGCTCGGATTTTGATAATATTCACATTTTCGTAATTCGTAAAGAAAGTTGCTCTATCATACCCAACTGAAATCCCAACTTTTTTGAAATTTTGAATATTTTTGAAAATTTCCTGAGCAGGGGTCTGTATTGAAAAAAAAATCATCCGAATTCGACAATGTTATAGTCTAGACAAAAATCTAACATATTTGAAAATTGATATTGCGATAAGTTATAGGGTAATGCAATTTATCCTTATGTAACATAAATTGCTTAGGGCAATGAGTTTTGCATAGCTTAGTGTCTAAATTAGTATACATGCTTTCAATATCGTATGTAATTAACTTATATTTATGTGTGACTAGTAATTTAATGTCTTCTATTAGTAAAAGTAAAGGTCTTGTATCTAAAAGTATTGATGGAATCTGGTTCATGATCGGTTGTAAAATAAAGTCCACCAGAGCACTGATATTTCTGTTTTATGAATTACAGGTGTTGGTAATTGGTCGACCTGGTGGTATTTTGTTGTATTTTTTATGAATTTTTGGCAAAATATAAAATTTACAGGGTTTATCATCACGGGCTTTTTTTCATGATTTTCACATCTCTGAGGGGGTGTGGCAGACGCAAATGGGGTCATGGCATCTAACCGCTTGGTGGTTTGACTATACTCATATAGTACTTCAAAATACCAAACGGGCTTTCGATTTGGTGACTCACATATGTGAATCACCCCTCCTTAGTCGTTATAAGGTGCGGCAGTCCGAGTCTCGGTATCGTCATCTGGCACATAATGCACGGATAGCGAGAGAACACATAATTCATGTATACAACAGTCCACCACGTTACAAACACAAATTACGAGGCAACCAGGTCTAAAAGCAATTCAGGGCTTGACTCTTTCCCTCCCTCCGTACGAGAGAATTCATGTATGAGTGAGGATACATCACGGCGTGAAAAGCGATTCCCTCTCTCTCTCTCAAGAAATGAAAATAAATGTATCGCGCGTCCAAAATTTCTCCAGCACAGCTACATGGAACAATGGAACAGATCGTCATGATCATCATTATATATGCAGTATGTGTAACACTAAATAGGAGTAAGTAGTCTAATAACTTTGTGCTTGCATTCATTGGGGGTTCCATCTCTCTGGTAAAGGGTTCGATGATCAGTTTTTTTCTGAAATTGGATGGAAATCTACAAAACTGTGCAAAGATTCAATTACGAAGCTATCCTGAAGACTATGGGTATTGTATCATCTCTTAAGAAGCAATAGGACAAAAAAGCGTGACTTGTCCTGTGTCGCCTTATCATGGTGAACTTGTAGCTCCAACTATTTTCTAGAAAATTTCCAAGTTCTTGGCCAAAAATAACAATAATTGTCGAAATGTTTTTGAACCATAATTTCGGATACAATCTCATCAAATATTGTTTGGAGTGTAGGTTAGGTTTAGCAATTCCCACTTCTTCCCACACTAATATGAAGTCAGATTACGAAATATTTCTAATTTCCCACTTCCCACTTGGACAGGAAGTGGGAATTTCCCACTAGTTCCCATCCCCATTTCCCTGTGGTAATTCCCACTCCGAAACCCTGAGTGTAGGTGTTGTTGTAATTTTGTGCATTTTGCACTTTCTTGCTAGATTATACAACTCGCGCATGTATGTATCTATCAGCACAATGCTTGCCAAGGGTGACAAATTTTAGTTTGGTTAATTAAAAGATTAAGTAATTATTTACTTTAGCTTGTTTTATTAGTTAATTATTATTTTTTTTACTGTTACTCGTATATAAATTATGAGCATGCTTTATTCATAGCAAACATTTACATATAATAAGGTTTTCCGTTAGTAAGTGTTAAAATAGTTTTATAGAATTTTAAATTTTCCAGATATGTTCCAACTATTTAAGGTATGGATTGCATATTTTTTTCGAAACTATGCCGCCCTTTCCATGGCATCCGCAAACATTTGCATATCAGTGTAGACTGGTTGGGTTTACTCTAATATGCAGACTTCCTTTGGGACGTAAGAAGTAAGCTGTTTTTGTTTCGTCCATGAACCAATATTGTTATAGAACCATTTTCGATAGATATCGGACATAACTCTGTTGTGGATCAGGTTGACAACTCTGAAATTATTTTTGGATATTTCGAAAATTATTAACTGTATGGAACGCATTCATATCGATGGGTTTGTTGAAACAGGAAAGTTTATCATTTGAAAATTGTATTTTACTGCATATCGTCGGCTTAATTCTAAATGGTGCAAAGTACTTTTCTGCTTAGGTTTATCATAGAATTGACACGGAATGGATTGCAAAAGTTATAATTAATTTGGCAGAGAATTTGGTTGCGATATATTTTGCATGTTCAAAAAAATAGTTTTAGGGTTTAATATTTAAATACAAGTTTGAAAAAATTGAGCAAAATGAAGTCGTGATTTTCATATACCCCGCAGGGATTACATTTGAATGGATGTCGCCTTCATTCTAAAGATTAATATTCTAATAAAATTAAATAATTTTAATAAAATAAAATCATTACATTTATGTATGTATTGTGTATGAACTACATAAATTCCCAAGATACGAATTTATTTGCAGTAGCGCATCCAATTTGTCAAATTCTCGTACCACTCAAATTTCTCCGTGTGTGAATTGGGTGTAAACTTTGCTCTGCTATACTCTGAATCCAAGGGGACCATTATTAAATAGGAAAGACAAGTGTCGTGTGATTTCCTGACACTACTCGATAAAAATCACGGTGTAGCTTGAGAAACGGTCCCCTTGTTAAATTGGAAATGTACAGGTAATAAAAATGCCATCTGATAAGTGTATACGAGTTGAGCTTGAGCGAAATGAGAAGGCTTTACTCCTTAATGCCATTTCACTGCCTAGGTAGTCTCAAGGGCTTCCACTCTAAATAATCCGGTAACAAAGGGCATTACCAGGCGGAGTATTATTTACTGGTAAACATTTGTTAATAATCACCTAAACTGGTAGCATCTTCAAATCCCGCGGCTTAACCTTTTCCCAGCTTTGTTGTAAAATTACTACGAGTCGATGACAAATTTATTACCGTTGAAAAACAGTCACATACACATTTGTTTTTCCCGCATTATTTAGAGTTAGAGTGCCCGATTTATGCACCTTCAGGTAGCTGACCTTATGCATGAGGTAGCAACCCTTCCTTTCTTATTTGTCAGTGAACAATAGACCTGTGTAAATTTATAGAAAAGGGTCAAATAACCAGATTTTAGTCCAAACTATCTAGTAACAGTGTTACTTTTATTTTAAATGCACCTCACCGCATTCTAATTCGAAGTCAGCATTACCTTGCACATTTTTAATAAATATTTATTCATGTTTTAAGGTTTGGAATATTTTTCACGATAATTAATTTCCTAGACACGTTTTGTATGTATGTAAATACTCGTCATGTGCATTAAGAACGATGGCCGTGTGCCTAATTTGCACATAATTTAACCATTTTAAAAACTGAATTCATCTCCATGAAATTTAGAAGTGACATTACGACAAAATCCCATTTTGCCGTTACCCTCCCAGAGGTATTTTTCCCATTTTTGGCACGTTTTTGAAAAATGGATAATTTTTCAAAATTGAATTATTATATGGAATGAATAGCATCTGTCATGATTTATTATAGGATGAAACCCTATAATGGACAGAGTTGCGTTAAATAATGCAATAATTATTTAAATAATAAATAATAAATAATTTTCATTTTCAAAATTATTTAAATAATAAATAATAAATAACCACAAAATTCTCAAAATTATTTAAATAATAAATAATAAATAACCACCAAATTCTCAAAATTATTTAAATAATTAAATAAGCAGATTATTTAAATAATTAATTAAAGCACTAAATAATTTAAATAATGTTTCCTTATTTGATACATCCTAAATAATTGTTGAAGTAGTACTATATCAATTGTTGCAGCCAAACACTAGCAAAGATAGCTTCAAATAATTCACTGGTTAATTTGAACGCTTTGCCCACTGGGTTCGGAAAACCCCGGGTTTGTCTAGAAAAACCCTAACCCTTGGGTTTTTACGGGGTTTTTGGGGTTTTTTAGGTTTTTGGGGTTTTTGTGGGTTTTTGTGGGCTTTTGTAGATTTTGGGGCGGATTGATACAAATTTCTTCAAATTAAGTATTAGAGTAAAACTAGGTCAATATTCGAATTCAGGTTGAAATTTTAAGCATTTTCATATGTGACTTGGGTTCTTAAGTCTAAGGTTCATGTTTAACATGTAAACCAAGTAGGAAATCAGGATTTGCTTGTTAATGATCTGTGGAAATTCAAGTAGCATATGAAAATGCTCAAAATTTCATTCTGAATTCGAATATTGACTCAGTTTTACTCTAATACTTAATTTGAAGAAGTTTGCTTCACTCCGCCCCAAAATCTTACAAAAACCCCTGAAAAACCCACAAAAACCCACAAAAACCCCATTAAGCATTGGGGTTTTTCCGAGATTTGATACCTCAAAAACCCCAAAAACCCGGGGTAGCGTACCCTGTTTGCCCACGAAATCATGCCAGCATAAGTAAAATCTGTTTCAATAGGAGTATAGGCAGAGAAGTTGTTTTAAAGTTAAAAAATACTTCTAATTATTGAATATGAGAACAGCTTTTCAATATCAAACTCCCTTATTTATCTTCGAAGTATTTTAAGCACTCCAACTTAATCCGATCCTTCGAATTATAACTAGCTAGCGGCCAAACGGTCCGAAATATCAAAGCGAAACCTCGTCGTTTCAGCAAGTGCATTGGTTTTCTTGAATTTCAATGTTCAAACTTTTGGATTAGACTGAAGTTTTGACATCATTTTGAGAAATATTGCACTTCAAAATTATTTAAATAAGGCAATTATTTAAATATTTAAGAAACTGTCAGTTGGAGATTATTTAAATAATAAATAATCTTCGCACTTATTTAGTTTTAAATAATAAATAATAAATAATCTCCGGGCGTTATTTATTTTTAAATAATAAATAATTTTCGAGCGTTATTTAAGCATTATTTAAATAAAAACTTATTTAAATAACGCAACTCTGATAATGGATGTGTCTTGTCTGTGAGTCAGTCCATCTCAATTCCTACTCTGCGAGGAGAGTCATGAGATATTGTCTATCCACGCGATGTAACACTAATATAGGGTTTGAAATGTAGTACTTATGCGCCAGAGGGGCGTGTATATGTATGTATATGTATGTATGTACTAAAGTCCCTATAGTGACCTGAATCTGACCTCCAGAGGGGAGGTCACCCTTTCTATTCGGTGCAAAGCAAATGGTTAAGTGCTATGTAAGCAACAATGTGAATCTTCAGTAATAAATAAATAATTTATTGACCAAATAAACTTGTAAAATATTATTTAAGGAGAAGATTGTGGAAAATATGTTGCTGCTGAGAGAGATTAGACTGAAGTTGTTTAAGGTAGGAGAGTTTAGACTGAATTCTGAGAGAGAGGAAGAAGGCGAGGAAGAACCTCGCTTCCCTGAGAGAAAGTCAGATTGGGAAAACCTGCCAGGTGGCAGGAAGGATAGAGTGTTCCCGGGAATGGGGCATTTCCGGACCCGTATCACTGGTTTGATCACGACCAGTGGTACGGGTTACAGCGACCTTACGGATGGTTATGCCCACCTAAAGTGCAGAGGTCAACGCCGCCAACCTTACGCCGCCGCCGCCGGTACTATTTTACGCGCCGCCGCCCCCGGGAGAAATTTTCGGCCCGCCGCCGCCGACGCTGCCACAGGCAGAAGTTTGGGGCCGATTTTATTTTTTCCTCAATACCTAGATTTTGGTCGAATTAAAATTTGGAAGGTCGATATTTTGTCAATATTTCAGTCCGAAACCATACCTTTCATTATATGGTCACTTCTGATGCACTCACTATGCGTATGCATGACGAAATTTTATTCGATTTTGTCCAGACAAATTTAAATTATCATTTTTTGAAAATATTTTGGCTTTACCTTAATTATGTCCTTGGATTTATTAACATTTTAAAAATTTCGACTTTTCAGGAAACCGTAGAAAATTTTACTAAAAATTACGGGTGATTCTTAAAACCTTTCCAATGAAAATATTTTCAATTTATTTCAAAAAATTTCAGAAAATATATTTATCCTCAAGATATTAAATATTTGTCGCGTAACTTGTGGCCAGAGTCCGGCTAAATATGTTCTTAAAAATCCTGAAATATTTATATAAAATGTTTAATCAAATCGCCGAAATACGTATAAAAATATTTTTAATTACTTCTAAATTTCTTCAAATTAAATTATTTGACTACAAGAATGTCAAAAAAGTTTTTACATTTCAAAGTGACAGATATCCCGCATTTCCACATGCCTTGCTGTCAAATTTATGTATACGATGATGGGACAAAATTAATTTAGTGCATACTTTAAGCACCCAATGCTACTGGGCAAATAACATGTGAAGTTAAAAATTTTTGTACATCATTTATTAAGTAGCGCAAGCTACTTTATGCGATCGGTTTGTTAGTCTGTCTGTCTGTCTGTCTGTCAACACTATAACTCGAGAACGCATCAAGATAATCGAAATCGGTTTGCGGCATCATACACACGACCCCAGGGGGAGGATCCCGTAAATTTTTGGACCACACCCCCTCGGCGCCAGGGGGTGTGGTCGCAGTGTGATCGGGGCAAAATGAGATTTATAGCGCAAATTAATTCTCAGCATTCTCAGCATTATTGCGCTACTTATGTATCGTGCTTTGCCGCACTTTATTAAGCATGAATTTCTGGCGTTTTTTACAAGAACATATTAATATTTTTGACAAAATCGCCGAAGTATGTAACAACATATTTATATATACAATTCTTCCAAATATGCAAAACATGTGAAAGCCTTGTGGCCTATTGTTGACCATAAGCAAGATCCCAAAGTTTCAATTTATTCTGATTATTATTAAAAACAAGAAGCACACAGAAGGATTCGTACGGAGGTCAGATGTACGTAGGCTTGCCGTGAGAAAAAAATCGCTGAAATGCGTATTTAATATTTATGAAGAAAACGGCACAATATTTTTTATAGATATTTTATACTAGCCTTATCTACAAAATTGTTTGGCATAGGCAAACTCTGTGAGACACTGCTCTACTAATTACTCAATAAAAACCATATTAATTTTTTTATTATAAAGAGACGACGTATAAGGGATCATAATAAATAATTGTGATCAACACACAAGGTAAGCTAACTATTTATTTAACTTTTTATTGAGATAAATAAATTATGTATCTATGAAGTCGCAATTTTTCAATTTACATAAGGTACCTACAAAAAAGAGGCTGTAATTTTAACGATTATAAAACTCATACCCTGTCCCATCCATGTTCACTGGAAAATTAGGGAATATCATTTAAAAACTTAAGTCGATGATAGAACACGACTCGCCTAATCCCACCAACCAGTTTTAGCCCTTGAGCATAATAATTATCTGCGATCGTCTGCTCGAGATACTCCTCAGGGGTGAAGTCGATACCAAGCAGGGTTTCACTACAGCCTGCCGGAGCTGTAGGAAGCACTGGAAGTGGTGGCGAAGGCGGTGGGTCGTCGTCCTTCTTCTCCATCCTCCTTCTCCCCTCGGGGGGCAGTAGACTTGTCGCCGACCAACCACTATCAGAAGGAAAGAGGGACGGATTAAGTTTTATTATGGCATAAGGGTCCGTCACGAATAACAAAACATCGGGATCGGACGGAGAAGGAACTGATCCTGCATCCGGTTGCTCGTCTGGGCCTGATCCCGGCGTATAGGGATCTTCGCGTGCACCTATCTGTTCAACCTTTTGTAAATCCACATTCGAATCGGGATCATTGTTAATCGACGGAATTATCAAGTCAATTGATTCTCTATGGTCTTCTTGTAATTTTTTATCCGTCACCTCAGCAATTTGATTGCCACTTTCTTCGCCCACTATCTGGATAACGTCTGCCTCGAGATCCAGTGAAGGTGTCCCCACTACCCCTTCTGGCAAATCTGCGTCAACTTTTCCCTGCTTTGCTGGTGTGGGTAGCATCCTCGAAGCGATCGGATTAAAGAATGTATCCGGCTTGTAGCTGACTAGATCCTCGGGGAGGTGCAAGTCCAATTTGGGGTAAGTTTGGCGCAAGATGGCAGACGTGACTGGATAAACACCCATGTGCGACAATCCCTTAACCGCATTCCACAGATTTATGATGTGTTCGCTATTCTGGAATTTAAAAATGGAAATGACATATTTCGTCAGTAACTGTTGAGGTAATTTGTTTAAGGATACCATGTAGGGTCCTCCTACATTATTTGAGACAATTTTACCCCCTCAAACAGTAAATGCACTCTCAATTTTATAATTATTAATTAAGTCTGAAGTATGTAACCTATACTGAACACATACTGTGAATTGAGCATAGTTTACTAAAAATGCAGAGGTATAAGGTGGTCCTCGCCGATCTTGGCCGGACTAATTTTAAATTGTTCACGTTCAGAAATAAACCGACCCGTATGTTTCCTTTCCCCTGAATGGGCACGCATTCGCGTGTAGCGGGATTTTTAAAAAAATCAGCCAAAAACTGGATTTTTTAAAACTTTTCGTATTTTCCCAGATTTCAAAAGTTAATCCCAATTTTTGTTCAGAATTACTTCCCCGGAAAAATTCATTTGTAAAAATTTTCAAAATTGGATATTTTCTTTCATGCCATTTCTGAATTTTTAATAACTCAAAAAACGTTATTTTTTGAAAATCACAATTTTCATCAAATTGAATTTTGTATATTCTCAGGGAAGCAGTTCTAAGCAAAAATTGTGTTTAATTTTTGAAATCGGGTTAAAATTAAAAAATTTATAGCGTTTTGAAAAGTCGAGATTTTGGCTGAGTTTACAAGCAAATTTGAAATGACAAAAAGTTTCCACTACGGGTTTCAAGCCAAATATTTTTTTAAAACTTTGAGTTCTGTCAATTGTCTCACGAAGGCAATGAATTTCGATTTATTTTAAATGTCACGGTTTACAAGAAAGTTACAAAATGTTATGAACAAACACGTAACAAAAAATACATTTGTGATGGGAATTAAATAAAATGTGTGTTATTTGTAATTTATGTTTGATTAAATTAGAGAGAAATGTTAGGAAAGATGAGAAATATTATGCTAAACTATTAGCTATTTATGTATTATTCAAAATACCATTTAGTTTGAACTTCCCACGGCTTAAATCAACCAATCCTGAGTTTTTACCACTTGTTACCAGTTTATACCACTTTTTACCATTTTACCAATTTTTACCATTTTACCACTTTTTACCACTGTGATGGTAAAAATCAAACCAAGTGGTAAAATTTAAAACACTGCTTAAATACTTAAGTAAGGCTTATTTCTGAAAGTGAAAAATTAGAAATTAGTCCGGTCAAGATCGGCGATGACCAGCTTACACATCTGCATTGTAAGTACAGAGTTTATTTACTTTTTAAAACGGCAACATTAATTGTACCTACTGAATCCGTCCAAATATGTTCGTTTCTTATTTACTCATCACGCACTAAACTATGGTTATCCCTTCACCCTAAATTTCATTCACCAATCAACCAGTGTACTGATTCTGCGCATTTATGTACGAACACAAAATATAATAATTATCATAAATAAACTTGACAACTTCCAAAATAATTTATGCATGTACATATTTATTTTGGAAGTTGTCAAGTTTGCTGCGCTTGGTGAATTTTATGTGTTCTGTGTTCGCTCACCAATAAACATTTGTAAAACTTCCTGAGTATTGAAAAGAGAGGACAACGAGGGGAAATAGTTACTTATAAATTATCAGGCTGGGTTGCAGATTTCCCAAGGAGATTAAACAAGTTTGGAATTGCGCCCATTTGAAAACCTGCAGTAATCTGGGTCCGCGTGTTGATTCGCTCCACAAATGTTGCGTATTATAAAACCTACCTCATATTTATCTTGAGACGCTGCCGTTTTAAACAATCCCCCCAATCGAGCGTCCACTGGGGTGAAGGCGGTCTCTGGGGCCAACTTCCTGTCACGTTGCAGCACGCCAACGTATATCCAGAGAAGCGCGAGCGCCACGACGTGTTCGTATCGAGGTCCAACTTTTTCGCACATTTTGTTCAGCATTCCACAAATTAGGATGGACGGATCCTTGGCGGTCGAATATTTGGGGGTAATGACCATTTCAGCGATCAGCGCGGGTAGCCCCGCCAGGCCGGCGGGGGAACAGATCTTATGACACATGGCTAACTGCAGTGGATCGAGATGAGCGGCAATGTTGTTTTTTTGGACCGGTTTTTTGTAATAGTCGCAAATTGACGGTTTTACGGGGTCATATCCATCCATCTTTTTGGGTGGGACAAGTTTGGGGTAAAAGTCGAAAATTGACCGTTTAACGGGTTTACCTCCGTACGCAGTTAGGCCAATAAGATCCACTCTAGTCAATATTTTTCCCTCAGGTTGAAACGTATTGGCTTTGGTCAGGATGATTTCTTCCATTGTGCAACGTTCGGAGCCTATTTTTCGAACATCTTTTTTAACCATTTCCTCCCAGACGGGACCCAACTTCCCGGAGTGGTGAATCATCACCATGATTTGGTGGAGGTCGAGTAAACTCTGAAATTTTAACGAATAAGCAACGTTTTAAAACAAGGGGATTCTTAAACATCATAGTGACGTTATTTTTTCGAAAAATTTGCAATTTGAGTTTTCGTTTAGTTGAAATTAGACTTTAGTTTGCGTAAATGGTCCATAGCTCGCAAAATGTCTACGAACGGTCCTTGGTCCAGCATGTTAATGAATGATGGACCAAGGACCGTTCGTAGACATTTAGTTTGCGTAAATGGTCAACCGAAATTTGAAACCACTTCGGAGAAACGATTCAGGTTTATAGTTTTAAACAGGTTTCCAAACTTTTTCGTAACGTATTCAGATAAGATTGTTCATGCAAACTAAGGGAAATACGAATTACAAACCTTGGCATGATTTTCTATGCAAAAAGTGAACAATTCCTTAACTTTCCGACATCTTTCACCTTGAAAGAGGGAGTTCTTTTCTTTGCTCAGGACTTCAGCATAAGCCCAACAAAACGCGACCCATTGGTCGCCGTCGACTAACGGCTGCAAACAAAATTGTCAAATTAACCATTTTTTTATTTGTAGGACTCCTGTGCAGTTTTTTTCGATAAAATTCTCTGCAACTTTTAAATACCAGAACTTAAATAAAAGAATTAGATTTTTTAATCAATATTTTCCTCGATGTAATTCTCATTTTACATCGTTGTAATTTTGCAATTTTTAGTGACAAGAGATGAGAGATAGATGGTCGATTAATCCAAATATTTTCCTGATGACTAAATCGTCGTAAAATTGGACATGAAATACTAATGTCTGAGGGATTTATGTAGACATTGTTTGCGTCAGGAAATGTGTTACACGACCAATTTTCCCAAGAAATTTGTGAATCCGCAAATCTCAACTAAATATGTCGGAATTTACGCGTTCATGGGTGGGTAGCTTTTAAAATTGGTAAGTATCACAAAAAAATAATTTTACCAACTCTAACAAAATTCAACTACACCCTTCACCTGTCGTTTGAGTTCAGGTAGTCCATTATGTTTTTTAGAATCTACTGTGACCTAGATGAAGGAATCATTCATATTTCCGTGCAAAACTAATTTTTGGCACCACATTCGCCAACTTTTACTGTTTTTAATTTTAAAACCGCCATAACTTTTGAAATCCTGGACGGATTTTCATAATTTTTTACGAAAATCATGACAAAGAGTTCAACTTTAGAATGCCAAAAAATTATGGTTTTTAAGTTTGTAATTTTCTTAAACAGGGATTCGTCTAAAAAATGGTAAAAATATCTCAAAGATTCTAAATTTTAGTTTTTTTATTTTTTCCTTATTATTTTGACTTTGGTGACCATTTTTAGTATACAAATTTCAAAACCTGACGTAAACAGCAAAAGTTATTAAGGTGGTCGAAAATACAGAGTTTTAAGTTTGGCGCCACGCCATAGCGCCAAAGATTAGTTTTGCACGGAAATATGAATGGATCCTTCATAAATTTATGGTCCTAGTAGATTCTAAAAAACATAATGAGCAAATTTTGTAGTTTCCTAAAAAAAATATTGATACGATTTGTTAAAAGTTTGCACAATTTACTGAGTTTATAATGTTACCAAAACCTGCGCGAATTGCCTCAATACATTTTACTTTTTTTGTGAAAATTCTACGAAATTTTGTCATA
Source organism: Folsomia candida (assembly GCF_002217175.1). Lineage (NCBI taxonomy): Eukaryota > Metazoa > Arthropoda > Collembola > Entomobryomorpha > Isotomidae > Folsomia > Folsomia candida. The sequence continues at coordinate 9,526,743 of NW_019091197.1, read as the reverse complement.
ATAATATTGATACACGAATTTTAAGAATCATTACCACTCTGTCCTCGAGATATCGGAGGCATTTATGAACGTCCCTGTCGCGCCTAACCAGACTGACTAATTTCTCAATGTAGACGAACTCCGACCCCTTGGGAATGTTGCAATTTTTATATGTCACATTATATTCTTCGATTAATTCTCTAAAAGCGGTAAAGTTTCGTTCTGGTTTCATATTTTTATGGACACTTTACACTTTCTAGGCCAACGTTTTAAAGGATTTGGAATTTATTAAAATTTATAATTTCCGAGAAATCTGTGTAATTGAGGAACATGTGTTTATGAGCAGCTTTTATGTACACTCGATCCTTTAACTGGGTGAGGATGAGTTTGGTCTAAACAAGATTCAGCGTAAGAAGATATAAGTTCAGGTTGGAAATGCATGACATACAAGAAGAAGAAGCATGTGAATGGCCACACAATAAAGACATACGTCAGCCCAGCCAGATTCTAGTGTTACTAGATAAACTGTTATACAGAAGATAAGTTTATAAACCTGGTCGGATACCCGTGACATAAATATGTCTGTCAGCAGCATGCGAATGGCCACATATCTATGTATGCACCGTATGCACATACCTGCAATGGTGAAGGAGTCAGGGCAGGGGCGTAGCCAAGGGGGGGCTAGGGGGCTTGAGCCCCCCCCCCCAGAGCCAGGAAAAAATAAAAAAATAAGTGAAATAAAACAAAATACGAAAATAAAAATAAAATTTAAAAACTGAAAATTGGGTCACAAATTAAAGGTATAAATGTGAAGTTATTTCATAATAATAACCGATTATCTTAGTTTTTAGATTTAGGTCGTATTTTCAAGTTTTTTTGTTAGCAAATTTTTCTTTAACAATTCCCATGCAGTCTTTCTGCCACATCCGAATTTGGATGTGGTTTTTTTACGGGCTTGCACATAGTTTCCGCTTTTAAATAATCAAAATCTGGCTATTATGATGGTCATAACCAGCTTATGTATTAAAACACATAAGCAATGGTCGTTCCCTCACATTAAGAAACCCAGATAAAAAAGTTATGTTTATTCAAGTTATGTTTAAATTTGTCTCCTGAAAAAATAGCAAATTCATTTTTGAGGAAATTCATTGTGCTAAAATTGGAAGTGAATTTGCTAATTTTTTAAAAAATTCACGAGATAAATTTAAACATAACTTGAATAAACTTAGGGTAAAATTCATAAATTCTTTGTAGTACCAAAAATTAACTTTACATTAAAGTATCAAATGTTGCATTTCTCTCAAAATTCATGACGTCGACGACGTTTTAGAATTTGCATATAAATACATTAAACTAGGGTTGAGTGAGACGATGAAATGGATTTTTAAACCTGGACATAGAACATGCGGTGCAAAAATCACATTTGCGCGAAATATTTGGCGAGAGCTGTACTAAAATATGTGGCTTTTCTTACGCTTTTTCAAAAATAGGACTGCCGTTGGAACGATGAAATGTTTAGAATTTATTTATCTTTCCCTAATTTCATTCCTATGGTTATGCAAAATGGCGATGAACAAGTTTGCCAGTTTTAGTTCGTAAATTGTGAAAATCCGGAAAGTTTTCTAAATTTTAGTTTTTTCAGTCCCATCATAATTTGAAAGTTCAACTTATTTTATAAAGTGCAAAATTTTTTTTAAATATTTGTTTGTATCGCAACAAAATTGGCGGGAATTTGAAAATTGAACTTCACACTTTCATGAAAACGAGACAAAATGATCCTACTGCTCTTTTAACGCATTTTTTAAATGATATGATTATTTTTCCAAGTTTCAAAAAAGGTTGTAAATTTCCAGTTTATAGTAGAACAGTTATTTTGTTATATATAACAAAAGAACTGTTCCAAGCCCCATTGGAGATTTTGAGCTTTTATGAAACTGGAAAAATTGTCAACTGGTCGGTGTGCTGCATGGAAAAGTTATTTTGGACCACGTTAAAAACCGAAATTTCCAAACGCTTTTGAAACTTGAAAATATAAATAGAAGGAAGGAAGCTTATGAAGGAAGCAATGAGGGTATTCATGAGTTCGCGTGCTCGCATTGCAGCATAAATTTTTCGAAATTCCGAATATTTCGAAGCAACGAACTGATGACACTTCTCAAATGAGAAAAATTTGTAAATCTCCACTAATTATCAAAGTTTTGCATCTGAAATTTGTCAAGTCAGAAATTTCAGAAATTTCAAAAGCCAAAACTTCGGTAACTAATTGAGATTTACAAATTTTCCCATTTCAAAATTACTCATATATATATGAGTAATTTCACATATATGTGAAAAAAAATAATTTGGCAAAATAATTTGTCGAACTCAGCACTAGCCCTGGAGATGCGCAAGTTCCCGAATAAATTTTCCAATCAATTTTTGCGAACTTGCGAACTTTATTTTTACAAACGTTTCTTACGATGCGAACTTGAAACGTATACCCTAAATATTTACAAATACGTAACATAGAACATCATGGTTATTGTAGTTTATTATAAATTTTAGACCATTCTGTTGCGACAAGAAAGGAATTTTGTTTAAGAACTTCTTTGCACATTATAAGAGAAGTCGTACTTTTAAACTATTTTTCGAAAAAATGGGGGTTTAATTTTTTCCCCAGCTTGGCATTGGCGAATCAGTGTCCGGCTAAGTCAGGAATGTGGCAGCATTCTTCCTAAATATTACATTCTAAAACAATGGGTTAAGTTTTCTTCCAAAAATTACAGAAATTGAGTTTTGTCAAATCTTGCAAACTTCGGTGATTTTTAGCAAAAAACCGTGACACACCCTACCCAATATTTTTTAATTATATTATTTAGTATAAATGTCCCAACATTCCTGACATGCCTGGATACGGATTGGACAACGCCAAGGTTTCGAAAGAAATTGAAACCCCATTTTTACCACAAATTGTATCGTATCTTGCAAGTTTAGGTTATTTTTAGCAAGACAACTATGACACCTCACCGGCGGCTTTTTATATGTTATGCCCATATGTTGCAAGTATCTAATCCAGTCAATAGTTGGACCGATATCGATGAGTAAGATACGATAAAAATTTAAAAACTAGAAAAATCTGGACATTTTTCAGGAATATTTTGGCATCCGCGCTAAAATTTTTCCTTGGGTTATATTTTCATGAGTTCGTTTATTAATGTTTTAGTGCATAATGTAAGTGGCTTCATTTTTTACCTCCGACATTTCCACAGATTCGGTTGGGTTTTAAAGATATGGCCCAGCAAACGACAAAAAGATGAGTAATTAAAAATTTTGGTTTTTTTCTCAGAAAAGTGGTCGCCGGTAATTTTTTTCAACTTTTCGTAATTTATTTATTATTGACCCATTATGACCTTCAAAATAAAATAATAAAAAGTTGTGGCCATTTATGACCCTCTGATTTCCTTTAAGAAAAAAACTAAGCAAAATTCACGGAATTAAGCAGATTTTCACAATTAAAACTGGCAAACGTTTGGATCATTTTTTAGTAGATCGACGCGAAATTACGGACAAATAATAATGCATAAATACTTCATCCCCATACCGTTATCTATTCAAAACCAGCATTAGAATTACACATTGATTTGCAGTTCTCGCCAAATATTTGGAATGATTTTCGAAACATATTTTCGAAAAATCACGTCCTCGAGAATGAGATGACGTTATTTTACAACGCTTCTGTCGTGACAAAGTTTAAGTTACACTATATTATCTGTCAATTAAGATTGTATGGAAGGAAATTGAGATGCGACAGAGCGTAAGGTAGGACTGCCAATGAGTTGAGTCGAGTTGAGTTAGGGGGTTAACTAAACTCAACTCAATAAGAAAAATCGTCGACTCAAACTCAACTCGACTCAAATCAACCTCAACTCAAACTCGACTCGACTCAAATGCCAACAACTCAGACTCAACTCATGTGAGTCGACTCCATGAACCTGTATAAGTTATATACATTCATGGTTGACGCACGTCTGTAGCGTAGAGTATTTATTTATTTAACTTCTATTTAATTAGTCATTGTTAACAAGGTTTTGCAGTGCAAAATTTGCACTTTAGATTAGAGGTTGGTTTGGTATTAATTCGATACTAATATATTAGTACTAGAACTGATTTAGAGAAATTTTAGTGTCAAGGTAATTTTTGCAGTATAGTATACTGAGTATACATATTTCATTTCTGGTCCACCATCGAAAATGCTACATATTTATATATACCGTTAACTTGATACTTCAAAGTATGCGGCCAGGTTATGTGTATTTCGTACTCACGAGTTAGACAAATATTTAACCCTTAAGGCTAATAAAATTGAAGAAACTATTTTATTTGTCGTCGAAATTATGAATTTGAAATGCACATGGAAATTTAAGCAGGGTGACGTTTAGCTTCATAATTTCGACGACAAATAAAATATTTTCGTCGAATACATAAGTACATATCTAACGCAGTACAACTATTAATCTTGCACTTGCAATCAAAAATTTGACAAAATTCCATTTTTCTGCAAAATCTTTGACCACCTGAAAAAAGACTTTGGACCATAATGATATTGCGAGAGAAATATGAGATTGATGTCCCATTTGTCTCCGCATGTCGCTTAACAAATCTTGGTCAACTTCAGATTGTATATTTTTATTTCAGCCTGCCTAGGAAATTCTAGCAATCCAATATGCGAATTATTTAGAGAGAAAGTAATTAACGACGAAAAACGTGATTAATTTTATCGCAAATGGCTGCCATTATATTTTAGTGTCTACTTCCGTAAGGTGAAAATCTTGAAATGCCCAAACCAGCATCCAAAAAAATCCTTAATGAGTTGACTCATGAGTCAACTCGAACTCGTTTTTCGTAACTCAACTCCAACTCATTATTGCTCAACTCACTCATTTGGAACTGAGTCGAGTTATACGCTCGACTCAAACTCAACTCGAACTCATTAACTCATGAGCCAAATGAGTTGACTCGAACTCATTGGCAGTCCTAGCGTAAGGTTCTCTACAGACAAGAATTTTTGAGAAGTTTATTTACATGAAAACTTGGTGGTTCTTAATACATAGGGCTAAACTAGATGTGCTAATGTGTTTATTCGGTGTTAAAATGTTTTACTTAAAATGGTATGAGCCATTCGGTAACTGAATGTAGAAATCTTAAAGCTAAAAAGGCCCATTTATTTGGGTAATATGTATTTTTTTGGCTGAGCCCCCCCCAGGACCCAATCCTGGCTACGCCGCTGGGTCAGGGGCCCTTCCGTGTAACAAAAATTTGCAACGCACGAGAAGCAGGGTTCGTATGTTTGTATAAATGCTAGGGTAGGTTATCCGACGGATCGGATCGGATCGACGGTTCAACGGATCGGATACTCCATTATGTATGTCGGATAATCCGATCGGATATTCGGGCCAATCCGATCCGAATCCGACGGATTTCCGATCGGGTCGGATAGCCACCTGTAAATTTTTAAAAGTCAATCAAATCTGCTAATTATACATGTAAACTAGAATAATAAGCTTATCTAAGTAAGTGCTGTAATAATTAATTACAAAAACAATTACACTTGATTTTACTTAAGTAATTGATAACAATTATTTTTATAATCAGTTACTTCATTAACTATAAGAAACAATAGAGAAGGCAAAATTAATTTGTATGATGGCTTAAAATTTGTGCAATTTTATGTACATGAAGAATCTGAAATAATATTGGGGTGGCCCATGTGTGCTTTTTGCACTACGAGCCAAAATGTGCGAATTTTTTGCGAATTTTGAGAAATTTGTATTTTGTCATAAAATCGTCAAATGTAGTGTAGTGTAATTCACGAATTGCAACCCAGCAAATCCTTCTCTAATTTGGCCACGTGTTTATTTATATTTTTCCATGAAATATGAAAATTATGAACAAAAACTTTGAACGAATCTTTCTCTCAATGTTTTATTACTGAACGTTAATTCTTCTCAGCGACATGCAAAACACAAATGCTCATAAGGGAATATTTTCTAATTTCCTAATATATTTTTATTTTTTTTATACTAACATATTTAGTTTATTATGCCATTTCAGCTTGATTTCGCAGGTTAAAAATTTTTCCAAAACGTAGGATGTCTGATCGTCAGGTTTTCTTTTATTTAAATTGAAATGTTCTTTACGTTAGGAGCGCGATTTCGACAAAATTTTATGCGAGAGGTACAGGTAGGGTTAGAGGTCTTAAAAATGGCTTGTCGTTTTGCACCTTTTAGGATATTTTTGGCAATATATTTGTTGCTGAATTTCAATGATGTTTCCCGGAGTCCACGTCATATCTCTATCTTGGTTTTGAAATGGGTCGTAAGGGGATCCCCACCCCCACCCTCCAGACAGACCTGGGGGGTAGCTACATAAATAAAATAGTTACAAGTACACTCTTACAATAAATCATGTTTTTTTTCAAGCTACGCCGGGATTTTGACAGATATATTAACGAATAAATCTGAAAATTGTGGTCCAAATGACTGTAATTTTCGCGTTTTTGAAAGTTTGATATTGAAAAGTAAACTTGAGCTTACCATCCTCCATAAATTATGAAAGGGTAGTTGCTCTGACGTGCCGATCGGGTTTTTGTGGGCGTTAATACTTTTGCGGTGCGATGATTCCCCAAATTTAGATCAGATTTGGGACTTGCCAATTTCTCAGGTATATTCTCCACCATTGATGCGTCCTTTATCGAGGCAGATAAGACTAATAGGATTGATGATAGCAAAAATAATTGCAGAACCTGATTTTTTAAAAAACGGCGGGTTATTCTAGATATATAAGAGGACAAGAGTACGCACGTATACACATTTCAAAACGCCGCCCTTTCGAAAACTAAATGCACTGTGAATTCTTTGTTAACCCCTTCGCTCCAACAACAGCGACTTCAAAATTTCCTTAGATACCATTTTAATTCCAATCTCAAATCTCAAACATATGAAAAAGTAAGTGAAAAACTCGAAACGTCGATACAAGAATCAAAAATTCCACTTTTTTACATGGTGTTGGTTAGGAAAGGTTTAAATATTTGACAGAAAAAGTCTACAAAAATTCCACCTTTTAGAATCGAGTTTTCGGCTTTTTGAATTGCAGTTTTCCATTTTTCCATTTTTTCCTTGGTTTCAGGTTGTCATCGAACAATTTTAAACTATACAAATATGCAGAGTTGGGAAAATCTGGATTAGGGATTAGTGATTATTAATCCGGATTAGAATTAACTAATCCCTAATCCTTAATCCAGCGACGATATAATTTTTAAACTAATCCTTAATCCCTAATACACAATTTCATTATTGGCAAACTAATCCTAATCCCAACAAGAAAGATTGAAAGTAATCCTTAATCAAAAACTAATCATGATTCGGGATAATTTTTTTACGAAAAATACTCTGGTTGCCTATGAATTCCTCTCCCTTCTACCCTGAATTGCTCTATACCGTCTACTTATCGTTCAATTTCCATGCAACACTATTAAGTATTCTCCTGGTTCGACTAATCAATCTTACAGCTGCACTTTGCAGTCTGAAACTTTTCTAATTTTCTAGTAAGCTAAACCAAAAAAATTATTTCCGGCCTACATTAATTAATGTTATGTTCCATCTAACTCTTCCCAATTTAACTGTCATCCTGAAATTTCTAAATCTTTCAACTGTTTAAAACCAGGATACTTATTTCTACCGCGCAGCAGATGTAAATTACATTCAAAGTAATTATGGTTCCGAAAGACTGAATAAATTAAAATTAATCCTTAATCACAAAAGTAATCAGTATTATTTAAAACTAGTCCTTAATCACAGGACTAATCCGGATTATTTAATCCTAATCCTTAATCCGGATTGTTGTTAAGAAATATCTAATCCCGGAAAAATCTAATCCCGGAAAAATCTAATCCCAGAAAAGTAACTAATTCTAATCCTAATTATAATCCAACAATCCTGAGAAACTAATTCTTAATCCTTAATCCGGAGCAAAAAAACATTTAATCACCCAACTCTGCAAATATGTATACTTGGTCCTTAACGGGTTAAGTAAATTCAATATAAAATCCAGAGTAAACTTTACTCTCTAACCTCATATTGAAGTTAACCTCATATTGCATTTTAGTAGAAGTTAAGTTAAATTAAGTTTTGAGCGCATTTATGAAAAGAGTAACACTATTTTTAACAGTGTATAAAAATATGCAAAGAGAAATATACAAAGTGAGCAACGTTTTCAATATACTTTTTTTTTACTCGTGATGGTTTATAGATTTTGTTATGGGAAAAAACTTCCAAAAAATCAGAGATACAAATATATAATAAACTTTTGAATATGTGTGTAGTTAAATATGGATTTTAAATACCTACTAATAATAAAATTTTAAAATAAAGTCAGAATCAAAATGATAAAAATACAATTATATAAATTTTCAAGTGGTCCATTTACCAGCAAGATTTTTTTAGATTTCCTCACTGTTAAAAATGTGCCCATCTTTGCAAATGATGCAATTTAATCGTCTTGTTACCCCGATGGTGACAACGATACTAAACATGTAGAACAAAGGCTGGCTTCTTGGGGAAACATTTGATTAGGTAGAAACCGGTATTCTCATTCATACGCCAATCAGGCCGACACTATATTTATGCAAATAATGACTATCGCAGAATCAACATTTTTCTGATAGTTGGTCGCAGTGGCCGTGGAGGCGCGGGGACACCGGAAATTTGTGTTTGCATCGGGGATTATCCATATAGTACGTCATCAAAAATTCTTGATTTTAGCACCCACCCACCCAATGTAAACATTAAAGGATAGGGAATTTTAACATGGGAAAGATAGGAGGACCAAAACCACCCACCCACTAAAATGATGACGTAATATATGGACAATCCCATTGTGTATTTAATTTATTTATTTTTATAGGAATCAAAAAGTGGGCTCGCTTTGTTGTGACAAGATTTAAAAACGTATTTAATTTTTTTTTTAACAATTGTTCACTCATTTGAAAATATATTAGAAAATATTATTAATTATTTATTCATTTTATTTCGAATTCGCCCAATTAAATAGATTTCCCAATAAGGTGAAAAATGAGTAATGAATAAAATTAAGCATCCCTTCTTATTAAATACATACGAAATGAATAATTATTTAATTTTCATTGGTTCGAAAATTTGAAAACTTTATTCGTGAATTGTTGGAATAATGAATGAATATTTTGTTCATTTTATACGTATTGAATTGATTTGAAACACTTAGGCCTTTATCCCCGTATTGTCGTTTGTGTTATACGAGGTAGTTTAACGGGATCAGAAGCAGTTTGGGGCCGCACACATATTACGTGGCTCAAAAATTTTCTAGACCCTCTTCAACATGGGTCATAAACATTGGTACGACATCATACAAGGTGTATGGAGACCCCCCACCCCCTCTCGCGCGGCGTAATCTATGCACGGCCCCTGGGACAATTAATTGATCGTCAACAAAATAAATAGGTACAAGAGCATTAAAAACTCGTTTCTACCCATTCAATGGGTTGGAGAGTGGCTCATTTGTTGGACACGGGTACCCGGGCGTGACACAATTCGGGTACCTGACGAAACTAAAAAATCCGTTGATGACCTTACATACATAATCAAAATTCCAATCGAAAGGATGTACGCAAATACGGATGATTAAATCTATTTTGACGTCAGAGTGTCACTGAATTAATTATCAGACAAGTACGGGAGTCAATATATATTAAACGTAAAACAACTCGTTTGCCATCCGTCAATGACTTTGTGAACGGATGTGTTGTCGTGGAAATCTGCAGAATTAGTTTAGCTGAAGGTACGTTAACGGGGCTTCCCCCTTTTCGAGGTTAATTGGGGTTGGAGAAATTTCCTAGTCTCGAGAGATCAATATCAAGAGGTCAATATTGAATTGACGATTGTGTGTCCTATGGGGGGGAGAGGGAGGGTCGTGCAGAAAGGATGGCGCCAAATTTTAGAAGAATTCCTAATTTCTGAAATCAGAGGGTTGGTTTTTTAATTATAAAATTTATTTAAATAATACGATGGAAATGAGCATTTGATTTCGAAAAACTCGATTATATTTAAATTAGTATGGTTACATATTTTTTGGGATGGAAATATAAGGAGGAACATGAGAATATTTGCATATAAAAGGAGTTCCTAATTGTTAACGTGTCTACAAATTTTTGTAAATGATAAAGTTAACACACTGATAAATTTGTTAGTTGGTAATGATTTAATACCAGTTTTTTAGGGGTGTAGAAATTGATTGTAATTGCGTCAAGATTTTGAAATTTCTTTGAAACCAAATGTTATTTATATGCACTCTTAGATTAGAAACTGGGTATTAAAAGAAGTGAGCTGTATTGAGATGTGAATCTACCACTTTGGCACTGGGGGGTTGAACTACCCTGGTAAATCTGGTATTAAAATAATACTTTGTCGTAATAATTTTATTACTAATTGGTATTACATTGTATACTATATTAGTATTGACAATAATAATTTAATACCAAGTCACATATCAGTCTACCGATTTAATTCATTTGCTTTTAAAAAATTATTTTAATTTTCGTCAAAACATTGACTTTTTTAAGTGTTTTAACAAAGTTTTCCAGCAGATTCGTTTATTAAGTAGCGTTAGCTGGTTTATGTGATTGTTTTGCCCGTCCGTCTGCAGGATAGGATTTAAATATTAGCGACTCCTAAATTGATGGAAAATGTCTCCTAAATAATATACAAGCTGCCTACATGCAAAACGCCTCCTAAATGAAAAAAAAAATCTCATATGTATTTACATTTATCTCATAATTTGGTTATCTATGTAAAACCAATTCTTATCAGTTTCTTCGCTGTATGTTCCACACATCATTCTTAATATCCATTCTATCGGGCATCTCAAATCCTCCCATTTTGTACCAAGGTTTTATGTATCTCGTTTTAAAGTAATTTTAAATTAAAATGGCATCCCAAGTGCTCCGATTTGAATCTGGTGACTCTGACAGCGATTCGAACTCTGAAAATGAGACCAACCCAAGGAAGAAAAGAAAAATATGTGAGTGGGAGTTGCATCAGGAGTTTAATAGTAAACTTGAAGCACAGAATTTCCTAAAAGAGCAAAAAGAATGGAAATACTTGAATCAGTATTCTACGGAAAAAGAAGAAATTTTGAAATATGTTTGTCGAGTGTCAAAAGCGTGTAGCTCGAAATCAAGGATTATTCTACCAAAAGATTCATTGAAAGCATCAGTCGAAAAGACAATTGCAAACCATGACCATGAGCCAAAACCTTTTCGTGGTAATGCTAAATTTTACTTCATATTTGATTCATGTTGATCTGACTCATGTCATCTAGTTTATATTAAAATATATATTTAAATATTTGCAGGTATTTCCGATGAAACAAAAAAAATCATAGATAATCTTTTTGAGATTGGAACGACGAAACCAACTACCATTAAAAGAGCGTTACAACAACAAAATATAATTATAAAGAAGACACAAATTGCAAACTATTTGGCATCAAAGCGCAGAAATCGGGGACCTAAAATCATCTCATTAGGAGAACTGCAAGCAGAGGCAAACAAATACAGTCAACTTCCTCACGACTTGGATGAACCGTACGTTGATAATTCTGGACTTGAATTTGAAGAGAATCAAAAGTGGTTTGGAGTATTTTTATCGACAAAGAGATTGCTAGACATTGCGCTTCAAACACAAGTCATTCATTGCGACGCAACATATAAATTATCATGGGAAGGATTCCCCGTACTGGTTATAGGAGTGTCTGACAAGGACAGACACTTTCATCCTCTTGGTATTTCCGTCACAGCATCAGAAACGACGAGGGACTTCGAGTTTCTTTTCCGTAGTATGGTGACAAGCGTCGGACACAACTATTCTCCCAAGATTTTAATTGCGGATGCAGCAGAAGCAATCACCAATGCATTCAAGACAGTTTTTGGAGATGACTTCATTCGTGTATTTTGTTGGTTTCATTTATGTAAGAACATTGACTCGCATAAATCCCTTGTTAAGGATAAAAATTTGTGGGCGGGTATAAAAAAGAATATGTCACAACTTCAACTGGCTAAATCTGTGGAGGAGTTTAATGTTGCCCAAACATTATTCTGCCAAAAATACAAAGAAAGTGCGAAGGATTTTATTGAGTACTTCAAAAATGAACACATTGCTCAAAGATGTGGCTGGTATGAAGGCTTGGCTCTGGGATATCCCTCTACAAATAATGGTTTAGAATCAACAAATGGATGGATTAAAAAGCAAGGAACATTTAGGGAATGTTTGTCTATGGGTGACCTGTTTCGATTTTTCATGCAGCAATGCAAAGTTTGGTCGGATGAAAGAAATCCTGCTACTCCAGATGCAAAGTTGTTCATCCACACTCCAACATTAACTTTGCAAATGCAAACTAACGCATTCCAGTGGATGACCAAAAAACCTGACATCAAATATCGTACAAGTGGTGACTCAATTCTTCATTTCATATCTGCAAGTGGAAAGCCAAAATTGAAAGAAGATGACATCAACAAATTTCTCCGAATGAACGAAAAGCTATCATGGAAAAGTTTTGACACCTATCAACAATCTACAACACGTCTATGGAAAGTAACTTTCAAAATCTCTAATTGGCAAGAGTCAACATGTACCTGCCCAGTATTCATGAAAACATATGTGTGTAAACATTTAATAGGACTTGCAGTTCATAAGGGTTTATTTGCACTTCGGCCTGAGGCTAAAACTATTCGCCTAGGACGTCGGCGTGGTCCTGGTCGCCCCAAAAAATCAAGCAAGGCGTTGTTAAAAATGTAAATCTATGATAATAATATGAAATAAAAGATGTTTTTTATAAAACAATTTAGGAGCTACTTATGGATTTATATGAGGCCGCAAAAAAAATAGTTAGAGACGTTTTGCATGTAGCCACCTTGTATATTTTTTAGGAGACCTTCTGCCATTATTTAGGAGATACGTTAATTGCATACCTGCAGGATATCTCCAGAATAAAACGCGGTTTTCGCCATTGTGCTTCTAATTTTTAGTTCTTGGTCGAGTTCGATAATGGGGTCAATCGGTCCACCCCCGGGGGAGTGGTCCAGACTTAAATTTAACCTAAATTTTCATATGTGTTGTCATTTTAAATGGAATTTCGCCACGAATTGAACGACGTCAATATGTTTGACCTTAGACCTCGCTTAAGTCGGGGTCAGGGGGTCAAAAAACATTTCATTTTCATATCGGGTGTCATTTTAAAGGAAAGTTCACCACGAATTCAAGACCCTTAAAATTTCAAAATTTGTGACCACATGACTGTAAGGACAAGGTCAAAAATACAAAATTGCCGTATATGGGATAATTTTTGAAGAAATTTGAGTCGGTCTGACGCTACTTTTTACACCCGTTTGGAGGGTTTATTTGTTAATTCTTAATTGATTTCTTGGTTAGATTTAGGGTCGCTTCCTACACCACGAGCTGCTCTCATTCGTCGAATATTTCAGAGAAGGGTTTCATCACTTGGGATGGCTTGAATTACTTCCGCGGAATAGTTGGCTTTCACAGCGGAAACAATTTCACTCGGCCCAGTGAACGGATTGTTAAGGGCTTCCGATTTCAATTTATCTCTTAAGCTGGCAACTTGAAATCTAAAATTCGGCATACAAAAACTTGTACACCATTAATTATTTCATTCGAAAAACTTGGCGACGCGTAGGCGGTACTGTTTTTGGGTAAAAAATAGTGTAGACTCTAAATACACTCTAATTAAAATTTACTCAATGTTGAGTAAAACTGCCGCTAACGCAATTAAATGTGCAAAATGGACGCAATGAAAGCCAAAATTTATCCACTCTAAAAAAATTGAGCAAAATTTACTAACTTGGTGGCAACATTGCCACCAAGACGAGCTGTCTTGGACAACTATTGAGTAAAAGTTACCCAATCAAAGTTAAAATTTATCCAACTTTAAAAGATTTTTGCTCAACCTTGAGTAAATTTTAACTTTGGCGGGGTAAATTTTAATTAATGGTGCAAAATTTACCCAATTAAACTTAAAATTTATCCCACTTTGACGGAATTTTGCTCAACTTGCTGGGCAAAATAACTTTTAAAAACAAAATAAATTTTACCTTGGTCGGGCTAAATTTTACACAATTAATTGTGTAAGTGGCAATTTCACTCAACTTTGTTTTGAGTGTGCCGAGAGAAAACATCTAACAAGGGAACCTCGCGATGTAATTTTAAATTTCATTAACTAATTTAAACTTAATTTAATTTATTTGAAATTTAATTAATTTTGCACAATTAGTTGTGCTAGAGGCAATTTTACTCCACATTGAGTAAATTTTAATCAAAATTATTGTGAGTGTAGCCTCATATCGTCACAAAACGTGTGCTTAACCATTTTCAAATTTGTTGCAAACGTATTTAGAGTATTGTGCGTGTACTCACTCGATTCCGGATCTCCTACAAGTATGTTCCTTTGAAATGATGACCGTGTCGGCGGTGTTGCTTTTAGTATTTTTGATAAGGCGGCCGGTACATTTTGTCGTCCTGCACCTCCAATACTCGCGACGGCCACGTGTCTTGTACGAGACGTAGGAATGGTTTTGATACTGTAAGCAAGGCTTGTTCCTCTGGGTAATGGAAATGCTGAATAAGTCATTTTCAGGAATATTGACATCTTGATCGTCGTCAGATCTGTGGGAAGAATTTAGTAAAAAAAACAATGCATTTAGGTGATAATCATAATGTGAACGGGTCAAGTGTAGCGCTAGAAGATTTTAAAATCGTGAAAACCAAGCTTCAAGACTCGTGAAGCGGTTTGTGACATGGTTGGAATATTTGAGGGTAAAAATAAGCGATTTTTAACCAAGCGAAGCGGAAAATCGCACATTTTTCAACTTTGACCTCCAATACGAAGTACTCGACAAACGTTGCTTGTACTGCATAACTTTAAATTTGGACAAAATTCGAGCATTACACTTGACACCGTCGTATTGTCGGTTTATATATTTAATATATTATCTTACTCTGTGACCATATTTAGCAATTTGGTGTCATCCTGAGGGGGGCTACAATTCATCATGAAAATGCAACATGAAATATAATTAAATTGAGATTATTATGCACCAATGGAATCGTATCGTAAATAAGCTTTAATTAAAAAATCGTGACGTAGTTTTTGTTCCGAAAATTTATGAAAACTCGTAACTTATTTTATTTTACGATACGATTACGAAGGAATATGGGATCTCACATAAATGATGTCACGCAAAAATGCCGATTTTTCCAGCCGGGTCCCCCAACCTTGTCGCGCCACCTTTTAGCATGTCGCGCAAGTGGGGCTGTGCCACAAATATATTCCGTGCCGTGACATAATTTATGGACGCCCCGCCCATTTTATTAAGTAGCGTCAACCGCTTTATGCTATCGTTTTGTCCGTCTGCAAAACCCCTCAACCTAATCAAACCAGGTTTTCGCCATTGTGCTTTTCTAATTTTTAGTTCGGGGTCGAGTTCGAAAATGGGATTAATAAATACGACCAACCTAAACAACGCGAGGGGTGTGGTCCAAAATTTTGCTATTTATGTTACGCGGCTGACGCCACTTTTTTATGCTTGTCTAAAACAATTTAGTTAAAGCTACTCACTCGACTGGCGATCCCACACGTGTACAATTGTGTTCTTTTGAAATGATGATGCTTTCAGTGGTGTTGTTCTTCAGGGTTTTGATGAGGCGGCCGGTGCATTTTGTCCTCCTGCATTTCCAATACTCTCGAGTGCCACGTTTCTTGTACGAGATGTATGAATGCTCGAGATACTGCAGGCACGGCTTATTCCTCTGGGTAAGGGAAATATTAAACGAGATATTTTCAGAGGTGGGATCATAGTCGGGGTCGTTGTCATCTCCAGATCTGTGGGAACATGTAGGTCAAAATTATGCACTCTTAAAAATAATGTGACCCTTTCGACAGGAAAATGCAGTCGGAAATTAAGTTGAGTAAACTGTTCAGAATAAATGACACCCTTTATCGAATTACCTCTGGATTCATTAGTACACTGTAATAAAAGTCGAGTAAAATCTATCCCGCCAAACTTAAAAAATTTACTCAAGGTTGAGCAAAAGTCTTTCAGAGTTGGATAAATTTTAACTTTTATTGGGAGACTTTTACTCAATAGTTGTATTAGTGGCAATTTCACTCGAAATTGAGTAAATTTTACTAAATCTTTTTAGAGTGTATATTGTAATTAATTTAGAATTCAGAGTGCATTTACTGCTAGAAAGAGTCACACAATTTTTAAGAGTGTGCATAACTGGGACAAATAGTTTATAGAAAATTTGTTCCACAAAGAAACCTATAGATTCCTTAGTAGCACAAATTTTGTAAACAAATATATTTTACTCAAGTTGCGTCTTATCTTACTCTGGCAAGTCGTTATCGTAACGTAAAGCTTGACTGCTTAACTGGTCCATTTCTTCTACAGAATCAGGAATTATTTCGGCATCGAGGTAAAACACATCGTCAAATTCTTCTTTAATGTGAACGTCGTCATTATCTCGTCGGATGGAATCTGTACATTATCAGGGTAGAAATTTGTTTAAGAAATGTTTGGTGTTTTCCAAATTTACAGAGCACAAATTTCAAAAATATTCGCAAGCCCGAGTCGTGTTTTTTTTAAATAATTGAACACCTAAATTTGTAGAGGATTTCATTGCCACGACAAATTGGAAAATTTTCCAGATATTTTGCTCATCTTAAAACTGGACTTTGTAATTTTCATTTTTTTACAAGTTTGAAATATATTTTATAAGTTTTACAATTTGCTCAAAATTCTGGTCACAATGATTAAATTCACCTTCGACTTCCGGTTCCATCAGTTTTGCTCTATTACCGGTCGTATTTCTAAGGTTAGTTCGTAGCCCTGTCAAAATTCATGAATTAAAAAAAATTGAGACTTTACACATGTGAATAAAAACATTCTAAGCTACCTTTCGTGTTCCGAATATTTCCCAATTTTAACCTCGCCCCCTCCAAAAGTGCGTCGAGTTGGGTTTGCAACGACACGATTTCCTGTCGAAGGTCGTAAACGTCCTTAATCATGGCCAAACAGGCGGCGCAGGATTCCACAAGGTCGGAGGAGCCGCCCAGTTTTTGCGGCACGTCCGCCGTCATCACCAAAGTTTTAAAGAGCGTCGTCAGTTTGGCGTAACGGCGACGCGGCTGCGCTTGTGAGGAGAGGTCGGCTGACCCGCAGACAAAGCAGGAAGGGTCACCTTTTGTCGCCATTTGTAAACTCTGCAAAAAAATTGAATGTGAAAAGTTTTTATAAAAGCTTGTTCATCCAAATAAGTTGATAATTATTGGATTTTAAAGAACGTCCGGGAATGAATGGGAATGCGCGCTCTAGCGAGTATATTGACAAATCAATAAACCCGCGAACTATAATAATTTAAATTTCTGAAAGCCCACTTCATTAGGGTCAATTTGGTATATCACTCTTAAATTTCAAAAATGGATAAGGGTAGAAGAAGCTTGTTTGAAAGGGAGCTGTTAGGAAAACGAGTGATGGAGTTCTACAACACGACAGCCAACCGAGACTCCAAGGTGACCTAGAACTTTTTTAAGCAGGAAGGAATTCCAAGTTCAAATGTGTATTCCTACATAAAAAAGTTCAAGGATTCCGAAAATGTGCAATTCAAGAAGCCAGCTGGTCGTCCGGCGAAGCTAGCGACCACTCGAGTGAAAAATAGAATTGAAAAAATTTTCAAAACCAAGCCATCAACGTCAGTAGCTGTAGCTGCCAGGAAAGTCAAAATTTCCAAAAGCTACCTGGGGGAAATTAAGGTCCATAAATTAGGAATCAAAGCAAGGACCAAAAAACCTGCACCAAATTACAAGCCCGTACAAGAAAGTCGGATCAAGGATTGCTGTCAAAAATTGTTGAAGAAAATGCGTGGAAAAGTAGTGATCCTGGATGACGAAACGTATGTTCCGGTTGACCCTTCAAATCTTCCAGGGCGTCATTTTTTTCATAGCTCGGATCCCTCTGAAGTGGCTTATGAAGAAAAAGTACGAAAAAAAGACAAATTTCCAAAGAAATATTGCATTTGGCAATGCATCTCCAGTCACGGACATGTATCAGACCCGGTAGTTCTCGAAGGGAATATCAATCAAGATATTTATCTGAAAAATTGCGTCAAGGCTGGATTGGAAGCATTTATTAATAGGTTTCACAAAAATGATAAAGTTTTGTTTTGGCCTGACCTCGCCACTTGTCACTATGCAAAGAAAGTGACCGAGTACCTCAGAAAGAAAAATATTGATTTCGTACCAAAAGATATCAACCCACCTAATGTACCCCAACTCCGCCCAATCGAAAAATTCTGGGCACGTTCTAAGTCAGTATACTCCCGGCTTCAAGATGTGCCTGACACCTTTCGAAAATTCAAAGGACGATGGAAGAAAATCACCTCGGAAGTGGCAAAAACTTCGGGAAAAAATTTAATGAAAAATCTTCGCAAGAAAATCGAACTAGTCGCCAACGGGGGTGTGGCGGCCTTAGCTATTAATTAAATTATGTAGGTACGTATTTGGTATTATACATATGCAAAAAGTTTAAAATTCCGATAACTCATTGTGATTTTATGACCACATTTTCAGACCATTCCCATTCATTCCCGGACGTTCTTTAATTTTAACTAATTTTTTCAAAGTATTCGTATACATTTTTTTGCAGCCTAATAGATTATGAGACCGGTCGCTGCTGCAAAATGATCCTAATAAACGGCTCGTTCCATTAGTTTGATTTGCTTTATTTAATTCAAAAAGTAATTTAGTCTGATTAAAAATTAAAGCAATTCACGCTGTCCTTTATAACATATTAAAATCCGTAAATTTAGATTCACGGACGGATCGTATCTATTTTATGAAAAGAATTGGCTGAACCTTTACAAGAATCCGACTTCCATGTTTTGAAATATGCGAACTTTTGATATTGCTGATGAGCACAATTTATTTTTCAAAACTTGGTTTTGTTATTATTTCGCAACCTGCTGATGTTGATGTGGGGAGAGTTTGTCGAGACGAGGGTAAAGTGATGAGAAAAGTGAGAAATTGTCGCTTGAGAGTGAGAGAGAGTTTCATGTATTTTTTTGTTTTCATAAAATTTTATTTTTGTAAGGTTATCAGGTGAAATGATTATTCAGATGACTGCTTAGTGCTTATTAGGTTATATTTTAGAACAAGAAAGATCCGTTTTTTATAGGATGAAATTTTCAAGGGTCTTTTTTTTAAATATACGGTTTGTGGTAAAGTAAATGAGGCAATATTTATTTACAATTCGAACAAAACCATGTCACTTTTCCTGCCAAAATAGGAAGCCATCTTATTTTTTTAAACCTCAACGTATTTTGTAGGTGGGGAGAAAATTAACTAATATTGAGATCTCCTGGGTGGATCAATTCCTCTTCGTTGCAACGTGCCGATAGGGAACGTTAATGTAATACGTCATAATTCAAATTGGTAAAAATCATTGTATATTTTTCCCATAAACGTCAATGCCAATTTTGTAGACACGAATAAACCACCTTAATGCATACACCCATAAAATTAATGACTTTGAAATGACCACGTACGCCATTCAGTCACCTTGAAGAATAAACCAGTTTAGCCCGGCTTTGGTATTGCGCCAAGTTAACTTTATTGCAGCAATTAGATAATATTTGATTCTAATTATACTTTCGATCCCAAAAACCCCTTCATTTTAAAGTAAACGTTAATTGTCGGAGATTAAATAAATTGCTAATTAATATATCTTCTTGAGTAATAACTCATCATTAAGCAAATAGAAGAAAGTTTTGGTATAAAATGAGGAACGAATTGGTAGCAAATTCATTCACTAATCTTCCTCTGAAATTAAACAAGTTTTCAAGCCAACTCTACCCGGGTATCAAGCAAGATGAAGTGGATGGTTATTGTCACGGTAAGCGATATTTAGCATGAAAGTTGCTGACAACAAATTTATCATATTTCTAATAATATTACAATTTTAGGTTTTGGCACTCTGCGTTTTGCACGTTTGTTCTGCTACTGAAGTTGAGGTAGAGGTCGCAAAACGGCAGTTTAACAATAACAATAACAATGGTGGATTTAGAGGCGCTTCCTTTAATAATAACAACAACAATGCGGGAGGCCGAGTAGCGAGACAGTTCAACAATGGTGGTGGTGGATCCTGGCGCAACAATAATAACAACAATAATCGCAATCCTTTAAATGAAATCTTTTAGATTAGCAAAATCTATCATTTTGAAATAATATGTGTGTTCAATTATAATTTGTAAATTGTTGATCAATACATTCTGACATTTCAAAACAACAAATCTTATCCCCAGAATAAATTTATCGTGGAAATTCAAGCATCGTAAAGCTGGCGACCTGCCAATGATTGCCCCCTTCGAAATAGAAACCGGTTCCGTATTGGTCGTATCAAGTGGCACATTGTTCCACCAAATATTTACCACACTTGGATCCCGACTAAGGTCAAGTTCCATTCAGCAATTCTTCCGAGAGTCGTTTGGTTGTCGGGTTGATTCGTTGCCTTTGCACGACACCACCGAATCCGTAAAAGATGCAAAATTTAGCCAATTAAAACGTCGAGTTGGAAAAGGGCGGCATGGTAGCTAGAAATGAGTACCATTCTATCGCTTGGTGAAGGTCGGAAGCCCAGGAGTACTTCATACGGTACAAGGCTCCATTGGGATCTAAGTATGTCTATAACACATCCGAGATTAAAAGTACTCGCACCAGCTCTGGCAACAATGGAAATATAAGTTGTCAAAGGGAATGACAGAGCGTTGCATAGTGGCCCCTATGGAGAAGATCTCTTTCCCGTCAAAATCTCCGTTTGCCCCAATGCTGGTGAGTACTTGATCAAACCTCTCGTCTGATTCAGGCCATCTGGAATACTTTCGTATTAGCTGAGCTACCTCGGGACCGAGGGATTTATTCTGTCCGTCATACATTTCCGAGACGTTTACATTTCCGTGACGGGAAGCTATAAAAGGGACCGGCCTTGAGGGCCTATAAGTTGACGTCATATCTTTTGCATCGATTCCGTAGTATCAGAGAAAAATCAGGCTCAGTAGATATGTAGAAATAATAAACGCTCCAAGCGCCAGAGTTTCCTTTAATGTGACTTTCCATAAGTGTTTTTTGACCCCATGACCCCGACGACGACGTCAAAGGTCAAAAAGTTTGGCGTCGTTGAAGGTATAGGTGCAGGTTTGCGAATTTTGGGCCAAGATGTTTTATTGTTTAATTTTGCAGATTATGGTGGTACAAGAACAAATCAGTACGGTAGACTAAAATTACCTTAAACTACTTTTGTAGGCCAAAAAGAACTGAAGATTTCGCCATGTCAATTTTTTACAGCTTCAGGGGCCATTATACCCAAAACGGCTAAAGATTTCTTAATACTGCCAATTTGAGAAATGTTGGTACTTACATTGGGTTACTAAAAAACCGCACACCGAGCTATCATCATTCAAACCCGATCCACAAAAAAAAATATTTTGTCTACGTTTTTTTCTAATATTTCGCTTACAGTACGTTTACTGTACTAGGCTTAAATCTGACCGTAGGTTTGGGCTCGAGTAATTTTTATTTCAAAGAGCAACTACACCCATACAACATATCAAAAATTTGGAGTTTGGTATCTCTTAGCATTTTTTCTCATTTTTTGTGCATACTTTAGCTCGCCTGAAAAATTTTGAGGTGTAAGTTGAGAATTTTTTATGTAGGAATGATCTACTCATTAATACCTACAATTTGGTATATGGGTCGACCCTAGGTCATTCACTTTTAAAAACGGTGATTTAGGGTACCAAACGGTGGTAGTGAGTTACGCCGGGTTTAGACTTCACGTTATCATCACGTTCTCTCCCAATCCGATTTTTTGATTGGTCGAAATTTTTAATCGTCTTGGTGATATTTTTGATTGGCCAATTAAAAAAATCAGATTGGAAGGAGAACGTGATGATAACGTGAAGTCTAAACCCGGGGTTACAATTATCGGTACACCCCTGTGTTCACCAACCCGTTTTATTACTCTCCCACGCGTTTTATTACCGGTTTTATTAAAGGGTGTTGATTGAATTCTTTCCAAGAACTCGTGAATATTTGAAAACGTGTACCTTGAAACGATGAAACCTTAGAGGTTAATTTTTGCTATCAGAAATATTTACATCACTAATTAGTCTTTCAGCAATTTATACTAATCATTCTCTTAACTCGCATCTATCGATGTTGTCCTAATTTTAGTAAATTTGTCTCGAGTCGCTATTGGGACGAATTAAAACAACATCGCAAGCGAAGAATAACCAATGAAAAAAATATTCATTTGATTCTCTCCATGAGAATAAATCGAAGAAAAGCAAAGATTCACCCAAGTATCTATTTACATGAAAATTGACAAGAAAATACTTCCAGCAATGAAAAAAATGATACATTTCATGTTTTCACAACTATTTGGTGTAGTTGAGTGGATTGTGGTGGATCCACGGGGCGTCGTGATAAGCCAGTCACATCCCGGTAGTACCGCCCCAATTTGAATAGCTGTATTAGTCTGATACGTAAATCCGTACCCGTTCGATCCCACGATGTCCGAGTAGAAGCGGCACGTTCCCCACACGTCAGTCTTGTCCGCTTTCAGCTCCCATATATTCAATCCAGAGAAATAGTAGGAACGGATGATACTCGGCTGAGTGAAATTTTTGCCAGGCGGCTCCACAAAAAATGACGAACCCGTAAAATTCGGTCCCGCAAAGAATCTTATTGTCCTCTCGATTTGGTTGACATCCCCGAAACGGGTTAATTTCAGTAAACCACAGTACTCCATAACGGCGACGAAAGAGCAGTTGTCATGTTGCCCGGAATATATTAATCTGTCATGGCATTCGCCATTATCATTCCTGCAAAAATCTACGGACCATCTACATAGTACGTATTTTAGAAAATAGTTTAATTAGGGAGATATTTAATTTATAAGGTTTGATTAAAATAGATACGTACAATCCGTTAACTTGAGCGTACAAAGTGGACACTCCGACGGGAAAAGTGTACGTGGTTGATGCAGTTGCCGAGAAAACGGGGGCAGTAAGACATTGTGTTGAATTGTACAGATTTATAAATTGTGAACGTTGCCCGGTTACGGTGGATGTGATTATCAAGAAAATTAAGGTCAGGAAAGAAGCGTAATTTGACGACATTTTCGGTCTGAATTTGTTCGTGGTGAATACTGAGCACAATTTGTACCGAGTTACCTTACGCGACGTATGACAACTTTATACTGGTGTTTGATGTGTATGCAATATCTGCCATGTATATACTGCAATATTTCTATAGTTGGTGATAAGTATGATGATTCAGGATTTCAGGGTTGTACAAACTCGGAGAGTAGGGAAGCCGTGTCCTCGGGGTTTTCGGGGTTTTGTATTTCCGTGTGCGCCCAAAGTTATTATTGCAACCGTGGAAAAATTCACGGTACATACCCTGGTTGATGATAAATAGGTACATATCGTGCGGTTTACCCGTATATGGATGTAGGTGTGCGATACATTTGTATGCATACATGATTAAGCTTATTGAATGGTTGATAAAAAGCATCTTAACAGTTTTCTCGTTCGGCACGTTTGCATCGAATAACTAATGAAAATGTGACCATGCTAATAAAGTCTTTGAGAGCATCTGGCGTGAAATTGATGTCCCCCTTTTATCCCAATTCTTCATTGCATATGTTAGAAAGCAATGATGAAATAATTATGATTTATGATGATATTTATTTCCTGCTGCAAATTAATAGTTCACCATTACGACATGACAGAAGGAGTTGGCATGTAGATAAACCTCTTAACGATGACTTGTACGTATATTTTGTAGCATTTTATTTTCTGTGCGGGTCGAAATATATAAATTCGATTCAATAATTGAATTTATTCAATTTGTTCAAACGATGGCAGCAGCCCATACACTATTAGCAATTTGATAATAAAAAACAGGCGAAGTAGATATATTACTCTAGCGTGACGAAATTAAAAATTTATACCGTGTTGGTATAAAGTCAAATTACTAAAGGATGACAAAAATGATAACAAAATATAACAAATTAGACACCATCAAAGTTCAACACTCGTGCCACCCACGAACAAAGACAAACAATATTAAAAATCGGAATCTGTTCAGACACAGGCAAATTTGGTTTGGACAAGATTCTAGTGATTTGCAGATGTGATTTTCCGAGTCCCACGGTAGCAATTTCTACTGTCCCCCGGCAGAGCGGGAGGAGCTAAATGTTTGAAAAAATTCCTCGGTGTGAGATTTTTAGTTAAAACGAGTCTAATTATTTCATGTATCATGATGCCCCAGAATTTCGAAACGGCACTGATTTTTGCTCGGCAAAAGGGCACAAAAGCTGTTTTGTCACATGGCCGTTTTGCTAGGGAGTACACACATTCTAAAAACTGTGGTAACAACGCGGTTACCACTGTACTCTATATATGACTATACCGCCATGGTAATAAAATTGTTACGGAATAGTAATAATTTGTTACCGTGCCGGTTGTATTTTTAAAACGGGTGGTAATAAATTATTACCACTCGGTAACAATTTTATTACCATTGCGGCATAGTCATATATAGAGTACAGTGGTAACCGCGTTGTTAACACAGTTTTTAGAGTGCAGGGCATGATGATGATCATGTTCGAGTTCAGGTCAGAAGACGTATTGCTTCCTTGTTTTCCAAAAATTATGGAACCAGATAAATATTTATTATTTAACTTGTTGGGATAGACAACTCCAACCCAGTGACTGATAATACATTACATTACATTATATATATATCAAATATCTTTAAATGATAGTGAACAAATTCTAAAAATACAGACTTATTATTTAAGTCATGATATTTACCCACTTAATATATAAATTGATAAATTCATGGAAAATTATTATTAAGTGGATATTTTTATAAAGGAGTTTAACCACTGAGGAAAATGCGCAATGAGCCAAATAATCATGCACATATTATAACGAAATAAATAATATCAATCATTTGATCTCTTGACATCTTGGTTTCTTATTAAGTATCCCGATATGCCACCACTTTCGATACGAATTCGGTACGAGGTCAGCAAAGTCAGATTTGATTCGTGCGAATTCGCCGACAATAGAACGAGGCCGGAACGAGTTCTGTTCTACACGTTCAATCGGAAACGGAAACTCGACATCGTCCCGAAGTCCGACTTAAGTCTGTAAAACCGCTTTCGTAAAAACGACTCAGAAACGCAGTCAGAGTCATGTCGTATTACCGCATTCTGATCGAATTAGGATACTCGCATCATTTCTGATTCCGATTTAATACAGGTTCCCATAATTCGTACTGAATTCGTAATGAGAAATTGTAACGAAGGTGTAAATCAGAATTCGCATCCCTGATTTTAATACACCTTCGCTCCGACTTCCCCAACACAGCTTGACTAAATACGGGTTTGTGTTTTGAGTCAGACTCAAACATCGACATGTGCAAGTACCAGCTCCCTCCATCATTACCAAAATGAGAAATAAAAACGTGAAAACTAAAAAGTGAGCAGTCTCTAATTTCCATCGAGAAAAGAAAATTGCAATTGTTTGCTGTTGGTGGTTGACTGCTGCAAAGGCGTTGTGTTCTTGGCCTACCGGTCCTTCTTCTGACGAATTTTTAGGAAAAAACACCTCTCCAAAATATAATTGGCCAAATTATCCGTGCACCGTTGCAGGAATTTAGTGAGTCTTAATTTATACTCCCCACTATACGTCATCAGTTTACAGTCTTTCGGTTTAATTTCTAAAATTGATATTTCATAATTCTTTAGGCTCCTTAGAATCTGCAGAGATAGGATGTTCAGGCAAAATAAATGGACCAGGTCCTTCTTCTGGACGGAATCTGATCAGATTCCGTCCCTAGTAGGAATAAGTTCGGGAAGCGAATCGGAACAGAATCCGATCGTGGCAGGAATCCGAATACTGATTGGGTTCGAATTCCGAAGTAGATGCGAATGCGTTTGGAGAATTCGTTACGAACACAACTTGTGCGACAAATCCGTAGTTCGATCAGAACGTGTTATACGAAGTCATTCAGAATTCGTTCCGAAGGCGGGTGGCATGTCGGGTATGACCTCGATGCATCATCTGAACATATTTACATTAAATATTCATATTACATATTGATTTATAAATAAGTATGTTGGATGTAAGTCTCACCACACGTTATAGATGCCTATTAAATATCACTAACGAATGAAAAAAGTAAAAATAATAATTTTATTTTTTACAGAAATATTCACTTAAAACAAAAATTCAAGAAATATTTCGTCCTCGACAACATTCTTAGCTGACAGAAAACTTATCCCCGTGGGCGCTTTCCCGAATGGACACATTTTTTCAGATGTTTCGAATAATGTTGACCGTTCGGACACCGTTGTTCCAGAGTTTTCGTGACTTGTAGAAGTTTAAAAACTGGGGCGGAATTTGATTTTTTGATAGTTTGGCGTGCAGCAACATCACGGGACTGGACAGTGGTTAAGATAACCAAGATAGCAATAACCATGAGTGTGGATAATCTCAGTTTTATCATCGTTATGCTGAATTTCTGCACTGCAAATAAAATCAACACAATTTTTAGAGTCATGCACGTTACGATTTTTGCTAATGGCGTTATACATATGGTAATCTTGTACTACAATTCGGTTAAAATTTAAATCCGAAATTGTGAAGATTACTACTAAATCTTTACTATAAGTTGTACGTGTAATTTCCAAATTGCTGAGTCAAATACGTTACGAATTTGTAGGAAATTAATTACCAAATTATTTGCAATGTGTACTAGGAAATGACAATAATTGCAAAATGGTTCATAATATAATTAAGTTTATAGTAAATTCGATATGTATCAATCTCACCAAATTTTACCGAGATGAAAGGAGGATTGAGCTGTATAAAATTCTAAGAAAAGTTGTGATTCTGAACAACTTTATTGAGAAAAAGTAACCAGATAAGTCTTGGTAGAAGGGGAACCTCCAACTAATCTCAGATCCCATGAAGCCTGTCGTTAAATATGTACATATTTACGTACATACATATCAATGTATAAATATGTTTGTGAAGCAGATTGTGTGACTTGTTAGTACCTATATATTCCATCTAAAATTGTCGATTTTTCATCTCCCAACGATTTTCAAGTTTGATAGCTTAAAATTTTCGTAATTTTGTGTACATTAAGAATCCGTAATAAAATGGGGGGGGGGGGGTGGGGGCCCGAAGACAGTTTTCGAGATGAAAGCCAAAATGTGCGAATTTTTTGCTAATTTTGAGAAATTTGATTTTTGTCTCTAAATCGTCAAAATTCAGCTGAATAGCACTGTAAATAATTTAAAACATTATTTTGCACCAAAATTTGGCCACTGCCTCGAATTTGGGCCCCCACTTTACAATTTGCACGATTTTCAAAAATAATTGAATTTGGCGTATTAATTAGTAAACGATCGAAATATGGAATTTATTAAACTTATTACGTGATAATTCAAAATTTTGTTACCAACTCGGACGTTGTTAATAAGTCATATGACCTTTGGAATAATATTTGGCCACTGCCTTGAATTCAGATACCCCCTTGACCAACTCGAGTCAAAAACATTTTAAGGGGTTGCTTGAGCCAGCTCGAATAAAACTAATCGACCTGATATATATTTTTAGGATACAACGGATTCTTTAGATAAGTTGTTTCTAAATGAGAATTTTGTTAATCACGCGTAGACTTGTTTTTATAACTATGTAAATTATAAGTTGACCCGTAGATGAACAACGTCCGGCACAAAATTAATTGAATTTTACTACGTAATTTTTAAGTATCGTGGAAAATGGGGGACATTGTTCGTACAGAAATTTACTTCAAAATTTAAGAAATTTAATTTAATTCTAATATATCACTTCGACGTACTGCGTCATTGTAATTTTTCCATGAAGCTGTGCTGAATATATTGCTAGGCTAGTAAGAGGCCCGTCGTACGACGGGGTCGAAGGCCAGACGTTAAGAGTTAAAACGATCCTGCAGAAAATTGCCGGCGCACCGCGGAATTAAATATTTCCCGCCGAAGCTATGTATAAATTAACCGCTAAATGCGTTGTAGTAATATTAAGGAGAAAAAAATTATCTTACAATTCACTTAGAAATAAACTGACTATTCGAAAAACCCAAGTTCCATGTTTTAACTTCTGGCCTTATTGAGATTAGATGTTGGAAAGGTATTGGTTTTAACCATTTTTCTCATTAAAAACTGCAATATCAATAATTTTGACCAACGCTATCGCCCCCGAGCATTTTCTTGGTATTGCGCCGCTTAAGTTAGGAATTAGTTACGCCGCAGCCGATTGGATGGTTGACGTCGATCTATGGGTTTGCAGTAAAATAAAAACTCAATAATTTAATGCTTGTATAACTTATTTAAATTTCCCGCAATCTATTTTCCTATTAAGTGATCTAACACTGGTTCTTATATTTTCCATTTTCATGGATTCTTTATACCCTATCGGATTTTAAAATCAAAAATATAAAAATCTAGTTTTGTGTATTCATCAAAAACTTATAGGAATTGTTGTCATTTCAAGATACATATTTTATGCTTTAACTCGTCTACGTTCAGCACCTACAGTGATGATATGTTATGATAAGGCTCACATACCAGGCCGAACAATACACATACATAAATTCACAATCGGACTCTTGAAGATAAGGAATTGGTAATATACTGATAAGCATTACACAAATGAAGTTGGTTACAAATATTTGTACATACGGCATACATATAATATTCTGCAACCTTGAACTTCACCAAGTCAGTCGATAACCGAATGTCCAAGCCCATAGTTACCTAAAAAATCAGGCAGCCGCATTTCACGGCCAACCCAACATTAAAAGGGTTACAACTTTGAAACAAAATTCCAGTTAAATTTAAACCACCGATTTTACAATATGACAAATAATTTCAACGTTTCGGAGGTGGTGGAAATTCTTTGTAGTGATGCATACCTTGCCCAAGAAATTGAAAAGTTTGCCGACTTGCTAGACCTTAGACCAAGCGACAGGATAACTTCAAGAGCTCAATGCACTATGGGAACGATTACACTGACACAGTACCTCACTATTTTGCTACAACAATGGGTCGGACGCTCAGGGAACGATGCAACCGTGCCTAACTTGATTGAAATTCTTAAAAATGGGGAATTCATCAATGCCGCGGGTAAGCTGCATATGTAGATTTATATTTTAGACGCACTTCTTCATTAAAATGTTACATCTAAAATTGTAAAATTGTATTATGATTCAAAGCTCTTTTAAACTTATTTATGTTCCCAGATCAACTTAGCGCCTGTTTAGGTCAAAGCGAGGCATCAAGCTATGACGATGATCTACCTCCTTCAACGAGGCTCTACGTTGGACGATCAGAACAAGAAAAGGATATCGTTAAGTACAAGGAAAACTCAAATATCTGCATCATTCACGGACCAGACGGGATTGGAAAGACCCAATTCGTCCTAAAAACATTCAAGGAACGCACTAACTTTCAATTTTTTCGTGGCGATAGTATCACCAACTTGAGAATGTCGTTGGAAAATCGGGCCAAAAGACTTGGATATAACATTTCCGAGCAGGGTGGTATTAAAAAATCGTTAACCGATTTATTCAAGTACGTTTCTCGAAAGGAGAACAGAGCTGGTTTAGGATTAGTAACGGTTATCGATGAATTGAACCTGCGTCGTAAGGAAACTACTGAACTGAAGGAGGAAATTGCTAATTTCATAAAGATCTGTTCCACCGGTACTAAGCACTTCCTTGTCATCACATCGATAAGGAGAGACGTAATATGCCTAAAAGGTTTTGAAGCAATTGGCTCGAGGTTTCTGAAATTACCTATTTTTGAAAATGACGAAGCCGACGAATATGTGCGAAAGAATTTTGAACACGAAGCTGAGAATAATATTAGGGAACTAAACAGGGAATTAGGGAATTATCCACTTGCAATTCATCAAGCAGTTGAAACGATTAAGGGCAATGACATTACAATCGAGACATTCTTGGCTGACTATAAAAGCGAAGGGTTATCGATTGACAAGCCATCTGAAAGTAATTTTAAGACATCTATGCTTTCCATTATGAGAATGACCATGTCGAAAATTGTTCATGAATCAAACGGTTTGATGGCAGTACAAGTTTTGCAACTTCTGGCCTTCATGGAAAGCGGTCGCACATTATTACTAGATTTGAAAGCAATTTCGTGCTATTGGCATGAAGTTGACTCCACGCATGTAGAGCATTGCATTCAACTGCTTTCAAATTTTTCTTGTATCGATCAAGATTCCGACAAAAGAAGTGTGTCGATACACCGCGTCATCCAAAAGGTTGTCCGATTAAATTTGCGGAAATATCAGGGAAATGGCATAAATATGGAGGCATTACACCTTAAACAATTTTTCCACAAATTACTTTCCAAACATAAAGAAAATATTCCATTTATACAAGAGTCCTCACAAAGTAGACTCACACAATTGGCTCGAATGTGGACTTTATTTTCATACAAATATCTTACCACAAATCATGAGTTACACGAGATACCAAATCTGATATATTCCGCATATGTGAAGCTGGGGCTTTTCTCGTATGCAAAGTCGTTCATTTTTCAACAAAAAAAAAATTTTACGAAAGATTTAGGCGATAATATCATAAGTACAGTAGATATTGCTAAAAACTGCGCCATTGCTATGCGGAATTTAGGAGATTATCTCACGGCGGAAAAATTATTTCGGGGTGTCCTGATCGATGAGATAAAACTTAAAGGCGGCGACCATGAAGAAACATTGGACACCGAACACTGGATCGTGTCAATGTTATTTAGGCAAAAACGGTACAACGAGGCGGAAAGTGCGGCCAAACACCTAATCACTAAATGTCAAAACAGCAAGTACGAAAAGCTTGAAATGAAGGTTATACAAGTGTTAGCATTTATTACTGGCGCGAAAGGTGACCACTCGGGCAGTCTGGAGAAGCATACAAAAGTGTGGAATTGGCGAAAAAAAGAGCTTACGAGTCGGCATAAAGAAACAGTTGCATCATTGCATAATATAGCACAGTGCATGTACGAGCAGGGCAAGTATGACGACGCATTCAACATCTTTACTAAGATTGTGACAGAATTTCTCGGATTACGAGCAGATTCTGACGATTTGAGATCTAGATATTGGCTAGTTATGTGTGAATATCGAAAGGCTTTCTTCGATCCAATTGCGACGTCAAAGCGTTGTGTTGGAAACTTGGACAGCATTATAAAAAGCCTGAAAGAATTAGGATGGGATGACCGGCACCCAGACCTTGACGAGGCTCTAAAGAGCAGACGCATGATTATGGAACAGATAAATGCAATGGGTCTACAGGGTAGTTCGTCTGTATCCAGTGAGCTATCGAACGTTCCTCCGTTGCATGTCGAGCCACACGTTGTTCTGGACGTTGACGACAACGTTCATATCAACGGTGATGTTGAACAAGGTGGCAGTTGTTTCTCAAATCGAAGATGTTCTTGGGCATGGTTGACATTGCTTGTCGTTTTCCTCTTGTTGTTGGTCTGTATAAGTTTGTGTCTGTTCTTTTTCGTTTTCAAATGACCAAAAAGAGCACAAAACAAATTTCTTGAACCCAAGCACACGTACGGCGACTTAAAAAATTAATACTTTTTAGCTTTGGCGACTAATTTTTTAATTCCCGCGACTTCGCTTGCGCATTCAGTACTATTGATTCTATAGAAGGACCACGTATGATACACTCTAAATCATTTCTTCCTTAAAAGATTATTATAATTTTAATTTCATTAAACACAAAATAGCTTATGACTTCCTTGATGCATAATTACTTTTAAGCAAAAAGTTCTCAAAGGATACACACTTGCAAATTTGAGAAGTGAACAAATTGAAACTTTTTAGCGATTAATTACACAAAATTTGAAGATCAGTTTATCAATTACTGCTTAATAGTTTACTGATGTAATTTTAAATTAGCTAATAAAAACTTCTAAACTATACTTCCTAAACCACAAAATATATTTAGTCCTACTTTACAATTAGAATATATATAGAATACGAAATTTACTGACTAATTTTGTGCAACAATAACAGGAAAAATAAACCGTTGTAACGTTAGAAGTAGCTCACCCTGTAGTAATGATAATTTGGCATAATTTTCCACCAATGGTGCAGAATTGGCAGATAAAATAGATACGCAATTTAGCATAATTTTGCATTAATATTACAGAATAGGCGGACAAAAGATATACATAATTGTGATATAATTTTTCACCAATGGTGGAAAATAAACGAGGAAAATGAATTCATAATTTTGACATAAAATCTTGACAAATTCGAAGTAAAACATTATAGTTATTTTTTTCGGTTCTTATGCACGTTTGGTGTCTTTTACATCTATTGTCCCAATTGTTTGGCACCATTTTGTGTTACCGACTGTTCGAGACCAATGGTGCTACTAATTTGCTAAAATTTGCACATGGGGCAAATTAATTAGCATCAATTGATGCAAAAACCTCGTGAACAGACAGACAGACAGACAGACAGACAGACAGACGGACAGACAGACAGACAAGAGGAATTCAATAGCTCCTCTGCTACGCAGGGTGAGCTAATAATCTAAATTCCGGTATTTATTTCGAAAAGGTAAACTTTTAAAAAATTCTGTAAATAACTAACAAACTTTTAGTTGTATTATGAAAAATAAGCAAAAACATGTAATCAAATCACAACATTTCTCAAAAACAATACGGTAAATAATTGTATTCTCAATTTCAGACTACTATTAGTTTTAATTTAATTTTAATTTGCTCATAATTATTTTTAATTTGGTTATAATTATTTTTAAATTGGTTATAAGTAATATTAATTTGATTATAATTATTCATTAATTCCTTAATAAAACAATTCAAGATCCGATCATGTGGAAATGTAGGCTGAAAACGATAAAAAATTTGAAATACTATGCGTCCAGTATATAAGTATCTGCTCCTTGCCATTCGAAAATATTATGATAAGTGTAAAACTAACAAGGCATTTTCAATTTTTGGCCACAAAGCACGACCAGCTGTCTCATTTTGGAGCATGTTAGGGATTTTGAGAGAGGAGAATAATTCTAATCGCGTCGTCATTGGGAGAGGATGAGACACTAGTTTTCTAACAAATGGAAAAACTATTCCATAAATATTTAACTAGTGTTGCCGGTGAGACGAATTAAAATTTTTTTTACAACCATTGGAATTTAAAATGTGAATCTATTTTATAATTTCGAAAAGTCCGTCCCGTGAAATTTTCCGTGACATTCCTGTGTTCTGATTGGCTATTGGCATTCTTGCTCAACCAATCAGAGAACGGATTCGATTTTTGATTCTGATTCTGATTCCCATTACCATTACCATTCTCATTCTCATTCTCATTCTAATTCCCATTCTCATTCTAATTCTAATTCTCATTCTAATTCCCATTCTGATTCTGATTCTCATTCCCATTCTGATTCTTATGAATAGAAGGTGCCACCGCACAAAATTTATTCGGCAACCTTGAAAATATTCCTTGGCAACGTTAAAAAAATTCCTTGGCATCGTTGAAAAAATGCCTCAGCAACCTTAAAAAAATTCCTTAGCAAAGTGGAAAAAATTCCCTAGCAACCATAAAAAAATTCCTCAGTGACGTCAAAAAATTCCTTGGAAAGGCTAAAAATGGCTTAGCAGAAATAATACAAAATATTAAACAAGCCTAATATTGTTATGGCCACATTATTTGATTATTACTGCTCTTATTTAAGACCGTAAATATAATTTTCATTGAGACCAATCAGTTGTACAACGCTATAATTTAATTTTGTTACATTACTGTTAGACAAAATGTGGCCCGGCTTTAAGACGGGCTTATAGGCTAGTTAAAAATTATAAAATTATAAAAAATTACAATTTAAATTAAAAAACAATGAACAATTAGAAGTTGAATGACTCCGGGCGAAGTGAAAAATTAATAACAGTACAAATATATGTAAAATGATTACGGCACTGATCAAACATTGCAGTCACGTGTTCATCAGTTGAGTAAAAGCGGAAAATTTTTTATCACTGGTTCCAAACTGTTATCCAAAAGGGTAATTTAGACAGGTAAAATTTAGTACGTCTCTTAGTACGCTTAGAACTTAGCGTCTCTTTTTCGTGTAATAAGGACAGACAAGTCCCATGAAAATTCAGTGTCGTCTCTCTGGTCCTCTAAGTAACATCAATTCTCTCGTCACTCTTAAATTTGTACACTCACATTCGAAATCAAAAATATTTGTAGTATCCCAATTGTGACTAATAAATAACTATCAATAAGTTACCATTTAGTGACCCCACCACCGCTCATTTCCACGGTCACAGCCACACCACCATCAGTCAGTCATAGTCGTCACACATGCACTTACATACAGTCGCCCAATAAACTACACGTTGTATACAACAGATGTGTTAGACGAATATTTTACACTGGATAATATTAATAGTAATAATATAGCAGTGGTGGATTAGAGACATAATTTACGTTTGTATGAACTTCCTGTCATTTGATTTAAAATGACTGGTTTTTACATACCTGTATAATTTACTCCTCAATTCTACACCCAGATATCACCGAAAGAACTAGTCATCTATTCATCCACAGCCTGTGGACCACAGGTCATTATTAGAAATTGCGCAACAAATTTCGCACATGCCGCATAATTTAGGATAACTCTGTCTGAAGTGTAGAAATAAAAATGAAGTTGTGCCAAATTCAACACGTCGATTTCCAATTATATTTTTATTGCACAGACTTTGTCATTCTTTGTGGGCAAAACTAGTTTAGCCTCGATACATCTGCCTTTTGGATTAAATTTAGTTATGATGGGTGTATATTAAACTTTGTAGATGGTAAATATATATAAATATAACAAGCTCTATAGACCATTTTTCTCGCCCTTTTTTGAAGTACAGAATTTTCGGACAAATTTACAAAATGCAGGTGTCGTTAGCTATTATCGTTTTAATGTTTTTGGTCGTTGCTGCAGTAGCGGGTAAGTTTTGTTTTTAGACGGAATTTAACTTTATAAATATGTTTGCGCATTTATTTATTTAATTTTACGCATAGCTCCTCAACTTTCGTTGGATGTTGCGAATGGGAAAGTGATTCTTACCGAATTAGTTCCTGCTCAACCCAATCCGTACAATTTTATTCCGATTTGAAGTACAAATAAAGTTCTATCCTGAAGAAATAGTAAAACTAAAATTCTAAAAGTTTGTACAAACAACGATTTGAACTTTCTTATGAAAACTAAATTTTTACTTTAGAACCTTTGTTTTGTGCAATGCTTCGAGTTTTTTATCGCTGCAAAAACGATACCATGTTCATATCATCCTCATTGTAAACCCTATTTGAATAAACAAATTGCATTCGAAATCAGTTATCGTTATTTTGATGTTCATTCAGTAATTATATTTAATCATAATTTCATTTCGCGTCATCCGAACGCTTTTCGCACTCCGCTTGATGTAAGAAACACAGGGAGAAAAATGAAAATAGTGAAAAGTAGTCATTCATCTGGGAGGGAACCTTTCATTCATTTTCTTTCACAAGAAAACAAATTAATTTCGCATTCAGTGAATGAAGGTGAACTCATTATTTTGAAACCCACTACAAACTTTGTCAGTTATTGTTAGTCGGCATAATTAATTATAAATCAAAATGCAGATTTTGCAATCCAGGGTAAACCAGATTTCTGAATGGGAGGGATGTTTACAAAGACTTATGGTGTTATATATGAAAATATGCGGCATGTGCGGTATTTGTTTCCAAACTTTTAATAAAGTCAATGTTACTGAACAGATAAATAATTCTTTTGCTGGGTATATTTAGCTTTTAGACATAAAATGCTAACGAAACAGGTCTCCCAACGTATGCTGTCATATTTTTACCAAATTAGTCTCAATCCATCACAAATGTAATAATATCCCGTATAAAAATCGTGTGGCAACTTATGCATAATACCGCACACTTAGTTGGCATAATGATTTATGCAGAAAAAATTGTGCATAATTGTGCATAAAATTCTGGAGAGTATATTCTGCATAAAAGTTTATAAACTGAAATTTTTATGAAGAGACTTTTTCTTCATGCAAAGCCTATGGCTAGCAATCTCTGTTTTTAATAGAAAAACCATAGCATAATTATGCATAATCCTGCACAGTTTATGCACAAATCACGATTCATAAATTATTTATGCATAAAATCCAGCCAAAACTCGACATAAAATTCAGCCAAAACTCGACATAAAATCTGTTAAAATTTTTATACGGGATGGCATGCGCAAATAGATGTACCTATCAATACTCAGGTTTTGCAGAGATATGAGCATCCAAGAAGGAGAAAGTTGACAAATACGGAACTATCCAAATTTACTGCGGGTAACGGGAATTTTCTTGGTCGCGAGTACGACAAGCATGTTAAATTAGTAAAAAAAAGTTGACGACGTTCGCGATAAATATCTGAAAGAAGCTCGCAAAAAGTTGTTTAAAAAAACGTTCTGACATGCCGATGAAAATGCTTCAATTAAAGAAAAAAATCAGTACCTAATATTATAACTATGTTTTGTGTAAAATTAATAGGCCGTTTTTTTTTAATTTTGGTAAAATTTTCAAACTTCATTACTAATTATGGAACTATGGAAATCTTTTTAAAACAGCTGGAATTTTAAATGCAATTAAAAATTTATCTAAAAATGCAAATTTAAGTTAAACATATATTTAAAATTACTAACTAGACGACTGCACACGGAGTCAAAATTTAAAAAAACGCCTATCAATTTTGCACAGACCATAGTCAAATGATTAATGATTTTTTTTATTTGTCAACCTCACATCCGACTTTGTCCATCTTAGAACTCAGCCAAGATTTTGACATGTTTTATGCATAGAGTTTTACACATAAAACATGTCAAAACATATATTTATGAATATAATTTTTGCGATAAATAACTATGTATATGGCGTCCGACCGAGAAGAAACATTGGTTATTTCAATAGTTTATTATCCATCCAGTAAAAAGATCGATAATCTGAACTACAATTTTTATACCTTAATTAAAATTTCCCCCTGTCCCCAAAAATATTTAGGAAAAAAACGTCTACAATATAATTCGTTTTACACATTTGCATCAGAATAGTTTGACTTTGGTCTTGTCCGGTTTCATCTGGAATCATTCTTTTGCGGAACGCATATGTCGTTTAATTATGCAGCAGACATTGATTTCATTCATGTATTTGTTACCAATGATCAATTAGTTCACAGGTTGCCCAAATTTTGTGATTATTCCATCCCTCATCCTAATTATTATAATTAAATCCAATTGGTCTGATATAAATACCTGTAGAATAGGACCGAATTGGATACAAGCTTCTTTACTGTATAATAAATAAGCTTGGGTTAACTGCTACTAAAAACTTTCTGGAAATGAAGGCAATTTTAGTATTTGGGATTTTCGCAGTTTTATGGGCTACCGCATTGAGTACTGTTGATGGTAGTGACACAACAAATATAAATTAAATTGTAATGTGAATTTTCACAAAACTGTCTTTGTTAACCTCTAGGTGACAGTGTTCCAGTGTACAGTCTGAAAGTAGCTGGGTATGACTTGATCCACATCCGGTTAGCCGACCCTTGCAGCGTGCCCGGTGTGATTGCCCGATGTAATGCGGATTGTGTGACGCTTCGATATTCAAGAGGTCTTTGTTTGACATCGACGCCATCCTGTGTTTGTATGTAGGTTGGTAATTCTATCATGTATGCTCCAATCTATCAGACGCGTTGAATTGGATTATATTAAGTTTCAAGTAATTTTAATGGCAATTCATAAAGTTTTGGCGGTTTTGTTGGATTTGTAACTTTTAAAATTTTTTATGTATTTATTATGTACATACACTCTTAAAACTGTGGTAACAACGGGTTACCGTTTGTACTCTATTTATAACTAAACCGCGTTGGTAATAAAATTGTTACCGAGTGGTAATAATTTGCTACCATTGCGGTTGTATACCTAGTCTATTCACATAAAGTGTTACTTGCTCATCACTTTTGAACCCGATAAGATAAAATTAAAAGATAAGTTGAATTTTGTACGTGAACTGAGTGGCTATCATTGATATTAACTCTTTTTACCTGACCTCATTGGGTCAAAAGTTGTAGGAGCTTAACAATAATTTTTTACTTTTTACGAGAGAAGAAAAATTCACAATGTTTGAATTAGTGTAGCAATCCAAGTACACGTATTATTTGTTTGGCCAAACTTTTCAAATACTCCTAGAGACATTGTCTATCCATGAGCATACAAGTTCCGTTGGTCCAAGTTCATAGAGGACTCCAGTGATGTCTTACGCTTCGAGCGCCAGAATAACAGAAAATCTCTGTTGCACGCCGAAGACTTTGGCTCTACATAAGGCCTTTCAACTTCAGCGATTAGACGAGGACTGAAAAATGACCCCAGGATAAATGCCTTCTAGTGTAGTAAGCGTCACATGTTAAAGATTTTCCAAACCTAAGCTGTGGTCAGAAAATTACACTCCCTCCTCACGCGGCACGGAGAAAAAAATAAAATTCCACCGTGTTTACAGATGAGTACATCTTCACGGCGGAGGCTTATAAAAATAAACGAAATGGCAGATATTATGCCAAATCTATCCAGGATTTATCTCCAAAACTAGAAAAGGTCAAATGTCGCACCATCCAGGTTTAGTTATCGTTTAGGCGGAAATGAGCGGAATTTGGCAAAAATCGCCCAATTTCCTCGATTACGAAGAGGCGATTGTTTAAAACCATATTTAGTTAACGGTTTAGTGAAGATGGAACACCCCCTCAACAAGTCCATATTGGGTGGAAAGCCGTTAACCTTTGTGCACGGCTCTATAGTAGCAAATAAAGCGAAATTGGTGAAAACAAGGCTAAGGATCCACATTTCTGACTTCATTTCCAGGTCAGATTTGACCTTGGCATTTACGGGTCGCAATCCTCTTCACCACCAAATATCGATAAAAGTTGAGGAAAAAGTCCGTTCTGAGCCCCTTATTAGTGTCAGGGTCATCAAAAAATTTCTGATCCCGGAATGCAACACTTTGTCAACAAATGAAGTGCGTGCCGCGGTGGGTGCTTGGCGTTCGCGTCTTCAATTATGTGTTGCCGCAAGGGGGTCAAATTCTGAAATGTGATACATGTTTTCCATTCAAAATTTAACTGCCTTCCAATGAAATTAAAATGAAATTAAAATTCCTAAAACTGAAAGCGTTGTCCCCGTGTATTCCAGTAACACATTACCTGAATAGACTGGGTATATGTCGAATGTTATAATTTGTTACCACATTCGACATAAATACAACCGGCACGGTAACAAATTATTACCATTCGATAACAATTTTATTACCAACGCGGTTTAGTTATAAATAGAGTACAAACGGTAACCCGTTGTTACCACAGTTTTAAGAGTGTATTTGTATCATTTGATTGAACACTGAATTGAATAAGAACTAATTTAAATTTACGGTTTTAATATTCATTTTTGTTCAACGTCTATCTAAACTTTATCTTACACTCTTAAAACTGTGGTAACAACTGGTTACCGTTTCGAATTTGCATATGTGATAGATAATAATGTCGCAGTTAAGATAAAAATGTAAATACCTTGTATCCTGTAACATTTTTTTGAAATGTGCGCAGAGCTAGGAGGGAACTGGATTAGTCGGAGGTAGGAGGTCGGTACGCAAGGGACTAGTCTAAATCGATAAAATAGTACTAGTGCGAGTTGAGTTTCTAAGTATCATCAAAAAATATGGTTAGCCTACTAAATCGCCGGACTGTACTAAATTAAATTAATTCGGTAAGAAAACGAACGAATAATTTAATTCTCTTCATGTTGTCGAAAGTAGCAACTAATGTACCCACAATAATGACATATCAATAATATAACCAATTGTTTGGAACAAAAGGACACGAGTCGAAGAGTAGGAATTCGTAACCCGAATTTTTCACTGCTACGAAAATGTAACCAATTTTTACAAGAAAAGGGTCTGGCAATATTTTTCAGGTTTATATCGCCCAAAATCAACTCTTTACGGTGTACTGCAAAGGTATGGGGTAACAAAAACTGCATCTATCAAAAAATTCCCTGGCGCTCGGTGTCTCCGTCGACTCTCAGAAGCATGAACGCCTGTACAAACGAAAGCCGTCCACTCCGCACTGTACCACTTTCACAAAAGTACAACTATGCCTCACCACGCTATGCTAATTTAAAGCAGAATAATTACTGATACGATTTTATAAGAAACAGATGCATAAAAAAAGAAAGAGAGAAAAGCCGAAATGTGCGAATTTTGGGCCGATTTTGAGAAATTTGATTTTTGTCACAAAATCGTCAAAATTAAGTCCAATACCACTGGAAATAATTTAAAAAATTATTTTGCACCAGAATTTGGCCACTGCCTCGAATTTGGACCCCCATTCTCCAATTTGCTAGATTCTGTAAAATAATTCCATTTTCCGTATTAATTGGTACACGATCGAAATATGGAACTTATTAATCGTTATTAACGTTTTGTTCAATCATACAGTTTGTATTGAGGCATCGTTTGCTATTTGGAGTGTTCACATGTTTCTGAGATTATTCAGCATTCCAATGTTTCAAAGGTTGGCAAGTGATTTCAGAAATATGTTGATTTTCTATAATTTTTAACATTTCATAAGATTGATGAGCTAAATGAGCTCTTAGCAATATGTGCATACAGTTGCTGAGTCTACTTGGATTAATATGTTAATATGCAGTGGTTAACATTACCCAGAATTTCCAGACCCGATTGATAAAAATAATTTACAACAAAACAACGTTTGAACGTATTATCGATCTTCTACAAGTCCTAACCTCACAATGGATTCTTTAGATAAAATAATTTTCTAATTTGTAAGCAACACGAACTTTTATTAACAGGCGAAAATTTTGTTACTGACGCGTCGACTTGTTTTTTTGAACTATGTACTCCTCCCAAATTTTTACTCCTTGGTAAAACTGTTATCAACAATAAAGTTGCATTATTGCAAATATTGAATTTGCAGAACGTGGCGGTATGAAATTCACCATGCAATATGTGGATAAACTTGAGGTCGAGGTAAATACATACATAAATCTTTAAGCGATTATGTGCGTCAGACAACACTTGAGTTTATGCATCCACATAAGTTGCAGAGTTGGATTCTTTACTCGGCAAAGTGAAGAATGTGCCGAAGTTAATGGTGAGTAATTTCCAGAGTATTTGTGTTGTACGTACGTACAGAGTTATAATATTTAGTAGTGGCCAGAGAGAGGAAGAGAGAGAGTTTATGTGTATAAGTTGAGAGGGTGCGGAGACGCAGGAGCCGCGGAGATGCGTGTGGGACAGCAGCCTCATCCGTTTCATCTCGTACATAAATTCGTATAAACCCCTCTCCCTACAGCGTTAATGTCTTCATTACTTCTGCGGCTACGGGGAGGCGAGTCATGTTTTCATTGCTCGTTACGTAACAGGATTTTCGACAGGGACTGTGCAAATGGCATGAGATCCAAATTGATCGCATGCCAAATATTTAAAAAAGGTCTTTATTTTAAAAAAACCGCCATAACTTTTTAAATCCTCGACCAATTTTCAAAATGTTTGACTGAATTAATGACAGAGAGTTCAGCTTTCGCATGCGAGGAAATTTTTCCAAAAATTGATTTAAATTTTTGCAAAATTTCAATTTTCTTTTTAAATATCCCAAAAATAAAATTGGTAATTTTTTATTTAGTTCGTTAAGCCTTGACCTTTGTCATCAGATTAAGGCCAGAAGTTTAAAAATCTCACAGAAATTTGAAAAGTGATCGAGGTTTGAAATTGGTCGAAAGTGCAGATTTTTAAATTTGGCGCCACTTTACGGCGCCAAATATAAGTTTTACACGGAAATGTGAATGGATCTTTCATCTAGGGTCCCAGTAGATTCTAAAAAACATAGTGAGTACCCTGAACGCGAACGACACCTCGTGATCGTCCCTTGTAAGACGTTGTTGTGAGCACGCTCATCATTAGACCATAAAGTGAATAGACGTAGAAACTATTTACATATTTATTGAATATGACCCAACCGTTTTTATTGTGAAGCGATACATTTCATTAAATTCTATGCAAAATTGGCAGAGCTCGGCAGATATCTTGAATTTAGCTTATTTACAGGTTGAAAGGCAATAAATTTTCATAGATGTGGATATTTGGATATTGGTGGGTGTGATGCTGACCTGGATATTTGTAGGTTTGCATCCAATATCCGCCGAGCTCTGAGCATTAGTCGGAACTCTTCCCTTGTAGGACGACGGTCTTGAGATTTTTTTCCTTTAATCGTGCATATGTGTCATTCTCGATCCGGTTATCAATCATGAAGTGCATGACGAGGGTGCTCGGTTTTCCGTCTCGTTTTATATCCCATTTCGTCGTGGGTCGTATTGCTGGATCGTACATCTCAAACTTCTTCGATACCCCATACCAGCCATCGAAGTAAGAGGGATTAAACATAGCTATCTGCCCGATAAACTACATAGATAATAAAAGTAATGAAAAATGGTTTGTAATAAATTATTCCAGAATAGTCCAAATAAAAATATGTTAAATTTGCTCAAAGTCAAGTAAAACAACCAAAATTTATGCAACCGTAG
Organism: Folsomia candida; assembly: GCF_002217175.1. NCBI lineage: Eukaryota > Metazoa > Arthropoda > Collembola > Entomobryomorpha > Isotomidae > Folsomia > Folsomia candida. The sequence continues at coordinate 9,483,825 of NW_019091197.1, read as the reverse complement.
CGCAAAATTTTGAACCGGGCAAAACCTTGGAGATTTTACCTCTTGATTGTGCTACCCTCCATTTTACGCAACCTTGAACAAACTTTACTTATTTTTATGTAGAGTGTGTAAGTTATTTATTATGTCGTTGCTTTCCTTGTACCTTATCACTTCCCGCGAAGTAGAAATTGATGTTGATGTTATTCTATAAATAAATATCAAAACCGTGTAGTGAATATTTTAATGGGTGCAGAAAGTTATTTATTTGTGCAGAGTTACTTGGCCCCCATAAAAGTGCTTGTAAAATTCGTAGATGTCACCAATATCGGAATTCACAAGGGCAGTGGGGACTGGGGCAGATTTAAAGCTGATAGAACCACATGTCCCCTTCATGTAGACTTCTGTAGATTAAAGAAATTGGTACATCAGGCTGGGCACTTTTTTGGGTGTCCAAAGATTTTAGGGTACCCAAGATTTTTTTTAGGGTCCTGTAGGACCCGAGATGAACGAATCAGTCAAATTTCCGTGTAAGGCTCATATTTGTAGTCCTGGCGCCAAATTTGAATGTTTTTATTTTAAAAAATAACAAAAAATAACTTTTCAAACTCTTGACTTGTTTTAAAATTTTTTACAAAAATCAGGAGATATGGTTAAGCCTTCGAATTCCAGGAATTTTTTTAAAACCTCGTTTCTATCAATTTCTTGAAAATTTTAAGACTTCTTGTAGACATGAGTTATCGAAAAAATATATCAAAAATAAAAATTTTGTTATGTTTCATTTCAGAATTTCCAGAGCCAAAATTTTTATTGTTCAGTATGAAATTGGTTGAGTTACACAGAAAATTTTGAAAATTCCACGGAAACTGTAAAAGTTATGAGGGTGTGAAACTGTTCGAAAACGCAAATTTTTAAATTTGGCGCCAGACTGTGGCGCCGAATACGAGGTTCTCACGAAAATATGAATGACACCTTTAGCAAGGGTCCTAGTAGATCCGAAAAAACATTGTGGGTACCCTTTCATCTTTGGCCAGGTCGGAAATCTCCCTTGGGAGAGGGCCATGTGGACAGCCTCTCCCCGGAGTTTAGTCTGAATTAAATATTAGACCTCGGTATTCTCATATTTCCCATTTTCAACTCATTTATACCATTCCTACGAAAATTAAAACTTAAAGAATATACATATGTATGTATTATTACCCGCTTTAGGATTTGAGTTGACCGGGATATTTCTAAAATAAAGTGCGGCAAAGCACGATACATAAGTAGCGCAATAATGCTGAGAATGCTGAGAATGATGAGAATTAATTTGCGCTATAAAGCTCAAATTAATTAAATTTAATAATTAAAGTAATTAAGTAATTCAATTAATTAATTGATTGACTGATTGATTGATTAATTGATTAATGATTGATTAATTAATTAACTGATTGATTGATTGATTAATTAATTAATTAATTGACCGATTGATTAATTAATTAATTAATTAATTGACTGATTGATTGATTAATTGATTAATGATTGATTGATTAATTAATTGATTGACTGATTGATTAATTAATTGATTAATGATTGATTAATTAATTAATTGACCACATGCTGTATACTGCGACATGTCGACAACAGAAAAACATGTTTTGCCTAAATTTCATGCATATTGACCGCAAAATGCCGAAATTAGGGCATGGCGACAAAATTTGTCGTCGAAACCTTAATCGCCATATTGCGACATGACGACAACACCGAAAAACATGTTTTCCCCAAATTTCATGCATATCGACCGCAGAATGCCGAAATTAGGGCATGGCGACAAAATTTGTCGTCGAAACCTTAGTCGCCATATTGCGACATGTCGACAACACCGAAAAACATGTTTTCCCCAAATTTCATGCCAATCGCCCAATTAATGCAGAAATTAGGCCATGGCGACGAAATTTGTCGAAAAAAGTTTCGAAACCTTAATCGCCATATTGCGACATGTCGACAACGCCAAAAAACATGTTTTGCCCAAATTTCATGCCAATCGCCCAATTAATGCAGAAATTAGGCCATGGCGACGAAATTTGTCGAAAAAAGTTTCGAAACCTTAATCGCCATATTGCGATATGTCGACAACACCAAAAAACATGTTTTGCCCAAATTTCATACATTTCGCCCAAAAAATGCCGAAATTAGGGCGTGGCGACGCTTTTCGACATGATGTCGACAAAGTGGCCACACCCCCTTAATAGGGTGTCACCCCACCCCCGTGATGAACATGTGTTAAAAATTTCAGGTCGCTGCGACAAACCGTTCTCGAGTTTTAGTGCTCACGGACAGACAGACAGACAGACAGACAGACAGACGGACGGACAGACGGACGGACAGACTAACTAACCGATCGCATAAGGTAGCTTGCGCTACTTAATAACGGAAGAAAAATATATATTTCACGCCCAAATTAGTACCGTAATAATTTTCTTACACAAAGTTTGTCTACTTACTTCAAATAGAAGCATAACCTGTAGTACACATCAGCCGTGGAGGCCATAGCCTGAGACCAGGGCCCCATTTTTCATGGTTCCGCTTTTCACTCTGCACTTTTCACTCTGCATTTGCAGAAAAGTGAAAAGTGAAAAGGTAGCGCGTTTTTGTAGGGACATGAACTCTGCACTTTTCACTCTGCAGAAAAAGGTCAAATGCAGAGAAATTTTGCAGAGTTTAATTTTTCTCATTTCAATTACCCTTCGCCTGCGATTTAGAAATCTTCTTTCTAATTTCCACCAATTATTTCATTCTTCGAGTTGGTATAATTAAAAATGGTAAGTTAATTTTAAATCCTGAACAAAAATGTAAATAAAGCAATTGGATCATTTTAAATGTTATATTTGTTGTACTTAGGCTCCAAAAGCACAAGAGACGAGAATCAAGAAGATTTCTCTCTTAAATTTTATCAAATCAAAAAAATCCATCCTCTTCGGTAAATTTTCTAGTGAATTGGATAAGCGGGAGAAATCTGCAGCTTGGGACGATGTAGTGAATAAGGCAAAATCGTTGGGGCTAGCGACTGCTGAACGCGACAAGGCTTTCGTCCGGGACAGAATGTGGGGCGTATGGAAAACACGGGCGCTGGTTGAAAATTATAATTTAATATATATTTAAATAGTAATGCTAATTAATGGGTTTTCGTACCAATAGGAGAAGCGTGACAACAAGAACAAAACGGGTACTGGAGGAGGAATTGACAATGTTCTCACCGAAGTGGACAAATTAATTATAGACATAATTGGTTCCGAGACGGCAGTGGTCGAAGGACTCGCAATTGGTGAAACCGGAAATGCCGTTCCGTCTACTGCGTCTACTAACGAAGATCTCGTCGAAGGAGACAATGGGCGACACCTTTTGCGCCTTGAAAAGCGACGAAACTCGAGGGTCGAAAAGTCCGATGAGAAGGAAGAACAACTTGCTAAAAAGAGAACATTGCAGTGCGAATTATTACACCTTTCGGTTTACAAGACGCGACTTGAAGCGTTGAAGTTAGAAAGAGAGCTAAGCCTTCCAGTTTCAACTTTCACCGAAGCTCTATTTAATTAATTTCTATGATTTAATGTGTGTAGAAATAGTACCATTTGTCCGTTAGCTTAAACTTTTTTAAGTGTGTCAATTCACGCTTAAATTTCCATATTTTTTAAGTGGTAATATAGTCGCCATATATTTACCGTTAACAAATTTGAGAATTAGCGAGCTAAGTTCTATTTAAATTAAAGTGTTGTTAAATTTTATTGATTCATTCTGTTTTTCTGTATAATATCTCTACTGTAAATGATACAAGTTGGTCGAAAGAAAATATACAAATTTTTCATATTTTTTCTAAAAAATGTGTCCAAATTCATAGATTTAGTTACTGCTGAAATTTTTTTGTGGAAACGTCGAGGCACGAATTTTGGGAGATAATTGTAAATCAGACGATACATAAACATATCTTCAAATGAAATAATTTAGTAATTCTTGAACTCTTGCTCGACCGCTTGCGCACATATTTCCACTCTGAGCATGATCACCTCCATCATGCGGCGTATCGTTATTTCCAACCGGAGGATCGAAGTCATCTTTACTTGCAATATTGTGAAGTGCGGAGCAAGCCATAACAATTCTCCCTGCATATGCAGGATTCAAACGCATAAAATTTAAAATGGGAAAGCGCTCTTTAAAAATTCCAATCGCGTTTTCCACTAGACGCCGAGTTGATTTGTGAGCCCGATTGAACCGGACTTCTGCGATAGTGTCATTGTGAGGATGAGGAGGGATAAGCCACTCTTTGAGTCCATAGCCTGAATCTGCTATAAAATGTAAATATTATTTCAACATGATTTTTGAACATATTTATTTGGATTACTGTATTTATCGAAAATTTATTTACTCTCAATTTACCTAATATTACTGCTCCTGCAAATGAACGCCAACCGTTTTCCAGCTGCGACGATACCGCGGAGGTGCGAAGTACACGGGAGTCGTGTACTGACCCTGGCCAACGAGAATTGACGGCATAGAATGAAAAATCCGGCCCGCAAATCACCATCACATTGAGCGAATGGTTGCCATTTCGGTCGACGTACTGTTCTTCATTGATTGTAGGGGCATCAATTTTTATCAGTGTCCCATCGACACAGCCCGAAACGCAGGGAAATCCACCTTTTCTCAAAAATTCCGGGGCGATGTCATCAGTGTTATCCGGCCACCGAACCACGTCTTGAAATAAATTGTCCACAATGGCGTTGACAACATGTTTGACTATGCAGCAGACAGAGGACTTTGAAGGGCCGTGCATGTCACCAATTGCGTGGTAGTAGGTACCAGTGCCGAGCCAGTGAAGGGTTAATAAAAGTTGTTCTCGTGGGGTTAAGGAATAGTATCGTTGCGGTATCGGGAGGTCTTGGCCAATACGATCAAGAACCAATTGAACCTGATATTATCAATTAAGAAAGACAGAAGTATTATATAATTAACTGATATGTGTCAATTCTATGTATAGGTTTAAGGTTCGAACATACTTCGGTCCGACGGAGTCGAAATTTTTCCTTGAATTGGAAATCATTTGCAATCTCAAAATTGATTCTTGGTTTGTAAATTGGACGTTGTCCACTATTTTCCCCATCACTGTCATCATCGCTCGAAAATAAAATATTATTGAGGTCCATTCTAGGGAATTTATGTGATTTTATAACCTTGTTAAAATATTCGGTTGTGATTTACAATTGCTTTCTTATGTAGCTCACCTTTAGCTTGAATACAAGACAATAAGCAGCCAAAATTGATAATTTATTGATCACCGTCGCTTCAGAGAAATTTTAATAATTTTATGTGAAATTTTTGCAAAGCGAAAAGTGAAGTGCGTCTTGACCTTCTGCACTTTTTTGTGAAAAGCGCGGAGAATATTTTGCAGAGGGGACCCTTGAGAAACTGGTGTCTTCTCTGCACTTTTCAAAAGTTGAAGGGGGTCGACTTTTCACTTTTCACTTTTCACTCTGCAAACCACGACCGGTGAAAAACCCTCTTCTCTGCAAAATGAGTGAAAATGAGTGAAAAATGGGGCCGGGCCCCATTTTTCATGGAACTTTTCACTTTTCACTACGCAACTTTTCACTCATTTTGCAGAGAAGAGGGTTTTTCACCGGTCGTGGTTTGCAGAGTGAAAAGTGAAAAGTGAAAAGTCGACCCCCTTCAACTTTTGAAAAGTGCAGAGAAGACACCAGTTTCTCAAGGGTCCCCTCTGCAAAATATTCTCCGCGCTTTTCACAAAAAAGTGCAGAAGGTCAAGACGCACTTCACTTTTCGCTTTGCAAAAATTTCACATAAAATTATTAAAATTTCTCTGAAGCGACGGTGATCAATAAATTATCAATTTTGGCTGCTTATTGTCTTGTATTCAAGCTAAAGGTGAGCTACATAAGAAAGCAATTGTAAATCACAACCGAATATTTTAACAAGGTTATAAAATCAGTATTATTAAGGCTGCAGGAATTAAGCAGGAATCGACTTTGCGAATTTTTAATTTTTACCCGAGTTATTAGCCAAAATGTACCCTTGGAAACACATTTTGACTTGTAGCCAATTTCCGGCATATCGTAGTTGCATACCTAGTTGCACAGATTTTAGAGTAAATTTTTGTTCAAATTTTAAGATAAGCACGATAAAAATCGGTTCAGAGATGACAAAGTTTTTCCATGAGAAGTGAAAACAATTGGATGAAATGTATGCAGTGAAAAAATTAACGCCATTGACAACGACAAACAATGATAAATAACTAAATTCCCAAAAATTACAAATACACAATTTCAACCGTTTCAAATTTTACTCGCATTTACGAAGTCTTACAATTTCGAAAATAAGGTACCCTAAAAAAGTGGCCGAGATGGATTTCTCTATTGAGATTTTGTTGATATTTTCTGTAGACCACTATTACTCAATTACAAGTCTTAAATAAACAAGGTCCCCAAAGAAGGGCAATTTAGTGAGGCTTGGTGCAACTACAAGTTTTAAATAAATTTCCCGGAACAGCACATTTGCATCACCGCTCTCCAAATTATCTATTCACACATTGGGAGATGTAGCTTTGACATAAATCATGGTTCATAATAATGGAAAGGGACAATCGAGGAATGAATAACAAGATGCTCTATTTTGTTTACTGCCACCGATAACCTTAATCATATAGTTTGTATAATAATTTACAATAATTTGTTAATATATTAATAGGAGCTTCTGATCACTTCATCCAAACCCCTTAGTTGAACATAATTTTAAAATAGTTGATCCGTCAAGGGTAAGATAATTTAGAGTCGTGATGAAAATGCTGTTCCAGGAAATATATTGAAAACTTGTACTTGCACCAAGCCTCACTAAGATTGCCCTTTTTTGAGACCTTGTTTTAACAACGACATAATTTTATTTTTTACGCCGCACCCAATTGTTTGCAGGATATGACGAATTTTGAAGTTATAAAAAATTACAATGTTAAAATTCTGGCGTTTCCGCTGGAACCATTTTGTTAACTGTCTCATCACTTCATTGGTGAAGGGACGACCGACATGAAGGGTTTATTTCCTGTGGCCTTTGTGGCCCTGACTGTTCTTTCGTTATCGTAAGCTAAACCCTCGAAGGCTAATGTTTATTACAAAATATGCCATCATTTGAAGTTGATAGCATAATAGTTGATTTAGCATATCTGACATCAATTTCAACTGTTCTGAAATTTTGCATTTTTTAATCGGGAAATTTTCGACAATAGTGAAAATTTCCGAAAAGCTGATTTTGCTATTGGATATGGTAGAGCGACTATCTGGGATAAAGAATATATACCCTTTTCGAAAATCCGATCAAAATAGAATTTTTGGCGAAGGTTTTAGTGCGGCTAGTTTAGCATTGGGCGCACCTTCAAAGGGGTGTGGCGGGCGCAAATGGGGCCATGGCATCCCCTTGACACTTTTGTTCTCTCATGGGGTACTACCACATATCCGAAGGTCATCAGGATCTGTTCAAGTCTTCCGTGGTCAATTCATCACAAACGGTAGAAATGGTCAAACGAAGCTCGTCAATACTATTAAACTGTCTTCCAATTGCATAAGCTCGTCGAGTAATTACTCCCCAAACATTTTCGATGTATTTAGATCTGGAGAATAAGGTGGCCACACCATAACTGAGATATTGTTCTTTCGAAGCCAGTCCATTGTTGTCTTGGCTCGATGGATTGGAGCGTTGTCCTGAAGAAAAAACATTTCTCGTCGCCTGGCCAATGGGATATCATCAACAGCGGGTAGTAGATAATCTTGTATGACTTTTTGATAAGATCTGGCGTAGATTCTGATGGAAATGAACCTAAGATTAGTCTTTCCATCAAACGTAAACCCGCCCCATATCATTACAAAGCCACCCCCGGTATATGGATTTGAAAAAAACCTGCTGCTCCTTTCGCAAATCATGCCAACAGCACGCAAAGCCATCCGGACCATCCAAATTAAATTTCTTCTCATCGCTGAAGATGACATATTTCCATTTCTCGCTCCATCCGACTTTCTCCCTTGTCCATGAAACCGTTTGGGCTTTATGGACTGGTTTGAGGGGGGGTTTCCTCTTCATTTCATAAATTTAATGTTTTCATTAGCTCGTAATGACCTCTAAACAGTTTGCCGACTAAGTCTCAGCTTCAGTTTTGCCTTAATTTGGGCGCAGGAGATTGTTTTGTTGCTGGCTTCACGGAAAATTTGTCGTTTTCCATTATTATTTAATTTTTTCTTTGCTCCAGGATGATTTTTGCCATATGTGGGGAAAATATGTAGTGTAGTTAAGAGTATGAATGAGAATTGACGGCTGCAATTATATGTAGCCTTCGTAGTTTAAAAGTAGAATACTTGTCCGGTAAACGAGAGGTGCCAGTTCGATTCTGGCCGGGGTTACTATATTTTTGACAAGTTCCGTTATTTCTCATTCCTACACAAAGTTTTCTTCATTTGCAAGGTAGTCACGGCACACCTTAGAGGATCTACTCACATTTTTTTAATTTGAAGCGGAGTCTTGCCATCTTCTTTAAAAATTTATATTTGTGCATTCGCCAGCGTAGACAGTTGCTTTCCTCTTCCCATGTCCTTCTGAACTATTTAAGAATGAACAAAATTATAGAGCATATTTATACGTCGAATAAATAATAAATGAAAAGTTACCTTACTCGTGCCAAACTCCGGATATACAAAATTACGATAAAAGTGCTATTTCAATGTTACAATTAAAATACCGATTTTTCTAGTTGGTTGTTTACAACTTTTTTACTGATTTAAATTTCGAGCCTAAATTTATCACAAGCGGGATAGTAACATATGCACTTCACAAGAATCACAAGAATTCTGGTGATAGACGATCACCGGGCGGTGACTAAATATATATGACTCTACCGAACTGGTGATAATATGCCACCCGGTGGCGGTAGCTTACCATCATATTAATGACCATGTGCTTCAGAAGGTGACAAATATCACCACCCAGTGATAAACTACCTCAATTCGGAGGCATGTTATCACCATTCCGGTAGATTGATTCATTAATGATTTATTAAAACTATACATATTAGGCTGGTCGTACGGAAGGGAGAAATTATTTTACACAGATTGAAATATTTTTTAACCCGTATTTGAAAAGCTTGTTGCATCTTAAGATATTAAATTCATGTGTAGAAAATAAGTTACGTATATTATGCACATTTCAGAACCATTGTGATTATTTATTGTGTAAAAGATTTCCCTAAAGATGGTTCATTAATCTATTTCAGTATCAGTAATGTTTTTGTAACAGTACTTAAACTTAATTTTTAGTAGCATATAGCCCACAACGGTAACAACATTTTGCACCAGGGCGTAAATAAAGTACCGACATTCCACCACCAAGCCCAAGCTAGCTGCCAAGAGGGTACTCCCACAGAGAACGAATAACGTTAAAATTGCCCCGTACAATTTGACCGGTTTAAACAGTTCTTCCGCTCGCACTTTTTTAATCGGTTTCCTTTTCAAATATTTTTTCCGAATATCTTCCTCCTTCAAACGTTTATATATTCCCGACTCTACTAAACCCTTTATATACCTAGGCACCTTAGACGACCCTTCTCGATAAAATGACCAGCGGAACGGAACCTCTAGCATGATTTCTTTCCCCTTGTAAAACTTTTTTATGGTGTAGTGTTTCTCAACGAATTGGAATTCAGCCTCAAGGATGTCTGAGTTTGCAATGAACACTGTCCTTCCGCACTTCACTAGGTCACTTTTAATGGTATTTCGAAATTCCAACATGGTCGTGTTTTGAGGTAAATATTTCTTCCCTATGGGAAAGTAGGAGTGTCGTGGGTCCAATAAATTCAGTACTTTAAGGATTTGTTCACTCATGTTAGCTTGTATGACGAAGGAATGGAGGTTTAGAATAAATTGCAGGAACGCAGGGTGACCTGAGGCATAGCCTGACGGTAGGGAAAGCAATTGGAAGCATTCCTTCGACGCGAATGGGTTTATTAGATCAGGAATAGGTCTCTTTGATCTCAAATTAATCGCGACGATCATTTGTATTGAGCGAGTGTATACCCAATACCATGCAGCCCTATCGTAGCCATACATTGATCTGTCATCTCTCGGAGATGGAAGCACATTATCAAATGTTCTGGCCCTGTAGTACTCAAAACTCAGAACAAATTTGTGCACATCTTCTATTCCCATTCTGTTGCAAGCAAGGTCGTCAAATGTTCCTGGGCGTATTGCTTGCAGAGGTGAATTAAGTTCAGAGATCATCATTCCGGTGTAACAGTTTGTCAAAAAGACAGCCATAAGGCACCACGGCCTAAAAATTAGGCGGTAAAATGGTTCTCGATCAATTTTCACAGGTATGTAACCGTCCTCCTCGAAAATGGTGGCCAGTATGAATAGCCACGGGGTGAAAGAAATGGTTTTAAAACCTCCGAAGTATTTGAAGGCAGAAGTAATCACGATGATGGAGAGAAGTGAGATGGCAATCATAAACCATAACCATGGCTTAAATGGTGTAATGTAGAATTTGAAAGTTAAAAATTCATCCCGATAACATGTTAAAAATTGATTCCCGATAAACTCAATTGTTATAGAGGTTTCTCCACCATATTCATGTTCATATTCGAAGGATATTTGTTTAAACACAAGACGTGATAACATATAACTTAAGATTTTTTGTTAGTATTTAAAATTTCGCGAACAGATTAGTGCGCCGCATGAATCCGATTTTTCCGGGTTTGAATCCGAATCCGATCACCATGGGAGTCGGACTCGGATTCGAATTTTCGAATCCGAACACATCGAGACACAAACCGGTCATGCCAAATTTCAGCTCGAATGTATGAGTTTGAAAAATTGGTATGGGTCACGAGTAGAATCTCAAATTAAAAATTGTGCAAGTATCATGTTCTTCCCTTATAGCCCAAAAGCAACCTATTGTACCGAATTTCGGCATCCTACAACTATTCTGCATCATTTACCCACACCGCTAATATGATCCCCTCGGTCAAATAAATAACCCGCAAATAACCAAGTTTCCTAAGTACAAAAAACCGACCCAACAGTATCCCATCCGACTTAGCCGAAGTCTAGCATTGACTTGTTCAACCATTAGCTCGAATGGGTTTGGTTATGTTGAACCCGATTGGCAATGAACTTTTGTGCAGTGCAACTCTCCGACTTGATTTAAATTTTAAAATTTCAGCCAAATCGGAGAGCTTCACTTCACAGCTTACACCACCGCATTGTGCGTTGTGTTCCCGTCTCACCTCTGAAGCAGAGGCTCTGCTGGTCAACCACTTGACCGATTTTACCCATATTCGAATTCGCCTATTTTCACCCCGCACATGGCAAAAATTTGAACTCAAAAGCCCTGCTTCGGGCTATGAATTTATATGAAATACCATCGCTTAAATTGTCTTGTAAGTTCCTAGAGAAAGCCACAACCAGTTGTATCGCACGGTGATTTGAGGCTATCGATTGAAAACCTGCAACTGTCATGCGCATGAAGGATTCGAATCCCATGACGGTCGGATTCGGATTCATACGAATCCGGATTCGCTCGAATCCGAATCTCGTCAGCTCTGGGCTCGGATTCGGAAAAATTTCGATGCGATAAGCGACACCTTTCTAAAAAATGCCTCGCATGCGGCGTGTGGCGACAAGCTTAGCATTTTCTAATTTGTAAGTCAAGCCAGTAATTAACAAATCGAAAAAATCTGATTAACAAAACCTGTTAACGTGATTTTTTAGTGACCTTAGTGATCATCTGTACGCCAAATCCTGGGAATTCTTACCAGTACATTACGGAACGCGTAAAGTTTTCCTTCGCAGCTACAAATACGATCGGCAAAATATAGTCCAAATTCATATTGTTGCTTTCTTCAGAATCAAAAGGGTTTCTTAATTCTTTTCCAAGATCTATCTTATGTGCTTCATAATAGCACCATGGTAGTACTGGGCGAGCTATATTTCGAATAATTTCATACACACTAACATTCCTTTGAAACGTTTTGGTTCCCCAGAGCATACCATTACTACGTTCGCGCACCACCTTTAATTTCGAATCATCCCATCTAAGAGGATACCAAGTGCATACACTGTATTTGTTGTCGGGTGAGATGAAAACGATGCCAGCTTTGCTGCGGGTACGCAATCCAAAATCTCCTGGGTTAATCTTGTTTAGTGTCGAAACCAACGCCATAACGGCATTTCCATCAAACGGGGAATGTTTTGGACCTTCTGCGGTATGAAAAATGCTCCCCCTCTCCGCCATGTACTGCCAATATATCAATTTACACTCTCCTGAAATTTTTATGTGCCTAGGCTCAAGTAAATGATGGCAAAGAAATATGATCAATTTACAGTCCAGTTGGGCGCGCGATTGAAAAATGTCAACGGGTGAGGAATTCTCGTAATTCTTGCCTGGGTACAACTTAATTCTAGCCGGTTGGTTTAGATTAAACCAGTCAATGTGATTATTATGTTCGTCGTGCACTATTTGAATATTACATGGACCCAAGTTTTCCAGCAGGATGTCAAACACGGGAATAATTTTTATCCAAGGAGTTACTTGGGGTTTACAGGAGAGAAAACAAAATTGTAAGATGAATAGAACATAGGAAGTACCCATTGCCAGTAATATCACGCGCAAAGAAAATTTCTTAAGTATTATAATTTTAATATCGACTGTACAATTCTACTTTTTAGCGAAAGGGGGTCATTTGAAATGGAGCTTACGAAGGCAAAAAGCACCTTGAGTGGTTTTTACAAAAGTCCTTAGAAAAAGAAAGATTTTTGCCGTTTTTGGTTCAGAAATAAGTTTTAGGATTTTGAAGACTTTCACCCTTCTGGATATTGACTCAGTCTGATTTAAGAAAGTTTGACGCTGAAAAAATCAAGGTGACCCATGTCAGCTTATCATACGTGGCCTGACTTTCTAAAAATCGATGGAACGTGTGTTAAAAAACTAGATAAATGTATTGCAATGAACGAACTCATTCATGGATTACGTTAATCTACCATTAATTTTTACCAACTGGTTCAAAATTAGTGTTAATATTCCATGGCAGAATTAATAACAATAAAAATTACTTAAAGAAAAAACTTATTGTCAAAATATGTAGTTGTTACCGGGCATTTGATACCAGAGCGGTACTGTCGTACTTATATACCTCCTAGGAACTATGTATCTTTTACACCTGCGCGAACATTGCATGTTCTGAGAAAGGGCATAAACTAATTTGCGAAGTGGATTTGAAGACGATATTTGTTTTGGTTTTGAAGCCTAATGGGAAACCAGCGAAGTATTAAATATTTATTATTCTAGAGATAATTTGAAGAATTGAAGTTCTCAAAGGTTTTTTTGCAAAAGTACTGTCACTTTAGACCGTTCCAATATTTTACTTTTGAATAAATTTTTGTACAACAACCAAAATAATATTTTTATTATAAAAGGTTATTACTATCTTAAAGCTTATGAAATTTTCTACAATTTTACATAAATTATTTCAAAATCTGTTGAGCGGTTGAGCTTGAACCTTCAACTAAAGGAAATCTGACGGTAGTCAATTATGGCCAGCACTGTAACTGATAAATCCATTCATGGGTTACGTGAATCAAACCTGAATTTTTACTAGCAGTTTCTAAATTGGTGTTAAAGACACGTGATAGCATGGCTGCCTTGCTCTATGAGCAAAGCCAGGCTCTCGCTCTGGATTTCTCCTGTATGTTACTGCTATATGTACGTATTGAAGTGCTACGGATACTGACATTTGTGGGAAAAGAAATATAAATTGTATTTATTATCAATTTCAAAAGTCCATAACTATGAACACATAACTCTTATTTAAGTAAACCTAGAAACTAAGGATATAGTACCGGATTAATGTAGGTTCGGAGTAGGTTTGATTTTCCAGGATAGTGGGAGTAGATAATATTTCTGAGAAAAGTAGGGTGATGTTTTTAACAAACGGTTTCCGAAGAAACGCAAATGTTACAGGATCAGTCTAGTAGTTAGGTTTTGGGTAGAACCAGAATCAAGACTGGTCCACTTTTGTGAGATTTCTTGGCTTTTTATAAGGGTCCAGTCCGTGATCTTTGAGCCTTTTTGTGTGCATCTTCTGTTTGTGTCACTACTACACTTCACTTGCTGGACAAAATATATACCTAAAAACACTGGATATATGTACATAAATATACGGAATATAACAGTTACAACATGAATCAGGGATCGTCCATATATTACGTCATCAAAATAGTGGGTGGGTGGTTTGTGGAATTGATGATGTTTGTTGACTTGGTGGGTGGTTCTTATGCTGATGACGTCAACATTCTGAAGTACGAATTTAAATTTCGAAATTGCAAAGTTAAAAATTTAGATTTTACTTTATATGATAATGAATTTGAGTTTAAAGTTTACGCGTCCAGCAACATGTAACATAAAATGTATATTATACTTTTATGCTGTAATTGAGGACCAGACGTATATTTTTTTAACCTACAAGTGGAAAGCCAAACGAGCCAGCAATCACAGAAACTTCTGAAAGAACTTTCCGTTAATGGAATAAAAATAAATATGAGAATAACAATAATCAATACCGGAATTTCGAAAGACTGAAATTTTGTTAAGATTTAAATAGTTTATTGAGCTAATTTTTGTGAGAAGAACGGTATTAATATTTTGATTCTACTCCGACCATTGCGCGAGGGGAGTGGGCGGAAATTCGTAAAATTTGAAAACTGAGAAGCGGATTTCTCGCTGATGAAACAAAAATTTTAAAAAAGCAATTTTTGATGAGATTTTTTTTGTCAAAATTGGATAAAATTGAGAAGAGACCATCAAATTGGCTAGGAAACATCGTAAAATGATAATATTACTTACTTGATTTTGAGTCATTTGGGGACGCTAAACGCAGACGTAGATTGGAGCTAACATGGCTGCAATATTATGGCAGTAGATTTAAAAAACTGAAAAATATTTTCTCCCTGCAGGTCTAGAGTCTAGACCTGCAGGGAGTTATAGAGTATTAGTGAGTTCCATCTTCGAAAAAAGCATGATTTTAGATAACTTTATTTTGATTTAATTTCAATTAGCATTGCTAAAATTATGAAAAAAATGTCATGTGATATCGATTTGAGGCCCAAAACTATAATTTTTTTAATTGTTTTCATTTCCTTAAAAAGTTAAAAAGAGTTCCAATACCACTAAAATCCAGAAAGACGGCCAGAAGGTAAATTAATTGAATTTTTGAATTTCGGGTTACGTTCTTAAGTAGCGTCGGTTTGAAAAGCAAACTAAAAAAACTTTCTTTAGAAATTCAAGATAAAAAATGTTCAAAAAAGTATACACGAAAAGAATGCCATGAATTGGGAAATTCCCTCTCCTAGAAAATGATATTTCACGCATTATGTAAACCGGACACACTTTTTCCGACTTGAATTTCAATTAAAATTATTAAATCAATATTAACACAATTGTAAAGTGACGGTTATTTAAACTTTCTGTTTCTTGTAAAAAATTGCTCAAATTTCACAATTTTTCACACTCAAAAATCCCTCTCCTAGAAAATTATTATTCCGTGTTTTTGATAAGCCAAAATAATTTATTTCCTGAGGAAGTTTTCACCTGCCAAAACCTTCTTCATGAACAACTACAATTCATAAATTCGATTATTAACAAAGTATAAAACGAAGTTAATTTGGGGCTAAAAAATATGCGGTTTTTTAATCAAATTTAGAACCAACAAAATCCTTCGGAATTTCATAAATATGAAAAATTCTATGAAACTTTAAATAAATAATGCATTCTTCAAATTGTAAGTGACATTGATATAATAAAGTCTAATTGCTCAACTTTCAGACGCACCTTCAAAAAATGTTCACAAATTTGAAGTTGCAACTGTTAGGAAATAAAAAGGAAGGTAAAGGTGCAGGTTTACGAATTTTGGGCCAAGACGTTTTTTTGTTTAATTTTGCAGATTATGTTGGTTCAAGAACAAATCAGTACGGTAGACTTAAAAAAATTACCTTAAACTACTTTTGTAGGCCAAAAACTGAAAATTTCACCATGTCAATTTTTGACACCTTAAGGGGGCATTATATCCAAAACGGCTAAAGATTTCTTAATACTACCAATTTGAGAAATGATGGTACTTACATAGGGTTACTATAAAACCGCATACCGAGTTATCATCAGTTAAACCCGTTCCACTAAAAAATCCGATGTCAAAAAAATCATTATTTTTTACGATTTTTTGCAAATATTTCGCTTACTATGCTTAAACCCCACCGTAGGATTTGTCTGGAGTAATGTTTATTTGGAAGAGCAACTATACCCATAAAACATATAAAAAATTTGGAGATGGTATATTCTTAGTTTTCGAGATAAAAAATCAAACATGTCAAAATTTAACCATGAAAACTTGATAATTTTGCATTTTTTGACTAAATGGTATACGTGAACGTCGAATTTGCAGTCTTTATATCTTCGATATGGAAGAAATACTCTAGCCTAATAATAATAAATGAAATATCCGGGTCACAGTTTGTGACCTAATGCACATAATGTGGGGTATGTGCCACAAATTCTTAATTGTTACATAAATTTGTTGATAATCCCTTGACGTGTAATCCTATTCATTTCGGGCCTCTTTTGCAAAACCTCATAATATTTTCCCGACGCGGTGTACCAATTTCAACTAAGAAGATCAGACTAGCCCCTTCTATCAATATGGTGCAAAAAATAAAAAGTGAGACTAAATCATCGTAGTCAATCTTATTTACAAAACTCTGTTTGTCATTGTCACCTTTAAAACTAGCCTCCAAATAAAACTGATATCTTTCCCTCCAGAGTTTTGTAAAACCCGTGATTTCCATAAACTTGACAACCCTGCTAACGTCTTGGTACCTTCGCACCCTTAATACGTCAAAATAGGTCATGACCAGAGCAATGTTCTGAATTGCGTGACACCTGCATTCCGTTCCGTTTAAACGTTGGTTTCGTTCAATAGCTTGGAGAAAATATTCAATATTTTCGGTTGCTATTAAAATGCTCCGATTTGGACCCAGGATTTGCACAATATTTTGCTTCGGAATCTCGAACACGGTCTGTTCCAGCTTGCCCCGCAACCCCGCCAACGCAAGGTCGAATGATAATCGGCTCCTTAGCGAAGGGAGGTTGATCCCATCGGGCTGTTTGATCCCATAAATTTCGAACCCGGCTTGAATCACATGAACCAACGAGCTGAGGCGTTCTTGGACTGGAGGGACGACCAATTTTGAGGCTAAGTAATACTCATAAATTAGAAGGATTGGTGAAATGAAGAGCGAAATTAGGACCAGTTGTCGGGAGATGGGGTACCCTTGTCGGAAGCAAATAGCCAAAAGGTGAATCCAATTGCAGCGGGAATCTAAAATCGAGAATTGGGTAGTGATGCTTTAACAGTTGGACTTGGCGCTTTATTCACGGGCTTAAAGCCTAGTACTCAGGCGTTTTTATCAGGCGGAACGGCAGGTTTTGCGTTTCGTATTAAATTAATTTTTTACTGTAATTACTTGAATTTCGCTTCAAATTGCACCAAGTGGGAGTGTTTTTTCTGCCCGTTCTTGTGAAATTTTGCAAGTGAAAAAACACACCTGAGTCAGGGGTGCGCTGGGACTCGACCACAATGTTATTTGGCAATACCCAATGTCATAGCAAAATGGGGCATGCATGGATTACATGACTCAAAGTACATGTGGGAGCAATCATAAGTGTTCGTTTTTTTCAAGTTTGTCTTAAAATGTGTATAAAATACCAACTTACCAGAAAATGTTGGTTAAAAGTCCCAGGTCATGACCGTCAAGGTCACAGGTCGTACTGATAACAAATTTGTCCTCTTTACCCCCCTCAAAAGTGGTATCATTCGAAAGGTAATTCCAAGGGCTTCCACTTTAGTCCTTATCATCTATGCTCTCCGACCACACCCAACGCCGGTGGGAGTGGTTAAAGTTTTTTTACATGTTTTTATAAAAAATAGAAAAAAAGTTAAAAAAATTATGAATAAACTTTGAGGGTTCAAATAAATGTAGGAAATTGCAACCCTTTATTACTACTTCCATTGCAGATTAACATATAATGATAATATATTTTTTTAAAACTTAAAAATATATATAAAACTTTTTAGACTAGTGGTGTTTCGAATTATCATTATATGTTAATCTGCAATGGAAGTAGTAATAAAGAGTTGCAATTTCCTACATTTATTTGAACCCTCAAAGTTTATTCATAATTTTTTTAATTTTTTTTCTATTTTTTATAAAAACATGTAAAAAAAACTTTAACCACTCCCACCGGCGTTGGGTGTGGTCGGAGAGCATAGATGATAAGGACTAAAGTGGAAGCCCTTGGAATTACCTTTCGAATGATACCACTTTTGAGGGGGGTAAAGAGGACAAATTTGTTATCAGTACGACCTGTGACCTTGACGGTCGTGACCTGGGACTTTTAACCAACATTTTCTGGTAAGTTGGTATTTTATACACATTTTAAGACAAACTTGAAAAAACGAACACTTATGATTGCTCCCACATGTACTTTGAGTCATGTAATCCATGCATGCCCCTTTTTGCTATGACATTGGGGTATTGCCAAATAACATTGTGGTCGAGTCCCAGCGCACCCCTGACCTGAGTACTAATCCTAAGCCTAACCTACCCCAAATCCATCTAGGCGGACAAATAGGCTCGTTATTCCTTAGAAAGAGGGCACTTGCTAGCAGAGTGAGGCCTATGACGGCCCAAACCTCCGGTTGAAATGTGGCGACCCAATCGCTAAATCGGATTTGAGAGTGTGCCCCATACTCGCAGTAGATCAAGTGGTGCCCGAATCTTTTATAGTTGATGACAAGGCTCGAGTTTTCTTGTGTTACGAGGTCCGACCACACGTTGAAGATTAAGTTTCCGTATCGATGATGATAAACCGCGCCCAAATCGGATGAATAAACGGTGGAGAAATTGAGTTTGAGTTGTAATATGGGCACGAGATAGTTGAAGTAGCTGAAATGTTTAAAGTAAAGATTTTGGAGATGTCTTGAAACTAAATGTACAGAACTTTTAACGTTCTACTGTAGACTGTTTTTTAATTTCATTTTTTCTGCCTTGTTTGTATTCAAATGGCGATTTTGAAATTTGTTAAATTATGCGGGTTTTTTCATAAAATTAAAATTTAATTAAAAAAATGTACAAAGGAGGTTAGAATTGTGATTTTTTTTATCAGAAAATGTATCATTCTTCCTGATTATTTCGATGTGCGTAGTTTACTTCTATTCTATATTGAGGAAAAAATCAAAATTTTATCGTGATAGCTTTTCAAACCTAAAAATTAGTGTATTTTTTTTAAAAAAAACGGTAAAGACCAGGTTCAAAAATCGCCATTTCAGAATATGCAAGTTGAAACACAGCATTCAAATTTACCCGCACTGAAGATACCAGATCCTCATCGGTCTTCCTGCACATATATAACTCAGTTGCAATTCTGTCCGAACACGGTTTGAATATAGCGCCATTTGATGAGTGGTCCATTTATGTATAAAATCCGAATCTGACCGTGAAATATCCATAGTTTGCACTGAAATAAACTTATTGGAGCACAAGAAACAGACGTAATAAAGCGAAACATCTGTTTTCACCGATATCGGTACCACCAAAATATAAACTTTCAACTGTGTCCTTTCACCCCAGAGGAAATCTAAGAAGGTAAGTACAGAGCTGAAATTTTCTTCAAAGATTAATACAACCCTTAAGGACTTTTCCAATTCTTGAGTTATGGAGGCTAGAGAAGTTTGAATAAGTTGATGTATTAAGTCGCCACCCAGAAATGGGTGGAACGAGATAGAGCAAAATTTTTGGTATCGTAAGGTTATCGGAGTTGGATTAAGGTGATTGCTTATTGGCGGATAGGATGTTATCTGCCATGTAGCTTCTGATATGGTAAGAAGTAATCCAGTTATAATATTTGTGACGTCGTAGCGCGAGGAATTTTCTTGAAGGTAGATTTTGTTTAAACAGCGGTGTGGAAAGCAGACGTCTAAATTAGGGAGGTTTTGCTTTGCAAGTAGTTTGGGCTGTGTGTACGATAGAGAAATTTGATATAGAGTTAAGCAAAGAGAGAAGCAGCAGGCCGTCTCAAAAACAGCACGTCGTAATTTACTCGATTTTTTGATGGTTTAAAAAAACAAGTGGATGCATTATTTACAACCTTTCTTGAATTATTAACGACTTTTTCAAATATCTAAATTTCGAGTAAATTAATAAAATTTCGCTTTGTTTACAAAATTACGAATCAAATAGTATGCATAACGGATTCATTTTAAAATTCCTAATTATCTACATAATTCCGATTTAGTTTCAATTTATTTGTCGAATCCGTTATATCATAAAAATTGATATCAGCTAGATTAGTTTAATTCGAGCTCGCTCAAGCGGTACCTTCCTATATTTTTACTCGAATTTGTCACGAGGGTATCTAAATTCAAGGCAATGGCCAAATATTATTTCATAGGACTTACGACTTATTAACAACGTCTGGAGTTGCTAACAAAATTTTGAATTGCACAATACGTTAATAACGTTTAATAAATTCCATATTTCGATCGTGTACTAATTAATACGCGAAATGCAATTATTTTTCAAAATCCTGCAAATTGGAAAATTGGGTTTAAAATTCGAGGCAGTGGCCAAATTCTGGTCCAAAATAATGTTTTAAATTATTTCCACCTATATTTGGCCGAATTTGAGTGAAAATTCAAATTTCTCAAAATTCGCAAAAAATTCACACATATGGGCTTTTATCTAACCGTTGGAAAACTGTTGGTGCGCCACCCCAATTTTATTACGGATTCTTAATGTACACAAAATTACGCAAATTTTAAGCCATCAAACTTGAAAATCGTTGGGAGATGAAAAATCGACAATTAGATGGTATATATAGGTACTAATAACTCTGTAAAATGATTTACAACCCGTAGGTTTTTTCAAAATGTTTCAGTACAAAAGGTAAAAAAAATTGATAGATTCTATGGTTGGTGGATCCTACCCCCTAAATTGTGGAAATTAATCCTCATTGATATTTGCCATCAGATAATTAAGTTTTTATCCCTCAAATATACAACCTTTCGAACTCTCAGAAATTCAGCAGTAAAAAATGGGTGATATTGCAATATCACCCATTTTTAACCATAGCGGCACCATACCATGGTATGGTGCCGCTTCTCTCTTTGCTTATTTAGTTCCGTACCGTTGTGAACAAAGCTAGTAATAGAATAAAATCAGGTGCCATTCAATGACTCCAAATTTTAACACTTTTTACAAACATTGCAAATATGTCGTGCGTATGTGGATACAACATTTTAGCGAATGACGGACCAAATTGGTACGTGCAGTTTCAAACAAGATCCTTGCAAATTTTACTAAACAAACACCCCAGTAAACTTAAGAGCTATTTCGATTTTGAAGTACAATTCAAATTGCCCCATAAACAATTTATTTCTTAACCCAACACTTTTCTCTATTGTACAAAAAAGTTTGTTCTTTTGTAACAAGTCTATTGTACGACACACGCCCTTAAAAATAATATTAAGTGTCCATTTTGATTATAAATGCGCACTAAATTTGATATTAAGTAAGTTACTCTGGATTTTGTATGTCTAACCCATGTATTTGCTTACCACATAATTAAGACTGGATTTACTTTGCAAAAGATAACACTATTTTGAACAGTAATGCATATTTATGCATGCAAATATGTACATACACCAACTTCAATTTGCAAAATATTCTGCAAGAACACTTTTGCATGGGCTCTTCTGAACAATACAATGAAACTGTTGAGTTTATAGTTTCTGTTTTTGTTATAACCGAATGTGAAAGTTTGCTGGATGACAATGTGAATGTTATTCAAACATTGAAATGCATATATTCATCGACTATGGGAACGCAAACCATGTTCAACCTGGGGTATTTTCTCACAACCTTGTTTTGAAAGACCAACTATTTAGCAACCAAATTTAGTGCGAAATTTGTCCCAATGCGAAAATTTTAGCACATTATGGGTGCCGCCAAGTCGTGAAAACTCAGAGCTGCTGCAGCAAGGCACAGATTCCGCTGGAAAACCGAGCTTTTTTGAGACCCATAAACTCCTGAATTTTGCGGATCTACGAAAATTCTTCACTAAATGTGGTTTCTAAAGGGTTGGTCTTTCAAAACAAGGTTGTGAAAGAATAATCCGGGTTGAACATGGTTTGCGTCCCCTTTGTTAGCGATGAATGAGTTGAACGACTGACTGAAGTGAATTGAACGCGTTTGCATTTTGTATGAAAATGTACTCGAGACGGTGCACAATTTTATTGTTGTGCGCATTAAAACCGAATCAACAAATGTGTTTAGCACCAAATTTGCCATCTTATTCTAAATATGCGCATGTTTATTTATTGGTGCATCTACATATACACTTCAGCATTCGTCTGAGTACTGCATAACTCAGAAAGCTATTGTTCGTAATGAAAGTAACGAAAAGTATTATCGAGACTCTTTTTACACACATTTATTTATCAGTTTTGTTTAGGGCATGATTACATAAATAGATAAGATGCAAGAGACCCGATCCGAACGGGACCTGAATAAATTCTGAAATCTGACAATGAGTGATATGAATTTAATTTGCTTTCACGTGTTAAATACTTGACTAGACGTATGCAGGTAACGAGACATGTAGATCTCGACTTATATGTATCTCCTAGTTTTATGAGCTAGTAATCAATAAAGAAATACTCATGGTGAACAACATTTCCATGTCATTTCGTTCACATCAACCTTAATAACTACTTGTGTATCTAATTAAAGCTCTTTTTCTGCACGAAGTTTAATAATATGCATACATTACATGGTATGTAAATTATACAAGACATATGCAAATCGCATCATGAATAAATAGCTGATATTGTGGTCAGAATATGTTCATTCAAGTGAGGAATGAATACATTTACTTATGTCACGTTTGAGTAACCTTGATTTTGACCTGAATAAGAGAACCAGAGTCACATGAATGAAAAATTACTTATAAATCGTGTACCATATGGACTATGATTATGTTCCCATAAATGCTTAAATTGAGTTAATCTCATTCAAAGTCTGTCCTCGAACTTGACTTCATCTGGCTGATGAAATAGTTTGTTGGAACTTGAGAAAGAAATAATAATTAGGATGGGATCAAATCGTAAACCTGGTAAATTTAGGGAACTCGGGGATGAGGAATTACCCCGATTGGAGTCCGCTTTGGTGAAACATTTACCAAAATCTAGCCAGGTAATAAATTTATTTTAGTGAAGCAAAATTTTTAAATTAATTGCATGTACGCTCTAGATAATTTAGTAACAAATCGTCACCCGCATAGGTACTAAAAATAGGGCCCTGTTTTTGGGTGGTAATTAAGGACAGAGTTTGTCACAAAAGGGAAATAAGCACATATTTCTGACTTTATTTTTTTAATTGAACATTTTTATCCGAATGCTAGATTTTTTACAACTAAATTTAAACTTTTTTAAAAATAATGACGTGTGTTTCATACACCAGTTTTGGACTTAATAATTTCGCGTCGGTGACAAAACGTGTCCTTGAACATTATCAAAAAATTGAGCAGATGACCTTCACGGATGACGAATTTCTCCAAATTATTTAGAGTGTCTATATTTTTTTATTCACCAGGTTCTGAACATTGTGAGACAAAAAATCCTCCAACTTATCAAAGAACCAACGATATCGGACGTGTTTCTCTACGAAGATGACGAAGCTCAAGATTTTGATAAGTGGGGCGATCCTTTTGTCGTTTGCATCCAAAAAAATGTAACTTCCGGAATTATTTATTAAAAGTGTGATAATCTTTTCCGAAAATAGTTAATATTTTCCGTCGTACATTTTAGATCCATAGTGAATACTGTATCCTATTGCGTCAGCCTGAGTTAATCCCCATCAATTCTGGAATAATGCAAGCTTTTGAAGAGTTAATAGAGTGGGATCGTACCCACATTTTTGGATCAATTCCGCAAGCTTTTCTGGACTCTTATTTGCGAGAAATATTGGAAAAGAAGGGCATCAAGTATAAAGACAATCCGTGCGATGCGCACGTCTTGGATGTGGACACGGCATTAAAATATGATAAGGGTTTGTTAAATGCTCCCTCCATTCAATGAACAAGTGCGAGGTGGTTATCTCGGAATTTGACCTCTCAAATTATAAATTGTTCATGTATAAAAATAAGATTTCTAGAATGTTGGCGTGCTCTCAGCTGTGGAAGAATTTTAATATAAATTTTTAGCTTAAGTCAGAATTTTTCGAGACGTTTTTACTTTAAATACATTTATTTTAAAGAATTTAAGAGTTTTAAAAATTAAGGAATAGTGTTAAAATTTCAAATATTAGAAGTTGTTAAAATTGCATTTCAGGGAGGTACTTTTGAGCAAATAATTTTAAAAAATTTTGAAATTGTGTAAAAAGTCAAAAAGTAGCTAGGTTTTGATAAAATCTTAATTTTGTATGGAAAGGAACGATCCATAAATCATGTCACGCAAAAATCGTGATTTCTAGATCCTCCTTCCCCCTTTAACATGTGTCACATAGCACGATATAATTAGAGCCTCAGACCCCTCCTCCCCCTCTCGCGTGACATAATTTATGGACCTTCCCAACAAATTTCACCATGGGCGATGATAAATTCTGGAAAACGCAAAACTATGGGCGGGTTTACTTCTGTACGTGAACAATTTAAAATCAGTCCAGTGAAAATCCGAGATAACCACCTCAAATCTCTTCATTGTAAGTATTCTTGTTTGAAAATCCGCAACAATAATTTAATTCCAGAATATACGTATCAAGACAGCCACAAAGATGAAATTACAATGAGCGTCTCCGCTATCCGACAAATTAACGCTGATGTTGACCAAATTTTGGAAAATTACGACTGGGCACTCCCCCATTCAAAGGGTCATTTGTTCGCAACTATTCACAATCTGGGATCCACGGGGGTATACACGGTCACTCCAAATGGCGATCCTGACCTTGCCAGTTATGCCGTTCACTCCCCGGTCGGACTGCTTCAAATTCTGCACACGGAGGACGCCTTTCGTCGCCGTGGATTGGGGATCGTCGTCATGAAGGCTTTGTCGCGAAAAGTGGCGGAACTGGGGCTAATTCCGAGGGCAGAGTGCATGGTGTACAACGACGCCTCCCGCCAGGTCCAGCTCAAAGCGGGGATGGTTTTTGTGGACAAGATCAACTGGATACTGTGCCGGCAGGAGTATGATGTTAAAAAGTGGAAGAAAATGAACTCCAAGTAAGTATGGCGGAACAAATAGACCGATAGAACCTAAAAATTCAAAATTTGAATAGTTTGTGGCATATGTATCGTGAAAATTAGTGGAATAAATATTGGGAATTATAAACTTTCGTATTCATTATTTAATTCGAGTCCAGCATTAAAATGCCATAAAGTTACTAAAATTCGTAACCGTAATCTTAGAAGTTAAGCAATCATCCGCTTTCCATAATGTTCATCGTAATCCGGACCAAGGAGTGTTTGGCAATTAAAAAAAGTGATTTTTTCACGCGCCGGTAAAGATATCGAAGCTATAAATTGACCGTGAGGTATAAACAGTGCCCAAACTAGCCAGGCCCGGCCCTGGGGATTTTTCCCGGCCCGGCCTCATGTTTTCTTAATAAATTAGGTTAATTCTAGCAAAGCGTGACAAGACACTCACGTGACACTCTAACAGGACTTTTACGTGTAAAACTCAGCTTTGCATGATACAAATTTTATTTTCTTCACCAAAAAATATGCATACCCATATTTTTGCATTTGCATAGCGCGCGAATTTAAGCGCTAGGCGCGAATTTGAAACTGTTTTCCAGCCAAAAACCTTGGATTTTAAAAATTCTATAAATTGTTGAGATTCAGCGAAAATTAAAAAATTCATGTTTCTTCAAAATGACTTACTTGACGAATTAAAAACCATAATAGCACGAAATTTGAATTTCAAAATTGTTTGCCTTTTTGAAATCTGTGAAAATAAAAAATTCCTGGAAATTTTCAAATTTCCAAAATATGTTGCAAGTGGATTTTTAGTAAGTAATTTTGATAAGTAATTTTGGTAAGTAATTTTGGTAAGTAATTTTGAAGAAACATGTTTTCGATTTTCGCTTAAATTAAAAAATACCCAATTTTTAAGACCCTTGGTTTTGGCTGGAAAGCAGTTTAAAATTCGCGCCTGGCGCTCAATTTAGCTCATTATGAAAAATACGGGTATGCTTATTTTTTGTGGTGGACTAAATAAAATTGATCCCATGCAAATCTGAGTTTTACACGCAAAAGAGTTTAATTGTAAGTATGTACCGAAACTACAAAACCCGCAGCGGTAAAATTGGAGGCCGCTCTTTACTTGCTGGCCAAAGGCAAATAGGGTTTACCGTAGTTCGTCTATTAAAGCCGTTTTTTGCAGGCCAGGCACAGAATTAATCTTTACTGAGAACGATTCATTAACTTTTGAACGACTTCAATCTTAAGTAACTCCGAAACGGGTCGGAGTTTCGGTTCCAAATTTTGAACATATTGACACCTGTCCATTGACGTGGAGTGAGCAAAAAATCAGCTCCCTAGTTTCAAAAATGGCCCCCCGACTGACCCCATAGCAAGAGGGTGTCATAAAAACACTTTCCAAACTTAATTATTCGTATACAGCTATAATCAAGTACTTCAAAAATCAAGGACGACAAGTTTCGAAAGGGACAAGACATAATGTACTGAAAAATAAAGGTCATGGACGAGAAGCTCGTAGTCAGGACGATTGCCATCACCTCAAAGACGATGCAAAAAAGTGCTAACGCGGACTGTGCTTAAAAAAATTGACCTACTGACCTCCAAGGACAATCCACTTCCCCAAAGAGAATTGTCACGTAGAGTCACAGTGTCACAGGCTAGTGTGCATCGAGAAATTAAAATTTTAGGGAAGAAAAAACGAAGAAAAATACGAGTTCATCAGCTGACAAAGAAACATAAAAAAAATCGTCGCCGGACCTGCAAAAACTTTTATGTTAATTATCTGACAAATATAAATAGTGAGTATTTAGTGTCATTGGACGAAACACTATTTTCTCTACAAGACACCAATGGTCAACGTAAAGTGTACTACACTATTAACGCCGAAAAAAAGTCCCAGAGGTTGGCCATTCCGCACGCAGAGAACTTTTGTAAGAAGTTCATGGTGGTTGGTGCATTATCTGGTCGTGGGACCCTCCCACTTATCAAAGTTCCTCAAAAAGTGAAGGTCACTGCTAAGTATTGACTTCGCATTAAAACCACTTCTGGAGATCCACGTTCCAAAACTGTACGGTAAGGACACAAAGAACGTGATAGTTCATCATGACGCCGCGTCCTCGCATACCGCACGTTTGACTCAAGACTACGCCAAGGATTTGAAAGTAAGACTCGGGATTACAATTATTCAGAATAGGGAAATACATACTAAATCCCCCGATGTAAGTCCTATGGATTTTTTTAGCTTCGGATATCTAAAAAGAAAATATTTCTTCGACGCCCTCGAACTTTTTTGGGAGTTTGGAAAGTTGTACAAGACAAGTGGTGCAAAGTTGACGTCGTCTTGGTCAAATCAGTGTACAATAGTTGGAATCGCCGATGGGGCCTTGTCGACCGAGAAAAGGGCTCTCACATAGAACATGTCAGAGACCTGTACTCCAAGCCGTTCAAGACTTATTAAAGGTTTGAACTCGTTCAAAAGTTAATGAATCTTTCTCAGTAATAGATCCAGGAAAAGCCCAGCGCAAAGTTTAGAAAAATCCCGGGTTTTAATTTATAGTTAACCATACATGCGGTTTATTGCGTATTTGTGGAATAATAATTTCTTTAAATTGCAACTATTTCAAATGCAATTCCGACTAGTAACGCCATGACGCCAGCAGGGTTCGGAAACCCCCAGGGTTTTTCCTAGAAAAACCCAGGGGTTTTGTGAGTTTCCGTAGATTTTAGGGCAAATTAAGACAACTTCTTAAAATTACATATTGGGTAATACTAATTCAATATTTGAATGCAGAATTAAATTTTAAGAATTTTTATATCGTCGCCGTAGATCCATAATGTACCAGGTTGAAAACCAGATGGAACAATAAATTGGACGAATTAATGGACCAGTAATTGGACGAAAACTAGTTGCAACCATAAAGTACTAAGACTGCTTTCGGGTGTACTGCGATTTTAATTGTTAATAACTGGTCTGCTAATTCGCACAAAGTAGCTTTGGCAAAGTTTTAATCGACCAAATACTTTAGGAGATATTCAAGTTCAAACTTGGTGAAAACATGGAAGAATTGGCTTTCACACTCTCCAAAAATCCTTAGAACCTGTCAAGTAAGGTTGCCGCGGGTAACGGGCCGGGTACCCGTTACCCGCATACCCGCACGATATTGCGGGTACCCGTTTGTCTGCGGGTAGTTACTACTAACCGCACGGGTAACGGGTATTTCGATTTTACATAATTAAATAGCTCGCCTTATACAGCCAGTGAGCAGTTGATTTATATAAGAGTTATATATCAACTTTGACATTTTATTTTGCATCATTGATGCAGAATTTAATTATTTTTGATAGTGTGCGTAATTTTTCGGAAATTCTACGATAGTCTCAGTGCAATACTAACAATGAGCTGGTGTGAATTGCAACATTCAGATTTGAAATGAGGTTCAAGTCAATACAACCAACGTGTTTATTGAGGCAGTTTGTGCGATCGTAAGAATTTATCAAACATTTTCCAATCAAATTTGAAAAGGGAGTGATTTTTAACAAGTGGGGAAAATCCACTTCGTTACCAATAAAAATCGGTATTTTTCCAATTTTGATCCCAAATATTTTGACAAATTCCAAACATCGCTCAAACTGTAGTGCATTCACTTGAACTACACAATTGCAAAATTTAAACAAAATCGGAATGTTGCACTTCACGCTATCCCATTATAAATTCCGAAAACCGGAAGAAATTATTGTTTCTGAAGCATAACTTACTTGCTTTAAGATTTCAGTAATTTTCTAGTAGTGTGGGATTGGTGATCTTTAAACTTGTTTTTGTAGGAGTAAAAAAATATGATACGATTTGAAGCAAAAATTGAAGTTCCATGCCAATGTTATTAAATAAAAATGTCATTTAAATGTCAACAATCAAGTCTCACTGCTTTCTGGGCTTACCCTAAGTCAACAAGTTTGTTTTCATCAACAGTTAGTTAAATCCAGCTAATTTTATGATAAAATTAGGGAGTGCTGCTAAAGGTTGCTAACGATAAAATTTTTATCGTTAGCAACTTCTAGCAGCACTACCTCGAGGTTCTTATTAACCTATAAGGGTAACTAATTAATTAAATCTATGTTATTTTGGTACTTGGTTAATGTTTAACTGAATTCTCAAAACGGGTAACGGGCAACGGGTACCCGTGCGGGTACGGGTAGTTGGGCTGCGGGTAGCGGGCCGGGTAACGGGTAGCATTTTCGCTACCCGCGGCAACCCTACTGTCAAGTCTATGCGATTTAGGCATTGTATAATAATTAATGCAAATTTACATTTTATGCAAGCAATTTTAAATGTGACATGAACATGTATAAACATATTACTAATCAGAATACAAGATTAATTCCCGTTTCGATCGCTTCGAATTTTTCAGGTCAGGAAAAATCAAAAACTGTAAAAAATGTGGGTCTCCATTTTAGCTGAAAAATTCATAGCGATCGTGATGTCAAACAAGATCGGATAGACTATTGGGGCTACGTGAAACCATTCAACATATCCGTTTGGTACGTCTTAATGACTTGCTGCATTTTACTAACGATCCTTGTGCTTGTTCAAAATTCTACGAAATACCTGCCAAAGACCTGGTACGAATTATGGTACGCGATCCTAAAGGCTGCCTTGGATGTTGGGCTGATTGTCGTTGAGAAGTCCAGTACCACGTTTAGTGTGATGTTTACCAGTCCAGCATCCTTAAAACTAATTACTCTCTGGACATTGGGGAGTTTTGTGGTAGTTAATATTTACAAAAGTATTGTAACCGAGGACACCACCACACCTCTGGTATCCAGCCCGCCAAAAACGTTTGATCAGTTAGTCACCGGCGGGTTTCATATGTACAGCAGCATTACCCCTACGTTCCAACATGGCTATAATACCATTCCTCAAACCATGACGAATTGGCGGATTGTTGGTAGCGAGTTCGATGCAGACACATATTTTCATTATTATAAATGGAGTATAACACCGCCGCTTACACCGCCGCTTAGTAAAGCCATGAATAACCTATTAGCATGTCATCTGTGCCCTGTGACTGTAACCTCAAATCTGCAAGTCAAGAATACTTTTTAGCCCGAGTCAGGGCTTATGTAATCATCATGTCTGTCTGTCTGTCCGTCTGCCTGTCTGTCCGTCTGACTAACGATTACTCAAGAACGAGTTGACCGATTTGGATGAAATTTGGCAGAAACATGTATCTCGGCAATGCAACGACCGAGTTCGAACATGGGTTCGATCAAAAAAGATTTGGACCGGTGGGGGTCATGTGGGTGGGTGGGGTATTATGCACCAAAATTTCAAAATTGTCGCAGAAAGCTGAAATTTGGTACAGAGGTTGTTAATGGCTCCTAATGAAAGAATATGAAGTCAAATTTGAAAAAGTTTTAACCGGAGTCACCCTAGCGGGAGCGGGTGACCCATACCGATTTTTCAAAATCGTCCAATCGAGCCGAAATTTGGCATAGATGTTGCTAATGGCCTCTAATGCAAAAATGTGAAGTGAAATTGGGAAAGTTGTTATGCATAGGGACCCTATCGCATGACCCATACTGATTTTCAGAAGTTGTCTTAAAAAGATGAAATTCGGTACATTGATACTCAAGGGCTTCTTAAGAACGAGTATAAGGTTAAAAGCGAGCATGGTGTCTCCAGAGAGACCCTTCCTGGTGACCCATGCCGGTTTTTGAAAGATATTAGTTGCAGCTGAAATTTGGCACAGCGGCTAAAAATGACTTCTATAGAGCAAATACAAATTTGTAACTTCTAAATTTGAACGAAGCGACCCCAACTGGTCCTTGTAGGCAAGGTGAAGGATTTGCAAATAACTTTACACATTTAGTGCTAAGTAATACAACATTGCACCAGCCCCACCCCCGTGGTGGTAATAGTTGCTCGGAGAAGTCGGACACGGTAACAATAGGATCCTATCCCTGACTCGGGCTATATGAAGGCTGCACTGGAGGTTTTTAACATGGTATTGATCCGATGCCAAACTCGTGTTAAGCATTGGATTTGCAAACTAAAAATATTGAGGATCCGAGTTATCAGGTCAGTTTTTGATGTAGCAAGGAAATGCAAAACCATGCCTTCTAATTTAGTAAACCGTTTTTAAATAAAAAACAACAACGATTATGACACTCATAACAAACCCAGGTTTCGTACGCATGAGCTGATATCTATCCATCATTTCCGATTGTTAACGTTAGTAGATAATTAGATTTTTGAACGATGACAAAGTTCGGAATCAACATGATACACTTGCAGCAGTAAAAAATATATCAAGTTCAAATTAATATTTATTCATTATTCATTATATTCACTTTATCTCAAAGTTGCCTGAATATTCCATGGATTTCTCAATACACCCCATGCATTGAGCTTATTTTGAAAAGCGAATAATTAATAAACATATGCATTGACGTTTCATGCATATTCCAAGTATTAGTAGGTGCATGTACATGTGTATATGTCACAAGTGGCTCCATTTTTAAATTACAAATTTAAAAAAAACCTGCTCCTCATTGACTGTAAATGGTACAATAAAAACTTCGGGAGTAATTTTTGATATTCCGTTAACAAGAACAACTGTATTTAAATTTGAAAAAATTAAACAATTTTGATAATTGCCGATGTCTCCATTCCTGAACGGAATTCAGTAGAAGTTCGAATGTTCACGAATATAAATACGTAAGTTTGAAAAAATACTACCCTTGGAAGAGGTCCCAATTGAATTTTCCAGCCAGGATTTTTTGTAAACTTATTGTTTATTTTGTTGATGATGCCGACTTGTTCAATCACCCTTAATGTTTGCAGAACGGCTAACATATGTATGTATGCATATGCTAAGTATATACCTATTTATATATACGTATGTAACTATTGAATCAAGTCAAGAGAGTTTTATCACGATTTCTTCCTGTCGTATTTTTAAGAAACATTATGTAAATTTAATTATTGGCAATAATTTATTGCATTACATACCTTAGCAGGTTTCTTTCTTTCTTCTGAATAAGTTACATAACTTCTAACTTATAATGATTCGCTTGAGAGTCAACATTTGACGTAAATAGTTTTCAATTTGAAAAATACACATAAAAGCGCACTCCTTATCGTATCGATTTATTTTGCTAAGTGCTACATCTAATTATCTGATGTACTTGTATGATGAACTTTTTACTACTCAACACGATCTGAACCTTCGAATACGTAGCTGTATCCGAATTGTCCGTTGTCACTCTAGATTTTGGGTTTATAGGAATCCCGACATTTGAAAATTAACCAGTCAAGAATTCCTATCAAAAACTCATTTTCCAGGGATGGCCCTTGTCCTGAGAATGTCTCAACTCCTCGGCTACTTTCCCCATTGTTTAGGAAAAAGTGGTAGAAAATATAAATGGGTTCGATTTCTGTACTTCGTCCCGACCCTTTTCCATTGCTTTCTCGTCTTAGGCAATATACTGATGGTCATCATTTCCATAAAAATGGAACGAAACCATTCCGTAATTACTGAAAATGGAGCAAATTCACTTCATACTTTTCTTATTACCGTGATAAAGGCAACGTGCCATATTTTCACGACGGTGTACATAAAAGTTTCGATATTAGCGAAGAGGACCCAATTGTCACAATTTCGCTCGGAATTTGAAGAACTTATCGTTATTGCGAACCAATTAGGGTGGCAGAGTGCAATGGTTGAATTTTGAAAAGAAGAAACTAATTTTTGAAAACTTGTTAACCATCATTCCTCTTCAGTCGTCAGTGACCTCGTTCGGGGTCAGGTGACCGTGCAGTTGCGATTAATTTCTCACCTTACAGGCCCGGTTAAATTAATCGTGAATTTTAGGTCACACCATCGCCAAGATCACTGAGGAGGGATGATGGTCGACCAGTTTTGAAGAATTAGTTTCTTCTTTTAAAAATTCAACCATAATCATCAGAAGAAGGGTGAAAACCGGTATCACCCGAGATTTTTCGGGGAGTTGTTCGTCTTGATGATTTCGTGCACCGTGTTCATCGCAGATATGTGGCACGGGTTTTTATTTAGTGAGAACGGAGGGGGTGATGGTGATGCTTGTAAGTTGATATGCAAATTCATACGTAGTACATATGTATGTATATCTACTTTATCTATTCATGTAAAACCAGCCTTTATAATCTGAGGATTTAAACCGGATACATTTTTCAATTTCGTCTAATTATCGTGTTCCATCATCAATTATCTGTAGGTAGACTAAACAATGTTGAGTCTGTTTTAAGTGTGCACGATTCGGTGACATTTATCTGGCTCTAAATTATTGCAGAAACATTCAGTCATCTAAAATATGTATATCGATCTTTTGTAGGCTGTCTGCCTTCTTAAATCTGAAGTTTAACTCCTTAGCTCACCCTGCGTAGCACAGGAGCTATTGAATTCCTCTTGTCCGTCTGTCTGTCTGTCTGTCCGTCTGTCTGTCTGTCTGTCTGTTCACGAGGTTTTTGCATCAATTGATGCTAATTAATTTGCCCCATGTGCAAATTTTAGCAAATTGGTAGCACCTTTGGTCTCGAACAGTCGGTAACACAAAATGGTGCCAAACAATTGAGAACATAGATGCAAAACACACCAAACGTGCATAAGAACCGAAAGAAATAACTAGAATTTTTACTTCGAATTTGTCACGATTTTGTGTCAAAATTATGGATGCATTTTCCTCGTTTATTTTCCACCATTGATGGAAAATTATATCACAATTATGTGTATCTTTTGTCCGCCCATTCTGCACCATTAATGCAAAATTATGCCAAAATTGCGTGTCTATTTTATCTGCCAATTCTGCACCATTGGTGCAAAATTATGCTAAAATCATTATTACAGGGTGAGCTACTTCTAACGTTACAACGGTTTATTAATTTTCATTAGGCTGGAACCCGGCAATCTTTACGATCGTCATTCCGTCCACGATGGGCTACCTTCAATCCATCTTCCCCCTCATGCTAGCCCACTATTTGAACTGGTACCTCGAGATTTTACATCGTTTAGGAGGAAACACAACTGTCGTTTTTCGACTACGGGGACAGATTCATGCACAAATACGGCAAAACGTGAACCTGTTGATGCAAATTTTTGGAACTTCGATCGTCATAGATTTCGCACATAGCATTGCACGGGTTATATTTTCTGCCTATTTTCTGGCAGAATCGAGTGATCGACAATTATCCAATGGGCGGGGGCAAGGGTCCGATATTGGGACGGTATTTTGCTATTGCTATCTTATCTTCATGATTTGCAAGAAGGGGTCACAATTGCGAAATTTGAGTAAACACGTCACTGAAAACTTCGAGGACGATACCAAATCAGACTTTGTTTTGGGAAGAGATGCGAAATCGGAGAATCCAAAGTTGAAGCAAATTGTGCTTGAGACAGATTACCTCAAAGTGGATCTGAGGCTTATTGCTCCGGTAAAGATTAATACTTACATAGTATGTCAAACACTCTTAAAAATAATGCTACCCGTTTGATACGTAAATGCACTCTAAATTCAAAAATAAGTAATTCGCAATTCACAGTTAATAATTTTTTACTATGTAACTTGTTTTTAATTTTGCAGATTGTTGGAACAGTGATAACGAACTTGATTGTTTTAATTCAAATTAAGAAGGGAAGTTAAACATGAATTCAATTATGAGTTTAAACATTACACTGTTATTTGTGATAGTCGCCTCACGTGCATGTATTTACGCATGAGCGAAAGACACATCGTCGCACTAATTCTAAAAAGACGTAAGTGCAATTTCAAAATTATAAATAGTAATTACTTATTCAAAATTGTCCTCTCAAGGGAAATTTGGATTTCTTGAGCCCCGCAGGCTAGTAATGAAAGAAGTTTCAAAATTTAAAAACCACACCCACAGGGGGTGTGGTTCTATGCGCCAAACGTCAGCTGATTTAAATCCTGGCGTATTTATTTCATTTCTCACCCTGATGACATACTCCAAAACGATTATTAAAAATTTAAAAACTACACCCTTAGTGGGTGTGGTTCTCGGCGCCTATTTTAAACCAAATTAAACATGGCATGCAATATATCCTTTTTCTCAGCCCGATAATACAACTGCCACAGTACACTAAAAATTTTCAAACCTAAACATTCAGGGGGTGTGGTTCTTAAATCCAAAACTTAACTTTCACTAGGTTCACTAGGTTTCACTAGGTTTCGAATTAAGCACTTACTTTGGAATTAGTGCGACGATATCTAGAGTTGATTAAGCATATAAAGCCCGTATGGCCAAAAATGGACATAATGAAATTTATGTAAATGAGTTGACCTGCACAAATAATTCCATTATACTTATACGTATGCTAGCGCATCTGCTATAATAAATAATATTTGGGTATCCCAGCTGACACATTAAGCGTATTGTTCTGGGGGTATACATTAATATATTCTAAATAGAAGAAATATGATCTTCACAGTCTGTCGCCAAATTTGGAAACTTTGATAATAATTTTCCCTTAAACCTTGCAATCGTGCTTGGTGATGCCTGATATAAATGATGCTTCTTATCTTCAAGATGCCCGCTTGGAGGGGGTAAAAGCCGCATTACGTCCTCGTCGTTCTTCCACACTGCGTCGTGCAGCCTTGACAAAATTGGCAAAATTTTTAACGATTCACAAGGCTTTGTGTCTGACGGGGATAATGCTTCAATCATGAACAGAGTAGCGGCCAGATCGTAACACGGTGCACTTGATTGGTAGCATTGAACTCCGTCGAAGAGAAGTCTGCAAAGAAACGATGATTTAAAATTTCAAAAACTCTAAAAAACTTCAGGTGCCTTTGCATGCGAGCTTTGAAATTTACTTGCCTCAACTTTCCTCCCTTCCATATGTTCAAATCACAGTTTTGAAACCTGTGCATCTCGGTCAATTCTTTTGTTTTACTAAATGAAGATTTTTTTGCATCCAAAAATTTGGATGCAACAATGTTTATAGTTTTTCTAAGTTAGGACGTTAAAATTTTGATTTTTTCATCCCCAGGAGAAAATGTTTAATTCTTGATGACGGTTTTTATGCATTTTATTTCTCAATCTTTATGAAGGAAAAAACCCTAATTTTCACCTCCTAACTTTGTAAACCTAAACATTTTCGTTTTTTTAAGTAATAAAATTTGCATTTTGGAAAAAACATGCGGAGGTGAGCAGGTTTCTAAATCGCTATTCGAATACATGGAAGAAGGGAAAGCTGAGATAGAAAAATTCAAAACACGCAATCAATAGCACTCTAATTCAATTGGTAATCTTACAATTCTAATACTGGAAATTGTATCGCGGGGTCATCGTCCTGCACTTGAGGAGTAAAATATCGATAGCAAATGTGCAGTGGCCACTGCATCTGGACTAGCTTTATTTTTTGCAATCGGGGCATCCTTGAGAAGGCAATGATCATCTTATGGCTGTCAATGTGTCCTGTGTGGAAAACTTATTATTTTTGATGACTGATGTTAAAGCTAGTACTCAGGACGGATTTTTCACGTGGAGAAGTTTAGCAATAATGGGGAAAAGAAACTTCCGCAACATTCTGCAATTGATTTAAAGAAATACTCTAATTTGACACAGTTTGAAATTAAATTAATCTAATTCCAATGAAGGAGTAATTTAATATAAAGGAAATAAACAGACTTTGAACAATCTGTCCTGAATAGAGGTGAACACTTTTTTTGATAAAATCTGCATACCGGTTAATTCAGTTATTTCCAACTCCTCCAGGGTTGTGGAGCAATTATTGAGTAAAAGCTGGAAGAAAAATACGGCTTCCCGAAATTTCGTGTATCTGATACCCCCGAAAATGATGAACAAGATTTTTTCTGATAGGCATTTGAATCCAGTAAGGTTGCATCAAGAGCGGATATTGCGCCACGATTTTTTCAGTCATCCATTCTGATCGCAAAACGAGGTATATAAATTCAAGTGGCGGTGCGGCTACAGACACTGAGAATGTATTTTTTAATTTGCATTAGTCCGTTTGATGTAAGTATTACATATATGAATGATGGTGAAAATATTTGCTACATCCAAGAACAAAATTGTCAATTGGAAAAACTTAACACTGAAATTACCCCAATCAGCCTTGATTTTTTATAATTTTCAATTCCGTCAAATAATTAAAAAAGTGTCGAACCGGTTACAGCCTGTAACTTACAGGATAAATATTGAGAACCTTTTTTGAAGACGGTTTTCAAAAATATTGAAGTTAACCAAATCAGAGTTGAAAATTCTAAAAAAAAATGAAGCGAAGGATTTTAAATTCTGATTTGGATGTTTTCAGGAGCAAATCAATAAAAATTAGTGAATTTTTTCCATTACAACGAAACATTTTAACCACCCTGTCAATATACGTACACTCAAAATAAAATCGACCCAAATCAATTCCGCGCGGTGTCACTATATGACTTAACCGGATTGGATATAAATCGACTCCGCGCGGATATAATTTTTTCACGCAGCGGAGTCATTTCTT
This sequence comes from Folsomia candida, assembly GCF_002217175.1. Classification (NCBI taxonomy): domain Eukaryota; kingdom Metazoa; phylum Arthropoda; class Collembola; order Entomobryomorpha; family Isotomidae; genus Folsomia; species Folsomia candida. The sequence continues at coordinate 9,445,948 of NW_019091197.1, read as the reverse complement.
CACGCAGCGGCAAGAATAACTTCACCATCTGTGCCAGGATTATTACCGCGCTCGTTATGTTCGTTAACAGTAACGGACGGTTATAATTTTTTTGTGGATTTTAACACCGCTTTGCTAAGAGTGTATGATATATAGTACCTGTAAATGTTCGCATAATTGCTAGCAAAACCGGGCAAATATGAATGCCCAGGATTAGAGCTGTTAACTTTGGGAATGCCCTTAGCATTGCCTCCGACTCACTGACTTCTTCTTCCGGTGTAAGTTCATACTTAGACTCAGGGCCGGGATAAACCTGGCTGGGCACCTCCACGACAGGGCAAGGTCCGTTGACGAACAAAATTAGTTCAGAAATGTTCAGAAATGTTAGGGTTCCATCAAATACGGTGTGGACTGACTGGTCTGTAATAGGACGTGACAAGTATTAGCTCTTTGGTATAGTTTTTACTGGATGGCAAGTATTTAAGAAGGGTAACTTTAAATGAATTAACGAGGTAACCTATACTTCATGGAAACTTATCCCCACACTGAAACCAACTTAACTATTTGACTTTCAAACTTTCCAGAAAGTCCGATGTGGTAAAATTCGTTTTGAGAATTGCTGAAAACGCTGTAAAACGTTTACAGGGTAAAAAATTATAAAACTTTTGGTGAAACCCGTTCTCAAAAATATTGACCCACAGAAAAATCAGCTTCACAAACGCTGATAACCTTATAAAAATTCAATTTTTTGCCTTGGAAGATTCCGAGTTTAAGTATAATTTCAGGTCCAACATTTTTAGGGGCCCTTAACAAACAAATATCCCAAGAGCCGGCCACTGTTCGCGCGGTAGTATCTCGATAACGCGGGTATCATGAGCTACATCCAATAAATAGATTACAAACAGTATGAAAACACTCTTACAAATAATGTAAGTTACATTCTTTAACCCTTCTCAAATGTGAATTCCCTCTGAATTATAAATTTAGTAAACCAAACTAAATCCACAGTAACCTTAACGTGGTAAAGAGTAAATTTCACTCTGTGTGGTTTACTTAACATAGAAGGGCTAGTTTCAGGATAGGCTGTTTGCCGGCTAAAAATTCTTTCAAGTTCTAACCTGTCTAATTTTATAGATCATGGTAGTAGAAGAAAAAATCACAATGAGCGCGTTGCCAGAAAATGCCTCCGTCACCTTCTGTAGGCCAAAAACTGAATATTTCGCCATGTCAATTTTTACAGCTTCAAGGGCCATTATATCTAAAACCACTAAAGATTTCGTAATACTACCAATTTGAGAAATGTTGGTACTTACATAGGGTTACTAAAAAACCGCACACCGAGCTATCATCATTGAAACCCGCTCCACAAAAAAATCCGATGTCACAAAAATCATTATTTTTTACGTTTTTTTGGAAATATTTCGCTTACTGTGCTTAGATGCTACCGTAGATTTTGGCTGGAGTAATTTTTATTTCGAAGAGCAGCTATACCCATGCGACATATCAAAAATTTGGAGCTGGTATATTCTTAGTTTTCGAGATAAAAAATCAAATGTGTCAAAATTTAATCATGGACACTTGATAATTTTGCATTTTTTTGACACATTTGATTTTTTCTTCTACTACCATGATCTATAAAATTAGACCGGTTAGAACTTGAAAGAATTTTTAGCCGGCAAACAGCCTATCCTGAGACTAGTCATTCGAGTGCTCAAAAGGGTAACATTATTAGCTCACCCTGCTCAGCAGAGGAGCTATTGAATTCCTCTTGTCCGTCCGTCCGTCTGTCTGTTAACGACTCTTTTGCATCAATTCATGCTAATTAGAGCCAGTTATTGGCATTCCTGACCGATTTATTAGCACCACTGATATCGAATAATCTGAGACTCAAAATGGTGCGAAACAATTGAGAAAATATATGCTAAACGCACCAAAAGTGCAGAAGAACCGTCAGAAACACCTATGGTTTTGACGTCAAATTTTTTAAGGTTTTATGTCAAAATCAGGGTTTCTCTTCCCTGGTGTATTTTGCACCATTGGTGCAAAATTATATCCCAATTACATATATCTTTGTTTCGCAAATTCTGCACCATTAATGTAAAATTTTGCCAAAATTGCGTATTCATTTTTTCCGCATATTCTGTACCATTGGTATAAAATTATACCAAAATGGTTATTACAGGGTGAGCTACTTCCACCGTTACAACGGTTTATTTTTAAGAGAGTATACATGACACAAGAATACATTTATCGTCTAATTACCACGATCTAGCTCAAACCTTAGCCAGGCATCCAAAAAGAAATATCTGCCCTCTTCGTCCCGCTGATGAATATATTTTCTAGCCTCGTTCGCCCACTCGGCGCAAATGAAAGACAAGTTGACCATTTCGTGCTTACCCCAATCACCCCAATGAGTCGTGCATGATTGGTTAATTATGTCAAACAGCTTTGAAACAATCTAGCCGAGGATGGCACAAATTAGTGTTAAATCAGATTAAATATCTTACTACATACTGCAAGATGTGCGCCCTTACCACGTAATTTTTCAACGGATGTTGTCCCTGAAACGTTAGAAACTCTGTTTCGTCAGCCATTTTTATGGTTTAGCTGTTTAGTTAACAATCACTGAAACAATAAACTCAAGTGCTGAATTATTAGCTCACCCTGCGTAGCAGAGGAGCTATTGAATTCCTCTTGTCCGTCCGTCTGTCTGTCCGTCTGTCCGTCTGTCTGTCTGTTAACGACTCTTTTGCATCAATTGATGGTAATTACTGCGACTTATTCACGTTCGTGACAGACTTAATAGCACCACTGGTATCGAACAAGCGGCGACTCAAAATGGTGCCAAACAATTGATGGAATAGGTGAAAAACGCACAAAAAGTGCAGAAGAACCGAAAGAAATGACTATAATTTTTACTACGAATTTGCCAATATTTCATGTCAAAATTACTGTTTGTTTTCCTTCATTTATTTTCCACCATCGGCGCAAAATTATGTCACAATTATGTGTATATTTTTTCCGCTTGTTCTGCACCATTAATGCAAACTTATACCAAAATTGCATATCAATTTTATTCGTCTATTCTGCACCATTGGTGGACAATTATGTCAAAATAATTCTCACAGGGTGAGCTACTTCTAACGTTACAACGGTTTATTTAGAAATTGGGTTGTCCGTGAAAGGATAGAAAAGGAGAAATTTTTTATAACCCTTTCACTAACAAATACTATATAATGAACTAAAAGGTATGCACACACGCACAGCACTCTTCCCATCCACGCATTGCATTGCCTTAAGGAAAGGATTACAAATTCTCATGCAAATATGTATACCAGTTAACCTCTGGTACGGTTACGGGGTAACTCCCGTACCAAACTTGTATATGAATATAGTACACAGAAATATATTAATACGTAATTTGGAGGAAGAAAAATATTTTTTAAGGTACTTATTAGGGGGTAGAACCCCTTGGTAATATGTTCATTCGAAGTGAAAAAGGTTCACTAAATAATGGGCGGCTTTGTTTCCAATACGGCCCTACATACAGGTATAAGGTATACATAATCAATTATGTGTGTACGTCATGATTTACAAACTAATGTTTTAAGGGAAAGGAATTTTAATGTTTGACCCGTTTGTACATAGTCAGCTTTCCGAACCCGTATTGTCTGTTATATGGTGATAATATTTTCGCAATGATGATAGTAAAGTTTTTCATTATTGGTAAACGAATATACATGAATAGATCGCGTATTGCTTAATTCTGTTCCTGCTTAGGTAATTAAATTCTGGATAATCTATATGTATGTAAATATACGGCTTATGTAATGCGTATGACTAGCTTCGGAGAAAGAGGAACATGGTCCAAACGGTGTTGTCACAAAACCAAAAACGCTCTTAAACGTGTCCAATGAAATTAAAAATCAGTGTACACGTGTGCGCGTGTTTTTTCTCAAAGTTCCCCAAATTTTTAGTTTTGCCCCAAACGCTAGGAACACTGATTGTGACGCTATTATATTGCCGATTTTCTCCAAACTTGGCATGTAATCCTAATTTAGGGTCGGTCAGAGCGTTCCAGAGAATTGACCGTCTAGGCTGAAATTGATAATGCCAACTACTTGAAATTTTTGGCAATTTTTTTCGTTTTTTAGAGATATTTCAAAATTGATGAAATGTGTGACGAGGAGCCACCACCGCCACCTTTAGAGGAGTGTTTGTATGTGTGAGGGCTTTCCGCCCAAGTAAACTGTGTACGTGCCGAGTCTAGCGTGGACCAGGGTTTCGATTGGTAAAAACTAAATTGACCAGGGAAGTGAGAAAACCTCCAGTGCAGCCTTCATATAGCCCGAGTCGGGGATAGGATCCGATTGTTACCGTGTCCGACTTCTCCGAGCAACTATTACCACCCCCGTGGTGGGGCTGGTGCAATGTTGTATTACTTAGCACTAAATGTGTAAAGTTATTTGCAAATCCTTCACCTTGCCTACAAGGACCAGTTGGGGTCGCTTCGTTCAAATTTAGAAGTTACAAATTTGTATCTGCTCTATAGAAGTCATTTTTAGCCGCTGTGCCAAATTTCAGCTGCAACTAATATCTTTCAAAAACCGGCATGGGTCACCCGGAAGGGTCTCTCTGGAGACACCATGCTCGCTTTTAACCTTATAATCGTTCTTAAGAAGCCCTTGAGTATCAATGTACCGAATTTCATCTTTTTAAGACAACTTCTGAAAATCAGTATGGGTCATGCGATAGGGTCCCTATGCATAACAACTTTCCCAATTTCACTTCACATTTTTGCATTAGAGGCCATTAGCAACATCTATGCCAAATTTCGGCTCGATTGGACGATTTTGAAAAATCGGTATGGGTCACCCGCTCCCGCTAGGGTGACTCCGGTTAAAACTTTTTCAAATTTGACTTCATATTCTTTCATTAGGAGCCATTAACAACCTCTGTACCAAATTTCAGCTTTCTGCGACAATTTTGAAATTTTGGTGCATAATACCCCACCCACCCACATGACCCCCACCGGTCCAAATCTTTTTTGATCGAACCCATGTTCGAACTCGGTCGTTGCATTGCCGAGATACATGTTTCTGCCAAATTTCATCCAAATCGGTCAACTCGTTCTTGAGTAATCGTTAGTCAGACGGACAGACAGGCAGACGGACAGACAGACAGACATGATGATTACATAAGCCCTGACTCGGGCTAAAAAGTGGGAAAAAGGCACTTTTTACCACCCACTAAAATAAGTGGGAAATGGGGAAAATGGAAGAAATGGGAAATACTGTGCTTTGGGGCGATCCGAAACACTTCTTTAAAACTTAATATTTTCAAAATCTGAGTTCATATTCGTATTTTCCATGAAATTCTGAGCAAATCAGTGGGTAATACGGTTAAAATCGAGCAATCTTTAAAATTAGCATGTATTCGTATGAAAAATGGGGAAAAAGTTCAAAACTGTTCAAAAGGGGCCGTATTATATACCAAAATTTTCAGAATTTGATGGAAATGACGAATATGAAGTCTAATTCCGAAAATATTGAGTATTAAAGAAGTTGGCTTTCCCCATTACTAAACACATGGGCCGTCATTTTTCCCGTTTTGGACGGTAAATACCATTTTCCCGGTTTTTCCCACTTTTTCCCACCTGCCGTGGGAAAAAATAGTTTTGGACGGGAAAAACGAAACCCTGGCGTGGACCAGGCACATAAAAGTAATTGTAAAGCAGAGATTCGTGGCAGTCCAAATAAACCAGCCAGCCAGTTAATAATTAAACCTGTTGTTCCTCCCTGAGCGATTCATTGTCCCGTCATCTCCATTGTCATCCTCATCATCCGCTCAGCATCAGCATCTCGGGACCACCTGCATAATTGGGGGTGTTACAACATTAGGGAGTCTCCGACGAGGTCACGACCGGGGCCTGGGGGTCGTGGAGCAGGAGCAGCAGGGTCATTACAAATGGTATCGTTCTAGCTGCATATCTCTACAGAAACCCTATATTCTGGTTCGAATGCCGTTGGAGTGAAGCCTCTAGCTCAAGTATTAGGGGCCGTTCATAAATTATGTAACGCAAAAATTGGCTTTTTGCAGACCCCTCCCCCCCTCTGTCACACTAGCGTAACCCAAGGCCACTTCCCCCCTCCCCCTGCGTAATGTAACTCAAATCTCATTTTCCCCAAAAACGTGAAGCAAACAACAATGAAAGACACTAAATGAAATGGTGATTAATGGGTGGTGCCGTCATTTAATTAGTAAAAATGTGGCAAAACCTTGAGAATGGGTACACCAGGCTCCCGATTTCCAAAACTCAGGGCGGAACGCAAAAACCAACAAATTTTTTAACTTTCAAATAAAAAACGCTGCATTTTCTATAGATAAATTATTGCACGTTTCCGGATAGAGAATCCACTGATTAATTTTTTTACTTTAAAGTTAAGGCTCCCTTGTATGCTGGTTTGGAATTTGAAAATGTGTCTCAGCCTTCAATTCTTCCGTGTATTCAAATGCCCTTTTTGAAACATGTTCACAAAATTAGGAGGTTAGAATTTTGATTTTTCTCTTCCATGAAGAGACATTTAATTTTTAGTACGTTTTTTTCTATTCTATTCCTATTTTATCCTGGCCAGAAAAATCAAAATTATCACCTCCTAACTCTGTGAACCTAAAACTTATCGATGTTTTGATGCATTGAAATCTTCATTTTTTAACAAATTCGCTGAGATGAACATGTTTCAAAATCTCCAGTTCGATACATGGCAGACCAAGTTCAGACAAATGTATTCAAACTCAAAACGCTCATTTAATGGTACAAATCAATGATTTAGACGTATTGTCCCGAATTTGGAACTAATATGAAGTTCTTTGTATGTATTTAGAAGAGGCGTCGAATTACTTACAAATGTTACAAAAAACATCGAACGAACAAAACCCCACGCTGCACGGAATTTTATTTAAATGATATTATCAACAATACATGTCGTTTAATTACGTCCACGTTTCGACATGCGACAAAAACCCGGGGATTTCTTGAAGAAAAAGTTGCGAGTAGATTTTCTTATCGTAATCCTGCGCGACACAGGAAAAGCTAGAGATAATTTTTAAAAAATTATTACAATAAGGTCTGACAAGGGACACTATTGTATTGACACTGGTGGAGCGTTCAGGGTACCCGCTATGATTTTTAAAATCTACTAGGACCTTAGATGAAGGATCCATTCTTATTTCCGTATAAAACGCATATTTGGCGCGCTGGCGTGGCGCCAAATTCGCCAAATTTGTATGTTTTTATTTTTAAAACCGCCATAACTTTTGAAATCCTGGGCGGATTTTCAAAAAAATTTCCAAAATTCATGAAAAAGAGTTCAACTTTCGTATGCCATGATTTTTTGTATAATTTTGATTGTTTCAATCTTCGTCAAAATTTTGACATTTACTCACGCTTGTGGATCCCTCGAAAATTTTTTAAGAATATCTCAAAAATAAATTATCTTTTATTTTTTATTTATTTTGTAAAATTTTGACCTTTGTGATCATTTTGAACCGAAGATTTTCAAAATCCCTCGGAAACTAGAAAAGTTATGTAGGTTTAAAATTGGTCGAGAACGCAGATTTTTTAGGTTCGGCGCCATGCCACGGCGCCAAATATGAGTTTTACACGGAAACATGAATGGATCCTTTATCAAGGGTCCGAGTAGATTTTAAAAAAACATAGTGGGTACCCTGGACGCTCCACCCATGTCAATAGTGTCCCTTGTGAGCTGTTGTTGCAAGGCACCATTCTGTTTGAAATCGAACGGAACCATTCGACTTATTTTTTTCAATCGCTGATTTTAGCCTTCTTTTCTTTTAGTGACGTAACGCAGGGCTCTGACCCCCCTCCCACCTCGTCACATCTCGTAACGCAACTCTGATACCCCTCCCCCCCCTCTCGCGTTACATAATTTATGAACGGCTCCTTAAGGGTACTTTGTAGGAACATCGACGTTGGTCGAAATTGCTACAAAGTACCCTTAATGCTAACTTTCCTAATGTCCGCTTGTTTATTTTACTATAAAATTCTATCCAATTTCCGCTCAAATTATTTCCTCCTGAGCACGAGCGAGCAATACCATTTTTAATTTTTAATGACATTTCCACTTGTAAATCCCTCTAAAAATTAACCATATCCTGACACACTACATATTTATAAAGTGCATCATTAATTAATATCTACTACACAAAGACAAGCATCAATTAATAACGCTATACAATAATATTCCTTATTTTTGCCCCTATTCCATTAAGTTGTTGGCACAAATTCAGTTTTAGTAACTGTATACACATAGTGCTAACAGCTCATCTTGCTCATCAAGCTTATCAAATTATAAAAATTATAGAAAACCAGCCTATATCTGAAATTTCCAGCAACTCGAAAAATCTCAGGAACACGCCAACAGGACCAAGAACAAACTCTGGTTCAACCCAAAGTGTACAATTCAACACTAACTTAATAACCACTAATAAGTTCCATATTTCGATCGGGTACTAATTAAAAGCGAAAATGCAATTATTTTGCAAAATCAAGCAAATTGGAAAAGTTGGGTCCGTAATCGAGGCAGTGACTAAATTCTGGTCCAAAATAATTTTATAAATTATTTCCAGTGATATTTGGCCGAATTGATGCGATTTTGAGTCAAAAATCAAATTTATCAAAATTGGCAAACAAATTCGCACATATACAGTCTAGGAGTTAGCTGCGGATTCACGGTATTTTACTGTGAATCCGCAGCTCTAAAAGCTTTCAAGATAGGGAAAACCGTGATTCACAGCTCCGGAAAAAATAATTCCCCGAGCTGTGAATCCGCAGCTTTTGAATTTTTAAAGCTGTGATTTCACAGCTTTTGAAATTTTTTATTTTGGTTTTTCGAAAATTTGAATTTTTTGGAAAACTTTAAAAATGAACGCAGCGGACCAAAAAATAGCATACATTTTGCTATGTTTTTAATGCCAATTAAAAAAAATATTCATTCGTGCGAAGTACGAAATAATTCAATTTTAATTGAAAAAAATGACATTACATAACTAATGTGCACGCTGGCACGCCCGACTTACAATGTTCACTCGTAATATCCAGAACGTATTATCAAGTTTGATTTTTTATTTAATTGTAATTTTTTGATATCCTAATACAAACTTGTGGCGCACAAGTGAAATGAGGCTCCACCTGACCACACCGCCCATATATGGCGCAAAGTGAGATTGTGGTCAGTCGGATCTAAACCCTTTAAGGAGTATCATTAACTAGAAGAAAATGCATTAACTCGGGCACGATACAGGTAGGTTGTGGTCATGGTGCGGGAGGAGAAATTCAGCAGGTTTAACCCTTACGTCAGGAAAGAATTTAGAATTGTTTGGTTTTATCCATGGCGTCAAATATAAAATATCGTGGACTTTCCGTGGAGATGACACAAAAATAATTTTTGCTTTGAATGGTAATCAACGAAATTGATTAAAACTCTAAAAATGGGGACCGGTTTTTAGCCCGAGTCAGGGCTTATGGAAACGGTTTGTACGTCTGTCTGTCCGTCTGTCAAGATAACTCGCTCTAAGGAGGGGAGCTTGCGAGGTTGATAATAACAGATCGGCTTGAAATTTTTACCATTGATAGTTCGGCCTGAGTGAACCTTAACCCTAGAAGGTTTTGACTCCATGGCCATAAACGGCTGAGAAAAAAATTTCGAAAGTTTCAAATTATTTGCTCAGAGTTGGCACTTCTATATGAGCTCTAACTAGTTCTATGGTGGTGGATGGCATCTATAATACATTTCTACAGCGGATCAATATTTTTGATACCTGCTGCTTGGCATCGACGTCTAATTTATGGGGTGGATAAATTCGATCATGGGGTCAATGTGACCACCCCCCTTAGAGCCAGGGGGTGTGGTCAAATACTTTTTTGGGGTTAAATTTTTTCTCTGCACATAGATTCCAACCCATTGTGACAAGAATCGTTAAAAGCATTATGTGACCTAATTTCCACACCCCCTCCACTCAGAGGGTGTGGTTATATCGAAAAAAGAAAATCATGACAACTTTTGAACTGATTAATACTTTACAATTCTGCTTTCACCATACGCCACCATAAATTAGTACTGAGTGAGCGCCACACCCTCTCGTAGTCAGGGGGTGTGGTGGGGGGCAAATTGAGATTTTACCAATCTTGCTGAGAGGCTTGTTGGCCGATCTTGCAATGCTTAACAACATTGCAAATTTGAAATCGGATTACTTTTTGAATTGTTGACCGATTTTCAAAATTAGGCCTGTTTTGGAAACCACAGGTCAAACGACGAAATATATATTCCCAGATTTTTAAAATTCCACCACACCCCTTTACAATTAAAGTCACCCATAAACACCTAAAATAGAAATACTTCCTGCAGCGGAATTTTAAGGACAAAAATGGAATCGCTTGTCGAAAACATACCCCGACGCACAATTCACATTTAAAATTCAAGTGGTCACATGCCCACCCCCAGTGGGTGTGGCTCTGGGCGCCTTTTCGATTTCACCCAAAACATGGGATGTGACATATCATTTTTCTCAGCTCGACGAGGAGGTTCGACAGAGTAAGTAAAATTTCGAAACCACACCCTCAGTGGGTGTGGCCATAGGCTTTTTATCGGTTTAATCGAAGCCCCGTCATGTGATACATCATTTTTCTCAGCCGGATGAGGGGATCTCGGCGGAATTACAAAAATTAGAAGCCACGCCCACTGGGGGAGTTGCCATGGGCGTCTTTTCGATTCAAAAATCGACATCATTTTGACGTGCGATGACCGTTTGACCGGGTAGCCGATGCCACGTGTCGACAAATTGAATTATGTCATGTGGGGTCTCTATCAGAAGATATAGTCGTGTACGTTCAAAATCCTAAATGGTCTTAATCCGCAACTCAGCTTCATTTATATGCCAATGTCTAAATAAACTCAATTTACCAATTTGTTTATCGCATGACACGGTTTCGATAAGAACTCAAAGTCCCCTCAGAGCCACATAGACTCGGGGTCCTGTTCCTGAATTTTCATAATTCATTTGAGACGATATCATTCGGCCGAGAAAATTAATAAATCGCAAGACATGATTCCAATGGAATCGATAAGTCGACATGAACCACACATACTGGGGCTGCGGTTCTTAAATTATACACCTTCGTTGAAATTCACTCATTCGACTGAGAAAAATGATGTATAACATGACATGGTTCCAATTGAATCGAAAAGACGCCCATGGCAACTCCCCCAGTGGGCGTGGCTTCTAATTTTTGTAATTCCGCCGAGATCCCCTCATCCGGCTGAGAAAAATGATGTATCACATGACGGGGCTTCGATTAAACCGATAAAAAGCCTATGGCCACACCCACTGAGGGTGTGGTTTCGAAATTTTACTTACTCTGTCGAACCTCCTCGTCGAGCTGAGAAAAATGATATGTCACATCCCATGTTTTGGGTGAAATCGAAAAGGCGCCCAGAGCCACACCCACTGGGGGTGGGCATGTGACCACTTGAATTTTAAATGTGAATTGTGCGTCGGGGTATGTTTTCGACAAGCGATTCCATTTTTGTCCTTAAAATTCCGCTGCAGGAAGTATTTCTATTTTAGGTGTTTATGGGTGACTTTAATTGTAAAGGGGTGTGGTGGAATTTTAAAAATCTGGGAATATATATTTCGTCGTTTGACCTGTGGTTTCCAAAACAGGCCTAATTTTGAAAATCGGTCAACAATTCAAAAAGTAATCCGATTTCAAATTTGCAATGTTGTTAAGCATTGCAAGATCGGCCAACAAGCCTCTCAGCAAGATTGGTAAAATCTCAATTTGCCCCCCACCACACCCCCTGACTACGAGAGGGTGTGGCGCTCACTCAGTACTAATTTATGGTGGCGTATGGTGAAAGCAGAATTGTAAAGTATTAATCAGTTCAAAAGTTGTCATGATTTTCTTTTTTCGATATAACCACACCCTCTGAGTGGAGGGGGTGTGGAAATTAGGTCACATAATGCTTTTAACGATTCTTGTCACAATGGGTTGGAATCTATGTGCAGAGAAAAAATTTAACCCCAAAAAAGTATTTGACCACACCCCCTGGCTCTAAGGGGGGTGGTCACATTGACCCCATGATCGAATTTATCCACCCCATAAATTAGACGTCGATGCCAAGCAGCAGGTATCAAAAATATTGATCCGCTGTAGAAATGTATTATAGATGCCATCCACCACCATAGAACTAGTTAGAGCTCATATAGAAGTGCCAACTCTGAGCAAATAATTTGAAACTTTCGAAATTTTTTTCTCAGCCGTTTATGGCCATGGAGTCAAAACCTTCTAGGGTTAAGGTTCACTCAGGCCGAACTATCAATGGTAAAAATTTCAAGCCGATCTGTTATTATCAACCTCGCAAGCTCCCCTCCTAAGCTTATCCTACCGACTTGAAATTTGGTACACATGTAGTATGGGGCAAATAAGGAGGTAAGTTTCGAAGTTGGACGAGGTCGGTCAAGTGATTGGCCGGTGGAGTCACCTGAGTGGGTGGGGTATTATGCACCAAAATTTGAAAATTGTTGTAGAAAGCTGAAATTTGGTACAGAGGTGGCTAATGGCTTCTAACAGAGGAAAATTATTTCAATTCACCCTATGGGGTGACCCATACCGATTTCAAGAAATTGTTACACCAAGCTGAAATACGGTACGGCGATACGTAAACTGTTCCTCGTGAAGGAATAAAAAGCTAAAAGTAACCAGCGTGGCCCTATAGGGTGAATTTGAGCTAAAATTTCGTGTAGAGGCTAAAAATGACTTTTGTGTAACTAATAGGATGTAGAAAATTTTAGGATGTGGAAAATTTTAAACAACCGAGCCCCACTTGACACGAATCATGACAAGTCTGGGTCGCTTGTTTAACATCATGACTCATGATGTGCAAGAAGATTTGAAAATACTTGGAAAATTCGTAATAGAAAATCTTTAAAAGAATATAATGTTCGATCATCCCCACGTCGGTGACTACGCTTAATAGAGTAGTGTGGACAAAAAGTTGAAGCGACTCATTTCTGAGTCAGTAATTTTGACTCGGGCTAGATGAAGTCTGCACTGTAGGTTTTTAACAAAAAAATAGATTTTACAACCAAACTATAGTTTAAGCAAGTTTTTGGGCTTGAGGGAATTTTTTTTTGTGTGGGAGCCCCAGCTCCCATCCCATCAAATATTATGAAATTTTTACGGGAGCTTTAGCTCCCACACCATGACAACGTATTCTATATTTCTGGGAGCTAAAGCTCCCGTTCCAGGGAATATTATCTGAATTTTCTGGGAGCCAAGGCTCCCATGCCATATATATAACCAAACAAAAATGGGAGCCAAGGCTCCCAAGCCTGATGAAAGGGTTAACCCTTTCATCAGGCTTGGGAGGCAAAGTGAGATTGTGGTCGGATCTAAACCCTTTAAGGAGTATCATTAACTAGAAGAAAATGCATTAACTCGGGGACGATACAGGTAGGTTGTGGTCATGGTGCGAGAGGCGAAATTCAGCAGGTTTAATACGACTCGCAAGATCCAAAATTTAACAATTGCGTTACATTGGAAAATATCCCGTTTCTCGACAAGAAAATGTTCAAATTTAACATTTGGTTGACATAGGAGAAACCCCTCAAAATGACAGATTTTAAGCCGCGGAGAGAAAATCGTGAATATCAATTACATTCTGGAAATGACTTTCTCCCGCACAATGACTTTTTGTCTTCCTCCCTAGTTAAAACCATTTCAAAGAAAACGACAAATGTACTCCTTCCGACTTAAAAAGTTAAAATGGTGACGATTTTCGAAATTTTCTCCCAATTTGACATGTAAATCCGTCAAAATATGAATTTGTGCGTTTGATCACCCCCACTCGAAAGGGGAGTGGTCGGATCTTAAAATGACGACGATTTTTTAAATCTTATCACAAAATTGACAAAAGTTTAGTACATGTGCGAATTTGTACTATAACATAACTTACTTATTGCTGGATAACCATTCAAGGGCAGTCAACCGTGCTAACTGACTGTTCTGAAGTGAAATTTTCAGCTCTGGAAATTATTTTTTTCCGAGCTGTGAAATCACAGCTTTTCCTATCCTGATACCGTGAATCCGCAGCTAACTCCTAGACTGACATATTGGCTTTTATCTCGAAAACTGTCTTTGGGCCACCCCAATTTTATTACGGATTCTTAATGTACACAAAATTACGCAAATTTTAAGCTATCATACATTAAAATCGTTGAGAGATGAAAAATAGACAATCAGATGCTATGCATAGGTACTAATTATGATTAAGAGTATATTCATGCATCTTCTTGACAAATCTCCAAACTTTTGGAGGAAATTTGAATTTACAGTAAAAACATTTTTCTGCATCAACTGAAATCGGTGGTGAGGAATAGTGTTTTTGAAGTTTTAATTTGCATCATTTGATGCAAAACACTCGTTAATAGACAGACGAATAAGAATAATTCAATTGCTCCCATGCTACGCGGAGTAGCTAATAAAACTCAGGTTAGCATGCAAAGTCATTTATCCAGTGGTACCTATAAAACTTAAACCCAATCAAACCAAAATTAGACGGTTATTACGTTAGAAGCAGCTCGCCCCGTAATTGTTTAACACATACTTTTAGCATGATTCTGTACCACTGGTGGAAAATAAACGAGGAAAATGAATTCAAAATGTTAACATGAATCTTGACGCACAAGAAGTCAAAATTATATTTATTTTGGACTATGGTTTAAAGGGGACTGTTAAAGAGATTCAAAATCTATCCAGTCAAGTGTTGAGAGCAAAAATTCAGTTCATATTGTTAAGTTTTAGCTTTTTTGAATCTTTTACAATTCTGTAGAAAATACATCTAAAATTGCAGGTGTTAAAATTAAAGAGAATACGTTGCTGGGTTTGCAAGAAAGTAAATAATTTAGACAAATCCTTGAGCTTTGAGTATTTTTCAGTTACGAACCTCGTGAATTTCTTGTTGTGACTTCCTTTAGTTGATTCGAATAACAAAGTTAAATATCATACAGCATAGCGATTACATGCAATAGTAACAAATTATATACTGATATCTAAATACTGATATTAAATACTGATAACGGTATCTTCTAGTTTATGCAAACTTTGTCAGGATGCTCAAAATCACATTTTATGTAATTTTTGGGGTGCCGCGAAGGCCCGGCACCCTCCGGGGTCCAGCCTTGGGGAAAATGCCCGCCTGGAGACCCCTCGTAAGGGCCCAGGGTATAGAACGGGAAATATGATGACTAACTAATATTGATGACAATTAGAAAGGACTCGAAAAATTACTCTTAGCTGCCTATCACGATTACCATGAGTGTTTTTTAATTAGACCCTTTCTTGCAGATTCGTTTACGTAAATATGTAAAGTTATGACAGAAATGACTTTACTTATTTCATCACCACGAGATAAATTTTGGATCGAAAATTATCAAGAAAATTTGCAATTTTGTAAAGAGTTTACAACTTCTGCGAAATGAATTAGTCCAAAGTGTAAAAAAATATGTACAGACAAATTGGGAAATTTTATTTCATTTTCATAATCTTTGAGCATTTAGTAGCGTTAAATTCCACCACTCGTCCTCGCTTATCTCATTCGTACCTTATCAGACGGACCCAGCCAGCGTAATGAATACGGATAAGCCGTGTTGTGCTCATCTCCGTTGGGTAATTTGGCAAAACTCTGCAATATCCAATCCATAATTGGCGCAAAACTTCCCAAGGTTTTCAATTACTTAACTCTGGGGCTCCATTATAATGGATTGGACATTGCGGTCTGGGCAAGTTCAGGATAATGCATTATCCTGACATAATCAGGATAAAGTTTCCCATCGTTACGTTCGTTTACAGATCAGTTTGGGGGCTCCATTATCTGGAACTGGTCCAGATGATAAATAGTTAATTAAAGTACGTATACGTTATCACTCTTATTTACCCACTTCGTATTTTGGGAATTTTATTTTGTATGGAATTTCTTCTTCGAGAAGGATTTATTTATTCGTTACCATGGGAAAGACGGTTGCTAAGTTTAAGTATCAGGAAAAATTTAAGGTCAGATTATTTTACAGTACGATAAGGTATAAAAGCGAAATGATTTCTCTCAAAAAGTATCACTCAAACACACACATATCTTGCCTTCGTTCATCCAAAGTAGTTTAAAAAATATTGAAAATTAAAAATGAAGCTTTTAATCGTCCTGATGGTTTGGTGCGTAGCTGTGGCTTTGGGTAAGTATTATTTTTTATTTCGCAGAATGCAAAAATTATTTAACAAATTGATAGTAATCTCGGGTAAAATTCGCAAATTTTGTAAGCTTTACTAAAATTTCGTATGTCTTTATTTTGTAAAAGGTTGTAAGATTATTTTGAAAAACTAAGCGATTTTACCACTGGCTCTTTGTATTTTTATTCAGGGATGGTTAAACCATCCGACCTCGATGTTCCTGACCGTCGCCTGATCGTTGGAGGTGTGGAAGCCGATCGAAACGAATTTCCCTTCATCGTGGACCTGCGAATCGGCCGGACGAACAGCGTCCACGATTGTGGTGGATCCATTGTGTCGCCCGATTGGGTCGTGACGGCGGCTCATTGCACGCAAAATCCCGGGGGTGCGTCCATGTACTCGTTAGTGGCGGGGGAACACAACCTAACTTTTGGAGAAGGTAGCGAACAACTGAGACAAGTTGTGACGATCGTAAACCATCCAGGTTATGGGAGGTGCGTTGAAGAAGGGACGACTCTTAGCGTATGCTCTCAGATTTTCAGAAAATTAGTTTCAATCGAGAACATGGTTTGGAAGACATCCATTAATTACATCCATTACAAGATTAAAATATCCAGCGTAAATATGAAGTCCCACCTAAGGGAGATTTTAAAAAAGTTACTGGAAATTTCTTTACTTTCAGACCCCTCCGATTTTCCAATGACATTTCCCTACTCAAGGTGGACCCCCCATTCGTATTCAATGAGTTTGTCCAACCCGTGGTAATCCCACAGCTTAACTTTGTCCCAACCGGTACGGTTTGAATTATCTCAAATGGTCGTGGGTCATCCTTACAAATTAGTAAATCTATATAATTTTTCTAGCCGTTGCAACCGTTGCTGGGTGGGGTGTTTTGTCCAGCGGAGGTAGCTCTCCGGACGTATTGATGAAGGTGGATGTTCCCTTCGTTTCGGAAGCATCTTGTCTAACCTCGTATCCGGGCGAAATTTCCGACAGTATGGTTTGTTACGGTAATGATCGTATAGTTAC
Source organism: Folsomia candida (assembly GCF_002217175.1). Taxonomy (NCBI): domain Eukaryota; kingdom Metazoa; phylum Arthropoda; class Collembola; order Entomobryomorpha; family Isotomidae; genus Folsomia; species Folsomia candida. The sequence goes on along the minus strand of NW_019091197.1, from coordinate 9,428,637 downwards.
GAATTGAAGGATATATTAAGATAATTACAATAATATGCCATGTAATTATTAATTTTGTTTAGGCGAGGAAGGAAAAGACTCGTGCCAGGCTGGTAAGAACAGATTCTAAAATTGGTGTGCGCCATATGGTTCATTTTGGGATTAAGACTTGCCCCTGAATAGAATTTTTTTGCTTTGATAAGTATTTTTTAAAAATTGGGGTTTATTTAGTAATAAAGTTTAAAATTCTGCTTTTGAAACTTTCAAAGATTCCGGTGGTCCCCTGATGTGCGGCGCGGACAATGCCCTTTGTGGAATTGTGTCATGGGGAAACGGCTGTGCGTGGGCAGGGTATCCTGGAGTTTACACAGAAACCAGTTTCTTCGCTGAGTGGATCCGATCAACAATTGCGCAACCTTTGCTTCAGGGTAAAACGGCGTAAATGGACAATTAGTGAAAGTTTGAAGCGATGACAACTACCAAAATACAGCCATAACAATTTAAATTACCTGTAAATCTTATTCCGACACGTTATAAAACTTCCACTGATGGAAATTGAAATAAAATGAGATTGAATAGATAAAAGATTCAATCGGTCTCGGATTGCCTCAAGATAAAATCAAGAATATAATTGAACTTGGATTTCATCTCTTGCAATATATTTCATATGCCTTTTCGTTTGTATTTATATTTCTTTATCATAAAAAAAAACTTATTCGATTTTTACAATGTTCGTCTTGGATATAAAACTAACTGTGAACCATTTCTTTGAATGACATAATCACAGCAATTATGAAGAAATATATGGACATACACTTCTTATCTGTGCATGGTTTGATCAGTACCCATTTAAGGTTAATGGCGAGCGAACTTGTGCTAATGCTTTACTGGAGAAGTATACAAGAGATTGCACGTCATATACCTACAATCAAAGTTGGTACATTTATTTTTATTAAAAGTTGGTTAATTAAATAAAATTAACTTTGTTAGTACATCAATAAACCTGTCGTCTCCATACTTTTTCAGACACATACACATTTCACGTTTTCATGTCATTTGCGCATTTTGCTTTTATTCACATACTATGTACAATACATAATTATTCATACTATAATTGTCCCCAAATTCAGTGCAATTATTGACAGCGATCTAAGGCTTTTCATGTAAGGTGATAATTCTCCAGAGACATATAGAATATCATTCATTCGACCTGATAGGAGCAGCCAAATAGACAAAATTCACTTGGTTTTATAATTGTTGGACGCACACTACAAACCACACACCATAGAGAATTTTACACATTTTTTCCGAGGGCAGAGTGCATGGTGTACAACGACGCCTCCCGCCATGTCCAGCTCAAAGCGGGGATGGTTTTTGCGGACAAGACCAATTGGATACTTTGCCGGCAGGAGTATGAGGTTAAAAAGTGGAATAAAATGAACTCCAAATAATTTGTGACGAACGAACACACGGTTCGAAGTTGTATGTGGGTCACGGTGCTGCTTATATTTTCCTGAAGGCAAATTCCCAATCCAAAGGATTTTCATGACCATGCCTAAAAAAACTTTCCACCCATTCAGCCTGCAGAAAGAGAGTATAAAAATCCAAAAATCACCAAAAACCGTCCAGTAGTCCATTCGGATTTGAAGCCAATCGTCTCATTCTGCAACAACTTATGTACAGGAGTTATAAACATTTTGTTTCATTTGCGTGTCATTCGGTTGAAATCAGGTAAGTAATTTTCCGTTAATACGTAAAATACTGGCAGCTAAAATTCAAACATTTTATGAGAAAATATTTAATTTGTCTTCTCGTAATTTTTTCTGACTGTCTTCAATTTGTAAATGCACAATTGGGTTTTGAATTTATGTCAAAACAAAACAAATTAATTGCCTGACTGATTTTGTTGTAGAATCGTAATTCTGATTAATTTCTGGCGGCAGATTTGAAATTTTTGTGGTAAAGTGAAATGTTGGGTGGCGACGGAGATTTCCAATATTTGATTTTGTTTACAATCTCAAAATATAATTATGTGAAATTGCATAAAACATTTTTGCATAATTCCCTTATGGCATAATTACCACTTAACATAAAATAACTTTGTGCATAACTCAACATCACGAAATAAAATAAATTTCAGGGGTTGTGCAAAAAACATGGCCGCAAAATTCTGTAGTCTTGCTAAACATGTCAATTTTTCACTTTCAGAATGAACTTGTCCCTCATTCTTGTCGTGGTTTTGGTGGCGTGGAGCTGTTCCACGGTGGAGGGGATGAAGATTATGCGCTGCAATAAGGCCCCCATTGGCGGAAACATTTGGGATGACAGGGCTACGAATGCTTGCAAGCAAGATCTGAACCTTTACTGTTACAACTATCGAGCGAAACCGTACTGCGAAACGCCGGACGATGACACCATCACCAATTTTAAGCAGTGCTGCGAGGACAAAAGCAGACCAGGAACTTGGGAAGCTGAAACTTGATGTAAAAATTTTTACGAATTTATGCATACTCTTGTTTTTTTTGCTATAAAATTTCGCGGTTAACCACCTGGTTCGCACCAACTTCCATTTAAACCCTTATGACAAATTAAGGCAACCCTGGGTGGGTCATTCCCACGCGTCTCATTCCACCCCATGTGTCATGTTTCATTATGGACAGGGTTTCCCCGGATCTCTGGACACCCTATGCTTTACAATACATGCTAAAGCCACTTTTGAAATTAGCCTGGTAGTGATTTTTTTCTTAAAGAAAATCAAAAAATTCGACATTTTTGTTCTTTCACATTTTTCGAGAAAGTGATCGTGTGATGTGTTAAAAAACATTCAAATATTCCTATTTAACATGGGTGTATACGTAAAATAGCAAAATTTCAATGTTCTTTAACAGGTCACAGGGTCACTTTTTCGAAAAATATGAAAGAACAAAAATGTCTTATTTTTCCATTTTCTTTAAGAAAAAAATCACTACCAGGCTAATTTCAAAAGTGGCTTTATCATGTATTGTAAAGCATAGGCTGTCCAGAGACCCGGAAAAGCCCTGCTTATGGAGAGCTTACAATTGATATTTCGCGAATAATATTTAATGAAATTTAAATGTTATTACATAAATAGAAGTCTATATCTTTAATTCGAAAAATTCATATCTGCAGATTTTAGAAAAAAAAATTCCCTTCTCAATAGTTCGTTCCCCTTAAAATTCCGTATACCCTGTTGGGTGGGTGGGTGCTAAAATCGAGAATTTTTTGTTGACCTAATGTGTGGATAGCCCTTCATGGCGTTTTATTTATTTTATTTTGGATGCAGGTTGGCGATCAATTACAACACGACAGTTTGGAGTCTTTGCATCAAGAAAATTTGAATACTCTGTCGGTCTGACTAATTAAAATAAATCAATGTACGATTAGCGAAATTTCATTTGTATCATTTCTTTATTAATGAGACGTTCTTATTATAAATTATGTAATAAATATGTAATTCATTCGAAGCAAAAAGTTAAAATAAAACATCTATATTTAATATTTTCCAACATTTCGGTTCACCTTATGACTTTTTTTTAACAAATTATCAAAAACTCCGCCACATTTTGCAAAGTTTTTGTGATTTATTAAATCTTATGCATTTTTTTATTTTTACAAATATTTGAAATTAAATATGTAATTGTTTTTTATGAGTCATAATCAATATTAGATTAGTTAGATCAAAATTACCCGACTGATGTAATTGCACTCAAAAATCCGGTAATAAAATCTTCCATATCTGCTACCACCTTTCGGAATCAATATTCCCAAAATTTAGTAACGCTCGACTATCAAAGTTCACAAGTCTGCCCAAATTTTTTGGAGGAAAATTTGCTCAAAAATTGAACTTTTCCTACAATATTTTTTTCCAAAGGGGCCATTCCCCGGAAATACGTGTGTCACGTGATTCCTAATTTTTCGATCGATTTTTTTATTAACTCACCTTAGTGTAAAATCCTAGCGTACCTTGAAAAAAGGTTCAATTGTCGGTGATTAATTGTAAATTAATTCCAAACACAAACAAAGTAAAATTGAATTGTGCCATCAACTTAGCATTAAAAGTTTACGGGTTGGTTGCCCTTAAAAATTTATTTTTACAAAATTTGAATCCCCATGTAAGCGGTGACTTCTGAACTAGTGCGTTGAATAATTAGTACAAACGTTCTCCAAGATTTTATACACTTTCACCACGCCAAGGCCACCATATCGAATGGTCTCCTCTAGAAGAAATGTAGCAAACGACAATCCCAGTAGAATTAGCACGATATAAAACACGGTCTGAATACTGCTCTCCAACTTTAACGGTGGTCCGTTCAAATCGTTTATTTCAGTTTTCCCCAGAGAATTGCCTCTACTCGAAAAATGGTCATCCTTTCTACCATATCGCAAAATCAGCTGATCCATCTCCTCATAAATTCCGGATTCCAATAATTGCACAAATTTTCTGGGTACATTGAACTCTTTCGGGACATCGAATTTCCAGAGGTACGAAGCCTCCAATATTTTATCTCTGCTTATCTTTAACTTTTCAGATTTCATCAATTTGTTCAACTTGTCTCGATAAGGAATCAATTTTTTAGATTTTTCAATAAAAACGTTTTTTCCACAAGTCAGTAAATCTTTTTCTATGGCAGTTTGTATCTTTTTATGATAGGCTCGTCGTAGATTGTGCCCACCATTCCCCAATTTAGGGAAATATCTGTTTAAAATTAATAAAAGTGTACAGCGCCTGAGTCAAATCTGGCGGGATTACGGTCCGATATATTAAATTGGTTAATACTGAATGAAAGAACATGTACTGGTCCATTTTCTGATAATCAATGTCGTACGTGAGCGACAGGGAGTACAAACTGAAGCAATTCGTGTCAAACTTCTGGTCGTCCGGCCATCCGAACGCGTTTCGAATTAATTTAATTCTACCCGCCTCGCTGGGTAAGGTTTCCTGCGAACAGACTAAATCCTGAAATGTGGTAGGCGTTATTTGACCTAGTTTTGAGTTTAGAATATCAATCGCCCCGCCAGTATAGCAGTTTGTCAGAACAACGGCAAACAGACACCAGTGCCAGGTCAGCATTCGAAATATTTTTAAATCCTGAAGGTTTCCAGGTATCGGATAACCCTCCTCGAACACCGAACCCAAGAAGAATATCAGTACGGGAAATGTTATACGACCATTTTTTAGGTTTAAATACAGCGACAAAATTACCGCCAAAGTCAAAAGTGTGACGCCAATCGATATCCAAACGTAGGGATGAAATGGTTTCAGAACAAAACAAGTACAGTTTGGGAAATGAAGATAGGGGTGAAATTATTTCATCATTTTTCTACCTTGGCAATGACGATGTCGACATGGATGCAGCTATCAGGGACATTTTAAAAACATTGGAAAGTCCGATTAAGCCATTAAATTCATCTCCAACTCAAAATTCAGTGTATCCATCTACATCGAAAAATTGTTATTCTCAACAAGTCTTTCGTCCCGAATTACCTTCTCAGTCAACGTCGTCCACGCCCACATGTAACAAGAATTTTGCAGAAAATACAGTAAGTTTTTGCTATTGTCAATTTAACCTGCATAAATATTAACCATGCATATTACTCAATATTTTTTGCAGATTAATAGTACGGATCTGCCCCAAATATCCAGTAGTCAGGATTCAACAATATGTCTATCACCAGCAATACCGGTATTGTTCATTGTCATATTTTTGTCTCCTTGTAATATCGTACTTATTAAATATCCCTAGAGCATTGGCGATGAACAAATTCCAGCTCAATTGTGGACATCAACCCTGGCCGAGTATCAAAGAAACCCATGCATCCTCACGGTAGCTAATGAATTTCGCGATAAAATGTTTGGGGACGACAGGTATAAAACTGTTGGTGGTAGACGACCTCCAAGGAAGCCGAAAGAAGAACCACTCAAACCCAGATTACCTAAGAGCACAAAAACTGAGGATTTGATTAGTAAATTTAGTCTTTCATACATACAACATTATAATTTCTATTTATAACTTTAATCATTATTTTTGATTGTGTACAGAGGCCGTGAAATGTGTTGTTGTAACGATACATGGAGAGAGTGCTTGGGACGATAAAACTATGGCAACCTCTATAAAAACAATGCTTACTACTAAGGCGTATCAAGAGAAGAAAAGGAAACTCGATGGTTCTGACAATTAGCAGAGTTTAACAATTACAGTAGTTCCAATGTTACTTTATTATATAATAATATGGAAATAATTATGATTCTGGGAATGAGCTTATCCTAATTATGGCTGGAATCAATTTTATATGACACCAATTGATTTAATGAATTACTTAAAATTTCTTACTTTATAATGTTCGTACTCAAAGTGGGAGATAACATAATAATTTATTATAATTATGTACATAATTAAGTTAATAAATTAGCAGCGTCAGTCTTAATGTTGACTACTGTATTTTTATTATAGCCGTTCGGCTTCAAATTCTGACATGCGAATGCATTGAAATACGTTTTTCTTGAACTAAAAGCTAGGAATTATTCTAAATCTCTGTTACTAATTATTTTGGAACGTCAAATAAGAATGCAATTTAAATAAAATGTACATCACTTCAAATTTCCTATAATTAGTCCGGCCAGAGGGAAAAATTTAAGGTTAAAAAATCTAACAATTCATGAATTAGCAATGACAAATTAGGTTAAACCTGGTTTAAAATTAGGAGAATTTTTATTTGATCATTTCATTGCAGGTGGAGGGGTATTTACGGAGGGGTATATACCTGATTTTTAGTTGAAGCTAATAAACTGCTTCCAAAAGTAATTTTGGAGTCGCAATATGACACTATTAATGGCTCAATTTATTATTTTCCGTAGAAAATTTCCCGGATTTCTTCCTTGAAATTACAATGAAAAGTAGGTTGCATGATACAATAGGAATTTTCTTTTAAAATGCAATACCTAAATTACATAATATATAATTTTGTACGTGCTTAAATTAATTTAATTTTGAGAGTTTTGGACAGGAATAATAAAAATTAATAGCTTTTCATGAACTTTGATAGTAAAATTAATAGTTGTTCATGAATTTTGATAATAAAATGAAATATTTGCTGAGTAAGGGGTCATTTTTTATGTCGGTAAAATATTTTGGTTACACATCTTAAGAAATTCATATCATGGAATTTTGGAGGGTAGATATTTATTCGTGGTAGTTATATTAATCATTAGTTTATAATGACAACTGTTATTTTGAAGTCTTTGATTTTTCTCATGTGAATACGTCAACGTACATATGTACAAATTTCAGCAAACAGTTATTTGATCGTAAGTCCCGTTGGCACAAATAGGCATAAGTTAAGTAGTTACACATATAGAGTGACTGAAGTACATTTCATGAAGTGTGCGAAATACGAGTCGGATTCAGAAATAGGTTTTCATGAACTGATTTATTACTCATGAATCCAGCCAAGTCAGGATGTCAGGATGTCGCCAAGAATTTAACCACCATATATACAGATAAAGTTGATTAATAAATAAATCTTTACAAATTATGTAGTGTGACATGGTGTGCTTCACGCTGTCGGAAAGCATCACTACATAAAGAAAATACTGCCGTATCATTAATCTTGAATAAAGTATATGGTTTGGTGATACTGTTTATTAGAACAAATTGGAGTAGGCTTAAGTCGGAACATGATAATCTATATCTTGACATTTCTGAAAAAAATCCAAAATTGTTTGTAAGTAGGATTAAAAGTGGGATTCACCTCTTGTTAAAATATGCACTTCTTTAGCTAACTTTAGAATCAAGTTGTAAATTGTATTTGAGAATTTCAAGAAAATTAGGTTGAACTTTTTAAAGGATTGAAAAACTATGTATATAAATTGCCTCATTGATATTTCGTTCCCATAAATCAATAACTTTTTCAAGTAAATTTGATCTTGCGGAGAATCTGAATGGATGGATACCTAATTTTGTGAAACGTGGAGATGGAAAACAGAGCTCATTTAATTGGCTCAAAAACATACTTAGGATTAGTACATGGTTAAACTTATTTTCACTAATTAGTAATTTCTGCATTGTTGAAATTACTCAAGAAAATTAATAATTTCCATGCAGATTATGTTATAATTTGTTCCTAATCAAATTCAGATGGGGTTACATACGTTTATGTATTTCTCAGGCATAGAACAATTATTTGTTCGGAATTTGATGCATTTCGCATATGTAAGTAAATGTACACATTTTATTACAAACAGTGAGAAAAGTGAGGTAGGACATTGAATACGTTATCTTTGTCTGCATATCGACAATACAATTTGCTGGAGTCAGCGAATGTTGGTTTAACTGATTCTGCTAAAATATCTTCTTTCGCACAATTCCCACATTCCTGAATTAATCACCGAAACTTACTATAATTTGTAGATACACATCGGGTACTACATTGTTGAAAGTTGATTTCACATGTATATTATAATTTTAAATAAATAAAGCGTGTGTATTTAATTCGCCCCGATGGTTTTTTTGCGCTCGAGCCCAAGATCTGAGACAAATTTAAACATAGATAACTTTCTAAACAGATAGTATGTTAACATTTTGTTGAACTTTTGACCTTGGATGGAACGAAGATAAGTGGCAATCATGAGCATCATAACATTCAGATATTTAAATATCCTGGAAAAGGAGAAATTTCAAGTAAAAAAATTGGATGCGAAAAACTGCATGCCAATGGATAAAAAATTGTCAAAGACAAAGACTTAAAGGAATTTGTTAAGACAAAAATTGATTTTCCTGAGATTTGCAACGTTTGTAGATTTACTTTTTCTGAGTCCAACGATACTTATCTTGCGTTTCTAGTCTGCCCCCTTGCGGAGTGGGAGGAGCTCAAAGTTGAAAAATCGCAACGTCTGCGATTTTTGGGGCATAGGCAGGTCAATATTCTTGAAAACGGTTTTCGCCAAAAATTTAGTAATTTTTTTGCCTACAACATTTTTTGAGCGTTTTTCGAAATTCCATAAAAAAATTAATGTTTCTAGACTTGGAAATTTTTTGGGATGGAAATTTCAAATTTTGAAAATTGCGAAATTGGTGCGAAATCACGGAAAATTACTCTAAACTAGTAAAAACGAAAATATTTCATATCTGGGGTCCATTTGGTCCGCTAAAAGTGAAAATATTACAGTTTGAAAATGTATGCAAACGACCATTTGCGCCATCTTCTGGACAAGTTTTTCAATGGAAAGCAACATGCAAGAGTCGGTGTGGCCGGTTAGGCCGGTGCACTTGAGACCAAAGAATATTATTGAGTTTTGGTTTGTCTGGTATACAGATGTTAACAAAGGAGGAGATTGAGAGTTAACACAGCTGGGGACCGACGAAAACTCAATAATATTCTTCTGTCTGAAACTAATCAGGGGGTGGTGCCAGACGAGACAAAGTATATATATTCTGAATCCCCTCCCAGAGACGTTTCCAACGATACCCCATTTATGGGGCTATGTGAGATTTGGCCTTGCGACCTTTGACATTGTTGCAAAAAATTGTGTGCACTTAGAAATAATTCAAAATTCTTCAGGAATCTGAAAATACAACTCATTTAGTTAATTTAGTACTAAAAATGATGAAAATCTATCCAGGATTGTTGAAATGCCAGCTATTGGAAAAATAAAAATGGGGTACATCAATTGAACTATGTATGTACGAGCATGTTTTTGATTTTTCCTGAAAAATTTATAGCGAACGGAACGGGAATTGATAATATATTATGCTTCAGCATATCGTCGCTGTTCGTGCAAAAGTTGTCGGATCAAAAACCAGGTGGAAACAAAAGTTGTCGGATGAAAATGCGGGAAAAGTGTGATACCATGTTATACTTATGAAGTCTCACTTCTCCCAAAAATTCATCCGACAACTTATGTTTGCAACTGGTTTTGAAGGCGACAACTTTTGTTTTCGGCTGGTTTTTGATCCGACAACTTTTGCACGAACAGCCACGATATGTTGGTGAATGTCCATGCCGAATTTCATGTGGAATGGACGAAATTTAAAATTTCACCTTTTATTATTTTTACACACATCCCTTGCGTAAAGTCCCATTGCGTGACGTCACCACCGGCGGAACTTTGGGAACGTTGGAACAAACCAAACAGTATAATTTTGATAATGCATTAACATTGCACATGTGCATCTTATGTTTTACGTTTATCCAGGAGCACGAGGGCTTCCATTTCTCGGAAATGTTGTCCAGCTCGATAGGAAGAATCCTTTCATGACATTTGTGAAGTGGGCCTAAGAATATGGGGATGTTTACTCTGTGAAAATGTTATATCAAAAGTAATTTTCTTTCAATCGTTTATTTCATACTTACAATGGTAGATACAATTAAGTTTACAAGAGTATAAAATCAACAAATCCTCAACTTTTCTCAATTTATTTTTACACAAGCAGATAAATTTTAAAATTTACATTACTAGCACACTAAATGCGTAATTATCGCAGAGTCGTCATCATCTCAGACCTGAAAATGATAGAGGAAATGTTTTCTCAAGAACCAGCCTTCGCAGGACGGATGAATCCTGCCGAGGGTGTTAATGATCCACTGGACAAATGCATGGTTATAAGGTATTTGTATAAGACTCTCAAATCTCGCTTATTAAGCACATCAACATTTCTAATATGCAAAATTTTTCCGAAATATGCTACATACAATTTCACAAAACCTTTGCTTTCAAACTAAAAAAATATGCGATTTTTGTTTGCAAATCTTCTCAGCAATTTCATTGTGGCGTGAGTATGCCCAAAAGTTTTGAGCAAAGGATACCGCACGGTCAACATGGCACAATCTCACTTAGATATTTTTACACCATTTTTTGATATGTTGTAGATCTTGAGTAGTAGAACTAAAGTTACATTACCCTCAAAGTCGAAATTGACGTTTTTGACCTTTTTTATGTAGGGAGATCCAAGATCACGGAGCCCCACAAGTGAGGTATCGTTCGAAAGGTCCCAACGAGAGGATTCAGAATATATATACTTTGTGGGGTCTGACACCACTCCCTGATTTTCCAGAGACCGAATAATATTTTTGAGTTTTTCCCCATCTACTGCTGATTTAGCTCCCAATATACTGCTGTGTTAAATTCTGGACAACTGAAAACTCCCATTTCCTCTCGACTTTTGGACCCCCGAAACAAGGTCAAGGAGGTCGATTTCGACTTTAAAGGTAACTTAACTTTTGTTCAGCCAATAAAGATCTACAACATATCAAAAAATGGCGAAAAAATATCTAAGGGACATTGTTCCATGTTGACCGTGCGGTGTCCTTTCGTAGAGTGAAATGGATGACGATGCTTATCACGAAATTATTTACAGTAGGGTTAAAAATTTCCAACTAATTTGTGTCGAAAATAATCCTCGTTTGACTTTTCAGGTGTCATTAATATGGAAGGTCGACACTGGGAGCACCTCAGAAGATTCCACCATTGATGAAAAATTATATCACAATTATGTATATCTTTTGTCTGCCAATTCTGCACCATTGGTGCAAAATCATTATTACAGGGTGAGCTATTTCTAACGTTACAACGGTTTATTTATTTATGTAAAATTAAAATCTACTCATTCTATAATCAGGTTGGCGGCTCAATGGGGAAAGGGACGGCCATCGGTGACACGGACTTTGACGTCGTCGTCTTCCTGAACGACCACGAACCTCCCTTTCGACAGCGCATCTTCGACAAAATGCTGGCAGCCCTGAAGACAGTGCGCGGGTATTCCTTCATCAAAAAGACGAGATATTCGATCAGGTTCAAAATCCGGATTAATCGACTCACCTTGGATTTTGACCTACTCCCGGCACAAAATCTATTGGATCATGCCAAGTATGAAAAAACAGTAGTAGAATTAATACACTCTTAAAAATAGTGTTACCTTTTTGAAAAGTCTTGTGGCCTCTGAATTCTAAAATAGATGTACACTACACTAAATCCAGACAAGATCTCGTTACTCTGGATTTAGTATCGTTTACACCTATTTTAGAATTCAGAGGGCACTTTACTAGTCGAAAGGGTAGCATTATTTCTAAGAATGTGGTCTTGTACTATAAATAGTACAAGTAAATAAAGTTTTTAGTAAATACAAGCAAATATTGATACACTCTTAAAAATAATGTTACCCTTTCGAAAAGCTACCATTTTCTACTTTAAGTTAAAAAATATTTAGTATTGTCAATAATGGTCGAGTATTTATTGCTACCAGTTTCAAACGCAAATATTTCAACCGACGAATTTACACTCTTAAAAATAGTGTGACCATTTTGATAAGTTTATGAAGGTTACATTCTAGCGTAAACTTTACTCTTTAACTCTTTATCAAATTAACGTTACTCTGGATTTAGTGTAGTTTGCGTGAAATTTATTACCAAAAGTGTTACATTACTTTTAAGAGTGTATTTCTTTCCTATTCCAGGCACTCCAGCGACATGGCGAGACAACAGGCCGTCGAGGTGCGACATCGCATGGGAAATTTTGCCAGACCGTCCGTCTTCTCCACCAGCCTGGCCGAGCAGACGATCCTCTTCATGAAGAAGAAGCCGGACGATGTCGTCAAAGTCATCAAACTTGCGCGCCACTGGAATCAACAAATCCGAATTGATGAAAAAGTCCATGGGCGGAGCTACATGGTTGAACTCGTGGCCGCATGGGCGCAAAAGGACCAACCGGTTGGCAGCCTGTTTGAGAGGTTTGTACGTTTCTTGCGCGAAATGGAGGTAATTTTTTAAACAATAAGAATCAAACGAATTGCGAATTACGATCCATACCTGTTCAAAAAACATTTCTTCATTCAATCTAAAAATTGGAAAAATTCTTCATTTTTTCAAAATGAATACTTATTCATTATATCTCAAACCCGCCTTATTACATGGATTTTTTTATGTAAAGCAATTCATCGAAAATGAATAAAATTATTCATGAATTTGAAATGAATTAATATTTACTCAATATTCATTCATAAAAAAATTTTGAACAAATTATTCACTCATTATTCATAAATTCATTGAGCAATGAATGAATAATTTATGCACTAAATGGATTTTAACAGTTAATATGCATGCAAATTAATCAAAACTTTATTACTTTGTCCAACAATTTACTGAATTTTACCAATTTTTGTAGGATTTCTCCAACCTGCGCATATTTTTCGGTCATCATTATTGCAAATTCTCCATCCCTGAGGACGTCTGGAAGCAGACCCCACTGGTGATGGATCCCTGCAACCCGTACAACAATCTGGCCGAGGGCATCACCCCCGACGTGATTGAAAATTTCCAATCTGCCGCCACCCGGAGTTTGGCCATGATTAAGAATGGGTTGAAAGACGTGGAGGACTTATTTTTCGCCACTGACGAGTCTGACGACGATCAAGAAGAAAAATATGACAACGACGACGTCGGCAAGTTTGACGACAAACACGGCTTTTTTGACGGCTTAAAGCGCGAGTATGAATGTTTAATGCCGGGCGGACGTTACAATTACTAATTAAGTTGCTTGAACAATTGGCACGTGCAAATTCTAATCAGACTCGATGACAAAAAATAAATTGTTTTCTACTTAAAATTATCGAAAGGTTGACAAATATTTGATATTAGCGATATTAATTTATTGTAATAAATTTTTATTGCAAGTATTTATTTAAATCGAAGAAGAATTTATGCAACGAGCTTGTTTTATTATTAAAACTTTGCATAACTGAGTTGTTTTAAGAGGTACTTGTTTTGGCGAGATAAATATTTATTCATAATTAGATCAATGACGAAATTAACTTTTCTTAATTAAAGAATGCGAAATTCATGAATGAGGATATGCAAATTGCAATGGCAGATCGTTATAATGAGGCATGAAGCACAAATCCATGCATAATTGCGGAATTGCAAATTTTCTGAATATGTTGATCATGAATGAATGAATTAATGTGATATGCTCACATTTTGTAAGTACATGCAGTGATCACATGCTTCTTCTTATCATGCATATTTATTACTTGTCTGGACATTAAATAAGAATATTTTGACCTACCACAAATTCCATAAATGTTTATACATACAAGTAGAGCAGGGTTTTGAATGTTTCTTTTCATTCACATTTTTGGTCTTGTCGGGGCCGGCGATAAAATTCATTCACTTATAAATTTCCGATACCGGATAAAAAATAAAATTCTGAAAGTCTCTATTCTGCTAAAATCCTTCATTTGTTCCAAAAGACGTATAAATAGAGTTTATGCAAAATAATATCAGAATGGCGAGGATGCCAGTGTATTACGGAGTTTTTGCACTGATTTGTGCATTTCTTACCCCAGTGATTTCCCATCCGGTGAAAACAGGAGCATTGCTGGTATGTTTTTTGCAATATTGTTTTGCAATATTTGCAATATTTTTTGCAATAAGTATCATTGTGGTCAAAGCATAACTGTTTACACAGAGTTATTTAACACAGAATGAAAGCATTATTCACTAATTATTAAACAAATTCATACATATTTTTTTCAAAATTGAATAAATATTTATTCATTTCATATTCATGACTCATGAATCATGAGGAATGAACGAATAATTTTATTCATTTATTTTCCGCTATGCCTATTATACGGGGTGCATTGAGAAATCCATCTAACAACGGGAATTTGAGACAAGATGAATAAAAAATGAGTAATGAATAAATATTCACTTTCAAATTTTGAATAAATTAATAATGTGTGAATAAAGGATGATTTTTTCTTATTTATTGTCTGAATGAATTTTGAATGAAGAAGCATTTTCTGAACAGGTATCGCTAAAAGTATGCATTTCTTATTGTATTTCAGACCGACACAACTTTTAAAATCGTTCATAATCCTCCTCAACAAGAACACGCATCTCTTGTACGTAACAAATATTATTTTTAAAAGTGTAAATAATTTGCATTAACGTTATTTTATGTATCTGGAAGAACCCAGTAATTCAGAGACAAAATGAGGATCAAATCGTCGAAGAAGCAGTTCCTCGACCAGGAAGGCAATCACAATCTTCAAAAGTCAAGGGGGTCCCCCTACTCAACGGAAACAGTCTTGCTTTCCCCCATAAAGGAAACATTCTCATTAAGACGCCACACGACGTATGAATACACTCTTAAAAATAATGTCATCCTTTTCAGCTGTAAACGCATTCTAAATGAATTCTAAATGAAATGAATTAAACTAAATCCAAAGCAATTTACTATAGTAAATAAATACTATAGAAAGTATACTTACAATGGAGGTCTCCCAACGTGTTCTCTCCGATTTGGACGAAACCAGTGTCAATCGATCCCAAATTTAATTAGTATGAAATTTGCAAATGCAACTGTCCGCCAATGCGCAGGTTTGGCGGAGATATTTGCGTAAAAAGAGGAAAAAACTGGCCCCAAAGGCAACAAATTTTACACGTTTGCATTACAAATTTGTGCGTTTTCTCATTTCTTTATGCAAATATCTCTGCCAAACCTGCGTCTTAGGGGATAGTTGCATTTGCAAATTTCATACCAATTAAATTTGGGATCGATTGACAAATCCAAATCTGTGGGCATATGTTGGGAGACCTCCATTGTTAGTAATCAAGTCAAGATAACTCTGGACCGGATTTCGTACAGTTTACATAATTTAGAATTCACAGTGCATTTACTGCTCAAAAGGGCAACATTATTTTTAAGAGTGTGACTTTAATTTATACAAATTTATTCACAGGTCTCCATCGACTTGTCTCGTACTGGTGATTCTTACGTGTCCATTCCGAATGGCCCCTAAGGGGTCGCTTCTGAACTTATGACGTCTTTTAGCAGCATGAAATACGTAATATTATCTTGTATGTGCAAATAGTGTGAAAATTCTGGTATTAAAACAATCCGAGTTAACTTAGGCGAGATAAAGTTAATGTAGAATAAAATTCGTTTTAATTAAAATTATTTTAACTTGCCCGAAACAAAAAACCCTTCAAAAAAATTATGAAATCTAACTTTCAATTCATAATATTCATACATCTTCAAAAGCCAGTATGGATCACTAATGCTTTACAGTTTTTATTTATTTCCAAAAAAAAACTTCTTGTATTCCTTCACAATCAAGGTATGAATTTCTAGTGGTTCTGTTCTTACATAAAACACTAAATCACAACCATTAATTATTTTTGAACACTCTCAATAAATTTATTAAAAGTTTATCTCGGGCGAAGGTACTATGCGTTTCTACCGCTTAGGTAATAACTTACCTCCTACGGGTAACATATGTACAGAGGCTAAATACTGGCCAGGCCCCTTTGTCACCGCTGGGAAATAAAAACAGGGGATAAGTTGTTACTTCTCGTTGATAAACTGTTACTAAAATGTTACCACGCGGTAGTGACGCATATTACCTCCGCCGGAGATAAACTTTTAATAAATTTATTGAGAGTGAAGAATATAAAATTAATTTGCAGCAGAAAATAACTTTTGCACGTGAAAAAAGTTGGTTGATTTTTTAATTTTTTAATTGTGGGGGTGGATTTTATTAACTCTGGTACATAAGACCAGGTTCGGCCTAGTAAATTAAAGCCATCACTTACGTAGTCCATAAGCTTCCCGTGTTGCTTTTCATGCCATGCGACATGAAAATAAGAATGACATTTTTAACTTAATTTATGTATGGATACAGATATTTAATTAAAATAAGGAATTGTACACTTATTTAAACGTATTTATGTAAAGTATGTATCAGTGCTGTAGTGGGTTGAAAAGCCCAGCAGTATGCATATTGTCCCCTAAAAAATAAAAAAAGTTCTATCTCCTCGATTCCAGGGGTTTTTCCCTGCCATCCCGTAGTATAATCTTAAACTTAATGTCCCATCACCATACCATCACTCATACCCTCACACTGTGTATTATTAAACTTTACAAGAAATTGCTACACTGCAACAAATTGCATTTTATATTGGGTCCAATCCAGCCAAAACTTTTCCATCTGGGCCACATCCACAAGAGAATTAAATAAATTCATCCGCAAATTAATTTCGGTAATTGGTAAGCATTTGCACCATAAAATACCCAATTATGCATTAAATATAACATATATTTTTTCAGAATAAGATAAAATGGACCCCATGCTCATAATTTTGATCGTGTATTCGATTTTCTTGGTATTCTTTGGGATTTGGAGTTTTATCGAAATGGCGAAAGATAAGAGAGCAACGGTCAATTCCGATTGGCGAACTTCGGAGTGTAAATTGCACACTTTGGAACTTCTCGGAGGATGGTTTGGATCCCTCGTGGCGCAAGTTTGTTTCAAACACAAGGTTAAGAAATGTTCTTATCAGGTTAAATTCTGGCTTATCGTAATGGCTCATGTGGTCGGGAATTTTTATGTGTTTGGGAAGAGAGAGGAAATTAGGAGTTATCTTACTAATTGATAATAAAAGAATTAAAGTGAGTTTTTTTCAATTGTTTAATTAAAATTTAAATACAGTGTCGGACAGATGTCTACGTCCACATAGTCGCGTCAATTTCATTTTCAAATTGTCACTGAACTACTGAACCAATTTTCATCATTGATATATCAAATTCTCACAAATTTAACGTAATTTCATAGCACATTATTAGTTTTCCGCTAAAAAATTTATTTTAGGCCAGAGATGTATTTTAATTCAAAATGAAAACAATTGGATGGACAAAAGTCAACGTCCAGTCAGAGAAAACATACAAAAAAAACTGTAATTTATAAGGAATGTTATAACAATTAATTTTTAATATTTGGTTGGGCCTCCGTTCGCTTTAAGGACGGATTCAAGGCGTCGAGTCATAGAGTTTACCAAATTCTTGGTCACATCTTCAGAAATGGTTTCCCAAACTTCAAGAATTCTGGATTTTAGGCCCGGAATTCCTGAAAAAGATTGTTTTCTTATTTCTCTTTCAATGTGGTCCCACAGATGCTCAATGGGATTCAAGTCTGGAGATTGGGGAGGCCATTCTAGCTTCGAAATTTTTTTTTCTTGAAGTATTCCATGGTGGACTTGGCAGAGTGTTTCGGATCGTTGTCTTGTTGGAAGACAAATCGTCGTCCAAGTCCAAGTTTTCGAACAGATTCCTGGATATTACGGTCAAGTATTCCCTGGTACTTGTATTGGTCCATAATTCCGTCAACAAATTCCATTTTTCCTGCCCCACTTGAAGCCATGCATCCCCACACCATTACCGACCCGCCGCCGTGCTTAACTGTGGGGTTGAGATTTTTTGGATTCAATGCTTCTTTTGGATATCTCCACACTCTACGACGCCCATCTGACCCAAAGACATTGAACTTTGACTCGTCAGTCCATAAAATACTGTCCCAGAATGTTTGTGGCTTGGAAATGTGGTCTCTGGCAAACTTCACTCGTTTGGTTGCATTCCTCGGTACAATAAGAGGCTTCCGGACTGCTCTGTGGGATTTCAAATTTCCCTTGTTCAGTGTTCTTTGGATGGTCCTAGGACTAACTTGTTTGTCGAACATCTCCTTGATCTCGGTAGATAGCTTTGGAGCACTAAGTGAGGGTGTAACGTTGACTTTGTTGAGCACGTGGCGTACTTCTCGGTGAGCCAAAATCGGTTTTCGACCACTTTTGACCTTGTTTTGGACTGAACCATTAGCTCTAAAGTTCTTAATGATTGTCTGGATGGTTGTCCTTGCTAATTTATACTTGGTCCCTATTTGTCTCTGCGACAGCCCCCCTTTTTGTCCACCCTTCCAGTCCTGAATGACAAGATCTCGAATAGCGATAGGAATTTCCTTGCGTGTCGACGCCATCATATTTTTCTGGAAGAAAATTATTTAAAAATTAATGCGGCATATGTTATTGATAGATTTATTAAGTTACCTGATTTTATAAATTGGAGAGATTTTTGTTGTTGACAATTAAAGTGAAGTGGACGTAGACTTTTGTCCGCTCAAATTTCATCCTCTCTCGCTCTGCACTATGATTCTCAGTTTTCCCAGAATTTTCAGAAATAACTCATATGTTTTATGAAATTACGTTAAATTTGTGAGAATTAGATATATCAATGATGAAAATTGGTTCAGTAGTTCAGTGACAATTTGAAAATGAAATTGACGCGACTATGTGGACGTAGAGATCTGTCCGACACTGTACTCACTTGTAATACTGAATTATTATGTAATAAATAAATACTCTATAATTAATTTGTGCAGTTAAGTATTTCAATTAGTGAGATACGAATTTTTTCAATGTTTTTTAATAATTAATGGTACTTAATTAACACAAATGATTTTATAAAGATGATTGTTCGATATGTACAAATACTAATTATTTAAAAAACACGCAAGACATGCATAAATAGAAAATTTTTACATGTACAAATTTTACAATACAGTTGGTAAAAAAATTGTCAATTTAACACATACATTGTTTTGGTTTCACTTTTCAAAAATTTATAATTACGATAAAACTTCGAGCTCGTTAATTGAAACAGGGACACCATTTAGGAGGAAAAATTGAAAAGATATAAAGTACAAATTTGAAACAAATGAAAAACTTCAGCGGTAATAATCATTATTCTAAAAGGGTCGTAATCGTTTTAATTATTTAGATTTTCCTTCAGGTGGTTTGGCTTTTTGGCACAAATACTTCGATATAAATAGTGAAAAAATTACTGGGGAAATTGTTTTGTAAATACAAATTTTGATAACTTTTACAATAGTACGGTCAATACGGAATTAATTAGTTTGCAAAATTGTAACCCAATAACCCTCTAATTGCACAGAAGACAAATGATAATTGATTGGTTATGATCCACATTTAAGTATGGATGATGTCTGGTATATATAGAGATATTTTATCTGTAACGTTAATGATTTTAAATTAAATTTGTAAAATTAAAATTAATGATTTTTTTAAGAATTGTAACTACTGAGACGCCGTTTTTGAGAATTGTTCAAATTTAATAATAATCTACCAAAACTAGGTATAGTTTTCCAGTTTGAATATTAATTAAACAATATAGTAGAAATAACGCATCGTTTCTTGCACTGAAAAGCAATGCAAGGTGCAAGAAAGGCAAGAAATAGGGCGTCATCTAGCGGCGCGCCATAAGCAATATAGTGGCTGCAAGGAATTTCTTGCGGTTTTTTTCTTTCTGCATTCTTGCAGGTAATAATAGTTGCAAGAAACCAGTTTCTTGCGATTAATTCTTGCAGCTGGTTACTTGCACCCGAAACACTACCATGTAATATGCGAAATTCTAATTTTTGATGCTAATTATAATAAGTGTCACAATTATAAGATACCAAACGAGACTCCTATGTTGATTATAGAGTATAGATTATCATTGTGGTAACTTTATGGGCGATACGCCCGAAAAAGTTCAGTAATAAATCAAATACATACATACATACATGCATACATATATACACTACCAAGTAGAAAAGTCGCCACGAGCATCCGATGTATTATTTATATACGTGATATACTGGGGGACCTCAGACATCGCTTAAAAATTTCGCTTGCGTTAACTACGGTGCGTATGAGACAGCCAATCAAAGCGATTGATTTTAAGCGAACCCAAGTTCTTGCAAGCGACGGCTCACTGAGCCGTCGCTCTGAGCCGGGCTCAGAGTAGGGTTAAAGTCGCTTATTTCTAGGTTAGTTGATTATAAGTACGCATTCAAAATTCCCGCAGTGTGTCATGTTCCCCAGCTTAAGTAAACACAATTTTTAAGTAAATGGACTTCAGGAAGGTTTCTTTCGCTTGTTCGCTTAATCGAGCGAAATTTCTAAGCGAGCGCAGTAAGTGAAATTTTTTAGCGATGTCTGAGGTTCCCCACTATATAATATTCAAGTTTGGTCATATCATGTTTTCTAACTATTTGCATTCAACAAATTAATAAAAAGGTCCAAGTGCCTTGAAATTTACATTAAATTTTTGTGACGAGTAATTTTGATGTCACAGTTCAGCTTCACTTTCATACAATCAAATACATATATAGATAAAATAATACTGGTAATCTCTATTTTGAAACCTATAAATAACGCGTAATTAATCTCAAATTCTTAATAAATCTCTAAATTGGCTTCGAATTGGTAAAAATGATTTTTTAATTTTTGAAAAAACATTTTTAAAGTATTACGAGTATTTGCGATCTTTAAGATCCCTGGGAGAGAGAAGATAAACATAATTAGAAAGGAAATTTAATTTCCTTGAAAGAAATTTAATTTTTTTAAAGTTTTCGATTCTCGTCTCAAAAGACTCATTCTGCCCTTCTATCATCCCAACCATCAAGTTTGAATAAGACTTCTGGATTTTGAAAAAAATCCATGAAGCATTTCGACGTCATTTTATAAATGGAAGGACGAGAAAAAACAGTAGTAGAATTAATACACTCTTAAAAATAGTGTTACCTTTTTGAAAAGTCTTGTGGCCTCTGAATTCTAAAATAGATGTACACTACACTAAATCCAGACAAGATCTCGTTACTCTGGATTTAGTATCGTTTACACCTATTTTAGAATTCAGAGGGCACTTTACTAGTCGAAAGGGTAGCATTATTTCTAAGAATGTGGTCTTGTACTATAAATAGTACAAGTAAATAAAGTTTTTAGTAAATACAAGCAAATATTGATACACTCTTAAAAATAATGTTACCCTTTCGAAAAGCTACCATTTTCTACTTTAAGTTAAAAAATATTTAGTATTGTCAATAATGGTCGAGTATTTATTGCTACCAGTTTCAAACGCAAATATTTCAACCGACGAATTTACACTCTTAAAAATAGTGTGACCATTTTGATAAGTTTATGAAGGTTACATTCTAGCGTAAACTTTACTCTTTAACTCTTTATCAAATTAACGTTACTCTGGATTTAGTGTAGTTTGCGTGAAATTTATTACCAAAAGTGTTACATTACTTTTAAGAGTGTATTTCTTTCCTATTCCAGGCACTCCAGCGACATGGCGAGACAACAGGCCGTCGAGGTGCGACATCGCATGGGAAATTTTGCCAGACCGTCCGTCTTCTCCACCAGCCTGGCCGAGCAGACGATCCTCTTCATGAAGAAGAAGCCGGACGATGTCGTCAAAGTCATCAAACTTGCGCGCCACTGGAATCAACAAATCCGAATTGATGAAAAAGTCCATGGGCGGAGCTACATGGTTGAACTCGTGGCCGCATGGGCGCAAAAGGACCAACCGGTTGGCAGCCTGTTTGAGAGGTTTGTACGTTTCTTGCGCGAAATGGAGGTAATTTTTTAAACAATAAGAATCAAACGAATTGCGAATTACGATCCATACCTGTTCAAAAAACATTTCTTCATTCAATCTAAAAATTGGAAAAATTCTTCATTTTTTCAAAATGAATACTTATTCATTATATCTCAAACCCGCCTTATTACATGGATTTTTTTATGTAAAGCAATTCATCGAAAATGAATAAAATTATTCATGAATTTGAAATGAATTAATATTTACTCAATATTCATTCATAAAAAAATTTTGAACAAATTATTCACTCATTATTCATAAATTCATTGAGCAATGAATGAATAATTTATGCACTAAATGGATTTTAACAGTTAATATGCATGCAAATTAATCAAAACTTTATTACTTTGTCCAACAATTTACTGAATTTTACCAATTTTTGTAGGATTTCTCCAACCTGCGCATATTTTTCGGTCATCATTATTGCAAATTCTCCATCCCTGAGGACGTCTGGAAGCAGACCCCACTGGTGATGGATCCCTGCAACCCGTACAACAATCTGGCCGAGGGCATCACCCCCGACGTGATTGAAAATTTCCAATCTGCCGCCACCCGGAGTTTGGCCATGATTAAGAATGGGTTGAAAGACGTGGAGGACTTATTTTTCGCCACTGACGAGTCTGACGACGATCAAGAAGAAAAATATGACAACGACGACGTCGGCAAGTTTGACGACAAACACGGCTTTTTTGACGGCTTAAAGCGCGAGTATGAATGTTTAATGCCGGGCGGACGTTACAATTACTAATTAAGTTGCTTGAACAATTGGCACGTGCAAATTCTAATCAGACTCGATGACAAAAAATAAATTGTTTTCTACTTAAAATTATCGAAAGGTTGACAAATATTTGATATTAGCGATATTAATTTATTGTAATAAATTTTTATTGCAAGTATTTATTTAAATCGAAGAAGAATTTATGCAACGAGCTTGTTTTATTATTAAAACTTTGCATAACTGAGTTGTTTTAAGAGGTACTTGTTTTGGCGAGATAAATATTTATTCATAATTAGATCAATGACGAAATTAACTTTTCTTAATTAAAGAATGCGAAATTCATGAATGAGGATATGCAAATTGCAATGGCAGATCGTTATAATGAGGCATGAAGCACAAATCCATGCATAATTGCGGAATTGCAAATTTTCTGAATATGTTGATCATGAATGAATGAATTAATGTGATATGCTCACATTTTGTAAGTACATGCAGTGATCACATGCTTCTTCTTATCATGCATATTTATTACTTGTCTGGACATTAAATAAGAATATTTTGACCTACCACAAATTCCATAAATGTTTATACATACAAGTAGAGCAGGGTTTTGAATGTTTCTTTTCATTCACATTTTTGGTCTTGTCGGGGCCGGCGATAAAATTCATTCACTTATAAATTTCCGATACCGGATAAAAAATAAAATTCTGAAAGTCTCTATTCTGCTAAAATCCTTCATTTGTTCCAAAAGACGTATAAATAGAGTTTATGCAAAATAATATCAGAATGGCGAGGATGCCAGTGTATTACGGAGTTTTTGCACTGATTTGTGCATTTCTTACCCCAGTGATTTCCCATCCGGTGAAAACAGGAGCATTGCTGGTATGTTTTTTGCAATATTGTTTTGCAATATTTGCAATATTTTTTGCAATAAGTATCATTGTGGTCAAAGCATAACTGTTTACACAGAGTTATTTAACACAGAATGAAAGCATTATTCACTAATTATTAAACAAATTCATACATATTTTTTTCAAAATTGAATAAATATTTATTCATTTCATATTCATGACTCATGAATCATGAGGAATGAACGAATAATTTTATTCATTTATTTTCCGCTATGCCTATTATACGGGGTGCATTGAGAAATCCATCTAACAACGGGAATTTGAGACAAGATGAATAAAAAATGAGTAATGAATAAATATTCACTTTCAAATTTTGAATAAATTAATAATGTGTGAATAAAGGATGATTTTTTCTTATTTATTGTCTGAATGAATTTTGAATGAAGAAGCATTTTCTGAACAGGTATCGCTAAAAGTATGCATTTCTTATTGTATTTCAGACCGACACAACTTTTAAAATCGTTCATAATCCTCCTCAACAAGAACACGCATCTCTTGTACGTAACAAATATTATTTTTAAAAGTGTAAATAATTTGCATTAACGTTATTTTATGTATCTGGAAGAACCCAGTAATTCAGAGACAAAATGAGGATCAAATCGTCGAAGAAGCAGTTCCTCGACCAGGAAGGCAATCACAATCTTCAAAAGTCAAGGGGGTCCCCCTACTCAACGGAAACAGTCTTGCTTTCCCCCATAAAGGAAACATTCTCATTAAGACGCCACACGACGTATGAATACACTCTTAAAAATAATGTCATCCTTTTCAGCTGTAAACGCATTCTAAATGAATTCTAAATGAAATGAATTAAACTAAATCCAAAGCAATTTACTATAGTAAATAAATACTATAGAAAGTATACTTACAATGGAGGTCTCCCAACGTGTTCTCTCCGATTTGGACGAAACCAGTGTCAATCGATCCCAAATTTAATTAGTATGAAATTTGCAAATGCAACTGTCCGCCAATGCGCAGGTTTGGCGGAGATATTTGCGTAAAAAGAGGAAAAAACTGGCCCCAAAGGCAACAAATTTTACACGTTTGCATTACAAATTTGTGCGTTTTCTCATTTCTTTATGCAAATATCTCTGCCAAACCTGCGTCTTAGGGGATAGTTGCATTTGCAAATTTCATACCAATTAAATTTGGGATCGATTGACAAATCCAAATCTGTGGGCATATGTTGGGAGACCTCCATTGTTAGTAATCAAGTCAAGATAACTCTGGACCGGATTTCGTACAGTTTACATAATTTAGAATTCACAGTGCATTTACTGCTCAAAAGGGCAACATTATTTTTAAGAGTGTGACTTTAATTTATACAAATTTATTCACAGGTCTCCATCGACTTGTCTCGTACTGGTGATTCTTACGTGTCCATTCCGAATGGCCCCTAAGGGGTCGCTTCTGAACTTATGACGTCTTTTAGCAGCATGAAATACGTAATATTATCTTGTATGTGCAAATAGTGTGAAAATTCTGGTATTAAAACAATCCGAGTTAACTTAGGCGAGATAAAGTTAATGTAGAATAAAATTCGTTTTAATTAAAATTATTTTAACTTGCCCGAAACAAAAAACCCTTCAAAAAAATTATGAAATCTAACTTTCAATTCATAATATTCATACATCTTCAAAAGCCAGTATGGATCACTAATGCTTTACAGTTTTTATTTATTTCCAAAAAAAAACTTCTTGTATTCCTTCACAATCAAGGTATGAATTTCTAGTGGTTCTGTTCTTACATAAAACACTAAATCACAACCATTAATTATTTTTGAACACTCTCAATAAATTTATTAAAAGTTTATCTCGGGCGAAGGTACTATGCGTTTCTACCGCTTAGGTAATAACTTACCTCCTACGGGTAACATATGTACAGAGGCTAAATACTGGCCAGGCCCCTTTGTCACCGCTGGGAAATAAAAACAGGGGATAAGTTGTTACTTCTCGTTGATAAACTGTTACTAAAATGTTACCACGCGGTAGTGACGCATATTACCTCCGCCGGAGATAAACTTTTAATAAATTTATTGAGAGTGAAGAATATAAAATTAATTTGCAGCAGAAAATAACTTTTGCACGTGAAAAAAGTTGGTTGATTTTTTAATTTTTTAATTGTGGGGGTGGATTTTATTAACTCTGGTACATAAGACCAGGTTCGGCCTAGTAAATTAAAGCCATCACTTACGTAGTCCATAAGCTTCCCGTGTTGCTTTTCATGCCATGCGACATGAAAATAAGAATGACATTTTTAACTTAATTTATGTATGGATACAGATATTTAATTAAAATAAGGAATTGTACACTTATTTAAACGTATTTATGTAAAGTATGTATCAGTGCTGTAGTGGGTTGAAAAGCCCAGCAGTATGCATATTGTCCCCTAAAAAATAAAAAAAGTTCTATCTCCTCGATTCCAGGGGTTTTTCCCTGCCATCCCGTAGTATAATCTTAAACTTAATGTCCCATCACCATACCATCACTCATACCCTCACACTGTGTATTATTAAACTTTACAAGAAATTGCTACACTGCAACAAATTGCATTTTATATTGGGTCCAATCCAGCCAAAACTTTTCCATCTGGGCCACATCCACAAGAGAATTAAATAAATTCATCCGCAAATTAATTTCGGTAATTGGTAAGCATTTGCACCATAAAATACCCAATTATGCATTAAATATAACATATATTTTTTCAGAATAAGATAAAATGGACCCCATGCTCATAATTTTGATCGTGTATTCGATTTTCTTGGTATTCTTTGGGATTTGGAGTTTTATCGAAATGGCGAAAGATAAGAGAGCAACGGTCAATTCCGATTGGCGAACTTCGGAGTGTAAATTGCACACTTTGGAACTTCTCGGAGGATGGTTTGGATCCCTCGTGGCGCAAGTTTGTTTCAAACACAAGGTTAAGAAATGTTCTTATCAGGTTAAATTCTGGCTTATCGTAATGGCTCATGTGGTCGGGAATTTTTATGTGTTTGGGAAGAGAGAGGAAATTAGGAGTTATCTTACTAATTGATAATAAAAGAATTAAAGTGAGTTTTTTTCAATTGTTTAATTAAAATTTAAATACAGTGTCGGACAGATGTCTACGTCCACATAGTCGCGTCAATTTCATTTTCAAATTGTCACTGAACTACTGAACCAATTTTCATCATTGATATATCAAATTCTCACAAATTTAACGTAATTTCATAGCACATTATTAGTTTTCCGCTAAAAAATTTATTTTAGGCCAGAGATGTATTTTAATTCAAAATGAAAACAATTGGATGGACAAAAGTCAACGTCCAGTCAGAGAAAACATACAAAAAAAACTGTAATTTATAAGGAATGTTATAACAATTAATTTTTAATATTTGGTTGGGCCTCCGTTCGCTTTAAGGACGGATTCAAGGCGTCGAGTCATAGAGTTTACCAAATTCTTGGTCACATCTTCAGAAATGGTTTCCCAAACTTCAAGAATTCTGGATTTTAGGCCCGGAATTCCTGAAAAAGATTGTTTTCTTATTTCTCTTTCAATGTGGTCCCACAGATGCTCAATGGGATTCAAGTCTGGAGATTGGGGAGGCCATTCTAGCTTCGAAATTTTTTTTTCTTGAAGTATTCCATGGTGGACTTGGCAGAGTGTTTCGGATCGTTGTCTTGTTGGAAGACAAATCGTCGTCCAAGTCCAAGTTTTCGAACAGATTCCTGGATATTACGGTCAAGTATTCCCTGGTACTTGTATTGGTCCATAATTCCGTCAACAAATTCCATTTTTCCTGCCCCACTTGAAGCCATGCATCCCCACACCATTACCGACCCGCCGCCGTGCTTAACTGTGGGGTTGAGATTTTTTGGATTCAATGCTTCTTTTGGATATCTCCACACTCTACGACGCCCATCTGACCCAAAGACATTGAACTTTGACTCGTCAGTCCATAAAATACTGTCCCAGAATGTTTGTGGCTTGGAAATGTGGTCTCTGGCAAACTTCACTCGTTTGGTTGCATTCCTCGGTACAATAAGAGGCTTCCGGACTGCTCTGTGGGATTTCAAATTTCCCTTGTTCAGTGTTCTTTGGATGGTCCTAGGACTAACTTGTTTGTCGAACATCTCCTTGATCTCGGTAGATAGCTTTGGAGCACTAAGTGAGGGTGTAACGTTGACTTTGTTGAGCACGTGGCGTACTTCTCGGTGAGCCAAAATCGGTTTTCGACCACTTTTGACCTTGTTTTGGACTGAACCATTAGCTCTAAAGTTCTTAATGATTGTCTGGATGGTTGTCCTTGCTAATTTATACTTGGTCCCTATTTGTCTCTGCGACAGCCCCCCTTTTTGTCCACCCTTCCAGTCCTGAATGACAAGATCTCGAATAGCGATAGGAATTTCCTTGCGTGTCGACGCCATCATATTTTTCTGGAAGAAAATTATTTAAAAATTAATGCGGCATATGTTATTGATAGATTTATTAAGTTACCTGATTTTATAAATTGGAGAGATTTTTGTTGTTGACAATTAAAGTGAAGTGGACGTAGACTTTTGTCCGCTCAAATTTCATCCTCTCTCGCTCTGCACTATGATTCTCAGTTTTCCCAGAATTTTCAGAAATAACTCATATGTTTTATGAAATTACGTTAAATTTGTGAGAATTAGATATATCAATGATGAAAATTGGTTCAGTAGTTCAGTGACAATTTGAAAATGAAATTGACGCGACTATGTGGACGTAGAGATCTGTCCGACACTGTACTCACTTGTAATACTGAATTATTATGTAATAAATAAATACTCTATAATTAATTTGTGCAGTTAAGTATTTCAATTAGTGAGATACGAATTTTTTCAATGTTTTTTAATAATTAATGGTACTTAATTAACACAAATGATTTTATAAAGATGATTGTTCGATATGTACAAATACTAATTATTTAAAAAACACGCAAGACATGCATAAATAGAAAATTTTTACATGTACAAATTTTACAATACAGTTGGTAAAAAAATTGTCAATTTAACACATACATTGTTTTGGTTTCACTTTTCAAAAATTTATAATTACGATAAAACTTCGAGCTCGTTAATTGAAACAGGGACACCATTTAGGAGGAAAAATTGAAAAGATATAAAGTACAAATTTGAAACAAATGAAAAACTTCAGCGGTAATAATCATTATTCTAAAAGGGTCGTAATCGTTTTAATTATTTAGATTTTCCTTCAGGTGGTTTGGCTTTTTGGCACAAATACTTCGATATAAATAGTGAAAAAATTACTGGGGAAATTGTTTTGTAAATACAAATTTTGATAACTTTTACAATAGTACGGTCAATACGGAATTAATTAGTTTGCAAAATTGTAACCCAATAACCCTCTAATTGCACAGAAGACAAATGATAATTGATTGGTTATGATCCACATTTAAGTATGGATGATGTCTGGTATATATAGAGATATTTTATCTGTAACGTTAATGATTTTAAATTAAATTTGTAAAATTAAAATTAATGATTTTTTTAAGAATTGTAACTACTGAGACGCCGTTTTTGAGAATTGTTCAAATTTAATAATAATCTACCAAAACTAGGTATAGTTTTCCAGTTTGAATATTAATTAAACAATATAGTAGAAATAACGCATCGTTTCTTGCACTGAAAAGCAATGCAAGGTGCAAGAAAGGCAAGAAATAGGGCGTCATCTAGCGGCGCGCCATAAGCAATATAGTGGCTGCAAGGAATTTCTTGCGGTTTTTTTCTTTCTGCATTCTTGCAGGTAATAATAGTTGCAAGAAACCAGTTTCTTGCGATTAATTCTTGCAGCTGGTTACTTGCACCCGAAACACTACCATGTAATATGCGAAATTCTAATTTTTGATGCTAATTATAATAAGTGTCACAATTATAAGATACCAAACGAGACTCCTATGTTGATTATAGAGTATAGATTATCATTGTGGTAACTTTATGGGCGATACGCCCGAAAAAGTTCAGTAATAAATCAAATACATACATACATACATGCATACATATATACACTACCAAGTAGAAAAGTCGCCACGAGCATCCGATGTATTATTTATATACGTGATATACTGGGGGACCTCAGACATCGCTTAAAAATTTCGCTTGCGTTAACTACGGTGCGTATGAGACAGCCAATCAAAGCGATTGATTTTAAGCGAACCCAAGTTCTTGCAAGCGACGGCTCACTGAGCCGTCGCTCTGAGCCGGGCTCAGAGTAGGGTTAAAGTCGCTTATTTCTAGGTTAGTTGATTATAAGTACGCATTCAAAATTCCCGCAGTGTGTCATGTTCCCCAGCTTAAGTAAACACAATTTTTAAGTAAATGGACTTCAGGAAGGTTTCTTTCGCTTGTTCGCTTAATCGAGCGAAATTTCTAAGCGAGCGCAGTAAGTGAAATTTTTTAGCGATGTCTGAGGTTCCCCACTATATAATATTCAAGTTTGGTCATATCATGTTTTCTAACTATTTGCATTCAACAAATTAATAAAAAGGTCCAAGTGCCTTGAAATTTACATTAAATTTTTGTGACGAGTAATTTTGATGTCACAGTTCAGCTTCACTTTCATACAATCAAATACATATATAGATAAAATAATACTGGTAATCTCTATTTTGAAACCTATAAATAACGCGTAATTAATCTCAAATTCTTAATAAATCTCTAAATTGGCTTCGAATTGGTAAAAATGATTTTTTAATTTTTGAAAAAACATTTTTAAAGTATTACGAGTATTTGCGATCTTTAAGATCCCTGGGAGAGAGAAGATAAACATAATTAGAAAGGAAATTTAATTTCCTTGAAAGAAATTTAATTTTTTTAAAGTTTTCGATTCTCGTCTCAAAAGACTCATTCTGCCCTTCTATCATCCCAACCATCAAGTTTGAATAAGACTTCTGGATTTTGAAAAAAATCCATGAAGCATTTCGACGTCATTTTATAAATGGAAGGACGAGTTATTTACATATGTTTAGGCAAAGATAAGTTGATTAATTTATAGAGTCTGTCAACGGTGCTCTGAATTTCAGAGTCTGAAATCGGCAATTTATTCCTAAAGTAGGTCCTACGGTAAGGGATAAATTTGTCCTAATTGGTAAAAAGTGGAGCGATTAGATCAATTTGGGAAATAATTTGCGACAAGCGTGTTGCCAATTAGGTTGGCGAATAAGTGGCGTCAGGAATTCCTTTGGGAGCAGAGATCATACCAATTTTGCAAGTGGGATACATCTTGTAAAATTTAATTAGGGAAGTTTCATGCCTATAATTATGCAAAAGGTTGTATATTTGGAAATTTTGTGCTTGAAAACTAAATTGTTCGAACAGATCATTTTGTCCTGGGTGTAAATCTTCAAATACTTTGAGCTAACGAGTTGACGAGTTGTTTGGAAAATTCGTCATTTTCAGTAGCATGTATTAAAATATGAACAAAAAATAAGCCATGTCACATAATTCCATTTCCTTTGTTAATACAGCGTCACAATATGACATTTGCACTTAATTTAATTTATGTATGGATATCAACACAAAATAAGGACTTGCGTATTGCTTTACACCACCACACTTATTTATTTAACGTATGTATCAGTGCTGCAATGGATTGAAAAGCACAGCAGTATGCATATTGTCCCCTAAAAAATAAAAAGGGTTCGATATCTTCTCCATGAACCTTCTTCATTCCATCCCGTAATATGCATAATCTTAAACTTAAAGTTGCATACCAAACCAAACCATACGCTCACACTGTATATTATGTTGTGGCATAAACTTTAGAAGAAATTTCTACACATTTTGCGTTGGGTACAATGCTTCCAAAACTTTCCCATCTGGTCCATATCCATAGCAAGAGAATTAAACGGTTTCAGCTTTAAATTAATTATAATTAATTCGTTTCGGTAATTGCAAAAAACTTGCAGTATAAAATTTCCATTTTGGACAATTCTTAAAGAATTTTTGTTTGCAGGAGAATTAACTTTTTCAAGAAAGAAATATAAAATGGACCCCATCCTCACAATTTCGATTGTCTATTCCGTTTTCTTCGTATTCTTTGGGATTTGGAGTTTTATCGAGATGGGAAAAGATAAGAGAGCGGCGAGGATACCGGATTCAGAGATTTCCTGGCTTCTGCATCCAAACGGAATAAGAACTTCGGAGTGCAAATTGCACACTTTGGAACTTCTCGGAGGATGGTTTGGATCCCTCATGGGGCAAATTTGTTTTAACCATAAGATCAAGAAATGTTCTTATCAGGTTAAGTTCTGGATTATCGTGATTGCTCATGTGGCCGGGATTTGGTGTGTGGTTGCGAAGAGGGAGGAAATTCGGAATCATTTTAATTATTAAATATAAAAGGGTTAAATTGTTTTTTTTTAATTTTTAGTTTGAACCTAAACACTCAACTGTAATAAATTATTGCGTAATAATTACTCAATAATTATTTCGGGTAATTATCTTAATTAATGAGATATTAACTTTTCAACCTTTTTTTTAATTTCATGTAAAAATTGTATTTAATTAACTACTGGCCCTTGATTTATTACTAAATTATGTATTCAATAATTAATTAACGAAATAATTAATGGTACTTAATTCACTTCATTAATTTCCCAATGATAATCAAATACTTATTTGCAAATGTCAATTATTTCTAAAAAAAATACAAGACGGGAATAAATAAAAATTGTCACATATTAACAACACGGTTAAAAAAGTTGGGAAATTTAATACCTAATTTGTTTTCATTGCTCAGATTGTACTGATTAATTAAATTTGTTGTTCGTTAATAGAAGGCGTAGACCTAGTGTGTAATTTTACACAATTTATGAATTTCGGCACCTGGATCTAAAGTGTTCTGATAATCAAACGCAATTCTGAACTTTTAGTAGCATGAAATACGTAATATTATCTTGTATGTGCACATAGTGTGAAAATTCTGCTATTAAAACAATCTACGCGTGATAAAATTAATAAAAAATAAAATTCGATTTAATAAAAATTATATTAACTTGTCGCAAACAAAAACGCTTCCGTAAATTTATCGCATCTGACTTTGAATGCAGAATATTCATACATCTTCAAAACCCATTACATGGTACATTAAAGTTTTACAACTTTATTAATTAAAAAAAACTTCTTCACAATAAAGTTTTACATTTCTACCGGTTCTATTCTTAAATGGAACACTCAATCTCCACCATTAATTATTTTTGAAGATTAATTTGCAGCAGCAAATGACTTTTGCAGGTGAAAAATGTTAGTTGATTTTTAAAATTTTTTATTGTGGGTTTTAGTGGTTTTATCAACGCTGGTACAGGATCGGGCTAGTAAACTAAAGCCATCACATAGTCAATAAGCTTCCGGTGTTGTTTTTCACGCCATGGGATATGAAACTAAGAATGGCATTTTTGACTTGAATCAATTTTCCAGGAAGTGTGGTCGCAAATCTGCAAGTTTTTAAATTTTCTCGGACCTGAGTTTCCAGAACCGCACACATTTTTGAAATCCTTCAAAAAAGGATAGATCATTAGCAATGCAATATTCACATTAAATATGAGAATCTGATGTGTTCACTTGATTCATTTTATGTATGGATATTTACCTAAAATATGGGCCAGTACATTTATTTACACCACTTCACTCAGAGAAATTGGGTGATGATTATCACCAGATTTAGACGTACATGACTCTATCGAAATGGTGATAAACTTCATCACAGATTGGTTATAGATTTGTAACCGAATGGTTACAAACATAGCCGCCTTGGCTTCAATTATAACCTATCTGGTTATTCTGATAACTAGTCGGTGGTAAATTAATTACCATAGCGGTAGAGTCATATATGTCTACCAATCTTAATAATATTTCTGTGAGTGTACA
The DNA here is from genome assembly GCF_002217175.1 of Folsomia candida. Classification (NCBI taxonomy): domain Eukaryota; kingdom Metazoa; phylum Arthropoda; class Collembola; order Entomobryomorpha; family Isotomidae; genus Folsomia; species Folsomia candida. The sequence goes on along the minus strand of NW_019091197.1, from coordinate 9,394,854 downwards.
TTTATTTATTTAACGTATGCATCAGTGTTACAGTGGGTCGAAAAGAACAGCAATAAACACGTTGTCCCCCTAAGAAATAAAAAGGGTTCTAAATATCTTCTCCATGAAGCCTCTTCATTCCATTACGTAATCTTCAACTTAAACTTCCATCCCCATACCGCAGAGTGTATATTATTATTGTAGCATAAACTTTACAAGGAATTACCGGGAATTAAGAAAAGTCTAATTTAAAAAATCGAGCATAAATAGGTGGTAAAGGTAAATACTGGGAAAAGTCGGTGATAAGAAATAATAAAAAATGATGCATATGTAGTGCAAAGATTTGGTTCGAAATACTTAAAAGGTTCATACAGAATCCGCGCGATCCCGTGACCAACTGTGCAAAGATTCACTGAGAAGTTTTTTTTTCGTTTTTTAAATTTAAAATTTATTTAAGATGGAATATCAATCTTTGGGCGCCTGTATTGGAGAAATAGCGGCAGAATATGGGGAAAGAGAGATGCTTCGAGCATTCCATGAAGGGAAGATTGAGGACGGCATCCCCGCCGCGATAGATGAGCTCTACTACGCGAACAAAACCGAGTGGGAGGAGACGAAACAAGCCTACTCCGAGTTACCGGACGAACTTTCCGTTAATAGGGAGGCCAACGAGGCCTGGGGCATTGTCGCGAGGGGAAAAGGGGAAAATCTACACTGCAAATAAAATTAGCACCATTTGTAGAGTCATATACGTTACGACTTTGGTAATGACGTTATACATATTGGTAGTTTTGTACTACAATTTGTTAAAAATTTAAATCGGATTTGGTGAAGATTACTACCAAATCTTTACCATATGTAGGACGCGTTTTTACCAAATTCTAGAGTCATATGCGTTACGAATTTGTAGGAAATTCTTTACCAGATTATTTGCAGTGTAGAGGTCGTGATGGACGCTGGCTTCCGGTTGGACGCCATGTTGGGGGGAGAGGACAAGGGGATGGTTTCTGCACGGTTCTGGGGCTGGTTCAAAAGGAACTGGAAAAAAATTGTGAAGGTTTTTATTATCGTGGTGCGAGGTTTTTTGAAATTATTGGCTGGGTGATTGTAAGAAATAAATTCCGAAGGATGATATCATTGCAATGAGAATAAATAATTACTTAGGAAAAAAATGACTTTTTGACCTTTCAAAAAAATTGGTTTGATACGGTTGATTTGATTTATTCAAAGATTGATCTACCAGTAGACTTTACAACCATGATTCATTCATTTCAACAAAATACTTCTCACTGAGAATTATTTTGTATACTGAGAATTTCTCAGTATACATACGTAATGTGATCTTATAATATACAAATCAATCAAATTAGTCCCTGACTGAATTATTAATTGCATATAGGGTACGGAAGTGAAAGATGAAAAAGGTATGTGTTCTTAAATTTTTCATTATGCGAAATTGATTTATTTTAAATTTGAATTTATTATGCGATATTTATGCGACCGAAGGAGTGTTGTCGGAAAGATTTGATTTCGTTGTAGTTTAGTAGATGGGTAGTCTCCTGCCAGCATTTTCGACGGACCAAAATTTATTAAAATGCCAAATTTCTAATTGATAAGGGAAGGGAAGGAAAGGAAACAATAAGAACAAAAGGTCATCAATTTTTGCAAATTTAGTGAATAAAAGTTAGACATTGATTTAAAGATGATTTAATCCATTTGAAAGAAAGTTGTAAATCTGAAATTTTATGTATTTTGGTAAAGAGGATAAACAGGGTTTCATTTTGAAGACGGACCTTAATTGCAAATATGAATGTGTGGAAAATGTTAAATCTATATTATAATTCAGAATGTCTGTTTGTTACGAAAGTGGGTGGAGTTTGTGCGTGACGGAAGTTTGACGTGATTGGTCAAATCGGAGCGTAGCTCCACCTACTCCACCAGAAGTGCGGGGATATTGATGCGTTACGTTGAAGCCAACCCTCCACGCAAAACATGGTTGTCCACGACCGTCGTAAGACGGGCTTACTCGCTAGTACTAAATATTGTTAACATATGGCAGGTTGCTTTATTTATTTTCAAATTGTGGCAGCTTTGAACTCAAAGCTGTTTTAATGGGTAATTAGTGTTAATTTAAGCAAAAAGATGCATGGACAATGGATATTCACTATTTAGAAATGGAAAAACTGATCAGCGGTAAATTTTGATGTGATAAAATTTCGATTCAAATAATCCGATAGTTGATATTTAAATTTGCAGAATCGCAATATTTTCACGAATGACGGCATTTATTTTCATCTCTTCTTCACTAGGAAGTTCAGACGAGGTCGGGACGTTTCTCTGTGTGCACGAGGTACTGACTATCCGATAGAATCTATCGCCGTACGGTTATTTATTCCGACCTGGTATTGATTTAAAAACCCTGCTACATGTGTAAGTACACATTTAAATAAAAAATGCTGACGTTGACGCGTTCCTTAAAGTTTTTTATTTTTAGAACATAAATTTCTTAAGTGTCAAATGTTTAGGGTTAAAGGCAATAGAAAAACCAAACTAAGGTGGCCAGTCTGGAACATAGCTACCTTTTCTGAGAAGGTGTCTTTAAATAGGATTCGACCCTTCCTTCCAAACATTCCACAGGGCTAAACTTTACCACCTGTAGGATACAAAAAGTTACACGTTATTGAGAATTCTTGAAGTCGGTGGCTTTATTTTACTTTGTCAAAATTCCTGCCTTTCCTTTCTGACTCCGGAATTCTTTCGTGGTACATTGACCTCGCTGGTGTGCAATTAAATATTGAGATCAGCGCTTTAATTCTCTGAGTTAGTTTTAATTCCTTAACAGATCTACACTCTAACCTAAATCGATAACCCACGGTATAGATGTATGACTCTACCGAGTGGTAATGATTTGGTATTAGATCAATATTACATGGGTAAAGATCTAATACTTCTTAGTATTGCAATTATTACTACAAAGTATAATTTTAATACCGGTTTTATACATTATTTCATTTAAAATAAGAAATTTAAAACATTATTTCATTTAAAATAAGAAATTTAAAAATTAGAATGCACACTGAGAGAAATGTGGTTAGGATTACCACCAGAAAGTAGACGCATATGACTCTACCGCTATAATGATAATTTTCTTACCGATTGGTAATAAATTCGTTATCGATTGGTTTCAAAGATAGCCGCCTTGGTTCGAATTATAACCGGCTTATAAAGACGACCAGTGAGTGGTAAATTTATCACCATGGCGGTAGAGTCAAATACTTCTACAAATCCTACACTCACAGAAATATTAGTAAGATTTGTAGACATATATGACCCTACCGCCATGGTGATAAATTTACCACCCACTGGTCATTATTATAAGCAGTTTGGTTATAATTGAAACCCAGGCGGCTATGATTGTAACCATTCAGTTACAAATTTATAACCAAGCGGTGATGAAGTTTATCACCATTTCGGTAGAGTCATACACGTCTAAATCTGGTGATAATCATCACCCAATTTCTCTGAGTGTAGCAATATTTCTGTGAGTGTAGAAGTATAAAATTCTGTTTCTTCTCCATTCAAGCGCAAATTAAAAATACACCCAGAGAAATATTTTCAAGATTTGTAGACGTATATGACTCTACCGCCATGGTGATAAATTTACTACCGACTAGTTATCATTCTAACCAGACTGGTTATAGTTGAAACCAAGGCGGCTATGTTTGTAACCATTTGATTTCAAATTTATAACCTACCGGTGATGAAGTTTATCACCATTTCGGTAGAGTCATACACGTCTAAATCTGGTGATAATCATCACCCAATTTCTCTGAGTGTAATACAAAAAGTATTTCCAATTCGACAGATTATCCACTGCATCATGGAATTCATCCCGATCTCAAGGCTTATCAAGTTGACCCAGATAAACTCCACGTGGGAAAAGGAGGCTCGGAATCACCTCAAGGCTCGCAGCCCTCTACGCCTCTACCCAAGAAACAAGGCTCGCAGTATTGCGAAATATTTGAGCAAGCCGGATTACCAAGGATATCCAAAAAACGTGCGATTTACTCTGTCCGATAATTGTAATCTAAATGACTTTATCTCCGATTTTTCCAGCTTTTCTGCCAAATATTGCAAAACTGTTAAACGCCTCAGTGTGAATTGGTTTATAAGTGATGACATATCCGAATCACATCAACTTTGGGAAATCTGTGCTTCCTATACAAATCTGGCCTCTTTCGAGACAAGAATCTGCATTAGTAGGGTTCCACCGGACGGTAGAGAAGCGCTGGAAAGAATATTTGTTATTTCGATGCGCCAGGATTTAATTCCCGCGGGTATTTTGTTCCCCAAAGTTGACAGGGTTGCCGTAGGTACGAGTGTTTTTGACTGTTGCCTACCAAAAGTTAGTACTGAACTGTTAAAAGCTAAACTTATAAGGGAAATCTTACCAAGGTTTCCTAACTATGACAAAATAGAATTTGGTGATAAATATTTGACCAGTATTGATGCGGAAAATGGCTGGATTTCAGATCGAAAAGAGCTCTCGATTTTTTCATTCTGCTTTTTAACTTATTATGTCGTTCAATAGATATCTCCCACTGCGTATTGTGACGGTAGCTCGTCTGGATTTATACCAAATTTATGACGAATGCAGTCACATTGTGTCGCAATGCATGACAAGATTTGCAAACTGTTTGCAACAGCTTCACCTAGCGGGAAACAGGTATGATAAACCTTGCACGGTTTTTATCCCGGTATTACCAAAATTAAGGGTTTTGAAGGTGTCGGACTTCCTTAAAAATTGGTTACAATTTGAAACCCAATCTGATCAATTTCCACTACATTATGGCAAACAGTTTCCAAACTTAGAAATGTTACGTATTATTGAAAACTGGACCGAATTGGGGGATTTTTCTGACTTTTTTGAAGGGATTGTCCCACTCCTGTATGAGTCCTTTTTGCGAGAAAGAATTCCAAGGTGTGAGTCCTTAAGGGAACTTGAGATACCGCTCCCGCAAAGGGATAAGTTCAGACTGTATAAGTCACGTGAGTCTGTGGGGGGTGAGGAATATAGGTGGAGAAATAGTGAGGAGTACCTTAAGAGGATACAGAATACTTTTCCAGGAGTGGATTACCAAGTTTTAAACCCAGTTTGGAAAAGGGTGCAGAATTTGTGGTAATACAGGTTAGGAAGTTTATAGAGATTGGAAGGATTGGGTAGGATGGTCGACATAAGGGAGTAGAAATGTATGGTGCTTAATTACTTATCATGAATGACGTGAATTTATGTACATACTTATACATACACTAGGCTACCAGCCCGTCTTAAAGACGGGTGGATTTGTAATAATAAAAAAATAAACAATAATAAAAAAATTTAATAAGCATTTGTAAAATTTGCTTCTAATCCCTTCATATTATTTTTCACTGTGCTGATTATGCATGATCTGCATATATACATAAAGCTAAAAATATACGGCATTTAAATTTATTATAAAATTCGCTAATATTTAACAAGATAGATAGATAGATAGATAAAGTTTATTCCTCAGATTGACGTAGCCAAAGCCTTTACAATCAAATGAATTAAATATATATATCACATGAGTCTCAGTAAATAATTTTAGTGTTATAATACTCCAACAATTGTATTTCTGATGTTTAGGGCTCTACTTACGAACAGATAAATGTTTTTAATTTTGGTTCCATTTAAGTCTACGAAAAAATTATAATAATCTGTAATTTCACAGGGTTTATCATATTCTTTAAGGTACTCAAATCGAATTATATTATACCTGGGACATTCAAACATTAAGTGGTACAAATTTTCTACTTTTCCAATCGAACAACATTTACATGTAGAATCATTCATAATGTTATAAAAAGCTTCAAGTTCAAAAAGATTTACTTTGTGTATTTTAGAAATGCAAGCGCGTAGTTGAATAATTGTACAAATCTGATTCCAACTGATCGGGAAGTTGAGATACGCCTCTCTCCGGCAATGCGTCCTAATTTTACAATAATTTTTGATAGAAGTGCTACACTGCATAGCTAATACATTTTTGTTTGAATCTTCATCAAACAGATGTGATACATATAAATTTAACATATTTTTAGGTACAGATAAAGCCTCCTTAACATCCCATTTGGTTAATAAATTAGTCACATCAGTATACCAATTATTCATCTTAATATCAGTACTAGTCCTTTGTAGCGATACATAACACTGCCGAATTAAGCTATTTTCTGGCTTACTCATGATTCTAGCATTAAAGTACATAATGTTCTTAACTAACACAGATTCGAGGGAGTGTACATACGCTTCAATACGAACGAACCAATTTGGAGTTTTCTGTGGAAGTTGGAATAACCTTCTCAGAAACTTTGTTTGTAAAATGTTAAGCCTATCTATGTGTTGTACTCCCCATACAGTAGCACAGTACATAACCACAGATCTTACTAGACTATCAAATAGTTTAATTCTACTGTCTAAAGTCTTTATCTTACTTCGGTAAAATATTGAAAACAAATTATTCACTCCGGCAGTAGCTTTACTTATAAAATGTTGACATGTCTTACTATAGTCCAAGTTTTCATACAGAGGGACACCCAAATAAGTATACGTATTAACAATATCAATTTCATTATCTTCATCCCACATAAATTTAGGTTTACATATTTTGTGTCGACCACTTCTAAACATCACAATTTTAGTTTTAGACAAGTTAACAATCAAATCATTCTCTTCAAAGAATTTCTTAATAATGCAAATTTTTGAGTTAAGATTGTCAAAGTTTGTGGCGAGTACAACTATATCATCCGCGAATAATAGCATATGTATATCCTTACTAGCCATCCTCAATGCATCAATTCCCGATCTGTGAAATATACTAACAATATCCTCAATAAATATTGTAAATAGTTTTGGCGATAACGTTTCTCCTTGAAGGACAGACTTGTGAATAGGAAAATAATCGCTCTCACCATTCATTGAACGCACTTTTGCTTTGGCATTGAAGTAAATACATTTTATGATATTGATAAATTTTGTGCTTAGTTTGATACTTTCTAACTTAGTCCATAATTTATCGTGCTTAATAGTATCAAAGGCAGAAGATAGATCGAGAAATAAGGCATACAAAACGCTTTTCTTACTTTTACAATGCTGCTGAATAACAGAGTTAAGAATAAAGACATACTCTTCACATCCTGTTCCTTTTTTGTAAGCAGCCTGATAATCAGATATTATCTTGTTCTCGTCGCACCATACATTCAATCTATTTGTCATGAGCATAGTAAGCAGCTTAAGACTGGTGTTGACTAAACTTATTGGTCTATAGTTTGAAGGCAATAGGGAGTCACCTTTTTTATAAATTGGGCTGATAATAATGCTTGACCAATTACTCGATACTTTTTGATCTCGCCAAATTGTATTTATACAATCTTTCAGAATTAGCCTATGATCACAATCCAAATTTTTCCATAGTTCATTAATAATCATATCAGGTCCAGGAGCTTTTTTTAATGCCAATTTATTTATTGCAGCGTTTAATTCTTCAATGGAAAATTCTTTATCAAGAAACTCGTCATGCACTTCTATGTCTTTTATTAAGTATTCAGGCATATTGTCACTAAATTGTGTAGCATAAAAATCTTTAAACTGAGATGGACTAGGACTATTTGTTTGCGATGTACATATTTTCTTTGGTCTGAAATGTGATATAGCGGAATAAAAATCTTTTGCGTTCCTACTATCACAAAGTTGTTTGTCAATTAAATTATAATATTTTACTCTTTTTGCCTTAATAAGATTTTTATAACTCCTTTGCGCTCCTAAGTAAGTCGATCGGCATTCTTCATAATTGATATTCGTACATGGAATTTTACGAAAATGTCTGAGATGCTGTCTGACCTTCTTTTCATTTGTAAGCAACTCTTGTCAAACCAAATTGGTCCGCGATATATATTATTTCCACCCAAAACCTTCTTCTTAACCATCCCTGCATCTCTAGCTGCATGTAACATTGTTTCACACAATTCATTCATTCCAAGATTCGGTTGCTGTTCAAATGACAAGAGATTACTTAAAATATTTTTAAAACTGTCTACTTTTTCTTCATTCCATAAAATTCTTTCAACTGATGTGCATTGTTTGTGGTCAGCATTGTTACCCATGATTGTCACGATAATTGGGAAATGAGACGAATCTACAGCTTCTAATACTTCAAAATCTAAAAGCTCGGCAATATTGTGAGACGCTAATGTCATATCTATTACACTGCTGCCATTATTATTGCAAAAAGTAAATTGACCCAGTGGATCAGAAGCACATCTACCATTCAAAATTGTTAAATTAGACATGTCTAAAAAATCTATCAATTCCTTTCCCTTGGTATTTACAAATAAATCCTTTGTTGTTCTAACCTGAGTTTCATGATTTTGAGAAAGACTGATATTTTGATAATCCCCGATTCTGCTGTTTAAGTCTCCAATTATTATGCACGAATCGGAAAAGCTATTAATGTGTGAAAATAGTTCGTTAACTTTTACCTGACATGATGGCGATATGTATACAAAAGTAATGTTAAATTTAATGTCGCCTCTATCTAATATTATTGTACACAACTGATCATTTTGACACAATACAGTAACCCTACTTACAAAATTATTTTTAATACCAATTACATACCCATTCATTGCTCTTCCTTTCTCTGATGATTTTGTTGCACATTGCTGTATTAATTTATAATTACATAATAGTGTATTATTATACGTTCCTTGCATCCAAGTCTCACACAAGAAGAATATAGTTGGTTGGAATTGGAGAAGATCTGCATAGAAATTTCCGGTTCGTTTTTGAAGTCCCTCGACGTTCCAGGCTACTATTTTTATTGTTGAAGATGATTGTAAAGGCTTTTGGTCTCAGGATTGCATAGGGGGGCCCGGTTTGACCAGTTCATTGACTTCGTTCGACGACTCATCATATTGAAAGGTTAGTTGTTTGTCCCCATCTCGCACAAATAGTTTCCCATTTTTGATTTTGACATTAGCACGTGGGTAGCTGAGCAATATCTCGGACTTCTTCTTTCGTAACTCAAAATTGGCTTTCTTCTCAAGGGGGGTGAGGTCGTCTCGAATTGTGATGGGCGTTCCTTTAAGATTACCCCAGTTGCGCATTACGGTTTGTTTGTCCCTTTGCCTCAAAAGTTTAATGAGGAGTGGTCTGGGGTTGTCAGGCGAAAATTTGCCAAGCCGGAAAGAATCATCGTAGTCTAATGTCGGAATTTTTAGGGTGGTAGCAAGGTTTTCAATAATTTTGTCTCGTTCAAAATAGTTTTCGTTTGGATTTTCTTTTATCCCGTACACCACAATGTTTTTACGCCTTTCATTCTCCTTAATGATTTGGATCTCAGTTTTTACCACTTTTACGTCACTGTTTAATACTTTTAGAGAACTGATAAACTCGTGAATTGGTTGCATCTCATTTTTTATAAGCACGGTCATTCGATTCTCTGTTGCCTGAATAGCTTTATTGATAATGGCTTCAATATTATCGCCCATCGTAGATTTAACTGCAGACTGGTTCAACTCACTTAGGTCCTGACTTTCTCGTTGATTTCTTTGTCTTTTTAAGTCGGATTTTGCAGTGGTTTCTGGAGGCGAAACTGAATTTCTGACATGTTTTTTTCGTGCTGTAGGTGTCGTAGGAAAAGCGTTATTTTCAGGCCGCAGAACTGCTATTGGGCTTGTTAGATCGAGTCTGCAATAACTAAATTCACCAGAATTATCTGTACTAGATTCAGATTTATTTATCTCTTTGTTGAGCTCGGTTTTTTGGTTAAGTTTGGAAAGTAGTTGGTTGAACATACTAAATATTCATTGTTCGAAACATTTGGATTTTACAGACCAAATTTTTTGTGCTAGATTTTACAGACTAGCGACTTTCATTGCTATTGTTAGCCAAAGAGAATTTTGTTAGATTTTACAGACTAACTTCAAGTAGGCGTATTAGGTAGAGCGAGAGAAAAGAAGGACACGTCCTCTCTACTCAGAAGCTAACCCGAGACTTTCCGCTAATATTTAACAATGGGACGCAAACATTCATCAGAAAAATATATCGCCAAACAAAATACACATTTTACAGAAAAAGTATAGAAAAATCTTTAAAAAGAATTACTTGAATGATTTCTGCGTCATTTTGGAAATGGAAGGTCTTGTTATTTTCTAAGTCTTAGGAAAAGATCAGTTGTGTGAGGCTATTGAGGTTAATCAATGTTTAATTTATAAGCGGAATTTATAGTTTATAATTGTTTTTTGTTAGACAAAGTTTTATTTTCCAATAGAGGATTTAATTTATTAGCTATATATCCCGTTTTGTTGACGAAATTCGAAAACTTGTGGAAAATTTGGTACTTCCGTAATATGCAAATACTTTCCAAGTATTTTATGTACTACAGGGGGTTATAATTTTAAAGAGATTGATTTTCTATAAAATTTTTCATTCCACGATCTTTGTTCATTTAACTACCACCTGTTAAATGGTGAAGTCAATAAACTGTTTGTATTTTTCACTATCGGTGTTAAATTTAACAATTAAACATTTTGAAATGAAGATATTCTCATAAAATAAAAATATTTTTATTGAGTTAAAATTTTAAATGTATTCTTTAATTTATGGTTTAATTAATTGATCTAGAACTCGTAAGTCAATAAACGTTTGCCATCACATAGTCTATGACAGCTTCCCTTGCTGTTCCTCATGCCGCGTCACATGAAAATAGGAATATGACATTTTAACTTGATTTAATTTATAAGGACTTGTACGTTTATTTACACAACCACAATTATTTATTAAACGTATTTCTCATCTATCAGTGCTGCAGAGGCGTGTTATACATGTTCCCCCTAAATGGGTTCTATCCTCTCCATTCTGTAATATAATCTTTAACTTAATGTTCCATCACCATACCTTCACACTGTGTATTATTGGAGCATAACTTTACAAGAAATTGTTACAGTAGAACGAATCGTACCTTCCTTTGGGTCCAATCCTACCAAAACTTTCCCATCTGGTGCATATCCACAACAAGATAATTAAATAGGTGCATCCTTAAATTAATTTCTGTAATTGGTAATTATTTGCACTACAAAATCTCGCTTTTGGGAAATTATTGACTATATATGAAACATATATTTGCAGTAAAAATAAAATAGAATGGACCCCATGCGATCGCGTATTCCATTTTCTTCGTATTCTTTGGGATTTGGAGTTTTATCGAAATGGCGAAAGATAAGCGAGCGGCCGGCAATTCCGGTTGGCGAACTTCGGAGTGCAAATTGCACACTTTGGAACTTTAAGGAGGCTGGTTTGGATCCCTCCTGGCGCAAGTCTGTTTCAAACATAAGGTTAAGAAATGTTCTTACCAGGTTAAATTCTGGCTTATTGTGATTGCTCATGCGGCCGGGATTTGGTTGCGATGAGGGAGAAAATTCGGAATTATTTTGGTAATTAATCATAAAAGGATTAATTGGATTTTTTCTATCGTATACTAAAATTTAAATGCTTGCCTGTAATGATGAATTATTATGTAATTACTGAATAATTAATTTGTCTAATTAATGAGATAGGAAATTTTTCAAACTTTTTTGAAACTGGATTTATAATTTTTATTTAATTAACTACTCGACTTTCATTAATTACTAAATTATAAAGTCAATAATTAATTCATGTAATCATTAATGATATTTTTAATTCACAATTAATTTTATAAACATCATTAAAACTTGGAAAATGCCGATTATTTATGAAACAAAAGCCATGACACGAATAAATACAAACATACATATACTAATCTCTAAAATATCTCATATGTTTTCTCCTGTTCAAAAGATGTGCATTTGCGATAAAATTTGTGGCTCGTTAATTTCAATAGGGGAATCATTTAGGTGGAACATAGTGAGAAGATAAAAAATAAAATTTGAAACTAATGCAAAAGTTTAGAGGTAATAATCATAGTTGTGAAACGGTCGTAATCATTTTAGTTATTTAGGTCGTTTGTTTCTTGTTTTTTGTTTCCTTGTTAGTTCTTTGTTTCTTTTGCAGAAATATTTAAATATCCAGAGTGAGAAAAGTAACTCGGGGAATTGTTTTTTTAAGAAAAATTTTGATAAATCTAAGAATATGACTACTAATATTAAATTAATTAGTTTGCAATATTTTAACCTTGTATACCTCTAATTGCTCGGAATACAATTAGTAATTCATTCTCTGTTATTCTTTTCACGATCGAAAACATATTTGGGTATACGAAAATGGCTACAAATTAGGAGGTATTTAGATTGAAAAACTTGCATAAAATGTTGCAATTTTAATCCAGGAAAAATGAGAAATCCCAAAAATTTCAAAAAGCTACAATTTTTAACAAATAAATCGTGTGGTAATTTATGTTCTGCATGTGTAAAAATGTAAATACGAAAAAATAATTTTAAAATGGTTATAATCCACGTTTATGGATAACATCTTGTCGAGATTTTTTCACCTGAAGTGCATGATATCAATTTTGTAAAATTAATACTAATGGATTTCTTTGCAAAAAATGCAACTAGGCGCCGTTTTTACGAATTGTAACAGCTTTTATTTTCATGGTCCCTGGTGGACAGGCCATGAAACAGCTTTTATTTTCATGGTCCCTGGTGGACAGGCCATGAAACAGCTTCTATTTTCATGGTCCGTTGTGGCCAGGCCATGAAACAGCTTTTATTTTCATGGTCCGTGGTGGACAGGCCATGAAACAGCTTTTATTTTCATGGTCCGTGGTGGACAGGCCATGAAACAGCTTTTATTTTCATGGGCCGTGGTGGACAGGCTATGAAACAGCTTTTATTTTCATGGTCCGTGGTGGACAGGCCATGAAACAGCTTTTATTTTCATGGTCCGTGGTGGACAGGCCATGAAACAGCTTTTATTTTCATGGTCCGTGGTGGACAGGCCATGAAACAGCTTTTATTTTCATGGTCCGTGGTGGACAGGCCATGAAACAGCTTTTATTTTCATGGTCCGTGGTGGACAGGCCATGAAACAGTTTTATTTTCATGGTCCGTGGTGGACAGGCCATGAAACAGCTTTTATTTTCATGGTCCGTGGTGGACAGGCCATGAAACAGCTTTTATTTTCGTGGTCTGTGGTGGACAGGCCATGAAACAGCTTTTATTTTCATGGTCCGTGGTGGACAGGCCATGAAACAGCTTTTATTTTCATGGTCCGTGGTGGACAGGCCATGAAACAGCTTTTATTTTCATGGTCCGTGGTGGACAGGCCATGAAACAGCTTTTATTTTCATGGTCCGTGGTGGACAGGCCATGAAACAGCTTTTATTTTCATGGTCTGTGGTGGACAGGCCATGAAACAGCTTTTATTTTCATGGTCCGTGGTGGACAGGCCATGAAACAGCTTTTATTTTCATGGTCCGTGGTGGACAGGCCATGAAACAGCTTTTATTTTCATGGTCCGTGGTGGACAGGCCATGAAACAGCTTTTATTTTCATGGTCCGTGGTGGACAGGCCATGAAACAGCTTTTATTTTCATGGTCTGTGGTGGACAGGCCATGAAACAGCTTTTATTTTCATGGTCTGTGGTGGACAGGCCATGAAACAGCTTTTATTTTCATGGTCCGTGGTGGACAGGCCATGAAACAGCTTTTATTTTCATGGTCCGTGGTGGACAGGCCATGAAACAGCTTTTATTTTCATGGTCTGTGGTGGACAGGCCATGAAACAGCTTTTATTTTAATGGTCCGTGGTGGACAGGCCATGAAACAGCTTTTATTTTCATGGTCCGTGGTGGACAGGCCATGAAACAGCTTTTATTTTCATGGTCCGTGGTGGACAGGCCATGAAACAGCTTTTATTTTCATGGTCCGTGGTGGACAGGCCATGAAACAGCTTTTATTTTCATGGTCCGTGGTGGACAGGCCATGAAACAGCTTTTATTTTCATGGTCCGTGGTGGACAGGCCATGAAACAGCTTTTATTTTCATGGTCCGTGGTGGACAGGCCATGAAACAGCTTTTATTTTCATGGTCCGTGGTACAACCATTCCCAAACAACCAGACAAGATAATCTCCATCAGACAACCACGAAAATCACCATGGGACCCGAAAACCGAACCCGAATGTTATGGTTTATAGTTATGGTTCGGGTCCATCCGTCAGACACACTATAACATCCAGTGCAGTGCATACCGCTGCACCAACCCCAACTGCAAACATGTGTAGTGTGCACGTTTGCACTAACCAAGATGGTCGTTTCATGGCATGAACTGTGTGTTTAGTGTGCACATGTTTGCACTAACCAAGATTGTCGTTTCATGGCATGAACTGTGTGTTTAGTGTGCACATGTTTGCACTAACCAAGATTGTCGTTTCATGGCATGAACTGTGTGTTTAGTGTGCACATGTTTGCACTAACCAAGATTGTCGTTTCATGGCATGAACTGTGTGTTTAGTGTGCACATGTTTGCACTAACCAAGATTGTCGTTTCATGGCATGAACTGTGTGTTTAGTGTGCACATGTTTGCACTAACCAAGATTGTCGTTTCATGGCATGAACTGTGTGTTTAGTGTGCACATGTTTGCACTAACCAAGATTGTCGTTTCATGGCATGAACTGTGTGTTTAGTGTGCACATGTTTGCACTAACCAAGATTGTCGTTTCATGGCATGAACTGTGTGTTTAATGTGCACATGTTTGCACTAACCAAGATTGTCGTTTCATGGCATGAACTGTGTGTTTAGTGTGCACATGTTTGCACTAACCAAGATTGTCGTTTCATGGCATGAACTGTGTGTTTAGTGTGCACATGTTTGCACTAACCAAGATTGTCGTTTCATGGCATGAACTGTGTGTTTAGTGTGCACATGTTTGCACTAACCAAGATTGTCGTTTCATGGCATGAACTGTGTGTTTAGTGTGCACATGTTTGCACTAACCAAGATTGTCGTTTCATGGCATGAACTGTGTGTTTAGTGTGCACATGTTTGCACTAACCAAGATTGTCGTTTCATGGCATGAACTGTGTGTTTAGTGTGCACATGGAAACCGCATGCAAACACGTGCGCACGAAACAAACAGTTCATGCCATGAACCGACAATCATGTTTAGTGCAAACATGTGCACACTAAACACACAGTTCATGCCATGAAACGACAATCTTGGTTAGTGCAAACATGTGCACACTAAACACACAGTTCATGCCATGAAACGACAATCTTGGTTAGTGCAAACGTGCACACTGCACATGTTTGCAGTTGGGGTTGGTGCAGCGGTGTGCACTGCACTGGCTGTTATCCGAGAGTGGTTATCATGGTTGTCTGATGGAGATTATCTTGTCTGGTTGTTTGGGAATGGTTGTACCACGGACCATGAAAATAAAAGCTGTTTCATGGCCTGTCCACCACGGACCATGAAAATAAAAGCTGTTTCATGGCCTGTCCACCACGGACCATGAAAAAGTCTTTGTTGCCTTTTCCATGAAACCACCACCCGAGAGCGTGTCCACCGTGGACCATGAATCCTACATTGGAAAAATAAGGGATTTCAAAACTTTTCTCTAAACCTAACCTAACCTGACCTAACCTAACCTAACCTAACCTAACCTAACCTAACCTAACCTAACCTAACCTAACCAAAAATTTATCAGAATTCTACCATGTCCAATTCCAACTAGAGTCTGGTTACTAGATAGATAAAAACTAAATACATTTTGTCTACCAATTTTTGTCAGGACAAAACGTAACACCGCCAGGCAGAAAATGTAAACAATTAAACCAACTCAAACAAGAACAGTTCAATCATTCAGGAATAATGGAAAACTAAATGAAACAATTGAAACCTTTGTCATTTGAACTATAACCATACAATAACTTATACACGATTAGTAAGGATGTTGTTTGGTTCAATACGAAATCTTGTGTTATAAGGGTCGTTCCCCGGTCAACAAAGTTATATCCAAATCGAATTTTCAACAATCTAAGAGACTTGAATTGTTTTCTGGCATGCAGACTGATATTTCTTCCCTTACCCATCCCTGGTTCTTCTTGATGGCCTTAAGCTCATCATGAATAATACAGAAGCGTCCGAGTGGTTGTTTGACCAATGTTAAAATTATTTAATTAGTACCTATATATTCCATCTAAGTATGATTTTTTCGCGCTCTAACGATTTTGATGTATGATGGCTTAAAATTTGCATAATTTTCTGTACATGAAGAGTCCGTAATAATATTGGGGTGGCCCATGTGTGGTTTTTGCGCTACGAGCCAAAATGTGCGAATTTTTTGCGAATTTTGAGAAATTTGATTTTTGACTCAAAATCGTCAAAATTCGGCCGAATATCACTGGAAATAATTTTAAAAATTATTTTGCACCAGAATTTGGCCACTGCCTCGAATTTGGGGCCCATTTTCCAATTTACAGGATTTTGAAAAATAATTGAATTTCGCGTATTATTAGTACACGATCGAAATATGGAATTTATTAAACGTTATTAACGTACTGCTCAAACATAGACGTAATACGTGATAATCAAGATGAGCTGCTGTCAGTTTGAGCATGCAGTAACTGATGACAACTTTTTGCTAATAATTCATAATTTTGTTACCAACTCGAACGTTGTTAATAAGTCATAAGACCTTTGGAATTATATTTTGCCACTGCCTTGAATTGAGATACCCTCTTGACCAATTCGAGTCAAAAATATTTTGATGTGTTGCTTGAGCCAGCTCGAATAAAACTAAAAATTTTTATGATACAAGGGAATCATTAGATATGTTGTTGCTAAATGGTAATTTTGTAAGTAATTCGGAATTTTGTTATTCACGACTAAACCTCGAATTTAGTTATTGCTACTAAGATATTCTTAAACTAGACACCTTATACACACTCTAGGTGTAAGCATAGTTTTCTAACTTTGATTTGTTCCTAATACAAAAATAAACATTGTTAAAATGAATCTGATAAACATACCATCTGATTGGGAATTTTGTAAAAAACGAAATTCTGTTAATAATCCGTCAACTTAAATTTACTCAAAATTTAGAAAATATGTCAAAACGTCGTTTATAATTCAAGAAAGGTTGTTAATAATGCGTCCACTTGTTTTTATTAACTCAAATTAATTGTTGTCCATAAATTTAGTTTTTATGTACGTTCTTTGCTCTGATGGAGAACCAAACGTATGTAGAAAGTGGTAAAAAATTTTCAGTCTGTCGAATGCAGCGCCGCTGAACTATGGTCCAGGAATTAAAATTAAGCACATTTCTTGCTGAGAGGCTTATTGGCCGATCTTGTAATGCTTAACAGCATTGACGATTGAAATTCGGATCACTTTTCCAATTGCTGAGCGATATTCAAAATTCCGACTGTTTTGGAAACTTTAGGTCAAAAGGCGAAATATATATTCCCAGATTTTTAAAATTCGACCACACCCCCTTGCAATTAAGGTCACAAGTTCAAAAAACACGCAAAATAAAAATAATTCCTGCAGCGGAATTTCAAAGTATAAAAATCGAATCGCTAGTCGAAAACATAACCCGATGCACAGGTCACATTTGAAAATTTTCAAGTGGTCACATGCCCACTCCCCATTGGGTGTGGCTCTGGGCGTCTTTTCGATTTCACCCAAAACATGGGGTGTGACATATCATTTTTCTCAGCTCAACGAGGATATACCGGCAGAGGAAGTAAAATTCCGAAACCACACCCCTGGTTGGTGTGGCTATTGGCGATTTCCCGGTTTAATCGATACCCTGTCATGTGATATGTCATTTTTCTCAGCCGGATGAGGGAATCTCAACGAAATTATAAAAATCAGAAACCACACCCCCGGTGGGTCTGGCCATAAGGGTTTTACCGGGTTAGTTAAAACCCTGTCATGCGATATGTCATTTTTCTCCGCCGAATGATAGGATCTCAACGAAATTATAAAAATATATTATACGACATTTTAAAATTACGTGGGCGTGGTGGGAGGGGGTGTGGCTTTTATTGAGATCCCACTTTTGCGCCGCAGCTATTGCACCTACAGGGTCAAAATTGAACATGAACATACCTTGGGTCAATTAAAACAAGGACCATTTTCGCTTTTTTCGAAATTAGGTCACGGTGACCGTGTGTAGGTCAAAATGCAAAATCCGTCAAATAGGTCTTAATCGGGTCATGTGGGGTATCGTCGAAAAGTCTTGATGAGAGGATGTAGAATATATACTTTATGCGGTGTATGACCACTCCCAGATGCTTCAAGGCAGAAAAACGAGAAATTTCAATTCTCCAGAATTTAACACAGCAGTAGATTGGGAGCCAACATGGGAGTAGATAGGCAAAAACTCGAAATTTATTTTCTGGCTCTAGAACGTCAGGGGGTGGTCCCAGACCCCACAAAGTATATATATTCTGAATCCTCTCCAACCTTTAGTTTCCCGTCCAAGGGGGTGTGAAAAATCGTTTGTACAGTTCGTCATTAGAACTCAAGTCGCCTAGAGCCACACCGACCGGTGGTCCAGTTTCAGAAATTTCATAATTCAGTTGAGATCCCATCATTCAGCTGAGAAAAATGGCACATCACATGACAGCGTTCCAACTAACCCGGTAAAACCCTTATAGCCACACCCACCGGGGGTGTGGTTTCTGATTTTTATAATTTCGTTGAGATTCCCTCATCCGGCTGAGAAAAATGACATACCACATGACAGGGTTTCGATTAAACCGGGAAAACGCAAATAGCCACACCCACCGGGGGTGTGGTTTAGGAATTCTACTTACTCTGTCGGAATCTCCTCGTCGAGCTGAGAAAAATGATATGTCACACCTCATGTTTTGGGTGAAATCGAAAAGACGCCCAGAGCCACACCCAATGGGGGGTGGGCATGTGACCACTTGAAAATTTTCAAATGTGACCTGTGCATCGGGTTATGTTTTCGACAAGCGATTCGATTTTTATGCTTTGAAATTCCGCTGCAGGAATTATTTTTATTTTGCGTGTTTTTTGAACTTGTGACCTTAATTGCAAGGGGCAGTGCTCCGATCGGTATCGGAATGTCCCGATACCGTACCGTCGGGAATCGGAACGGTACGGTATAAAATAGTCCACTGTTCCGAAAAAAAATATCGGGACAAACCGATTTCGGAACGGGACAACCACCTGTCCCGATAAGTTCGGAACGGTATCGAGCTTTCCCGTACCGATACCGATCCGAAATTATCGGGATATACCGAAAACAATTTTCTCTTTTTTCATGTGGGTAGGGTAATGTCTTGTGTTACTCAGAGTAACGTACTACATTCATGAAACATCCAGTGTAGCCTGCTTTAGCCTGAATAATCCTCCTAAATCCATTATGCGTCAATTCCAAATTTGATTTTCTAAACCTGTGAAACTTCCAGTCGAATCAGCTAATTTGTTAAAAATAGTCTCAATATCTGTGTAAATACATGGCGTGCTTGGCAACTGTACAACTATTACCAAGTCTGTCTACCGACAGACTCGGTAGTACCGAGTTCAGTTATAAAACTCATCCTATCGATGGAATTTTGTACACATTTATGACATCATACTAACATACTATTTTACTATAACCAGTACTTTGGTACCTATAAAATGGGTCAAGCCGACCCGATTGTAAGCTGGCAAGTTAATAACAAATTAACAGAAATTATTAACCCGGACTACCGGATATAAAGTGGGGGCGTGGCAGCTGGGGTTGGAATTACAACGAATTGGTAAATAGGAAGAATGCAAATCTAAGCCGAGAATGACTGCACCGTTTTTTATAACTCTCAGTTTCACATATTTAATAAGTATAATTAATAATTAAATTACATCAATATATTACTATATATTATTATTATTATATTATTATTATTATTATTATTACAATACATCAAGGAACTATTGGAAAATACCGAAAATTTAGACGAAATTACCAAACTTAGTCCTGACGAGATTATGGAATTATTAAAAATATGCCTCTCGTCAACGTATTTCAATTACAATGGAAGTTTTTACCATCAGAAAGAAGGTGCCGCCATGGGAAGTCCTATTTCTCCAATAATTGCAGAAATATTTCTACAATTACTAGAAAATTTAATCATAAGAAGTAACCGAAACATCTTATTCTGGAAGAGGTTTGTAGATGACATCTTTGCTATCGTAAGGAAAAGAAAACTGCAACAAATTTTAAGAGAAATTAATGCCTTCCACCCCGCAATTAAATTCACACTCGAGGAAGATAAGGATGGAAAGCTACCGTTCCTAGATGTGATGCTTTATGACAAACCTGACACGTCAATTGGCCACTATGTGTACAGAAAAGAAACTCACACCAACCAATATTTAAACTACAAGTCGTTTCACCCCCAAGCACATAAAATAGGAGTGATGGATACGTTGTTAAACCGGGCTTACCAACTTTCAGATGATGACCACCTCGACCAAGAACTTGAGTTTACGATGAACGTCCTACAAGAAAATGGTTACCCTAGAAGAACTATCGCACACAGAAAAAGGATAGTTTTCCAAAAAATCCAAACTGGAACACGATCCAAACAGGATGAAAAGGAAAAAAGAATTATCCTCCCATGGGCCGGAAACATAACAAATAAAATTGCAAGATATCTAAAACACAAACTAGAAGTCGAAATTGGCTATTTTCCCGGACCCAAATTATGCACAATGCTTTGTAATGCAAAACAAAAATCTGTGAAACCCCAATGTGGAGTCTACTCCCTACAATGTAAATCCTGTCCAGCCACATACATAGGTGAGACCGAAAGAGATTACAAAACAAGGATTAAAGAACATGAACAAGCTATATTACATCAAAACGTAAAGATTTCTCCAGTGGCTCTCCATATGATCACCAATAACCACCAATTGGATAAAGACTCATACAAACTAATAATCAAAGAACCTAGGAAGTTTTTTCGGAAATTCAAAGAATCATTACACATCAAAAATCTGGACAACAAAATCAACATTTCAAAAGGATTAATTGTCAGTCCAATATGGTGCGCAGCACTTGTCAGTTCTTTAAAATATCGTCAACCATAATAGTTTCCATGTATAAATCATTTATAAAACTCAAGATGTAAATTGAAGTATGTACATTTTATCAACAATTTTTTGATTACTTTGTGTGCCTGATGAAGTTTGATGTATTCAGACGAAAGCTCGTACAATAAATGATATTTCAAGATGATATCCTCTGATACCGTTCAAATCAATACAACTTATTATTATTACTACATAATATGTTAATTACATAAATATATATAACTGCAAGTAGATATCAAAAGCTGTAGGAGAGTCATATATTGGCAAAAGAACGGAAAAGTCCTGGTTTGTGCTGAAATTTATTTCCTTCTGGTATAATACATTGCAAATGTAACATTGGTCGTCATAATAAAACCGGAACTCATTAGAAAGAATGAACATTGGTTTTCACGAAGAAATTCGGAATATCCCGTTCCGAACCGTCGGTTTTCGGTACGGTACGGTATCGGCTCGGAAAAATGATCGGGACAGTTCGGTACGGTATAGAAATATAGCTTCGGGAATCGGGACGGAATGCCTCAATCGGAACGCCGTTCCGATCGGGTCGTCCCGATACCGTACCGATCGGAGCACTAGCAAGGGGGTGTGGTCGAATTTTAAAAATCTGGGAATATGCATTTCGCCTTTCGACCTAAAGTTTCCAAAACAGTCGGAATTTTGAATATCGCTCAACAATTGGAAAAGTGATCCGAATTTCAATCGTCAATGCTGTTAAGCATTACAAGATCGGCCAATAAGCCTCTCAGCAAGATATAATCTAAAATGTGCTTAATTATTATGCCTCGACCATAACTACGAGTGAAGGGATTTATTTACAAATTGCAGGAAATAATAAATCAATGAAGTGTATGATTTCCCATCATTTATTACCGCTTCAGGCTTTCGATGAAGGCTTGCTTCAGTTCCGAATGAGGCTTACATTTGTCATCCATGAATCTACGATAGGTGTACATATGTCTTGTCTTTCACCTATGCAAGTGTAATTAGAACCACATCGTACAACGAAACCGAGTGTAAAACCCAATGGGAAATTTATTAAAAATTACGACACAATTGGCAAATGACAACAAAAATAATGATATATGTACTTGAAATGGTAGACACATTAAATTAAAAATATGGTTTGATCCATTCAAACTTACAAAAAACATAAACTTAAAACTTATGTTACATATGTAAATACAATATCAGCTTTGCATCTCCCTACGGCGAAAAAAACGAGGGATCCAGTAAAAACTGATGAAACACATTATGAAATATTTATAAATATCTATGTCAAACAGACTTCCCGTTGCGGTCATTGTTATGCTGCAATTCCTCAGATATGCGGACAACGCTATCCCCCAAAGTAAAACTCATCCTGGCAATATGCTGCCTTGTAGTATTACCAGGATAAATTATGGATGGCGATTCACAGTCTATTGATAAATCTTGTTCCTCAGTACTCGTCACCTGTAAAACTTGGTCCCGTCCTTTGATACTAATTCCTCTTTGACTCGGTACACATAAAGTTTTCAAGACTTTTTCGAGTTTCAACTGAGTTTGACAGGAAATATGTGAAATGTCATCCATAACCATTAATTCAGTTACAATTCGTTTCACGGAAGGTTTTAACCTAAAAAGAATAAGCGGCTGAGCCCTAGCGTTGAAAACTTTGTATAATTCAAGGATCCCTTGAGCTGCCGTGTAGTCGGCGAAATGCATGTGGAAGCAATCAATGACAACCGGCAGCCTTCCGGAAGCCCATTTATCTCCGCATTTCATTAATACAGTACGCATATACTCGGTAGATGGGAAGGTTAAGGAACGGTCAAGATCAACGAGAATGAATCTCGCTCCGTTTTGCGAGAACTATAAATTTAAAATATTGTTTTGTTACAGCTCGTATGTACATACACAATTGTACAAATTACGTAACTTTGTTGCTGCTTACTTTGCATCGATTAACTCTAATTTTTGGAGATGCCGCCCAATACAATAGGAACAATACTGATATCAGAAATCCTAGCAATACCCCGTATTGTAGCCCGGCAAACAGACTAACGGAAAAAGTCGCTAGCCACGGAATCAGATCCATTTCTATTCAAGAAAGAATTTTTCGTAAAAATAACGCCTTGAAATTGTTATTTTTACACTTAAATTAAATTCACTTACTTTTGCATCTCCAAAGTCTTCTCGGCATCATAAAATCAATTGTAAAAATGGCAGAAATAATATTCATGGCACCAATGGCTGGTTTGGGGATGTAGTAAAAATATGGGGTGAGAAACTGAAGTGACAAAAGCATGAGGATTCCCGTAACAATTCCCCCCATCGGTGTCTCGACTCCACTAGCGGCGTTTACCCCGGTACATGGGAATCCCCCAGTGATTGGCATTGAGGAAAAAAAACTGGCGAAAATGTTGGACACGCCAATGGCTATTAATTCCTGAGTCGAATCAATACTCTTGGATCCAGCAAATTGCTTTGCATTCAAAGAGTGTTGCATTAGTGCCAAGAATGGAAGAACGAGAAGGGCTGAGCCATCTTCTCTAATTAATTTCCAAACTGTATAAGTAATTATTTGTCCTGGTTTGGAAGAGTCGCCAATTGCTGTTGAATTGATTTCAAAGCTAAATGGCGGTAAAGTTGGGGAAGGAATTCCGGGTACGATGAAACCTACATAGTATGGTATAAACTAGGTTAGGTTAGGTTTAAATTATACAACATATCACTCATATTTAGTACGTAAATATTACCTAGAATTCCGACAATTTCTTCACTTCCTATGGCGGAAAATATGATGGTACAGACGGTTGTGACAATTATCCCCTTTGAAACTGAGATCAGCCAGATAATTTTATTCCATGGCCTCCCTCGTTTCACAAGGCAGCTAAATATCCGTTCAAGTTTCTGTCAATTTCAAATAAAACATATTAGCAAAAGAAATTACTTTCATATCAGAACTTAGATCTTAACTTACCCTCAAAACAAGTAGTACAACGAGACAGATCGAGCCTACAATGACATCCCACTCTCCAATCTCTCGAATATGTTTCACCGACCCTGTCGCAACCTCAATGAGGCTGATTCCAGTAAAGTCAATCCCAAGGAGGGCCTTCGTCTGGGTGTAACAAATTGTAAGTGCAGCTGCCGACGTAAATCCACTTGCGACCGGGATAGATATGAAGTTTACAATGAATCCGAGTTGCATGATACCCATACTCAGAGTTATAACCCCGGTAAGAAAAGCAAGTAGAACGGCATACTCTGGAGGTTTGTCTTGCCCATAAGTCCACGTCATAATCGACATTATCGCAGTTGGTCCAATGGTTATGTAGTTTGTACTTCCGAGAAACACGTAGACAAAGCATCCCATAAAACTTGAGAATAATCCATACTGCATACATATAATCAAAATTTATTAGTTTTTCACCAATTAATTTTTTTGAAATATAAAGAGAGATTGTATACTCGAGGTGGTAATCCTGCCATTAATCCTAACGCCAAACATTGTGGAATTAAGGTCAAACCAACGAGAAACCCGGCCATTGAATCATGCAAACATTTCCTCGCGTTATAATTGGGCAGCCACTTTGTAACTGGACATATCCGTCTCGCCTGTTTTGTACAATATTCATGGAATGGGACGTTAGTATTTAAATCATCGTCACTACTGCCATGATTTGGGTTATAATTGTTAGTCGGAAGTTCGGAAGTGGGAAGGTCATCCAAACCAACGCTTGACAATTGAGAGTGAAAGTGTTGAAGAAATAAATTGCCAGGAGATGTGGCTGACATGGGCAAAATACCATTAATGTGGGGAGATCGGGGCCCTGGGGTATATTCGTGTAAGTATTGCTTCTCCATTACGCACATCAAAATTACAAAATTAATCGAGAGGAAGGTACGTGTTCACCAACATCCGACAACTGAAGAGACAAATGTTGAAAATCTGTATGAACCTATCGGATTGAATATTATATTAAAGTCATAAATATTACTAGTGTGGGTTGAGAATTAATTTCACATCTGCATTATAGATCTACGACGAGATTCAGGTTTTCCCAAAAAGATGGACTTTTATTAATTTGTGAGCAACTGCTAAAAATGAAAGATGAGAATGATTACCATATGAATAAGAATATGTAAGTAATTGATTACGTCAGTGAAAATCAACAACAAATTACTCATTTAAATTGTAATGGGCAAAAGAATATTAAGCATTTCGAACACCTGCTTTTATTAATAGCATTTGGTACACAATTGGAAATGGAATCATAATGAATCAGCTAATCCGTGATTCACGGGATTTGCTCATTAAAGTTTTTTTAATGCTAAATACGAGTACATGAAATTATTCTCAGAATGGTAACATAATAAAATAATTCAATTAGCCTTGTGGAGTATACATAAATTGTATGCCGGATCTGCTAGAAAAACCTTTGACAAGATTTTTAAATTGCTCTGGTAGTTTTTTTTACTTTTTGCATAGGGCCACCAGGATTAATTATTTATCAGTCATCTGTTCATCAATGGGAGTGGAAATAAGTTTACTTAAAGACGGGTGATAAATGGTTAGTAAAAATTAGGTGGTCATGATTGGTAGGAATGTTAATATGGTCATTTAAATAATTGTGAAAACATGGTTAACAAGAACAATTAGGTGACACGATTGTCATGCTAATTGAATATTTGTGTCATGTGGAATTCAAATAGCTTGTGCCTCATGAATAAATACTAATAGACATGTGAGTTATGAATAAAGTCCAAATTCATGAGGGACAAAAATTTAATTTATGTGTCATGAAAAAAGGCAATAAACAAAATAAAGCAATAATCCATCCAGGTAAATGGTTTAATTAAGGTGGTCGAGCTTTCTTGTCGCTTATCGACACCTAGTCATAATTTAGTAGCCTTTCAGGAACATTAAACCGATTTTCGATTAAAGTCCAAGTTTCCGAATAGTTCAACTTACAGTGAAAAAAGTCAGAAAAGGTTTTTGTGTCAGAACTTTATGTATAATTTTAACCAAACATAAAAAACCGTAATCAATTATTTATTTGGCCTTAATTACTCGAAATAACTGCGTCACAACAGCAGTATTTAGATGCAACCAAATTTTAGGTGGCATTTTCGGCAGCAATTTGGCATGCTTCGGAATTTTTTTGTTTCAGGTCGCCCTGGTTTGAAATCTTAAATTTTCAAATTTCGCTTTCGATAAGATCTTAGAAATGTTCACTGGGATTAAAATCTGGCCTTTGTGGCGGCCATTCCAACGTTTTAACATAGTTTGTGTTAATTCTTCCTGAATTGACTTCTCGGATGCTTGCAAGCCATCTTAAATATAGTGAAGGCCACGTCAAGGCTTTTTAGACCCAAGATCGCGACTGGGGTCCAAAGTGAATTTGAATAGTTGGTACGTCGGTACGGTACGGTAGCAAGACTCCAGAAAACTACTGGACAAAAAAGTTTTCGGACTAGGAACAAACCATACATCAGAAAAGTGAACTTAGAAAAAATACTGAATTTCTGAAGGGTCCATGTTTCCAAAGTCCAGCATTTTTTAAAGGTGATTTTATAATCCAACGAAGGTGTCAGCACTGCTGGACCAATTAAAAGCGCTCTAGCGTGGGAAAAGACAGGGGACGCACTAAAGATGGAGAATTTCCCCGTTAAATATGATGGTGGTAGCGTCATTATCTGGACATGCATCAGCTCTGGAAGTACTAGAAATTCAGAATTTTTTGATTGAACTATGAAACAGTTTGTTTATTACGATCCACTTAACAGAAAAATTAAAAGTTCTGCCACTTCCCTTGGCCCGGGTCTAAGAGTAACATTCAAACGAGACAACGACCCCAAGCATCCGGCGATGTCGATTCAGGGAGAATTAACAAAACCTATGTTAAAATGTTGGAATGGCCCCCACAAAGGCCAGATCTTAATCACAGTAAACATCCCTAAGATATTATCGAAAGCGAAATTTCAAAATTTAAGATTTCACACCAGTGCGACCTGAACCAAAAAATAATTCGAAGCAGGCTAAATTGCTGCCGAAAATGTCACCTAAAATTTGGTTGCATCTAAATAATTTAGTTGTAACGCAGTTACTTCAAGTAATTAAGGCCCAATAAATAATTGAATGCTATTTTTTATGTTTGGTCAAGATTATATACAGTAAGCAAAACAAAAGATCGTACCCTATAATGCTGGTAATTTCGATATGATAACATCAACATAGATCTTTGAAACTCAACACGTAGTTGCACCAACCGATTGGCTAATAATTCCGCGTCGTCGATTTCTAAGGTCACCGACAGGTCATAGGTCAGAATTTTTTTACAAAAGGGTCAATTTTGAACTTTGTGGGTAATTTTTTTTAGACTTTCACACATTTTTTATTAGATACTGCAAGCGATTGCGAGAAAAATGCGCTATCGTATGACCGTGTGCGATTTTTTGGACGCCCACGGGAATTTTTCGACAAGGACAGGTTTGAGGTGTAAAATCGCGACCGTGGCGAAATTCAAATAATTGAAATATACAACAGCATGCATACACAATTTATAGGTTGTTGTATATTTCAATTATTTGAATTTCGCCACGGTCGCGATTTTACACCTCAAACCTGTCCTTGTCGAAAAATTCCCGTGGGCGTCCAAAAAATCGCACACGGTCATACGATAGCGCATTTTTCTCGCAATCGCTTGCAGTATCTAATAAAAAATGTGTGAAAGTCTAAAAAAAATTACCCACAAAGTTCAAAATTGACCCTTTTGTAAAAAAATTCTGACCTATGACCTGTCGGTGACCTTAGAAATCGACGACGCGGAATTATTAGCCAATCGGTTGGTGCAACTACGTGTTGAGTTTCAAAGATCTATGTTGATGTTATCATATCGAAATTACCAGCATTATAGGGTACGATCTTTTGTTTTGCTTACTGTGTAAGTTCTGACACAACAACCAATATTGTCCGAGTAATTTTGCTCTCTTTTTTCTGACTTTTTTCAGTCTAAGTTAAACTATTCGGAAATTTGGACTTTAATCGAAAATCGGTTTAATGTTCCTGAAAGGCTACTAAATTATGCACAAATTGCAAAAAAATTGAAACCGATCTGACCGCCAGTTATGCATATCTTGTCATTTGACTTTAGAGGTTCCTCAAAACCGAATAATATTGCTCCCTAGTGTATGTGTGTATATTTGGTTTATATGTAAGTATGTAAAACCTCAAGATATAAATGAGGTATAAATCTTACAACTTGGTTCGTGCTCCTTCCCGATGTGAATGTCCTGAAAGATGTAAATAATATCAATCAAAACATCCGTGCAAAAAATAATTGTGTCAAATTAAAGGATATAAAGTACCTTACCATGATTTCTTTTTTGTGATGCGTGTAATAGTTGTTAAGTTGCGAATATGATGATTATACTGCTCTTTGTTGAAAGGAATGAGTAAAGTTGACTTGTTTTATAGAATGTTGGGTTGTTTTTTTGTGTCTCTTTATTTTAAGGACTATATACTCTGTCGTGCCACAGTGCCGCCCAGAATTGAACGTCCACTTTTTTTTGCCACACTATCATATGCATAGCGTCTGAACTGTTCATACAATCTGGCCACAATTGTGATCAAATTATAGCCCCCTTAATACTCTTTCGAAATCACTGACGAGATAGTGTACATTTACTGGGGAAATATGAGAAAAAACTCATGAAAAGTATAAGATCAAAATTAACGGGTCAAAATTGTACGTCCAGTTAGAAATATTTTAACCCATACAAGGAGAAATCAATATGCTCATCAAGTTAGCTTTCTAAATATAACCTCTGAACATTATAGCACTAAATTGGACCATAAAGATCACGACACTTTTGAAACATCCACACGAAAATCATTTGAAATCCTAAATAATAAGATAGAAAGAGTGTATAGATTTAAGTATCTTGGTCTATGGTTAGATCCACGCCTTAATTAGTACTTATATATACCATCTAATTGTCGATTTTTCATCTCCCAACGATTTTGAAGTTTGATAGTTTAAAATTTTCGTAATTTTGTGTACATTAAGAATCCGTAATAAAATTGGGGGGCCCACCAACAGTTTTCTAAATAAAAGCCAAAGTGCGCGAATTGTTTGCAAATTTTTACAAATTTGATTTTTGTCTCTAAATTGCCAAAATTAGGCCGAATATCACTGGAAATAATTAAAAAAATTATTTTGCACCAGAATTTCCCCACTGCCTCGAATTTGGGCCCCCATTTTCCAATTTACAGGATTTTGAAAAATAATTGAATTTCGCGGATTAATTAGTACACGATCTAAATATCGTCGTACTAATTCCGAAAAGACATAAGTGCACTCAATGGTAAATTCCTAAACAACGTAAGTGCACTCGATGCTTAATTCCGAAACAACATAAGTGCACGCCATGCTTAATTCCGAAATGACATAAGTGCACAGTAAAAACTAATTTTTACTATGCACTTATGTCATTTCGGAATTAAGCATCGCTTGCACTTATGTTGTTTCGGAATTAAGCATCGAGTGCACTAGCGTTGTTTCGGAATTAAGCATAGCGTGCACTTATATCTTTTCGGAATTAGTACGACGATATGGAATTTATTCAACTTTATTAACGTACTGTTCAAAGATAGACGCAATTTGTGATAATCAAGATGAGCTGCTGTCAATTTGAGCATGCAGTAACTGATGACGACTTTTTGCTAATAATTCATAATTTTGTTACCAACTCGGACGTTGTTAATAAGTCATAAGACCTGTGGAATAATATCTGCCCACTCCCTTTAATTGAGATACCCTCTTGACCAATTAGAGTGAAAAATATTTTAATGTGTTGCTTGAGCCAGCTCGAATAAAACTAATCGAACTGATCTAAATTTTTATGATACAACGGATTCATTAGATAAGTTCTTGCTAAATGGAAATTTTGTAAGTAATTCGGAATTTTGTTATTCGCGAGTAAACATCGAATTTAGTTATTGCAACTAAGATATTATTAAACTAGACACCATATGCACCCGTTAGGTGTAAGCATAGTTTGCTAACTTTGATTTCTTCCTAATACACAAAGAAACATTGTTAAAATGAATCTGTTAAGAATACCATCTGATTCGGAATTTTGTGAAAAGCGAAATTCTGTTAATAATCCATTAACTTAAATTTACTCAAAATTTAGAAAATATGTCAAAACGTCGTTTATAATTCAAGAAAGGTTGTTAATAATGCATCCACTAGTTATTATTACCCGATATGAACCAATCAAGTTTTGAAGTGCGTGACAATATTAAACGGTTTTCCTCATATCTATATTTACCCTTATTCTTCACCTGCACCGTTAAAAATCCGGTATAGTGGCATATATACTCCCCCACTGGTGTTGTTTTTGCAGTAATTTCCTACCGGATCGGTAGTAGTGTGTTTCTGACTGGTAAATTGTTATTACCGCATTACTTAACGGCGCTACTTGTTATTAGTGTTGTACGAGTAGAGTCAGTAATGATTTAATACCAGTTTTCTTAGAGTGTGCACGCGCAGTAAAATTCTGATAAAAGTTTGAGCTCTGTTATCAGCGCTGATAAGTGATTTGCAATGATGAACATGGCATAAAATATGTATGCATATAGACGCAAATGTTTACTTCAGGGTTAAATTTGTTCATAGCAAGACTTGTAAAAATTATTAGGTAGTCTGAAGCTTCTCAAATTACTTCGCAAAACTACTTTAGCCTAAATAGCAAAAACATTAAGCAAAGACAACCCCACCACTTGTACCATTTGGAGATAAGTTTAATTATCGGAAAGTCAAGGTATGAAAACAAAGGTAATTAACCTTAGAATGAAAATTGCAGTTTTTTTAAGAAGTACATATGTAGCACCCAATTACCAAAAATACACAAGATTCATGTACTGAAAGCAATTTTTTTAAAAGTTCCAATTTGACACAGGTTCGTCTGGATTAATTGCAAGAATTTATAATGCAAGAAAATATTATTAGTAGCCTCGCAGGAATGGATATGTCTGACCCTGTCGAAAATCCGGTCTTGGAAAAGGCGCTAATGAACCCTTTGGTAACTATAAATTATTTAATTTTCATGAAATAATAAATTTTCCTTCTGTATGTTTCATCCAATATTTCACATCTTCATTTTATAATGGAAAATGATTCTACGTAGACGGAAATTAACTAGGGACACAAATGTTAACATACTAATATTGATGCTTGAGGCAAATCACTGTTGGATTGGTAAAATTAAAATTGTAAAATCCATAAATTTTAGAAGCAAGTAATTCATCGAACAATTACTTGGCAAATTTAGGTTTGTAAACTTACTCTTAAATCAAGAGCGTTGTTTATTCTGTAAGATTTGCTAAAATTATTTTGTGATATGCTGGAATTCTGCAAGTTACCATTCACTATGTAAATTCTTTCAACATTACTGTTTCAGATTTTGGAGAAATATTCGCCTGCCTAGATTTTACTACTTTGAAGACGATGCGATCAGTCTGCACCATTTGGGGCGATGTGGGCGCCCCCTTTCTCGGTCGGAGAGGCCACCTAACCTTTCCCCACGTTAATAGGATGACCGTCTTCAACCCCAAACTGGTAAGGAAGATATCCTTACGTTTGGATTCAAAGTGTGCTTGCCTGCAGAATTGTACTTGCGAATCCAAAACCGACCTCATACCAGGGCTCTGTTATACCCGAAATTTCAAACTTTTTGACTGAACTCCATCTCTGAGCAGGGGGTAACGACGTCCTCAGCCAGGAAGAATCATGGACGAGGTTCACCATGCGGAACCGATGGTCCATCTTGGTTAAGGGCTGGGAGGACGAGGTCGCACTTGTGGCGCCAAAATTTCTACCCCTCCCAAATCTACGTCGTCTTGACATTAACCATTGTAATGCAAATGGTGGGAATTATCCATCCGTTGAACTAGCCATACATTCTACAAGGGCTGTTTAATGCTGCCCCTAAAGTTGAGGAGCTCAATATTAGCATAGTAGGTGAACTTCCTGAGTGGGATTTGTCTGCGACAAAGGTGAAGGTCTTGAAGTTTGGCGTGTTTATCAAATCCAAAGAATCCTCTAATCTTTCTCCTCTTGCGGTTTCTAAAATGCTAGAAAAATTTACAAATGCTTTAGAAAAGCTTGAATTTGTATTTTCTGAGTATGGAGTCCCGCCAAAATGTGCTCAGGTATTTACATTAATTGTGACATATTTATTACATATGTAAATTATAAGCACAATGAAATTTTTAACTCTAGATTTTAAACTTTTCCGCCCGAACCTTACCCACCTTACGATTCATGATGCCGATATGTATGACATGAAGGACTTTCTGGACATGAACCACCTACCCAAACTGACCAATTTGTCGATACGCGGTGGCCGTATTTCTCAACTATTTAAAACTTGTGATCGGCGTCACGCAGGGATTAAATCGCTCGATATTTTATTTTTGGATCTTGAGTCTGTCTGGAGTCTAGGTCTACCGCCCACGCGTCGTAAAAGTTCACAAGGCTGTCTTGCTTTTTCGGGAATGAAATTATGCTGTTTGATTGTTGAATCGCCACAATTTCGCTCTGAGACGATGAATTAAAGAATTTTTGCTGACTTGACGGAGCCAACATGACGGCGTCTGCTTCGCTAAAAAATATTTCGGAAACCCCGCAAAGGTATTCGTTCTTGAAAGAATCTATTGGTCGTGCCAAATAGTTACAAAAATTCGCTGAAGTATTGTCACTGTAATATTGTTTACACAGGTCACTTTGTAGTGTCACAAAAAAATCATCAGGTGAGTTATCCATCATTTATCGTTATTGTTCGATCCGCTGACTCTGATGATTTAGCTGATGCTCAGTGAAGGTCCCTTGAACTGGTTCATTCGACAAGTCCGTGAGAGAGTAAAGCAAGACGGGCCGAGAATCGTAGTTTATATAAGAAATTTTGAATAATTCATCTGTCCAATTAGCAAGGTATGATTTGCTCCCGAGATCAATTTTTGTTTTACCAATTCTAACTAGGTCACCAACTTTTAGTTTACTACTCGGAGGATTCATATCAATAATTTTATTGTACATTCTGTCCCAAATTTCACTTTCATCTTTAATAGTTACATTTGCTGGTTGCTTACCGACACTAGAATTGTAGCTATGATTTAAAGAATATACGACTGAATTTAAATGTTTAAGCCAATTTTTTGAATTGGTGTGAGACATTATAGCATATAGCCGTTTTTTAACATGTTTTACAGCCAACTCTGAATAAACTGCCTTCTTTTTACTGAAAGTATAATAAGTTTCAATACCCACTGATTTTAAATAGTCTTGTGTTTTTTTGCTCATCCAACCTGACTCTTGATCGCCCCAGATTTTTCCAGGTTTTCTGCCCTTTGCTTTCTTGAGAAGCTGCTTTATCCCTTCAATGATTGCGTTGGAATCTTTTTTCTTTAGAGGAATTGCCCAGATAAATTTAGTAAACAAATCTTGAACAATCAATATATATTTGAAGAACGAATTACTTCTAAAGTTTGGCATTACTGCTATATCCCAGGTCCAATATTGGTCAATGGAGTTAAACATTACTTTACGTGTCGGAAATTTTTTCCGAATGCCCTTGTGTATTGAATATGTTTTTAAAGAATTGAGGACATCTTGAACCACTGATTTGTTTTTATATTTTGAATTCTGTAGGAAAGCTGTCAGAGAATTGTAGCCAGCCGGTGATTTTGGAGAGAGATATGTTTTTATAATTTTTTTTCTGGTTTCTTCCATTTAAATTTGTCACTAAAAGATACCCAATTCTTGCACGATTGAGACTTTAATGGTTTGACCGGATCCAACGTTCCACCAGCTCCAACGTTCTCTGGTTGATCATATTTTACCAATGATAATAATTCACTTTCTTGCAACTTTTTATATGTATCACTGGATATTAAATAAAAAACTTTGGCCATATTAGGTGCAAGCACAAATTACCGCCTCTTCAATAATTTTTTGCAAAGCAATGGACAGAATATATTTCAGTGTCAATTGGTTAAGAATTAAGAAGGCTTTAACATTCTTTAAATTCAACTTACGTTTTTTAAAAAAGTATTTGAGCAATGTTTTGAGCTTTGAAGTTTCTGTTCTACCAAATTTATTGAAATTTATAAGAATTTCTATAATGCACTCGATTTGCTCAACTGGGCATGCTTGCAGGAGCTGCCTTCTTTTATTTGAAGAAGCGTTTGATAACTGAACCAGAAATTCCTGGTGGTTGGCTATATCTTCGAGTGTCATGTTGGACTGTAACACTTTAACACTGATTGGTCACTCTGAATAAAAAAATTTCTGCAGCGCAGTTCTTCACTGGTCGAAAAGTCAATGCATACAAAAGCAAATTTATCGTTCGCTTGCTCCTTCATACACTCTGAAAGAAATGTTGAATTTCCAAAAACTTGGGAACTAATATTATTTATTGGTCGAATGTCTCTCAAGTTTCGATATAGTATTAAATGCGTAAGATTTAGAATCACAGACTTGAAATTGTTGGGAGTGTAGTTTTGGATCAAAATAGTTGTGCAACAATTTAAATGATGAGCTTTAACGGTTACGAAATGCCGGATAAATAAATCTGTTTTTCTGTCTTCTTCCATAGATGTTAAAAAATCGTCATAAATTACCCAATTTCGTTTCTTCGGATCCAGCTTGCCTTCCACCTTGTAAATATCGTTACATAATTCCAGCATTGGAACCTCTGCAGCAATGTCAATCAACTTTTGTTGAGTTTGGTTATATACGTATATTATTTTATCAAAGTGTTGATCAAATAATTTATCACGGTTGCGGATCCAACTTAAAACACGCTCCGTCTTACCAATTCCCGTTTGTCCACATATTAGCAGAATAAATGGCCACGGTAATTCCAAGCTCACTCTGGTAAAATCTTGCATTTTAGCATGTCACGAGATTACGTAATTTTCACAAATTGAGCTTTGGGAGAATACTTGTGCCCCGGGCAGAGTCTTGTTTTGCAATGCGTCGCGAAAAGTTGTTTTCCTACTAATAAACCCTGACGCAACGCGACCAATCATTCCATTATAGCTTGAACATTCTCGGTGGTAGGTATTCTTACATCTCCAAAGGCTAGAGTATCTATCATATTTGGCAAAAGATATCGGCGAGGGTTTAATGAGTGAAACTTGTACTCTCGACTGACAACGCAAAGACTGTGATTTTTTGATTCCATTACATACGATTGTAGAGTTAGTGCGCCCTCTCTGATTAGGGCATCTTCGTACATTTGATGATCCAGCTCATTTTTAACTGTTGAACGGGGTATTCCGCTTCCCTTCTTAACCAAATTGCAATTGCTCCGGGGATCAAATACAGTTGAACAGTATGCGCACCTTCCTAAGCGTATTGAATAACATTTGACTCGAAGAGAAATCACACTAGCCGCGTCGAGTGTTACAATTTTCCATTTACCTCCCAGAGAAGCGTTCCGATCACTGTATAGCGGATGAAATTTAGGTAGCGATGAAAAGTCCAAATGGTCTTGCATTCTGCTAAGTATCTTGTAAAATTGATTTTTTGGATCCGTAATGTGATCAGCGGTTGATATCCGCAACAGACAATCCGTGTCATAGAACGATAGTTTAGTGTTTTCGATCCCAAATTCGGATCTAATCAAATCCCACATTTTGTAAAGACTGATTTTTGCACGATCCAAAGTTTGAATTGACATAATCATTGGGTACTTGTACATTGCCGCAGTTCGTTTCATTCTGAATAGACACACGCCCTCCAATCCGTTCAAAATTGTAAAGTCTTCGAATGTGTGCCTAGATTAATCATATCTCCCGATGTAACGCACACTTGAAAATCTACATAATCCTCGGTTGAAGACAAGCACACACCAAAAACTCTGTTTATAATGCCTTTAAACAATAGACTACCGACTTCGTCCCCTTCCAGGATAGCCTTTCTTCTCAGTTCTGATAACTTGTCAACAGACGGCTCTAGAATAGCAGCTTGTCGAAATTTTAAACACTTGCTGAGATTTGTAACGCGTAAACCAGATTCGAGAAAGTATTGGACCGCTTCCAGGCAGCAAGTGTAAGTTTTATCATACAAGCCTGCAACCAATTTTTTTCCAAATAATGCAGCCTGATCTTCGCCGTTTAAACCAGTAGAATACAGTTGCTGTGTGGGGGATAAATCCGTAAATTTCAGTTCTCTTTGATAAGGGCAAGGTGGCATTGGGCTCTGCCTGACGTGCAAATTTGTTGGATGGGAGATTTGTACTGTCACTATGTAGTTCCAGTCGCCATTGCAGTCAGTCATCAAGTCAAATTTTGATAAATCGTCTTGGGATAGAAATGAATATGAACCAACCGCCATCTTGTTTTTCATTTTGGACGGATATTGAGAGTTTTCGTCAATAATCAAAATATTACTCCTTGGCTGGCACGGGTTAAAATTGTTTAATCGTTCGCTATTAGCTACGACTTTACGCGTAACAGATTCTGTAGGTCCTCCCCTTATTGCATTTTTTAAGTAAGTTATAATTTCCGGATCCTTGATATATTCAAGTGACGCCTTTGTGTCAAAAAAGCATGCGTTGAATGAGTACCCACTCAATGAGTAACTATGGAAAACTGACAACTTGAAATGTTTCATTGCCATCTTGTTGAAATCAAGAAATATATCTGCTGTCAGAAGTACTTGGGTTTTAAGTCCGTAATAAAGAAGATCCTTTGCATTTTCCATTCTAAAATTCCAAAAAACTGCGCCTGCCATTTGATATTCGGTTTCTGGGGGGCATTCGCTGGTTACTGGGTCTTTAAACAGTTCGTATTTCGGGAACCCGTTAGGAACTTGTTGATTAATAGCTCGTGATGGCATAGCTATCCGAAATAAAAATTGTGAAAAATACATTTCCTCCACTTCAGTACTTCGTAATGCTCCGTACAGACAAGGAAATCGGTAAGGAAGATGGTCCAGAACTATCCCTCTTTTATGTCGGTCTACCAGATCGTACAGATCATGATCCAATAATGTCCGCTTATCCAGGCATCGGATTCCGTTAAACTTTATGCTTATTATCGATTCAGAAACCCTCATTATCACTTTGATGTTCTTGGCGTAGCGCTTGTTGAAACTCTTTAATAAAAAATGGCACTCGTAGTTATTTATATTGTGACCCAGCAGAATAGGCGTTGGATTAACCTGGATTAAGATATTGCAATTACTACACGCTACATAACGCAATTGTCCAGTCCAGTGGTTGTGATCCGAGCATTTCTTGTTTTCTTCATTAAATTTGGTTCCACATATTTCACATCTCGTGGCAAGCATTAGCCGTAAGTTGTCATTAGGGGTAAGACTAATTGGTACGTACGCCCTCTTTAGATACTCCTTGTAATAAAATTTTAAGTCAATCACTTTTTGTATAAAATGTTCAACTGGATTTTCCCCATCGTAAATTAGCATGTCGTCCAACTGATTAAATTGATTGATAACGCAAAGAAAATATGCTTTAATCTTGATGTTGGATACAGGCGTAGTAAATTTCAAATTCTGATTACAGGTGGGTATGCTCGGACGATCATTTTCATTGTACCATAAAAATTTGAAAAAAATCTTGATTGGAAGATCTTCAATCATTCTTAAATTTTTAAACTCGTATACATCATCTTCAGGGAATTTCATTTGCTTCGATTGATTTTGGTCGCGGTGAGCAATAGCGCATTTTTGTGCATGCTTTTCAATTGATGTTTTGTAAATTCCAAAGCAATATTCACAAACTTCAGATCTTCGATAACCGCTTTTTCCTACAAACTTTGATAGCGAAGGGATTGTGCAAAAGTGATAGTCATATTCCACATCTTCCTTCTTTAGACATACGGATCCTGGTTTGGCTAACCGTAGTAGCAACAAGTCCACATGATTTTCACGTATTTTTGGTGCAGGCCGTATAACGAATAATTTTTCTTCATAACCAAAAATGGTCACAGAATGTAGAGGGTTTTCGGCTTCAAATGCATCCATTTGACTCAATGCAGTGGCACCCTTCATCCCTGTAAAGTTGATCTCACCAGTCTTCTCATTCTTGGCCAAAATTGCTTCATAGGATTTGGGTTTTTCCCAATAGCGTTTGAGTTGGAGCTTTTCATTTTTATTTAGTATTCGTCCAGGTTGTCGCATAATCATTTGTAATTTAGGAGGAATTAATAAATGGCGCTTCAGACCACACATCAACGAAAGTTGGAAACAATTTTCATTTCCTTTTGTGTGAATATTTATAATCTTCTTCCCAAGCTCTTTCGGATGTTGAATCCATCCTCTCGCACTAAAGATTGTATATTTCCCAATCTTTAAGTTTACATGGTTTATGCTGTGTAATTTCCAGCCACTGCCTTCAGTCCCATATAAACTTAAAGAAGTAGTCAGGTAATCGCCCGCAGCCAGAATTCTGGATAGAATTAAATCTTGGTGACCATACCTTTGGAACGGACTCAAAATATTTAAAGTTTTATCGTTGCCTTTAGTATCTTGCAAAGTCACATTAATGTAAATTGCAGCCAAGACTGCTTTATGCATGTAAATGCAATATGAAAGTATATTTTCTAAATCATCATACACATAATCTAGTGTATCTGAAAAACTTGTGAGTGATTTATCTAACTGCTGCTTGAATAACATGGCGACTCCACCATAAGCTGATTCAACAAGGTCAAACTTTCCAGTTTGTAAATCGTTAATTGGAGGAGCTCCTTGTCCAACTTTAATACCAGGACATTTGTGATAACGTGGAGATACAAAGGTTTAATAACAAATCATGCAACAATGGTTTAACTCTGCATGATTTTGAAAAGTCGCATGCCTGTAGAAAAATTTACGACATGATGGAATTGGACACTCGAATTTTCGTAACAAATTACAAGCGCTTTTTATGTATGGATTCCTATAAATTCGTATAATTGGCCTGAATGGATCAGGCAGTTGGTTCCGACTCATCTTCAGAATCCCTCAAATAGTAATCGCGTTCTAATGGCTTGGGGCCAAAAATTAAATGTAAAATGTTCAATCTTTTGTATTCCTTTAAAATATTTCTGAACCCCTGAAAAAATCTCCGGGTTTGAAATCTTTCTAGGAAGACCTCTTTATCCAAGATCATCAAATCAGATAATGCACGCACTCGTGATAATGCAACATAGCTTATTCCTGGGCACATTTCATCATCATCCAAAAGCACAGAACAACATGGTAATGTAACTCCTTGAGATGAGTGGACGGACGAAGCATAATTTAAGGTCAATGGATAATAATAAATTTTCACGTTCTCGTTTGAAGCGTAGTCCCGTACATATTGTTTTGAAATAGGAATTGGAATCAGGCCATTAATTGTGGGGCCACGATACCTAGGCACTGATAGCAGTATAACGCTTGGTAGTGGAAGGTCAGGGAGGTCAGGGTCATAAATTATAGCTTCGACAGTCCCCACACTTCCAGACACAAGTCGATTAGCAACGTCAAAATTTCGTCTTACCTTTACTTTGCATCCAATTGAAATTGCGTCACAGTCATAATCCTCGAGTTTTGGCTCTGCTGGATATTGTTTCAAGCTAATAATAGGATTACCTAACTGTTTCAAGGATTCGTGGTTTTTTATTCTTGTGAAAATATTTCGGGGAAAAATATATAGCCCCTGATCAAATCTAGCCAATTCCTCACTAGATAAAACAGATTCTCTGCGAGAATTTAACAAATCAACGTCGGCTTGGGTAACTTTTCTTCTGAGTCGCATTAATAATTCTTGAAAGGCTTCATCTCCGTTTTGTCTTTGATTGACTTGTAGGACAAATACTGGATGAAAAGTTCGAAATAATTTGATTCCTTCTTTAGCGAAAGGAGGTACGTTTTTAGAATGCGATGTCAATGACGTAGCACACACACAATTCAATTGAAGAGCATCTCCACATACAACAACGTGCAACCCACCAAAACTTGTTTTGCAGAGTTTCGCAACTTGTAAGACAAGATTTAGGTACTGAAATAATGAGGCATTACAGCAACTTATCTCATCAATAATAATCGCTGAATATTTTTCAAACTTTTCTACAAGTTGTGGAGACCTCTTAATTTTCTTTGCTAGTTTTGCATAGTTGGAGTTTTTATAATATCCAATCGGAAGGAGCGAATGGATGGTTTGGCCACCAATCTCAGATGATACTTTTCCAAATGCTGAACAGAATAATGGAATTTTATTATG
Source organism: Folsomia candida (assembly GCF_002217175.1). Classification (NCBI taxonomy): domain Eukaryota; kingdom Metazoa; phylum Arthropoda; class Collembola; order Entomobryomorpha; family Isotomidae; genus Folsomia; species Folsomia candida. Next base: position 9,354,499 of record NW_019091197.1, on the reverse strand, counting down.
ATTTCTGAAAATTTGACCTATATTTTTTATGGTCTCTGATTTTCCAGAACCTCCTAGTCCTGTCAGGTATGTCCTAATTAAAACGTTACTTGACAATGATGCATCAACATATTTTAAAACTTGTCTTTGCTCTTCATTCGGAGTGAAATCTGGTTGAATTTGTTCAAATACCAATTGTTCGGATGGGTTGTTTTTAAAAAATAGCTGTAATTGAGCAATGCTGTATTGCTGGAGGATAGAAGTAGGGCAAATCGTGCTACGCGACGAACTACCCATGATTGCAACTTTCACTTTTTATCTGATCGGTTTATGTCCAGACAAGAGTGTACAAAAATAGCATCACATTTTTTTGAAACCAGACTCAAGTAGATTTGTCTGGGAATGCCAGATTTTTTTCCAGACGAGGATGCCTACAAAGGATAGCTCAACAATTTTAAGCCACACCCACAGAAATATGTTGGAGACTTGTGTTTTTACATAATGCGGCACCACGTCCAATTATGTAATTCATGACAATGTGTCTGAGAATGTGTGCAAAGAAACGCTTCCAATTTAAAAATAGCTCGCTATTGTTGGGGCACCACACCCACACAAATTTTTCTGGAAATGTGAACTGAGTAACATCTCTATCTAAAAATAACAAATGAAGCTGGTGCCAAAAACTGGAACTGGAGTCTCTCCAGGTAAATAAAATAAAATCCAGAAAACTGCATATATAAGCCGAGAAAAGCTTCACATTAAAATGTTCAAGAAGAATAAAGGACAACCAATTTTAAAGCAGGCCATTGAGCTTACACAGCAATTGAGAAACGAAGTTGTCAAATTTAAAGCTAAAATGGAAAATTCTCAAGCTTTTAGTGAAGGGGAGAATAGTCCGGAGAAGATCCAACAAAATACTTTTTAGGAGGAAAGTGAAGACACGACCTCTCAAGGAGCAATTAACAAAAAGTTGGCAAGCAAACAACTCAAACGGAGAATTATCATTTCATCCGAGGAAAGCTCGGATGAGGAACAAGGAGTAATTTGATAAAAATAATAGAAAAACAATGGGAAGAATTCAAAACATTGAAACCGAGTGAGATACCATCAAAGATAAAAAAATCGCCTTTTGGCAAGATCATGGACTATCGCCAGCCAGAATTTTGGGACAAGGCGCATACTGACTTTTTACCATCAGGCTATCTTGGCGTTCGTCAATTCATTACTCTTGAAGGTATTCGAAGTTTAAGACTAATTATGCCCAAGCAAAATCAACTAACCACAGGATGCGGACGAAGCTTAATCCTCAGATGTGGACTCTGTAAGGAATTCTTAAGCACATTGAAAGAATATCAAGTTTATTTTGACTCCAAGCCAAATGATGAACACAGCGATTAAGGAATCCGAATAGTGGATATTTTCATGAAATAGTCATTTATTAGTCTGACATACTAAGTAGCTTATACGCACATTTGTGAGTTTTCTGTCTGATATAAATTCAGTAAACGTGAATTTAAATATAAAAATTATCACAAATATACTTATACAAGCATATTTTAATGGGATTGCTTGAAAATACGATTTAGGAATTAGGCTAATGTAGTTGTCGTGATATTTTTTATTAAAAGTTATTTATTAGTCTGGAATTGCGAATATACCTAATGCTATGCCGCAGTTGTATTTTATTTTGTCTCAACTGAATAAAGCAAACAATTTAAATAAAAAATTACCAAAAATTTTTCATGCTCGCATTTATTTAGGGATGCCTCGTGTGCCTGGTGCCCGGCATAAGCGTTTGTTAGATAATCATATTCAGCAGGATATCAGTAATCAGCTTACATAGCTGAGTAACCGGTTGTGGTAATACCCGTGGCATCTCTACATCCACTACGTACTTGTGCCATGATAAGCCTTGAAAAGTTAATAAATATACCCTGAATTAACAGTCAATGCTTAGTTGTGAGCCGTAATTATATTTCAACGTATAGCTTCAGCGAAACTCCTACATTTACAGAAATGTGTCCATTCGGAGACGAAAATAATAATGAATTGGTAAGTACATTTTTGCACTACATTTATTTTCATTTATCTTCCAAGCTACTTTTCTTAAAGCTTACAACAAATAGTCGACTCGCAAACTTAGTTATTCCCCAAATAGCTGGTTCCATAATCTGGTCAACCAATTCCAAAAATTGTGAAACATATGCGAGTAGCCCGTGACAAATTAGATGCTTCTAAGACTGAGAATTCGGTTTAGAGATCGTTTTATTATTTTTTAAAAATTTGCGGTAATTGTATCGAGTGCTAAAATCTCAGATAATCGTAATTATTACAGTTCAAAATTGTTTATTAATTTTTTAATAATTTACAGATCGACGTCGAAAGGATAATTATCCCGCAAGTGGAATTAGTGATCCTATTAACAGGACAGGCTCAACGGTCCTTGTTAATATACAACCGTGAACTCAATCAGGTGAGGCTCGAAGAAATCGAAAGTGCTTCACCTCCACAGCACCAGATTGAAATACTCTTTCAGACGCCGGAAGTAACCGCAGCAGAAACGGTCGACTCAGATGTCTCACCACCGAACCTGACTACATTAGGAAGGGTAACTACCTTTTTTACATGCATTTTTAAATTATATATAAAATAAAAATCAAACGAATTAATTTGATAGATGCCAGCGGAATCAGAAATCCAGAATTTCACGTCAGTCATCGAGGGACTAGTAAAAAAATTAGACTCGCTCGTTGATCCATCAAGTCGGCCCAACGGGGATTACTCCCGTTGGGCTGAACTCCACCACCAGGTCACACTGTTGGAGAAATCACTGGCGGACGAGTGCAGGAGATCGACATCACTTGAAGATGAGATCGAGGACATTGATGAACAACACAATCAAGAATTAAGTTATCTCGAAAATCAAAGGAAAAAGGACCTTCATGAAATTGAATTTTTGGAGGAGAAGCTAAAACAAATGGAACACAATCAGGGAGAGGAACGGGAGAAGTTAACTAACGAGCTAAAACTACTCAAAACAAAATTCAAAACCAACATAAAAATCTTCAACAAGCTATTGCATTTAAACGCTATAGCTCTCGTGAATAGGATGCATGATGCATCAAAAGTAAGTTTTTGTATTTTTTTATTATTATTACTTAATATTTTTTGATAAATAAACTATATAATTCATTAATTTGTTTCAGGACACTTTATTCCTCACAACCAGTGTGAGGCAGCTCACGTCTGATCCAGATTCTCTACTCACCGTCCAGCCATTGACCACAACCGTAGTCGCTGACGTAATTCGAGCTGCTAGACAATCTGCTCTGCAGGCGTCCCCCCTCCTAAACGCCCAAGTCAAGAAGCCAACGACAAATAATAAATTGACGTTCAAAGGAAGGTAGTCATTTTAGTGAATTTAGTCATTTTTAGAGTTAATATTCGATGACGTAGCCCCAAAAAGGCCCGGTCTTGAATACATGAAATATAAATAAATGAACGTTCGAAAGTAGTAATTTAGTAGTAATTTAGTCACTTTTAGAATTGATGATGTTTACTGATTGAAAATAAAAACAACAGTTTTCTGGAAATTATTAAATAAAATTATTACTCCAACCAAGTTTCTCTGCATTTATTTTTAATAAAATTATTATCATTCATTATGTGCAAAATGAAATTTATACAACTTTTAACACTTGGAACTCATCCAAAGCACATATCTAATTCGCGTTTTGCATGTGTTAAAATTTGTTTGCATAAAATATTGCCCTTCCTGAAACCAAAGCATCGCATAATGCATATGTAAATTTTTTCGCTATAACCCTATTAATATTAGCAAGATCTCGGTCACCAATCAAATTATTCTTCATAATTAATCTAGAAATTCTGCAAGCATTTAATGCTAGTTTATCGTAGGTACTCCACGTTTTTCTTTTTCTCGCTAGAAGTGGAAAAGTCTAGGAAATAATACAACAATAAGTGCATGCATATTTTGTTTAGAAGCTATGGACGGTATTGGGATAGGTTGTGCACAATAAATCTTTATAAATATTGATATATTTACGTTTCTGGGCATTCCAGTGTCACGATCAAGAGTTAGGTTGGCGTGATGCCATTTCGAATTCGGTTCTGTACATAAGACAATTAGGTCACACTTTATATGCATTTGTTTAATGCAGCATACCCAAAGTTGTGTTGCTTGCATCCAATAAGGATGACGTTGTGGGTTGCTCAATTTGTATCTCATCTGCCACATGTGTGGTTGATTCAACTATTGGAAAAATTGTCGTGTGCATTGCCACTTTGCCTGAGACGAAAACTTTATTTATGAATGGAAAGCCAGGATTACGCTATACATTGTGTAAATTACCAGCAGCATTTGTATTTATTGCTGTATCAGTGGTGGTCTCTTTAATGTTTTCAGGTTGAGCTGCATTGGATTGTGTAGCCTCTGAGGTTTCCTGTGAATGATAATTGGTCGTTGTGTTATGGGTTGTTGGACGCGTTGTGAAAGTAGGTAATTCCGATGTATATACTTGATTTTCAGTTGTGGTGGAAGTAGTAATCCGCTCTGAGATTATTATAGTGTCAAATAATGGAATAAATAGTGAAATTATTTCAACTGCACACCTGTGAAGGCAGTATGCATTATCTCTTCTTTAACAGTTGTATGCTGTCCACGTTTGGAGTATATCTGAAATGGGGGTGGGGTACTCGGCTGAGTTGTTGCTAAAATTCATTCAGAAATTTCTGTATACATCTTTATGCAATAAGAAATTCACCAAAGTGCAATAATGAATGTACATACCAAACTTATTGACCCGTTGGCACGCTTTCTGAGTTCGGAACGTTGCCAAAATTCCAACCGGAATCTCATCACGGTTAAAACATGTTCCAGTACTTGAACTTGTCACTCCGTACACACAGCCAACTTTAATACATTGCAGACAAGTTTTATCTCCATCACAGTTTGCATAAGAATTCACGGTTCGTAGAACAACACAAATTAGTAAAATCACTTTGATTTTACTAATTTGTATGAATCGAGTTACAACTGGCCAATAATCAATTTATTGGTAGTACAAGATTAAATATGTCTAAATATTCTTCTTTCAAATAAAACTGGGCGTAATGGAATGTCAACTGGAGATGGGCCAACTTTTGCAAGACATGTACATATAATTAAGCAATTAACTTGCGAAATCAAACACCCTCTTTTCTTGCCAACATTGCATTATGCAAGTAATTAGACATAAATGTGCAGTTTTCATTTCAGCATAATAAATATGCTCCTCCACTTTGTGATCACATGATGAGTATGCACTAAGGTCAAGGGTCACTGCGCTGAGGTAACTGCGCTGCGGTCACTGCGCTGCGGTCAAACTCCCTGGGGGGTTGACCCAACGCCTTTTTTGCATGAAATTTTTTGCATCCCATTTTTTGCATGAAGTTTTTTTTGCATGAAGTTTTTTTGCATGAAATTTTTTTGCATGCAAATCTATAATTAGAAGAAACGCATGCAAAAAAAATTGCATGCAAAATTTATAAATAGATTTGAGCGAGAATTGTACATTATACCTTACTTTGGGGGTGCTTGTTTTGTTGACGATAATACCAAAGTGGATTATGGAGTGACTGTATGGAGTGATGACGGTAATTGGAACAGTCTCACCATAGGAGCCCATGAATTGGGGCATACGTACGTCCTACCTCTAAATTTCCTTGAATGCAAATTTCGTCACTTTAAATGAATCGTACAGAGTCGGCGCCATTCATGATTACGACCCCGCATATAAATGTAAACCTGACTACGGCTTCATTATGAGTGGCGCCAGCGACGAACGTCGCTATTTCTTTTCTGAATGTAGTGACCGCTATATTAGCTCATTCCTTAAGTAAGTTTCAAATGACAATACATACTTAAACAGTATTAGGAAGATATTTATAATTTCAGTTCCAATGGAGCTCAATGCCTTAAACGAATTGACGGTCACGTCGCCATACGAATCGATCCAAACTTATCCACTCCGAAGGCCCCATCTATGCAGGACTTGTGCAAAAGGGTTTTAAAAGATCCCAACGCTTGGGCCGAACCAATCGACACATTCGACTGTAAACAACTGCGATGCAAACGCAAGGACGAATCTAGCACTATTTGGACCAAATTCATGGCCACTGTGGAAATTATGATTTGTGGACTCGGTGGTGGCCGCTGTTTCCGTGGGAGATGTCGGGTTGATGGGAAACTCATCAAAAATGTGGGACACGGTAACTGTATTCAAACTCCGGATCGCTTTTACCCCAGTGTTCTAGCCAAGATGGGAATATGTCCGAGTTCCAAAGACAGAACCGCGCTGAACACAGTCGACATTTGGAATATGCCCGGCGACAAACGACTCGCTACACCATTTACTTACGCAGGCAACAAGGAAAACTGGGAAAGATGCATGTATGTTGCAAACGTAGATGGGGGCATTATTTGGACGGATCGGTGAAATAATGATAACGCGTATCAAGGATGGGAATTTAGAATGGTAGATAGCAACAATTTCCTCCTCGTGAATTCAGTTTCGGGCAGATGTGCGATTCCGGCAGGGGGAGAGGGTTCGTATATTGAGACTTTTGCGTGCAACTCTGGTAATGCGAGAATGCTTTGGACAGTGTCCAATGGAAATTAAGAGAAGGTTGGCAAATTAATTTTAACGGAAAGATCTTGGTGTTAGGAAGATTAATAAATTATCATTTCAAAAGCACACAAGTTGTTAACCACCAATCGCTGCGAGTTTCGGCGAATGTACTTATTCTTCGTCAGTACTCAATTAATTCATCAGTTTTTGCGCATGAATTCCAACTATTTATTCTTGGCCAGGCATGATGCACCATTTTACTTTTAGTTATGACTCTATTATATATGATTTGGTCTAGATCATTTTCTTAAACTAGTTAGAATTCTAATCATGGACAAAAAACAGATAATTCCCGTGACGTATAACGTTGTGTTAATATATAACGTGTCAAAATTCATCTTGATGGATTGCTTTAATACAGACCTTTGCAAAAATAGGCTTAGCATTAAATTATTTTTGACAGTATTACATCAATTAATAATACATTGTGACCACTGACAAGACTACCTTTTACCGCAAATCTGCTAAAACAATTGGATGTATGTATTTATATCTACAAAGTTTGACAGAGTGGAACATGTTTTACAAAGGATGGCGTATGTATATTAAGATATAATTAATGAAACCACGAAGCGGAACCTGTTCTGGGCTCAGTGTTGGGAATTTGCCCATAATTTAACAAATTAATTGGCAATCATAAAAATTAACAGTATTCAATGTAAGGCAATGTATGGTCACAATGTGTTACTTTATTTTACAAATTACATTTCGCCAAGGTTTCCCAAAGTGATACATTAACTAAACCAGATGCGTTCATTTCTTCTTAATGGCAAACTGCGGTTGAAAAAGAATCATAAAAGACCGACCTTCCCCGAATGTAAGATTTGACATTTTGTGGTAAACAAGTAATCCATTCCTTCGCTGTGTTTAATTCTCGATTTCTCATACAACTACTAAAAAAAGAAAAACATGTATTTTTTTGTAGATGTATTTGTATCGTCAATCGTTCCCGTTGCTGGACGTTTGTATTTCGACGTTTATAGAATGAAATTCAGAAGATCAAAGACTGATGCACCTACGTATATAGATGTGTCAGCTTTGTATTCTTCTCTTCGTGTTACTTTATGAAAACCGGGCAGAATGTTGTACTGCTCAAGGACTAACACATAAATAAGCACCTACAAAAAAACAAACCATGTTTTAAGTGTAGGGAAAAATTTATAAAATTATTATATTTATCGTACCATTTAAAGAATACGCATAACAGGAAGGAGTGCATATGAGTATGCCCATTGCCATAGTTGTTATTAAAGAAAATCCTACCTGAATCAACTTCGTAATATTTTCAAGTTTCGGGAATTCTTTCCAACCGCCAGGTCAGTTGCTCCAACGTGTAATCCTTTTGTGGGTTTTCACGCAGTATTGTTTGTAGTGTGGATTTATTTATTCCATTGATTTTATGCATTAGAAAGTGAATATTATGATGCTCCTATGATGACATGCTTTAATTAATAGCACTTTTAAATTTTTTGTTCGGTTTGATAAGTTTTAATTTGTATTTAACGCCTTTAATTTAAGATTATGGACCACATCCAATTGATGCAATTCAGCCCCGAATGGTCAAAGAGTGTTGAAAGTAACCATTGTATGATTTGCCCAAGACGTGTGTCAACTATCTGCATATATATTTGTAGCAAATATTCGACCACAAGTTATTGTGGGCGGATTTGCTTAAGTTTATTAACCTGCTTGACATTTTAGGTTATGCATGCATTATGAATGCATTAATTGTTCTTAGTTAAATACGACATGATTTGATCTTTAATAAATCAGTTGCTGAATGTACTCATGGCGCAGTTGAGCTGAGCATTTAATTCAACACGTTATCAGCACGGGGCTCGTTGCTGGTCAACTAAATCTGAAAAAGATTAATCGCTATGTGAAAAGTGAACGTGAGACTGAGACCAAGATCTGAAAAAGACTTGCAGACTAATTCAGCATTGTTAAGTAGTTCAAAAATAAGTCAGAAAATGACCACTACAGCGACTACCGTGATTTCCAAAAGGAGATTTGACACTTCGTCCTTCTCCAAGTTCAATGGAGATAATTATACGGTGTGGAGGATAAGGTTAAGCTGTTTCTTTAAAACCCATCAGTTAATGGGAATTGTTGATGGAACAGAACCACGTCCAGAAGCATCAGGACCCGACCAAGAAAATTGGGATAAGGGCAATAACGAAGCCTTAACGGTTTTGCTGTGTACTATGATAGATGAACAAGTAGCAACAGTCTCGGGTTGCGTAACTGCACCAGAAATGTGGACAAAGTTGAGTTCGATCTATGAAAGCACAAGTGGAGAGTATAAACAAGTCTTATGGCAGAAGTTTAACTCGATTATGGCTGATGAAAAACCGCCAGTTAAAACCATGATTCAGATTCAGAATATTGCTGCACACCTCAGAAGCCTGGGTGTGGTGATTGATGATGAAACTGAAGTTGCCAGAATAATCTCAAGTTTAATGGGAGATGCATACAGACAATTCAGGGAAGCCTGGAGATCGGTGGATGTAAGTAAACAAGATTCTGCTCTACTTTTATCACGACTTAAAACTTGGGAGCTTGAGAACAAAGAGTCAAGTAGAAACCAAGTCAGTCTGTCGTTTAATGATGATGAAAGTGAGAAAGCATTTAGTGTCAAGAAACCGTTCAGTAATTGTGCAATTGGATCTACCCAAGATGTTTGGATTAATGATTCTGGTGCTGACCGGCATTACTGTGGTCGATTAGAGTGGTTTTATGAGTATAAAAAATACTCGAAACCCAGATCTGTCAGGCTGGCAGATAATTCCTACATGTCTGTAAAAGGCGCGGGGAAGGTGAGAGTGAGAGCACTTGTTAACAAGAAGTGGAAAGAAATTGAAATCCACAATGTACAATATGTGCCTGGAGGTGTCAACCTACTCTCTGAAAATGTTCTGCTTGACAGAGGATTTGAAGTCAAAAAGAACGGAAATGATGACATCATTTATTACCGAAATGGTAAACGAGACATTGAAGCTGAAAGAAGAGATGGGCTTCAAGTTATGAAGTTTGAACCCATAATCAACAAGAAAATGTCCTGTATGATGGCCATAGGGCGGATATGTATGTACTTAAATTCCTGAAAATATGTATGTAATATGCACGTAAAAAATATTTTGCAATTGAAATTTTCTAGCATATTTATATTTTATTTTCGAACAGAGTCATGTTTTACCTCTCTTATAAGCATATCTTATTAGACTTAAATTTTAATCTTCAGTCAACGACTCATACCGTGACACCAGTTCCATTTCGAGATTTTCTGGAGTAATTTTTTGGCGTCTATCTGAAAGCAAAAACTTGTGCATACTGAAGCTTCTCTCAGTTTCAACGGATGTCAAAGGGGCATAATTGAATGCAGCAACTTCTGCAGGATTCAGTTCTTCATCTGACTCTCCTTCTAAAATCGAAGAGATTTGTTTCAATTTCTCTAGGTCGGGATTTTTGCCAATGACAGTCCTAAATTTCTCAATAACAGCTTTTCCAATATTCCCATTCACCTTGAGCAATTTGTTTTCAATTTCGTCAAGGTATTGGAGAGTCTGGTGCAATGATCCACCGTGTTCTTGGAGTTCTGTCAATTTTTCAGCAAGATGTGTAATTCAGAGAGATAAATGCCAAATTCCTCGGAAGGTCGTGGGATTGAATCATAGTTTTCAAGGTATTCACTGAGGCTGCATCGTTGTTTATGGTTTCTATAATATCCTTCATTTCGTTGAAATGTTGACCATAGAATTCAGTAGCCTTCAACCATGTTCCCCATCTGGTAATCACTGGGTTCGGCGGAAGGGGAAGGTCAGGACATTTCTCCTTATAAATAGCGATTTTACTTGGGGCCTTCTTGAATGCAGTTTTCATATTTGCGACAAACTTATCCACGTCTGGGAATAGGGAACGTATTTGCTCGGCAACTCGATTCACGCCATGGGCAAGGCATGTCACGTGTAATAATTTTGTATAAATAACCTTTAAGTTTTTCCCAGCTTTCAACATGTATTGCACTCCGTCAGTAATGAACAGAAGAAATTTCGCTTCAATTTGATCTTGTTTGCAGCCAGGCCACAACATTTCTGCAAATTCCAAATAAAAGGGAGATTAATTACAAGGTCTGAATTCCAAGTAACAAATATTCTAAACTTACGCAAAGAGTCCAGAACAAGTTTTGTTACAGTCGCATTGTTTGTTTTCTCAAGCTGCTTAGAGCAAATAAGATGAGATTTGCTTGGTTCATCTTTTTTCAAGGATCCAATTAAAACATTTGCAATATATCGACCACATGCATCCGTTGTTTCATCAACCGAAAGCCAGATTGGATTTGTTCCCACATCTCGTCTAATTTCCTCAATGGCCTATGCATAATCAGTGTGATGAGTAAATTTACAAACTAAATTGATATTTACGACAGTTATTTGTTTTGTACCTCTGCGTATATCTGTGGAAGATAATTTTTTCGGAGGGTAGATTCGTCTGGAATAGCTCGTCCGGTGTACGTTTGCAAAAAGTTTTGCAGGACTGGGTTTTGCAATTTTTTCCAAGGAATTCCGGCAGAAATAAACGCCCGGCACATATTTTTATAGAAAGGCTTATTAGATTGCGATTCAACAGCCTCGCTCAGTAGGATTTGGCGTTGCGGATCCATTGCAAATTTTTTGGCCAAATTTTCATGTTTGGAAGTTTTGATATGTTGCTCGAGCTGGCTCTTTTGCTTAAATGTGAAGTTGGATTGGCAAGCCTAAAATTACATGCATAAGTGGTAAATTATTAGTAGTAAACAAATAAATTAAGTAGTACAATTAACTAATTATTTATTTAATTATAAAGTTGTCTTGAAACTTACCAAACTGACAAGTTTTGCACCGTCAATTTTTATTATATTAGAAACCTTTAAATCTTGAATCCAACCTGCATGAAGGGATTTATGATCCGTCTTTTGCTTCCCCATCGTTTTAATTAAAATTAAAATTTCTCTAAAAAACAACTATTATTATTTTAAGAAGCTTAACTCAACAAGAATATGATTCGTAGCAATGAATAACTAAACAAAAGGGCATACCTCGCCTGGGAAACATACAATGGGGCAAAATGGGTTTGTCACTCGTTCACTCGAATTACATAAACACCATTATCATAAAAACATAATTTTGAGCAAACGTGAATTATTAAGAGAGATTTTTATATAGATAACTTCAAAACATGCGTAAAAATATTTATATTTTAAAAAGCTATGAAATATGTAGTCAAATATTTACTATTCACCAAAAAACCTCAAAATATGTATGAAAATATGTATATGTATGAAAACCCTAAAATATGTGAAATATGGAAAACTATGTTTGAATTTTTGAGATGTCACTTAGATAAGACGTTAGTATGCGAAGTTTCAGTACGATCTGGTTTTGTATGAAAAAGTTATAAATACATACATATCCTCCCTCTGATGATGGCTCACCATAATTCTGAGTTTCTAAACAAAACTGCAGATAAGGAAACCGCCTATAAACTAGAAGAAATGCAAAGTCCCAAGTTCACGGAAGATGAATGCATGGAAATAATCACAGTTGAAAAGACTGTTACATGTGTAACTCGAGAATTGAGCTATGCAGATAAAATCTCAGAAAATGAGAGCTTGAATTATTCTGTTGTGACTGATGAAGCATCTTCATTCAATGAACAAGTGCAGAATGTGAAAGATGCAGTTACTTCTGTCACCGCCATTGCAGATAATAATATGGCAATGTCTGAATATAATAATGGGCAGGAATATGAGAGTCAAAGGTTAATCTCATTTGTCTCAGAGAAAAGAAATCAGTTCGTGCCGAAAGAATGGCATATGAGTCAACATGTTTGTTGTGAAAATTCTATAAGAGCTGATATTCTCTACAGACCTCTTCATATGAAAAATACTGAGGAACTCCCATTGGAACATGTTTTCCAACTAGCCGGACGACGAGATAGTATTAGCAAATTAAACGAGAGAAATACAGGGAAGGATAGGAAAATAGATACGAATGAACGTATTTTAATTCCCAAGAATTATTTCAAGTTTAATGTACCATGGTCAGAAGAATTAGAGAAGTTGAAGTTGGTCTTCAGCATAGGAATTCTACCACCGGTCAGATTTCATGGAAGGGAGTTCATTTTTGGAAGAGAAATAAGAATATACTTCCGTCAATATAAGTGTCGCGAGTATGTGCTGGAAAGGCATAAAGCGAAAGAGTATAAAACTCGGCTCGTTTTAATGCAGACCTGTAAGCAGTTTGAAGGGAGCAAGTGTGACACAAATTATGAGTTTGATTTCATTGTTTTGCTCCTGTATCTGCATTGGAATGCAACAGAAGAAATTTGCCAATATTTAAAACGGACAACATCTTCGGATAGTATTTATGGGATTGGCAAATTCAAATTTAAAAGTGAAAAACTTTGTTCTAAAGTCAACTTTAAAAAAAGGAAAACTTTTTTGTGGAGTTTTATTGTTTTATTACTCAGAAGCAGATCACGGAGCGGCATATCCTGCTGTGGATTTTGGTTATGGAACGACCCGGACAATAATATTTAGTTAAATCATAAATGTTTAAAGGGAGTGTTGAAAGTAACCATTGTATGATTTGCCCAAGACGTGTGTCAACTATCTGCATATATATTTGTAGCAAATATTCGACCACAAGTTATTGTGGGCGGATTTGCTTAAGTTTATTAACCTGCTTGACATTTTAGGTTATGCATGCATTATGAATGCATTAATTGTTCTTAGTTAAATACGACATGATTTGATCTTTAATAAATCAGTTGCTGAATGTACTCATGGCGCAGTTGAGCTGAGCATTTAATTCAACATTTTTTGTTCGGTTTGATAAGTTTTAATTTGTATTTAACGCCTTTAATTTAAGATTATGGACCACATCCAATTGATGCAATTCAGCCCCGAATGGTCAAAGAATTAATGCAGAGAATAATAATTTTTAAGATCAAGTGTATACGTGACAATTGCCGTGGCTGACTTGTTGGCCAAAGAAGGTACTCTTACTGAGTATCTTGGCCCGCAGCCCTCGATTCCTCTATCCAGAAGCACTGTAATCTCCAGCATTGCAAACTGGGCAAGATTGCAGCATACCAAATCGTGGAAAAGCAGCAAGGGTTGTTTAACTTCTAAAGCTTTTCTCTTTGCCCCTTTATCAGGGCCTAGCAGAAAGCTTTTAACCCTAGATCGGAATAATCTGCGATCAGTAATACAAACCTTAACCGGGCACTGTACCTTAAATGGGCATCTTAGAACAATGGGATTAGTTGATGAGGCCATGTGCCTATGCGGCCGTGGCCCTGAGACTGTATTTCATTTTCTCGGATCCTGTGACAAGTACTGTGCCCTAAGGTTGGAAATCTTCGGGAGGCACGATGTGCCACCAGAGCAAATAGTTACTATGCCTCTGCCCGATCTGATTCAATTTATAATCAGATCAGGGCGGTTTGTTGATCAAGTTAGATCGGTAAATCGTGAGAGTCATAACTCTGCACAGTAAGCGGTGTATACGGGGAGACTGCAATAAGCCCTAGTGCTTGCGCAGCTGACGGTCCAGTCTAACAATGGCAGGATCGTCACCCCACCAATACATACATACATACATACATACTCATACAGCTTCACGCCAACTTTCACTCTTCTATGACAGTTTCCGAAAATCACTGAGGTGACCCTGGTGGATCTTCCAAATAATAATTAAGTCCCTATGACATTATATTTTCACTGTAATACGCACACATGACTCATGTCCCGAATAGCAGCCAGCCTAGCAACTTTTAGAAAACGGTACGGGTCACCCTGTAAGGTCTGTTTGCTTACACTTTGTTAACTTTTAACTTCATATTTTCCATGATAAGCCAGTAAGCATCATCGTACCTAACTTGAGCTTTCTGCGACAATTTCTGAAAATCGATATGAATCATCCCTTAGGGTCGACATAAAATTTTTACCAATTTCACTGCATATTCTTCCATCATGGGCGATTAGTAACCAGCATGCCAAATTACAGGTTGATGACCTTTAATATGACCTTTTAAAAAATCGGTAAGGGTCACCCCCTCGGGTCCCTCCAGAGGAACATTTTTCCAGTTTCAAGTCACATTTATCCATTACGAGCTATTATCAACCTCTGTACCAAATTTCAGCTTTCTAGCACTATTTTGAGATTTTGGTGCATAATACCACCCACCTATATGACCCCCGGGTATCCAAAACCAATCAGGTTCCCAGTTAGGCCGAATTCCCCTCAAGCTTCAAAAAGTGGGAAAGAAGTACACACTCAGTAATGTACGGCCGGAAAAGTCCATTCTAGGTACAGGGTAGCAGCAAAATTCAGCCAAAAGATTATCCACGATAAGCAACAAACGACGAAGTGTTCAGAATTGAGGGCATCACAAACTTGTAAAATGTCCCAAGAGGAATGAGATGGTACAAAGAACCCAAGTGGGGGTGGTCGGAAAGTGTAGAAACTTTAAGTTACAAAATATTACTTATTGGACGAGCGAGAATGCTGCTGTTGCTGCTGCTTAGTCTTTCTCTTTCTCTTTCCCAGGTGAGCTTGATCATTCCATATTATTTGTTTTGTTTACGTGCAAAATATTACGCAAATGAGAAATAGATATTGTCCAGTAAGGATTTGTTGAGATACTGAATTATGCAAGAAAGTCGGACATAATGGGAAAAATTCCCTGAAATATTCAAATATTCTTTATTCTCAGGGGAATTTTAAAAAATTCCCTGAAATATTCGTTATTTTCGAGTAATTTCGGGAAATCTTAAAAATTTTCTGGGGGTAGGGATCGCGAAAACCCAAGGCATTTGAACGATGCCCCCAGCGATTTATTTTTTAAACCATATTAATAAGTAATATATTTTATGTATAGCCAACATTACTACATTTGGTGATACCGTTAATGCAATTCCTTTTGCACAGTGCGGGCATAACGAGAAAGGATTTAGAAACGGTGAAGGGAACTGTGGCAGGTGGAGCACCGACTGGGAAGAGCCTAATTAATCTTTACATGGACAAATTTGATCATGGAATTATTTATCAAGAAGGTAAGATGCTAATTTGATCGTATTTGCCGTTTACGTTATACAGGGAAATTATGGTTCATAATTTTACACCAGATAAAATTGTCAATTTTGTGATGCATACATTTAATTCGATGACAAGTTTTAGGCTATTTAGGAACCTAAAGTTTTATATTTATTTAGCCATTGTCCGTAAATATTATCTATTTACAAAAAGTAATCATCTATTGTTATCTTCTGTAGCGTATGGGATGACAGAAATATCTTCCGGGAGTCACATGACCCCAACGGAAATGAGTGTAGTAAAAGCAGGATCTGGTGGACCTCGGGAAAAATAGTCGGGCCCAATGATAAAGGGGAAATTTGCGTTCGCGGATCTCAGGTTACTATATTTTTTACCCAAATATTTTCCGTGGAAATTAATTACCTAACTAATCTACTTTAATAAATCATGGAAGGTCGTGATAGGTTATTACAAGAATTAGAAAGTCACCAAGGAATCCAAAGATACTGATCTTGTTGTTGTTGTATGGTTTATTATTACTGTGTTGAAGCATAATATAGTTTCTTCATAGGAATTTAATCGTCTTTCGACTCAGAACGAAATTAAATACGGTTAAACCCTTTAAACACTTAGCAAAAAGTCGCTAACACCTCTATTTAGAAGTTCCAAATTAACGAATAATCATAGCAAAATGTCCCATCCTACTTTTGCACAAATCACAATTATACACTTACTTTATTTCGTCAAATTATGTTTGTAACGTCAATAAATTTACTCACAATATTGCCCATTGAACAGCTAAATCAATATCTAAAGTATTATCGACAAGTGTTCCATCGGGTTGAGCAGCAACTGCATTCCCAGAGATGACGTGTATTATGATGTACACCTCATTATTGTAGGGAATAAACTGGAAATATTCCCAAGCCCCGGCGCCACCGTTAGTTGCTGTTAAGGGACTGGCTCCAGTTGGGTCCGCCGTAACAAATAGGTCCGTTGTCGTACTGCGAATGGTATAGAGTGGTGCTGCATCTGGAGAATCTTCTACGCGTTCTGTTGACCAAATGGTTGCATCCGGCTCGGCATTACCAACTCGGAGAGTTGGATCTGACGCAATTGCCCGAACGAAGCTGTTGCTGTTACTATTACGCAATTTCCCTCGAGCAGGTGGTGGTGCAAGGGGTGCGTCGTCAACACGGACCAATATGTACTTGCTTGCGATCCCGTTATTTGTTAGTTGTCTGTCAGCGGCAGTACCGACAAATCCTTTGTTAGACAAAGCTCTTAGCTGATATGTTTCGTCAGGTTGTGGATACCATCTAAACAGCTCATACATAGACGCAGTATCCTTGGTAGCGGCAAGAGCAGAAGTGCCACTACTATCCGCGGTCACGTATTTATTATTGTTAAGCGCTTGAAGGGTCCCGCCACCGGGTTTAAATGCCAGCCTGAATTTACTTGCTAGAACGTTAGCCCCTCCAACTGCTGTCAATTTTGAGTCAGTTCCGAGTGTAACATATTTCCCACTCATGACGTCCAGAATTACGAAAAGGCCTTCTGGAGTTTGGCCTGCTTCTGTACAGATATCATTGGTGAATGATTGCGACGAAATAAAGTACAAGGAATTTGTCCACGAGTTACCACCTCCCCAATCGGCAATCTCTTGTGAAAGAACATAAGCTCTTTGGGGATTAACGGTGGCATAGGCAGCAACAATTACTGTTACAAGAAAAATATAGAGAATAAGGAGAATTACAATCCACCGAAGATACTTTTATAAAAGGACTAATTGAATTAGACCCAAAACTAATTGATCACCTGACTTGAACGAATCGCCAATAGACAAGTCTTCAATTTCCTCCATGCAATACTCGAGCATTTTCTCCATCCATGGTACATCAAAATAATCCTGTCCAATAGGGGTCAGAGGGAGAAGCTGAATAGCAGCTATCTGAATACGTTGCCCGCCCCAATACAGCCAAGCACCAACCGATGCATCCAACAAGTTTCCAACTGATACTAAATTTCTAAAATCTTGCTCTGGGTAGGGTGTATCTGGATCATCTTCAGCTGGGTATAAATGCCAATATTGAATAGCTCCGGCAAGCTCGATAGCTAACAGCAGTCGTGAATAGTCCAAGAGGTGTTGATCACCAATTGCTTCAGCGAATAGAGCAAGACTGTAGTATGCATTTATTGCTTCACTGCTAGATTCTTGAGCTCGTGCCCCAGCCGAGTTTCCTAAGCCAGATGCCCAGGAATGTCCATGAAAGAAATCCATGTGACGAGTTACGGTGTAATGGGGGTCGTTGGGTGATGGATTTGCAATGCTTCTCGCCAGACTGACAAAATTAAATAAATTTATAGCAACAATAGAATGCGCCTCGAATACATACAATAGAAAAGAATTATTACGAACTGCAAAAAGAAATCCTTATGTTGATTCAACCATTCCGGATCATACTTCCCCATTACAGCGGCCCCATGCAAGCTATACGCATAAGTGAAATGATGATCGTTGAACATGTGTGAATTTATATCTTCTCGGTCCACAATACCACCCCAACCAGTTTCGTATGCCAGTAGCTCAGGGTGGGCTGGGTCAAAGATGTGCTCTACAATCTTCATCGTGTCCAGAATCTTTGGAATCAAGTCGAGTCGACCAATATGTTCTGCTATTGTTGCGAGTTGAGCAGCTCTTGCAAATTCACCTCCCCAAAAGTAGTAATTCCCTGGGATGCCTAGGGTGGGGTTGTCCACTTCAATTTGTAATGTCCTGTTTAATTCGTTTATGCAAGAAGGATGTGGGGCATTTGGAGTAAACCATTTGATTGTAGGTAAATTGTGGCGTTGTGTCCATACATTACCGCGTACACCCCTCATTTTACCTTTGATGGTCATGTACTCAATTGGCATATAGTTTGGGTTTACAAGAACCTTTCTGTGTGCAAAGTCGTTATAAAAGTTTTGTAATAATTTATTACTGATCTAAAAACTTATTTAATACTACTTGCATAAGTTTACCTGTGGTGAGGCCAGGACAAAATCAGCAAATCCTCGGGATTCCCCCGCTCCAACTGCCACGTCCACGTTTGAGTGCTGATGTCTCCGTCAACACGGTAATCCATAACTACGCCGTATGGCACAGATCCTACATGTGTATCGAGTATGGCCTCTTGGGTTGGTTCGGTACTAATAACTTTTGCAACCCGGATTGTTCCAGTGTAAGGTTGTGGTGATATCAAGCTTGTGTCATCGATGGCGAGTTCCAGATTGAGATCCCCATCTAGCGCGTAAAATAAGTAAGTTCCAACTACCGTGGTTACCTTGACCTTAAACCCTGTGGTAACCCAAACTACATCCGTTATAGGACCCATTAAGGATGTAAATTCAGGAGCTGCATTTGTGTATTTAAAGGTCAAGTATGGAGATCCAGGTACAAGGCAAGTATTCATCTGAGCCACTCCTCCATTAAAGTACACTAAACATATTGTTTGGGTATCCCAATAAGTAGCTTTCCTTGCAGCAATATCATCAAGTATCCCTGTAAAACCGGCTTGCCAGTCGATTGAAGGATCTTGATGAATAGTTATACCGTCAAAGCGACGAGCCTCGGGTACTCCAAATTGGAAACCCTCATTTTCGGTTTTGGACATGAATGGAAATGGGCCAGCAAGTACGTTGGATTGCCATCCTAAAGTGAGACCTGACCACCAAGCGTTTGTTGGAAATGGGGGTCTGAAATCTTGAAAGAATGGACCAGGCTGAAACTCAATAGTTATGGTTCCGCCGGGTAGAGTTGCCGGATTCACTGCGATCGGGTCATCACTTGGCCCGGTTGTGTCGAGCCCTGAGAAATCAATCAAAAATTGTTGAAACAAACGTATAAGAATTTGATTCGTATAAGAAGATATCTGCATTATACCAATCCCAAACTGTGCTGAGTTGAACAGGAAAAGTACAGTCAGAAGGATTGACCGACACATTATTACTTTTTTATTTACTTTTCCGCTGCGAAATTTTATATTGAATAACAAGTACAATTTGCGTATCGCATAGGAATTACCCGACTTTATATGCAATTTCAGGAGCAAAATTCTCCGCAGAACCTGTCAATTTGGGTTTAATCTTGGTTTGTGGATAGATAATAATGCCGTGCTGTCAAACATATTTTGATGTTCTTCACGTGATAAGCAAATGCGAATGATACGTTCATATACTTACTTGCTGGTATTGTCATGAGGCTGAATTTCATTTGGATGAGATGGTAAACAACATTCTGGGACATCGATTAATCTGAAGTGTTCAACCTCTGTTGGTCGTTGATAAAGAGTACATCATCATCAGACACGCTGTCAGGCGCTGCTGGATTCAGATCACGGGACACACAAAATTGAAACAATCGCATTTTTAGCCCGAACCTGGGCTTATGTGACCTTCGTGTCCGTCTGTCTGCTCGTCTGTCTGACTCGCGATAACCTTCGTTAAACTTATCTAATCGACTTGAAGGCATACATGTGTATTGGGAATTTATGATTTCGAAGATGGGTTTGATAAAAAAAATTTGGACCGGTGGTGGTCGAAAATATTTTCAGCGATTTACTGAGAGAAGGGGGGACCCTTGGGAATTTTTATCGAAAATTTTCAAAGTTGACGAATTTTTCCATATAAGTGCATATGGTTTCCCAAAATAAGTAAAATTTGCCATGGCTGGGTTGGGAATGAATAATATGAAGAAAAGTTTTTAAAACATTTTATCGCAGGGACCTTAGTGGGTCACCAACTCTGATTTTGAGAAATTATCGCAAAGAGCTAACATTTGGTTCAAAGGTGACGACCGACATTTATTGAAAGAAGCCGACTTAAATTTTGTAAATTTTTAATCCAGTTAGACCCTACGGGGTGACCCACCCTGACATCGAGAGATAAACTTAAGAGAGAAGAGAGAATTGATAGAATTTTAAATGGTGGTTGGATATGATTTTAAAATAGTCGGACAAATTGATACTCATAGGGCGGATATGTATGTACTTAAATTCCTGAAAATATTTATGTAATATGCACGTAAAAAACTCTAAAATATGCACATAAAAAATATTTTGCAATTGAAATTTTCTAGCATATTTATATTTTATTTTCGAACAGAGTCATGTTTTACCTCTCTTATAAGCATATCTTATTAGACTTAAATTTTAATCTTCAGTCAACGACTCATACCGTGACACCAGTTCCATTTCGAGATTTTCTGGAGTAATTTTTTGGCGTCTATCTGAAAGCAAAAACTTGTGCATACTGAAGCTTCTCTCAGTTTCAACGGATGTCAAAGGGGCATAATTGAATGCAGCAACTTCTGCAGGATTCAGTTCTTCATCTGACTCTCCTTCTAAAATCGAAGAGATTTGTTTCAATTTCTCTAGGTCGGGATTTTTGCCAATGACAGTCCTAAATTTCTCAATAACAGCTTTTCCAATATTCCCATTCACCTTGAGCAATTTGTTTTCAATTTCGTCAAGGTATTGGAGAGTCTGGTGCAATGATCCACCGTGTTCTTGGAGTTCTGTCAATTTTTCAGCAAGATGTGTAATTCAGAGAGATAAATGCCAAATTCCTCGGAAGGTCGTGGGATTGAATCATAGTTTTCAAGGTATTCACTGAGGCTGCATCGTTGTTTATGGTTTCTATAATATCCTTCATTTCGTTGAAATGTTGACCATAGAATTCAGTAGCCTTCAACCATGTTCCCCATCTGGTAATCACTGGGTTCGGCGGAAGGGGAAGGTCAGGACATTTCTCCTTATAAATAGCGATCCTACTTGGGGCCTTCTTGAATGCAGTTTTCATATTTGCGACAAACTTATCCACGTCTGGGAATAGGGAACGTATTTGCTCGGCAACTCGATTCACGCCATGGGCAAGGCATGTCACGTGTAATAATTTTGTATAAATAACCTTTAAGTTTTTCCCAGCTTTCAACATGTATTGCACTCCGTCAGTAATGAACAGAAGAAATTTCGCTTCAATTTGATCTTGTTTGCAGCCAGGCCACAACATTTCTGCAAATTCCAAATAAAAGGGAGATTAATTACAAGGTCTGAATTCCAAGTAACAAATATTCTAAACTTACGCAAAGAGTCCAGAACAAGTTTTGTTACAGTCGCATTGTTTGTTTTCTCAAGCTGCTTAGAGCAAATAAGATGAGATTTGCTTGGTTCATCTTTTTTCAAGGATCCAATTAAAACATTTGCAATATATCGACCACATGCATCCGTTGTTTCATCAACCGAAAGCCAGATTGGATTTGTTCCCACATCTCGTCTAATTTCCTCAATGGCCTATGCATAATCAGTGTGATGAGTAAATTTACAAACTAAATTGATATTTACGACAGTTATTTGTTTTGTACCTCTGCGTATATCTGTGGAAGATAATTTTTTCGGAGGGTAGATTCGTCTGGAATAGCTCGTCCGGTGTACGTTTGCAAAAAGTTTTGCAGGACTGGGTTTTGCAATTTTTTCCAAGGAATTCCGGCAGAAATAAACGCCCGGCACATATTTTTATAGAAAGGCTTATTAGATTGCGATTCAACAGCCTCGCTCAGTAGGATTTGGCGTTGCGGATCCATTGCAAATTTTTTGGCCAAATTTTCATGTTTGGAAGTTTTGATATGTTGCTCGAGCTGGCTCTTTTGCTTAAATGTGAAGTTGGATTGGCAAGCCTAAAATTACATGCATAAGTGGTAAATTATTAGTAGTAAACAAATAAATTAAGTAGTACAATTAACTAATTATTTATTTAATTATAAAGTTGTCTTGAAACTTACCAAACAGACAAGTTTTGCACCGTCAATTTTTATTATATTAGCAACCTTTAAATCTTGAATCCAACCTGCATGAAGGGATTTATGATCCGTCTTTTGCTTCCCCATCGTTTTAATTAAAATTAAAATTTCTCTAAAAAACAACTATTATTATTTTAAGAAGCTTAACTCAACAAGAATATGATTCGTAGCAATGAATAACTAAACAAAAGGGCATACCTCGCCTGGGAAACATACAATGGGGCAAAATGGGTTTGTCACTCGTTCACTCGAATTACATAAACACCATTATCATAAAAACATAATTTTGAGCAAACGTGAATTATTAAGAGAGATTTTTATATAGATAACTTCAAAACATGCGTAAAAATATTTATATTTTAAAAAGCTATGAAATATGTAGTCAAATATTTACTATTCACCAAAAAACCTCAAAATATGTATGAAAATATGTATATGTATGAAAACCCTAAAATATGTGAAATATGGAAAACTATGTTTGAATTTTTGAGATGTCACTTAGATAAGACGTTAGTATGCGAAGTTTCAGTACGATCTGGTTTTGTATGAAAAAGTTATAAATACATACATATCCGCCCTCTGTTGATAATACTGATCAGATCCTGGTTCGGCCTAGGCAAAGCTGTACTCAGAGGTTTTTAATTATACGAGGCAAATGATGACCTCACTTATAAATATAATTACCACCCATTATATTCACGCTGGTTGATAAATTTATTGATAGTGAAGCTTGATAAAGTGTAAATCATAATCTTCATTTAGCTTTACCCCTTGTCAAATTGCTTTTGAAAAACAATGTATGGTTGGGAGATTGAGTTATTTACAAATTCATTGTCGTGGTATCAGACACATTAGAGTGGGTACACACACTCAGATTTAATTGATTGAGTAATTGATTTAAAATACGAAAGATAGTAACTATGTCCATAAAAATGTAGGTAAATTGATAATATTGACTTGTACAACATCTGACAATTATTTTTATAAACTTTTGCCTGAAGAAGTTCACTGCATGTGGATAAAAGCTAGCGGATAAATCATATTTCGAACAAAATTTCCTTTGACGCCGATATAAATTTGCCAAATTTATCTCAGGGATGGAAAGCACTTTACTCAAAACCATAGACTAATAAATAAAAGACTGCTGGAAAGATGGGAAAATGTGTCCACCGAGGTGGGCGGAGCGAGACAAAATCTCCTCCAATCTGGTCGCTGCACAAACTTTCTCTTCGTGTGACGTCAGAAATTCTGCGGCAAGAGTAAAGTTGTTTGAGTGTGGTAGGCTTGAAGTTTATTCTTCCACACAAATGTACACCAATTAAATATAATTAACCAATAAATTGCCAATGATGACATCTCCGGCCGTGGTAAGCTTTTGCGAAATAATCCTTTATTTTTTATTTGTTCCTTTAACAATTTGTGTTTCTGAAAATAAATTCATCTTTTATTTACATTGCAGAAAAACCTTCTCGAAAATTTACGAAAATTGACGGACCAAGAGTATCCAGATTTCTTGTGCCAGGCATTTGATCCAACTCGACCGGGGACATGCAATAGAGCTATCGTGAAGAAAATCATGAAGGAGGGGATTGGACCTGTGCTTATGGGAGTATGAAGGCGAGGGATCAAACCACTCCGCCACGAGGGCGCGTATGGTGGAGCCAGCCTCGTTTTCCTCGACCAATGATGCCTACGTAAGACCCGTGAGATTCTATAATTATTTATAGAGGAAAGCGGTTATACTGCCCTGGATTTCCATATGATACCAAGCAGTAATAAATAAAATTTTCCTATGATAATGAATTTTGGTAAACAATTTCATTACTTTTACGGGAAAATCAATGTTTATCAAGGGATCAGTAATAAACCAGTTCGCAATTTCATTACCACAGTTCTGAGAGTGTAGGGTCCTAGTAGATTCTAAAAAACATTGTGGGTACCCTGGACACCAACGACAGGTCGTGAGTGTCCCTTGTTAGCTTATTAATATAGGGCTCCAAACGCCCAAGGTGAGGGCTTGTATGGTAAATAGGTCTAATAATGCCATGTTTCTTTGTTTAATTTCACCACCAACCTCACCATAGAACTTTTATTTTTTAAGATTAAATTTATCATTAGTTTTTTATCGCGCAAAACACATTAATATTGATATGCTAATATCTGCTCGTAAATTGGAAATGGAACAATGTTATGATGGACTAGTTATTAGCATCCAAAATTAAGTGCGGCAAAGCACGATACATCAGTAGCGCAATAGTGCTGAGAATGCTGAGAATGCTGAGAATTAATTTGCGCAATTAATTAATTGAATTAATTGATTAATTAATTAATTAATTAATCCATGATTAATTCATTAACTCATTAGAATTAATTAATGATTAATTCATTAATTCATTAGAATTAATTTATGATTAATTCATCAATTCATTCGAATTAATTAATTGATCACACCGCGACCGCACCCCCTGACGCCGAGGGGTGTGGCACCACTCAGATACACATAATTCAACTGGATTTCATCCATAGATTAATTTGCGCTATAAATCTCATATTGCCCCGATCACCCTGCGACCACACCCCCTGGCGCCGAGGGGGTGTGGTCCAAAAGTTTACGGGATCCTCCCCCTAGGGTCATGTGTATGATGCCGCAAACCGATTTCGATTAGCTTGATGCGTTCTCGAGTTATAGTGTTGACGGACAGACAGACAGACGGACAGACAGACTAACTAACCGATCGAATAAAGTAGCTTGCGCTACTTAATAAACTGAACATTTTTGCAATACGCATTTCGCCTGGTCCCCTATCGAGTTTTTACTTGGACATAGCAGGCTCTGTGCTTATTTCACCGGATACAAGCGGATTTAAAAAATGTTTCCGAGCAAATTCTTCTTACAGATATTCCTCTTAATCCCAAATGTCATTCATGCGACTACAAAAGTTGAAACATTCCCCACTTTGTCCAACTTGATTGGGAATGTTTCAAATTGCGAATTACAAATTTTACGTAATCACTCAGCCTATCAAGACTTTGACCCCGGAGGCTCTTTCACAATTCCAATCGCCAGATTAACCCAACGGGCAGGTAAGACACTGTCCTCGTCTAAATACCGAGCCTTCCTCGACCGCCTGCCTGCATATAAGATTAGCCTCATGTTTTGCCACATCCCTTCATCACAGGATAGAATTGCCACGAGAGAAATGTTCAACTGGTTCAACATTGCCGTTCAACGAGCTTTGTACGTGGGGAAAGGGCACGGTTCAACAGAAATTATTTCGTCCATGAACGTTTACATCTTGCTAGTGACAAGTGGTGATAAATTGAGTTCCATAAACGAGGAAATGAGCATCCCAACCGGGTACAAATCCCTGGATTACTTTGGCATCATTGTTCCCCTGGGTGGGGAAAGCCTCCGCGTGTGCGTCCAACCACAAGGACGACGGGCCAGGATTTCTCTGATGCGGTGCTCCCCTAAAGGGAGAGATGACATTGTCAAAGGGGTCATAAGTTTGGTAGCACCACCTACAACTTGGAGGGAGGGATAGTCACCCTGTACATTTTGTGCGGTTGTGTAATTGCCATGGCCGCATTGGTAATGGTTTTTGAATGTAGGCGTATTATTGTGTTGTTTGTTAATAGGAAAATTAGTTACTTACAAAGAAGATCAAGAAATATAAACAACGAAAGTCATGAAGATGTATGTTGAAATGTGCAAGTGCTATTATCAAAACACATACTTACCTTTGAAACGCTTTACACAAAAATATATTGATGCGATGAAAAATGTAAATCTCGGAATAATCTCCACTTTTCATAATTGCAACAAAATTCATGGGCCACCTGGCTTTACTTGTGCATTTTATAAACATATTCATCTCCTTCTCTTCAACTAAAAGTTCAAACGGTAACGCGGGGGTTGTATTTTTCTTGACCCAAAATGTGGCAGAGGTGAGCAGGGGTCCAAAGATGAGTACCGTAGAAGGAGGTGATACAGATTGTCCGTAGATTACGTGAACACGACAATTTCATGGGTAACGAATGATTCAATTTGCGCCAAATTTGGCACACATAATTTTGAAGTTCACAGCAACACATGTGCCAAGTTTCAAATTTGTACCTTTAAAAATACGGCGAAAAATTGACCCCAAAGTGGAAGAGTCCATGAAAGCGGTTTCCGAAGTTAATTTGACCCTTCGCAGTATCCAAACGGTCATGGAAAAATCTGTAATTCATCTGGGTGTCAGCATAATATATAATATTGTTAATTGTAAAGGAAAGTGACGACAATAAGTTACATCCGGCCAAGGTATATCACGGAGTTCATACCCCTCAAAAAAGAAGAATTCTGCCTCCCCCAAGAAAATTGACCGTCTCACTGATAAGGCGAATCCCCCGACCCAAAGAGAGATCGCAAAGCCATGCCAGGTATCCAAGTCGTATGTTAATACAATCATTCATCAAGATTTTTGAAAAACCGTGCAGCAGAAGGCAATATTCCACGCACTAAAACCATCTCATATTGCAAACAGAAAAACAAACAATAGGAAGCTATATGAGGGTTATCTTGCGGGTAAAAGGTCGAAATATGTCGTCACACTGGATGAGGCACTCCTATTCGTTGAAGACTGCAACAGGTCAAAAGAAATTTGTTACACAAAGGACGGGAAACCAGTATCAAACTATGTGTGCCAGAAAACAGAAAAGTTCTCTGATCGATTCATGGTGGTCGGTGCAATGACGGGCCGTGGGGTGATAGAATTAATACCTGTCAGGTCAAATGCTAAAATTAACTTCAAGTACTATGTGGACAATGTTTTCCGAAAGTTGTTAGAAGTCGAAATTCCAAATAACTACCCTAGGGGGTTGGACAAAGTTTTCATCCATCACGATGCGTCATCGTCACATACTGCCAAGTTTACCCAGCAGTACGCCCAAGATTTAAAAGCAAGAACCGGAATGACCTTGATATCTAGCTCGGAGATACCTATTAAGTCACCTGACACCAGTCCGATGTATTTTTTTGGATTTAGATACCTAAAACAGAAGCTTTTTAAGAGGAAGGCATGAACTTTGGCTGGTCTTCGGAAACCGCTTTCACGGACTCTTACACTTTAGTGTCAAATATCCGACTCATTTTTACAGGTGGAAATTTGAAACTTGGCACATGTGTTGCTGTAGTCATTCCTGTAGATATTACAATTTTTCGTACAACATTTTAACCAATGTTGCCTATCTTTGATTTGTTTTTTTTTCAGCGATTCTGTATCATAAATGGACTAGAACGGTAAGGTTGCCGCGGGTAACGGGTCGGGTACCCGTTACCCGCCCGATATTGCGGGAACCCGTTAATCAGCGGGTAGCGACTATTACCCACGCGGGTAACGGGTATTTCAATTTTAATTAAATTACTCGCCTTGCGCAGTATGCAAGCAGTTGATGTATAAAAAACTTACATACTTACAATTTTATTAGTTTATTTTGGGCCGTTGATTTATAATCAAATCATAGCTTGAACTTCAAACTTTGAAGCGAGCTTTACTTTTCTCGAAGTCTGTGAAAGCATCGGGGCAAAAATCACAATGCGATTGTGTGAAGGGTAACACTCCAATTTTGTTGAAATTTTGGGACTGTGTATCTAAAGTAAATACAGCCGACGTTTCTTGGGGCGGTTTATGTGATGGTTGGAACTGATTAAAATGTCTCGAGTCAAAGTTTACAAACCGGAGGAAACAAGTTCCAGGTCCGTTTTTTCTTCCGTAGTAAAAATCATTAAACAACAAATTCTAATCATCGCCTAATCTACCCGAAGAAATGCATTCACTTGAACTACACAATTCAAAATTTCAGTAAGATCAGAATAATCTACACGATCGCATTGATAGCCCAGAAAACAAGTAGGAATAATTGTTTCTTAATAATTCTAAGCAATACATTACCGGCTTTTAATCTTTAGTATTAATTCTACTAGTATTTAAACATATATTTACCTTGGACGCACGATCTGTCAATTAGTTTTGTGGGCGTAAAAAAATCAAAATCTATTTAAAGCCAGCACTTGGGCTGCAAGTGAAAGTTATTTTGGAAACAAAAATTTCCTTCAGGTGAAAATTTAAAACAATCGAGTCAAAATCGATTGCCTGATGAAACCAAATTTTTTTATTACAAAAAGTTGATGAAATCAATCTAATTATAGCATTCACTATTTTCTATTATAGCATTCACTATCTCAAGTGCTTATCAACCCAAACGAGCAAATTAGTTATTAAATCAATCTTATTTTGGTAGTTTGTTAATGCTTAGTTTAATTTTCATAACGGGTAACGGGTACCCGTGCGGGTACGGGTAGTTGGACGGCGGGTAGCGGGTCGGGTAAGGGGTAGCAACTTCGCTACCCGCGGCAACCCTATAGAACGGTTCATATGTCGAGAACTCTGAGGTTGGCATACGTTTTGCAGTAGACTGAATTTAAAGAGGGTCCGGTTTTAGAAATAAATGTGAACAATATACACACTCTCACGTACATAGTTTTTTCACTGGGAGAACATGAGAACTGGTACTTTACTAATTATGTACTTTCTAACTGATGGTGTTGTAATAAAGTAAATACTTAACCGAAAAATATTATCAGTTACTTACCACCCATCAACTATATGTATTTCCTGCTTGTCAGGAACACACAAACAATATGATGGAAGCAGTTTTATCTGAAATTATCGATATGTTTGTTTTTTTGGGTATATTTACATTACCTTATTTCCTGCTTCGGCTGAACTCTTTGATATGTCTACTCGACATTAGAAAATAGACACTGTCCACATAACGTGCAAAGCTGTAGCTTACAAACCACTTGCCTTTGGGAGTAATACATATTTAGAGTAACGGTAAAACTTTGATCATATCACTCCAGGACGTCTAGTGTGGCACATTAATAGATCGAGCACCTTTAATGTAATTGTAAGTAGAGCTAATATAAAATAAATTTTATTTAATATTTCTTTCGCATATGATCTAATTGTTTGGTATTAGTATTTTTTTAAAAGCACAAAAATATGTCGTCACATCCCTCGAATAGAATATATATGTATATATGTTCGGAGTATATATGTGATTGACAGATTGTGCGTTTATTGCCACATGAGCTGTATTACTGATTCCTGTATTACTCAAACTCATTGCACTTCTCTATATGCAAACTCCTTCGGTTACTCGGCGTCAAAATTGTGGAACTCACTACCTAGAGAGTTTTGTGAATTAGATAACAAAAACGTTAACTTCAGAAAGTCTGTTAATATGTGGTTGTTAGAAAAAAGGTGTTAATTTTAAGGAGTATAAAATAGTTATTTAATTAGGTTATTACATATAATGCGCTCAGTTGTGTCACCCTAGGAAGACCAGTCTAATTTTGTACTGATAGGATGTATGACACTTGAAATAAAGGCAAACAACAACAACAGCTCCCAATCTACTGGTGTGTTAAATTTTGGAAAACTTCTCATTATTCTATCTCTGTACCTTCAGGGGGTGGTCCTAGACGCCACGAGGTATATATATTCTGAATCTTCTCATCAAGACCTTTCCAAGGATACCCCATTTTTGGGATTATGCGAGACTTTGATCTTGTAGCGCGTTTTGGCATTTTAACCTAGGCCGCCTAGATTTATCTCATCTGTGATCTTCATCTTGTGGAACAGGAAATCTTGGTTTTGATTTCCCAAAACTTTGATATTGCCCATCTCTGGGATTGAGAAAACTAATATTTTTGTTATTTGCAAGTTTTAAACGCCGACTAAAATTAGTACATCCGAAATTTTGCATTATTATTAATATGCCAATTTTACCGTGCGGAAGATTGTGGAAATTTTGTTAAAGAAATCAATAACATGCATGAAAATTCATTGTCTCTACGTTTTGCTTTTGGCAAACTTAAGCGAGATTTTTTTAATTATTTAAAACATATTTATGCAATAATGCAGATACGGTTCTATCACAGTCTTCACTCTGCCTGTCCTCCAGTCTGATCTTCCAGTTTCTAGGATTTCCAATTTTAACACGAAATATGCTGAACGAAGAATCTTTGACAGAAGGACGAGTTTGTGAACCCAAAGTTTGGGATGGATTCGACTGGTACTGGGTAAAAATACAGATACAATTTAATCCTCCGTATTAAATTCTCAATAAATAATAAGCTAAATAAATAAAATAAAGTGCGGCAAAGCACGATACATAAGTAGCGCAAAAATGCTGAGAATGCTTGGTCGTGACCTTAGTCGCCATATTGCGACATGTCGACAACACCAAAAACATGTTTTGCCCAAATTGTGACACCGCGACCACACCACCTGGCGCCGAGGGGGTGTGGCACAACTCAGATACACGTAATTTAACTGGATTTCATCTATAGATTTATTTGCGCTATAAATCTCATATTGCCCCGATCACACCTCGACCACACCCCCTGGCGCCGAGGGGGTGTGGTCCAAAAGGTTACGGGGTCCTCCCCCTGGGGTCATGTGTATGATGCCGCAAACCGATTTCGATTATCTTGATGCGTTCTCGAGTTTTAGTGTTGACAGACAGACGGACACACAGACAGACTAACTAACCGATCGCGTCAAGTAGCTGGCGCTACTTAATAAGCTGAATCTTCGTAAATTTATCAAATTCAGTTTTTAATCATCCACATTGGTTTCGCAAAAATTTACCACTCACTAGGGAACCTTCCGAGGTGCCCGGCGTGCCCAGGGTACCCACTATGTTTTTTAGAATCTACTGGGACCCTAGATGAAGGACTCATTGATATCTCCGTGTAAGCTAATATTTGGCGCCATTTCGTGGCGCCAAATTCGCCAAATTTGCATGTTTTTATTTTTATAACTGCCATAACTTTTGAAATCCTGGTCGGATTTTCAAAAAAATTTCCTAAAATCATGAAAAAGAATTCAACTTTCGTATGCTATGAAATTTTTCTAAAATTCGATTGTTTCAATTTTTCTCAAAATTTTGGAATTAAAAAATAAAAATGGGGGTTTGTCGAAACTTTTTAAAAAATATCTCAAAAAATAAAAATGCTTAATTTTGTACATGTTTCTTAAAATTTTGACCTTTGTGATCATTTTAAGCCCAAAATTTTGAAAATCCCACGGAAACTGCAAAAGTTATGAAAGTTCGAAATTGGTCGAAAACGCAGATTTTTAAAGTTGGCGCCACGCCAAGGCGCCAAATATGAGTTTAACACGTAAATATGAATGGGTCCTTCATCTAGGGTCCTGGTAGATTCTATAAAACATAGTGGGTACCCTGGACACGCCGGGCACCTCGGAAGGTTCCCTAGTCAGTAGTAAACCATCACCGTGCCGTATGAAATCATTAGTAAATCAATACCACGACGGCGTATCTATGTGAATCTACCGGATTTTCCTAGATTTATAAGAGTGTACATATACATATCTTTATTTGCAAAAAGAAGGAAATTATTGATAATATCTTCTAACAATTTTACTTTTGGTGAATATTTTATCATATAAATTTTTTGGTTTCAAAATCCCAAAAAATTACATAATGTTGCCAGATTTTACAATTTGAAAATTTCTCAGTTCCATTCCGTCCCCACGTGGTACTTCCCCTTATGGAGTAAACTTGACCTCTACAGGACCACTTCAGCCTTGAGACATTGTCCCGTCAGCTCCCTTAGTGAATCTGATATGCTAAACGCGAACGTCATCTGGGACGCGAAAACTTCAAAATTATCCGGATATGGGGGGCAGGAGGTCGACTCCGCTCTCGAACTTGATGATGAAAGGAAAATAGTGTTTGGCGGACGTGAGCTTATAAATCAATAAAATTTTGATCCTATTTTTTTAAATTAATTTAAAAATCGCTAAATTTGTTGAAATTTATTTCTGAAATTCCAGGCCGCCATTCGTTCATGTTTTCCGACAACAAGAGCTACATTGTCGGTGTGACGACGTGGACGTCTGACTTGCAGCAATCTTGGGTTTTGTGGACAACGGGGAGGGAACTAACGCCAGAAATTAAAGCCACGGCTTTGGAACATGTTAAGCAATTAGGATTCGACCCAAAATTTGCTATTCAATCATAAATCGTTTAAATACATGATAGATATTGCCGTTGATGTGAAGTTATCCTTTCTTAAGTTCTATGGGGTCATACCAGAGCTGGGTAATTAATCCATTTTGGATGAAGATAAATTAATCCCAACGTTAATCCTTAATCCATAGTTGGATTAATCACATGACCGGATTAATGGATTAAGGATTAATTTGCCTAGTCGAATTTTTAGGATCAAGGATTAAGATTAAATTGGGAAATTTTGGGATTAAAGATTAGGGATTATTAATCCGTAATCCGATTATTCCCAGCTCTGGATCATACAAATTTATAAACATAAATAATCCATTCTCATTTCTCAAAGTTGTCATGAATACACCAAATACACATTATGCCTTTTAACTACACCCCATCAACTAAAGGATAGAAATCAACAAAAAATCCAATTATTTCGGCGTGAATTTATCCACACACAAATTGAAAGGGTCAACTGATAGATCCATTAAGGTATTTACTTGTGCACTGAATTACTCATGCATATCCACCAAATATTCCTCACTATACACCCCGAGTAATGAGATGTTAAATGTCAACGAGATTAATTTATTTTGCATGTAAATATGCAAGCAAAAAGTACGTAGAAACCGAGCCGCTCGCCATTTTTTGCCACTACCTTATCTCCTTGGACATGACCATTCGCCGCGGAATCATGTGGACAGCCATCTTAAATGTTGTCACATAGATCGGACACTCTGTCATGATTAAAACCCTTTGAAAATGTCAGTGGTTAGCAAAATTTTTACTACACTTCAAGTAAAAAAATCAATTAACTTCTTCTTCTTCTTCTTCGTCTTCTTCTTCTTCTTCTTGCGAAGCAATTTCTAAATGCAAATTTAAATTTTGGTTAATTTCATTTTAAATATAGATAAATTTAAAAAATACATACCCCATGGTTTCTCTGATGGTGGTGATGGTGGTGGTGGACGTGTAGATGTTGAAGGAGAATTAGAACAATCTTCAGCGTTGAAAATTATTTCAAAAAAATCAAATTTTGGGATTTTATGTTTGTCGAAACAAATGCCGGTATTATTGACCAATATTCCATAGACGTGTTCGGGTAATTTTAGGCAATTAATGCAATCCATTGTTCTTAAATCAATAAATTATTGATAAAGAGGAGAAGGATGCAATTTAACCAAAGTGAAAAATTATGCTTTGTGTTAATAAATGCGAGTCTTAAGCTGACTCACTAAAATTAAATACTCGTGTCAGTTTAATTTTATCTTCTTACATTATGTATATGTACGTGTGTGCATGAGTAAGATGTTTGAGTTAGATGAGACTAACTAACTGAATAATAATAATAATAATGGGCATATTGGAATCTTGCAATTCAGCTAAGAATTTAAGATGAAGTTTGAAAATGTTCTTAGTAAAATGTTAATCATCAATCATAGTTTGAACACATTTCACTTCATTTTAGTTCGATTTATTCAAAATGAAAATTTTAATTTTATTTTGTGTTGGATTTTTAAACGGATTTTGCATGGAAAAACCATGCAGGTTATGTATTTCGCAGAAGGGTTGTGCATTCATAATTCAGGATGAGGTTGGAAAATGTGTGGAGCGTAAGGAAATAATAAAAATTCGGTTTTCTTCTTTAATTCGGAAAATTGAAATGTGCCCAGGTAAATTTATTTATTCTCTTAAAATAGATTCTTTTTAAAATTTTTACATGCAAAGCATTTGATGATTTCATGAAACAAAAGCTTGAATGATTTTTGCTAAATTTAATTAAACTTGCTTTTCCAGAAAAAGATACTTTTTCTGATTTGAAAGTTGATAAAATAGCAACAAGACCAGCTTTGAAGAAATTAGGTCTTTATTTTATTTTAATTAAATTATATTATTCTTATCTTTAATCAAAACATTATTTTGCAGAAGAAATTACTTTTACTAATTTAAAAGTTGATGAAGCAACAACGACACGAGCTTCTAGGACATTAGGTCTGCATTTAATTAATTATATTATTCCAAATTTAATTAAAACTTTCATTTTCAGACGAAGTTTCTTTCCCTGACTTAGAAGTTGATGCAACGTCAACAACAACACCAGTTTTTGCGAGCTTAGGTCGTTATTTTAATTCTTCTGTTGTTTAATCTAACAAGCTAGTTTTTTGCTCCAGATTCTTCGCGAAAATTAAATTCTGAGCAGAGTTCAGCTGAAAATTTATCTCCTCAAACGTCAGGTTATTTAATTTCAGATTCATTTATCAGATAAAGTTAATTAATTTAAGCTTACTTTGCAGAAACGAGTCTCGTTGAGCAAATTACTTTCTCTACTCCAGAACTCGATGAGTCAACATCAAGAAAATTAGGTTTTTATTTTAATTAAATTGTACAATTCTTACATTTGATTTATTGCTGATGAAGAATTGTCTTAGGGCATGAGGAGTTGACAATGATAAATTCAGACGAAAAATCTAATTATACGCAAAGTCTAGGGAGCATTTTTGAGCCGGTGAGCATTTTTTACCAACACAAATCCCTGGTAGTTTACTATACTTACAAAGATTACGCATTTTTGCAAAATTTATTTCTTTTTTTCTAGTTGGATTGATTAACAAAACTGAAATTATCCGTCACATTAATGACGGTGATGTCCGTGATCATCATGTCCATGCAGGAAATAATGAACTTTCTCTTGCATCAGTGTCTAACTCTGATCAACCAAAAATGGCATGCGATTGTGAAAAGAGAGAGAAGAGGAAGAATTGGATTCCATCCCTCCCAAAGCGACTGTCACGTTTTGTCAAGGAAAAATTAATTTCCAATTTTACATGCCCAGTGCACAGAGAATCAATTCGTGAAAAAATTGAGCGCAGTTATTGTCGTGCAGCCGATTTAGAACTACAGCTACCTGCATTAGAATTTGGTGGGTTTAAAAACCCGATGCGAAATAATGATGAATATTGTTTTGTTTTACAGTTTAGATATAGAAATTGTGCTTGAATTTTTTATTTCCTTTACTACATGCACATACATATATCATTTCAATTTATTTAGTTTGCTACATACATATATTATTATAATAATGATTACAGAATTCGTTAATCATAATTGTTTAATTGAATTTTATTAACTTCAAATCTAAAATTAATAACATAGTTTTGTTTATTTATTTTTTGATGGAATAAAATTAGGATTCCTCCAACATTGTTTGTGCGAAAACTTTTTAGTATTCTATTGTTTACTGAAAATAAAAATAAGTAAATAAAAATCTAACAATTTAACATGTCCAGTGAATCTGTGCACTTTTTATATGATGCATTGATTTTTGCTTGTACCAACAAAAGCTCTCCATGCTCTTTCCCCATCATGTTTACTATTTTGGTTAGCCTGGTTGTTCTCTCTTTTCATCTTCAGATAATTCTGGATTTTCTATGATTTGCATGGCTCTAGTGTTTAATTGTTCTTTCAAATGAGAAATCTCTTTATCCTTTTCTTTAATTTTTTCCAAAAATTCTTTTTTGATCATTTGTATTGACAATGTGCTAGCCTGCTCCACCATTTCGCACATTTCAGATGTTGAAAAAGTATTCAGTGCAAATGCACCGACGGTTTCAAATAAAACACAAAAAACCGCGGGAAAGTTTGTTAGCAGTCTATCTTTGCAAGATTTTGTCCCTTCTTCAGGGAACAAAATCATCCTTTTGGTCCCTAATTTTATTAGCTTCTCTTCTTTGAACTGAACAAGAAGCTTCATATTATCCTCCATTCTCACCCGATTTCCATTATCAGGAAGGATGGGACATGATAATTTCCATTCCTCAAGAGGAATTTTTAAAATTCTACCTGTTACAACTGGTTTGGCCAGTGAATTAGGTAGGTCGTTGAGAACTGTTTCTAATGGGTTGGTACTTACTGTTTTCGTATTATTAATGTCGCTATTAGTTAAAATAATTGATTGAACAACTGGATTTGATGAGGGATTACTTTGAATTGTATCGGTATTATTATTATTTTTATTTTTATTAATGCTACTTCTAGTTAAAATAATTGGTTGTGGAAGAGGATTTGGTATGGTTTGAATGCTTGTCGTTGATTTTATTTGCGATAATGCCAGCAGTTTTTGCTGTTTTTTTCGTTTTGGTGGATTAAAATATTTTTGTTTCTTTTTCATTGAAGGAATTTTATGCACTTGTTCTTCATCTCCTGAAGATAAAATTACTAAGTCAGGAATATCCTTACCTAAATCAGTTTCAGCAAGATTTAATGTTGAATTTGCGTCAATTATTGCAGGTGTTGTTGTTGATGATGATGATGATGATGTTGATGGATGTGGCCCAGGAATGGGCGACTTGCAGACATCAATTTTTTGTTTTGGAAGATTGGCTAAAGAAATAAAACATCGTCTACTTAGCCATATATATTTATATATATATAACTAAGTAGGTGACGCTTCATTTCTTTAGAATTTATGAAATAATAATAATAATGTTTTAAAAAAACTTACAAAAAGAATATTGCGAATCGCTTTCAGATAATTCTTTATTATTATTATCTTCATCCTCGGAATAATTTATTATGCGCTTGCGAGAGGATGTAGCAGCAGCAGTAATAGAATATGCACCGCGTCGTCCTCTTCCTCCAGCCTTTCCTCTTCGAGTATTGCGACCGCGACCTCTACCTCGTCCCTGCACTGATGAAAGATTACATTATTTTAAAATAATTATGAAAATGATTCCTGAAATTTATTTACATGATGATGATTGCTGTGGTTGATGATGCCGATGAGGTTGATCACATTCTTTTTCTTTGTTAGCGTTTTCTAAGCTTCGAATCAAGTTTATGGTGTCTTCATCGTTACCTTCTTCTTTATCGTTAATAAAATCAGCAAATTCGTCAGAAATCTCGTGTTCACTTGGTGAATTGGATTCGTTTGTTACTTCTGCTTGTGTTTCTATATATTCCATTGTGTGACGTATATTCTGAAGACGAAGATGATATCTATGATGTCACTGAATAGGGTACTGGAAATGGTGCTATTGCTGATGCTCGTATCCGAGAAAATTACAACTGGCTGATATTTCTCAGTTGAGCTCGGTTTTATTTTCTAAATGACTCGAAAATCATGCTATGTCCTCAAATCTTACCCAGGCCGGATTTTTGTGTTCCATTTTACCTTCTATCATATTGATGAAGGGTGTTCCAAGGAGGGCATGAGGAACGTTAAGTAGTTTTACAACATGGATAATACTAGCTAAACCAACTATTTCAAATTTACGAGGTTTATGAGGACTAATAGCAAGTGAAACTAAATCAATTATATTGCTGTTTGTTACAGTTCGTTCTTGAAATTTTACTTCGCCAGTTGAAGACCACGTTACGTTGTTGTTTGAAAGAAATAATAATAAACGCTTAGCTTTTTCTTTCTGATGTATGGAGAATAAGTGAAGTAATGGTTCAACTTTTTCATTTTGTGAATGATTAAATTGTTGTTGACGTTGTTGATTTGGATTAGAATTCGGAAGATCGCTTATTTCATCAAAATTTAAGGCTTCATGAACATCAATACCCCCACCAATTCCTCCGCCACTTTGGTTAGATATATTTTCATATCCGTACAAATTTGTTGAAGTGGTTGGAATTGAATTACTGCTACTATAAGCTTGTAATGTTGATGAAGTTAATGTTGATTGACGAGTAAAAACAGATGAAGATGATGTGTGATCGTTTTTTAATTTTTCCATTAAACTTTTGTATAATTCAGGGCTAATAACTTTATAAACTTTCACTTTACAGCCACCACTAGTCATTATCACATAAAGTATTTGATACAGTATTTTTTGAAATTTTCTGAAGTACTAGACAAATTATAGGTTCAATTTTCTTCCATCCCTTTAAAATAAATTCTTTAAATTCTGGAATTTGCCATTTTTTCTTGAAAAACTTTTTTAATATTACTCGATGTTTTGAAAGTATTTTTTCTTCTTTTTTGGTATAAGTGAATTTTGTTGCATTAAATATAAGTTCAAAAACACTACACAAATTTTCATAGTTTTCACTTTTTAAAATTCGCTTTTGCTTAATATTACTTTCAGTTGAAAATAGTAAATCAAAAAATGGTCGGTTTTCCGTGATTCTTTGCATCATGAATTTAATGGAGTAAATATTAAAACGTCATCAGCTGGAAAGAGTGACGAACGGAAACGAAAGAGATTATTTTGGTGTTGAGACAGATCGATAAAAAAGTGTGAGAAAGGTTTTGCTGTACTTAATTTATACGCTTCTTTAAAAAATCCGACGTCGCTACAACATTGTTGTGCATACATTCCTAAGCTGGTTCCCCCGGTTAAAAACTTCATAATCACACAATAGTCGGTTGAGAGTCGACTTAAGTAAGAATTTTTTGCAAAAAGTGAATGATATACGATAATAATGCTAATTTTCTGATGATGAGATAGTAACGTAACCAGTCTATTCACAGTTTTATTTAACGTTGATTCTGTCTGCATTTGAAGGTCATCAAGAATTAGAAGCGAATTAGGTTCTAACATACTTTCATCAAGATAAGATGAAAATTTAACATCTGGATGGGATAAAGCAAACTGGATATAGTCAGGGTCATCAATGCCGTGAATATATAGCACTTTCTTTAACGAAACACTAATACACTCGTCTCTTGTTGATATTAATCTCTTAATTAATTCCGTTTTACCGCTTGCCTGAAAGTAATTAATTAATTAATTAATTACCATACAAATAAAATCAATTTTGATGAGATGTGAATTATTGTGTTCGAACTTTCGGTCCCGATACGGTCATTACAAATGGGTGAAACAGGGTTAAAACGACTTCGTTATTTTTTAAGTTCATTTTATTTCTTTAAATAATAGTAGTAATAAATTATTCATAATTATTAACAATTTACAAAAGTACACTCACTCACACTATTAGATAAGTTAATTATTCCCTCTCCTCAAAAACTGTCTCATGTTCAACGCCATCTCTTATAGAATAATGACCGAATGGAATTGAATCCAATCCATCAAGTAATAGAAATCTGGATTCAGAAATAGGGGTGAACATTTTTCTCATACTAAAAATATTATACATTTGTAATTTTAAGCTTGTCATCATACGAACTTTAATAGGAGGTTGCAGTCGAATATTTAATATTGTATCTTTATATGTATCAAAATTAAATCATTTTAAAAAATTTTGTGGCAAACCTTTCATTTTTTTAATTTCACCGTATGAAATTCCTTGTGGACAGTTTTTTAATATCTTGATTGCATAAACTTTCTTTTTTAGCACTGCTACTTCGACTATAGTATCGTGTATTTCAACTTTCGCTCGCCCAGGTACACCTTTTATGCAATCATAATCAATTCCATCGATTCTCTTGTCTGTAGGACAGTTACTAAAGTCAATCAACTTTTCACCAGGAGAAATATTAACAGAATCTAATTCTTTTACGAAATTTTCGCCTTTGAGTAGTTGAAGTGTAAATAAACAACTGTCAGTATCACACATATTAAGACGAATACGAGAATTAAACTTTGTTTTCAAGGATAACCACATTTGATAAAGTCGAGACCGACCACGTGACATTATACAGCTGCCTATAATTGCATGATTATTTAGAATAACTTTCTTTTTACTCGTTTCAATAAGAACTAATCCCTTATCAATAATGGTGAAATTCTTAAAATTTGGACTTTTTAAATGCCTCAGTGCAGCGTCATAACTAGAAATAAATTCTATATGACGATAGCGACTGCTATTTTTTAAAAAACTTCCAAATACACTATTTGCGGTTAATTTATCTGTCAATTTTTGAGCCTCATCAGTCGCTGCTGCTCTGCGATCGATCGAATTTTGAATAAATGAAGCTAAGAATGGGGCCTGATCATATTTCCAGATTTCTAAAATTTCTATTTTAACATGATTCTGATGCATTACTCTAATATTTGGGAGAAAGTCAACATATCCTTTTTTATCATAAAGTGTACAGAGATATTGTTCCTTGTCAAAACTACTACTTAAATGTGGGAATTTTTCCAACATTTCTATTTGGACAGACGATGCTAAATCTTTCGAAATAGTTATTCGCTCAGGGAATGGTGGCAGGTCGCCCCATAAAGAATCGTGAAATTCCACAGGTATTGTAGCATTAATTTTCATTAAATATCCATGAGGACCATCATCAGGGTGATCATCGATTTTAAAATCTAAACATTCTTGTGGAGAAAGTTTACGATAATTTCCAATTGGTAAAGGATGTAGCATTGCCCACGCATATAGCGATGTGAGATCAATATACCCAATTTGTGTCACAGGTAACTGAGGATCGTAATATCCGTCTAAATTTGGAATGTTGCATTTTGAATATCTAAGAGGACAGTTCACAACGCCTCCTCTTGTAGATAACTTAACAAGATGGTATAACTCTATATTTTTTACATATTCCAATTTCTGTTTTGATGAAGCCAAAGCAGCTCGAAATGCTAAACTTGGTAATGTCACAAATGCTAACGGTTCTATATTATATAATTTTGCACATTGTTTTCTATAAGCTTGTAATAAGTCCGCACATGTGGATACGTCTAATAAATTATAAATTCGTAAATAATCATTTAATGACTTACAGTTAAATGATTTATAAATGTTATTTGCGAAGTTATACAACTCCTGGGAAATTCCTGAATTTTTTAACTTTGAATAAAAGCATTCGATTGGTGGCAATTCATCAGCTATGGTATTTAAATTTGTCGGCGTGACATGTTCGTATGGAAAAGTTTGCTTAGAAATTAAAAGATCATATTCTTTTTGTGTTAAACCCGGAATTATTTGCTGAGTACATTTAAATAAACTTAACTCGCTTTTTAATTTTGATATT
Source organism: Folsomia candida (assembly GCF_002217175.1). Taxonomy (NCBI): domain Eukaryota; kingdom Metazoa; phylum Arthropoda; class Collembola; order Entomobryomorpha; family Isotomidae; genus Folsomia; species Folsomia candida. Next base: position 9,312,943 of record NW_019091197.1, on the reverse strand, counting down.
AAACTACCTAAACTAAACACTAAATGTTTTATTGAATCTAATATTCTAATTTTTAATTTTCCATTCTGATATAAATCTAAAAGCAAAAACTTTTCTGATGTTTTGCATAATAATTTAATATCTTCCTCTCGCATTCCTGCTTTCAGACAACCTTGAATGACATATTTTGAATCAAAATGTCCACCATTATGAAACCAAACAGTGAGACAATTTCGAGACTTTAAAGAAATATTACATCGGTTATGGGCTGGACCGAGAAAAATGCCTGGTTGAATTATGTCATTGTTTCTAAAACTTCTCATTTCATATTTCCCATGATAATGATGACGAACTACTGAATTTTTGCAAAGCTTTTCACCGAACTGATACACTTGTGTTGAAAATAAGTTGAGTTTGCTTGAAGAATTTTCCTGCTCCTCCTCCTCATCGTAATCACCTTCATTGTCTAATTCCATAGGTTCACCAGATGTACTTGCTCGAGTTTTTATCAGCTCCTCATATGTAGGTCTATTATTTTTTATATCAAGAGGTTCGTTGCAAATTGTACATATATTTGTTGCTACATAACTAAACCAGTCAAGAACTTCTTTGGCTTCCTCCTGTGCACCACGTATCTCTCTTTCGCTCTGCATCTGGATCCTCTTCCATCTGGATCGCGGGTGTGCCAGGGCACGTAAAGTGTGTCCAAGGCCTTATCGCCATGTGAGCTTCGTCCACTCACACCCCATCTGCGTGTCTAGTGACACCCCCTGCCACACCCGTCCCAGCAACGACAAGCTGAGCCACCAGGCGAAGATGGATTCGCCGGACCCAGTGCACAGGAGGATCTACGCCATGGAAGGACTCCCCCAGGTAGGTTTTTGTTTGGTATATCGGGGTGGTGACCGTGGGGGGTGGTTAGTGGAAGAGTGGGGGGAGGGGTCGTGCATGGCGGAGGGCGGCATAGTCGGGTCTACGGGGGCCCCATGACCTGGATGTGTCGCGATGGGGGAAGGGGCAAGTGGGGGGGTCATCGGCCCCGGCTACGGCTTCCATGGGGGACGTGGGTTTGACCCTGCGGTCCGTGGACGCCCCCCGCCCAACAACCTTCAACTGTCTACTTCTGCCTGCACGACGCCACCCTCATTTGGATACCACCACCACCCTGGAATCCGCCTATGTATCACTGCCATTCATTCTCCTATCTGGGTGTCCGGCAGTATGGGCTGAATATAGTATTGGGCCACTTTCCCAATACTTGTAGAGGTTTTCCGAGACCATCACCGGTTTTCCCTCTACACCCACTGCTGCATACATTTTATCATTTGATAATGAGCATATCATGTATGTTTGTAATGGTGTGTCGTTAGCCTGTATTGGGATGCCGGGTGCTACTTGTGGATAATGCCCACAACTAAGGACATAGTTTTAGAGATTGGCTGATTTGTATATTTAAAATGAAATCATGTATGCATGTCTGAATTTTGTATGAATTGTATGAAATGAATGAATGATGATTGTAAAGGCTAACGCTATATCAATCTTGAATAAACACCCTACAAAAAAATCTATCTAAAAAAAAAAAAAAAAAAAACTAAACCAGTCCAAGTAATCCATCTGGGGAACGTTTCGATAAACTGAGCATTGTTCTAAATGTTCTTCAGCCAGTTGAAATAATTCTTGAATAAAAACCTAAAGTAATAATAATAATTATTATTATTATTAAATAATAAGAACTATATCATGTCATGTATTAATTGTGTTAATTTAATTTAACTTCTTACTCGATCGCAATCCTCCCCCGATATAAATCTTTTCTTAGCCACATTCTCTCCTTCAATCAATAAATAAGCCACAGAAATAGGTACATGTTTTTCTTCAATATTTTTCTCAGTATAGCAATCGCCAGAGAGTTTTTTAGCATAAGTCTCAAAATCTGCACAAACAAAGCAGGGAAAAGTGGCTTGATCAGATAAAAGTTTATATGTCACATAGGTTTCTTTTGGAAATACAAGTCGCTGAGGAGAATCAATTTCACAAGCATTTAAATGTTCAGATAAATCACTTTCTGTTTGATGAGAAATAAGGCACCGATTACAAAACCGTCTTATATTTCTGCTTGTTTTAGAAGTCATAAAACGATCAAAGTCTGTAATTAGTGCAAAATGCGTTTGGGCTTCATAATTTTTTCCTTCAAGTAAAAGTAAATCCATATGATATTTAAGTTCTTTATCAACAATTTTAACTGGATAAATTGTCGAGTCCTTATCATCGTGACAAAACAAATTAATGGAAAACTCGGAATTTGTTGCTTCAAAAAGTTCTAGATCTTCAAATTCTACTCCAACATTTAAATCCAACATTGAAAAATCTATATATCGACATTTTCGATTATCTTCATCCCAATTCATGTTCATAAATTGTTTATATTGATTCATTTTCTTAGCCTCGGAGGTTGTAGATACGCCAGTATACACAGAAATGGCCAGATATGGGAAACACAAATTTTTAGTATTAGTTTTTAAATTTAAAATTCCTTGTTTATTTTTGTAACACTTTGGTAACTCAATAAAGCAGCCAACACGAAGGCCTGGTCTTCTTGCCACTTTCACATTTATATCCAAAAATCGAACTACGGACCAAGAGGAAGATAATTTTGTAAATACGGATAATTCACCAATTTGCTGTGCTGCTGAGCGAAACAACCATCGTTTGATTTGTCGTGGATTAAGAATATGTTCCATTTCTGATGATAACCAAAAATTTCTTTGTTCTTGGGTAAAATTATTAATTAATCTCACTTGCAAATTAATTAAAGTTTGAATAGTTCGAAATCTTATCAATAAGTTTCTTATCAGATTAGTCAAATCTTGCTCTAACGCACGAAACACTGCTTCAACTGATACGGTGCGAGGCGCGGAAGGAATTGAAAAATGAAAATTAGAAAATGAAAAATCTAATGCACTTTCTGTTAATCTAAGCCGATGACCAGAGTGAAGAGAATGATTTTCAGCTCCTAGACCTATATGTCCATAATTTAGACACGGTTGATGCATCCGTAAATTCGTAAAATGGTAGTCACAATAGTTACAAAAATGATTCTGTGCTAAATGACGACGAACATGACGAGCAGAAATGCAATTTAAATTACACAATGGACACGGTCTTTGTATGTGAGGAGCCATGCTTATTTCTTAACCTTGTTCCTAAACTGATAACTTTAAAGTAAAAGCAAAAAGCACTTCTCGGTCCTCTTTTTCTCCAGTTCAAGTTTCTCTTATTTTCTCTGATCGCTTGCGCAAAAACAAGCAAAGTGAAATAAATAAAATTCTACTGAACATTCTTCGCTCATTCTCTTGTTATGCGTTGAACTAAGAAAATACTAAAAATGCATAGGCAAATAGCACCACTATCATCCCCACCGACACCACCAGCTTCTCCTTCTACGCAACCAACATTATACTTTACACGTTTAACAGAGAAAGCTTGGGCTCCAATACAACTTATCCATAAGTCAGCTGGATATGATCTTAGAAGGTGAGACAACCATTAGTAATACAATTTTCCATAATTAAACTAACTTTATTTTTAGTGCATACGAGTATACTGTTATCGCTTATGGACGGTGTCTGGTTTTAACGGATTTACAAATTAAAATTCCACCTGGATGTTATGGTCGAATTGCCCCACGATCCGGTCTAGCATGGCTTTACGGAATAGATGTTGGAGGTGGAACAATATATCATAATCAATTAAAATTAGGACCAATGTTAATTGAACATGTTGTATTGCTTCATTAGCCGGCGTTATAGATGAAAATTACACCGGCAATATCGGGATTGTGCTATTTAACCATTGCGGAGTAGATTTCCATGTTAAGTATGGTGATCGTGTTGCACAATTAATATGCGAAAAGATCGAGTATCCTCTTCTTGTTGAATTGAAGGTAAATATAAATCGAGAAAAAAATATATAATGTAATGCGTAATAGTTAATTAATTAATATATGAATAGACCCCGAGCGAGGAAGATGATGATGATGACGATAACGATGATAAAATAAAAAATAGTTTGGTCAAAGTCAAAGCTACACGACATGATAATGGATTTGGATCTACTGGCATATAAAGTTTAAATTATTTCAAATACAATTTACAATGTACATGCATTACTTGATGATTATTAAATAAATATCTCAGTCAGTCAGATAAATTTCCTGATTCATTTATTTCATCATTCACATTTAGCGAGTTTAATTGATTTGAAATACTGCATTCTTACAAGTATATTGCCGAATTTACACTTTAAAAAACTATTTACGATCTTCTCATTTTTATATTTACTGCTAAAAAAAGTATTTAATGTTTGAGAAATGGATAACCCTCGTAATCTAAAGTGAATATATCGCAAACAAAATCCACCACATAGTAAGCTTGAATCTAGTTGATGAGAAATACAATTTTGCACTGGATTCTTGGACTGTAAATATGCAAACCATGTTTTATTATATAAATGCATATTTTTAGCATAAGAATCATATACTTCGTATTCATAACTTAATTTTGCAACAACAATATAATGTGAACCTCTTAAATAAGACGGATCTAAATTTACAATTAAAATAAATACATATTTCTTCTTTTCACTAACTTTTATAAAATTCTCCAATTTGTCGCTTGATATAACATCAAATACAACATTTAACTTTCCTCTCATTATCAGTCTTAAACATTCATATACCTGTACGGAATTCATATTTAAATAATTCCTTGATTTATAACCTCAACCTCTCTGTGTTTTGTAATAGACAACAAAGCACTCGATTGACTTAAAATTATTGCAGTTACTTGAGAGGTAAGAGCAGTTGAAAATGTAATTTCAGTTTTTAAACTTCCAATCTGATCAATTCCTCCTCCCATTTGAGCATTTTCAGCATTTCCTGTCAACGCATAACAATACGTTACCATCTGAATAATTTTTTCGGCTAATTCCGATTGATTGCTGTTCTAGATTTAATCCATTAACTAAGGTTTGAAACGCTAGCAGACAAGTATTTGGATAATTCAACGAGAGATTTCTATATTCCAAAGTTAAATTGTCCACACTGATTGAAACATTTGAGCAATTAAAATGTTCAAAGTTGTAAGGATTTTTATTAATTTTTGATTGAAACCCGTCACTGTTTGTTAGTCCAATACAAATTTTTCCCGGAAGTCGATTTGATGGAAATATATTCTCAAAAATTACTGACGTTGAAGTTGCTGCAATCGTAAATGTTTTAATTTGATTGGTTGTGTAAGAATAAATTGCGTTTTGACGTTCTAATAAACGACTGTGCAAATCTAAAATCTTTGGATGTGGAATAATTTTTTTAACAGGAACCTTTCACCTGGTACTGTACATACCTTTCTGTATACAATGCATGTTTCTATTTTCTTTATTTTATATAAAAACTAAAACACAGAATGATAATATGGCACTGAATAGGCAAATTCACTCTCCTTTTTAAATTAAGTTACGGAGTAATGCCACAATTTGAGTAGTAAACAAATCCTCCCCTTCTCAGAAATTGCGACGCCAATCTTGACAGATTTTTCTCTACAAAATTGTCAAGTGCCGAGCTTTCACTCGATCAAATCTAAATTAATGAGAATAATAAGGTGTACTTGTACAAAGAGCATTTATTCGCTATCTCCCAGTTATGCATGAATGTATATACATACATATGCACCTATATTTCTTTTTCAATGCATGATTCACTAAATGTTTGAATATTTACATATGAAGATAACGCCCGAAATATAATAGGCCTTCATTTATTCTCGCTTACATAAATAATGGGTTGAAATATTATTAGTAGGTATCTTCACTCATTGTCATTTTTATTACTTTGAACACACTGGACGAAAGCATGGCGTTTGGAGTGCATATTAATTAAAATCAGAACAAAGGGTGCAAAATGTGGTTTTCGATACCTATATATTTAAATATGTATACTACAAGGTTGTAAGTAGGTCGTGTGCTTATCCTTAATGAGATGAGACTGCATGGACTGAAATTTTAGGAAGATCTACATACATGCATTGCTGATATTGAGGGAGAAACGTATATATGCAAGTCTTATGTGAATTGATACTATTTAGCATGCAGTGCAATTTGAGACTAATTAGGACTTTATTAGTTGATTGATAATGATATTCGATGACTCTTCCGTATGCTCGTGGGTTTGGTTCGTTAGTAATATTTATACAATGTTGTATGATTTCATCTTTTGCAAACCTCTGCATCATCCATTGTGGGTGGAACGTGAGGACTTTGCGTGCATACTGCAGACTGTAGGTGTAATTTATGGTGACGATTTCACTGGTCTCCTGCAGCCTAATTTTTAAATTATAAACAATAGGATAACCGTAGTAGTATCAGTATCACATATGAGCATATTGAGCATACTGTGCACTAGCTCATTCATATAAATATAGTGTGCTAAATTAATTATATCGCCGTGAATATGAGGGATCGCATGTGTGAGACAAATTGTACACTATTATTCCCATTATTCTTATCCTTCAGATTATAAAATTTGCGTTCGCAGAGTTACTATTATTTGTTTTTCTGCGTTGCAGATGAATTCCATATCCGTTTACCTGCGAATTTAATACATTAGGGGTTTACAACAGGACGACTTATAAGTGGAATTTTCACTTATAAGTCAATTTCACTTACGCATACACCACTTATAAGTGGTGCAGAAATAAGTCGTCTCGAATGACTTATTTGTAAATAAGTCGACTTATAAGTCGATTATGTTACCCCGCGAGTTCTCACTTCGCCCTTGTTGATTTTATTTTAGTTGAATTTACTTAATAAATACTTTAAAAACATATAAATATGTAAGTTAGCAGACATATAGCCATTAATGGTTTAAAAATATATTTTAAAAAATATATTTTTAAAAGTTTTTGGCGTTTGTGAAATCAAAATTGAAAGGTTGTAAAATTGCGAAGTTGAGAATTTCTAGAAGAGCATTCAACGCGCAAGCACTTTTAAGTGATTTTATAAATTGACTTATAAGTGACCGCTAAAAAATTTTCAGACAGTTGTAAACCCCTATTGTCTTGTTTGTTTATATACTGCGTTGGGTGGACTCCAAAATAAAGGTACTTACATATTCGCACTGTAAGAATCGTACATAATTGACTCACTTTGCGAAGGATGTTGTTAGTATATTATTTTGCCGCAGTTGTTTTCCGCAGAAAAATTCTTGATTATGCAGACTCTCCCTTTACGCACGAATAACATACAGAAATGAGCATGTATGTACAGAACATAATATTGCGCGCAGAAATAATAAAGGATTGACTTGATCAAGTTTTCATGACCAGTCGCAACTTTGTTTATGAGTATTGAGTTTGTTGGTTGTGGTGTTGTTTTCGTAGTCAGTCAACGTTGTCCACAATTTAGAATTATCCAATCCAATCCAGTGTTGAAAGTCCGTGCTCAGAATAGGTTTTCCTTTATCTTTTCATCATCGTGAACGGGTTGGATGTGGTCTGTTCTCGCACTGTTTTTACTCTTATTTAACAGGCATGAGTGGTGTGGTCTCATTATACGTAGGTATGACCGCTGGCCATTAAAGAATACTTTGTTTGCTCTGGACGGAGTCCATGACCGATTCAGTATCAGGTTCATGGTTACTCCACAGTGGTAGGATTTTTACCTGTAAAAACAATAATCCAGACCTAGATATCTATTACGGTGCAGACCGAAAATCATGGCTAGGAGTCCCAACTTAGGACAATACAATGTTGTGTCTTTGTACGAACGTACATGTGCTTCTATGTATGTATATGTGCATATTTTGTCTTAAAACGCGATACAGTAGTGAATTGTAGTGGATCATCGTAAGTCGTCCTGTTGTTAGAAACATGTACTAAAACCTTTAAAATTGACCACTTGAAGCATTTCAATCTCTTCATGGTCTTGTCACATTACGCCACCAGTTCAATTAACTATAAAATTCCTAAATTAAATGCTTGAGGTTAACAACACCCTTGATACACACCCGGGCTGTCAGTCGTTGCTGTGTGACTTGATAAAAAATTAATGTAGCAGAATCTCGCCACGTGCCTTACGATGTCAGGTCCCCAGATTTATATGTTTTGTCATGTGTCACCTTCTTAGCGCTTCTTGTTTATCTTGGCTTTCGACCGAAAACATAGTTTTATCCTTGCAACTCTGCTTTTTGCCTTGTTATAAGATTTATTGTTTCCAGATCGATCTCGAGTCTCTTCTTCTGTTCTCCTTATTCCAAAATTATTTTTTTATAGATATTTTGACTCAACACTGTAAACGTAAACCACTAGCCGGAAGAGGAAGCAGTTTTTTTAATCTTGTTCATATAAATGAGACTTCAAAAAGCTTTTAGCACAAACATTTGTTTGCATTTGCTTGTTCTCGAACACGTGGATAATTTCTATTTATAAAATTATAGAGATCCATCCATGAATTAAAAAACTATACAGATGCTTAAAATGATAGTTCTTTAATCTCACACACTTATTGTGCATAATTTTTTTTACAAAGTACTGAAAGATTGCGCAATAGTTCTCTGAAATTTCTCTAACAAGATTGCTCATTTAAAAAAAATTCATATATTGTCCATTCTGACTACAGACGACTACCAACAGTTGTATTTAAAAGCGTAGCACACATATTTGTATGATCCTATACATATAATGAAGATATGTGTACTGTTCTTCTTGTTAACCCACGCTAAAGGTAAAGGTTTCCTATTTTTTATGATGCCACAGACTTTGCGATATCAACATTTTGTACAATTTAATTTCGCAAGGCTTTTGTGTATCAAAGCTTAATTAATTCTCGGCTACTAAAGTAATGTTTCAATAATGAGTTTTCTCGCGATTTTGCGATACTGAAACAAGTTGAAATACTATCATGTGTAACGATTAATGCATTAATCGTTAAGTAACCACATGTGGTTACTTGCTTTTACTAGTTGATAGTTTGAGAAAGCTATTAATCTCGAGTAAAAATTGTTAACCGTTTCTCACCAACATCAAGGTCAGCTCTTGCTACAAAATTTACAATTGCATTTTGTTAATTGTAAAAAAATAATTTTGCGTCCAACTATTTATGTTCACTAGGTGCATACTTCGTGAGAATTAGGAAAACTTTATCGCATATATCGGGAATCTTGAAAATGTTGCAGCTTAATATATCGAAATCAGTGTGGTGAAAAATAAATACATAATGTGAAAAATATTAAAACGCAGTAATTAATAAAATCCTGCAATCTAATGAGATGCACAAATAAGTGATTGGTGATTTATATTCCTTTCCTCGAATAATTTTCCACGCTAATTGCAAGCTCTTACGACTTCAGTAGCCTAGTGTTAAAAAATATATAAATGCACGACGACGCGTTGCTTTTGATTACGTAAGGTCGCGTTAAAAGTATTTTTTGTCGATTCCTTGATTTTTAATATCCTACCCTTATTATACTGGGTATTCTGCGTAGCATGTAGAATCTTATCATTATATTTGTTCTGTCACTGCTGTTGTAAATTCGCAAATATTTATCACCACTTTCGCCACATGTGACATGCAGATTATACAAGTATCAGAACATCTGGAAAACGAAAATGTCCATGAACACTTCTTTGGTCAGTCATGAGATTCTTAAAAAAATCGTATCCTTTATTTTCATGCCAAGATTTCTAAAAAAACATTACAGAACTACTGACACTGGACATTAGTCACGCAAATTTCCTTAATGGAAATGAGTTTTATGATAAGCGGAGTTGTTTGAAGTGCTGCTGGATGTGCAGATTTGGGGAGAATTGAACATGTAACGATTCTCGTGTGATTCTTTCATATCTCTCTCCTTTGAATGGAGAAAGTTTATGGAGTGAAAGTTGGACGTGGGCATAAAGACAAAATTACACAGTGCCATTTCTTTCTTTCCGATAGTGTTCTTTGTCATGTGATAGGGCACATGCTTGAAGGGATTCGTACTCATTTCTGCGGAATTTCATGTCTGGGGAAAGTAAATCAAGAGCATGGAGGAGGAAACTCTAGTAAAAGTTGGTCTGCTTGCTACGGGACTCATCGTCTCATCATAACGGCCTGGATTTGTTTAAAGGAGTCGACCTTATCTTTTATTCAAAGAGCAGCATGACGAACGCTTCCCATTCTCCAGGCCTCGCCGTAGTTTATAATAGTTCAAGGATTCTGTAGAAGTGGTGGGACTGTTATTTATTTTAGCAATTTTGTGCTCCGTCCAAACGAGAGGTTTTTTTCCTGTACTTTCTCAATATGTTGGATATTATGCAACGATAAGAGGTAGGAGGACAGCCAAGTATGTGGTACACATAATATTTTCTCTCTCGTTGGGTTAGAGAAAATGGTTGCAGTTTAAATTTAGGTAACACCACCTCCCACTCTTGCACCCACCTTGATAAGTCGTCTATTTACAGATAGTCTTAAGTAGTTGCTAAACTTCCAAGATTTTTAAATAGTAATTAGTGAAGGGAATAACAAAGCTAACATTTAATTAAAGGTTACGATTACTAGTGAAATGTGTATGTTCATAATCAACAGTCTGCATCATAATGCACCCACACACTCTTAAATACATATATAGTTTGAAAACTACGTATTTATTTTGCCCAAAGAATACAAATATCATTAAATTCAGGACAAACTTGCACTATCAACAAATCTACTTGTTTTGTTTTTGACAACTTGATGTTTACTTGATCTTATTGCATAATTTACATATCTTCCCTTATTTTTTCATATATTGCTGAACTGAAGTCAATATAAGATTAATGATTTTTTTATCATGATTCGATTATTTTTGTAACTAATGTTATATGTAACTAAAAACCAATTGTAAATTATAAGTAATTTGATGTATTTTATGATGAAATTGTGCTTGTAGGTGCTTATGTAATTCTTCAGTGCGACTACAGATTGATCATTGCACAAGTTCGGGGATTAAAATAAGTCTTGTAAACTTTAATAATGAATTAGGCGGATGCATTATCTTGTGTCTAAATATCTAAGAATCCCACATTATATTTGCCTGCTGTAGCTAGATAGGTTACATGAGTATATCTCATTGAATGCACTTACCCAAATTATGTGCAAAGGTCAGCATAGGATATCAAATTTCCAATACACTTAGGAAGGACAATAGATCATAAACAATGGGACACAGCTTCTAGCTAATCTTAAGATTCATGATGTTTGGTCGACAGAATTTTAGACTGTGCACATCCATAAACTAGTTTTGCTTGACATGTTCAGCTAACCGAATAAATTACTTACAAGCGGAAAGGAAAAAACGTTCACATTCGGCTCAACTACAATGTATGAGAATAGTCTGTAAATACATCAAGCTTGATATTTATTTTTTTGCATATACATATTTGTCAGTTTTTTTAATTCACACTGTTCAATGCCCTTTTACCACTATCGCAATTTAGAAGGAACTCGTGGAGTGGAGTACATTTCAACTTCAGATACAAAAATATTTTTGTGGTTTGTGAAATGTACAAGTTATACAGTTCACGAATGTGACATTGTCCAAGTTGTGGCTATAGAGTGCAGGAAACGAGATTGTTTCAGTTGTTGATTGTTTACGAGTACTCTGCACATCAAGTGACCCAAAAAGAGTCACATCCACAACAACTCCAGCAATCAAGGCAGGAGGACAATGTATGACTAAAATAAAAAAAATGCAATCTTAGTTCCCAAAAATACAGATTTTGAGACCACTGATTGGACTCAACTTTTTCCAGTCGATCCAAGAAAGTGAACATGTAACACTTTCCTAAGAATGGGCCTCCTTTTAGTCACAAGTATTACATAATCCAGAAACTATGTAATAATCGACTTGTGGGTAAATTATGTTTCGAGAAACTTTCTTATCCCAACGACTGACGTTGTTCCCCTTCAGTTATAATTAGAATGTAATATCAAGGTTAAATCACTTCATTTCCGTGTAAATAGTCTTTCCCAGCTACTCATTAGTTTGATATGATGAGTTCCAACTTTCTGATCCACTTCATATTTTTACATAAATTGACAAAGTTTAGAAAATGTGATGAGATCTGAGTGGAAAACACTCGCCCAAATCTTTCATCAGCAGTATGATTACACTGGTAACAAGACATAGCGTGGGATCGAACCAGCTTTTACTAAAAAAAATTAGCATAATACATACACCAAAAAACTGTGAGTGTGAGTTATCTATGTATTGCTTTGGCTGAGGCTGAGTTTCTTTAGCTGGAGGAATTTTTATTTCATAATAAGAATTAAATTAATTTCTCTTCGGTTATGAACAGTTAATTAGGTATCTACATGCACTGGCAAAATCATAATAATGTGCTTTTCATTAAATAATAAATGATCATCATGTCACCAATATTTTATTTGTATAATTGAGTACAGCATGAAACGAGGAGGAGGAGGCATCATTTAAAAAACCATTAATTGAGTAAACTACTTAAGACTCGAAAAATTGACCTACCGATAGGGTTCGAATATAATTTTGCGGTAAAATTGGACATAGTTATTCGTGGGATTGTAAGCTATACTGTAATCAAACAAGAATCTAGATTTTGGAGGATAAATGTTGGGCAATTAACATTAATGGTTTCATTCATAAAGAAAATTAAAGAAAGGTCTTATGTATGTAAGTAGGCAGATTCTATTAGTCCAACTCACCTTATTGTCGCATTTACCAACATAATCGACTATTAGAAACTACGTGTCCACTATACAACCTTTTTTCAGAGTATGTATGCATAATAAGTCGAAGACCAAATATATAATTTCTTGGCGACACTATTAAACTTTGATATCGCTGAATATGTATGACAGGCATATACATATGTACATATCTTCGACCAAGGAAAACATTATACACAGTCTATGGTGGTCAGCTTTCTGCAAATTTTAAGTTATAATCAATATTATTTTTAAAACCTAACGAGTACGCATTGGATCAAAGCGTCGTAAAATATTTAATCACAATCACTTAATGATATAAATGTCAGCGCAGATCACGACGCTGTGCATACATACATACACACATATATGTACATATATGGTTTTAATGGACATATAATGGCTCCAGCCATGATGATGGAGCCAAGCTAAGAGCATGATTTATTTAAATAAATACAAATTTAAGAACATGACTCCTCAGTGATATGTATTTATCAAATGTCTAATCAAAAATATTCGCAAATTACAGTTTCGTCTTTCTCAACCCTTCCGAGGTGGTGAAGTTGGAGATCCAACTGAACTAGAAAATTCAACCTTTGGATAGAAGTTGAATCGGAGACATGTGGTCCGTGAATATTTCAGCAGGATCGCTCCAATTAACTAGCTATCAACCTAGTCTCTCATCATCGTCCTCAATTTATAAATAATTCTCGGTTCGAAATCTCACCCACGGTAGCAACCACAATAGAAGGTCAATAGACGTGTGGACATCATGTTGTTCAGGAATCACAGTCTTGTGGACCTTCTCCACCTCATCATCATCCTCTCTGGAATAATAGCCCATGTCACTCCAAAGTGTTTGGAGCATATCAAAGGTATTTTTTAGTATTGCGAATCAGCCCACACTATGAATCACGTGTATCTAAATACCCAGAGGGCAAACCTGTTATATATGCAAATTGTCATTCTCCTATTTTCGCTCATTTGAACTAAAAAGGGAATTCAATATGCACATAAACCCACTCGCTGGATATTTTCTTTCGTAAAAGATTCAGTTTTATGAGCAAAGTTCTCACACAAAGTTTGACTGACCATTTTTTAACGCAATAAGGATCAAAACCAGTTTTCCGTTTATGTCTCGAGTTTTTTTTCTGAATTTAACTGCTACTTATTACGGCACAGTACTTAGTACTATACAATGTTTATTTGATACATAATATGATTATATATATAATAGCATACCCTATTATTGTTATGGACTATATCTAATTAATACTCATTATTTTAGATGTGACTCCGAAGAGATTTTTCCAAATAGAAAACGACATTCTCAACATTACACTGGAGACTTCATCCGAAATTGGTCACCAACTAGTCACAAATGCTTTCGCCATATTTTTGCAAGAAGTTTTGGGTTACGAGTCGGTCAACATTGTCACTTATGACGATCACTTCAACGTCAACTCGTCCTCCTCCATTCTGCAAAGACTGTCTGGCATGGACCTTCTGGACACTGAAGCTAACCTCTCCAACACTCGGTTAGCCTGTTTTTACGATTTCTATCTACCCTGCACTGTCTGTCTGCCACCACATTACTTAAAAAAGTTGCATAGATAATATGACATTTGAATCAATTGGTGTCTCAAGTTTTATGTGGGTACTGTAAAAACGAATTATTGTTTTTATGGTCGACTGGAAAGAAATCCAATTACATTTGACAGCATACTTGATATCATCATTTGGCATTACTGCCCTAATTTAGAATTTTGCAACTCTGCATGAAATGAGTGTCGTTATGTGCCTCGGACATGCATTCGTACGTCACGAACAGTTTTCGACATTGATATTTTGGTAAACAACATTTAGTTGAAGGAAATAAATTTAATATGTGATATCTGAGACTGGAAAATAAAATGCTAGTCTGACAGCTGCATGTATCAATGTTCCATAGAACATTGATACAACCCCATGCGATGCTGGCTCCATATATTCAGAACACGTATCACATTACCCACGTTGCGTTTAAGTATGCAGTACTTGACTAATGTATTTGCTATTTTGCTAACATTTTCTGAGGCATTAGATGAACCTTAAACAACGCACAACCCTTGATTTTATTAAAAAAGCGAGCAAATCGATGATTTAATTAGCCATTTATTATATAGATTAACCTTTGCATCCAGTAATGTAACGTCATGTAATAAGCAAATATACTAATCGGGCGAATAAATTGGAAATAAAATGGCCTCTTACAATAAGGTACATACAGTAGGAAGTTGAAAATGGTGGACGTGGTCAAGCTATAAAAAGCCATTTAATTTGCTAAACTAAGGTGAAATCAATTTTATGGCATCGTTATCTGCACATACACGGCTTACTCCACGAGTTTTATCATAATTAGTTTCATAACAGAAATCTCGTTACACCTACGTGCATTCTCACATTATAGGTATTACGTCTTGAATTTTTTACATGAAAGGTTGGTGGGCAGTCAAGATATCGAAATTTCTAAAGATGTATGTAATTACTTATTTGTTTTCATCTGCAGAGCCCCAGAGTCGCAAATTAATTTAGGAGTTTGGCTCCTTTCTGAGTGGGAGTTGGAACGATGGAATTTTCCAGGACCTTTAGAAAACTGTGGACAACTAGGGTTTCAAGGAAGGTAAGTATTGTCGATTTTTTTATTCGGTCGTAAATTATATGAAAATAAAAATGGAGACGTGTATTTCACTCGAGAAAGCAGAAGGAGAAAGTTTAGTAGTCACACAGATTTACTGAAATCTTTACTAATTGACATTGTAGAACAAGTTTAGTGATTGAAATAAAAAAATCTTATACACAGCTTTTGTGCATTTTGATGATTAAATCAATGAATGAATAATGCTCCCTTTTCCCTAATTAGAGAAAGTAAACATATGGTCCATTTAATTTATAAAAATGTTTTACATGTCATAAAACCTGCAGAAACTCATTTTAACATAATATAAATCAATCTATGTAAAATAAATGCGTCAAGCAAGGTAACTTTATCGCAAGAAAACCAATTCCTAAAAGTAACTACCTAGTTATCCGCTATTCTTCGAAGTATTGTAGAAGAATTGATTTGGGTTAAGGTCAAGTAACACCATTAGGAAGCAATAGCACCCACCCCCACCCACCCCCAGGATATATCCTTTATTGGGTGGATAATATTTCGCTAGAATTGTTCCAATCAACTTCACAAATTGCGGATTTCCCAGAGTGGCACATGCCTTAGTGATCAGATAGATTATTGAAGCAGATGTTCTAACGCTCAGGGGTTCAATTAAATGGTGAGCAAACACCCATCATTGTGGAAGCACAAGGCCTAAGTAGGTTAGGCGAACTTTGAACCTGTCGCTATCTTTCGTTATCAAAGTTACACGTGAAGGATGTGTATCTCTTGATGCTCTTGCAAGGTTAAGGTGAACGTGAGTGCTGAATGGAAATTATGAAAGTGACGACGACTGGGTGCTACTTTTAGAACAGTGCAGGAAAAATGGTGGATGGACCATAGGCAAATATTTGTTTTGCGTATTGGCAAGGCGGGGACCAGTGTCAATTGCTCCTTTCACTGTACTTTCACCTAGGCATGAGACAAGGTTGTTCCCATGCAATTTATCGCACAGCCATGCAATCTCCTCGTGGCGTTAATGAGGCATGGCTAGACAGAATGTCGCCATCATTTCAGCCAGGAACACGATTTGCAAAGAACACAATGACTCTCGGAAAGAAAGAATAATGAAAGATGTGCAGACGGAATGATTAGTGGAGTGGAAATGCTTATATATTTTCTATTTTGGTTGGAATAACTTTCTGCTCGAATGAAAATTGCTTAATTCTGAAGTCTGATTCCGTGACAGAATTTCCATTGTCTATTTATGTTGTACTAGAAGTATTTCGAAACTGAAATTTATAATGAGGGTGCATTCTGTCAGTCTGCGCATTTCTGAGTGCATTAAGTTTTATGTGTTAAGTGATTGATGGACTGACATATTCAATCAGCATTGAATTTTAGGCGAGAATTTCCTCCTACAAGATTTCACGTGAAAGTTCGTCTTGTTGCAAAACACTGGATGAACATTGTCTCATAATAGATCTTAGAGGAAACATCAATCGAAGCCAAATATGTATAATTTCTACTTAACGCTTGATCATGTTGTCAGTCTAGTAGACTGAGCCTATCATACAGGAACGATCTTTGATCATCAATGTCATCGTCTATCTAAATTTTAGACAAGTAAAAAATTACCAAAAGGCTGCAATCATTTTCTGAATTCCAACATTCACAATAGTATTTTCATAAACAATGTATTTCTTTTCTACATAATGCAGTCTCTCATAGAAATTCTCGTTGACTGGAGGCAGCATAAATTATTTTTACATCTTGCATTTTTAAATCCGAATAAGACTCATAAATAAAATAAATGAGATTGACAAGCAAAACGGCTGAGGAAAATTCTGCGATTTTATTTCTGCAAATGTTACTTTTTCCTTTGATGGCATGTCGTTTGCCCAAGGTGTCGGCATCACCGACAACGAATTTGTTTTTTCCTTGTTGCTCTTCTTCTTGTTGCGACGTTTCATTCAGTTATTCCCACCACACTTTGTAGAATAATACTCGAGGGAGAAAGTCATCTGTATGGAATGGGAAAGTCCTTCTTCACAGGAAGCAGATGAATGATTTCAAGTGTTGGCAATGATTCTGGAATTTCATTAAGTCCCATTTCCCATGTGGGTGGTTGTGATGACGGAGAAACCGGAGAAAGTTTTAGGTTTTTAATGGCTCTCTTGATGTGGTTTTCTCCTTTTTGCTCCGAGAGTGAATGTCAAGAGCTCAATCTTGTAGGTTACACAATGCATGTGATGAGACTATCACCACAGAGTTGATAGCGGCGAAATTGCGGTATCTGTGTTGGAGATATTGGTACCTCACTCGCCAGAATGGCACATCCTTTCATATATAGGAGCTTACATATCATACGCCTAAGGGACTGACTGCAAGAAAATTGTAGAAGGTAGAGACAAAGTTTAATCTATGTTTGGTATAGGGCGGCATGACAGATGAAAGCGCAGAGTTTCTATTTTTTAGCAGAATGAATTTTACTCGGCTTGTTCGAAAAAGACTGAAATTGAAACATATTACAGTTTTCATCAGCGCTGAATATGAACCTATTATCCTCCCCTTTGTTTGTTTGAGGTTTGTTTTGTATCCCACCCTTTATGCCTGTATTCTCATGCTGAAGATGCATTCAATTAGTGGTGGTAAAGAATGAAGAGTTGTGGTCCGATAGACTGGCAAAGTGCACCTACTTAAGATTACTTTAATAAGTAAGTGAAATCGGGGAAGCTGAGCCATGACACATGCATGTGCCCTCTTGGACGACCGATATCTTGGGTGGCTTTCAACACCGAAACGAAAAAGTGGGTGGTAACGACGAGTTTCCTCGTAAATAACGCCTTGTATTTTCATTACTTTCTCTCCGTTGGTCTCACTAATAGAGAAAAATATAAGGAACATCCGATTTTGCTACTTACTTGGGTAATTCATAATGTAACCTCAGATACACTTTTCGTGTGTTGCCAACGTATGGGCGAGGTCCTTCTTCTTCTTGGCAAAGCTTTTCATTAGGACGAAGAGTAGGATAATTCCCCGCGGACTACTCCATCCGTATGCTACACCGCAAAGTGGACTTTTGTGAATACTTTCCTAACTTGATTTGTCACTGTCTTCCTCCACCTAACCAACCATGGTTCTTTTGAACCAGGAGAAGAAAGGTTTAGATAAAACACTGAACATAAGCTTCTCTTCGGACTTGGAGACAACCAGAATTGTCCGGTTTTTTTCTTACATAAAGGAAAACTATGGTAGGGAGGGAGCGACTCCTCTCCATATTTGGGAAATTCTGTGGCACATGTTAAATACGAGGAGGACACAGATGCTGAGTCCTTTAATGGTCTTGTCCCATTCATGAAAGAAGGTTGAATTGGCATACCCTCCATCTTTCACCATCTCTCGGTGACAAAATCTTTCTCAGCATGAGCAGTATTAGCTAAAACCATGTGCTACATATCACTTCTCCTTTCCAATTTACTGTATTGTCTTCGTCAGGTCATTTCCCCGCATCCGACTGAACTCATAACCTTCAACTTTCTCCAATCCATTGACATTGCATGTCGGGCGTACGTAGGTAGGTGCGAATAAAGTCTAACGAAAGTCTGACAAAAACTTGCAACTTCTTGAAAAAAACTGCATCGAAGAAGATCGAACTGGGTAAATCAGGAACCTGGATTAATATTTGCCTTTGCTCATTGTCTGTGATACAGGACACCTGTCATGTCTAGAATTCTGAACCATGGTTTATCTTACCTGCAAAAAAAGTAGCCAGGTGAAACTTGAAACTTTAGTCCTCACATAAATTGAGCCATAACTTATTGAATCGTATTTTAATTAGAAATAAGTGCAGACGGACATTATTAAGCCATAAATTCTGAAACAAGGCGACCACCTATCCAATAATACCGTTGGAAACCTCGTTCTACATATTTTTTTGTTTCATTCGAGTAATAAAATAAATCGTAATTGAATTCTGTCCTCATATGTATAAATAGATTCGGGTGGTTTATTCCTCGGATGAGCGTGGTTGAAGAACATCCCATTGTCGACTATTGGAGGACGTTCAAAAGCAATGACAATCTGATTGACCTGTTTTCTCTGGACGACGAGGACTACACGACGGCCACCACACATCACGCATGGAATGCACACACTGAACGGTGAGACTATGTATATTTCTAGAGTATTCCTTGGACAACCGCACAGTCGAGTTGTGATACTAAATGATAATAACTATGTGCACAAAATGGACGAGACCTCAATATGATGACGAGAAATATCAGTCACAAATCTGAAATCATTACACCGAAAATGAGTCCTAGATATTCTGCTGACGTCAATTTTCTATTGTGCTCAATGCACAATTAGGGAAGCATGTTTATTAGACGACTGTAGTTGCCTTGCTTCTTTATTATATCTATTTAATTCTTAATATCAACCTTCAAACTTTTATAATATTTCGTCATTTAAAAATAAACTTGGAATTATCTGTATTGGGTATGCACATCATTATAACCAGATTATAAACACAGAAGCAATAAGCAATGGTTGTTGAGCAATGTCCGATCTAATTTTGGGTGGATTTAGTGTGCCGTCAAATTAGCCGTTTATGTTCACCATCTCAATTCGGCAAGAGATGTTTCAGAGAGCAAATCTTTCACCAAATCTGAATTGACGTGAACAAGTTTGCTTAGTGTCAGCTACATGCATGCCAAAAGGAAATCCGTCACATATTATTATTTAGGAGCACATCTTGTATTCCGAAATGAAAGCTCGGATCTAATTTGTGTCAATTTTCTAGGCCTAACCAATCGTGAAGTTATGCCTAACATTCATGACTGAAGAATTAATGTAGACGTATGTATTTAGTTAGACTTAAGTGGGAAGGCTTCTCTGAAATTAGATTGAGATTCATGTTTTAGTTAGACCTTTCAGAAATTGCATATAATTTAATAAGATGAGAAAGGGGACGGAGAAAGAAGTTGCGTATATCCAACCAACGTCACATCATTATTTTTATTTATGATAAGTCGCTTGACTTGAGATGACAAGAAATATATAAATCTCCGACAACATCACACCACCACTTATCTAAAAGTGCCTGCCTCTTCGTGCTGAGAAGGACAAGACCATTATTTTATGGTCGTATACTGACTACCAAATAAATATTTCACTAATATGCGTATATCGTTTGACACACACCTTTTACACCCATATAGATGATGTTCCTTTATCAATGAAAAAGTATAACCTTGAAATTTGAAACATGTATTGGGTCGTGTCCCACCTGATGGGGCATAAAATTATACATAGGAAGCAGAAACTGACTATCTCGCTGTCCTTGTACATAATGTTGAGTATTTACGGCTAAATAAAGAAGAAATGGTGCCATCAGTCACATACTTAATGATACAAGTTTCATAACAAGCTTATAATAATATGTCGCATCATTAAACGGAAAATACCGTGTGGTTAATGTACATATACAATGTTGAGTGTATGTATTTGCGGGTAGTTTTTTTGTAACCGTTATAGTTTCGGAAACTTATCATGGCTTAACTTTCTCCCTTCACAGCTTCTTTTGCCAAGAATCGTTCTGCACTAATGGAATGTTCACTCCTCCGAACCTCTGCCCACAAGGGAGAAAAGGAGGACGAAAATGTGCAATTTTGTTGGCCTCGTACCCAGGTAATTTGACCCTTCTGTCATTCTTACGACAAGCTAGTGAGACACGACGAGATCTATGTATATTATGACGACACCTTGTAATAGATGCAGCCTTTCTCAGTCGTGCACATGACATAACATTTTTGTTTACGCCAATGTTTATTTTCTTTCTCGGTCGTCGCAATACTCGTCTCTGTGTCTTATTTTGGTTATCCTATTGTTGTCGAAAACTTTTATTTTCGTTCTTATTGTATTGTTTCCAACTTTTTCATCACAACTTAACACTTAACATTCCTATGCGAAATGCGAATTACTTATTTTTTTAGTGAACTTATTTTTTTTAATTAATGTTAACGTTAATAACCACTACAGCTAAAAGCTAAGGACACGTACGTGTGCTTAGCTTTTTTTAATCTACTCGAAAAAGTTTATTGTCCTCATATGTATTTACACGTATATATATGAAAATGTAAAATTGGCAATAGAATATTTCCCAAGGACAAAAAAAACATTAACTTAAATTGACACATGTTGAAACGTGTAATTATTATAGTCGGTTTCAAAATATAAGAGCCTTTTCTGATGCATGGGGAAATCCGTAAAAAACTGCTAATTTCAAATATGAATAACTTTATCAATTCTGAACGGATTTTTGAAATTGAAAAGGTTTCGGAAACCTTGTAACATTTTCAAGAATATATAATTTCAAAATTTCAAATTTCGACACCAGTGCCCTGGAATCAAGGTCACAAGGTCAGACAATGGAAAAATTTCATTGCGCTATTACTCAGTGTATGTACGATTTGGAATTCAAAATTTGGAAAAATAACTGCAATAAACTTTGACCAATCCAGTAAATTGATTATTAGGTCCAAAGGTCGATGGGGGTGGTCAGGGGGTGTGGTTATTGGCGCTTTTGCCAATATTAACATAAAGTGGGACATGCGACACCAATATTTCTTCAGAATTGAAAGGGCAATCCGGCGGTAATAACTAAGACGTTTAAACCACACCCACCGGTGGGTGTGGTTGTTGGCGCTTTTGCTAATATTAGCACAAAATGGGGCATGCGGCACCAACATTTCTTCAGAATTGAAAGGGCAACCCGACAGCAATAATTAAAACGTAATAACCACACCGCCAAATGTGTGTGGATATTGCCGCTTTTGCCAATATTAAAACAAAGTGGGGCTTATTCGCACATTAATTGTTCACCCCATTTATTAAACATAGGATAAAATATTAATGATTAAAGAATCCAGTCACTTAACGCAAAATAAGGAATTATTCATTCATTATCCATTCATTCAGCGAATATTCATTCATTCATTGTTTATTTCATAATAAGTGAGTGGTCGTTACTTTTTAGTTATGACCATCGGATTTGCCATTCAATTCAGAAGAACTATTGGTGTCGCATGCCCCACTTTGTTTAAATATTGGCAATAGCCACACCCTCCTGGGGGTGTGGTTATTACGTTTTAATTATTTTTGTCTGATTAACCTTTCAATTCTCAAGAAATGTTGGTGTCGCAAGGCCTACTGTGTTTTAGTATTGGCAATAGCGCCAACAACCACACCCAACGGTGGGTGTGGTTTTAACGTTTTAATTATTACCGCCGGATTGCCCTTTCAATTCTGAAGAAATATTGGTGCCGCATGCCCCATTTTGTGCTAATATTAGCAAAAGCGCCAACAACCACACCCACCGGAGGGTGTGGTTTAAACGTCTTAGTTATTACCGCCGGATTGCCCTTTCAATTCTGAAGAAAGATTGGTGTCGCATGTCCCACTTTATGTTAATATTGGCAAAAGCGCCAATAACCACACCCCCTGACCACCCCCATCGACCTTTGGACCTAATAATCAATTTACTGGATTGGTCAAAGTTTATTGCAGTTATTTTTCCAAATTTTGAATTCCAAATCGTACATACACTGAGTAATAGCGCAATGAAATTTTTCCATTGTCTGACCTTGTGACCTTGATTCCAGGGCACTGGTGTCGAAATTTGAAATTTTGAAATTATATATTCTTGAAAATGTTACAAGGTTTCCGAAACCTTTTCAATTTCAAAAATCCGTTCAGAATTGATAAAGTTATTCATATTTGAAATTAGCAGATTTTTACGGATTTCCCCATGCATCAAAAAAGGCTCTTATATTTTGAAACAGACTATAGTATCACGTGTAAAACCCTTCTTTCATTGTTCATGGTAAATTGTGTAACCTGGCAATATCTTGCTGTTAAGGTTTAAATCACTAAACATTTTGGGAAGGAGAACAATATAATAACTAAAAATTCTGGGCATTTACTTCAAAGTGACGAACCGGGAACGGTAGAACCGTGTTAACGTTAAATTTCCGCCATGTTCTTATATGCAATTAATCTATTTAAATGTGAAATGACAAAAATGGGTGGCACAAGGAGTGCGAACCCTCCTATGTTGTACTCTTAACAAATGATTTCTGTCGAGGTTCACGATCCATCTAATAGCTAAAGAGTTTTTTTAGAAGAAACTTTTTAAACGCATGAGATAATGATTAAGAACAAGTGAATTTCAAAAATTTGTAATTCTGTCAATTCTTAACGGATTTCGAAAATTGAAAATGTTTTGGAAACATTGACTCAAATTAAAGAATATTTAATTCCAAAATTTTTGATTTCGATTCTACTGACTTCCCAGCTAGCAGGTCGAGATAGTCGATACGAATTCTCCACGAATTCGTCGCCCTATGTCCGCAACTTCATAGAGAATTCGTAGAGAACTTGGATTCTGCACGAATTCTCATGAAGTTGCGGACATAGAGCGACGAATTCGTGGAGAATTCGTATCGACTATCTCGACCTGCTAGCTGGGTTGGAATCAAGGTCGGAAGGTTAAACATAAAATAAACATATATATTAACTGAAATAGGTAGTTGTCTCGAAATTTAAAATTTCGAAACCTGGTATCCTTCCTGGAGGCTGCTCTGTCAATAAAATCAAAATTAAGGACATACTCTCATTGGTTGGGGTCACGGGATGTGGTTAGCGGCGCTGAACCGTATCATTGCGAAGTAGGTCATGCGATACGACGGGGTGCATTTGTTTTTTTTATTCGCCGAATCAAGAAGTTTCGAAATGTGCCAATTTCGTTGCGAATTATTGCGTACAAGAAAAAAATAGTAGAAATTGGCGGGAATGAGTTAAGGAAAACGACTTGCAACTAGTTCAAATTTAATAAAAACGCACATTTTTGAAGATTTGAGGGGCCAACCAAAAGGAAAGTTGGGACCGTTTTTCTCTAGAAAAGAGAGGTTAATAGGTGCTATTATATGTGCAAAATATGAGCAAATCGGGGGTGGTAATATTTTGGAAATTTTTGGCCGTTTTTGGATTGATTTACGGCGTACAACGTGGGAAATCCAAAATTCCAAAGGCATAAATCCATGAATAAATAATAGCAGCATATGCGGCCGTAACTTGCGGGGACACAGAATGACCTAAGCATAGGATAGTTCATGTGTGTCACCCTATAAGGTACTTCCTGGTATATTTTTTTCTAATTTTGCTTCATATTCTTTCATTAGAGACCTTTATGCGAATTTCAGTTTTCTACGACTGTTTTGGAATTTGGTGCATAATATCCCCACCACTTAAGTGACTCCCGCAGGTCAACCACTTCACCGATTTGGCTCATCGTGGAACTAAGTTCGTGCTTTTACCCAATAAACATTTGGTGAAAACTTTAGCCCGATCGAATAAGTTTATAGATAGTTATCTTAGACACACAGAGAGACGGACGAACATGACGATTACATAAGCCCTAACTCGGACCATTGTTTTTTTCATAACAATCGTTTCAATAGAGTAGGACGTAGTAGTGCGGACGCAGTTTTTTTAGTAGGGTTTTTTTACATTATTTATTTACTTAATAATTTTTTATCCAATTAGAATAACATAATTAAATTGATTAAGAATTACTATATTTTATTGTTTAATAGGATGGCATACGGACAAAATAATTATTTGTCATTATATCTTGGATGTTGTTTCGTAATAACGTACCGACCTTCATATACATATCTTTTCACTACCACTATTTTATTGTATTTTGCTAAATCGGAACAACTTTTTCATTTCTCAACAGATTTTGAACGTTAATGGCTTATTGAAGAATGATATGGTACCGGTTGTGGACATAATTTAGTTAATTTAGTTTTCAGTCGTGTGTTAACTGTGTATTCAACATATGTGCCAAATTTCATTAAAATAGGCTAATAAATGACTGAGAAATTGGACATGGTCACTTTTATTGGGTGGGTGAATGCATAATCACAAGTAGTGATTTTATTGTTACAATGTATGTATTTGCATTACTAAGAATAATAATCCAAAGAAGTGTACCCCCACCCAAATTTGAAAAACAACCGATTTATTTCCCAGTATTTATTATCCACACACATAACAAACAGTACTGGTATACAATGAATGGTGAGGTACCGAGGGACCATATGCATGATCGGCAGAATTATGTAGGTGGGACACAGGGGATTTTTATAATATAGGATAGGAAAGGGACATTTCTAACATACGCAGATTGAGTGGACACCAAAAAACTGAGGGGCAATGCCTCCTTCTTCCTCGGACACTATGTGGGTTATGTATGTATGTAACACAATGCCACTAGTAGGATGTTAAGATTCCGTATTTATGTAGGCAGTGTTGACATTACAAGGATATTTAGCTGTATGTTTATTAAGATTTGACAGTTTCCGTTGCCGATTCTCTGGTACTGCATGGACTCCGCATTATGGAGAGATCCTTTTCCGTTTCATGAAAATGTTGGTTTAAAAACAAAAAAGGGAAAATCAGGGTACACATTTCGTTCATATCTTTAAAGAATTAATACGTAAATACAACCAAGTAGAATTCATGAGCAACTTTCCATTCTCTTTTCGTCTCATATGTGGCCCAGACGTGTTCCTTGAGCAATCGGTGCTGCAATTCCCTACAGTTTTATGGTGTGATGTGTTTATGACGACAGATTTAGTTTTACAAGAGATGCCTAAAAATAGAGCTTGCATACATGGAGAATGAAGGGGCCGGGTACTCAGGATGTCGTCAACTCGATATTGAAATCGTCAATGTAGAAACATAAGTTTTTTTGCAAACTAACATTATATTGGCTTATATATAGTATTAGATAAGTTTTCGAGTAATCAATCACATTTTATATGCACGGTCCGGAACAAGGGACCAAGCCAAGTTTTTCTCACTAATGTTACCCCCAGTACCGGTTTGGACTTCGTTGTGACGACACTTGTGTATTTGAAAGTCGTTCTGGTGAAAATTTATAAAAACATATTGGTTCCTAAAGTGACTTCTTGGGGTGAGGGGGCTGGCAAAATTGCCAGTCCCCTCATTAAAACGTGTCGCTGGTGACTATAGTTCTTTACGTAATTAAATATTTTATTCTCACTAAAGATAATAGTGTCTTGTAAGTATTTGCATATATCAAGTTATTAAGTTCGGGAAAATTTTAACAAACCTTCATAGCTATTTTGCACATCTCATTGGCTAAATATTTTTTTGAGTGTTAATTTTTTTAAATTTATTAAATCAAAGTTTTTTATTTTTTTTAATTTCTAAAAAAGTTTTTCAACTTTTTAACCAAATTTAGTCCTTGTTTAATAGTCACATACTTTTGGCAAAATATTTATAAAATTAAGCAAAAAGTCGTGCCAATTTATTTGATAAAATTAATAAAGGACTTCATTGTTTTCCAGACAGATACGTATTTAAATATATCATAAGAAAAAGTTGTCCTGACAGGCAAAATCTATCGACCCAGGTATGTTGTGTTTCTTGTCTATTAAATCTATAAAAGTTAAAATCTTCCTAATTGTTTTTATTCGAAATTATAGTATGACAAATAATTTGTGCGACAATCATGTCAGCTTTTAGGTAAAAATTATGCAATCAAATTTTAACCCGACAACAAATCTGAAATTCGAATGCATTTTGCGATAACGCTCGGCATTTTATATGAATAAAATATGCATAATTCTCAACTTAAAAATGACCACGTTGTCGTATTTTCTCGACCACTGTCTATAAGAGATTAATTTATTTGTGTATTTTTTCAGCAGAAGCAGCAGTTAATTGAATAATGAGAAAGTCATTCTATACGATATGGAACAACGGCATTGCTGAAAGTTAGCATATGTATGTACACACAATTGTAATTCTTTTTATTAATTACTTTATAATTACAATAAATTAACCACTTCAATACAAATTTATTTAGGATGCAGACCCTATCAACTTTAGATTTTGCAGAGTTGACAAACATACTTTGACACCAGGTATTAAATCTTTCATTAATGACTGAATGAGTAACACAGAATAACGGTTCCAGGGTTTATGTAGACTCACACAGCACCAGAAATTTTGTAACACATATCACAATAAATTTATAATGGAACAACGTTGTTATGTCCCTATAAAAATTTAGTCAGAAACAATTCTTAAGAATAACACGATGTCATAAATTATTTAAACACAATATTGAAATTATTCTCACCATACATATGTAATTTACTGGTTAGGCCAGGATTACTTTGACAATTCTATTCTTACCAGCAGTTGATATAAATTATCCCTTATCAAACCTTTGGTGTTTTGTAGTAATAAGTTCGTCTTAGATTATAAAATTTTATAGCCCTGCCATATTTTCTTTTCTGCCTTACTTAATCATGGGAGACTAAATCAATTACAAATTCTAACAGATGTTTACGAATGTTAATATCTAGATTACTCACACGTTGAAAGCCAGGGCTAAGGAAGTAAAACAAATAACAATCCTGAGTAAGGCAAATATGTATATTATAGTGTTTAATACACATTTATATAACATTTAGATCGAATAAAAATTTGTAGAATCACAATTTTAAATATCAAAATGTAAGACTGGGGGATTTATCTCAGTTACAGAATAATCAAACCTCAAATATAAGCTGTTTTAAATTTTGCAAATAGAAGAATTTGTAAGGATTAGGTAACCACACAACAAATAATAATTGTTACTGCATAACTTTTTGTGAAACAATTTAGCTGTCAAATATTCATTGTTCTTTAGTTAATTCGTACCCCCGTCTTATATTTTCAATAAAGAAGGAACTTCGTTAGATATGTTTATGGCTTGCTATATAGTTACTATTATTATTATTAATTACTATTTCATAATTATAACTATAAAAAATTACAATTTGTATTTTTGGTTTTCAAGCAGTAACTAATTATAAATTTTTCTATTTTAGGTTAAAATGCGGAACCGAAATGATGGATCTAATGAACCAATATTACCAGACAAATGCTAATTAGACCTGAATATTTGGGATCGTTGAACTTCAAGGTTGGTGTTAAAAAAAGCATCCTTATTTCGTCACCAATAAACGTTTAAATTTAAGGAAATTGCATCAGGAAGATTTGTTTCTAGGATAATTCTTTAATTTATACATATAATGCAGTTTTAGTTGTTACATAATTGTAAGGTTTTACTTAATTTTCATCGGTTAGAGTAGCGGAAATAAATTGTGAACAATACGGGTATATTACGAATTAATGTCGACCATGTCCAACTAAATTTGCTTCATAGGTAGGATTAAACACGAGAAACGTGGACAAATCTGGCAAAATCTTTTCAGGTAATCTGTAGGTGCGCACAGTTTGACATTCATCATAAAATATTGGGTCGTTTCGTTTATTATTACTCCTACACTATCCAAATGAAAATTAGCTGGATCAAATAATTGCGTCCGCGTATATTTTTAGATTTTGAGTAATTGCTTTTTATATTGTAAATAAAATATGTAAGCAAATATTGTTATAAAAATTATGGCCATGCTGCAGTAAAAAGATAGCCACGGTCATAAAAAATACTAATTTTTTGTCATCATCGTCTCACACCATCTTACAACGTCATCTCAAACTCGGATTTCACAAACGTTTATGAAATTGGGTATTTTGGTATTTCACTATTTTCATTGCATATTTTGACAATGTGTATTGCATAATAACAAAATTTGTAATTAATATAGATAAGGCATGACGTTTTAATAATTTGTATATTTGATACGGATTATCCACAGTTTGGGATCTATAAATCGGCTATGAGGGAAGATGACCGTTATGTTTGCCATATTTTTCATGAGATTTTAAAAATTACATGGTGAATATTTCTATTGTTCAAATTAATTTTTTGACAGTTGGCTAGTTTTGTTTAGTTGAGAAAGTGTCGAAATTACCGATTTTACAACCTCAAGGGGAAAATTTAAATGACAAAGTTTGTGGGAAAAATAAAAATATAATCTCGTAAGTAATTTTTTGAATAAGCTAAATTTCAAATGGATGGCGTAGAGGTAATAATAAACGAAACGAGCCAATTTTTTATGGAGAATGGCAAGCTATCTGCATTTCAACATGGTCAGAGGTGATTTTGCCAGGTGTGTTCATATTTCTAGAAAAAAATATATTCGCATTACTTACCAACTCTCCTGCGTATTTCAAACATACATACTGATACAAAAAATTTTCTTCACTATCCAGTGGCCTATTTAAATTAAATTATTTCGTTTCTAATGTTCATCTGTTGTTCGTCGTTTCCTGTGGATAAATACGCGATGTTGATAGAGATGTGAATAATATTTTAAAAGTTCTAACTAATGCGCTACCTTGAATTCTTATTAATTACATATTTCTTGCTCCATATCTAATCCACAGGATGATACAAAAGCAAGCGAACAGATTACAACATCATGTTATTAACATGATTTATATATCATTAGGAATTGAATAAAACTTGGAAAGTACTAATGATACATTGTTACCTTAAAGAAGTAATAAATGGTTAGGACACTAATCGTATTACTAATCGGAAACCGTACAGCAAACAATTATTACTTTAAGTATTTACTTAAATGTTCTCAGTTTCAACTCTTTGTCAGGTTGAATTCATTTAAGGTCGCTTGACATAAAATGCGTGGTCATAAACTTTAAAATAAAAAATAATGGCGATATATTATATTAAATCAGTTATAATTTAATTGGGTCTCTCAACATCGATGATATTGATACTGAGAGAAATTATAATATTTATTAAAGTCCAGAGTGGTTGGTATTACTCTGGTTTTTTGTTGTTTGATGGCTTTGCTCATGAATTCCATTTCACCATTTCACAGGGAAAAGTTTTGCAAATTTAGCAAGCATACTGTTACGGCGTGGAGGAGGGCCTCCTCCCCCTCCACCCTGATGGGGGTGCGTCTTATGCTAATTAGTACACCAAACACTTCATGTCCTATTTTTCTCTCAAGAGTTACTACTTTCTTCCTCCTACCAAAGCTATCTCTCTTCTTTTTCTAGATCTCGACCTCCTCTTATATATATGTTTATATACCTAAATGTATTATTTTGGGATGAGAATGCAATCTCCCAGATCTTGCATTCTCATCCCGTAAACCTACTTACGATGGTAATCCATCCATCTCCACAACACTTCGGCCGTTTTATCAATGATCGTCTCTGATCATGTCTAATACCCATGTCGGTGGGAGACGAGACGGATGTCTTTTACAAAATATGAGTATATGTATTAATTATATGTTGTGTATTATTCGCCACTATTCAATTGGAAAGTTGCCAATTTTTGAAATAAATGAAAACCACTGACGTCATCATTTTGGAGTTTACTCAGATTTAATGAAGTAATGACTTTCATGACGTCATATATATATATGTATATATATATATAAGGCGAATAATATAAGACGGATACATATATAATAATTAATCAGGAGGGAGATCATGGCGAAGTTTTGGAGGGTTTCTTTGCTGCCCTTCTTTTCTTCGTTGCTCGACCTGTCTCTTTTTAGGTGGTGGTGTTGTTTGCTCCAATTTTTGAGTGGGTAGTTTCTCCACCATTACGAAGCAGGGCTTGACTACTGACATGAGCGTATTGTACGCTAAATGATAAAATAATTATTTTTCAAAGTGCATTTAATTAATTTTAAACCTTACCTTTGCAAGTTTTCATATGGAGAGTTAAAGACGCATCCGTCGTCGTCGTGTTATTACATGCGAGGCACTTTGGCCACTGGTCATGTGGTGAATGTTTGTACTTATGGTTTACTTTTGCTGCAGAAATGTTAAATCTTTTACCAGAAATACTGCAAGTTAAAAAATACTAAAATGTAAATAGCGAAGACACTAAATGAAACCCATATTTTCATTACTTTTCAATTGTCATTTTATTGCCCCAGGCTTATGCATACATACAAATCATCATTTCATGGCATATCATAAATGAATAATTCTTAATAATTATGGATAATATATGACAATTATGTATTACGTCTAATAATTAAATTTAATAAAATAATTTGCAAACGTAATGTAAGTGTCCCAATTTTCAACGAACAAGGCAGACTGGGACTGCCTTCATAGAATAGTTAAATAATACTCTTTTGTATTATCCCAGCGACAGAACACAAATGAGATCGATGTGACGTGTCACATTAACATTTATTACAATTTGGTGTAAAAACTAATTGATTTTGGACAAATATAGGAGAAATTAATCAAGGGGAACATGGTTGATTACTTTCTTGTTTAGTTGCCGAGAATTTCTTTAATTTCACAAGGCGTTGTTAAGAAGTTCGCAGACGTTTTCATGGGGTGGTTATGGAGCTGGAGAATATATTTGACAAAATAGGCGATGATGAAAAAAAATGTTTTCTTGTCACTCGTTAAACATATTTCTGTGTCCCGCCAACTTCCCCAAATTATAAACCGTGAAAGTATGCTATGACAAAAAGAAAATATATTCTAATTGCTATAAATTGTCGCGGGGGGGAAGAGACTCCTCTCCCTCCACCAATAAAGTACACTTCAACCCATTGTCTCTCTTAACTAGTCCTTTATTAATTTGACAATCTTCCCCTCCGGCCGTGAGACAATCCCACGGCAGTAGGACCCTTCACCTCCTCCACCTTCCTGCTGTAATATTCACTACCAAAATACATATGTTTCTTAACTAATCTAACCTCCCTCTGATCTCTCTTTTTATCTCTATTTATGCGAGGTCATCTATTTCCACAACAGTATTTTGTGTCTATTGTGTATTTTTATATAAATTGTGACATAAATGGTATATGTGTCGCAATGCGATATATGCAATACTAAATTATTGTTACAACTGTGGTAACAAGGAACTTATGATAAGGAATTGATCTTACGAATGATATCCTACTACTCCCAACCCTACTATATGAAAAAGTAATGCAAAATGCACGCGGAACATATCCATCCATTCCACTAAACTACCACAAAACCAAAGGGTCCATCGTGACCACTTCCGTTGCGTACCGCGTCCCTTGGCTGCTTATTTTTCTCAAAAAATTACATCCGAACTGCTGACACTTCCAATCATTTCACAAATAGTTATCAACGTTACTGGGAAAGTTGTGACATCCCCTCTCGGTATCACTTTGGAAATTTTAATTTCTACGAATCACTAAAGGTTCATCCTTAGAGGCCTTGAAAGGTAGTCCAAGGACCGGTAGAATCTTCATATTATTATTAATTCAATCATAAAATTCTGTGCAAGATGAACCTGACAGAGACGCCACTCTTGTCCTGAAGTCCGTTTTCACAGGTTACCTTGAGGAGAAAAGGAGAAGGCGAAGAGCCCCTTATGAGGAACCCCCTCCCAAGGTCCTTACTCATCCCCTAAGTACAGACCTTTCCACCTAGCAATGCCATGCTTACGGAAGACAATTCTTCCAAAACTTTCCCCGGCCACTCCCCCAATGAGAACAATTCGAGTGGGCAGAGTGCCTTAATGTATAAGGCCTCCCTCTGACTTAGAGCAGGGCAACCCCAAAAAGTAACAAACTACCAACTCAAAATTTGGCACTTAATGTACCTCTCATACTGAAAATGACGAAATCATTTTCGAAAAATGAGAAGAAAATCGTCTCCCTATATTACCAAATATGCCGTTGCCGAAATTATTACAGCAATTGTTTAACCAATAAAGAGATTAAACCTTATGACAACCGAACATAAAGTCAGAAAGCAGAATAAACATTATGTATCAGAAGAAGTAAAGAAAAATGACAACAAATCATTGTTCGTACGGAGAATTGAACTACTTGGAGACGCGAAATTAGAAATGAAGAAGAAGAATGCCACCCATCACGCGACATATTTATTACCCTCTGCACTTTCCATCAACATGAAAAAGAGTCAACTAAGAACCTGATAAATGAGAAAACTAAAACTACCCAAACCATCTCCTGTAAAATGAGAGAAATAGTAAGACACCACCAAAGTTCCTACTACATGAGAGAAATATCAACACAAAACCCGGAGAAAGACGAAAGCGACGTCCTAGGCCTCATGAAACCCAGACTTGTAAAAGTGGATGAAGAAAATTCCCAAAAACATCTATGCTATGAATACTCCAAACCTACCTAAATCAGTAAAGTTACATTTAACCCTTACGTATCTATGAACTTAATGACTAAAAATTACAGAAGCCACGAAGAGAAAATTCAACTCCAACCCAAAAGGTTGATGCCTAGATTAGATTTGCTCCACATACATATGTGTCTACATACACATATATGGATGTATTTGTTGAAGAAAAAGGAAAGGACGCCAACTTTTCATGCAGAGATGTGGATATGTAACCCAGGGTGCCAACGACTACCGAAATGATTATTTTAATGCTGCACTTTTTTCAAAGTGAAGTGGGTTACCGATTATTTTTGCATAAATGCCAATTCTATTCTTTTGAGAATCCTGGGGCGTACTTTTAAGTACCTAAATGTATAAGTGAGATGTGTGACCAATTTTAAAAATAAACTATGAATTTTCGGGAACCAAAACACATGCAAAATTTGTTTTTCTCTTTTTTTCCAATTATATTTTGAGGTTAGTGATTTATGAATATAAAAAGATAGATGAGAGATATGCAGATTGTTAGTCAGACAAAAATTAGCAAATAAATTGTAAATTTACTAGAAAATTACGGAACCCTATACATGTAAAGAATCATGATGCCCAAAAAATTTGCTGAATGATTTTGTGAAAAATTATAATTTAAGGTAAGCAAGTGTAGATTTTGCCTCTGAATTGAAGAGAAAATGTGCCACTTGCGGATCGATGAGAAGAATTAAATCCGAAAAAGTTAAAATTTCTTTTGCTGACATGATTATAATAGATTTTTGTAATAACTGCCGAATAACTAGTTGTACAGCGAATTCTTCCAATTTAGGAGATGGACTTTTAATGTGTAAAAAATGCTGATATTGGGCATATACAAAATGTGTCAAAGAAAAATTATGATGATAAAACTTAGGCAAATTATGCTCCAAAACACCTAAAGGATCACGTAAAAGCCTACCCATTTTGTCTTATTGAGCTATTGACAAGAACACAAAATGCAAAAGAATTGGCGAAAAAAATGAACTTATCTGTATTCATGAACTCCCGTAATCCTGTTTTCGAAAAAAAATCTTGAACAAGTCACTCACTTCTAATTATACCATGTCACATCCAGACTAAAGTGAGAAGTAAAGGCATCTTTGTGTCTGATCCAGAGACGCCAGTTCTCGAAATCGGGGCACCATTTTAGAAAGTTAAATATCTCTTTCCTACGTGGTAACGTCTTTATGTAACGGATGTGAGGAGTGGGAGGAGTCCGGCCCACCTTCTACACTCCGGAGATGCTTATTATGCCAACAAGTCCACTGATCGTTTTAGCTAGTCCAACTAAACCCTTTATTTCAGTATTTCTTAACCTACCCCTCTTGTGAGGGCACCCCTCACAGGAGGCCCTCCTCCTCTTCTTTACTAACTCTCTATTCCTGACTTAACTAACTTTCTTCCTCTTCTCAAAATCTCTCCTCAACTCCACTCTTTCTCAGAATTTCTCGATCTCGCCCTTCTCCTCTTAAATACTACTTAACCAACATTACCTAAGTATATTATTTTGGGAATGAGACTACAATCTCCCAAATTGCAGTCTTATTCCCTAAATAGCCATCCTTCTCCTCTCGAGAAGGATGCCTACTTATCATCATTCATCCATTTCCCTAACACTCATTTCCATCTCCAATTAACTAAATTTTAATGCGATACTTGATAAAAGTTCTGTTAACAAAAATTTAAGAAATATACTGTTACATATTTATAATAAGTTCTCTGGAAATATATATTTAGACTAGGGCAAAATAATGGTATTTATTTGCTACCCATTAAATATAGAATTTAAATATAGAACCGGTCATTCGGTAAACGATGCATTCGGCAAGATGACAACTGAATATAAGTTTAAGCAAAATATGAAGTTAGCGTCTTAATATTGTTCACAATTTAATTCCTTACCAAAACCGAACTTTTTAGTCTGACTTTCTTTATATACGTATGTAAATGTATGTAATGCATAATCATTTAAGTACTGAACCATATCTTAATTATTTAATGAATAAGGGTGTTATGTTATATTTAGTAGACTGTTTTTGTCAGCTTGGTGAAGTAAGCATGCAGGTATTTCATGCTTGCATAGGTACCTTCATAGTGATATCATTAATTTAAAACATTTTGAGTATGTTAACTATATTTATAGACAAATTCTTTCTGATTAATTACATAGGTATGTAATTTGTTCCCTTCACGCTGTCAATAATTTCATGTATTTATTACGTTAATTTACAATTCACCCTAGATTTAAGTAATGCATAGAATTTACATTACATTACATATGTACGTACAATTTAAGCACCAATAATTACAAAAAAAGGTATTTAATAAATGTAAAGAACGTCCGGGAATGAATGGGAATGCGCGCTCTAGCGAGTATATTGACAAATCAATAAACCCGCGAACTATAATAATTTAAATTTCTGAAAGCCCACTTCGTTAGGGTCAATTTGGTATATCACTCTTAAATTTCAAAAATGGATAAGGGTAGAAGAAGCTTGTTTGAAAGGGAGCTGTTAGCAAAACGAGTGATGGAGTTCTACAACACGATAGCCAACCGAGACTCCAAGGTGACCTGGAACTTTTTTAAGCAGGAAGGAATTCCAAGTTCAAATGTGTATTCCTACATAAAAAAGTTCAAGGATTCCGAAAATGTGCAATTCAAGAAGCCAGCTGGTCGTCCGGCGAAGCTAGCGACCACTCGAGTGAAAAATAGAATTGAAAAAATTTTCAAAACCAAGCCATCAACGTCAGTAGCTGTAGCTGCCAGGAAAGTCAAAATTTCCAAAAGCTACCTGGGGGAAATTAAGGTCCATAAATTAGGAATCAAAGCAAGGACCAAAAAACCTGCACCAAATTACAAGCCCGTACAAGAAAGTCGGATCAAGGATTGCTGTCAAAAATTGTTGAAGAAAATGCGTGGAAAAGTAGTGATCCTGGATGACGAAACGTATGTTCCGGTTGACCCTTCAAATCTTCCAGGGCGTCATTTTTTTCATAGCTCGGATCCCTCTGAAGTGGCTTATGAAGAAAAAGTACGAAAAAAAGACAAATTTCCAAAGAAATATTGCATTTGGCAATGCATCTCCAGTCACGGACATGTATCAGACCCGGTAGTTCTCGAAGGGAATATCAATCAAGATATTTATCTGAAACATTGCGTCAAGGCTGGATTGGAAGCATTTATTAATAGGTTTCACAAAAATGATAAAGTTTTGTTTTGGCCTGACCTCGCCACTTGTCACTATGCAAAGAAAGTGACCGAGTACCTCAGAAAGAAAAATATTGATTTCGTACCAAAAGATATCAACCCACCTAATGTACCCCAACTCCGCCCAATCGAAAAATTCTGGGCACGTTCTAAGTCAGTATACTCCCGGCTTCAAGATGTGCCTGACACCTTTCGAAAATTCAAAGGACGATGGAAGAAAATCACCTCGGAAGTGGCAAAAACTTCGGGAAAAAATTTAATGAAAAATCTTCGCAAGAAAATCGAACTAGTCGCCAACAGGGGTGTGGCGGCCTTAGCTATTAATTAAATTATGTAGGTACGTATTTGGTATTATACATATGCAAAAAGTTTAAAATTCCGATAACTCATTGTGATTTTATGACCACATTTTCAGACCATTCCCATTCATTCCCGGACGTTCTTTAGTACATATACCTAATGCC
Organism: Folsomia candida; assembly: GCF_002217175.1. Classification (NCBI taxonomy): domain Eukaryota; kingdom Metazoa; phylum Arthropoda; class Collembola; order Entomobryomorpha; family Isotomidae; genus Folsomia; species Folsomia candida. The sequence goes on along the minus strand of NW_019091197.1, from coordinate 9,275,703 downwards.
TGGATTGTTTAATACATAAAGATGAATATATAAGCAAGCATTGCAAAAAAAAGTCAAACCATCTTCCAAATTAAGTTTCACAAAATTCAGATTCTTAAAAATTTCAACTTTCTCCTAGCTCTATTTTAACTTCTTCCAACTAACACCTTTTCATTAAAAGTTTTCATACTGAACCCATTGTACATATATTAAATTTTCCTTGCTACACAATTCTGGATTATTTTCACCCCACGTTTTGTAGATTGTGATTACAGACCAGCCCCAATGTAAACGTAAAACATCAATCCCATCTTTAATATTCTAGTTCATAAACTTTTTCCTGTGGTCCGACCTTATTTTTCAGATTTTATTTATTGTGCATGTTTTACACCGCAACAGAGATTCCAGAACCTATGTATTAAACTTTTTTTGTAGTTAAAACCGGGTATAAAATCAAGACAGGTAGAAAATTATAACAGTACATTTGCAAAAAAGATGCAATTTTTTTCAAAATGGTGCATATTTGGTTTGGAACAGTGACCATCCTTCAGTTAGGGACTACCTGTTATGGGACACCTTCCAGTAAAGGACCAGTCGGACTGAGTAAACGCGAAGTCAACTTGGCCAGTTTTGGTAATATCTTAACGCGTATTTTTCTTAAGTGATGACAGCAATCACTATTTTTTTAATTCCAGAGGAGCACCTCAACCCCACCGGTGAAGAAGGAAAGTGTTCAACCAACCATTCTGATAATTCAGACTGCATTATGCAGTCAGTTCCCTTTCCGGAAACCCGAACGAATATGTGCGTTGGCGGAAGGTTTACATCGTCCACCTTGCCCCGGATTGGACTGAGATCTTGAACGAATGAAAAATATAAATTTTACACTTCAGTATTTTTTCTTAAGTACAGAACAGGCCCAACTCATTGATTGTTCGTTTTACGAAATTAGCACCAAAATCTGCATTATAATCATGAAATGGCCCACCGGACCGGCTACAAATGGGGAATACGTGTACCTTTAGAAACGTAGGGGTTCGGGATATTCTTAGACTGGGACTGGGAAATGTATGAAAAATGATGATAAAATTTTAACATTTTTAGTATGAATACTTAAATATTTTGATAAGTATTGATCATATAAACCAAATTCTAGAGGGTGGCCAAAAAATTATTAATCTCTAGGAAAACGGATGTGTCTACAAGAGAATTATTATGGAAGAAAATATCCACGCCATGGGAATTAATCATCAGTGAGCAAACTCGTCCAGATCGCGACAATTACATCATCGTTTATCCCAACGAGCCCCAAGATGGGAGTAAGTATTTCAAATAATATATCAGCGTGATAAAAGAACGAATGCTTAAGAAATTGTGTACGGCTTTATACGTTGCTAATTAATCCTAATTTTTGCAGTGCAGAATCTGAGTAGTTGGACAATGCAAAATATATATTGCACAGTTGCTTTATTTTATTTTTATTTGAACAGATCCCCAATACCAGCATCAAACTCCAACACCAGGGTTCCCTAACTTTCGGTGTTGAATATGACGTCACTTCCATTATGCATTACGGTTCTTACGACTTAACTAAATATGGGAACCCCACCATCTTAAAAGATGTATGTGGCTATATGAATTGTCCAAAACATTTTTTTATTAGAAATATGTTAACATTACATATATTTAAGATGGTTTAATTATTGACAAGCAAATGGGTTATTTCACGGATAACGATGAGGTAAAGTACGAAAAATGTATAATTGTTAACCTAGCAAGAGTTACAAGTGGTACTCTTCGCTTCGATGACAAGCAATTAAATATATTTAAATTATACCAAATTAAGTGATGGAATAATATTCTTTGAAGTATGTACTTACTTAAGTATGTCTGTATCCTTGTGTGTAAATTTAACATGAAATCAAGAACAACAGCAATTGAAGTAATGTAGTGAAATATTTTGGATCAAAGGTCTTAAATATTGTCAATTATACAAATAAGTAAACATTAAAGTTTAGATTCTGAAAAATTGAAAAGATTAATGACGCGTTAAAGTGATAGGAAAGCACACAAGATCAGCATACTACGATACAGAATCCTCATAGACATATTTTCTTCTGTAGAATTTGATCAAGTAAAATTTGGCGGGAATGAGCCAAGGAAAACGACTGGCATCTAGTCCAAATTTAAGAAAAACACACATTTTTGAAGATTTGAGGGCCAACCAAAAGGAAAGTTGGGACTTTTTTTCTCTAGAAAGGAGAGGTTAATAGGTGCTATTATATGTGCAAAATATGAGCCAAATCGGGGGTGGTAAAATTTTGGAAATTTTTTGCCCGTTTTTAGATTTCCTTATGGCAAATAGCATGGGAAACCCAAATTTTCCAAGGGGGGTACCTTATGTTTTTTTTCGTCGATTCAAAAAGTGTCGAAATGTGCCAATTTCGTTGCGAATTATTGTGTACAAGCAAAAGATAGTAAAATTTGGCGGGAATGAGCCAAGGAAAACGACTGGCATCTAGTCCAAATTTAAGAAAAACACACATTTTTGAAGATTTGAGGGCCAACCAAAAGGAAGATGCTATTGTGTTTGCAAAATAAAGCGAATCCCAGATTAAGCTTGACTGACGTTGCGGGTAGTTTTTTTAAAAAACGAGCAGTAATCGGACCCTGGCATATTTTTGTTCTGAAAGCCCATTCCAAAATAGACAAATGTGCAAAGTTTTAAATTGGCAAAATTAGTAGTCTTTGAAATACACGAAGTGAAAGCGAAGTCTTGATGAACCGAGTGTGCCAGTACCATAAATCCACGACCGAGTTTGACTCTACCGTGACCTGGCAACACTTCAAACTTGAAGGATGTCCAAAATCCACAATTTATTCTTACAGATAAATATATAAGGATTGTGAAAATGTGAAATTTTAAAAAAATCCCGGACGTACCCCCACCCCTGAAACCCCTCAAAATTTGAAGAAACCGGAGAAAGTCATCACAAGCAAACTTTCTATCATAGCTGCTGCTGCTGCCCAAAACTTAAAAATTCCAAATCTTCTTTCACCCAAATCTAGCTTGAGAAAATGGGCTTCAAGGCTAGAGTGAAGAAACATGTACCAAAATATGTGGAAGACCAGGAAAATCGTGCGAAGACAGCATGCAGAAAAATCTACGATTTCTTGTCAGGCAAAGTTGCCCCATTGACGATGAAACGTATGTCTATGAGGACCCTTCCAAAGCACCGGACAACCAATATTTCCTCTGCAGGGACCCTGGCCAAGTAGATTATGGCCACAAAGTTAAACAAAAGTGGAGGGTCCCTGAAAAATATTTAGTTGGCCAGACATTGGACAATTTGGGGCACATTTCGTGACCATGCATTATCAAGGGGGCAATCACCCAAAATATCTATAAAGACGAATGTCTTCGTTAGTGGTTACTTCCCTTGATTCGTCAGCATCACGAAATGGAGAAGGTCCTGTTTTGACCGGTCATGGCGACGTCACACTAGGCCAAAGAAGTCACGGTTACATGGAGAGCGAAAATCTCAATTTCGTCCTCAAGATAGAAAATGCTCCAATCTTACCACAATGTCGTCCGATTAAAACTTTTTGGGCAATCTGCAATCCAAATACTCAAAACATCCTAAAAACCCCAAAAACCTTGCAGATTTCAAGCGGATTTGGAAAAAAATTGGGAAGGAAGTTGCAGAAAACTCTGGCGCAGCACTTTTGGCGTCCATGCGACACAAGCTTAGCTCCGTAGCTATGGTTTGTCCGGAATTAATAGGCGTGTGGAATTTCCCATAAGGATTACATTGAAAATTGAAATTGGCATAACTTTAACAATTTTCAACCGATTTGAAAAATTGAATATATTTTGGAAACGTTAGACAATTGTCAAGAATACGAATTCCCAGTTTTTTAAATTTTGACCTGGCTGACCTTAAATCAAGGTCACAAGTTAAAGATACGGTCAAACTTCATTAATTATAATAATAGTGTATTTATTGTGTAATAACAAATTTTGGAATATACTTTACTTGGTAATGCTACCGGAGTTTACTAAAGGGGCTAACAGGTCATAAAGACCTTAGGGTCACCAGGGGGTGTGGTTGTCTGCGCTTTCGCAGTTATTCAAGGAAGCTATGACATGCGATACATATTTTTGATCAGGGCGGAAAGATCATGATCACTGGTACCTTAAGTTTTTAAAAAGCCACACCCTAACAGTGGGTGTGGTCAGCAGCGCTTTCAAGTTCTATCCAACCAAGTATAACATGCGACACATACTTTTTATCAGGAAACAATGCCCATTCCAACAGTGCCATCTAATTTTCAAAAGAACCACACCCCCAAATGGGTGTGGTCATCTGCGCATTCTTAGGTTGTCAGGAATGTGTGACATGCGACACATACATTTAATCAGGGAAGAAAGGCCGTGTTTAAGGTAACTTAGAATTTTTGAAAACCCACACCCACTGATGGGTGTGGTCATCAACGCCTGCTTCACCTATCAAACGAAGTATAACATGCGACACATAGTTTTTGTCAGGAAAGAAAGTGCATCACAACAGTGCTATCTAATTTTCAAACGAACCACACCCCCAGATGGGTGTGGTCCTCGGCGCTTTCTAGTCTGCCCAACAAAGTATCATGTGTAGCACATATTTTTTGACTTTGTCTTTGTCTTTGTTTGTCACGGAGTGACCACCACTTTAGTGACGCCTAAGAGTTAAAAAAACATACCCCCAGATGGGGGTGGTCATCAGTAATTGCTTGCCTTGTCCAACAAAATATGACATGTGCATATATATTGTCAGAGAAGAAAGGAAAGCATGACTTTGAATTTTGAAATACCACAAATGCTACACACCGTGAAAGTCAAAGCGCCAATGGCCACACGCATTCTGATGGGTGCGGTCTTTCTCGAAATCAGCAGCAGCTACTGGCAAGGGTTTTCCTTTCTGATAAGAAATATGCGACGCATGTTATGCTCCACTGCAATAACAGAAAAAGCACCGATAACCACTCCAATCGGTGGTGAGGTTATTATAAATATTAGATGACATTTATATGACGCACGGTTCCTCCTGTCAAGAATTGGTATCGCATGTCCTAGATTACAGCAATTTTAGAACGCGCCGAGGACTACACCCATCTGGGGGTGTGGTTCGTTTGAAAATTAGATAGAACTGTTGTGATGCACTTTCTTTCCTGACAAAAACTATGTGTCGCATGTTATACTTCGTTTGATAGGTGAAGCAGGCGTTGATGACCACACCCATCAGTGGGTGTGGGTTTTCAAAAATTCTAACTTACCTTAAACACGGCCTTTCTTCCCTGATTAAATGTATGTGTCGCATGTCACACATTCCTGACAACCTAAGAATGCGCAGATGACCACACCCATTTGGGGGTGTGGTTCTTTTGAAAATTAGATGGCACTGTTGGAATGGGCATTGTTTCCTGATAAAAAGTATGTGTCGCATGTTATACTTGGTTGGATAGGACTTGAAAGCGCTGCTGACCACACCCACTGTTAGGGTGTGGCTTTTTAAAAACTTAAGGTACTAGTGATGATAATCTTTCCGCCCTGATCAAAAATATGTATCGCATGTCATAGCTTCCTGGAATAACTGCGAAAGCGCAGACAACCACACCCCCTGGTGACCCTAAGGTCTTTATGACCTGTTAGCCCCTTTAGTAAACTCCAGTAGCATTACCAAGTAAATTATATTCCAAAATTTGTTATTACACTATAAATACACTATTATTATAATTAATGAAGTTTAACCGTATCTTTACTTTTTGACCTTGATTTAAGGTCAGCCAGGTCAAAATTTAAAAAACTGGGAATTCGTATTCTTGACAATTGTCTAACGTTTCCAAAACATATTCAATTTTTCAAATCGGTTGAAAATTGTTAAAGTTATGCCAATTTCAATTTTCAATGTAATCCTTATGGGAAATTCCACACGCCTATTAATTCTGGACAAACCATAGTCATGGACTTCGCCAAATCCTCTGTGATAAAAATTGACTGGAAATATATCTGCCAACAGTTACCCAAAGTTTCAATGAAATACCATGATTGGTTTTCTTTTTATTACAGAAATTGTCCAGTCCAGCTTAATCTGGGATTCGCTTTATGAGCCAAATCGGGGGTGGTAAAATTTTGCAAATCCGTACCAAAGTGACACCATATCTGCCTAGAGGTATATGTCAAGGTTGTTCTTTAGGAGGTTTATTTTATAGTAGTTTTTTCAAATGAATTTACATAATTTATTTCCTTTAAAATTCTTAGTTATGCCGACGACCTAATATTGTATGCTTCTGGTATGGTTCGTGGAAATACATGGTTTTCCACAAATCTCACGATTAAACTGAAAATTGAAAATATAGTTTTTCGATGTCCGTGGGAAACGGTAGACATAGTTTATGAATTTATATATTTAGAGATTTCGATCGACCGTCACCTTTATTTCTTAAGAAAAATTAGTTGGAAAGATTGGTGCTAAACTTAAATATTTGAGAGGTATGTATAAAGCGCTACATGGATATAAATATGCCTAAACTTTTGATTATGGTGATGCTATGCTAGATGAAATGCAATCTAAAATTGATAGATTTATCGCAGAATTCTTTAATTCTGCGAATAATTTTTGCATCCAGGAATAAATAGTTGGCAGCGTAGGTGGTCGTAACTTAGAGAAACACAGAGGGACTTTAACGTAGGATAAGACGTGTGGGTCACACAATTGGGTACTTCCTTGGATAATTTTTTCTAATTTTACTTCATAATCTTCCATTAGAGACCATTTTGCTAATTTCGGGTTTCTGCGACTATTTTGAAATTTGTTGCATAATACCCCTACCATATATATGACCCTCACAGGTCAACCAGTTGACAGATTTGGTTCATCTTCGAACTGGGCGGTACTTTGATCCAATAAACATTTGGTGAAAATTTCAACCCGATCGCATAAGTTAAAAGAGAGTTATCGATAGACACATAGACAGATTGACGAATATGACGATTACATAAGCCCAGACTCTGGCTAAAAATCGTTTCAAAACAGGACGACGAAGTGGTGTTGACGAAGTTTGTTTAAGAAAGTTGTTTACCTGATTTAATATTTTTTTTTAATTAGAATAACATAATTAAATTGATTTAGAATCATTATATTTTATTGATTAATAGGAGGACGTAATGATAAAATAATTATTTGTCATTTAATCATGGGTGTTGTTTCATAATGACGTAACAACCTTCATATATCTTTTCTGTACTACTATTGTGGTCGCGAGATATATATTTGTGTATTTATGATATGATATGATGTGTATTTATGATGGTGACATAGAGACGAGTAAGATTTGGTAGGCGCCGGTCCCAATTTGTGTTTACCTATGTCTACACATAAGTTCTTTTCTTCCAAAACTTGTCAACCTTGAAGCCTTTGACCACTTATCTAATTTTGCCGTGTTCTATTGTGATTGGCGGGTTATTTGTGAGGTAGGAGTTTCTGCCATTTTAGACTTCAAAATTGTGACTAGTTTTTATTCATTCTCTCATTCGATTCGGGCAAGGAGTCACACATCTAAATTTCACTCGTACATTTGAGAATCACCCATTTGAAAATAATTGACTGTCCTTTGACTAATTAAGAAATAAAGCTAAATTTGGGTGACTCTATTCGAAACCTCCTCCCACTGTAAATGCGCCCAAGTTATTACCACTTCCACACATCACCCGTCTCACCATCATTCTGCACAAAACACACACACATTGCTCTCCTCTGTCGGCGTCATGCCGTTGTCGCCCAACAACAACTATGTAGTTTCGGTAAATTTTCATTTCAATTCAATTTTGACTTGATCATTTGAAATTTGAAAAATTTGATCAAAAGAAATTTGATCATTTCAATTCAAAAATTTCAATTTTGGTAAATTTTGCTTTCAAAATTATCAACTTTACTTTTGCTACATAAGTGAATGGAAGTAAATAGACAACATGAGAAACCACATTTTTTTCTTGAACGAATTTTAATTTAAGGATATCCTGAAAAAACATGTATTTTTTCATTACGAAATCAATTAAATTTTCTCCCTGGTGAGGAGGAGTACTAATTAAAAATTATTAAATCGTGCTGCATTCTCCTCCACCGGATGATGAAAACCCCGCATGATTTCTGCAAAATATGGAAATCTATGCATGACCTAAAACGGACATGAGCATCTTGTCACAAGATCTCATGGGGAGAAAAAGGAAAGAGGAAAAAGGATATTTGCCAATTTATGCCAATTTAATTTTTTTTACTTTACCTTGGTTGGTTGAAAACAAGACTTATCCAATTTTCAGAGAATAAAAAATAAACAATGTTATACCTCCTGTACCGCACCGTACTCACGTCTACTAAAGCTTACTTGTCCCACTTTTTGCAAATTTTTGCAAATTTGCAAAAAAAATTCCAACTATTTTTCACTTACTACAACCACAGACACAATTTGTACCCACTGTCCTGTCACTCGCAACCTCCTATGTAAGAGCGTAGGGTGAACTGAAAAAACAAAGTCCACCATTTATGTTACCGTTCTTTTCTACACGGTACCTTCATATTCCCCAAAGTTCCCCAAAACACCTCATTTATAAAACTTCTATCCAAAGGTTGGAAACTTTTTAACTTTCTCCTAAATCCATATATTACAGGCGAATTCTTCCTTTCCTAACCTAGATCCTACCCAAAACCTCACTGATTTCCGATCTCTCGCTCACAGCCTTTGCTCGAGACCTCTATTGTATTTTTCGCTGTGGTGTGATTTTGCCAAGATCACACCACACTCAACTTCTTTTTATTTGCGTATGCCATGCTCCAACATAATTAAGTTTGCATGATTGACAATTTTACATTGTGTTGAAATTTGATTTTTGCACATTGCCAACCACGGTGAAACGGAGGCCAAAAATAAACAACCTAAATTTATATTTGTAACGTTAAGTACCGATTATTTTTGCATACATGGCAAAGTTTACTTTTTAGAATTTCTAGGCGTACATTAAGTACCTACTTGTATGAATGTGATGTATGGCGAATTCCAAAAATAAATTATAAAAGGTCCCGAACCCCTGCAAATTCCTTATTACAATTTTAGAGTAATTATTGTTGAAAAATATTGGGGAAGACTTGCTTAATTTTGAATAAATAAATTTTTATTTTAAGGAGAAAAGATAAAAAATTATTAAGCGAGCCATGACAGAACCCTTTATATATTATAATATAAGGAAAAAAATGAGCCGAAAAATAAGGTTTGTATTTTTTCAATCAAAAGTAAGACAACTTAGGAGGAGACTTTGTGTACCTGTCAGTGAGGGATTTCGATGCCGTCTGAATATGTTGCAGGTCTACATGAGATAAGAAAAATTGAAGGAGGATTTTAGTCGATGAGCCCAATTACGTCCGCCACACCCCTTTGAAGGAGCGCCCAATGCTAAAGTTGACGCACTAAAACCTTCACCAAATTTCCAATTTTGCTCGTATTTTCATAATATTTACATTCTTATGATCCCAGATAGTTGCCCTACCATATCCAATAGCTAACTCAACTTTTTTTAAATTTTTAAAGGGGGTTTATTTTTTTGACCTATGGTATGGTTCGGAAATTTTCAAAATTTCAAAATTTGAGTTAGCTATTGGATATGGTAGGGGAACTATCTGGGATCATAAGAATGTAAATATTATGAAAATACGAGCAAAATTGGAAATTTGGTGAAGGTTTTAGTGCGTCAACTTTAGCATTGGGCACTCCATCAAAGGGGTGTGGCGGGCGTAATTGGGCTCATCGACTAAAATCCTCCTTCACTTTTTCTTATCTCATGTAGACCTGCAACATATTCAGACGGCATCGAAATCCCTCACTGACAGGTACACAAGGTCTCCTCCTTAGCATTATAATTTTAGGTAATTAATAATGTTGATCGCATCCTGATTAAATAAACAATGAGCTAAGGCACGATTAATTACGACCAATAATTGCTGAAAAGTACCAATTGGTTTTTCCGAAAAGAGGACAATTGGCTTCTGCAAAAGTTGATGAGAAATGAGTTGGATTGGTAATTCCTCCAATGTTGGCGAAGGAAAAGAAAGAGTTAAAAAGAGCTGATACTGCTGATAAACGAATTAAATAAAGAAAAATTATGATTATGTCCCAAAAATTGGGACATTTTGCTCAAGTAAGGTTAATAGGTCACGCAGAATACGAGTTTTACTAGCCATTCTCTTTCTTTCTAATTCTTTTTAATTTTGCTCTATCACTTTAACTTATGGCTTTATGTATTTATGACAAGGAAAAAAGAGAAGAAAAAATATACTTATCTGTTTTTCCGTGAATTTTCCGTGAAAACAGAAATCCAAGTTTTGACTCAAGCACAAGCTGAATGTCGAGCACTAATCTGGGCGTCTCTGTTTGTTAGTCACACAATCCCAACTATATACCACCGTCATAATCTCGCGTTCGTGAGTTCGAAGTATCTGGAAAGGGCACCAAACATGATAATATTTCTCCTATTATCTCTAAACGTTAGTATGTTGCGGAATGGAGGTCCTCCCCACCTCCTCCAATCAGGAGATGCATTTATGACAATAAGTCCCCCACCGATCCTTCTTTAACTAATAAACCTATTTATTCTTTTATTTCTTAACATATCCCTCCTGCCGTGGGGCACACCCCCACGCAGGAGGACCCTTCTCCTCCTTCTTACTCTATTTTCTATTTATCTCTCCAGAGTAACTACTAGTTTCTTCCTCCTACCAAAACTATCTCTCTCTCTTCTCTTTCTCGTCACTCTCTCTCTTTAAATACTACATAAAATACTACCTAAATGTATTATTTTGGTAGTAATTTATATGTTGCAATGCTAAACCAATATTTTTGCAAGAATAAGTTGATCAAACACGTGCAAACGGCGGTCCCTACTCAAATATATTTAGACTAAGGCAAGGTAATGGTATTTCTTTGTGACTGCCTAAATATGGAATTGTTGACCTTCGGTAATATGGTCATTCGCTTAAGATGACAACTGAATATAAGTAGAAGCAAAGTATGAAATTAGTCGTCTCATTATTGTTCACAATTTAATCTCTTCGCCAAAACCGAACTTTTTACTCTCACTTTCTTTATATACGTATGTCTATCTAATGGTCTCCTATAATTATTGAACCATTTCTTAATTATTTAGTGATTAACTGTTTCAATATTTACATTGTATTTGTTAGCTTGGTTAAATAATCATGAAGGTATTTAATACTTTACATTAGTACTTTCATAATAAAATCAATAGTTTAAAACATTTTGAGCGTGTTAACTAATAAGTATGTAAAGATAAATTATTTCTGATTAGTTACAAAAGTATGTAATTTGATCACGCTGTCAACAATTTACGATATATTTATGTTAATTTGCAATTAACCCTAGATTTAAGAAATGCATAGTTACATATGTACAATTAAAACCGCAATATTTACAAAAAAAGGTATTTATTACATGTAATACAGACGCTTAATGCATTTTTGACTCATCCTGGATTTTTTTATACATCAATACGATTAAACAAACATTGCAAAACTGACACACCTTCATCCAAATTACGTCCAACAAAATTAATTTCTTCGAAATTTCAGCTTTCACCCTGCTCTACGAGGGAAAATCAATAAGTAGTGTGAATATATTTTTTTCTTGAAAAGTGCACATATTTGGCAAAATATTTTTTGATGATGTTGAACTGCAGAATGTTTGACATTCTTCATAAAAAAATGGGGTCGTTTCGTTTATTATTATTCCTACACCATCCATTTGAAAATAGGCTCGATTGAAAAATTACTTGCGCGTTTATTTTTAGATTTTGGCTAATTACTTTTTATATAGTAAATAAAGTATATAGGTCAATATTTTTATGAAATCGTATGACCATGTACTACGATATAAAAATAGTCACAGGTAACAAAAAGTACGAAGCCGATTTGAATTCACACGTTTTCTAAAACCCGGATTTTACGCACGCTTACGAAATGGGATATTTTGGTATTTCACTGCATATTTTTGATAATATGTACTGTATACTTACCAAATTTGTACCCAATATAGATATGGCTTGCTGCTTTAATAATTTATATATTTGTAAAACATTATCTTCAGTTTGTAATCTATAAATCGGCTTAGAGTGAAGATAAACATTATTTTTGCCGTTTTTTCCATGAGGTTGTAGAAATTACATGGTGAATATTTTTGTTATTCAAGTCAGTTTTTTTACAGCAGGCTAGTTGTGTTTCATTTATAAAGTATCGAAATAATAGATTTTATAACCTCAAAAGGAAAATTCAGTTGATAAAGTTGGTAGAAAAAATAAAAAAATAAACGCGCAAGTAATTTTTCAATCGAGCCTATTTTCAAATGGATGGTGTAGGAATAATAATAAACGAAACGACCCAATTTTTTTATGAAGAATGTAAAACATTCTGCAGTTCAACATCATCAAAAAATATTTTGCCAAATATGTGCACTTTTGAAGAAAAAAATATATTCACACTACTTATTGATTTTCCCTCGTATTATAACTTTTACCAACCATCACCATCCCTTTAAAAATTTCCAGATAGAGCCCATTGTGCATTATGGTCTGTATATTAAAAAGAGAGTCAATTTTACATGAATAGCTTATGGAGAACTGTATTTTCTTTAAAAACACAGACCGTAGTTAAAATTTCTTTTTTGTACAATTCTGCATCACTATCGCCCCTTGTTTTGTAGTCTGTGATTCCAGATAAACCAAATATGAACATCATGCAGCATCACTTCCATCTTTAATGATCTACTTCATAACCGTTTTCAAGCGGTCCGTGCTTATTTTTCTTTCCAACAATGCTCTAATTCCCCCTTCCGGAAACCTGAACGAATATAAGCGTTGGAGAAATGGTTACATCGTCCAGCTTGCGCCGGATTGGAGTAAGATCTTGAACTATTGAAAAATAGAAATTTTACATTGCAATAATTTTTTTCGGTACTGCGCATATCCAACTCATTGAGAGGTCATTGTGCGAAGTTAGCAGTAAAATTTGCATCCCAATCATGAACTGGCCAACGGTATCGGTGCCGAGTGGGGATTCTGTACGTATACATTCAGTGGTGGGAGTTTGTTCGGGATGTTTTTCAGATGGAATTGAGAGACGTATCGAAAATACTGATAAATTTGTAAAATATATTTTCTAATATGAATACTGTAATATTTTTATGAGTATTAATCCAATCAACCAAATTCTAGGGGGTGGCAGATAAATTATCAACATCCAGAAAAACGGATGTGTCTATAAGGGAATAATTATGCATGAAAATATCCACGCCATGGGATGCAAGCATGAGCAAACTCGTCCAGATCGTGACAAATATATTACCGTTTACCCCAATGAGAACCAAGATGGGAGTAAGTGTTTGAAATTTAGCATAATTAACTGACGATATACGTCCCTCCGTATACATTAAATTTCTAATTTTACAAATGCTTCAAGAAATTGTTGAATGCTGCAAATTTTGCTTAATGAAATAGTTTCTTTACAGCACTAAAATTGATTAATTGACCACTGTAAAATATATAACCTTTAATTAGCCTTTTTTTACCAGGGCTCCCTAACTTTCGGTATTGGATATGACGCCTCTTCCATTATGCATTATATTTCTTACGATTTCAGTAAATACGGGAACTCTACTATGCAAAAAAAGATGCGTGGTTATATAAATTGTGAAAAAGTATTTAGAAATATGCTAAAATTTCTTACATTACAGGATGGCTCAATTATTGTCAAGAAAGATATTCTCTCACAGACAACGATGTTGCCAAATTGCGAAAAATTTATAATTGTTAACCCAGCAAAAGTAACAAGTGGTTATCTTAGATGCCAAGTAATAAAACATATTTAAATTATACCACATTAAGTGCTCGAATAATAAATCATACATTTATGCATGTACTTATTTGTGTTAGATATGTGTAGATCATGCGCAAATTTATGTCCCTATGGTAATCAAACTGGCAACTCGTCACATCCCCAAATTTCTCGTTTCTTTTGCAATTGCATTGTAAGTAAATATATGTATGTGACATAAACGGTGCTAATTCTAGTGTGCAAACGTTCCTATGTAAATATACACTAAAAAGAATGCACATGGCTAATATTTTTATTCCATGGTTGCAAAGAGATGGCAAGTTTGATAAATTAAATCAATCAAAAATCCAAGGTTTCAAATTCCGGTTACAAATTTATTTTATTTAGAATCAGGCAGTAATTTATTTATTGGGACGAATCATACTTTTGTGTTAAAGGTATGGTAATTCGGTAAGTTGCATAATAAAAGGAAATTACCAAAGGTAATCATTTTCAGGAAATTAAACATGAAATCAAGAATTCTTACCATGTTAATGACTTAGTGAAATATTTTACATCACAGGTCCGAAAGATTGTAAATTATGCAAATAAGTATATTCTGAAAAATTGAGAAGACAATTTGCGCATCAAAATGACAGACAAGAAGATAAGTTCCGCATATTACAGATAAAATCAACATTGGCTTGGTTTCTTCCGCAGAATTTGATCATGATTTATTACCTAAAAATATTATAAATGATAACCAGTCGTAAAACATTACATATTTTTGTACCGCATAAAACGGTTGGATTAACCATCGGTCATATTCCCACCAATAAATTTTATCAGATATCTGTTGGTTTACCGTTTACGCAAATTTCGATCTATCTAGCTTTACCTGGGTAGAGAAATCAGTGTGATATGCAAGGAGAATGTACCCACGTCATTTGATATCTATGTTGCTCATTTTATGATAACAAATTTTATGATTAATTCAGTTGGAAAGAGCGAGGTATACCATACCTATTTATTTGTATGCAAATAAATATATTTCATTATTTCACAATTTTCCTAAAAACATTACCTGGAATTTAAGAATTAGATCATTCCGTCAAGCTAATATCGTCTTATTTATTTGTTGAATGAGGCAAATTATGCGGAAATTAAACTACGTAGGAAAATTGAAACATAAGCACAATAAAAAATCACGGATATAAAAGCCGGCTGAGTTGATGGTATAAAACATAATTCATTTTTCAGTAAAATACATACAAACCAATTTATATTACATTTTTGAAAAAATGTTGCGAATTCTGACCACAGTATTCACCTTGGTTCTCGGGGAACTTCTCTTGCAATGTTCTGCAGTTCCTGTTGCCATTGCGGATGGTCCCGTTCCCTTACAACGACCTAAAGTTGACCTTGCCATTTTGGGTAAATTGTACTAAAGTTTCTAAATCGTAATTATATTTCTAACCCTAGAGGAAATTTTTTAGTGATTTTGAAAATATTACAGAACAAGAATTGAACCCTACCGATTTTAACATAACTTGTACCACCAGAGATTCCGACAGCATTGGAATATTTTCTGGAAATCCTAACCTTAATTCGCGTTGGAGAAATGGCTACATCGTCCAGATTGCGCCGCAGTGGAGTAAGATTTTGTCTAAAAAATATTTCCGTGACAAAATAATATATTTTTATATTTCAGGTACTGCACAAGCTCAACTTATAGAAGGCGCGAGGTACGAAATTAGCACCAAAATTTGCATCCCAATCATGAAATGGCCCACGGGATCGGCGCCGAGTGGAGATTACGTGTACATTCAGAAAGGAGGGAGTGGTTCGGGATGTTACTCGGATGGCATTGGGAGAAGTATGTACATTTTATTTACCAATTAGAATATGTAGGTATGATTTCTTGGCGATGAATTTCTATCCCATCTACCAAATCTTAGGGGGTGGCCGACAAATCATAAATCTGCAGGATCCCGGCTGCGTCACTAAGGGAATAATAATGCACGAAAATATTCATGCCATGGGATTCCACCATGAGCAAGTTCGCCCAGATCGCAACAACTATATCACCGTGTACCCAAACGAGATTGTGGACGGGAGTAAGTTTTATTTTTTGTATTAGTATACGCATTGCAGTCGGCTACCACTTGCAACTTACCAGTGTTTCGCCTGCTTATTACCCTGACTTTGCCTAAAGGTGGTTTTGTGTACCAAGTCAGAGGAGAGAAGAATAAAAATAAATATAAAAAATGAAAATGGGCTTAACCGAGATGTGGCAGGATGCCCCATATGACACTTTTGGACGTTGTACGTAAACAAACAAATAACCTTACGATACTGATCAGATTACTGATATGAACCAATTGGGAATTGTGTTATATTAAAATTAATATGAACGATAAGCCAAAAACGTTAAAAAATATTTATTTTTAATATGGGAAATTATCCTTGTTAACTTTCTTGCTGAATACTTGTCAAATTTTGATATTTCAAAATTAATTCGTCCTATGTAATTTGAGAACGTTTTTTAATTTAAAACAGACGCCAATACCCAGTACCAAATCTACCAGGGCTCGTTACCTTCGGCGTTCCCTATGACTTTTCCTCCATAATGCACTATGGTTCTTACGATTTTTCCAAGTATGGAAATCCTACCATGCGAAAAAAGGTATAGATTTCTATCATTATTAAGTATTTTAGATTGGTTCAATTACCTGATAATTTCGTATCTTTATTCAGGATGACTCAATTATTGTGAAGCAACGAAATGGTCTCACAAACAATGATGTTGCCAAGTTACGAAAAATGTATAATTGTTAATTATATTGTTAAGGTTAACATATTTAATCTTACTGCGACAACTATTAATAATTGATGATTTTGGAAAATAAATACATAATTATAAAAAACAAGTTTGAAGTGGTTCCCAAATATTTATCATATTATTTGAAAGTATACGTCAGCACAATAAAATCCCGTTATGAGAAATTATTAAATACGCGAATTCAGTCAATGATAACAATTAAGCTTATCTCATTATGAATGACTATAATGGCAAAAAGTATGATACCTGGGATAAATTTATTGGACCATACACCTAAATTGTAACCATAACAATTAGGTAATTTATAATCAGTGGCGTACCGTGCCTTGGTCCGGCCTGGAGAGTAAATTTTGAGTACGGCCGGTTTTTGGAACGTTAATTTTGTATAGATTTACCGATATTTCTTTTCCTGCGCACGTATGTAAATATTTTTTTGCCTGCATAATGCACAGAAAATACGATAATTAACGAAAGTGCATAAAAATGCATGAAAAGGAAAATGACATAGTTAGGGCCAGGAATTTCATATTCTATCTCCTTCAAGTCAATTAAAATTAGTTAACTTAATCTTATAGACTTCCAAAATAAATAAAAATCAAATAGATTTTTAAGTCTTTGATGACAAGACTACATAAATGTTGTAAACATATTAAATTTTAACTCGTTGACTTAACGGGCTATTCCATCGACATTCGGATTAACAAGAAATTAGGAAAATCCTGGATGAGGAAACTCTTCAAATCATAAAAAGCTTTTTTTTGTTATATGCAACAGCTGTGTATAATTAAAATTGGTATCTACCATTCTTTAAATGCATACCTATTAACCTGTCATGCATCATGGAAACTTCAACGGATTAGATACCAAAAGCTGGTATCGATGAAAGAATGGAAGTTGCGATGTACATAACCATGCACATCTACTTACATAAATAACAAATAAAATACACCGACGAATTGCTATCTTACTGCGACAATTACATTAAAATTATTTTCATGCACTTTCGTGCACTTCCACCGATTCTTAGTTGGTACTAATGGTACCGTACTATGTAACACATTTTAACATTTTCGTGCACCATTTTAATGCAAGTGTTATTTAACAGAAGAAGGAGTGGGATTTAGAGATATTTATCCACGTACTAATAGTTGCGCGGTATTTACTAAAGATATAACACATACAGAAATATTTACTTTATTTTGTTTATCAAAATTTATTTATTAATTTCATTTCATAAATAATAATACAAGCAATGAATATAAAAAAACAAGACCTATCTAAAATAAAATTGATCCTACTTATACCGACATAAGAAACTGATTTCCTGGATATTTAACTTAATCAAATTTTCACTTTTCGACATTTTGAAATGGAAAAGTTATTGATTATTTCATCAAATGAGAGACGTTCCACGATATCATGTTCAATTGATAGAATAGATAAATCGCTAAGGCGCTGCTGACCCATAGTTGACCTGAGATAATTTTTCATAATTTTCATTTTCGAAAAACTGCGCTCATTTGTGGCAGTAGTGACTGGAATTGTCAAGAAGATCCTTAATGCTGTGTGACAATTTATGAATTGCTGCTGCAGCCCATTGATAGTTAAAATATTTAAAATGTCCATAGCTGACATCTTCTCCACAGAACGGTCTTCGATGAATGGTGTAATCGCACTTTTTAAATATAATATCTCTTTACAAAATACTGACAACTCAAAGTCATTCTCGTACTTCTTGGCGAGGTCCTGTACTGCCTTAATATTTGACTCTGTATTATTTTGATTGAGCGAAATTCCCCAGAGAAAGTTAAAGGCCTCTGTAGTCTCATATATGGAATCAAAACGATGCCCAAATTGATCTACCATGGTGTCAATTAAAGCAATAAAAAAATCTGATTCAAATTTCTCTAAATTGTTTTGGTGTGTTGCACCGTGTGTTTCACGGGAACCTACATCACGGAAACGAAGTGGTCTAATTCCTCTTGTTAGTCGATAATGAAAACCGGAATCTTTTGTTATTCCAATATCTTCTGCTTTCTTTTCTGTTATTCTGACAGATTTCTCAAACCCTTGCAGTTTAAAATCCTTGAGCCAATTCAGCAAACCTTTGACATGCTTGCTTGCTATTTCCAGCGTAATGGACTTATCTTGCAATGCCAAATTTGTAATCTGGATTCTTGATAGAATGAAGTCCCAAATGGTTAAGCCAAGAATGAATTTGAAATTAAAAATTCGGACAAATTGCGAGTTTGCATCAGCCACTGTCTGAGCATTAACTTCTTCCGAGTTGGTTAATTCGATTAGAGCCTCGCATGTTCCTTCAAACTCTTCGAATAAAGTGGAGACAGCTTCTGCTTTGGACGCCCAGCGAGTACTAGAATGTCCTTTCAAACATTTATTAATATGAGATTTTAGGACTGACCATCTTGATGTAGATCCCGAAAAGAATACGAACAAACATTGTATTTGACCAAGTAGCAATTTAGCAGGAAGCACCTTATTGGCAGAACTTTCTCCTACACGGTTTAATGAATGGTCCGGACACGGTATAAATATAGCTTTCTTGTTAATTTCTTTAAACCTTGCCTGCACACCTTGATAAAAACCGCTCATATTTGAGCCATTGTCATATACTTGACCCCTGCAGTTCTGTATATCCAATCCGTCTTCTACTAATTTCCGAATTATCATTTCTGTTAATTGTAGGCCGGACTTTCCATCATAGTTTATGAAATCAATGAAATTTTCTTCGATCTTG
Organism: Folsomia candida; assembly: GCF_002217175.1. Classification (NCBI taxonomy): domain Eukaryota; kingdom Metazoa; phylum Arthropoda; class Collembola; order Entomobryomorpha; family Isotomidae; genus Folsomia; species Folsomia candida. The sequence continues at coordinate 9,256,214 of NW_019091197.1, read as the reverse complement.
CATTCACCAGCATTAATTTTGACAGTTCTCAAAACTTGACTAATTTGTTCATTTCGAGATGCATCTTGCGTAGCATCAAACATAATCGAGTAGTAATCACGTTCCTTAACATTTTGCAAAATTTCCTTTCTCACAGTTGCAGCGGACAAATAAATAAACTCGTTCTGAATGCTGGGCGACATGTAGCTGACTTTTGATTTCTTGAGGCGACTGATATGAAGAGCCAGAGGGGGATAATATTTTCCTAACAACTTAATTAATGAGAGGAAGTTCCCACAGTCATGGTCATCAAGTTTAGACGATGTTCCTCGGAATGCTAGATTATTTTTTGCAAGGAAAATAATTGCGTCCAGCATACTATGTAGAACCTGCTTCCAGAAACTGATCTCATTCAGCGTTGCTTCTTGGACTGATTGGTTAATTAATTTTGATGAAGAATGTAATTTCTCGTATTGCTTCCAGCAAATCACTGATTGAAAATGGGCTTGGGATTCCTCGTGGAGTTTGATCGCTCGAGCCTGATGAGGAAAATCCGTAAATCCCACATTGTTGATGCCAATATTCGTCCAGGGAGAATTTGCCAAGGTCGAAGTCGTACCGGTGAAAACAGAGCATGAAAAACAGAATAAACTGTTCGTCGAAACACTATAAACAAGCCATTCCCTTCCTGATGTGCCGGTCGCCTTTTTCATATAATGACTTGGGTTGAATGAAAGTTGTCCTCGTTTGGGAAAATTATCCAACATTTTCTGTACCGGAAGTTTTGACAGTAATATTGATTTCTGCAATTGTGACAGAGGTGTGGTCCAAGTGCTGGGGTGAGATTCATCAAATAACACAGAGTTGTTATCTATTAAAACAAAGACATTCAAATTTGTATTGCACTATTTAAAATTATCTCGTAATCGTAGAAAAACGGAATGATTTATGTAATTAATTGCCTTTTTCGTCAGTTTGTTCCATGCCTAAACTGGGATAAGTGTCATCTTCTTTAAAATTTTCTGAAATATCCACCGGCACTGGCAAGACGTCTCGATTAGATGACGGCGAGCGTTCTGGGATTTGATTTCCATTTTGTAGAGACGAGCCTAATTTATAAATTAAATTAAATTAAATTCATAATTAAAAACTTTACACCAACTAAATAATACCATCCGAGCTGCTTGGAGGATTTATTGGTGCTCGTTTAACAAATTTGGACATCGTCACGGACATTTTGTTGTCCTCAGCTTGCTGAAACTTCCTCTTCCGTTCTTTTTCGGCTCCACCCATTTCTTTCTTCTCTGCAATCGGTTTTAGATTTGCACCTGGTCGGCCCATATTTCTAGCTATTTAATTATGCAAAATAAGATTGGAATTATACAAAAACGTGAGAAATAAAGAACTATTGTAAATAAGAAAACATGTGGAATTGTGTTTTACCATTTGTGGAGATCAGTTCCCGGTGATTGCGAAACTTTAGTAGGGCAGTCTGAGATTAAGCCAATACTACCAAAGTGAAGAATTTCTTGAGCTATTTCCTATGCACTTAAACATATTGCATATTTTAACAGCCGATTAATACATATCTACCGACTGACTGATATCTATCTTATCTAGTGTGGACCCACCTTCGGTACGGCCGGTCCCACGGTCCGGCTGGAGAGTGACTCTCCACCTCTCTCCATAGTCGGTACGCCCCTGTTTATAATGTTGTTATGCGAATTACTAGACTCGCCATGTAGGATGAGGTGATATATTTATGACGAAATAAATTCCGACTCATCCCATATCATTATCCGGTAAGGTGAGAAGGAACTAAAGTGAGGTGATCAAGACGTCAACTTATCTAATTTAATCTCATTTGAATATCAAATGGCTCAAACTGCAAGTTTGTTTTATGTATGAGATATTTCATTTTACATTCATATTAGCACTAAATAATGAATAAATGTTGTCTTAAATGCTCATAAAAATTACTACAAAAATTCCATTTGCTATTAAATCTGATTTTTATTGTGCTGGATACATAGTTGTGCCATTTCACAATAGCACCAATCTCAATATTATCTCATGATGAGATGAGATTTCCTCTCATTGGCAAACTTACGAGTTTTATATTACACATTATTATATTTACTTGGCAAAGATTGTGGAAATAAATTGTCCAACGGAATCAGGAATTAAATATTTTCACTTAAATTGCAGCCTTGTGGGAAATAGGCGATGGTGGTGGAGGCTGGATTATGCAAATGACCAAAAATAATGGACACGACCTAGAATTGAAACCAGGGTCTCTTGCATTCGCGGCAAGTGTTCTACCATTGAACTACCGGGCCGATTACCTTCAGTCATTGCAATTTTCCACCTCCTCATCCATCCACCATCTCGTCCCACAGCCTTTATTTGCTTAACACTATGTAAAATGCGGATCTGCACACTACACATTTCTCTGTCATTCTTAACACCTTGTTCATTGCTTAAACAAATAAAATGTTTATGACTAACATAAAATTGAATTAGTACTGTACCTTAACAATACCGAAATGGAAATGAGCAATAAAACTGGAATATTGTAAAAAATTTGTTTCGAATTAATATATTAAATCAAGTTCAATCAATCATAAATTAACTGAATTTAGCAATTCAGAGAATTCCATAATCCCTTGAATTCCATACTTGTCGGGTCCGATTGATCGGGAAAAATACATGCGTCCAATAAAAAATAACGGATATAAATACCAGCCGAATTGATGGTATGATGCACAGCTAGGAAGATACCTATGGTATGGACATTAAAATTAAAGCCAATTCTTAGCAAAAGGTTAAGTGGCGGATCCTGCAATGCCTAATACATTGAAATTTCAAATATGAATTACTTTTTTATTTTCGAACCGATTTTCAAAATTCCGACTGTTTTGGTAACCTACGACCCAGAGCTAAAATACATATTCCCAGATTTTGAAATTTCTGCCCCACCCACTTACAATGGAGGTCACAAGGTCAGAAAAATTTGCATTTTTCGCAACTTATGAACATAATGCCATGACAATATTCGCCTGTAAATTTTTGTCAATTTTTGCAAACGTTGTTCCTAGCCGTTAAATGGTCGGCCTAATATTAAATTAGGTCATAGTGGGTGTGGCCAGGGGGTGTAACAGAGGCGAAATTAGGCGAATATGAATATTCCTCTACCTATTTTTGAACGTAAGGCTAATATAATCTGGGTATTTTATTTATTTGCACTGTGACGTTTGCCGTTATGGATAAGTGGTCACCCCCCAAGTGGGTGTGGTCAACAGCGCTTTTGGCCTGGGTTAATCAAAGCATGGCTTGAGACATATCATTTTTCTCAGCTCGCCCTAGCCATGGCGGTCGTGTATATAAAATTCAAAAAACCACACCCACAGTGGGTGTGGTCCAGGGGCCACCGTCATGTTCTCACCAAAGCATGCCATATGGCACATCATTCTTCTAAACTGTGCCTACTGTACGTATATTAAAACCGTAGACAATTTTTTCTGAAAAGTAAAAAGCTACATGTATACATTGCCATATTTTGCAGACAAGTATTGAAATATCTATAACTTATGCAATTCTTTACTGATTTTCAAATTCATACATATTCTGGAATACCCAGGCAATTGTCTACAATGTATATTTTCAAATTTTGACCTGGTAAACCTTGATTCAATATTAAAAATTTAAAAATGCAGAAATTTCTTAAATTTTAAGAATCCAGTGTTCGTCGCTTAATTCAAAATTTTGAAATAAAATTCCCTTGTTAATGTTTCTTGGATAGACAAAGCTTGCTAAGTTGTCATAAAGACCTTTGGGGTCGCCAATGGGGTGTGGCTATTGCCTATTGCCTGTTATTGGTTATTGTTATTGTGGTTATAGGCGGATTTTCTAAAATTGCTAGGATCTGTCATGTGATTTATATTCCTTGTCAGCAGTGAACGTGCGTCACAACATTTCCATCTAAGGACATGGCACACAAAGCATGGGGAAATGATACGGTATGGGATTTCGCTGAATTTTTGATATGTTACAGGTAATACTATTCTGGGCAATGTTTAAATTACCCTCAAGGCCGAATTCGACCTGCGTGACCTTGATTTGGGGTCGAAAGGTCGGCAGGCCAGGTCTCACGTAGCCCCATAAATGGGGTATCGTTGGAAAGGTCTCGGCGGGTAGATTCAGAATATATAATATCTAAAAAACACACCCCCAGTTGAGAGTGGTTATCGGCGCATTCTCTTATATTTCAGGGAACTATGACATGCGACGTATATTTTAGGTTCAGACAGAAAAGCCCGTGCCAATGACGGCAGATTTCGAGAAAGACCACACCCATCTATGTATACATATAATGTATACACATAGGGTCGAATTCAATATAAGGAAGAATAAGCATTTGCGTAGATAAGTATATGCTTAGCAAGGTTTTTGCTTAGCAAAATTTGGTATTCAATAAATTGCCAATTTAGGCATGCCTAAAGTTAAGCATTCCTAAAGTTATGCAAAGTCTGATCAAATGCATAAGCACCCTTGAGTGCGCTAGGTTACTGACCTCGTGAAAATTCGATCAAAATTTGTTGACCGTCACCTAATCGCACTTTCTTAGCCCGAGTCAGGGCTTATGTAACCGTCATGTCTGTCTGTCTGTCCGTCTATCGATAACTCTCTTCAAACTTATCCGATCAGGTTGAAATTTTCACCATAATATGTTGATAAGGTGAAAGTACGGATCAAGTTCGAAGATGAATCAAATCGGTTGAGTGGTTGACCGGTGGGGGTCATTGGATTTTTAAAACCAAAGGGTGACTCTTTGGTTTTTTAAAGTTTGGTGCAGTATATTCGAAATTTTTGGTATTTTAGCCTGAATGAAGGTACAAATTCGTTCTACTTAACATATATGAAGGGAAATTGGAAAAAATTTCACCCGGAGGGACCCTTTGCAAAGGGGTACGGACTACAACATTTTTTGTCCATAACGTCTGGACCGCAAACCATTCAACTTTTTCATATCCGGTTTCCAGTATTGAAAATAGGAGGTTTTAATGCTGTGTTTAAGCTTGAATTCGTATTTCAGACCACACCCACCTGGGGGTGTGGTCACGCACCAAATTTATTTTACGCCCGAACTAATCAAAAGGGGTGTGATTTGAAAGATCTGGTAGAGCTCTATTAATTTTGTACAGGTTATGACCGTGCAGCCACTCCTCAGGTCAGGGGGTGTGGTCAAAAGGTAAAAAATATATGATGACGAACCCTATCAAATGGGGTATCGTTGGAAAGCCCTTACCAAGGGCTTGATTTTTCATAATGGAAGCAACTTTGTATCCTCAATACTCAAGCCAGGGGATGCGATCAAAGATGACACGTCTCTTAATGAATTCCGGCTTGCGAAATAATGTTTGCCATTTACCTAATTCAAGAGATATCAAAGTAAAATGTTTACCAGTTCTTCTCCACAACATTAGCTTACACTGACGATTTTTTCAAATTTTAATAACAAGTGCATTTATAGTTGGAGTCAATTAAATACTTTCCACATCCATCAGAGACGTACTAATAGAAAGACTGATTTCTCCATTAATATGCAAAAGTCGCAGCTGGTCGCAGCAGGTTTTGAAATAGATGTCTGGAGGATTAAAAATATTTATTGGGTTCCAAGAAGTGGCAAAGGATAAGACAGGACTTTCAACTTGAAGTTACCGCTATTTAACCTAATGTTAAAACGAAAGTTGAAACATTCACAACTTTCTTCCCAGTAGAGCAATCCAGTTGAAACTTTCTATAATTGTTCATCTATTACCAATGTACATTTAACAATTATTGGTATGTTGATATATAAACATGATTTTTGGCCAAGGAGTTCAGTGTTCCGTACCAGTGTGCTTTGGAGTGACCCACACTGGTTTTGAAATGTTGTCCCAGGTGGCTGAAATTTGGCACGTACGTCCATAATTGTTTATAATGAAAGATTGTGAAGTGAAATCAGCATTTTTCACCAGAGGTACTCAATCGGGTGACACAAATTTTCTAAAATTATCCTGTGAGCTTGAAATTTCTTACAGAGGTCATTATTGGCTGCTACTGGTTATCCTAGTGCGTCACCCACACCGAAATTGAGAAATTGAAAATTGGGAAAATGAAAAATATGGTTAATGGTTGTCTCCATGGCATTGGATAGTGTCAAATTTACCCAAAATTTCTGTTGAAATTCTTTTTTGCATTAAAATGTACCTAGTGGGTGGGCACATCACTTTGGTATAACTTATTTTTGTTTTTGGGGGAGGGTATGGTCAAGCTAGATCGGCAATTTTCCGACCATCGACCATCAAAAAATTTTGCAACCATATTAATTTGCAATTTTTTCGACCTACCATGCAGATAACTGGTGTGGTCAGATCGGGGGGGCTTCGTCGTTTTTCAAAGAAGTCTCAAATTCGACCCAAAAACCCACACCCCCTTATAGAAATTTAATTGTGACTAAAATGACCTATTACCCATGCATGATAGGTTTTGCAGTTTTCGAGGAAAAAAATAAAACACGCCAAACTAATAAATAAATAATGAACAAACGAATTTTGTTCATTGTTCAAAAAAAATAATGGAAAAGACATTTTTACAAAATTAGACGATGTTCCGAGGTAAATTGTAGTTACGCAAATCCTTATTCCACCTCTGAGCTGGAATAACTTTAGGCAAATAATTTAGGAATTTGTGCATATTGAATACGAAAAGTCCTAAAAATTTTGCTCAGCACTTGCTTAGAATTTTGCCTAAGCGACAAATATTGAATACGAAAAATATTTGCTTAAGCAAATTACTCGTTCTTAAGCATTGCCTATCTTATATTGAATTCGACCCATAGCTTTTAACTTTTCAGAAAAAAATGTTGGCACAGTTGAGAAGAATGATGTGCCATATGGCATGCTTTGGTGAGAACATGACGGTGGCCCCTGGACCACACCCACTGGGGGTGTGGTTTTTTAATTCTGTGTACACCATTGTCCTGGCTAAGCCGAGTTGAGAAGAATGATATGCCACATGGCATGCTTTAGTGAGAACATGACGGTGGCCCCTGGACCACACCCACTGTGGGTGTGGTTTTTTGAATTTTATATACACGACCGCCATGGCTAGGGCGAGCTGAGAAAAATGATATGTCTCAAGCCATGCTTTGATTAACCCAGGCCAAAAGCGCTGTTGACCACACCCACTTGGGGGGTGACCACTTATCCATAACGGCAAACGTCACAGTGCAAATAAATAAAATACCCAGATTATATTAGCCTTACGTTCAAAAATAGGTAGAGGAATATTCATATTCGCCTAATTTCGCCTCTGTTACACCCCCTGGCCACACCCACTATGACCTAATTTAATATTAGGCCGACCATTTAACGGCTAGGAACAACGTTTGCAAAAATTGACAAAAATTTACAGGCGAATATTGTCATGGCATTATGTTCATAAGTTGCGAAAAATGCAAATTTTTCTGACCTTGTGACCTCCATTGTAAGTGGGTGGGGCAGAAATTTCAAAATCTGGGAATATGTATTTTAGCTCTGGGTCGTAGGTTACCAAAACAGTCGGAATTTTGAAAATCGGTTCGAAAATAAAAAAGTAATTCATATTTGAAATTTCAATGTATTAGGCATTGCAGGATCGGCCACTTATCGATTTTGTAAAATCGCAAAATTGGCTTTAATTATAATGTACCTACCATAGAATACAAGTTTCCTTACATTTCTAAATAAATTCTAAAAAATGTTGCAAATTTTTTCTCTTGTGTTTTCTTTTGTTGTGGGCGAATATATTTCAACGTGCCATGCTGGCCTTGTTGCGTCGGCTACTCTCGGTCCTGTGCCAATTGGACCACCTACAGTTAACCTTGCCGTCTTAGGTTAAGTATTCTAAATTTAAATATACATATTTAGTATTTATTTGTAAAATTGATGAAATTCCGCTAAATATAATTTTAATTGACAGAACGCCAATTGAATCCGACTGGTATTGTGGGTGCCTGCCTCACCAACGACTCCGATTCCAATGTTGGTGTTTCGTCTGGAAATCCATGGAGTTATTCGCGGTGGAGAAATGGATATATCGTCCAACTTTCGTCGCAATGGAGTATCATTTTATTTTATTTTAATTGAGAAATAAGTCAGATTTGAAATTATTTATTTAATATTTTTGTTAAGGTCCTGAACAAGTGAGACTCATTGAGGGCGCCTTGTATGAAATTAGTACCAAAATTTGCATACCAATTTTGAAATGGGCGGTGGGATCTAGGCCAAGGGGGGATTACGTTTATATTCAGAAAGGTCGGGCTGGGACGGGATGTTATTCGACTGGGATTGGAAGACGTGAGTAAATTTTATTTGCATAAATATGAGTCGTTGAGTTAGAAAGTAAAATCAAAATATAAAATCAAAATTCCAGAGGGTGGCTGGCAAATTATAAATCTCCAAGATCCTGGATGTGTCACAAAGGGAATGATAATACACGAAAATATCCACGCCATGGGATTCAATCATGAGCAAACTCGTCCAGATCGTAACAATTATATCAATGTGTACCGCAACGAAATTCAAAGGGGGAGTAAGTAAAGTTTTACACTTTTTTTGTTTATAAAAGAAATAGTAGTAAATTCAAAAAGTTAATAGGACATTGAACATTGTTTAAATGGCTTATAAGTTTAATTTATTTATTTTAAAACCTTTCATTTAAATGATTTGACAATATTGTTAGGTTTTTGTGTTTCACTATTGCTAATTATACTAACGAGGGTAGGAGTAACGTAGCAAACAATTCATTGTATGGAATGATAATCAATATGCCCTTGGAATTTATCAGAATATGCGAAAAATATTCGCATTACTTCGTCTCGTATATATGTATGAAGGGTTATCTAATTACATGCAAAAATTTGCTTTTTGGGAAACAGAGGAACACGCTTATGACATATATAGGGGTTCCCTAACCTTTGGCGTCCCGTATGATTTTTCCTCGGTCATGCACTATGGATCTTACGATTTTTCAAGGATTGGCAATCCCACTATGAGAAAAAGGGTATAAGCCTTTTTATGGTCGTTATTTTCAGTAGATTTATATTGGGCAAACTGATTATAAGATATTTTTACAGGATGGGTCACTCATTGTGAGACAATAGAATGGTCTATCTAATGGCGACGTGGCGAAATTGAGAAAAATGTATAATTGTTAATTTAATAGTTTACTTTGATCGTCAACATTGTATTATTGAATTGTTTGATTAATAACAAAAACATTTATCAATTTATTACTGATTACTAAAATTTACTAATATGTATATGCTTATCTGTGTGTGTCGATCACATTTGGAGGTATAGCTATGATGTACCTATAGGTGCATAATACCTATACAAGTACAACTATAGTTGTACTTGTAATTAATTAATTAATTGTGTAATTAACAAATGGTAATTTATCAGTGGCAGGTAGTTGCTAACTGGTCACGTTAAAAATAGAACATTTTTGTTATATCGGATATCATAATACAATAACTTATAGCGCGATAAAGTGTTTAAACAAAACCAAATCGTTATTCTATTAAGGAGGGGAGAGTGGGTGGGGGGGGGGGCCTCCGCACTACCACAGATCTAGATGCCCCATGGGCTACCACATAGATGAAGGGCATCGTCTTCATCGTATACGTCTGGACACATCACCACCCAATTATAATTCTACTTGGGGAAGGTTACTACATAAAATGAGATAAAAATGCATACACGTAAAAGATACACATTTACAAATTATTTGATGTTAATGGGGAATCAGTAGGTTAATTTCTGCAAGCCATCTGCTTTCCTCCTGACAGATTTCGCTCACCTCCAATTACGTCAAGATTCTTGTTGGGCATCAGAAAGTAGTTATGGTGCCGTGTACATGGATCCATACGCGTCGGAAATTGTGTCAAATTAGATATCTCACCATACTAAAATCAAATCCTGATTATATTTTACGACTGTGGTGCAGTAAATATACGGGGCTTATGACACCTCATCTGTTGACGAAATACGTACTGCATATAAAATGCACGTTAAATTGATAATAAATAGTAATACAGCGTTTGAATTTATTACATAATATAGCGAATCCCGCTATATTTTTCTTACATACATAGTTAATATGTTATTAGATACTATGTAGGTGTCTACATAACTCAAAGATTAATATGAAATACGCCCAATTTAGTGAATCTTGTCGAGGGGTTACTGATAAATACGCCTTCCTCAATGAAGCCGGTCTCGGCATCCATACACATAAAATTAATAATAATTACCACACGTAATAAACAAAGATTTAGATTCTCTGAAACTTTATTTCTTAAATTTGTTCTGGAATCAGATTATCCACATTTATTACATTTAGCCCCAAGTCAATAAGCACGCTAATGTTTGACCTTGTAAATGCCATACAACTTTTATGCACCTGAGACTAGGCAATAAAAATCCAGTTAATTATATGCGAATAATTTACATTAAAATATGAGCCGCCGACAAGAATTATAATCTACTCTCTTCAATCAATTTGGTGCCCGTTAGGTGTTAAATTTAATTAATTATTTCGACTAACATTTCGATTCTTATATAAATAAAATGTTATCAACTAAATATAAATATAATACGGTATTAGTTATCTAAATTTGGATCTTACATGTTAACTTTTTTATAATCTCACCGCAATCATTCCGCTAATTTGAGGAGACCAATATTAATTGCCGAAATTCCTGCTGGATTGAATAAAAAGAGAACGTGGGCCATTCAAATGCATTATAAATATTTTTAGATAAGGTAGGTATTCCACACTCTGACCAAAATGAAAATTCTTCACTTTTCAAAGGTAATTTCTATTTATTATAAAATTTCAAAATTTGTATATAACATTATTCAATTTGCTATTTAGTTTACCACCTTTCTTATTGTTACTCTAATCACCATAACTTTGGTTTCGGGGCAATGGGAGTACCAACAATCATGCTTCTATGGTGAAAACAAGGTCGCAGTTGACGGGTATGGTCGGACAGTGCTTTTTCCAGCATATATGTGGTCGTCATGCACATTTCTTATCAAGAAGGTTGTTTCACTACTTTTTTTGCGGTAATTTTGAAATAATCCTGACCGAAATGTTTTTTTAGAATCCAGGATTTTGTCAGATTCGTCTCGACTTCCCCAGCTATACGTCGTCATCCGCAAACTCAGCTGGTGACTGCGACACCGATAGGCTTACAGTCCGTAACTCGGTCACGGTTAATGATGGTTTCTCCACGTGCGGGGATCTAACTGGGAAGCATAGTAATACAGAAATATTAATATTGTGAAATTTCCAAATATTAATTTTGCATTTATGTATCTGTAGTGTATCTCAGCTTTGGGGACAATTGCGATACAATTGAAATTACACCTAAATTTTCCACAACGTCTCCGTTCGGATATTATAACATTGAGGTGACGCCGATCCCATGTTCTTCACCAGATCTTGGTAACTGAAGAATTTATTTTGAAACATTTTGTAAAATTCATTTATTTACTGTTCATTATATTAAAGTTCCAACATACTGCCTGCAAAATTACAACACCAGTACCGGAGTCGTCACATCATTCGATTATCCAAAACAACAACAAAATAGTCAACAGTACACGATTTGTGTCCATAGTCAAAAAGTGGAGGATTGGAAGGAGATAAGTGTTAGTATCTTTACTTATTTAGGGATAATATTATTAAAAGTAGTTAAAGGTAGTCGAGTTCTGAGATTATTCAGATTTTACTCGAATATTTTTGAAAATAGTTGTGAAACAATACGAATATTTTCCGGTAATCAAGAATATGTGGATTATAATCAATCTGCATCTTTAATCTAATGTTTACTTAATTTTTTGCACAGTGGAAACGATGCACTTCTGAAGACGGGTTTCCAGGCAGTTCGCCCTTCTCCATGATATCCAGCGACGTGCCACCATCGACTTGTGATACCGACTGGATCGCTGTTAATGGAGATCAGCCGCGATGTTTCAATGTTCCCTCCAATTTACGCTCCACCTGGAAACCGTTCCTGATCAATGTCAACTTTGACGAGATGGAACTATTTCCTCCTATAATTGATCCAGAGTTTGCGACAAGTATGCAATAGTACAAGTAATTATTGTTAAATCCGCTATAAAAAATCTTGCATTTTTTTTAAATGTAAGATCTTTTGCGATTTTTTAGCAATAGTTAAATGAACAAATACATAGATTTAATCTACTAAATAACTGGAGATTTTAATAAGTAAATTATCAAAAAAGGTGCTGCCTCTTGCATCGGTCTTAGGCCAAAGAGTGGTGATCTTTTCGTGTGCGCGTGGTTTGCAGAACCCAGCCATGTAAATAGTGGGACTTGCCAATGCGATGTCAGTCCCGTAGTTCCAGGTTTCGATCCATCGGTGTTATTTGAACCATCACCAGATGTCGGGAATATTGGGTTTTGCTTGAAGTATGAGGTGCAAACTTGAGGGCGGAATTTGCCGAATATTGGGTAGCCGAAAAAAATTTTGAGTGGGAAATTGTTATATATTTACTAAATCTACCTTGATAGAATAAAACAAATTGGCATGAGCAAAAATGACTTTTGTCTTACATAATAATTTATAATATTTTCATTTCCATTTCACGAGTACGTATTTACATAATTAATAACTAAACGAGTTCTCAATTTCGGTTATCTTGAATTACATAATAATATTTAGACAGCCTGAAACTGTGTTATATTTACCCAACACCTCTAATCACTGCCCATTTTATGGTCTTGTTGTCCAAGTGGTAAAGATAATTATTTCCTTATTGACCAAGAATTGCGTAACACTATCGAAAACATTTAATTACCTAAACCCATGACTAAGATTGCCATATATCTACGATCTATATCAACGTCTACTAATATTTGCAGCAGTTGCAATTATCCTAATAAATTATATGATTCTGATTTCCCAATTAATTACTTTGAATTTCTAATTAACCAAAAGATTTTTGTATTCGGAAAGAGTAAAATTATTTCAATCAAATGATTTTGCAATCTACTCGAAACGGTTTATTTTTTATATATACCAATAAAAATTATAAATTTGGGCTTGTTGGTAATGGACCACTTATAGAGTTTTTTAAGTGACAAAAAATAAACAAAAACATAATTTGTGACGAAGAATTTTTAAAAATGTCTGTTACTTCTACCCCATAATTAATGGAACATATAACCATTAATAGAAACACATATAAATGTGTCTCTGGGGACGTGTAGATTATTAGGCATTTGGTAAAAAAAATTAACAAATCCTATCTCACAATGTGAAGTGGTACGCTCGAAATTGAACGGGACAAACTTTATTTAGTAGTCCACTTAATATTATTGGACACATGTTTCGTCATTTTCGATAATGCTCAGTATTTATCCAGAAATTTGACCCCAAAGTTGCAAAAAATGGTCGTTGGTTGGCGGAGCGAGAGAACGCTTGAACTCGCATGGAGAAAACGACCATTTTTTTAAACTTTGGGGTCAAATTTCTTCACAAATACTTACCATTATCGAAAATGACGAAACATGTGTCCAATAATATTAATTTGACTACAAAATAAAGTTTGTCCCGTTCAATGTCGAACATACCACTTTACGGCTTCGCATTGTCAGTATCAAAAAAAGCATCGAAAATTAAAATTTCTACAATCTTTAAATCAATCATACAATCTGTAAATTTTGGTGAATTTTAGAAATTGAACATATTGTGCAAACTTTAAACAACTTTCAATAGTATTCACTTAGTTAAGGTTAAAAAATGTACTAATTATTATCCAAAAAGCGTATTCAGTGACAGCTAAAATAGGCATAAGGTCCAAAATACCCAAGAGTTCACTAGTGGTGTAGTTGTCAGCTAGTCTGCGGTAATTACATAAAACAATGACGTGCGTAATGCACCTTTTGCCAAATGAGAAATGTCATGCCAACAGTGAATTCTAATTTGCAATAAACCACACTTCAGACTGCTGAAATTCTCAGGTAGTGTATCTGTGTAGATTCTACACCGTTCATACTTTAGTACGATTTAAGCTTAGAATTAGCAATGCATACATATGTACAAAAATTTTAACAAAACGAAAAATTTAACTAAATTTCTTGCATACTAAAACGCACATTGCCCGAAATTACTTAACATGTTAAATCGATATATTCTAATCAATCCATAAACTGTATTTTACTCGTCCCCAATTCTGGCAACCATGCAAACAAATTAATCAAATTATCCAAAATACTTCTCAGAAAGTAGGGCGTGGTTGATTTATCTATGATGAAGAATGTACTCCCACCTATCCCAGCAATAAACCTCATCGGCCTTAAAGCCTTGAACTTTCGACGCAGGTATTTCTTCTCGATGCCAACATTTTCCATGCCGCCCAACTGTTCCTTCCACTTGACCAAGGCCATGGACGAATTTTCGTCAATTATCTTCAATGATGAGAGAAGCAGTTGGGAAACCCCAATCGCTGCTATAGTGATGAAGGGGTACAAGATGTAAAACTCAAACGGTAGAATATCATATAGTCGCAAGCATGCGAACAGACATCCAGCACAAAGCCAGATTCCACCCTCAATTATTAGAAATGCCTCAGCCGCCTCAATTTCGTGGATTGTGACTTCAACGATTCGCAACTGGTTGTACGTGTGATACATTTTCTGTATGGCGCCCAGTCTCTCTTCCCCCCTGAAAGTATAATTCATAGCTGAAATAGGAACCTCTTATTGCTGCAACATTTCTCAACTTACCCTGCTACTCCGATATCCCAACTTGCCAATCGTTTTACAATTCTACCCATCAACTCGACAAAAATTATCGATATTATTCCAGCATTACCAAGGAGTCGAGCACTTTCAGCAAAGCCAGAATATATCAGGATTCCTGAGAAGAATTTGATCACGATTTGCGTCCAGAGATGGCCATACACATTTGAAGGGAGGATGTCGTACAGTACGTGTTGATACACGTCCAAGTTTGCCAGTAACCCAAAGACAGTAGCGAATAGGGGTAATATCGGAACCGGGTAGAACAAAGTAGCCGCGGCTATCCCAAATTTGTCGTATTGCCCCGTCCTCGTCATCCATATTGGATATGTCGATGGACTATCCAAATCTACAGAGGTATGTAAACAAAGTTGTTCGAAATTCGGGTAACAAAATTTTTACCCAACTTTTGAGCTATCTAAAAAAATTTATTGAATTTTTTTTAAACAACTAACCATCTTCTGGGAACATCATATCACGAAATCGGAGCAACAAATTAGTCCTATTTGTAGATTCCGGTTCTTTCGTTATCGAATAATGCACAATTCCCATAACCAAGATACCCGAACCGTTCAGCATAATGGCGAGGAAGATATTTTTTATCGTAATTTCTGGGTTTGGTTTCACAATTTGGCGGACCATCATATATGTTGAACAACCCATGCTGATGAAACAGAAGAAGAAGAACACGGAAATAAGCCAGGGCAAGTATTTTGTCAGATTCGTCTTTGTAATCTTTTCCATTGAAAATTTTCTCGATTTTGGGTAGTATTTTAATGGCATTTCGGTAAGGTATGCGTTGGCCGCGAAAAATGTAGATATCGTTTTAAAGCATAGGCGGGTCGGCATAGCGATAGGTTGTCCGGCTAACCGCCGAATGAGCTCTTCACTGGATTGTTAAATATCTAGTCCTTAATTATGGGTATGCCCGTATTAGATGGTTAAAACTAGGTATGATTTCCCCCGGATACTTGAGAAGTCTGTGTTAGCTCGCCCTTCGTACCACGACAGCTATTGAACTCCTCATGTGCCCAATAATCGAAAAAATAGAGCGTAATTTTAACACAATTTCTAGTTGATTAGCGAAATAATTCAAGAAACTTTACAAATAGGGAGGATCGGAATTATTTGTATTAATCATGCACAAGAACCAGACAAAGTATTTACACACATTTAACTTATTTGCACAAATGGTAGGGAAGCATTGGAGATAATATTTATGCAAATGACATAACTTAGATTCTATTGCACTAACAGTGCTGAAGAACTAAACGAAATAAATATCTATTTTGCATATTTCGAATCAATCTATGTATTAATTATGTCCGCTTCTTCACCACTTTGGTGTATAGTAGTCAATATTGTGTCTCTCAATGAGTACCACAGGGCGAGCTATTTCTAGCGTATGCTACAGTATATTAAGGGGAGAAACCCCTTTATGGAAATGCTCTGTCCGTCCGTCGGTCGGCCGGTGCTCATGACCGGGTAGGAATCGACATTCGGTTTTCGCCAACTTGTATCTAATTTTTAGGGCCAGGTCAAGTTAGAATATGGTGGTGGTCGGCCACACCCCTTGATCGTAACGAGGTGTGGTCATGTCGAAATTTCGACCAAATGTTTGTCATTTTTAATATGTTTTCCACGGGGATGTCCGGCGTCCAAAAAGACAACTCCCACCCAGGGAGGCGTGCCAGGAACAAGTCCCTAATTAGATTCCTGGGGTTATTTGAAATAATTTTAGGAGATTATATGACGCCATGACAGAAGACGACTTGATAAAGTGGTGTTACGACATCCCACTATATGTAAAGAGAGTATTCCACTTGGTTTCACCCCTTTGCTACATTTCCTTTGCAACGGTTTATTTATTATGTAGTGGTTGGGTTAACTTTGAATTGAATTGAAATGAAATGAATTGAATAATTTAGATACTTAATGAGAAAGCTTGTATCTTCAAATCGAAATGAACAATAAAATTCCAATACAAAATATTGTCGAATATATTCTTTATTCACAAATTAGTAGCATAGTTTATTCGAAAATATTAAGCAAGTCGTTCACAAAAATCAATATGTTTAAATCATACGTATTACATATTATTTTTATATACATCAGAAGCAATCAAGTAAGTTATATAAAGTAACATATTATGCCAAGAAAAGGTATTACTTAGTAAACCTAAATAATCAACAATAAATGTTTATAAATACATACTGGTCTCAATTTTAATTGAGAGCATATGAATTAAATTATTAAAGATGAAATCCGGAGATGGGAACCACAAAACATCTATGTATTTATTAGATATAAAGCTAGTCCTCCCTAATTCCTTAAATTAACCAATAAATACATTGCTTCACATACTAATAGTTTATTGTACCCATAACATCTAATAATATATAATGTGTTTTAATGTTGATATGGATGACCTGACGGTCTCCCATCAAATTACCTTTATGCCGACGAAAAAAAACAAAAAACAAAAAATAAAGAAAATTTTAAAGGAATTAAGGAGAAAATCGAAATTCTGATCCAATATTTCTCGAGACATATAATTTAGCCGTAAATTGAATAAAAAATTATTTGATTCCATCCTTTGTTGGCAATGGAAAGGTTTGAATTTTTTTCAAATTTCTCAAGTCATGGTGGGGTGATGTGCGACGTACAATAAGAGGCAATCCCACTGTCGCGAGACAAGAAATTTACAGTTTTGTGTCATTCTGTACAACAGGCTAATTATTTTGTCGGCATTTTGACCAAAGGTGAGTTTTGCCTCCACACGAAGGGGCGGTTTCATTTGTCATGCCCAGGCTCTAACCATGTATTTTTCTTCTCAGTTTTTTGTCTTAATGGGGACGGTGAGTTTTCTGTCATCCTAGGACAGACTAATTGATTAAGAAAATTGGGTCTTTGCAGGCTTATTAGGATAACCTCTATATTTTAATTAAAAATGATGATCCCTCTATTATGCTCAATATTCATATTAATCTTTCTCTTGTTATTGTGGTAAGCAAAATCAATTTATAAGATTATTTAGCAAACTTAAGCAAATATAAAATTAGTTTTAATTAATTTTAGCTTTTTATAATAATTTACTTTCTTAAATCACATGTGTTGTTGTCAGTTGATATATTTAGCAAATTCTATACCAAAGCTTGGCCTAGGCATAATGAAAATTCGAATAATACCAGCACGTCGACTCTACAAGAGACCACGGCATGACGGTCACGAGGTTAACCGAGGTCAGACCTCTACAAGGTCGAATCCTGAACCTCTCTGGGTCATACGGAAGGGTGAAATCATTTTTTGAAACATTAACTCTTTAGTACAAGTTCGGATGTCAAAAGTTTAGCCTCAAAACTTTTTATAATCACATCAACAGAGTTGGGAGATTATACCATTTAGGGATTAGGATTAGGATTAATTAAATTCGGTGGATTGGATTGTTTTGGGATTAGATATTTATTAAATTGGTCGGGGTTGGGGATTGGGGATTAGCTAATTCGGATTAGATTTGGGATTAGCTTTACTGTACAATTTTCTTTCAATACTTATTGGATTGATTTAATTAATTTTTTTCAATGTCATCAATAAATTGAAAAAATAACTACAAAATGATTTATGTTTAATTGGAGCATACAATTGTGATTTTTTGTTCAACTAGATTTTAATTCACAACAATGAATAATTAGTAAAATAATAGTAACAAGCAAGGTTAAGTCAGTATTTTAATTTTTACAAATTTTTCCTACATTTTTATCAAAGCTAGTTACTTAAAATCTCTCCATGCAAAATACATGATACATCATTTAGGTTTTCATTCTCAAATGTAAATTTTTATATGGTTAGTTTAAAAAAAAGTAAGCTTAACAATGACGATTTGGAGGTGGTTGTAGTACAAGTAATACATAATAATTGAAGGTGGTTGACTCTGCACGATGGCTAGATTTCGCTCTGACAAATTAATATTTTTCGGCCTAATCATAATAACTTTAAACATTATCCTTTACACCAAATTGAACCACAAACACTCCCCTATCCGACAAGCTAAATGGATTGGGACAAATTCATCAGTAGACTCTGATCAGAAACTTTTAAAATTTCTCTTGAAAAATGTTATTATATATACTGTGTGCAAAACAGCCCAACTCTCCCATATGTTTACCTGGATAGAGACATAGCTAACTTAGACTCACATAGTGACACATATATATCCAAGCTAAAAACCAGGCCCGTACTCACAACACTGGTTAAAGTGCAACTTATTAAGCTCGGTTGTCACCACCCCACCTCCTCCCCCTCCTATAATCAGAAATCGACACTTGTAATAAGCCATAAAAATAAAATACGTCGACTACTTCGGATCCTATTACTACTTTCGGGGGTAAACACCATTAACCCTGGCCCTTGTGCAATTTGTCTACGCCCAGGAAAAAAGAATCAACTTTCAATTAATTGCAAGAAATGCCAATTATCTTACCATCGTACCTGTCTAACCCCACAACCAACGTATCGCGAATTTACCATAATGTTAAACAGCAACACACGTATCTGCACGACTTGCACATCTCCGACCCCCACACAATGCAGTTTGTGCGAAATACATGACCGTAAGCAGAAGGTGGTCTGCTCAATCTGCGAAAAACACTATCATCGACCCTGTCTCAAGAAAACTAACCCAAAACTTAAATCCACCACAATTGATTGGTCATGTATGATATGCACAACTACTTCTACGACTTCACATCCGATCAACTCAAATTTCGCTGGACCTACGCAACAATTAAACCTCCCAAGAGGAATCAAAATAGGTCACATAAACGTCCGTGACCTACTCTCCACAACAAAAAAAGATTTGATGCGAGAATCAGCTGTGCTCACCGTTCAACGTTTTATGGGGACACATGATGCTGAGAAAATCACAGATACTTTACTAAATATTGTACAACGTTTTCAACTGCAAAAAGAGAAAATAACTGCTATTGTGACTGACAATGGAGCAAATTTCGTAAAAGCGTTCAAGGAGTACGGGACCCCACTTGATACAGATGAAGATGATGACGAAATTGAGAGAGAAGAAATTTCATCTTTAGCGTTTGACCTGCTGCCGTCTCTTCCCACTCACGTACGTTGTGCAAGTCACACATTAAGTCTGTGTGCGACGACAGACATAGAAAAGGTGCGTTTGGCCGTAATTATATACGTTGTATTGTCCTATGCTATTCAAGCGTGGCATTAATTGGCAATTCTTTTATTTTAGGCAAATATAGTAACACCAAGAGGAATCGAAAACTTCAAAGTTGTGTTCCGTAGTGCTATTGGAAAATGCAATGCACTTTGGAATCTGGCGTCACGTTCCAATAAAACAGCAGAAGAAATTAAAGAGCTTTGCGGAGTGGCTCTCGTAAGACCAAATGCTACTCGTTAGAATTCCATGTTTGATGCAATTACAAAATTGATTCTGCTAAAGGATAAATTTGAAAGACTGTTTCTGCTGGTCAAGGTGGAATGTCCTACCTCAACCGAAGTCGAATTTTTGGAGGAGTACGTCAAAGCAATGCAACCTGTTGCATACGCTCTCGATAAATTGCAAGGAGAGAAGACTTTCTATTTCGGATATTTTGCACCAGTTATTTTTCAAACACGAAAGAGATTGGAGTCATTGATTCTAGAAAAAACCAGATTTTCATCAAAGATTGCTGCTGTTCTGAAAAAGAGTATCGAAACGCGATTTAAAAATATTTGTGAGTTAAATCTCCAAAAGTGTGCTCCTGAACTATTTTCTGCCATATCGTTTCCATTTATCAAGTATACATGGGTCCCTGAAGAAACTCGTGAGCGGCTTAAGAAAGCTTTTATTGACGAAGCGAAACAGATTAGAAGCACAATTCTAGGAGTTGCGACGTCTACTATTGGAACAAAAGTACCATCGACAGATGACAAGTTTTTCAAATTTGAGGAACCTGATCCTAACTCGCAAGTTATCAGTAATGATGTCGAGTTAGAGTGTATTAAGTATTTTCAAGATCCCTCAGTCGAATTGGGATGTCTGGATTGTTATCCAAGTATTCGCAAAGTTTTCGAGAAATATAATACGGCACTGGCGTCGTCGGCTCCTGTGGAGCGAGCTTTTAGTTATGGCGGCTTGTTACTAACTCCCAAACGTGCGACTCTGTCTGATGAGATGATCGATAAATTAGTTGTTCTTAAAGTTTCATATGGTAAATCTAATTAGTTTGTTTATATTCGCAATTAAATTAACTTATTTGCTTCTACTGTATAGTATTTACAATCAATTTGATTATTATTGGATGTGTAAACTATTCTGGTCATGAAATAAATAGAAAATTCAAAATAAAATTTTGCATCTTATTTACATTTTAAGTAATCCGTAATCGCAAAAGTAATCCTGATTAATAATCCGTAATCCATAATCCAAAATCTTTCTGAATTAAAAGTAATCCCACATTAATTCAATCCCGCACCATAGATTAATGCATAATCTATAATGCATAATCCACGCTTTCACAAAAGTAATCCATAATCCGTAATCCCGACTTTTTTTCGTTTAATCACGCAGCTCTGTCAAAATCATATTTTTTTATTTGCATATTTACATGTATGCACTTTTTTTAAAGTTTTTTTAAAGTACAAGAATCATGATGGACAGAAATATTTTTTGCAAGTATTCTGACATGCACCATTATTTTATTTTATTGATATCGCATGGTTTAGAAATCGTCAACGTCCAAACATACTTCGATCTTGTGCCTTCCAACTTTGGCAGATGAACTTTAATTCCTGGTGAACTAGGTTCATACAACAATTTCCCCCCATAGCCCAACATTCCTATTGTTAGGTCGGCGTTGTAGTTAACAGAACCGAGTTGTACCGTTTTTCCCGGCCAAAATGTGAGGAAGGCGAATACAGTTTCCTTATTTGAGGTGTACCTAAATATTCAAAAATTAAATATTGCACAAACACTTCATTCTAGTCCTAAAAATTTCAGAAATATATATATTTATGGTAAAACCAACCACACTCCTTTTGTGACAGTGTCATTTTGAGCTTCCCGCCACGGAGCAGATCCGTAAATGGCGGGTCCATTTATTTTCAGCCACTCCCCCATCTCCAGGAGACGTTCTTGCTGAATAATGTCGATAATGCCGTCCTTCGTGGGACCAACGTTGACGAGAAGATTTCCACCACATGACACAGTCTCGACTAAAGTTGTAATCAATTCTTGAGGACTTAAGTAATCGTCCAAGTTGGCATTTCGTCTGTAACCCCACGAAAGCTTGTCCAGGGTCATACAGTTCTCCCACTTGTGGGGAAGTACGAAACCTGATGCAAAATGTGGTTATGTTCTTTTAATTTTATAACATTTACGAATTTATGAAACTTCAACAATAATTAAAATCTTAAATAGCCTGACCTGGATTTAGTCGATCCCCACCTGTCCAAATTCCACCATGCCGACCTCTCGTCTCATTCCCCCATCGATCATTAATCACCACAAACTCTTTAACTTTGCTCTCGTTGAACAGCCATGCTAAAAACTGCGTCGATTTCCAGTATTGTGATGAAGCTTCCCATTCGCCGTCCGTCCAAAGGATATCCGGCGCGTAGCTTTCAACCTTGAAAAAGTTTGGACAAAGATTTTAATTTTTTCAGTAAGTTTGACTACATCCTATAAATTTTTATTTTGAAATTTATCTCACAATTTCACGCAGATTAGGAAGAACTTTACCCTCGATAAAGTCATCTGTTTTAAATTGGTTTGCCTTGTCTTTCATCCAAAGGGGGTGAAATGGTTCGTACAAACAATAGTACAGTCCAAAGCGGAGGGATGTCTGGTTTCTAAGAGTTGTACCGAGCTCCACTATAATCAATTATAAAAATGTTTACTTCAACAAATTATTGATCTTTGCTATTAGCTAAATACTAAAGGAAAACCAGAAATTTATATGTAAGGTTTCAAAAAAAGATGTGTTTGGCATGTATGATTCCCAAAGAATCAAAATCAATCAAAGATATATAAGAAATTAAAGATATCAATTTTAGATTGAAATATTTGATTAAACTATGACAAAGTTAATTCAGCTGTTCGATTACTTTCTGCTTAAACACTAAATTAATCAAAATTTGTCTTTGAAAAATTTCTTACAGACGAGATCACGCCCAGGACCCACATCCAATGAGTTCCAACCGAAAGAAGACTTCGACGGGAAGAGGGTATACCCGTCACAATGCTTACTGGTCAGTATGACATACCTGTCCAGTTAATCGTGTCAATTAACCATATTCCAATTTATACAAATAACAAATTTAGTTCCACTTTAGTAAATTATTCACACCTCGCACCGGCCCGTTCAAACAAATCCGCCCAATCCGTCGGACGGAAAAACTCTGCCGAAAACTTCGAGGCAAATTCTTGATATGTAAATCCCGGTTTGTAATTTCGCTTCATGAATTCGTTACAAGATGAACAATTGCCTAAATATTCATGAAAACTAAGTATCGGTAGATCCAAGATTTTAGCTACAAATTATCTCTAATATATTCAAATTTGGGTCGTAAATTTTGTAAAATTCAAAAATTTGCTACACATAAAATTAATTCAAACCCACCTGATTTCCAACTTTCCCAGAACACTTCGCTCGAAAAAGAAGGCACACTGAAAACTCCCCAGTGAATAAAAATGCCTATTTTCGCGTCATCATACCACCCCGGGGTAATGCGGGAATCCAAACTAGCCCAGTCCGGGGTGTACTTGGAAGAAACGTTTGCCAACGATAAAAGCACTACGGCAAATTTTAATTTTGTCTCAGCCATCATAAATTACATTGTGAATAAAATTATGTATGTAAAAGGTAAAAACTGTACTAAAAATCGAGAAGGATTTCTGAGAAGAAATTGTTTAATAATAGGAATGAATATTTCAGTATTTCCGGGTTCGTAGATATATTTCCTGGAATCTATGTCATGAAACAATTCTGTTGTGAAGAAACATGTTATTAAACAAATCGATTTATTTTGTGCAGTCAGTAAAAAATATTAGATTAAGATTTATTTTAAAATAGAATAACAAAATTTCCAGAATCTTTACAATTAAAGAGAAATGTCTTCAAGCTTCTGCACCTGGGTCATATTTATAGTTTTTAGAAAGCAATCAAGGGGAAACCGAAAATCAAAAAAATAGTTTAATATCTTAATTCGTTTGTCGTGTAGCTTCTACATAACTGAGAAGCACGGAATTCATAGAATTCTTAAAATTTGACATAATCTCCGTCGGATTAAACCTAAATTCTCTATAAGATGCGGGTAGTGAGATCCTGCCAAACTTACCAGCTCTAACTATGCCATAAATTCGGCCCTCAAAATTTAATTGCCAGGATAAGAAGTACTTCTTAAAATTCAGTATTAGTTGATATAACGGGGGTATTCATTATAAATAGGTTCGCAACGTTCGCATCTCCTTAACCTAGGAGATGCGCACGTTGCTAATAATTAAAATCCAGCATAAACGTTGATAGCAACTACAAATGTAATAAATATAGAAAAAATATGATAAAATTATTTACATTTTCCTTTTCATTAATTACTAGAAAATTCAGGGATTTCTGCGACATTCATTTTTTTAGTATAAATTGGTTATCTTCTTATCCATTTTTATATTAACTAAATATGTAAAGTATTTTGTAGCAAATATTTTTAGAAAAATAATATATGCGGCAATGTATATTAAAAAACGTAATTTATGTGAATACGCAAATATGCATTTTGCTATTTTTAGGATTTTGCAAATTGTATTTTCACTGCATTTACAAATGTTCATGCATAATTTCACATAGTATTTATAGCAAAATAAAGGAATAAATTAAACCTTATTCCTAAACCAAAATAAAATAGTAATATCCTCAAAGCAAGCAAGTCCTACTAATTTTTCCAATTTTCCGTGTATTATTCACACATGCACAATTTTAGATTATCTAAATAGGAAATTACTCGACACGTGAGATAAATACATATGTACAGCTATTAGATATTTATGCATAATTATTTCTCACTCACTTCTTGCCTTCCACCTTGAAATGAATATATATAACGCAGACTGCATACACGTGTCGCCACAAGATTTACCTCAAATTGGTGCTACGGAGTCCTTGATCCGTTTTCACGACTTGATTTTGCATAAGGATCTGCACATAATTATCAGAAAAGGGAATGGCTTCCCAATATGTGATCATCCTTAAACCAGATTAGATTTCATTCTATGATTTCCATTCTACAAAATTTACTCGAGGAAGAATCATGTCGCTAATTTTGCTGATTTTGTCTCTTTCTCAAATATTCTCGATATCTGAAGCGTTATCGTTTCAGGAATTTACAACGGTAAACGTGGCACAAAAGGCGGGACTGGAAAAGGTAGGTTTTTGGGAAATTCACAGTTAATAATTTTGATAAAAAAATTATTTTATTGATTTTTTAGTTATCGTCAAAATTGAAGAATAAATTACCGCATGAATATATGAAGAGGGATATTTATTTATTGCGATTTTTGAGAGGTAAATTATTATTGGGGGTACTCATATCGACTTGGCATGAAGATTTAACGGCGTAGTGTAATGAAGTTTATAAAAGATTTGCAGAATACAAAATACACATTTTGTAGTAAAAAAAATATCAATTGAATTTAAAAAACATAATAAATTGTAAGCACTTCAAAGTGGGAAATTTAATTCCTTCAGTACGTTTAAAATATTCGTTTTCGGGAAAAACTAATTTATGTTGTAGATTTTACTACCACAATTCATTAATAATATTTAGAACGTTTATATTCAGTTGGACTCATTTTTTACTGCTGATCAATAGAAACTTAATATTTTTCTGCCATTTCTGAAGCTGATTTTCAAAACTTGAACAATTTCAGACTCCGACTTTGACGTGGATGCGGCTGAAACGAGAATTCTCGGTGTAAGCAATTATTTTGTTGAATATCTTTCAAACTTTCAAGACCAGTTTTTACCATGTATTTATCGAATGATATTTCCGACTATAGTGAACTTTACACTTAATCACATTTTGTTTCAAAATACTATGAAACCTTCAAAAATCGGATTTAGAAATATTGTAAATTCTCCACTTTTTAATCTTAGTTTATGGAATGGCGCCAGAAAAATAATATTGACCTCGTCTTAAAAGAGGAATTTCCAGAGTATGACGCCGAATATAGGGTCATATACGAGGGGTGTGACAAGGGGGGAAATCCAGGTTGAGATTTAATAAAATATAAAAACAATAATTTATAAAATGTTAACTGTTGTTTCTACAGTCATCTCATTACCGATTGGAGACTGGGATTTGAGGCGAATCGTTATTGCGGGAAAATCAAAAAAGTTTGTCCGCTACGTTCAAAAGATATTGGAGGAAGGGACCGGATTTTTAAGATGGGGGCAAGAAGAAGGCTTTAATATGACGCAAGCCACAATTTTATTTGATCTCAAGGGTGTCAATTTGGTCACGCACGTTTGCGGAGGATGTAAATTATTTTTAAAATTTAAAATTTCGTACTTTATAGTATTTTTTAATCACGTAAATTTCTCCTCATCACCACCGTATTAGGTATTCCAATGTACTTGGAGCTCCTCAGTTTCTCACAGACGTACTATGGCGGATTTGCGCACAAAATTCATGTTCTATATGGTAAAATTACATTAAGTGTTTTTAATTTATAAATTTGGTGACGAAATTATTACCGAAAAAATTTATAAATTTGGTAAAAAAAAGTATTACCCACTCGCATTTACCAATTTAATACCATTTCTATGTTACAATCTTTCCAGCTAGAAATTATACCGAATTACTTAAATCGTAAATTGGTATCGTTGGTAAAGAAAGTGTTACTAGGCTAGCATCCTAAATTCGCAATAACTTCATTAGCCCAGTTTTCGTCCAAAACTGTAAGTCTTTCCTAATTTTTGTTTCTCAATTTCAGCCCCAGAATTCTCTCTTTCGATTTGGGACTTGTATAAAAACCTCCTGACTTCTAGCGTCGCAAAATTGCTTGAAATCCATGGAACCCAGAAACACGTCTTCGCTAAAGAGTTATCTCGAGAAATTGACCCATCACAATTAACCCAACGCTACGGCGGCGTAAAATTAGAGGGTGTGGATCTCAGCTCGATGCGATCCGCCGCACCGCCAGCCTTCTTGGCGAATCCGTTCAGTTTGAAGTTGAAGGAGAAAAATATTACAGACTTTTGTGGCATCGACTGGCCGAGAATTGAAAATATCATTGCTGAATCGTTTCATAAATGAGGTGGAAATATTAAAGTTTGGAAATAAAAAATATATACTTTTATATATAATTTGCAAGTATTACACGAAAGGAAATAATTCATACCACAATATTCATTACCATACAGGAAGATAAGAATGCTCATTTTTTTAGAAAGTGTAACCAATACGATCATTGGGGAGTGAATTATTAAACATTCGGTAATACTATTGAGTATCCTTTATGGTCTGCATATTAAAAAGAGAGCCAGTTTATAGAGAATAGAGAAAGCTTATAGAGAATTGGCTCTTCTTTAAAATTACAGACGATAACATAATTTAATATGAATTTTATACACTTATCTTTTACGATAAGATCCTCAAATTTCTGTATCATAATCGAACCGAATTATTTTTTATGATTAGTGCCAACCGAACACGAACAATTCAATTTTCTTGTATCCTACATCTTTCTACATAAATAATCCAACCAACTATCTACTGCTTGCTGCAAAGCAATCAGACAAACTTATTTTTATAAATACTATCACAAACCTTAATCATCCTCTGGCACGCGAATTTCATTATTAAACTTTACAAATAAATTCAGAAGATTTTAATCACAGATTTCCATAAACTTTACTTTCCGTTATCCGCATGGCAACTTGTAGGTTAGCAAACATTTCCTTTTTAATATCATTTGCGTCAAAACTCGCGCGCGAACCAAGAAAGTGAACTGTCTGGATTTTTTTTGTGAAAGAACAAAATTTAGTGATAATTTAAAATTCCAAGGAATTAGCAACATGACCAGGTAAGTGATTGTCACACATTACTTGGGGATGTCACCCTGGAATGACGGTATCAACAATTTTGGTAAATATTGTGGGGGGACGATGGGAGGAGGATAATAATGACGGCATGGTTATTGCACATTACTATAGTGTGGTAATCACGCCCATTTTAACCACCACCAGAATTCTATCATTATTACTATTAATGACAGTGGAATTTTATTTCGCATTGCTTTTTAAGTGGGAACTTTGTTCATCAAATGTGGACAATATTATGAATTATTTTGCGTATTTCTCTCTAAATTTTACCTTGAACAGAATCGATGGAATGGATCTGGGCGAGGAGGAGGAGATATTAAAGTTGTCTCCTGAGGAGGAATCGAAACTACTGAAAGAGGAGGGGGAGGAGGAGGTTCAGCCAACATCTTCACTACCACCACTCCCACCCTCGTCAGTTACAACTTTAGAAACCTGGGGACTAACACCTAAAATCAGTCTATGGATGTATACATCCATTATTCGACCAGCGATGGAATATGGCGCACTTGTATGGTGCCCTGCCACGAGGGTCTCTTCCCACATGACACATTTAGAGAGGGCACAGAGAAATGCTCTCCTGGTGTAAGTGGTGTAATGAAAAGTACACCTACGGCTGCACTTGAGTGTCTTTTGGGGGTAACTCCCATTGGGATCAGACTAACTCAAGTAGCTATTACATCAAGGCTCCGTCTACTGCACAACGCTCAGTGGAAACACTGGGTTGGGGGGCAGAGGACGCGGGCTTTAAAACATAATAAATTAACTCATGAGGCTTCAAAGGGCATTGTAGAAACACAAATGCCCTGCGAGTCCTTATGCAATCCACCGGTTGGTAGGAATTTCACAATTTCTATTCAATCTTCATTAACATGGATCAGTGGCGAGCAGTGCGTGCACCCCTCTGACATGACCTGCTTTACTGATGGGTCACGGATGGGGGAAATGGCGGGTTCGGCCTTCTATCTGATCCATAACTTATCTGACTGGACCGTTAGGTGCTCCATTCCATTGGGATGGGCACCTACGGTATACCAAGCAGAAGTCCTGGGAATAATTTGGGCCTGTGAAGAACTGGCTAAATGCTCCCAGTCATTTAATTCTGTCAACTTCTTTGTGGACAGTCAATCTGCCCTACTTGCCCTAAATAGCCCGTGGTCCTCCACAGGGCTAGTTACTGAGGCAATTAGGGCATTAAATATTATGGGAGAATCTAAAAGGATCTCTCTTTATTGGATTCCTTCACATCATGGTTTCGAAGGCAATGAGATTGCGGATGAGCTGGCCAAAGCTGGCTCACGGGAGAGCTACTTTGGCCCTCAACCCTCCATTCCTTTAGCCATTAGTACGGTCAAGACAGGGGTCCTGAATTGGACTATGGATCGACACATTGCAGAATGGGTTAAAAACCCTGCCTGCAATAACACCAAAAAGTTTTATCTGGCCCCATCGAAGAAGGTGGCCAAGTTCCTTCTTTTACAAAATCGATCGAATCTCCGTTCGGTAATATCAATCTTAACTGGGCATTGTACCTTGAACAGTCACCTGAGAACGATGGGGATAGTGGATGTGGCCACCTGTATATGTGGAAATGGCCCTGAAACTGTTTTCCACTTCTTGGGCGACTGTGACAGATACTGTGCCCTAAGATTTAGCATTTTTGGGAGGCACACAATGTCACCAGAATTAATTACTACCATGTCCCTGCCCGATTTAACTAAATTCATAGTTAAGTCCGGGCGGTTTGCGACTCAATTTAAGGGTCCAGATTCAGGGGGACAGGGGTCGACATAGTAAAGTACAAGCGAGTGTACTGGGGAGTCTGCAATTAGCCAATAGAGCTACAGCAGCGTGAGGGCACTACTTTCCATCCATAGTAGTGGCAATCACCCCCGCAAAATACATACACATACATACATCATTTGCGTCGAAAGTCAGTATCCTCTCAGACATTTGTATAGAAACTTATCAACCGAAATGTTTCACAATACTCTTGTCTTATTACCTTCCCTTCTTAATAAATCGCTTTACTATGACTTACGACTAGAAAAAACTTTCACCCCCTTCAAAGCCCTGCAACGCTTCACAAAATTGACAGAATTTTTCTATCCGCAACACATTACATGGGACAGAATAAGCTGGGTCCCTCATTTAACGCCGAAGAAAAATCTCGTTCCCTGGTTTGTTCAGTCTGGCCTCGTGTTCATGGCAGTAATCAGTCTCTACTTCCTCCAAATTAGAGATATATTTATCCACGACTCCACAGTCTTGTTGACTTCTCGGCTCACTTTAATTTTCTACTTGCTGTTATGCACTCTCGTGTGTAATATCATTGTAACTTTTTTATACTTCGGGGTGGAACTTTGTTTCGTCTTGAAGAGTTTGCAGAACCTTGAAGGATTTACTGGATTAGGTAAAGCATGCCTTAAAAATAACCTGGTGGTAGATGTCGCCAGACTGGTAGTAGAGTGACTTATTACCTGGTGATAACAAAACGCTAGAAGCTGGTAATATCTAACTTCCAATTTTTCCTAAACGATTTATGACTTCATCTTGTGACCGTTTGGTTATGAAAATGTGAAATAGTTACTTGATTTTTGTGGGAGAGCAAAGTTTTTATATATAAATATGGTCTAATTTATTTTTCCTGCTTTTAGAAAATGAAGCTTTCTACAAGTGAGGAGAGAGAGAATTTTTTTAGGGAAGTGGTCAAGTTAGTATACTCGATCGGACTGAAGGATTTTTCTCCATGGCAGGAGAACTAATACTATATTATCACTAAAATTATCCTGTCAAGATTTTGCATCCTGTAACTCCGCTCGAATTTCGCCCGTGTTGATGGATTTCTTAGCCGTCGTAAACAAACCCTCAACTAATTAAATATTCGAAAATATTATTTTTGTACTAACATGACCATGAACTCGAGTGATCAGTCCGACGGCATGGTTATGTTACAATCTATTGCCAAATGATTTTGAAGGAATTTGAAAACTTCCATTTCAACTAAATTTTTAAATAACTTAACATTGTTTTTTATGTTTAGTGCAACCATCAGGCAATGCGATAATTGGCCTATACCTTAACGGAGTAGTTCCGGCCTTTCTTGGCTTTCCTATTGCTCTATCAGCTGTTCCGATCTTCTTAAATGGCATCGAACCAACGTACCATCTGTTCACAAATTTTAGTCCACGCACACCATATTTGAAACTCGCGCTACGAGTTGGGCTAACTTTTCTTGTTTGTTTGCACAGTGCAATTATCGTTTTCACTACATCTATAATGTTATGCAATGCCGTTATAGTATTTCTAGGTAGTGTGCACTCAATTGCGAATATCAAAGGAAAAATTCAGCCGCCAAGCAACTTTTTTAGCAGAATAGTTTTACAGTCACGATTCTTAAAACGTTTATCAATATATCGCCAACTTCAAATTTTGGTCAGTCTGACGAATCAATTTATATATTATTCAATCCCAATGTCAATGTTTAGTTTATTTGTATTAGTAATTATTTTAGGATATGTTATAATCAAATTGACCGGCCAGGTTCCACTGACCTTAACGTTAGTTGCAATCTCAGATGTTGCCATGATTGTTGCTATGGCACAGTTTGTTTTCCCATTAATGGCGGACATTTACTGTAAATCTATATCATTTGTTGATGTCTGGAAAGAAATGAATGTTTGCAAGGTAAACGTAAAACAGTTGATAAGTTGCAAACCCTTTGGGATAAAGGTTGGTCCATTTTATTATATCAGGAAATCGTCACGAGTAGAGTTTCTTACTTCAATGTTATATTATACGGTATCTATGGTGATATCGTTTTCATAGATCAGATTACATATAAGTTACATGTAATCTGCTATATGAAAACATTATATCATGAAGTAACAATGATAAAAGCCTTTGAATATTTTAGATTATTGTATAATCAGAATAATGTTACAGTTACAAATTAACATTTGTCGGACGGTACATCATTGCTAAGTAAACAATTAAATGCTTATTTGTCGTCTTTTTCTCTATTAATTGTTAACACCAAAACCGATAAAAAACCGATTTAATAAAAGTTCTAGTAAACCAAATACATTGTACAGGGTCACTATCTACCCCCAATATAAATATGCAATAATCGGATAGTTTATACATAATGTTCTGAATCAGAATGTTAACTTCACAGAAGTGGCATTACAAAAATTTAGGAAGGATTACACCATCTTAGCACTGGAGACGAAGCCCCATGACACAGATTACATATTTTACTATTTCTTACATCACAAAACTCATGATGGAAAGGTACGTACGAGAATAGGATGCTGATATATAAGACAGACATGCTACTTAAATTATGGGATGAGAAGGAAATATAACCTTCGATGATTTAATTCTAACCCTTGCATGTTGAGAAGAGAATGCCAACCGCACCTGGTAAATTACTAGTGATAAATGTTATGTTAATGTTATGTGGGAAAATACCAACATGCATATGTAAACCCCCAAAGTTAACAGAAGATGCAGTCAGTAGGGACTGACGTTTTGACTTATTGATATGGATATCAAAAATTCTGTGTAGGTTGTAGTGAAACAGCAATGTCATATCATCAAACAGTGATGGGTGCCCAGTTGTTCTTAATTGGGACACAAATTCGCTCTTTGGACAAATACAAATAAAGATCACAAAGTTATACTAAATAGTCAACCTTTTACGTATACGGAAATCAGATACTTTCCGAAGCAAGCGCTTGTCTGGTTTGAATCCCATGACGCCTCCATTCCTCACCATAACTGGTGGTGAGTTCATAGTAGGATTTCATCCTAAACTTTGGCTGAGTTAAAAACCGTTAGACTTGCTCAAATTATTTTTACCCGGATCTTCTAAATGTAGCTGAAAAAATACTAGAAGTCCAAAGGCACAGATCAATTTATTTCTCAACAGGAGAGAGTAAGCATTCTGGGTAGTTATTATTTTTTGTTTTACAAATTTCAGATTAATAACTGAAAACCTAGAATTATATCTAGTGCGTTTTACACATGATATTTGTTAGTGTCAAACAATTACTGAGCTCCGCCATTATCTAATGTACATTTTAGTATTTTACAAATTCTTTTAGGCCTAAAGGCCCATGTGGCAGCGTGAGAATTGGCACTATTACTACATAATATATTTTTTATTTATATTGAGGGAGCCGTGTCGTATGCAGTTCGGTTTGTGGAGGTGGGTGGATGTCTGGCGTTGGATGGGTGTGGTGCAGAATAAATATACCACTAGACGCTGGCGATGAAATTAAGTTATTTCATTATATTGTACTGTTAAAGCCGGATCCATACTCCAAAATTTCCTGGTACTGTCACGCTCACGTGGTCATTATTGTCGATCCATACTTTCCTTCACGGTCATGTCCTTTTCATGGGGTCGTCATGCGAATGAAATTTTCCTGCACAGGAAAGCATCCATACTTGCTGTCATGGAGCTTTTCATGTCATGATCATGTCATGAGATGAAAGTTGACACAGGGTCTACTTTTCACGTCATGAAAACACCAAGATTGCATTCTTCATCAACTTTGCTCACCCCAAAATTAATTCAATCATGAATGTTACAACCGAATCAAAGTTAATTGACGCAGTTCGGGATCGTCCAGAATTGTGGGACAAACGACACCCTGATTTTAAGAATCAAATTAAAAAAACTGCCCGTTGGGTTGAAGTTGAAGCCATCGTTGATGGCGTCACAGGTAAAAGTAGCAATGTATGATATTTAATGAACAATATTTAATGAATGTTATTTATAGCGTCAGAGATTAAAAAATCATGGCAAAAGTTGAGGGTTTAAAAAAACGACGATTTAAAAAAAATTCTAGCCCAAACGTCGGATTTTCTTAATGCTCTAACTTTTTGAGGCGAGGATTGAAAATACGAAAAACATGTATGTTCAGAATTACTTCTGTTACAACATACAATTTCATGTTTACAATTTTTTTGAAATTAAAATTTTTAATCAGATTTCGAAATTTGATAGACAGCAACACGTACAAATATCATACTTTTCAAAAAATTTTAAAACCAAAATTTAGTATTGTAAGGCAAGTAATTCTAAGCATACATGTTTTTAGTTTTTTTAATTCGCGCCAAAATTCAAAAGGTTAGAGCATTTAGAAAATCTAACGTTTCGGGAGGATTTTGTTTAAAATCCCCGCCATACCCCAAAAACCGAGCATTAAGAAAAAAAGCAAAAATATAGGTCCGCTTTGGGAAAAAATAAACTTAGTCCTATAAATGAGTGTTACACAAGAAAGCACTGCATTGTGAGTTTAATCCCAAATAATCTATTATTCATGGTAGATTTTCTCTTCTACATATATTTCTAATAAATATGTAAATCTAACCATTTTACTTCAGAAATATAAGGGCGTATTTTTCTTTGTACAGAATATATTCAATTTGTAATTAAATTATAATAAAAATTATATGGATTTTATTCGTCTGGCCTGTAGGCAGAAGCCCACTAAGTGGATTGTGAACGTGTGGTCTTAGATTAGCATTGAAGGGATGCGTCACAGACAGACAGACAGGCATACAAAACTGGGTTAATATATAAGTTAATTGAATAATAAAATATTATCTAAGTATTGAATAATAAAATACTTTGATGAAGAGCAAATTCAAATACCAACCTTATTGTAT
This sequence comes from Folsomia candida, assembly GCF_002217175.1. Lineage (NCBI taxonomy): Eukaryota > Metazoa > Arthropoda > Collembola > Entomobryomorpha > Isotomidae > Folsomia > Folsomia candida. The sequence continues at coordinate 9,221,586 of NW_019091197.1, read as the reverse complement.
CAATGTCGTGAACACTTCAATACTCAAAACAATATTTCTCCTTACTTTACACATAACTTCTGTATAACATTTTAAAGAAAACACAAAGTTCATCGGGAAAATGTTATCGATAGGTTTTGTAAGGAAGGACACTAAAATCCTGAATATTATATTACGACGAATTCATACCGCTCTTGATATTCAGCTAGATTCATGATTAACAGAAATAAAGAACAATTGAGATATATGTAATTAGTCCAACGAAAAGAAGATATGTATGTATAAAGATAGATTAATTGTAGAAATTGCATACTTTACTTCACTCCAAACAACAATAATTTATTTTTAATAAATTTGCATATTAACTAATTTAATTTTATCCTACTACACCAAATTTTAAATTGTTTTTTTGTAGAAAAGGTAATGGCATAACTACATTGCGACTTTTCTGAATATGTATGTTTACAAACGTCTTAAATCCGGTCAATGAATTCATCAATATTCCTGCAAAAGAAAAAATTAGTTTAGTTACTTGAAACAAATTTAAGTTTTATTTTCTATACAAATCTTAGAGATTTATAAGTATTTGCTTCACAATAAATGCCGTTATTTGCTTTTTTGCCTTAGTCATTTTGTGCAGATTTGTCACTTTGATCAGGTCCAAGCAATTTGCCTTAGTGCACAATGTGTAGAGAAGTTCATCGCAAAGGTCCATAAGGAGGGGCAGATCGTACTTGGAAAACGGTTAATTATTTACAAAATCATTCAAATTTTAATAAAGTATAGAACCCTTAATATAGGGCTTTAATCAATTTAAAAAAAATCATATATTGTTTTGGTAAATTAGTAAATTAGTAAAAAGCTCTCCAACATTTCAGACAAATTGACATACCTTATCGGCCGCATTGATAACGTCCTCAAAAAAATCACCCCAACTCTCCGCGATTTCTCCAGTGTAGCAAAATTCGAGAAAAATATTCAACCCTTCGCTCCCGATGTCGGTCATTTCAACAATTCCGACCTTCTTCTCGGCCATCTCTGTAGAAAACATGGCCCTGAAGACGGAACTGTGAGCGGACAAGATACACTGGTGGGCTTTCACTTCTTTGTCATCTTTCGTCAAAATTGTGACATCTGCTCCAATCCCTTCGCGTAACATGGTCAGCATCGAATTCCGTTGATTTTGGCGACAAACATCTAAAGCCAGTAAAGGAGGAGGTTCGGAATACGGCACCTAAAAATTGTAAAAGAGGTTTAAAACCTAAATAGTTATTTGAAGTTCAAGTTGGTGACACTCAGGAAAATATTTCCGAACTTTTTATAACAATAAATTAAATTTGTTCACATTTGAAATATTTCTTGCGATAACAGATATTCAAAAATTCAAAAATTTGACTTTGTCCGTAATTCCCTCACTCAATTTCCAGAATATTACCAACTAAATGGATGCCAACATTATTGAAATTAACCAGGGAGGAATACCTCCAAATTATTTTCGAGATTATTCAGGAAAACCGTAAATTTAAACCGTAACGATAACGTTCCCCCATCAAGCATTATGTCGACGTCATCCGGCTGCTGCGGGTAGATCATGGAATTGCCGGTAGGAGTCATTGGGAAGACGATATTCGTCAAATCAACCAATCCAAGAGTAGACTCAGAATAACAGAAATCCAACGCATAATCTGAAAATATTTACAATGGGAGCAGTAAACACGGATTTTAATTATAAGACAGTTCGTTAATATTTACATAAGTCGATTTGGAGTCGCCCATAAATTATGTAACGCAAATATCGCGCCCATTTAAGACCACCCTCCCCCGCCCCCTTTTTAACATGTGTCACATATGCAACATATCATTTGGCACCAGACACCCCACCTTACCTCTTACGTTACATAATTTACGGATTGCGTCTTTATGTATATAAATAAACATTCACATATTTTTAAATCTCTCTAAAAATGTAATCTTATTCGAAGAAAAAAACCTTGTGTTTTAATTTGTTTGGTTAAAATTAAGTAATTTAGCATTTGTATAATACTTCTCTGCTGTTAGAGAAATGACAGAACTCTCTATTTCAACGTGATCTCCATGTGGAGACAAACAAATAAGTGAAAATCAGGAGTGAAAAGCAGTTTTTTATTTTTTTCACAACTAGGAACAGAGTTCCCTAAAACGAACCTCTTCAAATAAATATGAATCACACTAGCACAAGAATTTTCTAATCGGTCATTGCTTTTTTGGACTATGGAATTAGTCATCATTTGACCCTCTAGCGGCATACTATACAACTATCTACAATATTGTAAGTGTAAAACCGGAATTTCTATTAGATTATGAAAAGCAAAAGGACTGCATCATTTAAAAAAAAGCATTGTTATATGTAACATCATTTTTCTTAGTATTTGCAAATAACTGTGGAATTAAATAAATCTCGATTACCCCGCCACGTGTCCTGAACCCCCAATTCTTTCGTCAGTATTGCAAGTTGCCTCGAAACGGTCACGTTGACCTCGTCACCTTCAAATTTCAACATATGGAGCCACAACTGTATCTTTTCGAGACGTTGTTGACGGAACGAAAATTCCCACTTGGACTTAATTCCGACGTCAGCCCCGATCTCGAAGGGCAATCGCAGCTTGAGGAGTTCATGAGGGAGCTTCAACAGACGTTTCCAACCCTTTATGTCCCACAGAATCTTGAGAGATTGGCTGGGCAACTGAAAAATAGGATTTTTTTTGCAAACAATTTGCACATTCTTGTCAATTTAGTTTTGTGTAGTTTTTGCAATGATGCAATGAGTTTTTCATGCTTTCAATTGAATTTATTTTGTAAGAAACTTACGCCAGACACCATCCGGATTCCTTTACCAGAGACGATGCCTGGTGTTGGCTCCATTTCCATGCTAAATAAATAAAATTACCATTTTATTCCAGGTTTTTGCTATTTATTATTTCAATTTTAAAATTTGCTCAAAAGACACTATTTTAAATTACTTGTAAGTACCTATTAAACATACTTTTTTTTTCAAAAAAACAATTTTTAATGAATTTCCTATTTCTCTAATTCTGGAAAATTTCTCATTGCTAGAGATCAATCACTTTCTGATGACCTTATTATCATTACTGACTAGATTTTCTCATGCACAGACTTTGTGCGTAGTTGGTGACTCAAACTTTGATAAATTGTATTTACACAGTTATCCAAACCAAGACTTTAACTTTACTCTTTGATATGTCGCCCTCGTGATGCTCACAGACATTAATTTTTCCGTTAATTCAACAATTTTTGTTACATTGTAATACATACATAGTCTAAACATAAGCTGAAAATATAAATATATATAGTTGGAAATACATTTATAAAATCCAAAGCAATGTGTTTCACGATAATAAATAAGAATCCGTTAATCTTTTAAAATTTGTGCCAACCCATGCAAACTTATTTACGTATGAATCGCAAACTTGTATAAATAAGTTGCCATAAAAATTTGCAGAGTTTCATGTATAACGTAGAAAAATATTTCCATATACCTGGAATAAAGTGCAAGTTAGGGTATGTAATCTTTTAGTTAACACCAGGTAGGTATAATCCCTAATTAAATACCTATCATCTCCACGTGTATTAGGTAATTGCTGCCAAGGTGTGTAATCATAATTCCTTTTCATTTAATCAAGTCACGGAACACACAAATCGCAGCCATTTGTAACTTTTTGTTCACTGGTGAGAAACACACGTGGAGTAGTGGTGGTGTTGGAATACGCATGCGTGGCGGAAGTTGAAGGGACACGAGGGGAATTTAATATTGTAGGATTGGACGGGGAGGGACATCTATAACATGGACAGCTTAGGGGGACATCGAATTTCTGGGGGGCAAATGTCCAGTGATCCCCCTGCTTCCGCCGCCAATGGGAATGAGAACGAGACAGAATGATAAAGTGATAAGGAAAAAGTCGGAAAAACTGAATAAAATGAAACATTGAAATAATTACAAACATTGTATTACTTTGTTACAAACTAAATACAACGTTACAAACGCAATATGCAACATTTGCATTTGTTGTTAATCAAGTGGCTTACTGAGGTGGGCAAGGTGTAAATAAAATAAAAGAGATTAAGAAAAATATATTTTTTAATTTATAATTTTTTGGTAAAAAATTTATCCCTCATATGAAATTTTTTCGAACATTTTAAAAATAGTAACAACGCTTAAATTATGTAATTTTCGCAATTTATATTTGCAAAACTGTTTGTAAACATTCATAAAAATAATTTTATTAATTTTTAAATTTAAAATTCCTATGGATTTAGTACTTACGATATATTAAATTTTAATTTGTCAACTTAATTGTTTAGTGATCAAAATGAAATATTTGTTGATCAGTGGAGTTATCATGATATGGTCGAAACTAAATGAGATCGATTTCATGAAGCAGATTGGTGAAGAGTATCCAGAAATAAAGCTTCCCATGACGTCAAGTGACAGGAAGATTTGTCACGAACAATTTGACGCGATGAAACACAGACAGAATCCAGATACAGGGTTGTCAATTGTGAGTACAGAGTTCCTCATTTTTCCTTAAACAAAATACAGTGTCGGACAGATCTCTACGTCCACATAGTCGCGTCAATTTCATTTTCAAATTGTCACTGAACTACTGAACCAATTTTCATCATTGATATATCTAATTCTCACAAATTTAACGTAATTTCATAAAACATATGAATTATTTCTGAAAATTCTGGGAAAACTGAGAATCATAGTGCAGAGCGAGAGAGGATGAAATTTGAGCGGACAAAAGTCTACGTCCACTTCACTTTAATTGTCAACAACAAAAATCTATCCAATTTATAAAATCAGGTAACTTAATAAATCTATCAATAACATATGCCGCATTAATTTTTAAATAATTTTCTTCCAGAAAAATATGATGGCGTCGACACGCAAGGAAATTCCTATCGCTATTCGAGATCTTGTCATTCAGGACTGGAAGGGTGGACAAAAAGGGGGGCTGTCGCAGAGACAAATAGGGACCAAGTATAAATTAGCAAGGACAACCATCCAGACAATCATTAAGAACTTTAGAGCTAATGGTTCAGTCCAAAACAAGGTCAGAAGTGGTCGAAAACCCATTTTGGCTCACCGAGAAGTACGCCACGTGCTCAACAAAGTCAACGTTACACCCTCACTTAGTGCTCCAAAGCTATCTACCGAGATCAAGGAGATGTTCGACAAACAAGTTAGTCCTAGGACCATCCAAAGAACACTGAACAAGGGAAATTTGAAATCCCACAGAGCAGTCCGGAAGCCTCTTATTGTACCGAGGAATGCAACCAAACGAGTGAAGTTTGCCAGAGACCACATTTCCAAGCCACAAACATTCTGGGACAGTATTTTATGGACTGACGAGTCAAAGTTCAATGTCTTTGGGTCAGATGGGCGTCGTAGAGTGTGGAGATATCCAAAAGAAGCATTGAATCCAAAAAATCTCAACCCCACAGTTAAGCACGGCGGCGGGTCGGTAATGGTGTGGGGATGCATGGCTTCAAGTGGGGCAGGAAAAATGGAATTTGTTGACGGAATTATGGACCAATACAAGTACCAGGGAATACTTGACCGTAATATCCAGGAATCTGTTCGAAAACTTGGACTTGGACGACGATTTGTCTTCCAACAAGACAACGATCCGAAACACTCTGCCAAGTCCACCATGGAATACTTCAAGAAAAAAAAATTTCGAAGCTAGAATGGCCTCCCCAATCTCCAGACTTGAATCCCATTGAGCATCTGTGGGACCACATTGAAAGAGAAATAAGAAAACAATCTTTTTCAGGAATTCCGGGCCTAAAATCCAGAATTCTTGAAGTTTGGGAAACCATTTCTGAAGATGTGACCAAGAATTTGGTAAACTCTATGACTCGACGCCTTGAATCCGTCCTTAAAGCGAACGGAGGCCCAACCAAATATTAAAAATTAATTGTTATAACATTCCTTATAAATTACAGTTTTTTTTGTATGTTTTCTCTGACTGGACGTTGACTTTTGTCCATCCAATTGTTTTCATTTTGAATTAAAATACATCTCTGGCCTAAAATAAATTTTTTAGCGGGAAACTAATAATGTGCTATGAAATTACGTTAAATTTGTGAGAATTTGATATATCAATGATGAAAATTGGTTCAGTAGTTCAGTGACAATTTGAAAATGAAATTGACGCGACTATGTGGACGTAGACATCTGTCCGACACTGTATAATCCCCTTAGATTGATGAAGCTATAATTTTGCAAATTTTGCATGCCCCACATTATTCACAGACTTGTAAAAAAACTTCTAATTTTGTCCACGTCATTAAAGCAACTTATAGGATTTTTGTCGCATTCCCTAATACCGAATTAACATTGAATTATATTTAGTAATTAACAATTTAAATACCATTTGCTTAATAAAACTACAAAATCGTGACGCAATGCAATAGATAATCCTAAAATTCTAATATTTACATATTTTTTACTATTACCTTAATATATTTTTATTCTATAGTCCCAAATTATTAATTATGTAATTCATAGTTTCCACGAGATGGGAATTTACGACTTGCCCGCAATAATAGAAATGGTGACCGAAACGACCGGAAACAAGGCGATGTACTACGTCGGCCACAGTATGGGGACATCCATGCTGACCGTGTTGCTCTCAATGCGACCAGAATACAACGATCGCATCTTGACGGGATTTCTCCTCTCGCCAGCAATCCATTTCGGGAATACCGCCCCACAACTGAGATTCTTTATGCGGGGCAGCAATTATTTTCAGGTCGGGGTGTCCACGATTTCTTATAATTTTCAAAGCCATATAATTTTTGAACATGAATTTTATTTTTACTGTATTTTTTCAAAAAATTCCTTCAAGCGAAATACGAGGGTAACAAAATTCTAGAGAAATTCGCAAAGAAACCGCCAGGGTTCGTATGTGCTGAAAGAAGAGGGGCTTGTGGTATGAAGCGCGAGTTGGATATTTAAATTATTAATTAAATCTATTAAAAAAATTATTCTTAAAATTACAGGTATTTGTGGAAACTTCTTATCTCTTGGGTTTGGGTATAACGGGCCTCAAATGAATTATGTATGTATGTTAGCATAGCAGTAGTCATGGAAGTGAAGGGGTGTGGTGCGACATTTAGACCAAGCGGATAATTTGAAACTAAAGAACGTCCGGGAATGAATGGGAATGCGCGCTCTAGCGAGTATATTGACAAATCAATAAACCCGCGAACTATAATAATTTAAATTTCTGAAAGCCCACTTCGTTAGGGTCAATTTGGTATATCACTCTTAAATTTCAAAAATGGATAAGGGTAGAAGAAGCTTGTTTGAAAGGGAGCTGTTAGCAAAACGAGTGATGGAGTTCTACAACACGATAGCCAACCGAGACTCCAAGGTGACCTGGAACTTTTTTAAGCAGGAAGGAATTCCAAGTTCAAATGTGTATTCCTACATAAAAAAGTTCAAGGATTCCGAAAATGTGCAATTCAAGAAGCCAGCTGGTCGTCCGGCGAAGCTAGCGACCACTCGAGTGAAAAATAGAATTGAAAAAATTTTCAAAACCAAGCCATCAACGTCAGTAGCTGTAGCTGCCAGGAAAGTCAAAATTTCCAAAAGCTACCTGGGGGAAATTAAGGTCCATAAATTAGGAATCAAAGCAAGGACCAAAAAACCTGCACCAAATTACAAGCCCGTACAAGAAAGTCGGATCAAGGATTGCTGTCAAAAATTGTTGAAGAAAATGCGTGGAAAAGTAGTGATCCTGGATGACGAAACGTATGTTCCGGTTGACCCTTCAAATCTTCCAGGGCGTCATTTTTTTCATAGCTCGGATCCCTCTGAAGTGGCTTATGAAGAAAAAGTACGAAAAAAAGACAAATTTCCAAAGAAATATTGCATTTGGCAATGCATCTCCAGTCACGGACATGTATCAGACCCGGTAGTTCTCGAAGGGAATATCAATCAAGATATTTATCTGAAACATTGCGTCAAGGCTGGATTGGAAGCATTTATTAATAGGTTTCACAAAAATGATAAAGTTTTGTTTTGGCCTGACCTCGCCACTTGTCACTATGCAAAGAAAGTGACCGAGTACCTCAGAAAGAAAAATATTGATTTCGTACCAAAAGATATCAACCCACCTAATGTACCCCAACTCCGCCCAATCGAAAAATTCTGGGCACGTTCTAAGTCAGTATACTCCCGGCTTCAAGATGTGCCTGACACCTTTCGAAAATTCAAAGGACGATGGAAGAAAATCACCTCGGAAGTGGCAAAAACTTCGGGAAAAAATTTAATGAAAAATCTTCGCAAGAAAATCGAACTAGTCGCCAACAGGGGTGTGGCGGCCTTAGCTATTAATTAAATTATGTAGGTACGTATTTGGTATTATACATATGCAAAAAGTTTAAAATTCCGATAACTCATTGTGATTTTATGACCACATTTTCAGACCATTCCCATTCATTCCCGGACGTTCTTTAAAAGATAAAGTTACAATAATGTAGCGAAACATGTCCTAGCATTTCCGAGACCATTACGGGCTTATATCTAATAATTATAAACAAAATAACAACTGGTTATTATTTTTAAGTTTTAATTTGTCATATTATACATATTTCTCACAGACAACCTTAAGTATTCTGCTTGGCGCCTTCCCAGATGTAATATCCACCAAGACTTGGACCCACTACGTCCAATTAATCCACACGGATCAATTTTGCCAATTTAATTACGGATTTAAAACCAAAAACCGAGAAAAATATGGAAGTGATAGTCCTCCGTGTTACAATTTGAGCAAAGTGACCGCTCCCATAGTCATTTATTGGGGGCACAATGATATTTTCGTTAGGCCGCAGGTATGTTAAAAAAATTTTGATATTCGCAGATTTTATTTCTATAAAATTTAATAAAAATTTAAAGAGGGCATTACGATCACTTGTTTTAATTAACCAATTAAATTGGTAAATGCTCCACATGTGTTGTAGGATGCGGCAAAATCTGCTTCAAAATTTCCGAGCAGTTCTTTAAAAGAATTTAACAAAGTGGACGATCCTCTCTTTACACATCTTGATTTCACAATAGCCAAAGATGCCGACGTTTTACTCTACGACCAAATTCTATCCACAATGATGAATGCTACCTACGAATAAATTATTCCACATGCTAATCTCAATAATTTTTGCAAGAAACATTAAATTAAATTTTTGTACTATGGCAATATTTTATAAAACAATTCGTAGAAATCATAAATACATATTTTGACTAGATATATACTTCAGTATAAGTAAGTGTGAAAAATGAGTGATTTATGTATTAAAAATATCATAATAAATAAATATGCAACTCAATTTCGGCATCGAGATTTATAAAGTTTGAGAAAATTTTTTAACAATGGGGAAAAACCTGCCTTTTCTGTATATTCTGTGCTTCTGTCTGCATTGAAAATGAACAAAATTTCATTTATTTCTTTATTCTCCTCCTTACCCGGATATCCCGAAAAGTATCGATCCCATTGCAGAGCACATGCCAAATCTCCCAGAAAGTGGGTAGACGTGTAACAACATGTGTGGAAAACTGTGTTTATATCAGCATATCATTTGACGTAGGCTTTTTGATTTTTATGAGTTTCACACAGAATTAATTAAATATTTCAAAAAATTTAATTCTAAAATATTATAAAATTTCACCAATTATTTATACTTGTAAAAACAAAAAAGAAATTCAAATATACTAAATATTCCAAACCAAATATTCAAATACAGTGAATCGTAAGTTTTACAGGAAAATAGCATTTACTGTAAACTTGCAAACTTTTCATTTTATATAATACTACATTACAGGATGTCTACATGTGCAAAAATTTTGCATATACAGCATAACGATACCTGTTTTTCTTAATAATAAAGTGTATGTAAGTACCAATAATCCTTGATAAAAATTTTATTTAAAATTTCTAATCAAACTCCGTCTTTTTCACAAGGTGTCACAACAGCACCAATTATGGAGTACAAAAATTCTGCTCTGGAAGCCCCCCAGACGACCCCCTCTACTCGATCAGGCTCCGCAACAGCCTCCACCAAGGACATCGTCCATTCAATCCGAACGAGAAAAGTTTCATTTGGAATGGGGATAACTATATCGTGGGGTTCGTTGTAGGTGTGGTTTGACATTTACAGATCCTCTTTCGGGCAGTCGTCCCCCATGCATCCACTGCAGCCAGCCCCCGTGCCATACTTGTTGCCCACTGAGAGGCACAAATTTCCGGATCCGCACAGGGCTCGTCGCGGCTACGAGTTGATCCTTCGCACCCTTGCAAGAGTAGTACGAGTTCGGGCTAGGTTAGGAAAAAAGTAATTAGGGAACGTTCACAAACTACGTGACGCATAAAGGGAGGGAGGGAGGAGTCTGAGGTCGCCTATCTCTACTATTCTAAATTTCCGATCTCGTGACGTATACAATGGGCGGAGAGAGTGGTCCAAAAATACGAAAATTAGCGTACGAATTTTATGAAGGCTCCCTTCACAACATTACTCTGACAATCTCTACATATCCGCAAATGATACTGCCAGCCAATGACTGCTTCTCGCAATTAGTTGTCCCCAGTTGTTTGTTGATCTTGCCCCCGCAGAGGATCCGCTTGGTATCCGCTTCTGTCGGTTTGCACTGACATTTGCTGTGGTCAATCGGTTTGAAGACAATTTTACCCCCCATGGAAAAGGACGCCATAATAACGACCAATACAATGAGGAAGAGGGTTGCTGTAAGGTTCATGATTTCTTGTCGTATTTGCTTTATACTTTTTAGAAATTTGGAATTCTGGAGAATTTATTTATGAGAGGACACGTCTTGTAAGGAGCAGGATGAGGCTGGAAATGGAGACGAGGTCGACATGAGAGGGGAGAAATTTCCGCATCATGAAATGGCCATTGTTCCAAACTTTACGAGGCGTTTGTCTTCCTGGCGAGTGCGATGGTGGAAAAGGAAAACAATGGATAATTTCTAAACACCTACACATGGCATGTGTGACATTTTCAACCGACGTCACAGAATCGGTTTCTGGAACGCACCTACAGTATCGTAGCAAAATTGAGAATACGATTTTTTTTCTATCTATAGCTTCCGTTTTCTCAAGAATCGGTCAATATTTAAAAAGTATTTTTATGACATTTATTCCACATCAATTGGGCTATGTGATTGCAAATTTTTGAATGAATTGGTCAAATATTACAAAATCTACACATAATTATGTGACCAAAAATAAAAAATTGCATGTGCAAAATTGAGGATACGGCTTGAATTACACCTTTAATATTTTTGTATGGCCCTGTTTAGCATCAATAATAGCTTAAATTCTTTTGGGCAAAGACTCCACCAACGTTGTAGTGACGTTTGGGTCAATTTTGGCCAATTCTTCACATACAACATCTTTCAGCGACGCCGTAATAGTAGGTTTACGTTATGCCACTCGACGCTTCAAGATTGTCCAAAGATGTTTAATCGGGTTGAGGTATGGGGATTGAGGGACACAATCCAAAACATTTATTTTGTTGTCCTTAAGTCATTTCGGAATGATTTTGGCCGTCTGGTTAGGATACCCGTCCAGCTGAAAGGTAAATCGGCGACCCAGGCCAACTTTGGCAGCCGACGGTCGTAGGTTTCTTCTTAATAAATCGAGGTAATCCTCTTTCGTCATGGTTCCTTCTATGAATTCCAGTTTCCCGATACCACCCCAAGACATACTACCCCAAATCATGACGCGTCCTAAAAAATTTCGAGACTTTTAGACCTAATCCCCGAAATACTTTAACTAAGTTTTCTCTCACTTTCTCCATGTTTTACCATTGGTCTCAAATTTCTATTTTTCAAGGCTTGTTTGGGTCTTTTCCATACTAGAATTATTTCATCGGACCCAAAGAGCAAAATTTATGTCTCATCGGAAAATAGGACCTTCTTCCAGTCAACAACAGCCCACGAATCTTTCGCTCTTGCTCACGCCAACCATTTCTTGCGGTTTATCTCAGCTAGCTATGGCTTCTTTTTTGTGATTTCTCCCGAAACCCAGCCGATTTCAGCTTTCGTTTAATGGGGCAAGTGTGAAGAGTGACTCCAAACTCTTTTTGAAGTTTTGTCGAAATTTTTTGTGCTGACAACAAGGGGTTTATCCTCGCTTTCCTCAGGCTTGCTGCATCCTCTGGTGCAGTCGTCTTTAATTTTCGACCTCGACCTTTTCGGTATACTACATTTCTCCTAGTTTTCCATCTCCGGACAATCCCTAATACATTTCCCTTCGAAATTTTTAAATTTTTAGCAATTTTGCCTAAACTGAGGCCTTCTTGATAGTACCAAACTATTTTTGTCCGGACCTCGAAACTGTGCTCTAATCTTATAGTCATTTTAAAACTAAAATGTTCTAATATTATTTTTATTGGTAATAACAACATCTGTTCTTCCTCTGAGTTTGACTCCCACTACAAACTTTGATGCGAGAAACGATTAATAGAGCGAAATTATCAACAAATTCCAGTCGTATCCTCAATTTTGCACATGCAATTTTCGATTTTTAGTCACTTATTTATGTGTAGATTTTGTAATATTTGACCAATTCATTCAAAAATTTGCAATTACATAGCCCAATTGATGTTGAATAAATGTCATAAAAATTCTGTTGAAATGTTGACGGATTCTTAAGAAAACGGAAGCTATAGATAGAAAAAAAATCGTATTCTCATTTTTGCTACGATAGTGTATATTTTTGGCAAATTTAGCACAAAGATAAAAATATGAAAATGCATTTGCAGATTTGCTATTAATCTCTAAGTGATATCGTCTTTATAATTTTTAAATCTTGTACATATTTATTGGAATGACGTCTGTTAAATCAGAGGTTTTCGAAGAATTAAACGGAACAGATTTTTAGCTGCCTTGCTTTTCATGCTTTATTCCCCATATTTCTGCTTTGAAGTGTTTTTATCTATTATAACGTAGTGTATATCTTGTCCGTCCTTGGTGGGAGCAAAATTAAACTGTTGTTTGATAATACAATTAATTTATTTTGTGTACGTTTTGTCTAACACAGGTTGCTTTGCTCAGTTTAAAATAATTTTTTGTTACTACTTTACTGTTGGGTTCAAATAATTTTAAGCTTTTCTAGAAAATGTGGCGGATAATGTTGGAAATACTGAAATAGGGCATCGGTGATAGAGGGCAAATATGCAAATCATATAATTATAAAAATTATATAAGCATTACAGTAGAATTTTTTAAATTTTTGATTGGAATTGACGTATAAGATATATGAATGTTCGTATGGAAAAAATTTTTTAAATTTAGAGTAAAAATCGAATAAATTTATTTATTTCTCTTCATCAATTTATCATTAATGTTACATATTTCAACATACTTATTTATGAAGATTAGACAGCCAACAGATTTTAATGCTAACATTGAAGTATCCACATTTATAATGTCGAATTAAAATTGTTAAAGATGTGATAGCCCCTCCTTTGGGGAATGATGAAATTGGTCATATTTTGAAAATTTAAAGTATTTTAGACTTGCCTAATTATCACAGATGTCATTAATTTTTAGAAGCATTTGAGTGGGGTTGGTTTCCTTCACGAAACTGGTCACATGCAAGCAGTCCAATTTGCGGTTGAGGCTGGTCCCGCGGAAGTCAAGCCTGGCGTTCGGGTGGTCTGGATGGCCAGCCGTGACGCGTAAGTCGTACCCGTATCCCTCCCTCCATTCCAGGTCGGTGTGCAGTTCGGTCGTGGTGACAAATTTTCTTAAAGATAGGGTGATGTTTCCTTGGTGCGGTTCGCCTTGGCCGGGCGATCCTGCCTGGATTGCAACCGCAGCGGCCAGTCTGTGTGGCGCAGGTGGCTCTATTGCGCAGCCCGCATGACGACGGTCGCCAGCTCCGTTCCCACCCGCGGTCGCCTTGACGGTGTTGATTCTGCCAAATTTCCCGCAATCTCTGAAACCGACATGAATAAAATATTTAGCTGTCATAATATGCGTACCAGTGAACATAGTTGTGACGGAAAGGAATATATTTTTGGAACCTTTGGAAGTCCTCGTCGACCTCGTGGTGCATATTTGTGCAAGGTCAAGTGAGGACAGCTAATTGCGAGTAAGCTGTTCTTGTCTATCACCTTCGGATATGTAGAGGTTGTCACTCTCATAGTCAAATTGCTGGGGGGGGGGGAGATTCATGAAATTCGTAACGCAAATTTTCGTATTTTTTAGCAACTCTCCCCCCCCACTCCCACAATATGCGTAATGAGATAGGAATTTTAGCATAGTAGGACCTCAGACTACTCCCTCTCCCCAGTTTGGTTTACGTAGTTTGTGAACGTTCCCTAATTACTTTTTTTCTAACCTAACCCGAACTCGTACTACTCTTGCAAGGGTGCGAAGGATCAACTCGTAGCCGCGACGAGCCCTGTGCGGATCCGGAAATTTGTGCCTCTCAGTGGGCAACAAGTATGGCACGGGGGCTGGCTGCAGTGGATGCATGGGGGACGACTGCCCGAAAGAGGATCTGTAAATGTCAAACCACAATCACCAAGGCACCATTAAATAATCCATGCTGATCCCATATCTCATTCTAATTTTATCATAAAAATTAACTGTTGGAAATTTAGAGTTTTCTAAATCTAACAAAATTGAATGTTCGGCAGATTATTCATTAAATGTACTTACCCACCCAAGTTGTTCGAAATTTGAGTTAAATATATAAATATATACCAATTAATTTTTTCTGCTTTGATAAACTCGTCAGCTAAGTAAGTGTAAAAAAAAATATTTCGTTGCAAAAAGCTACCAGAAAATAAAGGGTATGGATCTAATTTTTGGTACAGTCAGAGTGTACTACAGTTTAGTATATCCGGCTAAATTAAGTAAATCAGATCGTGCATGAATTAGATGTATACCAGCTTTAGCTTGTAATGCACAAAATATGTTTGCCCTTTAAACTTCAGATTTTACTAATATCTACATAGTAAATACATCTATTTTTCGCCAAGGCATGCTTTGACAAGAAAATGTGCACATTTTCTTGCCCAACATTCATTCCGAGCGAAATGAGAATGGAATGACGGAGAAGAATATTCTGACTCATGCAAATGGCCGTACATAAATTATGTCATAAATTTAAAACTATAAAAATCTCACGTCTTCATCCTCACACGATTCCCCACTATGGCGCAAAATTGCCAAAAAAGTAGCCACATTCTCCCCGCAGGTTGTGAATGATTCGCCAATTTTCACCCTTCATTTCCACCTCGTGTTCCAGCTATCCTTTTGTCTCGGCAATTTTCTTTAGTTCCAGATTTAACTCGCCTTCTTGGACACAATTGGATACACCACGTCTGGTTTTACCCAGGCGATGTTTCTCTTTAATCTTTTTCTTTACGTAACGATTTGTGAGAGAATTGGGTACTCTGCACATAGAAAATCTCTTTTCCATTGTTGTGAAGAAATTCCGACAAAAAAGTTTCCATTTTCTAGCTGCGCATCTTCCCTGGATATCATTATTCTCGAGACATGATATGGATGGATGATTGGGTAAAAAAGTTGGATTTTTTTTGCACTTGCGAATATTTAGCGATGACACAGCATATTAGGGTTTAGAGTACCTTTTTGATATAAAAGGACAAGACGGAGGTTGAGGACGAATCAGTGGGAAAATTGCGGTGCAAGACGGATTTTCTGGACAAAGACAGAAAATTATTAAAATGAGGGTCGTAATTTGTGCAATTTTAGTGGCGAGTTGCCTATCCGTTGCTACGGCGGGAGAGGAACATGTCGTAGGTAAGCAGGCTGGATTTGAATACTTGACAAAATGGGGAAATATTTTTCGGGAACTTTGTAAACTGTGCAAATAGTTAAAATTGAGGTTTTTGGAAATTTCATAATACAGCCATATTTGCACAGTTTACAAAATTTTGTGGGAATTTGGTTAAATAATTTGGGCATGGAAACTTAAAAGATTTCTCTTAATTTTCCAGAAAGGGTGAAACGTCAAGGTTGGGGTGGTGGTGGGGGTAAGTCAAGATTTTGCAAATTTGACGAACCTCCTTAATTAATTTTCCTACACTATAGGATACACTGGAGGTGGGGGCGGTTTCCCAAATTATGGCGGAGGGTACGGCGGAGGCCAGAAGGGATTTGGAGGTGGTGGATTCGGTGGTGGGGGTGGCTATGACCAGAAGGGCTTTGGTGGGGGTGGTTTTGGCGGGCAGGGCGGATATGGTGGTGACCAGAAAGGATTTGGGGGTGGCGGATTCGGCGGAGGCGGTGGATACGATCAAGGAAAGGGAGGATTCGGTGGGGGTGGCCTTGGTGGGGGTGGTTTTGGTGGGGGCGGCTTCGACAATAAAGGATTCGGCGGTGGCGGCGGTTATGGGAGAAAATAAAAACAACTCATTACTTAATCTAATTTAATTAAACATTTTCTTAATTAAACTAAAGTCTTAAATTAATAAATCTTTTTCATCCTCATGCTAAACTTTATCACCATGGGAACTATTTAATAAAACAATTAAGATATTGCGTAATTTCATATCACAATTGTTCTAATCTCCTACCCTGATCAGGACGAACATGTACTCTTCCTCCAATAAAGTCAAACTTTGACTTAAATCGACTCAAACATTTCTTGAAAATTATTCTACCTCCAACTCGAAATTTGACAGAAAGCCAATTTTTTACAACAATTATCTCGACTTGCGAAAAATACGCTTGTATGCATTTTTATTAAAACCAATTAATCTGATTCTGTACACTCATTTAGTATTACTCAACTACACAGAGGATGGGTACATAAATGTATTTGTAGATTTTTGCTTCATAACTTCCACAAATTTATTTTTTAAACTGCACATTTTTGTTGTCAATAAACCTAATTATCCATAATTAAATTAACGGACAATTTCAATTAACTAATATTCATGCCAACACATCCAAATGTTTTGTGTTATCCACCTCATCAAAAGTTAGCACTACTTTATCTCCATCTTCAGAATTGAAATCAACTCCAACTTTTGTAAAAGCTGTGTTTTTCAGAGCCCATGGGAAATTTGGGATCGGTGGATGGGACAGTGTCACAAAATCGGAGAAATTTCCATCCATCACAGCCTCCATGACGGACTTGAGGTTCATGCAATGAGTGACGATAAGAACGTTGGACAATTTCTTGGAGGCGGAATCAGTTCTCAATATTTTAATCACACCCTAAAATAAGTAAATAGGATTTCAGAAATTGTAAATTCACGTAGGTTATACTTAATTTGTCACCAGAGGCGGTAACAATTTAAATTTGACACTTTGAAGTTACACAACTAATTAAATAACGAAACTAGTTTTCTAAATTTAAAAACAAGTTATAACCTAACTACGTGAAAACATACATGATTGTAAAAAAAACTCCCCTTATTAAGGGCTTAACTTGTTAACAAACAATTTTGACTACGTTATCAATGTGGTTAATGAAAAGATATTTATAAATATAATTTAATTGACTACCAAGATAATAATGGTAGTTAATTAAATTGCATTAAAAAGTATCTTCGCAGGATATAAGGTTTACCTTAAGAAATTGTTTCTGTCCTTCCAGAAATTCTGCAGATGTTGCGCTACTACCTGGAAATTCAAGTTGATAGAATTTTTTGCCAGTTTTTAACTCTCCAAATTTCGCTTTCCATTGAGCAGAGTCCCACCGAAATGCGGCCAGATCTCCACAATCCTAACGTAAAATTAAGCGTTTTAAGCTTGGATAAATTAAGTAAAACTAAATTCAAATAATCTGGTAGTAAACTATAATGGTCTAGATATAAAAATTAAAGCCAATTTTACATGCAAAGCTTATGGTGAACTGGCTCTAATTTTAATACCCAGACCATAATACTGTAACAAATGGATGACTATCTTCTTAACTAAACTTCTAAATTTTTTCAAGCTTAAAAATAACCAACCAGGTCTCAACGTGGTAATAATTTATTACCAAATTATTTTAAGTACATTTTTCAAAATTTCTTACACGTTCTCTCAAGATCTCAACCATCTCAACTGTTGGTCCGTCTATTACGTTGCCTCGTTCTTTGTGGTGCGCCAGAATCCCATCCGCCGTGTCAACTGCTCTCCGAAAATTGCTGGAGTAGATGTAGTCCATATCGGGCAGAACGGTTGCTACCAGCTTTACCTTAATTAAAAAAACATACATATTTTCTTCAAATCTTATTTAAAAAAACGGCAATTTAGTCGTTTTTCCCCAAACTGGTTAATAAACCCAAAATACACTTTTCATGTAAATAATCACGTAATAACTCTAACAATAAAATCTGTACGAGTAAATTAACCTGCTCTTTTCCAGTTTCTGTTAATCCATCCGTTTCTTTGGGAAACTTATCCTCCGCGAGGTTTCCGACACATTCAGCGCTATAGTATTGATCATCATACATAGTGTAATTAGTTTTGGTATTAAGATACTTTAAATTTCAATAAAACTTACTGTCGTAAATAATAAATATAATGTTGCGATCGCTTCGAATTCATGGCCACGTTATTTTCTAGAAACTTTACTAAATTCTTAAATATTTTAGATACTTATTTCCATCACAACCTTCCTGAAGGAATAACAAAGTTAGATAGGCTACGGATTTAGAAACTGTTTATTTCAGCTGAAAAACATTCTCCCTTTGTAAATGCAATGAATGGAATTTCCTTTATTTTATTAATGCGTTTAAAACGGTCCAGCCGGTAGCACAGGAATAAATACACATAAAACATCCAGAGAAACAGTACTAATGCATAATCAGGTGTGGAATTATATGCTCCTACATTTAAATAAATAAATGAGAGTACGCCAGGCAAAGTAAATAAAAGGCATGAAACAGGATAGATAATTGAGATTGATGTACTTGAGAAAAACTCACCAGTCAACAGCACTGCGTACATATCAAATTAATGGTGCACTTGTATGTTGATGCAGAGACAATATTTTTTGTCCCTCGAATTGCATTGGCGAAGGAAGCAGGGGGACAGGGGGACATTGTCCCTCCAGAAATTCGATGTCCCCCTAATCTGCCCATGTTATAAATGTCCCTCCCCGTCCTATCCTGTAATGTTAAAGTCCACATGTGTCCCCCCAGCTTCTGCCGCCCACATTGAATTGCCCAGATACGATTGATCATCGCGTATTCTCATCCACAATTATTTTTGATACATTATTACTTTGTTGTATGAATGGATAGGTATGTACATATATTTGTATGTCTACTTTAACAAACTATCTATGTATTAACAAAGTATCAATTTGTCATGGAAATAAATGCTGTGATACATTAAATAAGGTCAGTTTTTAAGAAATAAAGTGCTACTATAGATGGGCAATAGTTGAAGGCTCACAGAATCAAATTGTAACAATGCTACTTAATTTGCGTACTTTTGTTTAGTAAATGCGCAATTTTTCAAATTTCGTGGAATGTCTTTTAAGAACAACTTGCAAATTTAATATTTTTTTGGGTTACCAACGATGAGAAAATTTTTTTCAAAAATTAACAAGTAGTTAACCTATATTAAAATAGCACTAATTATTAATTCAATCTAAGAATTATAAACATAATCATTTAAAATTATTAAAGGTGACCTAAATATTATTAAATACTCTCACACGAAAAACATTTTGTGTATGTACATTGTAGACACAATTTTTTTCAAACAAACTCGTATTTTTTACATTATTAAAAATAGAAAACATTGTGTTAGCATCTTCAGCAAAAAACATCTGTAGTGACATGTGCTGCACTAGCGGGACTTGGACAAAATTGAAATTCCCATACAAGGAAAATCTGGCTTAATCTTGTAAAAACATAGACTTTTCATAAAAGGGCCAAAATTTGGCCTTATCTCGACCACAAAACTAATAAATGCAAATAAAAAAAAGAAACAATGCTACGAAAAAAACGGGTTATACCGCCTCCACCTTGGTAGCCCCTTCCTCACTTTGCACAACCGATTGCCTCATCGCGAATTTATGGGTGGCAAAAAAACGTATTTCATGACTCGGATAACCCGCTATCCTTTGAGAATCCGCGAGTTGCCACACTATTTCCAGTTTGGCCCACACCCCTTCAATACCTGAAGCCTTCAAGTTTCCCAGCCTTCTCGTAATTATTGGATACACCCAGTTCCTCGAAGTCTGACCGAAATACATCGTGATTAATGGAAAGTCCTCCCTAGCGTTTAGAACCAACCGGCTCCCATTACTTTTCAACAGCGCCGCCAATATGCCTACAACGCCCTCTATGTCGATAACAGCGTACGTTAGGCCCGTGTCCACCGATCCGTTTAATACAGTCAGATTCCCCATTGTTAAAATTGTGGTGATGAACGACACGTAATTTGTTGAGGCAAATGCGTCGAAAAATACTACTTTCTCCGCCAGCTGTCTCACCAGCTGGGCAGATTTGTCATTTCTACCGTTCAAAAACCGAATATAGCCCGGAATCCGGTCTCCAATCAGTCCAGAGACTCTCGTCTCTATGCCGGTGACTGTGTAGTCATGCAAGGTCAAAATTGGAATGTTTGAATCGACCAATTCCATCAAAGTTTCTGGCATCTGACGAATCTTAATTGCACTCAGGTACGAAAAAATCTCTCCCGTATATAAATTGTCCATGATAATGTTACTCCCAAAAAACAGCCACAACCAAATAACACCTTGGCCGATATGGTTGCCGCCAAATATATATGAAGACTCGTTACATACTTGTTTCAGCAACATGGCAATTAAGTGGATAAAATCGATTCCAATGTCTAACGGATTTTTCTGAGTTTTTACAACTCCCGCCAACCCACAGATTGCGACGCCTGTCGCGAATAGGACTAACCATACTGTAGCAGTAAAAGGCAGCAGGAAGGCGTTCATACCCTCCAGACTTGACGGAAGTTGGGTCACAATGATAAACTTGGTCGATTCGGTACGCATCGAATACGGTGCGAACCTGAACGGCGCCTGCGCAACGGTAGGGAGTGTGTCGGCATTCAAAAGTTTTGGCACCATTAAATTTGTCACGGCATTTTTAGCACGTGTGAAGTAGATGAAGGAGAAATTCAAGAATTGGGAAAGGTGTACGATTATGCAATCGTTTAATAATATATAACTTTCTAACCAAGCGAGTGTAACGCCGCAATTAAGCTTTTCCAGATTCATATGGCTCCCGATTTGAACATGGCGCTGGGCCAAGTTGGTATTTTCTGCGCGCCATATTTCGTCCAAGTTGTGAAACGGTATTGTCCAAACCTGGGAGGGAGGTATGTCTGGACAAGTAACACATGGTATAAATAGTACCCCGGGGATGTAGAGGGTAAAAAGGATAATCTTAGAAGTCCCCAGGTGCCATTCGTAATTTTTGAAATTCCCCGAATTCCATGGATCTGGGGCATGCTGAAATATATAGGTTGGATTTATGTTTCTCATCATGACGTCTTGAATCCAATAGTGTATCGGCAAAGCGAATGCCCCCAAGTCGAAAATTGTCTCGATAAATGCAACTGAAACAGACACAGATTTAACCTGCATGGGTGCATCATCATCCCACCAGCCGAGTAACCCCATTAGTGTCTTGTTTACAAAGATTTCGTTCAAAATAATCGGCGAGTTGGGGTTGTTGGAGATAGTTTGGTAAAAATATGGCAAAGAAGTTGCACCATTCCGACGCCACAACTGTACGAAGAAGAGGTTCTTGCTGGAAAAGTAGTCAGGAATTGTCCAGAAGGATGCCACAGTTGTTTGTGGGCTTAAAGACAGTACCAAAATAAATAGCGCCAGCATCGCTAAAGTTTATGTTGACGTCAAGGAAATGAAATTTAAGGGAGCGAGTTAATAAATTTGGCGAACTATGGCGGGTTAGTTGAAATTTACAATTTCCTTCAGAATGTAATTTCGAATCGTTTCGAAGAGTTGTTAAAGCATAATTGAGTCCTGTAGGTATCGTGTTGTGCTGTGTGAAATAAAATGAGCTGAAATAATGGAAAAAGAGGCGACATTATAATACTTAGGTTGCTATGGTCTGTGTATTAAAATTAGAGACAATTCTCCATAAGCTGTGCATGCAAAATTGTCTCTAATTTTAATACTAAGACCATAACTTAAAGCTAGTAATTTCCGGTTGATTATAACTAGTTTCGCAGAAGTACTTCAGTTTGTATAGACACAATTATCACAGGAAATAGCATAGTTTTAAAAAAAATGTAATTATCTCGTATGAAGTATTGTATAAAGCCCAGAACAAGGTTATATTTTTGACATGGATGAATATTTAAATATGCATAAATACTGCGTGCTGAGAACGTTGACAACCCCAAGCCGTGCAAATTATATCTATGATTAACATTCCAAAAAATATTTATGTCTATTTATTTATTTGCAAAATTATGTGCCATACTTAAACAATTTTTATCCATATGTACGTTTAGTGTTATAAGAACAGTTATATTCAACATTCTGTCAATACATTTAGCATTGGCGGCGAAAGCGGGGGGACAGGGGGACATTGTCCCCCTAGGTCCCCCCAACTTCCGCCACCCATGACGTTTAGTGGTATTGTTCAGGTTCAGTCCGTTTCACATGACATAACAGCAAATACTTTGAGGATAATGCTGATTTTCAAGTAAACAGGATAAAAATGAAAGTAGATCAATCTCTGTTTTTTACTAGAATTGCGAAAAAATTTAATTTCAAGAATGTGCATATACGCAAAGAAAGATATAGCACTGATAGGTTATTCACAAGATAGTTTCCTTGTCTGCATTTCTTTATCAAAATTTATGCGGGAACTCAAAATATTGTCAAAATAAATATAAATTTATTTTATGTCCAAATTTGCTAGTAACCCTTGTAGCACATATACGAGTTTTACTTGAGTAAAACACGAAACCAAAATTCGAAGAACTGCTGTAAAAGACGTGTTTTTTTGGCTTCTAAGTCCTGTCAAATTCGGGGTAAATGTCGCCAAATTCCGCGTGTTAAACTCGTGTAAAACTCATGTTTATTTCAAGGATTTTTCGAGAAATTCACGTGTTTTTCATTACATATTTTTATGCCTAACTCATGTTTAACCTGTATCTAATACTACAATAAAACTGCAGTCTTTCTCCAGGTTTCTTTTTGTTTTGAAACTCATTTATTGTTAAATAAACAATTAGAATTGGTTATAAATTTTGACTACACTTAAGTTACATACTAATACTACATACAGTATGTGTATATATTTAATCATGCAGTGAACCTGCTTACATACAACTTGCAATATCCGAAGAACCGGCAACTATTTCAAAATTATTTTTTTATCACTTATTCCTCATCTATCTGACTACATAGTTGCAAATTTTTGAACAAATTGAGTAGTTATTACAAAATCTACAAGTACTTGTAGATCCAAAAAGTGAAATTGCATTGGACAAAATTAATCATACAGTTTGGATTTTTTGAAATTAATATTTTGTGTGGCCCCTTTGGCTTCAATAACAGTTTTAATTCGTATTGGCATGGACTCCACCAATGTTTCCGCGACGTTTTGACCAATGCTGGTCCACTCTTCAATAATTACATCTTTCACGGAAGTCGTATTACTAGGTGTTCGCTCTCTCACCCGACGCTTCAAGTTTGCCCAAAGATGTTCAATCGGATTTAGGTCAGGGTATTGAGCAATTCAATCCAAAACATTTATTTTGTTGTACTTGAGACATTTCGAAATGATTTTGGCCCTGTGCTTCGGATCCCATCCTACTGGAACGTAAATCGGCGACCCAGACCCGCTTTAGCAGCCGATTGGCGTAGGTTTCGTTTCATCAAATCGAGGTAAAACCTCTTTTTTATGGTTCCTTCGATTATTTCCAGCTGACCGACCCGATGCCAAGATATACTATCCCAAACCATGACCCATCCTGCAAAATTTTGGATTTTTCACACATAATCTTGAAAATACATTAACATAGGATTGCCTCACCTCCAACATGTTTTACAGTTGGTCTCAAATTTTGATTATTCAAGGCTTCTTTGGGCTTCCTTTACATTCTAGTTATTCCATCTGAACCAAATAACAAAATTTTGGTCTAATCGGAGAACAAAACTTTTTTCCAGTCATCGACTGACCACCCTGTTTTCCCCTGGCGCACGCCAACCTTTTCTTGCAATTTATTTCAGAGATCCATGGCCTTTATTTTGCTATTTCTCCCGAGAATCCAGCCGATTTAAACTTGGGTGCAATGGTGCGAGGCCGTAGCATAATTCCAAGCTCATTTTGTAATTCAGTTGAAAATTTGAAAGTTGATAGCCGTGGATTATTCTTCGCCTTCCCCACAATGACCACAAGTTGTCGCGCTGTTACCAAAGATTTTCGACCTTGACCTTTGCGATTCAATAGTTTTCCACTTCCGGATAATAGATTATACAGTTCCTCTAAGAATTTTTAATTTTTGTACAATTTTTCTAAAACTGAGACCAGTTTCATGGTAGGAAATGACTTTTGCTCAGACCTCAAAACTGTGCTCTCGTTTCTTCGTAAATTTCAAAAATAACTTTTTCCAAATTATTGTTAATATCAACAGGAACAACGGGTATTACTTGTTATTTGGTTTCACCTTCAAATTTTACACGAAAAACGAATATTGGAGCAAAACCTCAAAAAAATCCAAACTGTATGATTAATTTTGTCCAATGCAATTTCACTTTTTGGATCTATAAGTAGTTGTAGATTTTGTAATAACTGCTCAATTTTTTCAAAACTTTGCAATTATGTAGTCAGATAGATGAGGAATAAATGATAAAAAAATAATTTTGAAATAGTTACCGGTTCTTCGGATATTGCAAGTTGTATGTAAACAGATTCACTGCATGATTAAATATGTACACATACTGTATATTAATCAGTAGTGTCGTCGTCTATATCGTCGTTTTGATGAGAGTCGAGATTATCGTTTTTTTTCGCCCAAGATCAAAAAATAGCAAAGCATGAAATAAAATAATACATAAATACAATATCTAAATTAGAGCTGCAAAATAACTGACAACTACATACATAGTGATTGATCATTTCTTGAGCGGCTTCGGTGCTTAGCCACTTTTTGATTGGTTTTTCAATTTCGGGAACCGTTGTGGATTTCGGTGTACAACTTTTTCGAACAACACCTAATAATAATTAATATTTGAAACTTCACGGTCTATATATAATTTGTTTAATCATAAACAATACTTACTAAAAACTATTTGATTCATTCAGCTGTTCTGGAAAGGCAACTTTTCGCTCCTTGGGCAGTTGTAGTTTACTGCCAACGTATTATCGCATAACGTCTCCATAACACGTCGCCTGCATTCATGGAGATCGCCACCAGCCTGATTACTAAATTCGTCCACCTAGCTAGATGAATAAACAATTCTCAATGCTTTGCATGGTTAACATTAATTATTAAAATATTTAAACATCTACTTTTCTTTCAACACATAAATATTTTGCAACTTATCAACCTCACTCACCGTTTTTAATGAATGATCATGTACAAGTTGAGGAATGCTTTCACTTCTTGGCTTTATTTGTTGGGTCATGACAATTGAGTAGTGCGAGTTTGTTTGTTTGCGAGTATTTTCACTTTAGTTTTCTTCGAGCTTGGGATGGTCGGAGGATTTTGGTTTACTAGAATAAAAAAGTTTGGTTATAATTACTTAGCACAAACATATATTCATACAAACGATAAGACATTCCGATAATTTTCAATACGAATTTACCTAGACCAAGTCGAAATTTTGGATGAGATAAAACTCTTCCGCCGTACTTTGAATTATCGTCGCTCTCTTCTCATTCATTGTCAGAAATTAATTTGATTTGCGTACATCGAGGTCGCTGGTCAACTCTTCGTCGCTAACTTCAACAATGTTTTGATACCGCTTCCTGGTATTTAGCTGTAAAATTTACCAAATTATAATACTACTTGCATATCATCATAAATAAAGGATTACACTCTACAAACCTATTTAGATGGGTGGAACTTGATCTTCAAATTGTAACGACAGTCCTTAGTCAACAATGAGATTTATACAGAAATCTCTTAAATTAATGTTAATATTTCTTTGAAACTTTCTGGAGCATGATGTTTTTCTTTGCTGATTAATCAAGTAAATTTTTTAGGACGGTTTGAAGACTTCCGCGCTTTTAACACGAAGAGGGGGTATCAGAATATAAACGCAGGTTTAGGACACGAGTAAATCTCAGGTATTATCCATTCCGGAAAACACGAGATTAGTTAGATTTTTAACACGTATTTATCTCCAATAAAACTTATGTATTTACTTCTTGTAAATCACGAGTCTGATTCCCGTGTAAAACACGTAATCATCATGGTTTTATACATGAGTTTAACATTAGTATGAAAAATGCATGAATTGACCTCAAATATACTTGTGTTTTTCTCGTTATGTGCTACAAGGGAAGTTATTAAAAGGTGGAAAATATGTTAGTTTTAATTATGTATGCGATATATGATTATACAGAAGTAAATAAAGATGTCCATAATGAATAAGTATGTAACAAAAAGCCTAATGTGCAAGGACTTGCGGATATTAAACGATAAAAATATCTCAAACCAACCGAATTTATTGTTCATTTTAAAATGAATTTTACATAAATTCAAAAAACAAGTTTTAAAATATGTAATTTACACCATGAAATTAAAAAATAGTTTCTGGTCCTTCCTTGATCCATTTTGAAATTCCCTCCAATGCGGAAACCTTCCACCAATTTTGACAAGTTGGGATATTTATCTTTCAACAAGTCGGTGTTTTCGTCTCCAAGAAACTTTGCCCAGTTGGAGAGATGATTTGCAGCAAAGATGTCCGTCCAGGTTAAACTCTGTCCGACCAACCATCCAGACTCACTTTTGGAAATGATAGCCTCAAATTCTCCAAGGATCAGAAAGATCTAAGGGATCAGATTATACGCAAAGTTATATTTTTAACTTTGCAAAACTTAAAATTAATGCAGAATTGCGAATTGCAGAAATAAATTTTACTACTAAAATAAAAACAATTAAATTCGAACCTTACGTAAAATCTTTCAAGGCATCCACACACTCGTCGCCTTTTACAACGTGTTCATCCGTCTTGGCGCCAAGATTAATTTTTTTTGCGGGGTACCTCCCAATCGCAGTTACTTGCGCGAGTACAAACGAAGGCCCAGATTTGCCAGGACGTACCTCTAACACGGGCATGGTGCCCCATGGTGCCCCAAACCATCGTAATCACATTGGTTCGACAAGATTCTTCGTCACTTCTGCGGGCACAGTCTCATATGCATTGGAAATGGCAGTTTTTAGGTCTTATTTATAACATTGATAAGTAATTACGTAAACATCTGATTAACAACTGAGATTAGGGTTGCCGGTGAGATGAGACCATCTCATCTCATCTCGTCATTAGATGAGATTGAGATGAGATAAGACAAGGTATAAATGAGATAGCAACTGAGTGAGACGAAACGAAGTGAGATGAGACTAGATGAGGCTGTTGTGAGATGAGATGAGAGATAGTGAGATGAGACCATCTCACATAGTCCAAAATATCCTTCCAGGACTTGATTCGGAATACTAACCAATCCTTAAATAATATTTTTTTAGGAAACAGGACATTGTCAATGTGGTGGAAATTTCTAATATGGTTAATTGGTTGTTTTAATAGTGTTCTGAGTGTAAAATATAACATTGGATCCGAAATAATTGCTATTTTAGCCATTTCATATTCAAATTAGATGAGATGAGACGAGATGAAATCTTAATGAGACGAGACGAGATGACATCATCCTGACCATCTCACTTAAGCTCCATCTCATCTCACTAAGCAATTAGATGATACGAGATGGGGCCTATCTCATCTCATCTTGTCTCATCGGCAACTCTAGCTGAGATAGTACCCCTTTATGCCATAGCACCAACTTCATTCAATGTTTCTACTTGTGCCGACCTATTTATCATTGTATTCACCAAAAATTATCAGGCGAACCGTCTCAGGGCAAAACATTGGTAGCATGATTTCCTGTATTGCCGGGGTTCATGCATATTTCGAAATGCCACATGAGAGATATGTGGTTCCATCCTGCCCCAAAGATACACCTTTAGACCTACAACAGATGGGATACATTTTTCCCTTATCTCGACCATAAAATTTATTAAGGAAATTAAGAAGAGGAATAACGTTAAGACAAAAACGGGCTGCACCGGTTTCAATTTTATAGCTCTTTCCCCGTTCAACACAACCGATTGTCTTGCCGCGAATTTATGACTTGCAAAAAAGTATATTTCATGACTCCTGTAACCCATTATTCTTTGCGTATATGCGAGTTGATACGCGTTTTCCAGTTTAGCCCACACCCCCTCAATCCCTGAAGCCTTTAAATGCCCCAGCCTTCTCATAATTATTGGATAAATCCAATTTCTTAAAGTTTGACCGACAACGATTGTAATAAGCGGGATACCTTCCTTAGCGTCCAGAACCAACCGACTCCCATTACTTTTCAACAATGCACTAAATATATCTACTTTCTCCGTATTATCCATAATTGCATACGTATTAGCAGTGTTAATTGATGTGTTATTCACTGTTAGATTCCCTAATGTCAAAATTCCTTTGAGAAAGGGTACATAGTTTGTAAAATATGCGTCAAAGAAAACTAATTTGGTCGCCAGTTTACCGAAAAGTTCGACCGATTTATAATTACTACCGTTTAAAGACCTAATGTAGCTTGGAATCATGTCTTCGGCCAGAACGGAGGCCCTCTACTTTGGGCCAGCGATTGAGTACCCATGAAAAGTCAGAATCGGAATATTTGAAGGCACCAACCCCGGCAAAGTGTCGGCTACCTGGGGAACTTTAATTGCACTCAGGTACGAGAAAATCTCTCCCGTATATAAATTGTCCATGATAATGTTACTCCCAAAAAACAGCCACAACCAAATCACACCTGGGCCGATATGGTTGCCGCCAAATATATGTGAAGACTCGCAACATACTTGTTTCAGCAACATGGCAATTAAGTGGATTAAATCAACCGCAATTTTTTTCGGGTTTTTCTGATTTTTAACAATTTCGGCCAGCCCGCAAATTGTGACACCGGTCAGGAGAAGGACCAACCATACGGTAGCAGTAAAAGGTAGCAAGAAGGCGTTCATCCCCTCCAAACTGGATGGAGATGGGGTTACAATGAAAAACTTGGTCGAGGAGTGACCCATCGAGTACTGTGTGAACTCGTACTGCCCCAAGGTAGCCAAAGTTTCGGCATTCAAAATTTTAGGCACCATTAAAAATGTCACTGGATCTTTAGCAGATCTGTAGTGAATGATGGAAAAATTCAAAAATTCGGAAAGGTGTATGATTTTACAATCATCAGATGTTGCATACTGTTTCATCCTAGAGTAAGTAACGCCACAATTGATTGTTTGGAAGTTTATAAGGTTCATGACTTGGACATGTCGCTTGGCCAAATCGGCATTTTTTCTACGCCAAACTTCATCCAATTTATGAAAAGAGATTGTCTTTACACAGGTAGGAAGTATGTTTGTGCAGGTTACACATGGTATGAATGCTACACCGGAGAAATTGTGGGAAAATAGGATAATCATTGAAGTTCCTGTTTGCCATTCGTATTTTTTGAAATTTCCCGCGTTCCAAGGCTCTGATGCATGTTGAAATATATAAGCTGGATTAATGAATTTC
Organism: Folsomia candida; assembly: GCF_002217175.1. NCBI lineage: Eukaryota > Metazoa > Arthropoda > Collembola > Entomobryomorpha > Isotomidae > Folsomia > Folsomia candida. The sequence continues at coordinate 9,191,797 of NW_019091197.1, read as the reverse complement.
ATTGTTACTCGTTGCAGCCAGAAGTGTATTGGGAAGCCGCGTACTTCTTTCTCGAAATTTGAATCCAAAAGTGCTACAGATGTTTGAATAGATGTAAGGTGCTCTTTCCAGCGGAAAAAGCCAACAAATGGTTCAGTTACAATGATATCGGTCAAAATTATCGGCGAGTTTGGATTGTTAGTGATAATTTGGTAAAAATATGGCGCAGGCGTTGTACCGTTTTCACGCCACCACTGCACAAAATGGAGATTGTTGCTGGCAAAGTAGTGACGGATTGACAACAAGGACGCCACAATGATTTGTGGGCTTAGCGAGAATAAAAATATTAATGGTGTCATTATCGTTAATGGCGTTTATAATTATTGACGTTAAGAAAATTCAATTTATTTATTTTGTAAATATGGGAAGGTTAAAAGCCAACAAACGTTTCCCAATTTCCTTCAGAATATGATTTTCCAGAGAATTAAAATTGACATCATTCGCGGTAACTTTTAATATTTTTATACAAAAACAACTTTTCACTTGATATTTGAAGGACGTTTTAAAATTTAAACGATATGTTGTGAGTCCCCCATGCCTACATATATTTTGGAGACGGTTCTAATGCAGTTTACCGCTAAGTTAGTAAGGATCGCGACACGGTCACAAAAGTTTAAAGTTGTGTTGACAAAACATTAAATGTTCCTTATGACGTCATACAAATGTATGTTGCACCTTACCCCGACGTTTTAAGGTTTTCATGGAACAAATTTTTAAAATGGTACACCACAACTTTTGACAATATAGTGCAGCGCTGCGAGATTCGAGTGAAATAAAATAACTTCCATAGAAAGGAGGGTACATATGTGTAAATATACATATTTACTCTGCGGGCTAGGGTATTCCGACGTATAATAATTTTTCCTACACCACTATGGTCTGGGCATTAAAATTAAGGCCAGCTCACCATAAGCTTTGTATGCAAAATTGGCTTTAATTTTAATGCACAGACAATAGCCTCTCTTCATTATAGATTTAATTGTAAATTTCCACGAATTCTTGAGAGGCATACGCAAAGTTTAATCAACATGGAAGGTTCGTTTCGACGAAAACAATCAGTTTTGTATTGATTTAGACAAACTGAGTGGTCATTATGAGGAAGCAGTAGTTACCACATTTTCTCAGAAGGAGGTCTACCGAAGCAAACTCCATTAACTTTAATAATTGGGTTCTCAAAAACAGTTCTAAGAAATGTAATTGTTTACAGCAGATAGCGTTCCACTATAAATACAGAGGTTGGAACATCCTTACGTGGAAATTTTCAACAATTTTTTATACGTACAATTGAATTTTTTATGTAAAACTTGCTCGAGTGATGGCTCCTGTTGTTAACTATAAGATTGCATCGCTTTTTCCATGCTGAAAAAATTCTTTGCACTTTTCTGGGATTACTTTCTTCCATTCATCTCTTAAGATGTCCAAAGTCCATTGAGAGTCATTGCTCGTCAGTGAAATACTTCCTGTTTTAGAAATCCAAAAAAATATAGCTGACTTGACAGAATGTCTAGATTTTTTATGAGAGTTCTGCACCAAGATTTTCTCGTATCATTTTGACGAACTGCTGATTTTTCTTAGAAGTATTGGATGATGTTTTGTCACGATGAATGAACACATTTTCCTCCACCTCGGGTTACAGATTTGTTATTTCCTTTTAAACCAATTGTCGTAATACGTCTTCAATATATCGATCTGCATTTATTTCAACATTTGGTTGGACTATTATTAACTGGAGGCGAATTCGCCGGGACAATGCACTGATAACCATGAGTGGGCTACCAAACCGTTACTCGTGAAGTTTTGACTTATTCCTTATTATTTTTCTCAAATCTCTTTTAATTGCTCACTTGGCAGCTTTTTGATTGCAATTTACCAGTTTGGCTATACTGCTAATGCTACGGGGATTTTCTTCATTGGTTAAATAACTTTTTTTATATTGTTGTACAATCGGCAATGGCTTGATATTTCGTTGGTGGCAACTGACCCAGAGTCTTACATTGCCTTGTAATCCCTTCACAGTTAACGATTTTATAAATTAATGCCAATTAAACCTTTGTCATGGCCACGTGATTTAAGTTTTTTTTATGGCACTATCGGAACAAACTTGATTGGAAAGGTTTTTGACTAGAACCATAACTTCGATTGAGTAGGGTGTAGTCATTGTACAATACTATCTAACCAAAAAATTTCAGGAGGTGTCTATTGGGATTCTTTACCTAATTTTGAAAACCAATTTGAATTTGATTGATGCGCGTATGACCATGGTAAACTCAAAAATTTCCACGCAAAGATGTTCCAACCTGTACATATGTAATTGTCTTTCTAACGATAGTTGCATAATGTGAGTGGACCAGCTGGTTCATATAAATATATAATTTGTGTAATAACTAGGTTTTCATGTTGTAAACATCTTGTGTAACGAATGACACATAGTGATCGATTCAAGACATGATTAGTAGATATTACAACAACTTGTTCATTATTATGAAAATATCCTTGGACCATTTGCTGCAACACATTTTGTCGAAACGATACATAAAATACCACAGCTTTATTTGCTCTGTACCCATATAAAGGATGTCCAGGAAATAGAGGATCTGTTGAAAAATCGATGCCAGTAAAAACATACTGGACGGATTTTACTAAAAATGCATACCTGCGTTCTTCAATGTCTCTACGAATTAGAAATATCGGACATTGCACGCCTTCAAAAATTTGCACATTTCTTTAAATTCAGTGCAGAGGTGAGTTGGATATTCATAATTATGGATAATCCATTATCCAATCCAATCCAAATGGACTTGGATGGATTGGATTTTTTTCAAAAATCCAGAAATGGATTTGGATGGATTGGATTTTTTTCCAAAATCCAGAAATGGATTTGGATGGATTGGATTTTTTTTCCAAAATCCAGAAATGGATTGGATGAAATTAGTATATGGATGTGGATTTTCTCCAAGTCCATACTAAAATTCAAGTGGTTAAAATGGAGTCCAATGTCTCAATTTAGACATGCACAAGCGCGATATGATACATGCATAAAAGTCTGTTTATTTTATTGTCCAGCAGTGATGTGTTGGATGGATGTCCAAAATCGTAAAGTCTATTACCCTTGACCTAGCTTATGACATTGGAACACCCCTTGAATGTCGCCATGTATTATGTGACCTGTGCACACCCCCTGAATGTCATCACGTGTTGTGTGACCTGTGCACACCCCCTGAATGTCTTAACATGTCGTGACCTTGGTACACCCCCTGAATATCTTAACATGTCGTGTGACCTGGGCACACCCCCTGAATATCTTAACATGTCGTGTGACCTGGGCACACCCCCTGAATGTCTTCATGTGCCGTGTGTCCTTGGCACACCCCCTGAATGTCTTCATGTGCCGTGTGTCCTTGGCACACCCCCTGAATGTCGTCATGTGTCGTGTGACCTGGGTACACCCCCTGAATGTCGCCATGTATTCACTTTCACGAGAAGTGTGACCTATACATCCCTACCATTGTGCCGGCTAGTGAGCACTTAAACAGAGTATGGATAATCCATTATCCAATCCAATCCAAATGGATTTGGATGGATTGGATTTTTTTCCAAAATCCAGAAATGGATTTGGATGGATTGGATTTTTTTCCAAAATCCAGAAATGGATTTGGATGGATTGGATTTTTTTTCAAAATCCAGAAATGGATTTGGATGGATTGGATTTTTTTTCAAAATCCAGAAATGGATTTGGATGGATTGGATTTTCCAAAACCAGGATCCAACTCACCTCTAATTCAGTGACAATTTTATACATAACAATTTATTTTTGTGAATATTCTCGACAAAAATATATATTGCTAGACAGGAAATAAGAAATAAACATGTGGCATAAGAACAGATACCCTTCTGTCCTATTATGAGGAAGAAATGGTCAGTATTATGTACGAGGGAAAATCAATAGGTAGAGTGAATATATTTTTTAAAATTTAGTAACACCTAGCTACTGTCTATGAAAAATGTGCAATTTTGTGTAGTATATAAGATTCTTTGATAATTTTCTGAAAATTTGTGTGCCTGATGAAGATTGCAGCCTACAATTGAAAGCTTACCAGTTCCAATAAATAATCAAAAAATGTCTTCCGATACCGTTAAAATGACTACTCATAGTAATGGATGATGGAAACAACTAACAAAAAAACTAGAGTGAATATATTTTTTCTTGAAAAGTGCACATATTTGGCAAAATATTTTTTGATGATGTTGAACTGCAGAATGTTTGACATTCTCCATAAAAAAATTGGGTCGTTTCGTTTATTATTATTCCTACACCATCCATTTGAAAATAGGCTCGATTGAAAAATTACTTGTACGTTTATTTTTTCCACTAACTTTGTCAATTGAATTTTCCATTTGAGGTTATAAAATCTATTATTTTGATACTTTATAAATTAAACACAATTAGCCTGCTATAAATATACCGACTTTAACAACAAAAATATTCACCATGTAATTTCTACAATCTTATGGAAAAAATGACAAAAATAACGTTTACATTCACTCTAAGTCGATTTATGGATTACAAACTGAAGATAATATTTTGCAAGTATACAAATTATTAAAGCAGTAAGCCATATCTATATTGGGTACAAATTTGCTAAGTATGCATTACATATTATCAAAAATATGCAGTGAAATGCCAAAATATCCCATTTCTTAAGCGCGTATAAAATCCGGGTTTTAGAAAACGTGTGAATTCAAATCGGCTTCGCACTTTTTGTTACCTGTGACTATTTTTATATCGTAGTACATGGTTATACGATTTCATAAAAATATTGACCTATGTACTTTATTTACGATATAAAAAGTAATTAATCAAAATCTAAAAATAAATGCGTAAGCAATTTTTCGATCGAGCATATTTTCATATGGATGCTGTAGGAAAAATTAAAATCCAAACAACCCCATTTTTTTATGAAGAATGTCAAACATTCTGCAGTTCAACATCATCAAAAAATATTTTGCCAAATATGTGCACTTTTCAAAAAAAAAATATACTCACACTACTTATTGATTTTCCCTCGTATTGTGGATACATTTAAATGAATATTAGTAAACTTGCAAAAATGCAAGAATATGTATGCACTCAAGCCATCATGTAACACTGCGTGATAGGTTGTTCACTTTAATTATTAATTATTTTTAATTTACTTTTTTCTATTCCTTCATCCAAATTTATGAGATAATGCAAACCAATATCTAAATAAATTCTAATTTATTTTATATCCTAATTGGTAAGTAAGGTGGAAAATGGTGGAAAATATTTTATTTCTGATTATGCGGTATCTGATTCTCGTACACAGGAATGTTCATAATGAATAACAAACAACCGTATGTGCTCCGCATATTTAACGATAAGAATATCTCACAAACTGAATTTATTGCGCATTTTTAAATGAATTTTACATAAATTCGAAAAACAAGTTTCAAAATTTACACAATGAAATTAAAAAGGAGTTTCTGGTCTTTCCTTAATCCATTTTGAAATTCCCTCCAATGAGAAAACCTTTTCCACCAATTTTGACAAGTTGGGATATTTATCTTTCAACAAGTCAGTGTTCTCGTCTCCAAGGAACTTTGCCCAATTGGAGAGATGATTTGCAGCAAAGATATCTGTCCAGGTTAAACTGGGTCCGACCAACCATCCAGACTCACTTTTTGAAATGATAGCCTCAAATTTCCCAAAGTAGTTAGGTCCATGCTTTTCTTTGAGTTCTAATAATTGCGCTGATTTTGCAACTTCATCGGTGGAGCGGTACCAGATAATAAATTCTGTAGGAGATCAAGTTATACGCAAAGTTATCTTTTAACGGGGCAAATGTAAAATTAATGAAATTTTAAAAATTCCGAATTGCACAAATAAATTTTACTATTAAAATAAAAACAATTAAATGCTAACCTTGCGCAAAATCTTTCAAGGCATCCACATACTCGTCGCATTTAGCGGCATCTTCCTCCGTCTTGGCGTCAAGATTAAATTTTTTTGCGAGGTATCTTCCAATCGCGGCGACTTGCGCGAGGACAAACGAAGGTCCAGATTTACCCGGACGTACCTCCAAGACGGGCATAGTGCCCCAGGGAAGTGCTAAAATATGTGCAAATTTTTTATTACCAATCAGTATGTATTGCATGCGCAAAACTCGTTAGTCTGTAAATTTTACAATTTTGCAAACATCAAAATAATACTTTGCATATTTGCCAATTTAACAGCTTTACCAAACCAGAATATATTTTGCAAACAAATTTGCATAACGATTCGCGTTTGTCTTGTAAAATTGTGGCAATAATTTTCTTAAGTAAGAAAATCATTTTAAAATTATTTTTTGCTTACTTGCTTTCTTCTCTGGCCAACTTGCATCTTGTGGAACTCTCTCGTCGATATAGTCAACTCCAGCAAATGCAAACATTAATCTAATTGGTTCTGCGAGTCCACGGAAATCAAAATACGTAAGTTTATACGTTTCTGAAGCACTCATTTTCAATATTCTTCTTTTTTTACAACGATTTAATTTCACAGCTTTAAACAAAACGATGCTTCTGTCACGATCAGATGTCTAACTAAAATAAGTTGTGAGATCTAAATATGACTTGTGGATGTGTGTGTAGCTCTCTCACAAAAAACGAGCACCGATCAAGGTTACACCGCTGCTGGACATGCAATTATTTATGATGCATACCAACAAAATAAGGTGACTGGTGGGACCGGTTATTATTATTATGCACCGAAGCATGAACAACTTAACTGCAGAATTATGGACTGATGTGTATGTACACTGTGTATCATGTGAATTAATTCACTCTAATCAAAGTTTTTCATACAGATATATACTTGCCCGTAAATATTTCAACTGGTAAAAACTCTGATTTCATTTTCACTACATAGAAATATTATATGCGCATATTTCCTCGAGTATGATTTATAACGTGTTTTAAGTAAACATTAACGTGAAACAGGAATGTAGAATTTTAATCTGAGATTCCCCATATAAATGTGTGAACATAGATTTATGTATGAGTGCATTCAATTAAGATTTGCAAAAAGAGGAATAAAAAATAATTTCTTAAATGTTACAATTACATGATTGTAACAGCTAATAGATAAGTGGAATACCTGCATATGAAAATTATTGTGTTGTTCTCCTCAACTATGCACAAAATGTCATCTCTTTTACATTAACTAATAAAATAATGGGGCTATTCTGTTTCGCAGGTTATGATATCCAGGGGCCCGTTTTTGGAATAGGCGAGCTAGGCAACGGTCTAGGGGCAGAATTCTGGGCGCCGACAGGCGCCACCGTCTGCACTAGAGAGAATAGGCTTGCTGAGTAACAAAAATTATCAACTAATTATCAATATTAATTATTAATAATTTGGCTTGGGGCGCCAAATGAAGGTTGCCTAGAGCGTCGTACTGCCTAGAACGGGCCCTGAGGTTATCGCACAAGCAGAATTTTCGTAGCAATAAAGTAAAAATCCGTCACAAATTTTATGTGCAACTTTGTCCAATTTTTGTCATGACTCAGATTATACGATTGTCAATGCATAAACTGTAGTATATCATAACATGGCAAACAAACAAAGTATGGTCATAATTCAAAGTATTCATGTAGTTAACATAAGCCACAAATATACATATTAAATATTTGATATTTCGAATCCAGATGGCAAAATCCCACGTAAAAAATCTGTGTCTCACCACAGGATGCGGAATAGGTCAGGCATCTAACTACTAGATACGTGTACACAAGTGTGAAACGATCCTTTAAATGGATCAATTTGTATTATTGAGAAATCATCAATGAAAACCTCTACTGAGGAAAAACAGACAATTCGCCAAACTATTTGAACAGATTGTGCATTACATATTTGTTTCTTCTAGTTATATATATCTTACATAAATAAATGCATGTTACTAAGAAATTTATGTAGACAGGGTTCCGAAGTACATTTAACAATAATAGACACTTCCCTCACAATTTTTGATAATGTTGTTATTCAATTTTAAAGAAATCTTATTTTTGAAATTAACAAATTGTGTATCATTGGCACACCAAAATTTTTTTTACATATATAACGAATGAGATCATTGTTTGATAATTTGATCGATTTAAAAATGTCATGCAACCATGAAAATCTGTGCAACCCTGGCATAAATAAACCAAAGAATAAATGATTTTCTCCGTATGGTGTAGTCAACGACCTAAATAAGTACATAAAATGAGATAATCCTAATACCATGAATAACCGCATTAATGTTTCAAAGAAATAGTTAGATACCACGGAGAAAAATCCATTTAAAAGGATGCACACCAAGAAAAAAGATAGCATTGTGATCTTAATCGAGAATTCTACCAGACCAGACTGGGATAGGGGGAGTGGCGGATTTTGACACCGTGTTTCCGCACAGTTTATAGAATTATAGGGCTCCCCCTAGCCCCAGGAGTGGGAGGGGTTTGCATTGATGATGAGACAAGTATCTCCCACATTGGGTAAATAAAAATACAACTTTAAAAATTCGACTAACTAAATTATGGAAAAAATATATGAGTTTTTAATTAATTTCAGATGGAATTGCGAATATCGTGTGTATCTAGAAGTTCGGATCGAATAGTGATTATTAACCAATTTTTCATCGTGTGTAAGACGCCTTTGCTTGTAAAAATTTTCAAATTTCTTGATGAATTTATTTTTCTTTAGAAATTTCCAGCATCGTTCCAACACCAATTCCATTCTCCATGACGTGCTCCTGCAAATTTGCCCATTATATTTTGGTATGGAAAATTTGCACATTTACATATATCAAAAGCTTTCCAAATTTGGCATTTTATCAGACAAAATTGAGTAGAGTTTTGAATAGAGTGATGATTAATAAATTTCCTTAATTTGTATCACGCATCAAGGTTTAAATAAGTTAGATTCCTCTAAAAAACTTATTTTTTTTTTAGAAATTGTCAGTGTCTTCTTGGCACCTAAGCTTCACCTGAAAATTTTCTCATTATATTTTGGTATGGAATATTTGTACGTTTGAAACAAAAACTTTATTAATTTTTATTTTACCAATTTTTCCTAGGACTGGGAAATACTTGTCGCATGATCAATTCAAAATCCTTGCACACCTAGGCCGTGGGGAGCCCTATAATTCTATCAACTGTGCGGAAACACGGTGGCAAAATTGCCAAATTTTCCTAACTGTCTACATAAACCCCTTTAAAAGCTCAACCATATGCTGATTGATAGTATGTATGAATGAACATATTTATCTAGATTGTTGTTAAACGTGTTATGCAGTATTTTAGGGTATATTTCATTCCAAGATTTCCAATTTAACCTGTTTATTTAATTTTAGAACAAACGTAAGCTTATTTGACAGATAGAATGCTTGTGGTGCGATACGAAACTTTAATATTGTAATACAACTGTAGCCGTAATAAATACATTAGTCAATTTTTAGCAACATAGTTACTGCCGTCCCTCATACTTGCCCTAGTTGCAATTTCAATTACATGCCTTATTAAAGAAACCCTATCTTTTGGACACCTCGTCCCAAAACATGCACATATGTACCACAGGTACCTACATAAGTACCTGTGTACGACTTATTTATTTTATAATAATTTTACATTCAAACTTTGCGAATATACATTTCAAATACGGAAAATAACAATAAAAATGTATACAACAACAGGTATTTATGTAAGATTGAAGATACATATAGCCAATCTAGAATATGGTGCACATTACATTCGGCACGGAACGTAAGAAATAATACGAAATGGATATTAAACTTTCTTTAAAACTGCATGTATAAAAATTAAGCAGTAAATTTTGATATATTCTCGTCAATTCGGTTCTTCAAAAAATTTCAAAATCTATTTTTGGGGATCAGTAGCCGCGGAAGATAATTTAAGATGTCCATTGTGCATGACTGAGAGGATCATGTCAACATGAAGGCCAAAATATCTCTGAAGATACAATTGTGGTCTGTATACAGAGAGTGTCCCATTTATACGTATATTTTTTTGAGGGCGCGTAGTTTTAAAACTGGACAACGTAACGTAAAAAGGTTTTTGGGATTACGTTGAGCAACATCTCAGGTATAGCAGTGATTTTTGTTTGCATAAAAAAGTTAAAAATGACTCCACCCTGTCCAGTTGAAGTGGAGGTACTCGTGAGAGACTTTTCCATTCGGGGTTACTCCGGAAGTGTGATATTAAAAGAACTCAGAACACGCGGATACAAGATTAATTTACCCCTAATTTATAAAATACGATATGGGGAAGGTATTAGAAGAGAAGCTGTGAATATGGGAGTGGTCCCTCCACCCAAAAGATGACCAATTACGAACGGACGAAAAAACTGAAAAAACGACTCCATTGTTTAACTAACCATGAGAACCCCAAAAGCATACGCAGTATGGCTAAGCTGTTAAAATCCATTAAAATAACTATCCACCGAGTGATTAATAGGGATTTAGGGAAAGTCAAGAGAAAGAAGACCAAAGTTCACGCTTTAAAAGAAAGCCATATCCAAAATCGCCAAACTAACGCAAGAAAGCTATATGAAGGACACCTAGCGGGAGGGAGGGATGAATATGTCCTTACAATCGACGAAGCACTCTTCAGGGTAGATGACTTTAATGGGACAAGGTCAATATGCTACGTGCGTCATGGAGAAAACGTCCCTATTCAATGGGTATGTCAGTGAAGGAAAGGTTCGGTGACCAGGTCATGATCATTGGTGCATTAAGTGGGCGGGGTCCACTGCCGCTGATAAAAGTTCCACCAAATGTCAAAATAAATGCACACAGATACATTTATGACGTTTTAGTGCCTTTGGTTGAAAAAGAAATTCCAAAACTGTATACTGGGGAGGCGGAGAAAGTTTTTATCCATCATGACAGAGCTTGGTCGCACACCACCCGGAAAACTCAACAGTACGCAGCAGGGCCGTAGCGAGGTTTCGTCCGGCCTGGAGAGTTTACCCGTGGTACGGCCTCATGTTTTTGGTTAAAAACTTACCAAATTTTTGTAATAATGAACGTATGAATTATATGTATATAACATCCATCAATAAATAAAAATAGAAGTGCTAATATATAACCAAAAACGTTTACAAATTACTAGTAATGTAGTTTTCATGTTATGTCTCCTCCAGAATCTTAAAAAACTTCAAGATTATTTGTACGGGTTGAAATTTAGCACATAGTTGACATTCTTTCTGCAGTAAACATTCTTTCTACAGTACGCCAACTTAATTCACTGTTTTTAAGAAATAATTAAAGTTGATGAAATTCACCATTCACTATGGATGTGTTAAAACTTTTTTCTGTATATAACTTCAGAGGTCTAAACTTAATTAAAATAAAAAAATTCCTACACTGTATAATTGTTTGTATAGTAATATGCTCTAAGCTAAGCTAAATTTTCTATTTCATTGATAAAGTGTGATAAACATACAAATCTAAATGAAATACCAGAACTTAACTGAAGCTATACGATAAGGTGTCCAATTGTTACGGACAATTTGGTCTTGACAGTTTGGTATCGTATTACTTGGTATAAAGTTACTTCGGTACAATTATAATTTGGTACGTATTGTTTGGTATGAATAGTAGGATATGATAAATTTGGTTCAACAATTTTGGTATGGACTGTTTGGTGTGGCAAATTTGGTAAGGAAATTTTGCTACGAACTTTTATTTTTCGAATTTTGGTGCATTCTTATTCCTATCTTTTTCAATTATTTCCTCATTGAGTTCACCTTATCAGCCCGAATCAGCTTCATTAAATATTTTTTTAATAACTGGTTTTCAATTTAATTAAAAGACTCTTCCACCAGCAGGTTTTTACTGAATTAAAAATGGACAAGTTCATCCCCGAGGAGGAAATGAAATATGTTCAGGCTGCGAAGAAATTGAAAAATTCTGTAGGAACATACAATTCTACTCCACGCCTGGAATACATCCGGAGAATTGCCTACTAAATTAGGTTTCAACAGTTAAATAATAACTTTAAGTTTAATAAGCATTTATTATGATTATTATTGTTCCGATAGCATTTATGATAAATAACTTATTATTTTATTATGAGATTTTACGTATTTTGAGGTGAGAAGTAATTTATTTTTTCACTATAAAATTTAAAAGTTAATTCAAGCCCAAATTAATTACAAAACGATTTTTATAAAATCTACTCGTACCCAATTATTAGTTTGTCCATACCAAATTTACCGTACCAAACTGTCCATACCAAATTGACCGTACCAACTAATGGCATACCAAATTGTCCTAGAGTGGTACCAAATTGTCCATACCAAATTGACCGGACCAAAATGTTCGTACACCAAGCTATACCCTTTATTGTTTTTATCAGCTACAAAAATTATTAAAGGAATATGCCTGAACGTATTAGGGATTGACGGATTAGGGAGGAGATTAGGGATTGTAGATTACGTATTTGGCGATGATTTGGGAGTTTTATTTTTATTGCATTGGATATAGTATTATGTGTCAGGGTTATAAATGTTAATTTATGCAATTGCATTTAAAGAACTGGATGACCATCACGAACATAAATATCCCTGTCACGATGACAGTGATCAGAATTAAATCAGAATATCAGAAATACATATTCACTTAAAATATACAACGAAATACAAAATCCCAGGTTTCGTGAACGTATTTAAACTGGTCGTATGTAGTTAATACATAATTTCTCCTTCACACTGTATTGATACAAAATTGGAATTTACCCTAAGAATTACAAAGGAATGTATAAAAACTAAAGTAAATTTTTGATTGTGCTAATGTCCAAATGGATATTGTATGAGGAACTATAAACCAAAAAGCCTAATTTTATTGACATAATCAAAAATCAATTCTTCCATTTGATTAGAATTTGTTATGCTCGAAAATCGGTCTGGGTATGAATGTTCGGTATGGCATGAATGTTCAGTATGGTATCAATTTGCGGTATGGTATGAATGTTCGGTATGGTATGAATGTTCGGTATGGTATGAATTTGCAGTATGGTATGACTGTTCGGTATGGTGAAAATTGCTTGATAATCATGTAAAAATTACTTAGCAGTGATATAAAAATTACATGCAAAAAAGAAAACAATGCGTCATAGCAATATCACAAATACATATCACATAAAGAAATATAGATAAAAAGATAGTAATTGTAACTAAGAAGAATTACTAAGAAGAGAAAATTATTTCTAATTAGAAAAAATTATTGTGAACCAAATTTGTTCCGATTAATATCTAACGGTGGTATTCTCAATGCAAAATTTTGACCGTGAGTGGGAGTGGCCACTCCCACTCGCCATGTTATAGAATAGGAAATGTGAGTGGCCACTCCTACTCACGGTCAAAATTTTGCATTGAGAATACCACCGTAAGCGTAGTCCCTATCACCTTCGCATTGAAAGGCTATACAAGATATTTCATAAAATTATACAACTTAAGAAGGGCCTGTCTTTAAGATGGGCTTAACTGCTTGTAACTGATTAACTGTTAAATTAGTAAGCATTTTTTTAAAGAATTTCTGTAAAAAATCTCCTTTTTTTGCCAACAGTATTTGAGAAAGAAATGATGTAAGAAATACGTGAGGGTACTAAATTCGAATTTGAGGTTTGTTAGATTGTGTAATTTTTTAAATTTGCATTGCGGAACTTTAGAAAATTGTGTGAAAAAAGAATTCATCAAATTGATCATTAAGCATAAGAGTAAAAGTAAAAAACTACTATATTTCGTGTTTATTTCAAATGCTTAAGAGATAAAAAATTTCCACTTTACATTAGTAAAAGAATTATGCTTTAGGCTGGGATAAAAATAAACAGAACCTGTACAAATTCAGTTTATTGCTGTGTTTTAATGTCTTTGTTGTACCGCATGGGCATGCCTCACAAAGAGAAGAAATTAATACAGCAAACAAAAAAAAATAAATTTGTAAAAAATTAGATATTAAAATTTCAAAAATCATTTAAAGTTTATATTTACGATTTTGTGTTACTATATATATCCATATCAAGTATATAAGGAGGAAAACCTGCTCGAAAGTTTGCCAATATTCTCCGCTACTGGAGCAATCATGAAATTTATTGTATTAAACAGTACCGGGGTCAATTGTGGTATGGGCATTAAAATTAAAGCCAATTTTGCATGGACAGCTTATGGGGAACTAGCTCTATTATTAATACACATACCATAGTTTCTTGATATAATTTTAACCAATCGAGAAACAAGCTAAATTCCTTTGCACAAAGAACTCAAACACTAATTCTAATAAACAACTAAAATTTAATTGGAAATGCCAGATTAATTTATAGTCCATTTATAGTCCTTTATTTCCTGAAGAAAATACGTAGGTTTATGTCACTTTTAATTTAGTTATTTTTTCTAAAACTTAAATATATGAAAATCATCATTTTATCTAGTGTATAACCCGCCTGTCCGGTACGGCCTGCCGGCCGTCCGGCCTGGAGAGCTACTCTCCACATCTCTCCACCGTCCCTACGGCACTGGTACGCAGAGACCGTGAGAGAAAATTTTGGTCCCACCCTTAAAAAAATCAAGATATCCCTGTCAAGTCTCCTGACATTGCCCCTCTGGATTTTGTCGGATTCGGTTTCCTTAAACAGAGGGCGTTTCAAAGGAAAGATTCAACTCTAAATGGACTTTGGAAAGTTTTGCAAGATGAGTGGTCCAAACTGACCCCAGAACTTTGCCGAAACGTGTTTTCAACCTGGAAAAAGCGATGCAGGCTTGTAGTTAAGAGCAATGGGCATCACATAGAGCAAGTCAGTCATCAAAAAAAAATTAGCATATAGGTAAGAAAAATTCTTGAAAAATTATACGTATAAATGGGACACTCTGTATTAGAAAGAGAGACAGTTTTGCATGCATAGCTGTGGCTCTTCTTTAAAAATGGAGACCATGGCGTCCCATGTTCCCCACTTCCAATACGTAACTGGTACGTGGCCCATGCTGTAGCTCCTTAGTCATAAACTATAATACATTGCTTACCAGCAAAACATCACTAAATATTCATCGTGAACCCAAAATTAACAAAACGTACCCTACGAGAATGAAATGTAAGGAATTAAAATTAGAAATACTCACTCTAAACAAAATTGAGTAAAAAAGAGGATGACACAACAGTCGAGGTAAAATTTGTCCAAAATTGAGTAAAATTTGCCCAACGTTGTGCGAACAAGGTGCATCATCATCATAATTTTACTCAATGTTGGACAAATTTTACCTCGACTGTTGTGTCATCCTCTTTTTTACTCAAGGTTGGGCAAATTTAGTACAACTTTTTTTAGAGTGCTCCAAAACTTTTTAACACATTGTATTATTTTATTTACAAATTGATCTATTTAATTCTACAATTCTTGTCCAAGATATACACCGACATGTAATATGCAGAATGTGAAGTTGAAGATATTTTGGGGTTCTGATTTACCAAGAAAACTGCCTGAAGTTTTAAAATACTTCGGATTCTGTAGTTACCCAGGTCAGATTGTGGTTATCTTCAAATACGTCGTACGGTTGACTCCAAGAATCCAACCCCACTGTGTCTCCTAGAATTGGAGGCACCCTGGGAACCAAAGTCGAACCGAATATCTTCTTTTCAATGCAACTCACTGTTTCCGGAACATTTTTACCGCATACTTTATCCCGATCGTTAGCCACGATAAGATAATCTATCGTGATAACGCCAACCAAGGTAAGTTTACACCTGACAAGTAAATGTCTACAGAGCAACTTTTCTCTAGCCTCTTCATCCAAGCACCCCGATATACCTATCCCGCAAACCTGCTCAATTTGACCCGTCTGATTCAATCGGGATCCCGCAAATGTCGCCTTTTCAATCATCTTCTCACATTTATCGAGGCGCGAGGAGCAGACAAAATTTCGAATTTCCCCGCTACTTAGACAAGTCGTGATATCCTCGCCGCATAGCTTGGGAACGTCGAGCTCATTCCGGACAACGGATTCGCTACTGTTTTGAATCAGTTTGGTACACTTACTTACCAAAGCGGGACAATAAATGTTCTTAATTCTGTAATCCGGTAGACATTTTACCGCTTCTGCTCCACAAAGCTGCGTCACGTTGTCCCGACTTGTGAACAATTGCCCACCCTTTGTAGCATTCTCGACCGACCGGAGACACGTTGCAGTGAGCCGGGGGCAGTACAAGTCGCTTATTTGGATATTGCTAAGGCATTCGGTTGTATGTTTTCCACACAGGGTGACTATATCTTGCGAACTTTTCGGGACGGTTTGATTTCCGGAGAGTTTATCAACTTTGGTAGCGCAGTTCCCAATTAGATCGTCGCAACAGTATCCCTTCCATTTTGAACTGGCCAGGTCGCCCTTGCATAATCCCGCCTTAGCTTGATCGGAGCAGTCTCTCCACGCAATTCCGCACTGGTATCGAGCTCCAAACCCGCCGTCGGGGTGGCAGCTGCTGACAGCATGGCGGCATTTACAATCGAGATAGTCCCGGTACTCCTGCGGCGTCAATCCTTTGACACAGAGGCATTGCACCACGGCATGTGGTTCCTCGTAAAACTCACGAGTGTAGCCGTCCGGACAATTCTCGGCGAAACCGGTACAGTCTTCTCGGTATCCATCCCGGTTACAGATTTCGGCCTGGATTCCTGCAAATAGTTCATGCTTGAAAATTATACAAGAATTCACAATATTTAATATGGCATTGTCTCAAGTGTTCGTAATTATTTTGATAGCCCTGATTAATTTGTGCATCTCAAAATCCTACAAGATTGACCCATATCCAGATAACAAACTAATGTGTACCATTCACATAAAAAATTTTGCACAGTCCATGACCGATTTTACCGATAGGATTATCCAAGACAATAAAATATTTTCCATGCTCACCGTCAGAAACTGGAACACCTCTGAAATATTTGGTCCCCTTGATGACTTTTACCAAAATTTGCACCGTGCACGTCATAATTGAAGGAAATTACCCAACCGACGAATACGGCGTGTTTAGATTTGCTTACGACGCCAACTATACGAGAAGATCGCTGAATTTTGCAAATTTTATTTACATAACTGCCCATAGCAAAGTGGAAATCAGTGAATTATTTGGCCGGCTACCAATCCGGCTTTTTCTCCACCGAATCGATGAAGAACACCTAATTCAAAAGTTTCCGCAGAAATATTTTTGTCCGTTTTGTTCAAATTTCTTTCAACTGCTGATACCTCCAATGTTTGAGATGAATACTGTATCAGAATTTTTATATACGGCGCACTGGCGGAAATATTACTTGTTCATGGCTGCCGCTAAATTAGAACGGAATGACATGTCGTTTTGTCCAGGTCATTACTGGAACTACATTCTGGAACGCGAGACCACTATACCGTGTCACTTCAAACACATGGTTTGGGAGAATTTGGCGCTTCTTTTGAATTTCACGGGTAGATATGTCCACCACCAATACTTTTACGACAAACCGTTCCTCTTCCACGGATTGGCGATGCCGATGAGCAGTTCGCGACAAATTTTGGGTAATCCGTTTTCCAGCGTGTCGAACGCTGAGATGTTAAACGGGCTCAGGTTTCAGCAGATGTCCAGCGATGGCGTGTTGTACTGTGAGAAGAATAACGTGATGAAGTCGATTTCGCCGAAACCTTGGATAACACCGTTTACATCGATGCTATGGGCGACTATATTTTTGACGATGTTGTCCGTTATGGCGGAACAGTGTGTCACACTATGCCCCACCTGGCGGACAAATTCAAACAGAACAACGGTATCTTGTGTCGTATTTAATGTGGGTCGCGTCTTACTGCGGCAGGAAGGGGATGGCGGGAAAAGTTTAGTTTTGTGCATCTTATCGATCGCCGTGCTACTAATTTCGACCTTGTACGAAAATTTGTTAACGGCAAAATTGGTTATTCCGGAAGAGCCTGAGTCATATGGGAATATTCGGCAATTGGTAAACGCCGGATATGTAATTCAAGTAGACGAATCGATGCATCATGCAAATATGGAGAAAAGATATAAATTCGATTTAGCAAAGTATGACTTGGTGGATCGAGTCGACACGATTTTCAAAAAAGTCGACAAGTTGTTCGTTGAAGTTTTGTATCTCGCGGCGAACGATTCTTCGCTGGCTGTGTTGGACGTTCTTGCCGATTCTGGGACAGATGCACCATTTCGGTTAAGAATTCTCAGAGCGATAACACCTCGGTGGAACAAATGTCACAAGATTAGAGAAACACTAAACCTTTTTCCGCACTATGACATTTTTTTGTTTCACATTCAAAAAGATATGATCAGAATGTACGATGTGTTTCGGGAGAATGGGATGACCTTATTTTGGGAGAGGATGGCCATTTTCAGAGAGAACTTTAAGGTTAAGTGGTTTCGTGATGAGTTTAAGCAGCGTAAGGAAAATGTCACGATTCATATAACTTTGTGGAATTTGGTGCCGCTGTGTATCTTGTGTGGCGGTTTGCTTGTTGGGTCGATGGGGTTCTTTGGTCTTGAAGCTGGGAGGAAGAGAGTGTTTAACACTTTCATTATGAAATTTTAATAATATTTAGTATAGATGGTGAGGTGAGGTCTATGTTCAGGTAGACGTATGGCAACCCGATCATTGCATAAAATTATAGGGTTCATACATACATATGTCGTGTATATTAAAATGCGACCCAGTTTTATATGAAAATAAACTTATGGAAAAATAAGTTATATATACAATACAGACTTTAATAGACAGTTTAATCAATTTATATATGCTTGATAAATTTTAATTAATTAAATTAAAATAATAAATAAATTATTGCTACGAGTTTGAACAGAATTTAACGGCATGATTTAAAAGTTATGCCTGAAAATTAAAATTTCTTGATAAAATCGCATAGCTTACGTATTGGCCAAAGTGGATGAACAGATACATTCAGTTAACTTTATTGATTTATCATGTAATTATTTGCCAATAAACTTTTTATTAAACAATTTATAAATGTTGTTTTATTAATTTAGTTCGGAATAATTAGATCATCGATATTTATAAATTCTCGACAAATTGGTTTTATTGAAAAACTTTTACATTACCGCAACAATAACAATCTCACCGTTCCCCTAATGCACCATCCCATCATTCCTAGTGGAGTCAACACATCGAAGAAATTACTCCCGAACCTTATCTTAATCGGAGAACAGGCACGCACCCGTTTGCAAAACAACTTTCGATCAGCCAGAATGTCCAGACTGCCACAATTTAACCGATTTAAGAAGTCCTGCGACTTTTTATTCAATAATCCACACAACCCACCGCTAAACAGGATTACAAACACACTCTCCACAAAAGTCGAGAAGAAGAAGAGGTTCTCCACATTTTTAAACAGTGTTGACGAATACGACACGCAGAAGAAACTGCTGGTGATGTTGCATACGCCAAAAATGTAGAAAATTCCTGGCAAAAGTCTCTTCCGGAAGGAAAGGTTGATTTGAGCCTCCAAGATTTTTAGGTGTATGAAGCACTGAAGTTGATTTTTGTACGATTCTTCTAAGGCTATTCGAGAAAACATGTCCTTACGTCTATATTAGAATTGAATTACATACCTGATTATCTGCCCGAGATAAGTGAACAAAGAGAAGATTGAAGTCATAAGTATGTTTGCAGCCGCTGTTAGACCTAAGGAGCCACAGGTGTAGTATTGCCAAGCTTCTACTAGAATGGCGCCAAGATGGGCAATGATACAAAATGAGGAAGAATATTTGTCAGGAGAGATACCTAATGTTTAGGAAAATATAAATTTAGAAAGCAGGTAAATAATGAAGGTTATTTAGCTTCTAGTATTCCAGTTGCAAGTTGTTACCAGGCGGTTATTACACACAATACTCAGGAGGAGAAGTCGTCTACCTCTCAGTGGGGGATTGCGATGCCCTTCAGGTATGTTGAAGGTCACTATAAGAGAAGAAAAAGTGTGGGGGGATTTCACTCCATGGGCCCTATTGCGCCCGCCACACCCCTTTGAAGGTGCGCCCAATGCTAAATTTGGCACACTAAAACCTTCGCCAAAAATCCAATTTTTATCGGATTTTCATAAGTAAGGCATTTTTGTGATCCCAGATAGTTGGTCCATCATATCCAAAAGCTATCTCAACTTTTTTGAAATTTTCAAAATTTCCGAGCCATACCTTTGTTCGAAAAAAATCGAAATTCGAAATCGAAATCGACGCTGACGCTGACAGCGTCAGCGTCAGCGTCAGCGTCAGCGTCAGCGTCAGCGTCAGCGTCTGCGTCAGCGTCAGCGTCAGCGTCAGCGTCTGCGTCAGCGTCAGCGTCAGCGTCTGCGTCAGCGTCAGCGTCAGCGTCAGCGTCAGGGTCAGCGTCAGCGTCAGCGTCAGCGTCAGCGTCAGGGTCTGCGTCAGCGTCAGCGTCAGGGTCTGCGTCAGCGTCAGCGTCAGGGTCTGCGTCAGTCTCTGGGTCAGCGTCAGCGTCAGGGTCTGCGTCAGGGTCTGCGTCAGCGTCAGCGTCAGGGTCTGCGTCAGTCTCTGGGTCAGCGTCAGCGTCTGCGTTAGCGTCTGCGCCTGGGTCAGCGTCTGGGTCAGCGTCTGGGTCAGCGTCTGGGTCAGCGTCAGCGTCTGCGTCTGGGTCAGCGTCAGCGACAGCTTTGGTGTCCGCGTCCATGCTCGCGGCCACTGGTCGTTGTTCCAAAAACACTGTCCCGATAAATGGAAGCAGCCCTGTAGAGGCGGATCACCATGGTCAGCGTCAGCGTCACCGTCTGCGTCTGTGTCAGGATCAGCGTCTGCGTCTGTGTCAGCTTCTTCGTCTGTGTCTGCGTCTGTGTCAGCGTCAGCGTCTGTGTCTGCGTCTGTGTCAGCGTCAGCGTCTGCGTCAGAGTTCATGTCTGCGTCCGTGCTCTCGTATGCCGGTCGTTGTTGAGGCAAATCATATACCAATACGTCTTGCAACGTTAGGAATGTAAGGAAACCATGGAATGAGGTTAACTCGGCTACCCGTCGATATTCATGGCGGTCGTTGTGGAGATTTCGGATATTAATTTGCTTCAATAGGTCGTTAGGATCATGCACCCTCTGCCCCATCAAACCCTCCCTGGTCCAAAAGTACTTGTTCCGCTGCGACACGATGTTACCAAGAATGACCAGCTGATTGAAACAATCTGATGGGAAACAGCTGATCTTATACCATTCGTTTGATTGCTCTATGCCAGCATTGGGTCGAGCTATGTGGTATACGTTATGGTATTCCAATTCTAGTAGGCGATCTTCTACAACGAAATGGTTGACATCCACTAGTATAACTTGCCTTAAGGCGAGATGACCGTTAACGAATTCATAATTGAGAAACTTCTTAATCTCGGTAGGAATAGCAGTAATGAAAATGAAGTATTGTCGCCTCCAGTAAGCATCTATAAAGCAAGGTCTTCGTATAAAGGTTGAATATCGTTTGTTAAAAAACCCCCTTGTTTCGGGAAGGATGGTAACCGTTGCCCAACAATGTGGCGACACATTTTTACGCCAATGACCTGCAATCTTGTCATGAATCAAGCTTCCTATTTCGGAAGTAGCGTTGTATAAAAGTAAGACCACTGGCCCTGTTGTAGGCTGGATGGTGACTGTTCCCCAGGAGTAGACAATCGTTGAACAATCTTTAAATGGTTGGAGATAGTCGGAATATCGAATGGTAGCTTTGTCATTTTGGCCAGTTTTACCATAACTCAGAACAAACGGAACAACTTGCAGGAGGAGAAGTGGTACAAGGAAAGGACTGAATTTAGTTGGTGACATTTTCATGACGTAGTTTATCAAGGTGTTCAATTACATGTCATGATATTTTTGTACAGTTCAAGAGAGTTAATTAAATTACTGATTAAATTAGTATAAGTTACACTTCGAAAACTAATTGCCGATCAAGGATTAAGCAACCTGTTGAAATAGTTAGAGGTTTCTGTGGGATACCTAGAAGATCAATAATCTAGATCTAGTTTGAAATACCTGGAAAAACTGTTTCTAAAAAATTCGTTATTTTTTGTATTTTCTGTGTCAACGTGCGTTAAGTTTAATTTTTAGTTTAGTACTTTTCAGAAAGGAGACTTCGAAGCAATTTTCTGTTTTACACATAACCTAATCTTGCATCATGTGAAAGCGTGTTCGAGTTTGCATACATACTGGACGAGAATAATTTGTATATGCTTTACTAAATAAATGGTAGGAATTTATTATTGGTTCCCATTATCAAAAATTCTGCCCAAGCGATTATTGCATACACATGTTGAGTTTCCTGCAGCATTTTAACAAGGTAATTTGAATATGTAGTTTCATAATGGTGCTCACAATTACTGCGCAATTTCTTCAAAAAACTTTGTAGTATTCAATTTCACCGGGCCAACTACTAATAAGTCTCCAATTACGGAAAAATAAGCCAATCTTAGACACTTTAAGTGGGAAGTTGATTAAGGAAAAAACAACTTAAGGTGTTAGAAAAGCTAAGAAATTGTAAATAATAATGACCCAAATTATAATTAATAATTTCCTTCTGTTATTTCGCCATGGTTATATGTTATATGTAATCATTTAAGTGTATACATATGTACATTTACTTCAGGTTGAGGCTATTTATTATTCCTTCAAAACCATAATTTTATTCTGACCACAAGACATATTATAAATATTATAAATTCTTTATAACTTGAAATTAGTACATTCTAGCATAACTACGAAATTCGTACATACATAAATTTAATTACATACTTATTTCCTTCATGAAGTGGTAAGTATGTCTATATTTATGCAAATACCAACAGTTGAATCTTAAAACTCCTTAATTATCAGTAATTCATACCTTACTGCAACAATAACAGTCACCATGCCCTTAATACACCACCCCAACATCCCCAGTGGGGTCAACACATCAACAAAATTACTCCCGAACCTTATCTTAATCGGAGAACAGGCACGAACCCGTTTGCAAAACAGCTTTCGGTCGGCAACACCATCCAGACTGCTATAGTTTAACCGGCCTAAGAATATTTTTGACCTTTTATTCAGCAAACCGCACAATCCCCCAGCAAACAGGGTTGCAAACACGGCTTCCAGCAGGACAGATATGAAAATGAAATTGTCCACGTTCTTGAATAAATCAGATGCGTTCGACACACAGAAAAAACTGCAGGTGACATTGCATATTCCGAAAATAAAGAAAATTCCCGGTAGAAGTTTCTCTCTGAAGGCGACATTAACTTGAGATTCAAGGATTTTAAGTTGTAAGAACCCCTCTAGTTGATCCATATACGTTTCTGCAGCGCTTCGTTTAGCTTCGTTGTTTCTAAGAATTAATCACAGTCATTTTACACAGAGCATAGTGGGGAAATTTTATCATATAGTTAATGACAGCTATTCTTACTGCGTGTATACACTGTAAGAAATATTACCAACGGGCGGTTACTCTATATATATGCATGTAGGACTTAACCGCTGTGGTGATATTTTTCACCGTGTGGTGGCAGGTCATCACTGGGCGGTGATGACATGTCACCATATGGTAATAAATCGTCACCAATTGTGTAGGAATCCACCACCCGGGGGTGGTACAGAACTCAGTCATAAAAAAGATGACAATGTCCATCACCACAGGCGGTTGAGTCAAATTGTGGTAAACATCGTAACCGCGATCACGCAGTTTTTTTAATGTTCTTCCTTAGAAATGTATACCGTTCAATTAATTTTGTATTAATCTGATTATCTGCCCGAGGGAGATGAATAAGCAGAAGATCGACGTCACAAAAATGTTTGCAGTCGCCATAAGTGTTAACGCTCCAATTGTGTAGTATTGCCAAAATTCTATTAGAAGAGCTAAACCATGTCCTGCGGTTCTTAGTCCATCCGAGTAGTTGCCTCTGTACGAACCTGATTTTATTAAAAATATGAAAATATTTACTTCATCTCGGAGATATGGCGGTACAGTTTGGTTATTGAATGATCCATGCAACAAAAATCGATAAATAGACGTATCCTACAATTAAAATGTCGGAACAATAACTTTGCTCTTAATAATTACCCACAATCCCTGGAATTATCGATCCCAAGAAGGGAATCCTGTCCATTCTGGCGAGGATGAGTAGCATCACAAAAGTTGGGACAAGCGCTGTCCCACAAAACCCCAACAGGCAGACTGCAACCTTCAAGAATTTCTCGCAGACCTGAATTTTCTTCCACTTTCTTACCAGAATTTGTCGCTCATATGCTAACATCATATTTAGCAAAGTTGCAAAATTCGCAGGATTTTCGTACAATGAAGATACCACGGTTAATACGAGGACCGGAATGCACGGCGAAAACATTAGCACTAACGCTTTGTCGCCCCTACTTACGGTTGACAGCCGGAAATTCCATACTCCATTGAAGAGGAGGAATGCAGCATAGATTTTAAGAGTGATAAGTTTGAATTTTAAAATTCCGCGACCCCGGCGACTTTGTGGCTGGGATGGTGAAAATGTTGGCGTCGGACCTGGACTGAGGGAGAGGGGAGAATAGATGAAAAATGAGATTATTTTTAATTGTTTCCGCGTCACGGTTAAAATGGATGAAAGGCTCATTTTCATTAAGTCGTTGGAGTGGTACATTGACAGTAAATGCGTCAGGTTGGAGTGAAATTTTGTCAAAGTTATTTAAATTGAATTCCGAAAGTAAATAGAATGAGTCTATTGTTTTGGAAAGTGTAAATAGTTGCAATTCTATATTTCTACATAATCGTCAATACTTTGACTTTACAAGGTCAAAGATAGAGCTGATGATGTTTGTGATGAATTTGTAAAAAATTAACAAATGTAAGTAGGGCTTGCTCGTGTGGATATTTGTATGCAGCATAATGGGTAGAGACTACAGTATTGTGGAAATTATGGATTTAATTGATTTCAATATTTAAAAAAGTAAATAGCAATGAAATTTGACATTTGGACTGGTAATGTAGTCGAATTTAAGTACATGTAACATCCTGCAGCAAGATTTCTGGTAAAATTATTGTATAAGTTTTTATAACACTCGTATTATAATGATTCATGAAATAATTTGCTGTGACATTTTTGCGAAAACGAGATAATGTGTATTCAATAATTATCTGTATTCGTTCCATTGGAAATTTTCATTCGCTAATAATTTTTTTTAAAATAAAATAAAATTGATGTTTTGTAATAATTTTTGTAAACATTTCAATTGTTTTATGGGATAACTCAAAATATATTGTACTAGGAAAATTATAAATTTAATCAGCATCAATTTGTGGATCTTTAAGAGTCTTGTCTTCAATGGACACATCCCCCGTTGGAAGGCTCCGATCTTGATTAATCAGTCTGTAGTAGCCGTTCTTCCTTTCGTATCGGGAAGAAGAAATAGGTTTGCAGTAGTAAGATCTCAAAATTTTATTGTTGCAGAGTGTTTTGCTTCACTGTGGAAATAAAATAGAGAATTTATTGTTAGTCAAATATTTGTCATGTGGATGTACATATGTAATTACTTGGCGTAATTAATTCGAGAAATGGATGTAGAATCGTTTATGTTCATATCATGTGTAAAAATTGTATTGCATTATTGTGCGAGGTAATTTATGTAAATCAATATTTATGTCAATCATATGAATCTGTAGGGTCAATACTATTATAGGGCATCAGGGCTGGTTAACTCTGAAGGGACAGGAATATAATGGCTGACTTAAGGTTACTGTGCCCCTGGTTTATTAATGAATGTTACCTAAACATCCGGTGAATTTGGATTCACAATATACTTTACCGGCTGCCGGTTTTTTTGCAATGGCTCCTGTCGTAAAAGTTTTTTAAATTAATATTTATCAGAATTTCTGTTGAGAAGACCAGTTAAAGAAAATAGTTTTACCAGAAAGTATACAGTAGAATAAAATAAACTTGAATAAGAATTTTGGAATGGTTTCCATGGCTACTTGTAATCCACCCGGGTTGAGTTACAGTGTAATTCATACTGTGTAAATATTATTTACATACATTAATTTAGAAATGCCAGGAAATGACAAGTCGTTAAATTAGAGACAATGCATATCGACGATGTCATATCATAAATTTCAAATTTATTGATTTTTATGAAGGTATTGTAGTTTAGCCGATTTACAAACTAATTATCAGATTTTTTGGCAAATACATTATTTGTAATGCCAATACATGTATTGTTCAATATACTTAGAATTTGTAACATTGCAAGAAAATTTGGCAGTATGAAAAATAATTGATTTTAAATAAACAGTATCCTACTGCCGCTGTCATTTGCATTAACTTAATTATAATGATCGTTCATCACGAATTAATTTATCAAAAGTTAAGTTATATTATTTAATTAAGAGGAGTTATATTAGTTCATCAAGATCAACTCAATCCTGGATTGAGTTGATCCGCAGAGTTGGTGCGGTGGTGGCGCTGGCTCATAGCTCCTCCTCTACCCGGGTTAGGGCAAAAAATGAAATTTTAAAAGTGTCCAAATTTTAAAAAAAATTTCTATCGTGTAGCCCATGTAATTGTGCGTCTAACCATATGCTTGGTTCCCGTTTGAACCACTGAAAATTTTGCAGAAAAAAATAAAAACTGAACGATTTTTATGTTTTTTAAAAATTTGAGATTCACATTATATAGAGTTTTCAAAAAATTTAAATTTGAGATTTCGAATTAATTCTCAAAAACTGTTATCAAGCTTGCTCTTTCAAATTAAATTTAGTTGGAATCCATATTCCAATTGATAGTGGAGAAATATTTTTTTGAAATCAGGTAGTTGACGTATCCTGTGTCACGTTAAAGAAAACCGGTTTTTGTTTTTTATGCAAAATTTTGCGTGATTCAAACCGGAACCGTATATATATTTAGATGCACGAGGACAAGACCTACATGATAGAACCAAAAATTATGAAATTTGGACAATTTTGAAATTTCATTTCATTGGGCGGTCCGTAAAGATTTTGGGACCAATAAAAAACTTGGGCAAATCGCGCAGGATACCTATCCACACTGCAAGATTTGCCCAAATCGGACAGACTAGAGTTATATGTGAGTAGCTCGGTGCTTTTCATGTAGTAAGTCTCATTTCTCAGGAAAAATGGACACTGTCGGAATATTGTCATTTTGACAATATTTTTTTGCACGTCTCCAAACATGACGTAATGCTTGCAAATTCTAGTAAATTATTCATAAACAAATCTTGCAAAAACTTTGAGCACTTTATTACTCGTAATAAAAATAGAGGCGTAATTGACAGAATAAATTTTACAAATCCGTGTCGCTCTGACCATCTTGTGGATCCCAGCCGTCCTCACCTTCAACAATTTCGTCGCCCTCCGTCCCAATTTCCGGTGTTTGTGCTGAATTACTAAAATTGATGCATTTAAGCCATGGACGTTTCAATTTTTTCCGTTCCTCCACAACGCGTGGGAGTGGGATGGGTGGTCCAAATTTAGGTTTTCGACTCCCCTGAGTGTGTGTCCTTTCGTGTCGGACGAGATTGTAGGTTCTGAAATTGAAATAAAGGATAAATTTAACTTTTTCAAATTATTTTGAATGTTAATGATGTAATTAATGATTGAAATTCCATACCTGGAGAAAGTTTGCTCGCACGCGTACACTTTCTGATTATGAATTCCATGAGATTGAAAATGATTTACGAATCTCGCCTCACTTTTAAATCGTAGCTCGCAAAGGTCACACGCAAACTTTTTTGCATTTGCATTTTTATGGAATTCCTGGTGGACTTGCAAACTCTGCCTTTGTGCAAACTGCTTGTCACAGACTTTGCAGGAGAATAAGTTTTGCACATTTTTTTCTTCCTCATCCCGCTCGTGTCGGTTCAGGTGGAATTTTAAATTTTGTTGGGTTTGAATGGTGATTTTGCATCGAGCACAGTTGCGCTTTGTGACCCTTCTTGTGTGCCGTGTTTACGTGACGGATAAGATTGTACTTTCGTGGGAAAATGCTTCTGCAGGTGGAGCAAGTGAAAGACTTGGTGGAGTTATCGCTGAGGGGTGGAGGTGGCTTAATGATAAGTCCGAGGGTGTGGTTTTTCTGGGAAGGACGTTTCCGTATGGAGGATTTGGCCTAGAAAATTAATACAATTAATGAATTTAGTTCATCTCCATCAGTACCTTACTGACGTCACTGACGACGAGTTATTTTAATTAATAAATAATTGTAATTGCTAAAATGAAGTTGTTAAGTGCCTACCTGCGTGGAGGAGGCGGAATTTGAAACTTCTGATGATGTAGAGTGATTAAGGTCGGCGAGAGGATCGCCATGGTCGATGAAGTGAAAGGTGTTGCTTCCACTTTCTCCAGGATTGGCAGGATTATTATCCGATGGGTCGTGTGAAAGTAGATCGAGAGGTATCATTTCTTCTTCGTCGGACGCTACTTCAATCGCTTCAATTTTTACGCCTTCTTCAATGTCGAATTGATCGTTGATAAGTTGGCGACTGTCAACACTTGTGTGAGAAAGAGAAATGGTTCCGTCCAACTCATTTCCGGTGGGGACACTCGCTGTAAATGGATACATTTATTTATGAATTGTATTGAATATATTTAAGTAGTTAATGATGAATTACTAATTAACTATTATTAATTGATGGCCGTTCTTTAATTTTTATACTTATATTTTTAAATAATTTCTTACTTGTCGTGTAGTTAGTCCAGTTAACCAATTCTGACACCATTTTCTCCAATTGGGTAACTCGCTGGAGAAGGTGATCCATATTTGAGTGCTATTTAATTAATGAAATTTTTTATGTGGCAAAGTAATAATTAAATTAAATTTGCCTGTTTTTTCTTGCAAAAAGATTCACCATCAACTTCTGCTACTTTCTCCCGCACTTCGTCTCACCACCACCACCATCGATCTTACTTTGTTGCAAAAATTCGCGTCCAAAATATGGAAAAACTTGATGAACTATTTCTGACAGAAATTATTACTAAAATAAACTCTATAAATACAATCATATAATTTAAGACAGCTATTTGATTAATGCATTTATTTTTAGTTATGGCTATTCATTTAACTTAAAAGATATGAGAATGAGAAAATAAGTCCTTGTTGATCCTATATTTTCATATCGTACAAATTCACATTTCATAAATTTTGAGCTATAGTTAAGTCCGATATTTTTGCAATTAAAAACCCATCAGATTTTTAAATCCTTAATATAAATTTTTAGCAATGTGACATTTTGCACTGGAAAATCCGCTCTTGCCCCGTGGCACAGCCAACACTAAATTATAATCACTCAACGTTTATTTCGCAACAGAGTTGGATTTGCTGATTTTTGTTTACGAATTTTAATAATTGTTGATAAATAAAATGTCCCCACTAAGATTGCAGTTAGCTTGTGAAGATGAAAGATCGCCGAAGACAGGTATGTCGATAATGTAAAATAATTTATTTTATAACAACTAGCAGAAGTTTGTATTTACAATTATTTCCAAATTAATTGAAAACTTTTAATTTTAGGGAACATTATCTCCAATAATAATGAAACGATGGAAGAATGTAATCTCGATGACGACCCGATGCTGACAGCGCTTTTCAATCCGTTGGTAGCTTTTATACTTTAGTATTTAGTTAATTAATTCCATTAAAAATTGTATCTCAAAATTCCTCCATCTCTTTTCCAGGTCCTGCAATCAATATTTTCCTCCTTACACCTCTCTGACCTTAAGTCGGTTCGCCTCGTTTGCAACTTTTGGAATGATCACAGTGGCCTCGTCGCCCTGGGGAAGAAAGGGTATCTCAATTTGAAAAAGACCTGGCCTTGTTGTCAAATCTCCGATCCGCCCGAATTCGACACCGCTCTAGCAAAAAGGGTCAAAGTTACGGCAAGATGTCGCTGTGCTGGGTCGGATCACCTCGTCGACGCCGCTCTGACCGAAAACTTCTCCTCTTTTGTTTCCCCTATCAAGGAAATTGTGGAGGAAATGGTGCTCGAAGTGGACCTCAATTTTCTCGCTTTTTGGAAACTTTGGAGATTAAAGATTTCCAGAGACTGATGGAATTGTTTCCGTGTGTGAAGAAGCTTAATCTGGAACTGGAGACGAATTCTGACCTGTGGTCGGGATCGAGGGACAAGAAGACGCACTTGAAGAATTTGCTGGACGTGTTGGCCGACTGGAAATTGGAACGGGGTCACGTCGTCGTCAACTTTGCGGAGGATGCCGACATTGTGGAGGCTGTCGTTAGCGGAATGTTGGAGTGGACTGGTAACTAAATATTAAGATAAGGTTGGGGAGTACTAATTTATCTATTTAATTGAAGTGTCGTCATTTATTTAAATAGGGCGGAAAACAGCAGTTTTCCATCGTTCGCATTCTCGCATGAATTTTGGGATGGTCGTGCTGATCAAGGATCCATTTATGCCGTGTAATAAATTTGACTGGGTTGAATTTCGTGGGTTTGCTGTAAGTTGTTTACGTAACTTTTAATTAATCATTTAAAGTAATAATATGTTTTTAACAATTGATATTTGTTAATGCAGAAGAACACTTGGGCCGTGCCAGACACTGACGTTTGGGAAACCGTGCTAGAGGCGAAGATTAAGGAATTTGCCGAAAAACGGATGTGTTCTCGGCACAGACGTTCCCAGTGATGTGACGCTATAAGAGTGACGAAATTTTTTTACTTTTTGACTACTTATTATTTTTATAAAATAAAAGTTTTATTTAGTGATTAAAAATTTATTAAGTATATAAATTATTTTATTACTCTTGGTCGGGTAGTAAAAATCATACTTAATTTAATTATTAATTAAGGAATCAGTCTAAATATACATATAATTACTTTTTATGTACCAAAACTATCACCATTTTTTAATAATCTTTACCCGAAACACCCCATGATAAGTACATATCTCATTTCCTCTCCTTATCCCTCCTTTCCCTCCACCCACGTCTTGCTCGCCTCATCGTACACCACGTCCACGCCATGCTTCCCCTTCACATGCGCCACCATCCCAGCCGTCGTCGCCAACCTGGAGAAACACTTCTTGATCGGACACCGCTCCAAATCCGCCAGTCCATGCACCGCCGTCCTGTGCCCTTCAACGCCCCCATCGTCGGGAACGACCTCTCACACCCCGCAACCCCACACGGTTTCCCAGCCCCCACCCCATGCTCCACCAGTTTGTGATACTTCACCCCGTTCCAATTAGTAAACTGCCTCCCACACCCCGCCACTGGACAAGTCCGCTTCACCTCCTCGTGAACCGCCCGCATGTGCCGCTTCAAGTTCGCTTTCTCCGTGTACGTCCTCCCACATCCCGGCCATGCGCAGGGGAAGCAGTCGCGCTGACCGAGGTGGGTCGCCTCATGGCTGGTCAGTCTCTTCTGGTCGGCGAGCTTCTTGCCGCACGTGGCGCACGAGAAGGGCGACTCGTCCAGATTGTGGAGAATCGCGTGCTTCTGCAGGCCATCTTTTGTCGTGAAGCATTTGCCGCAGGTGGGACACACGATTGGCTTCCGGTCCGTGGTGGCGTCGTGGTTCGCTTTGACATGCTTTCGGAGCGTGCTCGCCTGTTTGAACGCCGCCGAGCAGAGGTCACACTTGACGGTGCGTTCCGTCGAGTGGGACAACAAGTGCTGCTTCAGCTTCCAACCGGAAGTGGAGCGGTGGTCGCACAAGTGACAGGCGTAGGGGCACACGTCGTCGTGCAGTTTGAGGTGGGCGCCGAGTTCGGGGCGGAATTTGAACGCCTTGTCGCAACTGTGGCAGAGGAACGTTTTCGCGGAGGAGTGGCGGGGGAGGTGGATGGCGAGGTCGGAGGGGGCGCGGAACTTGGTGTGGCAGATGGGACAGGGGTACTTCCAGCTCGACCGGATGTGGGAGAGGGAGGAGGTGTGGGCTTTTAAGAGGTGGACTTTGAGGCTGGTGGGATCAGTGTAAGATTTCGGGCAGGTGGGGCAGAAATAGGGGCGGAGCTGGAAGCAAAGAGAGTAAATTTGAAAAGTTTTAGTTTTAGATTTTTTTTGAAATTTGTATAATTTTGGAAGAAATTTATGACAGATTTATTTACCCGGGTGTGCTTATGGCTGTGCGCCTCCAAAGATAATCTGTGGAGGAAGACGTCCTCGCAGAAACAGCAGACGTAGTGGGTTATCCCCTTCTCGATTAGTTCGGCCCGACCGAGGTGGGTGGTTTCGTGGTGTCGTTTCCTACCTTCAGAAACGAATTCAGGTTTTCCGCAAATTTTGCAGGGGGTGGAGACGGGGGCAGAATTATGAGTCCTGGTCCGATAGAGGCGTAGCGAATGAGGGGTGGCGAACACTTTGTGGCAAATTTGGCAAGTGGGGGGACCATCGAAGTCAGATTTGACGTGAGAAATTACCACATTTGGGAAATTGTCGTCAAGTCCAGCGTCGTCGTCGATATCGTCGAGTGGTTCTTCCTTGATGATGATGGGATTAATCGTCATCATCGTAATCTTCGTTGTCTTCCATCTATTTAAGAAAATGTAAAGTACACAAAAATTAATTTTATATTCATAATTGGAGATTTTTATCTAAAAGTAGAAATGTTGGAGAAATTTGAAATTTGTTTCAAATACATGTACGGAACTACTATGATCACATTATTTAAAAAAATTAGCATGCCAAATTTTGTGGATTTTACAAATTTATCATAAATTGGGAATAAAATGCAAAATTTAACACAGACTTACTTCCAACTCCAAATCCTTACACCTATTATCCAATCCTATAGCCGAACGTATTTAACAGTTTTACGAATTGATTTTTTCAATAATTTATTTCACAGGAATTACAAAATAAGCTGCAATTTAACTATTTTCCTAATTGCCATTAGAGCTGGACGGAACATGTGTTAATTTTTTAACGCGATGACCACAAGTTTCGCAGAAAAATGTGAGTTGTCCTATTTGAGACGGAATCTCAATTTCGCAACCGTTTCTTACTTTGTTGATGTTTCATGCATTTGCAAAATCGCATGAAAAACCTTATAACTATGCACAAAATAATTATTTCGTGCTTAATTACTCACATGATAATGTTCACTTCTCGTGATATGGATTAAGGAGTAATGTCTACTTACATATTTAATTTTCTCCTGCATTTTAATACTTTACACCACTTTATGAATACATACCTGTAATTTTACCTTTCTTTTCGTCACAACTTCACAAAAAATGACCACGAGAGAAACAACACTAGCAAATATCCAGACAAAAAATATTCCCACAAAATTATTCCGCAAGTCCAACTTTCTCCAGGGTTGTTTGGCATTTTCCGCTTTTCTCGATAAATTCTTAGAAATTCTGACCCGTGCATTTTTCACTTCTCTGCTCCATTTCGCCCCCAATCCGGACGTTATCAAGGACCCCAATCGGTCCAAAATGGACGCATCCGGAACATTATGGACCGCCCACCCCTTCTGGATCGGCGTCAAGGGGTGCACACTCCTACTGACGGTGCTGTCTTTTCGAAGGACTTTCAATTCGTGATAAATTTCTTCCACGTCGTCCGACCAGCCGGCGAAAGCTGTGCGAATTTCGCAATTATCTACCGTCCTTGCAAATGTATCATTTCCGTTTAATATGTTCCCATAGTTTTTCGGAAACCTGGCAACTTCTCCTAGTCGTTTCAGCTTTTCTGAATCTGCGTTCGGATTGTAAATATCGCTCTGAGAACTTCCTGGATATAAATTCTGGTCGTAGAAGATGGAGTAAAACACTTTGGGCAGAATTGCAGAAACACTACAGTCGAAGAAGTGTTCTATATTTGACAAATACTTGAAGAGAGTGACGTCATAGGCGCCAGAGTAAATTGTAAAATTTCGCGAATAAAGTTGGGCGAAATCCGTAAATTTTGGAGGATTTGGTCGAATCGTGAAACTTTTGACGTACTCGCTACGGTAAGAGTGTGTCAGCACGATCGCGGTTAAGATCCAAATTGTGCATAGAATGTAGGTAAATTTATAGGTGTCTCTGTTTGCCCCGGAAGTCGACGCCTTCTCGTTTTTTGCGTAAGGATTGCTCTGTTCTAGCAATGTGGCGTAACCGAGGTGGAACAGGGTAAGGAGAAAAAACTGTCGATGATCTTTGCACGTACTTTTCATCGACGTAATAATTTTGTGACTGGCCGCCATAACAGCGGAAATAGAAACAGCTGAAACGGAAATGAGAAACCAGCTGATCCAATCTAAAGAACCAAATAGGGCGGAAAACGAATCTTCCCACGGTTTCGAATTCTGGATGGGATAACACGTAACGAACTCTAAGCCTTCGATCTTCAAGGAAAAGTATGGAAAGCTGAACATCCCCATGAGAACGAGCGGGATGTTTGAACGTGGATCAATCTTTGGATCAATTTCTGGAAGAAAGACGAGTTGAGAGTGGGTCTTGGCAAAATTTGAATTCTTTGGGCGGGGTTGCACCTCATTTTCGCAATCGATTTCCAATCCGGTTATCGTAATGTTTGGGAATGTCAAACGGATTAGAATAAATTCAACAAGGAGTGGTATTGATTTATCGTTTTTAGTAATATTGCCAAAATATTGGCTACGTTGCCCGTTATATTTTGCCACTTGGTTAATGTTCAAAACAGTGTGTTGAAATCGCCAAGGTCGATTTTGTAGGGGCGTTTTTTGCAATATTTTGAAGGCTTGTCTTATTAGGGCAAGATTTAGCTCCCCATAATATTCAAAGTATTCCATATAACAAGGGGTGCACATTTCACAAACCAGATAAATTTTCAAATCTTCAAATTTCGCAGGATTTCGACTAACTTCTATGATAAACATCTGGCTGGGATGGACACTGTTCCCCCGGTTCCATTGAAATATTGGAACTGCCCAATTGTCCCAGGCCAATGTAGATTCAGAATTTGTAACCAGGATACGAAATATATTCTCCAAATTTAGGTATGGCGAAATTGCGTCTGTATGCAATCGTTTGAATCGCCATAGAGGTGGGGGAGATGTGAGATACCAATCGGTCAAGAGGGGGACGTTCAAACCACCAATTTGTTTCCGGACAGATGGAAACAAGTAGAGTGAAACTGCGCAAATAAAAGGTGGGTAGATTTTCGCAAATGGCAAATATAACGTTGCGTTTGGTGTGAAATAGGTCATAGAATGGGTAATATTTTTTGACCATTCGTACGGGTCACGCCTTATCGAGACAACTGATTGGATTGTAGGCACTCCGGGAACAAAATTGATGTTATTTAGTTCAGTCGAGCTATTTTCTGGGAAATGGAGCAGGATTACCAAACAGTTTTCCAACGGCTGCAGTATCGAATTTATATTCAAAGCCACACCCGTAACCCTGTAAATCAGGACAAATTGCAGACAAAAATTCAGCGAACTCTTCATACCGAATTTAAATGTGGTGCTGAGAAAAGAGATAAAATTGAAATGTTTGGAATTTTATGTTGTTAGTATGGCTATAGTGAAAGTAAAAAAATTG
Organism: Folsomia candida; assembly: GCF_002217175.1. Lineage (NCBI taxonomy): Eukaryota > Metazoa > Arthropoda > Collembola > Entomobryomorpha > Isotomidae > Folsomia > Folsomia candida. Next base: position 9,156,234 of record NW_019091197.1, on the reverse strand, counting down.
TATTATGTAGTTTGTTCATTTGATTAACAGTAAAACACTTTGTCTTTCATTCTGCTCCAATTCGATGTAAATAGATAAGTAGAAAATCAACAACGCAAACTTATTGTTTCTTTTGAGAGGTGGTCAACGCCCATCTGTTTATATAAAGGAAAGCAATGTATTCGCAGGGTTCATATATTGTTTGGCAATCCAGAATTATTAAAATATTAACTGCTAAGGAGTCGAACATCGGAATTTTTAACCTTACACAAAAACCTAACCTTATATTTATATATAAGAATATTACATATATATGTATGTGTGAACTGTGGGTATGGACATGACTAAAAACATGTTTCGTACAATTTTAAAAACAGTTAGTCGATATTGTCTTCAACCTTGAATGGAGGTAATCCTAAGTGCATTGATGTATTGATAATTCTCAAAAGAGCTAACGGTAACGGTGCTAAAATTCCGAAATGAGTATATGTACGAGCACGTGTGTACATACGCTCTAGGGTTTGATGGTACAAATTGCTAAGAAAATTAAGAAAATAAAGTACATAAATCCTCTCATCTATTATTTGACTGGCGATACGTAGATACATGCATTTATGAAAATCGTCACTATTTTGTTGTTCATTTTCTTTGACTGTATTTCAATTTGTCCACGTTAAATCAATTAAGCTTTGTGCCACACAATTTAATCATAAAATAATTAGACAATGGTCAATTAATGATACACTTATCAAAATTTGGTAATATTATCAACGTGATAAGAGTGACGTAAATCATTCACGCAACCCATCCGTACTATGCCAGATTAAACGATTATTGCAGTCACTTGCTGCGAGACACCGTTTAAGGTCAAGCAAATTATTAATATTTAAAATTACAGAATCTTTTTGAAAAAGATACATACATCAAAAATATTCAAAAATGTCTAAATTTCTTAAAATGCAACTGTATTTTCTGTTTTGTATGCTTCTGCACGTGCGTGGTAAGTATTCAGTTATTCTGAATTTCTGAAAGGTTATTTAAGAATCTGAAACAACCTTTTGCACTAAATTTGTGTATAATTACTTAATTATCTGAACATAATTACTTAACTGTCTAGGCCAACACATTCTAATTCCTGACGTCCCTTATGGCACCCACCCAGAACAAATCATGGACATCTATCTGCCCTCTGGGAACACTACTCGAGTGTCAAAAGTGGTAGTGCTGATTCACGGTGGTGCCTGGTTTTCTGGACAAAAGGAAGACATGCTGGAATTTGTTCCTTTCCTCGAACGAGACTTTCCAGAATATTGTATCGCAAACATGAACTACAGACTAGGTCAGGAAATTCAAATTTATGTCCATTATTCATGTCAGCAATTAATATCGAATTTAAAACTTGGCGCCGAAATGTGATGTAATCAAAAATATTATTTAATGTCGAATATCAAGGCACGCACGAAGATCCCGGCTTCCCTAAACAGGTCGACGACCTTGACCTAGCCTTGACCTATCTCCGCGGCACATTCACGGACGATGTGACCTTTGCCCTGTTCGGGACCAGTGCCGGGGCTCACCTGTCAATGCTCTACTCATTCTCCCGGGATATCACCAACGACGTCAAGGTCATCGTTTCTCACGTCGGACCGGTCGACCTGACTGACCCTTCCTACGTCGCGAATCCCCTCTACAACGGACTGTTCTACAATTTAGTAGGTCCATGTTTGTATGCCGAATGCCCCGAACTTTACAACGTTACGAGCCCAATCATCTACGTGGACGAGAATTCTCCAAAAACTATCGGTTTTTACGGAAATCTTGATCTTCAAGTGCCGTCCACGCAGATGCCGATGTTGCGGGAGAAGTTGGACCTGTTTGGGATTCCTAATAAATTTACGTTGTACCAAGGCGGGCACGGGTGGAATTGGTCGGACGAGGATAAGGAAGATTTGAGGGTGCAGATCACACAATTTTTTAATCAGCATTGGTAAATAATTTGTGAAGAAGTTGTAAAGTGAAATTTATGTTAAATGCATGAAATTAATAAATTATGTTTTTGAGTTGTTCGTTTGAATTCAGTTGTAAATGTGTACTTCGTAATGTGGTATGGATTTACCGAATTTGATTACTTTGTGGTATATGTATTAATTAAATAATTCTTTGACCTTTCAATATAGGCCGTTTAAATATTTCATTTGATCAAATAATATAACCCATGGCATGGCCTAATTGTAATTGTGCACGTTAACATTTGCCTGGCTATTTAATTAAGTCTGAAATTGTTGTTTTTGGTTACATTAGTTCCAAGAATGCTCTCTGTACATTACTTTGGCAAATATATATGTAGAAAATATATATGTAGAGAGAATTATGTAGGGATACAAGATTAAATTTGTCAACATATAAGAAATATTAAGTTATATGTTTCATAATAGTACTCGTTGTTATGTAATATCTGTTCTGATATGTTCATATCCTGTATTGAATAATTCTTACAACCTATTACGTATACTGTATTACCAATACCGTACTAGGATTGTTTAATGAATAAATAATTGTCGTGACAAAATTAACAAGAAATTTAAAACCAAACCAAGTTATGATAGAAATACACATAAGTAAATAGAGTATTTATTACCATCCATGCCATGTCGGCTCAGTGGACTTGAAATTCCAAGATTAGTTTAGAAATTCCCACTTATGCATAAAAAGCTTTGTCCATACAGAAAGCTAAATAACTATTGTCGAAAAATGGTGGCTTTCTTGTTCCAATATACAAAAATTATTCATTTTTATGTCCCATCTTTGGGACTTAATCAGATTAGATATGATTCCCTTCGAAACCGATGTTATTCATATCCATTTGATGGATTTTCTCGATTTAGAAACATCCTGTTTGTCTTTCTTACCTGTATTTTAGCTTTGAATGGAGTCTACAAAATTGTGACGATTCAACTACCATTACTGGAAACTGTGAGTCTTCTATTTTTCGTGGGTGGATTTTGTACGTTTCTGTACGGATTCTTCTCACTGCTTGTGAGTAGTAATGTTGTGGTGGACTTCGTTATCTTGTTGAATATGGAAAAGATTCTTCATGAAAAAGAAAAAGCTGTTCAACTATTGGGTAAGCTTGCAACACATAACATGGAACATATAGTAAAAATATTGTTATAATAGAGGAAATATATTGTGATTTACCAGAGCTGGTACATCACAATATATTTCCTCTATTATCAAATATCAAGCTCTTGATATTTGGTAGATAAACTTATTACCGCATGGTAACAGAAATTATTAGAGGCAAAAATTTCTACCAATTGGCAATATGACGTGTTACCAAGCTGTAATAATTTGTCATAATAGCCTTGATCGCATTCGCACCTTAGTGTCCCCGGTAAATACGTGAATTATCTAAATCGCATTTAATATTTTTAAGGCTCTTCACCAAGCTGGATCAGGTACTACAAGTTTCTGAAGAAACACTGCTCCAGAATTTCTAATCTAGCAGCGATGTCCCTCTCATGTTCGTCTTCCCTGATAGCCTGGTACCGGGAAGACCTCCAACTGATCACAAGTATTCTGCTACCGATTTGGAGTTCCTTTTCCACACCTTATTACATCATTTCAGCTATTGGAATCTTATCACAAACTTGGATAAGCTTTGCGTTATGTTTCACCTTTTGTTATTTTTTGTTTGATATCTTCATGATTGCCATACTCAAAGTGACGTTAAATCTTGTTCGATTGAAAAGGTAAAAATTTTAAATCTTTATTTTTTTCTTCTTTTTTCTTCTTCGTCTTTATTTTATTAAATAGTTTTCGCCAATGCAGATCTTTGCAAATATGTACATAAGTAATAAGTACATGCATAATTTAAACTGTTGATATAATTGATAATTGTAGATTGAAAGTACGAAATACAATCTCAGGAATAATTTTAATTTTGATTTAAGACAAGGTTTAAGGAATCGCCAGGTTTGCTACGAGAAGAATTATTAACATACAAGAAAATTCAAATATTGACGGCGCAAATCAACACATGTTTCAAGGATTCCATACTGCCTTCAATTCTCCTAATTTGTGTACACAGCATTCTACTCGGGACGTATTTAGCAATTTCCATTCGTGAGAAATTACTTGACCACGTGGGAAATCTATTGTTTCCACTTTGTGCAATTTTTGCGATAGGTGCAGTTTTTGGGATCGGAACAATGACCGGGTTCGTGAATAAGGGATCAATACAAGTAATTAGAAAGCTACGAAACGTAGATGTGTCTAAATGTGGTTTGGAAAATAGATCACGAAATTTGAAGGTGATTATGAAATTTAGTAAATCATTAAGCCCAATGAAAATCAGATTTGGAAATAATTTTATGTCAATTTCCACACCATTGGTTATCTTGGTGTTTTGTGCGAGAAATATTGTGAGGTTATTATTGATTAGATAATTGGAAGGACTTGTTTGCTTTTATGTAGGAATGGTAAACATCACATACATATTTAATTAAATATTTCTACCAACAGGGTATTCATTGTAATCAAAGCGGCTGTTGGTAAATTTGACGCCGAACCCGTTGTATAATTCTGAATTATACAACGGGTACCGAAATTGTACTATGTATTAACTCCGGCAAAAATATATATGTAAAGCTATGTATGTTTAAGGTGATTTTAATTCTTAATTAATGCAGCAATCAATGTGAAAAACTTATTCTGGGGAAAGTAGATTTAAAAAAAATTGTAAACAGGAGATGAGTATCCACAGTATGATAATCAAAATAATCGTAACATTGTGATATTAGATATGAAAATAAGATAGCACACAACTTGTGACACTTGGCTACATTAAAATATGGGCGAACCAATTTTTCTACCCAGACAGAATTCTACGGAGCCAGTTGACTGAATATTGCGCAAGTGGTGATAAATTATTTGGTAATGACGGAAAATGATTTAATGATTTGGCAAGATCTGGTGGAGATTGGCAAGTTTTTTATTACTTTGACTGAAAATTTCCTATATGTAGCACTTCATTCAGTTTGGTTGTTGAATTAATTGAGCAAAATTTACAATACAGCAAACATATTAAATGCTATTTAAATTTTTATTCTTTATTGCTGATCATAATAATATAATATTTCCAGTTTTCCTTCTTTCAACCATACATATTTATTTCATTGGTGGATATTAATTTGTCAGTAACGTCTTCCTGGATAATAACGTAAATGATATAAATTAAATCAGATCATGTCTAAACATGTGTCTATGTAACATAGACTACATAATATAAAACTGATAAATTTTGAAGTTCAAGTTCAATAAAATATTTATTGACTTGCAGTATGCGTAAATGTGCTTAAATTGGTTACTGATTTACTTGTCCATTAAACTTCTTTATTCTTCTATTTGGAAATACGGAAGCAATTAAATGCTTTAAAATCCATCAGCTACTCTTTGATGTATTTTGACTTTGATGTCCAGAAAAATATTTCTTGCAGACGTGCTGGAGACATCGCTACCATGGCCACGAAGGACGTTAAAGTAAAAGTTTTCAAATCCTTCCGGGAAACCAGAAACCCAGAATTTGCTCAAATAATTGGAGAAATTCCAGTATGGGCGAGCGGTCTTCTTTTACGAAGTTGTCCAGCCAAGTAAGTTTCCCTGGAAATTTATTAATTAGATATTCTTTGACTCACGTACTAAAATAAAGCGTTTATTTCCATCAGATGGGATTACCCCAAATTCCGGCTGAACCATGCCGTCGATGGGTACACAATGATTACTAAATTTGAAGTGGTGGGTGGCAAATCTGGCAGTGTGGGCTTTTCGTCGAAATTCTTGCAATCAGAAGCCTTCAAGAAGGCAGAAGTTGCCCAGAAACCAATTATTCACGAGTTTTCGACCCGTTCTGCTGGATCAGATTCAAAATCAGCGATCTGCAAAGTAGTTTCATCAGTGGTAGGGTACTCAAATACATCAAACTTATCAAATACTAAATATATAAATAACTGATAAATAAACCTTAAACTTGATAACTTTGTCCAGCTTCCGGAAGTCACAGATAATTGCAAGTACATCTGTAATTCTGATCTTTGTCGGAACCCCACAATTAATGCAGATAACGGCTTCTTGTAATTATTTTTTAACTATAAGGGTAGTCAAGGTTAACGATCATTTGGATTATAATCGATTATTTTTGAAAATAATCGTCAAAATATACGATTATTTTTAGGCGATTATAATCAGGAATAGATTATAATCGCTTATGATCGTTAACCTTGACTACCCTTTATGTATCATCCTTTTATGATGGTTTCCAGTTAAATAATCCGTGTACCCTCCCACGCTTACAACTTATTTCAAATTATTCCTCCACAGATTCGAGTTGGATCCAAAAACGTTAAACTGCCTCTCAAGTAATACATATTACATCAATTACCTTTGCAATCACTAATTAAGAAAATTACGTAATCATACTTTTCCACAAAACTCGACAGGACAAGAGCCCGTCAAAGATCTCGGTCTCCACGGCATCTCCTCCCACCCGCTCACCGACCCTGAGTCTGGCGATACTTACAACGTCGGCCTTCATCTCGTGCCAACTGCAAAATGGAAAGTCATCAAGTTTCCGACAGGTTGCAAATCTTCGTTGAAGGAAACGTTGAAGAAAGGCAAAATCATCGCGTCGCATCCATGTCGAAATAAAACTTTGGCGCCATGGGTGCACTCGTTTGGAATGTCGAAGAACTACGTGGTCTGGATTGATCAGCCGGCCCACTTCAACCTCACCAAGGCGTTCAAGTCCGTCCTGAAGGGTTTCTGCCCGAGAGAAGTGCTGGAGTGGTGTCCCGAGAAGAAGAACCAATTTTGTGCGTTTAATATGTGCACAGTTTATCATCAATTAAATATCTATGGCAAGATTTCATCCGCTAGATTTGAATTGTGGGGCTCATTATAGCCGGAACTTCAATTTTTCATTGTCATGATGCACATGAAAAATTGTGTTCTTGATCCCACCTAATATGTGTTTATAGACAAAGAATTAAGCGATTTGTAGATAAATCTCTTACGTAGTGGATTTTCTAACTATTATCGTTTCTATAATTGTTAGATTTCCTGAACAAGAAAACCCTGAAAGTGGTCAAGACCGAAATCATTTCAAAAGATGCCTTTTTCTTCACCCATTTTCTTAACTGTTACGAAGAAGCCGGTCACATGGTCGTGGATCTCTTTGGCATGCTAAACATTCAATATTGTGACGGTCAAGCGCTCGCAAGACTTCGATCTGGAAAAGTGATGCAAGACAAAGATTGTCCGCGCCTCTTGCGGTTCGTCGCACCCATCGGCGCATTCGAGGACGTTAGAAAGTTTCCCGAAAACAGAAATCTGGTCAAGATGAATTCAACCGGAAAAGCTGTCCGGATTGGGGAAAAGGTCATTCTTGAACCGGAAATAATGTCAGAAATCAAAATGGATCTGGCAGTTTGGAACAAGAAGTTTTATGGAGAAAACCTTCGTTTTATTTACGCCACGGGAGCGTTATGTCCCTCCGTTCATCACCATAAAGTGGTAAAGTTCGACCTGAAAACTAGGAAGGTTATTACATGGGAAGCTGAACTTCATCAAACTGTGGGGGAAGCATGCTTCATTCCACGACCTAATTGTAACGAGCAGGATGACGGACTGATTGTTCTTGTCGTGATTAATTATTTGGAATTGGCAGAAAAACAAAGAGATTTCGTGGTTTGGTTAAATGCTAAAGATTTTAAAGAGGTTGGAAGAGCTTACTTCGATGTTGAAATTCCTATCGGACTTCACTCGATTTTTTTGGCAAAATAATTCTAAAGTTAATTTATTGACCATTGACGCATTGACCAACAGGTTATTTATCAGCTATTTACATAAAAGTTAATAAATGTAGCATAAATCAATTAATAATCAATAAATTTCTCAATGCATATTGACCTACATAAATACATAAGTACATATCACACTGTAAAAAATATTACCACCGGGCAGTGACTGTACATAACTCTACAGACACGGTGATACTGTGTCACCGTGTGGTAGTGATAGTTCGTAACCGGGCGGTGGTGGCAGTTTACCTTGCGGTAATACGTTGTCATTTGTCACCATTTCGGTGGTAATTTGTCATCCAGTGGTAATACACCATCACCAAGAAGCATAAGAGTGCATAATATTCACTTCATCAGTGTTTCATATCTGAGGAATCATAAAAAAAATTAAATAAATCTAAATATATTTATTTCTTTTCGGTTCCAATTTTGATTTTATATTTAATATGGATAAACTAAAAATTGTAATTGAAGAATTTTGATATATCAAGAGGAACCATCATAAGAAAAACTTTAAATGCAATTTCAAACCGATTCTAGTGTTCAATCATATTACGCAAATTTTTGGAAATAATAAAATAAATGCAAAACATTATGGGCTTCATTTCCTTAAAAGTTAGGAATGCATTTTGTTAGGGAATTTTAAAATTGAAAAATCGATTATTTATTTATATTTCTTAAAATTTGATATAGCTGACGTAGTTAATTTAGGATGCAATTTTTATGAAAGTAACAACTTAATATAAATTTAGATGTCATTTAAATTTTTATTAAATTACCAAAATATTTTAACGCTACCCATTATTAAGTAGTAATTTTTACAAGCATTAGCATTATGTACATATTATTTTTTTAGGTTAGAAATACAATCCTCCTTTGCGAAAGTATCGCAATGGAGGATTGTATTTAGCTGGTTGTAAAATTTCAAACGGCGTCTCCTCCATCAACACTAATGGATCCCCGCTTTTCCCAATCCGTAAACCAACAGATCCTTATACACTTCGTAAACTAGATTTACTCATGATTTGAACCTCCGGATAATAAACTTCCCATTTTCTAACACAAACCCAATCAGTGCAAGCCCAAACGAAACTGCACATATTGTAAAAACAGGTCGAATTAGTTCTATCGAGATGGAGTTTCCCTCATGTAAAGTCATTGTGTCCTTCTGATTCCATAAGTAGTTTTGTAGGGCAACAAAACGTTTTCGTTTTTCCAACTGTCCCCGGTTCGCGTGAAAATATAGTGAAATGCTGTGCACTTTACTCCAAATCAGGTTTAATCCTGTCGTGAACATGCGCCCCCATTCTTTACCAAAATAGGGCGCCAACAAACTTCCAAACCCAACCTGAAATCGTATTACCCTGAATGGAGAATCACCCTTGTTTTTCACGCTACGACGGTTTCCCAATATTTTAATTTGTTTCACGACGTCATCTAATTTATCTTCGAAAAACAGTAGCACAATTGTTTTGTGCGTCCGGCTCGTATTTCCAGAAACAGTTTTATGTATCATATCTGATTCGGCCTTGTTGAGCGATAAAACCCTGGCTTGAAATTCGGTCAGGAAATTAACAAATTTTGAATTTTTCACATAACTTGTGATTAATTCTGGGATGATGAAGAACTTAAGGAATGTTTGATATGACCGGCTACGAGTGCTATACACAGTATCCATCGCTACCATGGGCACATCCCAGTTGAGGAGGTCTTCCACTCCGCGGGGAGTTTGAGGTGGTACGAGTACCGCTAAACACGAATATATCGAGCCCTGGTACAAATTTGATGTGAGAAAAAGGTTCCCAAACAGCCAGAAGGTGATCAAGACCAAAGCAACTTTTCCGCTTGCATACGCCTTTCCTGTCGTCTCTAAAACCTGTCCGAGCAGAATGGACACTACAGCAATTGCCACGTTGATCGAGGATACCCATTGATCATCCTGCCGAATTGCAAAATTCAAAAACCCCGCGAGTGAAAGTGTGATGACCAACAGACACATCCACGTCGCCAGGTCGAACGGAGTGACGAAAGTCTCCACCCCGTTGGACGGAGAGGGCGGGTTGGTAACCGTTAAGAAGTTGATGGACCTTAGATTGACGTTGAGAATGTAATCTCGCGTGCCCACCTTATTCAGTTGAATAGAAAAGAAACTGCCAAAACTCTTCTGGAAGGAAAAGTGAGCCTCTCCACCTCCGCTGTCCTCCTGCATGGTCAGGTTATACTTTTCCGCAACTATTGCTATAGGACAGAAGTATTGGTTTTTTACATTGGCATTTCGCCAATAGAGCAGCCCGCAAGTTGCGTTTGGTGAACCCCAAACTAGGACAGAGTACTGGTGCATGTTCCTATTTTGGGCGTCCCAAGCGGCACGGATGACGGACAATGAGACGATCTCTAAATTTTGAAAAAGCGGTGGGACTGCATGTCAGACAAGGCAGTAGCAGGGGTGTTGTGAAATTGTCTTCGAACAGTATCAATTTCGCACTACCTATTAATTTAGCGGCACGTTTGAAGCATTCAGCATCACGGTGGGGAGATGTTTGTCCAAAGATATATTCTGGTCGGGCTACCTCGTTAGCGAAGAGGATTAAGTATTCACATCTTAGAAATATTGCGATATTTATATCATGTGGGGAATTGTGTATCCGAACGAAGGAGGATTTTTGTCTGGGTGATTTGTCAGTGGGAGGATTCCATTTCCAAGTGATGGTCTCGTCGATAATGATCGGTCCGGATAAATTGTTGCAGTAAAGGATTTGTCTGAGGGGACTGTAGGAATTATGAGACCAAACAGGCTGAAAGTCAGACAGGTCTGCGTCGAGATCAGATAATTTGTCACAGTTCGGGGTAAAGATGATGGTGAGGGCGGTATCGGCGAAGACGTCACTCCAAATGCTTGTTGAACATAGTGAGTATGGTGATAATGTGATGATTGTAGCGAGAAGGTGAAAAATTGGATAGGGCCACATTTTCAGTTTTACTAAAATAATATATGTTTTTGTTTTAAAATGGTTTGGTCGGCTTATTTTAAACTGCTCTGTTTTATAGCTGTGTCCCATTGTGCTGAGGATTAGATTAAGCCGTATCGGCCAAATTGGTGTTGGTTGAAATTTGAGATAAAACGTAGGACGTCTGAATAGCCGAATTTTCCATTTCTTAAACATAGTTTACAGGTATGCTAATAGAGAAAGGAGCTACAATAAACGATCTCGTAAGCATTTTGCTTTTACCAGACTTAATACCTATCACGCCATCAATTTTTATATATTTTTTTTCCTTTGAATAATTATGCATGCTAATGATACTTGCCCGTAATAATTGTGTAACTAAACTATATGTTAGTTTTTAGCAATATTATCAGGGTTCCGGGTGGTAATTCACAGTGTTAATTAACGTTAATTACCGTTAATTACCACCCGACCTTACTGTGAATAACTGTGAAGAACTGGGAAATTCAAATTGGGGCTATACGAGACAAGTTGCACACGTAAAACTGCTAGATAATTTGTCTCAACCAGTCAGTTTAAATCAATCAATTCATTTTCTAAGAAATTGTCACTACTACATAATATTTTACCGATAATTAGACTTCAATATAAAACTATTAATCACATGCTTATTCGTTTGTAATAAATACTTGATTAAGATGGGTCCGCACAAATGAATATTTTTATTAAAAATTTACATTGCAAGAGCGAAACTCATGAAATCAGTAGTGAATTGCTTTTCTTGAGATCGACAAAGACATTTTTTACTACTAATGGATGTAGATTGAACAATTAATTTTTTAATATGGATTCATACACGATATATTAAATATATTAGTCATTGACCAATGTGTAAGCATTAACTAATTTTATGCAAAACTTGCATGAAAAATTTCAAGTTTAGTTCAGTGAGAACAGCAAATAAAGATACCACTTTTTGCCTTTGCAAAATACATGAATTTAAATTATCACAGTTTATCGACGAGATTATCGATTATCGATAATTAAATTATCACAGGATTCGGTGGAAGTTGACGAAGCTTTTTTTGCTCCTTTATTCCGAGTAGTTGGCCAAGTGGGTGAAATAAGTTTCTAAAAATTTATAGCGAATCCATAATTAGTAAGTCATATTAAAAAATTTCTTTTTCAATTTTTTTGTTAATTGATACAATAAAGAATTTTATACAGAAACGCAATTGCAATCAAAATTTTCATGTGCGTGATATTAACTGCAAAACATTGTGTGGCCTTTATGGCATTATAAGATGGTGATGAGCATGTAATATTTACAACCTATTTAAATTGCCAGATTTGGCAATCTTTAGTAGATTTTGCAAGGATTTTCTAAAACAAAGTTAGTTTTGACTTCGAGGTTGTTTTTTCTAATTAAAAAATATGTGATCGTAGAAATTTATTACTTGTGTAATATTTATTTAGTATTTAGCTAAATAGAAATAGAATCCTATTATTTGTTGATAAGTTTTTATCATCGATTTTTTAACACACCAAAATTTAGTATGTATAATTACTCAGATTTGTGTGGTAAATGAATTCCAACTGTGTAATTAACATTTTCACAAACAATATTTTACAAAATATCTCACCTCTCTAGAAAATATCTCACAAAAACCATACAAATTCCGATAGGAATCGCGTAAAGCAGGTCGTATGGCACCGCATATTTAACTTCCTTCGTAGGAACGATGTCTTTCCAGTCGAATCCTGGTGGCAACCAGACATCCGGATTCCAAAACCAGTCAAGAAATTGTCTCAAAATCATGACTACGTTTCCCAAACAAATCTACAATCTAAGCTAAAAATATTTTAACCAAATTTAGCACAATCGAATGACAAACTAAAACTTGCCCACACTCTCCCGTACATGAAATGGTGAAACACACGACGCGATGAATCAGGACATCGCCACGTTATCACGGCAGTCATGCTTATTTACTTTTGGATAAGATAAGATAGCAGCAAAAATGTTGGAATGGATGACTCGCTCGCTGGTTCGTTCAGTTAAATTAACGTTTGTATCGATCACACAAATTGGCATGGATAATCTGCCAAATAAACTTCCAACTGTGCACTTCACTACTTTGCAATTCCTCTTAAATGGCATGCCAATGAGTAATATGGCGTGTTCGACTCGAGTTAAATTTATTATTTGCGTGTGACAAGTGATGAGTCGGCATTTTTAATGGTGAGCAGTGTTTGTCAGGTTTGTCAAGTGTTCAACACACTTGTCTCGTATTTGCAATACTTAGTATTAATATTGTAAGCATACGTACATATGTGTATGAATGACAGACTACAGACAATAATTTGACAAAATAAATAGGAATCGATATACTTTATTAATCAGGTTTTTTGAAAGAAACAAATAGGAGAGTCAAGGTATCCTATTATAAGTAGCTGAATTTTAATGGATTATTTTTTTAAATACATAATTTTCAACCTAAACGATAATAGATTTTAATTGGTAATCTCAACTTCAAAATCTGTATTGCAACATATGTTAGTTATTTTCAGGATAATGTTGAGCCATAAATGCACACTATCTAAATATGTATTTAAAATCCCGAAAACGACGTCCTTGACCATACGACAGGCGTAATAACCAATCGAAATTACTAACAGCTATCATTATCTAATGTCGGTACCCGGCGTTGCTGAAGATATTGATATTTTTCTCAAATTTTAACCACCTTCGCACTTTCACTAATCGATACCCAAAGTAATTTTTCTCTTTGAGAAGCCTTTATATTAAAGTTTCAAGATATTTGTCTTTACGGCAGGACAGTCTGTCAAGTAAATAAATTCAAAAGTAATATTCTATTTAACTATTAATCAAACACTTACTATTGTCTCACGATCAATATTATGGAATGTGCTACATAGTCCAGGTTCACATTCTTTACTAAAATTGTGTAAAATTATTGCAAAAACTGAAAAAAACATCATTTTTACATGGAAGGAAGAGACTTGTTAAAATTACATAATTATATTACTTGCAAAACGGGATTTGCCAATCTGAGGGCAAAATTGTTATTTTGGGAAGTTTAACACGCAAATTATTTTAAACTTAGATTCTAATCAATTCGAGAAAATTTTTGATGACTTTTAGCTAACGCTAAACTATCCACGTCCAAATATTTTAGCAAACATAGGACAAATTATTACAAATTAATTAATTAATTACAAATTTAGTTGTGCATTTAGTGGGAAATCGAACTGTTTTTTAATACGCACCGAATTATCACAATGCCCCTTTCTGCTATCCTTTTCGTAATAGTGATACTTACCAGAACTTCATCCACCAGGTCATCTAGTTGGGCTGGCGTCTTTCTCGATGCCGACCTTACCTTTATATTTACCCCAAAATGTTCCCAATTATTCGATTTAGACGAAGACTTGTCTTACTATCAAGCCGTAAGATTCCACAATTTGTATACCCCACTCCGTCAGATCGTTATTTGTCGTTGGGACTCTCAAACTCCTATGCCAGACTTGCCACCATTTTTGAAAACGTATCAGTATCGCCCCACGGAAAAATCGGCACGACCAAAATCCATCTTTGTTCGGCTAAAACCGACCCCATGGCATACAGCAGCCGAAACATATTTGAACTGTGAATACTTCATCCTTACCCTGAGTGAAATACTTCAACAAGAATATATATTTGGTCGCATTAGCGCTTTCCAGGATACCGTTTGCCTCAAACGCGCCACTAAGTTAGTTGGTACCGCGAAACTCATCCTTTTCGATGACAGTATCAACTCACCCCTAATAATTCCGTGTTTAACTTGCAACCCCATTTCGTTTTCAAAACTCAACATTGTCTCATTCTCTGGGATCCTGGCAGCTTGGGACGCTCAAAATATGGACCTGCACCAATATTCGGTTTCAGTATGGGGTGTGTTAAACGGAACATGTGGTTTGGTATATTGGCGGCATGGGAACTCGAAATACCCCGACTTCTGCGCCGTAGCAACAATGGCGGAAAAGTATAATCTGACTATCACTGAAGACACTGGAGACGACGAGGATTACTTTTCCTTTACTCTTAGTTTTGGCCGTTTTTTGTATTCCCGCCTGAATAAAGTAGTGGAACGAGACTACATTCTCAACGTCAATCTAAGATCCATCAACTTCTTAACGGTTACCAACCCGCCCTCTCCGTCCAACGGGGTGGAGACTTTCGTCACCCCGTTCGACCTAGCGACGTGGACGTGTCTGCTGGTTAGCGTGGTGTCACTGGCGGTGTTTTTAAATTTCGCAATTCGGCAGGGTAATCACTGGATATCGTCGATCAACATGGTAATTACCGTAGCTTCCATTCTGCTCGGACAGGCTGGAGAAACGACAGGAAAGGCGTATGCCACGGGAAAAGTTTCCTTGGTCCTCATCACGTTTTGTCTGTTCGGAAACTTCTTTCTCACATCGAATTTGTACCAGGGCTCGATATTTTCCTGTTTAGCGGTGCTCGTCCCACCTCAAACTCCCCGCGGGGTGGAAGACCTCCTCAACTGGGATGTCCCCATGGTAGCGATGGATACTGCGTATAGTACTCGTACCATGTCATATCAAACATACCTTAAAGGGTACATAATCCCTGAATTAATCGACAGTGGTGTGGCAAATTCAAGCTTTGTGAAATTCTTAGCCCAATTTCAAGCAAAAGTTTTGTCGATCAAGGAAAACTTGGTGTTGAATATGGTGGATAACGCTATTTTTGAAAATTCGAGCCAAACCCGTCCGAAATTGGTCTTGTTCTATGCCGAAGATAAATTGGATGATGCCGTCAACCAAATTAATTTATTGGGAAACCGTCGCGCTGTGAGAAGTAAGGGCGACTCGCCATTCCGGATGCTGCAATTTGAAGTTGGTGCTAAAAATTTGCTAGCCACGTACATTGCTAAGGAATGGAGTCGCATGCGTGAAATAGGGTTGAAACAGATTTGGAGTAAAGTTTATAGAATTGCGCTGTTCTTTCGGCTTAATGAGAAACAAATAGGGAAACACAAAAATTTTGAGGCCATCCAAAATTTCTTTTGGAATCAGAAAGACGATTTGACTTCATATGAGGGAAATCCCATCTCGGTAGAACTAGTTCGACCTATTTTTGTGGTATGTGCAGTGATGCTAGGGCTTACAGTGGTAGCATTTGTGGTAGAAAATAGGAATTTTATCATCCAGGTCGGGAAAGTAGGAGTGATTCGGGCCTACAAAATATGTAAATTATTATTGTTTTCAAGATTATGAAATGGAAGAACAGGGAAACTTGTCGAAACCGTGGGAAACGGATGCTCTTAGAACTACGGTGTATGAATAGTAGCTATGGACACTGTGTATTATACTCGTACATACCTAGTCGTATGAAACATTCCTTAGCTCTTCATCATCCCAGAATCCTAAAATTGTACACATTTGTAGTCGTGTCCGTCCCTATAGGTACTGTCATTCTTTATACAGAATAAATAATAAATGAATACAGAATACGTAATATTCTTATATAAATACAAGGTCATATCTTTGTATAAGGTTAAAGATTCTGCTATTGTTTGTGATGCAGTCAATATTTTAATGGTTTTGGATTGTTAAACAATATATCAACCCTGCGAATACATTGCTTTCTTTTATGTAAACATATCCGAACGGGCGTTGACGACCTTTACAAAGAAACAATAAGTTTGTTTGTTTATTTTCTACTTATCTTTTCACGATGTATTGGTGCAGAACGAAAGACAAAGTGTTTTGCTTTTAATCAAATAAAAATGTTTATAAGTTCAGAAGATCGTGTTGTATCTCTATTAGCAGATTTGTAAACTATATTCAGGAAATTGTAAAATTATCATTATAATACATGTTTAGACGCCTTACACTTTATTTCAATCTCAAGTAATACCAAATTTTCTCTAAACTGCATACATACATATGTAAGCTAATCCTAGGCATAATTTGTATACTATTAGTAATAAAATAGGACAGTTTCAGAACGTGAGCAAACATGCCCAAAGTCACGTGACCGAATTTGTAGATCAATTCCACGATCAAACCGATTCAAAATATAAACACACATAATTTTAGCATAACTAAAAATGTGGCCCTATCCAATTTTTTACCTTCTCACTACAATCATCACATTATCATCATACACCTTATGCTCCACAAGCAGTTGGAGTGACGTCTTCGCCGAGGCCGACCTGACCTTCATCTTCACCCCGTACTGTGACAAATTATCTGACCTCGACGAAGACCTGTCTGATTTTCAGACTGTTTGGTCTCATAATTCGTACACACCCCTCCGACACATTATTCCCTGCGACAATTCATCTAGGCCGATAATTATCAATAAGTCCCTTACTCTCAAATGGAATCCTCCCTCAGACAAATCACCCAGAATAAAATCCTCTTTCGTTCGGATACACAATTCCCCACAAAATACAAATATCTACATATTTTCAAGATGTGAATACTTAATCCTATTCGCAAATGATGTTGTCCGACCAGAATATATCTTCGGACACACATCTCCCCACCGTGATTCCGATTGCTTCGAACGTGCCGCTAAATTAATAGGTACTCAGAAATTGATACTATTCGAAGACAGTCTCGCAACACCACTCCTACTGCCTTGTCTGACATGCAATCCCATCGCTTTTTCAAGATTGGAGATCGTCTCATTGTCAGTCATCCAGGCATCTTGGGATGCTCAAAATAGTACCATGCACCAGTATTCATTACTAGTTTGGGGTCCACCAAACGCAACTTGCGGGCTGCTATTTTTGCGAAATGCCAATTCAAAAAACCCTTACTTCTGTGGCATAGCAATAGTTGCAGAAAAGTATAATCTGACCATGGCAGAAGAGTCCGACAGTGAAGAATCTTACTTTTCCTTCAAAAAGAGTTTTAGCCATTTCTTTACTAGTCAACTAAATAAGGTGGGCCCGCGAGAATACATTTTCCACACCCAACTGCAATCCATCAATTTCTTAACGATTACCAACCCGCCCTCCCCGTCCAACGGAGTGGAGACTTTCGTCACCCCGTTCGACCTGGCAACCTGGATTTGCCTTCTAGTTAGCGTTGTGTCACTTGCGGGTTTTTTGAACTTTGCCATTCGGCAGGATAATCAATGGATATCGTCGATCAACATGGTAATTACCGTAACTTCCATTCTGCTCGGACAGGTTGGTGAGACGACGAGAAAGGCGTATGCCACGGGAAAAATAGCATTGGTCTTGATCATCTTTTGGCTGTGCGGGGACGTCTTTCTCACAACGAATTTGTACCAGGGCTCGATATATTCGTGTTTAGCGGTGCTCGTCCCACCTCAAACTCCCCGCGGTGTGGAAGACCTCCTCAACTGGAATGCCCCTACGGTAGCGATGGATACTGTGTACAGCAGTGATACTCGGTTATACGAAACATACCTTCAAAAGATCATAATCCCTGAATTAATTGACACTGCTGCGGTAAATTCAAGTTTTGTGAAATTCTTAACCCAATTTGAAGCAAAGCTTGTATCGATTACCGACAACGTGGTGTTAAATATGGTAAATAACGCTATTTTTGAAAATTCGAGCCAAACCCGTCCAACCATTGTCTTGTTCTATCTGGAAGATAAATTGGATGATGCCGTCAAGCAAATTAATTTATGGGGGAACCGTCGCGCTGTGAGAAGTAAGGGTGACTCGCCATTCGGAATGTTGCAATTTGAAGTTGGTTCTAAAAATTTGCTAACCAGTTGCGTTGCTAAACAATGGATTCGCATGCTTGAAACAGGGTTGAAGCAGATTTGGAGCAAAGTTTATAAGATTGCGCTGTTTTTTCGGCTTAATGGGAAACAAATGAGGAAACACCAAATTTTCGTGGCCATCCAAAATTTCTTCTGGAATCAGAAGGACGATATGACTTCAAATGAAGGAAATCCCATCTCGGTAGAACTAATTCGACCTATTTTTGTGGTATGTACAGTGATGCTAGGTCTTGCATTGGTAGCATTTGTGGTAGAAAATGGGAATTTTATCATCCGGATCGGGAAACTGGGGCTGATTTGGGCCTACAAAATGTATAAGTTATTGGTATTTTTAAGATTAGCAAACGGAAGAAGGAGGAAACTTGTTCGAACAGGTTGGAAAGGATGCTGTTAGAAAAATATTAAACTAATCATAAATTGTTGTTAACCTGGACATAGTTTAAGATTAAAATGTAAATGTAGTACAATTTTTTTAGTAATTTGAATGCAACCTTAGAGCATGTGTAAATAGGCAACTAACAGGTATTTGCCTAATAGTTAGTTACTAACTCCTGAGAGTTGTTCACTTTGATAAATAGATAAAACTGTCGTCGTCATCTGCCTTGTGCAACAATTGACGAAAATTATAATTTATGCCAATGCAAACTTAAAATCTTATTACTAGAGGTTCAGAAATTCTAAACTGTATCCAGAGTTAGACCTAATCGTATTACATAAATACATTCTGTAACGACACAAAAACTGGAATTGCGCATACAAGTTTTATTGAAATATCCAGTTTTCAAGGAACCATCATCCATAATATTCATATTAATGTTGAGGTACTGTAAATAAGTCAAGTCAGGTGAAGTCATCCTTTATTCATGTGTTAATGGATATCAGTTTACCAAAATGGTTTAAAAACTATGACACAACAACAATATAACTATATGTTTAACCTAGACTATAAACTAATAGTAAGAATAATAATATTATGTGTAAGACATTGTCGTCGCAAATGCAATAAAACAAAACAAAGGTAGCTTATATAAATATTGCTTCTCTCTTCTTTAGAAGCAATTCACGACATGATTTAACGAAATCATAATATTTTACATAATTTTGGATCCCAATCTTTAGGGAGTTTATTCCAAAGCTTAATAGCTCATGCATTTTCAACCAAAAGACAAAGAGGGGACGGTTATCAGTGGCAACAAACGGTAACAAATTTCCAGAATGGTGAATCGAGACTTATAAGAATTTAGGAAAAGCCGCAGGCGGCCAGTGAAAAGTATGAATAATAATATAGTTACTTAAAATTAAATACTTTATTGTTTTAATTGCCAATATTTTAATTATTAACACCATTCTTAACTATGACGAAGATTAAGCCGACCGATTAAACAGAAACATATCTTACACCCTAGAAAGTCAGTAGGGCACTGGTCGTGTAATCCACCACATTTCCCATTATCGCCACCATCCAAGACTTTGTAGCGTGTCCAAACGGTCCAATTGCAAACCCAACGTTTCTCACGGATCGCAGCAATCTTACTTCATATTTCGAGTAGCACCTCCCCCTCAAATAGTCCAAATGACTGCGTGATGTTTCCCACACCATGACCGCCAATGGTAGAATCGTCCAAAGTGCAAAAATTCCGATCAAGCTTGTCGCTGGACACGCCCAATACGCAATTAAAGGAAGCTTTCCTGGCAATCTGATTGTCCCATAATTTGCAAAAATGAAGACAGACACGCCAAAAAAAATGAGAGGCGGCAGTGCAAAATAACAAAAGTTTTGGTTTACGTAATCATTCCAAATTTGCAATTCTTTGTACATTGCTATCACCCTGACTTCCAGGTTATTTTTTGTTTCTAAAACTTTTCGGCACTTAGCCATTATTTCGATGGATCCTGATAAAACCGCCAGGGTCACGATGGTGAGACCGCACACCGATTTCAAAAATTCTTCCCCAGCCCATGTATAAAGTAGGAATTTTAACGTCATAGTAACAAAATTTGACGAACCGGGAAACTTGATCGGATCTATGTCCAGCCAAACACCGATTGGAAGTAAAAGTGGGGGGACGAGGGGACAGGTTTGAATAAAAGCGCGTAACCCGATCTCCGTGAGCCTATTTATGGCGGAATGATATGTAATTTTTCCCAGGGCTGTGGAACAAGAACAAAAATATTTATATAATATCGGAAATTACGATTATATTTAACATTTCAAGTTATTTATGTAAATGCTAGCAAGGAAAGCCTGCCGCAAGACAGGCGTTGACGTCAGCATGCCAATGCCAAAGTTACTCTCGACTAATCAGAATGTCACGAAAAATTTAACTGGGTGGATTTTTCGAAATTAAAACATAAATATCGTCGTTGTAACTTGGAAAAGAGCTAAGTGCACGCGATCTTTAATTTTGAATAGAGCTAAGTGCAAAATATAAACTTGCAAAAAATTGCCAATGGTAATGCTTAAATTTTATTAAATAATTACTGACGTAAAACTATAGTTAATGATATTTCAGATCAACGTAGTTCGGTAATTTTGTATTTTCCTAACAGTTATATATTTAAATAGTTTTTAGTTTGCACATAGCTCATTTCCAAACTGCCAACAGTGCATTTAGCACTTTTCCGAATTAAGGATTGAGTGTACTTAGCTCTTTTCCAAGTTGCAACAATGATATGTACTTTGTATTCTGTCGCGAAATTCTCTAATTGGATTGACAATTTGACAAACTGAATTCCCCCGGAAGCCGATGATGAGACTGGTTGGGATAATTGCGGGAACAAGCAAACTGATGTAGAGTAGACCAATGGTTTTACGATATCGCGATGACTGAGCATTAGTTTCGACCAGCTGAAATACAGTTGGTTAAATAGTTGGATAGATATCAACGCAAAAAAAGCGAGTATGAGAACTGGGGACAATTTTAGTATAACGTTTTGCAGAACAGAGCAATTTTTCAACCGTATTTGTCTCGTTTTTACCAAAATACTGAATGGGTTGAGAAATCGGAATGAGGAGGCGTAAGTGGCTGCGATTTCCCACAATTGTGAGTTTATGTAATTTTCCGTTGTGTCGGGGGGATGCGGGACGTACGAAGAGTTTACGAAATTTTGAAAATTTTTGAAAAGTAGGTCGTATCCGTATCTTAGACATTGCCACAGAGTTGTTAGGTAAAGGATGAATAATTTTCGAGTGAGGTTATTTTAAGCAATGGTTTGAAATTGGAATAAGAATGGCTGCTAAATTGTATACCAGAAATGAATCGAATTATTGATTAGTCTAAATTCTTAACTGGTAAGCTAAAGCTTATTTTAGAAAATAAACTCTTATTTAATTATGTTATAGATGGGATATTTCTTACAGACATCGCTTTTCGGTATGTATAGAATATTATTCTAAATAAATTATGTATACGTAGCTACTTCACAATATTTGTCCAAAATAATTTTACGACCAGTTTTCATACATAAGTATTTGACCAAGTTTTTGACAAGTTTTGGTCAAAAGTTAAATATCTGATAATTCGCGATAAATTTACACATATCGGCTTGCAGCGCAAAAATTGGCACGGCACCAGTACATCAATCGTATGATAAGTCTTAGTAAAGCATTATGTGTAATAAGCCATTATTTTACTGAAATCTTACATAATTAGATACATATCTGGAACAAATGAATAAAATGATTTTTCGATACCTCAAACGGTATTGAGTAATTACAATTACTTACATATATTTATGCTCGATTTAACTCTAAGGTTGTATATTTTCTACCAATTACAGTTACCAACGTTATGCAAACGATATTTTTTTTACTGACATCACTTGGAATTGAAAATCCGTCTCGATAATTTACATACGTTTCATCCTCTAGAAATAGTTTATTTCTTTCCATAAACCGATATAAGTGTGCATATATGTTATGTAGACTTAACAAAATTAAAAAATAATATTTATTATGGAACAATTGTTAACATATTCGCATCGTTTATTCAAAGCTTAGAATAGGCCTCCTGTCTATCGTTGCTAATCATATTATCGACTTTTCAATTGCAAAACTTTGTAAGTTATCAAGAAACAAATGCCTTTTATAAGGAGAGACCGGTGTTTTGTGATGTATTTAATACATAACAAAAGGCATATTACATATTATGTAAAACACATCCACCTTTTAAGTTAGTTTTGGCAAGGTTTTGGTTACAAGCCTGGATTTCCGTTAAAACTATGGAAAACAAAGAAGTAAATGGTATCACAATTATGCTAATAACCTTCCAACAAAACAATTAACGAATTCTCGACATACATATCTTACTCTTATGTATGCATATATATGCCGGAGCTAAGGAATTTTTGCATAGTTGGTTGCAATTTTAATGCTAATAATTATTATTTGTATTTATCGATGCAAAGAATCGATAAAAACTGCAGATACTATAGACGAATTAATGCAAAGCTGTGGATGCTATTGTTATTATGCTTAAATAAAATACTTTCCATTTAATTAGAGAATGTTGCCAAAATACATGTTATCCTAATGGCACCAGCATGTTACATACTATGCAGCAACGCAGTCTACATGACAAAAAGTAGGAGTTCGTGACAACCTGTCCCTTGCAGGTCGTCACGAATGTCGGATATGGACCTGTCTCAAAGTTTTCAGCTACAGCTTCCTGTAATGTCTATTTCCGGCATTGTAAGATAGGACAGGGAGGGACATTTATAGAATGGGCAGACTAGTGTGACATCGAATTTCTGGGGGGACAATGTCCCGTTTTCCCCTGATTCCCCTCCAATGACCTGAGCATTATGTATTTATGTATGCATACTAATGCAAAGCAATAATTTTCTTGACTTTAGAGAACCTGCAATATTTCGATGAAATGAAGATCCGACGTCAAACAAATTGGATTATATCTACCCACAAAAACAGTCTACTTAGCTGTTCAGCTACAGGTATCAACCAATCGAAGATACATATGTGTGTAGTGTATACTGACAGATCCGCGTAGTTACTGTAAATAGGAACGCTAAACTAACGATTAATGTTGTTGAGAAAGAAGCTAAATTAAGGGTATTCTAAAATGCGAATTATGTATGTTTTAGTAAAGCGTTGCGAAATTTCTTAATTAAACCATTTTTGTATACAATTTTGTATTTAAATCTAGATTTTGTACAATGTGTATTTCTTCGATTATTTTCACACTCACGACATTGTCCAAAATCTCATCCACCAGTTCGTCGAATTGGGCTGGCATCTTTCTTGATTCATAGCTTACATTCATATTCACCCCAAAATGTTCAATATTATTCAACTTGGAGGAAAATTTGTTTTTTTTTAACTATTAGGATTGCTAATTTGTACACTCCACTTAGGCAAATAGTTATGTGCCATGGTCAGTCTGAATCACACCATTCCAACAGATCACTCAGAATTTTTGAATATCGCGTCACAGAAAAATCTGCTCAGCCAAAATCCGTCTTCGTTCCTTTAGAATGGACGCCATGGTCTGCTGCAGTGGCAGGATATTTGATCCACTTTCTTAACATAGCACTTCGACATGAATACATCTTGGGCGCAATATTCCCCACCGTGATACTGAATGCTTCGTACGCGCAACCCAACTCATAGGTACCGTGAAACTTATCCTTTTCCATGACAGTACCAGTTCACCCCTCTTCACTCCTTGCTTAACTTAAAATCCCAACACATTTTCACAATTGGAGAAAATCTCATTACCAGACAGCGGCCAAGAGTGGGACGTTCAAAATTAGGACATGCCCAAATACACCGCATTCATTCAAAATTCACTGAATGCCACATGCGGCCTACTCCACAGAGGATTTTCAAATTTACAATATCCCGCCTTCTGACAAATTGCGAGAAAATATAACTTAACTCTACTGCAAGACAGTGGAAAAGGTCATTACAACTTTACTTTCAACTTCGGCTATGTCCTAACAACCCGCCTGAACAATATTGGAAAACAGGATGCCATTTACGGATTGGATTTTAGATCTATCAAATTCATAACAGCATTATAATTAGTCTGCATTGTTTCTGCCGTTGTATTTCTGACATGGACAGGATGGCACAGCGAAAACCGTGATTCCTGGATGGCCTATATTGTTACGGTCTTCTCCAGATGTATCGTGGTACTGTCAATTTACCTCGGCCAGTAATTAAATACTGACACCCATGACCATCACCATAATTTCTTAAAATACAACAATCCATTCCAGAGGTCAATCGACATAGAAACAAACAGTTTCATCAATGCATAAATATTTAATCCAATAAATATTGGATTTGTCCAAGCTCAAGTAAAATATTTTACGTGTATAATGATTGGAAACATATGGCGCGGTTGAACACGTCCGACTTGTTAAAATTACAATGTGCACATTTTAACTTTACACGTAATATTTATATTAATATTGTTAATCTGGATTATCCAACGCTATTTTTAGTTAATAAACTTCAGTAACTACTGTAAAATTTGAATAATTTGTATAAGGGTTTATATCTTTACTCTTTAAGTATCTATGTAAATTGCAAAATTACAATGGCTTTAACTTTTATTATCTTGTATACACACACAATTTACCTTAAACATCTTAAATCTTATTACAATATCTAGTTTGATTGGATACGCTTGAATACTAGCAAGTATATTTATTCACAACTCGTTTGAAATTAAGGTTTCGCAACACATTTTTTGACTATATAAATAACGTATTTAAATTTTAAAGTATATTTAAACCTTAAAATTTCCGTGAATAACACCAGTCCACAAATCATCAAACAAACCCCACAAATATAAAAGCCTGGTGATATCTTAGAATTAAAATCCAATTTAACAACTGCATCAATTCTAGGGTGTGTCCAGTTTGCATATTCATGCAGAAGTCTTTTAGGTCTCCACAAATTATAAATTATTTCCCATCGTTTGAAAATCCCTGACCACATCAAAACCTTTATACGTTTCTCTATATACCTTCCTCTATCTGGATTAAACGTCCAACCTCTCGTTACCGAAAAGAAAGTATCACCATCAACCCTTACATATGTTCTCTTGTCCTCATTATCGTTCAGATAACTCGTTGTTGCCTTAATATTCTCCTTTAAATCGATTAAAGCTACTTTTTCGCAACTAGATAAAGTTTTGACTATTCCATGGCTGTCCTTTTCGTCATACTCCACCGGCTTTACGGTATGGTATTTCGAAAGGTATTGCAAACTCGTATTAAATTCCGTTAAATTCCATTCGTGGAAACTCAAAGTTTCTAACTTCACCGGAACCCCGACATAAGGGAGAATCATTTCCGCCATTGCCCTTGCTATCTTCTTATAACGACCGAGGTGCCCTCCTTCTCCAGCTCCAAATACTATTCGTTTTGCGCGGGCAAAAATTTCATAATAGAAATTCGAGTAGCGACGTTTATTTGCACTAATTCCTTCTTTCCCATATTTATTGAATAGGTAGAGTGGCATTAAAATTTTAATGCCGTCAACATCCATTACAGTTTCCCATGGTGAATGGTAAATCGTTGGTATAATCAGCTCCATGGTGAAAGAAGTTTTATACCAATTCGTCAAACTGGTTCCTATCAACAGAATTCATATAGCGACAATAGTGTAAAGGCCTAACATCCGATGAGGCTTCCCGCTAATTGTTGTCTCATACATGGAATCACTCCATAAGACAGAGTTTTCAGGTCATTCCGACTATCTGCATCACCCCACTAGATAGAGCTGTCCTATGTAGCGCTGTTAAAATAAGGACCACTATTGCGAAGCATGCCACTAGAGCAACCCATGTTGCCTCATCAAATGGACTCGTTAGTGAGGACAGCATGCCAGAAGTCGAACTAATTTTGTAACACGACACAAAGCTGTATGTCCGAACATCATACATGACATTGACGACACCATTTTTTCCCCAGCCACCAAATTTATCAATTATTGGGAATACGTGAAGGGCATTACCCGGTGTATATTCATATTCAAACACGTCCTGTACGACCAAAAACCATATAAAAGTAGAAAACGACGAGACTATACGACGATACCCTAGGTGGGAATTTCGAACATTGATATTTAGTCGATGTCGACCTGAAGAGTTTTATTATAGTTTGGATCGGAAAAGCGCGTTGGAGACCAGAAATATTTGCTCAGTTTGGACACATTTTTACCAACAATGTTCAACAGGTAGCAGCACTCTGATGGGAGGCAATCGATCTTGTACCATTCCTCAGACCGTCTAATACCAAGTGGCGGTGTCTCGAGGTGGTACACGTTTTGGTAATGCATCTCTAATAAAGGCGTGTACTTCAACAAGGTCGCGACATCCACCACAATTACTTCTCTTAAGCGAATATTGTGGTAAAGATGGCACAGATACTGCTTAATACTTGGAATCGCGGTGAATAAAATGAAATATTGTGATCTCCAGTTTTCGCCAATGACACGAGGCAGTCCCATCAATTTAAAAAAACGTTCTTGCAGTAAGCTATTCTTTTCAGGTAGCATGGTAAATGTTGCCCAGCAATGGTGTTTGGGATTGCGACGGCGCTGAATAGAAAATTTATTACCAAGACTGTCTTCATTCATGTTGTCTCCTTTGATGTCGTAATCGAGTAGAATAATCGGTCCGAAGTTGGGCGTGGTTGAGAAGGCCCAAATAAATTTGTTCGGAATGTATAAAATCGTAGTACAGTGTTCAAAGGGGTATAGGTACTTGGTAAATTTGAGCGAATTGGATTCTGGCATTGTAATGTTTTTTACTACACTTAGATCCAGAGTGGGCCTAGTAAATGGAGACATTGCCAAAATGTATTGAAATATTAAGAAAAAGACTGCAGTACACAGACAACTGGAGTTGTGGGACCACATTATTATTTAGTGTGGTTAACTTAGATGATTTAAATGTGACAATATTTATACAACAATTTTGTATGGAGGATTGAAAGGTGTACGTTCTTATAGTGGACTGGAATAAAGTAAGCTATTTAGTGTTTGTACATCCACCCACGATTTTTTCAGCGGTTTTTTCATAAGGATGAAAAATGTCCAGGTTTTACTGAGAAGTGGAAATATTAATTTAAATAAACCGTAATCAGGTTAACTGAGTCGCATTACTAAAGTATTATGATAATCATCTTAGTTTATTTCTTCCTGTAATCATTTCGTTGAGGGATGCATAATAAAGTGAAGGAAACAACAATAACCGATGAGATACATATTTAATTCAGAAGGCAGAAAAGTTTTTAGAGCTATCGATGTGTTCACAAATGTACATTTTAGCATGTGATTACATTTGTGGGTTATATAGTTAATTTGATAATATGTTTTTTAGGAAGTTCCTACTTAAATTTAATTTTGTTAAACTTTTCTTCTTGTTAGTGCCAGATAAGGAATAATGTATATGCTTACTTTATGCCTTATTCAGAATATTAACTTTCACATTTACTTAAATAATTTTGAAATAAAAAGTAGATAAACCTAATTACCGGAAAGGAAATTTGGAAGCATACAAACTTCGAACTATTAAATATATATAAATGAAATTCCATATGTAGGCATGAATTACTGGATTGCAGTATAACTTTATACAAAGATGTACGAAGGAACAAGTACTGTCGTTATTTGACAAATCGTTCCTGATGTGTGGCGAGGTGGGGATTCTTGAAAATCGTGATTTTTGCGTTGCATAATTTATGGACGACTCCTTATTTGTAAAAAATTACTTTGCATTTTCATTCGTAAACCTGCACACTGCAGTATGCATTTACAGAAGATATACATAAGTTACGAAAATTATGTCCTAATGGATTCATATCCATTTATTTTAAGATAACCACCCTAATTTTCAACGTTGTCTAAACTTTGCAAATAAGCAACAGTAAAGTACAACCTAGAAGGCTTAACCAAATAAGAAAGAACGTTCATATTCCCTCCTGTGTCGTTAACGGTAAAGGATTTTCCCTTTTTTTCAAATATGTGATAAGCAATCTTGTGAAATTCGATCGCTGTTACTGCCATGTGAGACGATCTCTCCAGAATTTTCCACACCTTGCCTCGATAAAACCTTGAAAATATGTAATATTTAACTTTCGACCATCCCACCGTTCTAAATTTCCATGCATAATTATCAAACAATATTGATTCCTTAATCGTATATAACTGTTTCCAGTAATAATTCCTCCCTAGATATTTCATCTCTGCCTTAATATTCGCATGGAAATCGGTATATGCCAACTTGCCACATTTTACTAGCTCATATTCCACAATGCTGTCCTGCTGGAGACGTCATTCAAACGGAATTTCACGTCCATGAAAGCTCTCCATGAGGAATTTGCCGTAACTGACCGCGGCCAAAATTGAATTCTCCCATCTTAACGGATTTTCAGATAATATAGTCCCAACCCAACGTTCGATTGGTTGCCTCTTGTGAAAACCTTCTACCATAATCATTTTCATACTTCTGCCAAGTTAAATCTAAATGATACTTAAGTATAAGGTTAGCCGCTTGTGTAGATAACTATTAACATACTTTAGAAATCATACTTTGGGATAGTGTTTACAACTGATTCAAATGTGCAAAAACCAATTCTAGAAGTCTGTTACCCATCTTACCGAGAGACAAATACAACATATGTTGTATGTGTCAGTTATATATACATATAACTGACAATATTATTTATGTTCGCTACTTGCACGTTTCCTTTGTAAAAATGGATTTTAAACTGTTAAATACAAAAATGTCAACTCATTGTCAAAAAATAAAGCATTTACATTATGTTATGTTAATGTTAGTAAGTACAAAAGAAAGTTGAAACTTTCATTTACTTTATACTGTTAATTATTTCACTGTATTATATTTTTTATTTAGCCATACATTTACTTATACCATATATCAATTATATCATATGTATGCTGTAAGATTCTTTAATTAGTTAAAATTACATATTGTTGTGTACCAATCTTTATCTTGCCATTAATGAAATGTAGGATTATTTAGAAATATATTTACCTATGTAAACTTTACATATATGTATAATGCAGACTTAAAAGATGGCAATTTGTTTGGCATGCATTTCATATCAACTTTTGGCAATCAAAGAAACACTCATTTCATACGAGAAAAATAATTGAAGAACACTTTATGCTAAACTTGTGTATGTAGCCCATATCCGCTTCGAAATGAGCAATTTAACACGTGCACTGAATATTCGTAATAAGCTCGGTCGGAAATGAACTAAATAATCGAGAACACTATTATGCAAATCTTTTACTCTTCTAAGTTCTAGCAAAACTTTAGAGAATAAAATGACACGTTTATATTTATCAGAAGCACCACAAAACTTTTCGAAACAAAGATTTTTGAATTTACCATTATTTATTTTATAAGAAATAGTAAATTAATTCTTAAAACTTCAGCTCAAAAGTGCGAATTTTATTTCGCCTATAATATCCTGGGGCTGCAATGTAGTGTTGATTGCTGCAAAAGCACGTATTGTTTTCTGAAATATTTAAGTGGAAAGAAATTTCATTATGATAACGATCATCTTGCCTTGTTACTTATTTGTAGTATTTCCATCCTTCTTTTTATGTTCACCCATTTGGAATAACGTCTTTCTCAAGGCCGACCTCACCTTCATATTTAGTCCGAAATGTTACAACTTATTCAATTTAGACGCAGATTTGCCTTACTTTGAAGAACTAAAAGTCGCCAATCTGTACACCCCGCTCCGTCTTATTGTTATTTGCCACACGTCTTCTCAAACTCTCACGCCCAGCTGGCCCAAATCTCTAAGACCGTTTAAGTATCGTTCTAGAGAAAAATCGGCGCGAACAAAATCCACCTTTGTTCAGCTAGAACAGACCCCGTGGTCCACAGCAGTTGCAGGATATTTAAGCTGTGAGTACTTGATTCTCATTCTTGGCGAAGTTTTTCGACAAGAATACATATTTATCAACGCTAACCCTCACCGTGATGCGGTTTGCTTCGAACGTGCCGCTAATATTCTTGGAACAACGAAACTGATCATTTTCGAGAAGACTGTCACTTCTACCCTCTTAATTCCATGTTTGACATGTAAACCAATCGTTTTTCAATACCTCGAAATCATCACATTTCAAGAAATCGGTCAAGCTTGGCATACTCATAATAAGGACATGCACAAATATTCGGCGTTTGTCGACGATTCAATCAACACAACGTGTGGTCTGCTACACAGCGGGTTCACAAATTCAAAATATCCCGACTTTTGCCCGATAGCGACAATTGCGGCCAAATACAATCTGACCTTGATTGAAGACCACGTTTTCTCTTATTCCTATAACGAAAGTTTTGGTCGTCTACTCGTTACCCGCCTTAATCATTTTTTTCTCCGTGACGCCATTTTTCAAGTCAACTTTAAGTCGTTCAACTTCGTAACTGTTACCAACCCGTCGACCCATGCAAGTGGGGTGGAGACGTTTGTGTCTCCTCTGGACGTTGAGACGTGGATTTGTCTCTTAATAAGTGTGGTATCAACAGTGGGATTCTTAGCGTGTCA
Organism: Folsomia candida; assembly: GCF_002217175.1. Taxonomy (NCBI): domain Eukaryota; kingdom Metazoa; phylum Arthropoda; class Collembola; order Entomobryomorpha; family Isotomidae; genus Folsomia; species Folsomia candida. The sequence goes on along the minus strand of NW_019091197.1, from coordinate 9,125,092 downwards.
AGGCACAAATCGTAATATCTTGACGGTCACAATGGTTGCTGACAAACTAATCACCATAACGTCCCTCCTCCTCGGTCAGGTTGGCGAAACAAGTGGCAAACCATATCAAACAGGCAAAGTGATCTTGATCTTGATAACGTTATGGTTTTTTGGGAATCTCATCCTGATGTCAAATGTGTACCAAGGAATGATATATTCATGCTTGGCCGTTCTCGTCCCGCCCCAGACGCCAAGCGGGATGGACGACCTGGTAAATTGGGACATTCCAATTGTAGCCATGGATATTGCTTTTGATTCCCGCACAAATACGTACAAACCATACTTGTCGAGATATATCATTCCAGAGTTAATCTTGAGCAGTGAGCAGAATCCGAAATTTATGCAATTCCTGACGAAATTTAAGGCAAAGATTTCTTCTATAAGTACCAAGTCGGTGTCTACCATGGTGGATACAGTATTTCTCGAAAATTCCGACAAAAGCCATCAAACTATTGCCCTTCTGTGTAGCGATGATGTCTTAGATGATATCGCGAAACAAATTAAATTTCAGGGAAATCGTCGCGGCGTGCGAAACCGGGGTGACTCGCCATTTAGGAATGTGGAGTTTAAAGTGGGAATTAGAAATTTGCTGGCGCCATATTTTGCGAAGGAGTGGAGAAACTTGAACGCGGCTGGTTTGAACCAGATGTGGAATAAGGTGTACAGGATTAGTTTGTTTTTGCGGGTTAGGGGAACACATTTGGGAAAGCAGAAATATTTTGAGGTAACACAAAGCTTCTTCGGTAATCCGAGAGAAGGAGTAGTATTTCATGAGGCTACGCCCGTGTCGGTAGGATTGATCCGACCAATCTTTGCCATATGTGCAGTAATCTTGGCAATAGCGGTGGTACAATTTATGGCAGAAAGTAAGATATGTTTTAGAAACAAGGTAACATTAAGGTCAGTTTTTTGTAATGTTTCAACGAAAATTATATCGATTCGCGATGAAATCGATTAGAATTTTTATGTAAAGGAGGAATGAAATTTGTTGTTCAAGCTGTAGGATCCCCCTTGATTTCTGAAATTAACTCGGACCGGAACTTACCAACCCGAACTGTTGTCAGCAATGAGTTGCCGCGGCTAGTCGTGGTTTCTATTTATGGATGTAATGAAGTTGGGCCACCTCACAAAGCATAACCCGAACCGCGTGGCTAGAATTCATGTTCAGGAAATGTTAAGTGTTTGAGAAATGTAGTCATTGGAAGAATCGATTAAAGATATGAATCTTTCCCCGAGCGACGTTTTGGGCATACTGAAACGTCACATTATTGAACATTGGCTATCCCAACGAAATCACGATCGAATACCTCATTCGGATCTTCGTCATAACAATTTAGAGCATGAAGAGGAACGATCAGTAAAGTTTTATTTGTATGTCCTTATAATCCGGAAGCTATATATAATGAAGATTTATCCCTAGTGAGTTGGCACTTTCATATGATAGGATAGAAGGGGAATTAATAACAAGGGAGGATTGAGGGGACAGAGTTTTTGGGTGGGCAATATCCCCCTTCCAACATTGTTGCAACGTCGGTGTACATCCATGCATGCCTCGTGTCAGTAAATGTTTATTGTTAATTGCCTTCAAAAATTTATCGGTTATAGTGATGTACGTTCCAGGAACGAATTAATGTATAATTAGTACATATGCAGCAATAAACCAAATATGATTCGAAAAAAACAGTAGATTTTATATTTTTGAGGAAAAGTAATGACAAATGCAATTTTAAAACCATCAATATATTTGACTTTATTCTACATTTTGCTCAATTGTTTAAACAATTTAACCCGAGAACAAAACAGAATGAAGGGATATAGGAATTTCTGAATCAAAATAAGCCCTTCCGACCTCTCTCAAATCCCTCCCATCCAGCCATACCATAAAATCCTGCCATTTCTCCTTCATTGCCAAATAGTTTACCAAACCAAATAGTTTTAAGTTTTATAACCTTATGATGGTGCACGGAAGGACATAATGCACCCGTTGTCCAAACGAATCGGAGATCTTTGCCAGAAAATTTCTTGTTCCAAGTCGGAAAATCCATCTTGACATCAGACACTAGTTCAGGTTGAAGAAAAATTTTGTCGTCGATTTTTAACGCCGTTGCGGTAGAATTAACACTGACCAAATTCTTGTTTTCTGGACATATTCCTATTGTCGCGACACCTAACGGGATCACAAAGCGAAGAAGGCGTGGACACTCTGCATCTCTTAGAACATGCCAAGCTCGAAGTTTAGCAAGTACTTGAGCATCGACAAATTGAATATTCGGCATTCCAAAGAGATCCACGATTAGATGGTCATTTTCTTCGTAACAATTGAGAATGTGGAGGAACACAAAGGCATCCTTTGATAGAATTTCAGTCTTCATCACTTTCAGTGTTTTCTTGTTAAAGATATCTAAAGAATTTAATAATGTAGACAAAACAACACATTTGGAAAAAATTATTTTCTGTATGAACTTACAAAATTGGTTCTTCTTCTCTGGAAACCAGTCCATCACCTCCCTCTGACAGAAACCTTTAAACATTAACTTAATTGCTTTGGCTAAATTGAAGTGGCACGGTTGATCAATCCAGACGAGGTAATTGTTGGACATTCCGAACGAGTGGAGCAGCGGGACACCTGATTTCGTTCGACATGAATGCGACCCAATAATCTTCCCTTTCTTCAAAGTTTCCTTGAGCGGACTTGACTTGCATCCCTGCGGATACTTTACGACCTTCCACTTGACAGCGGGAACTATGCTGATGCCAACATTGTACGTCTCGCCGGTCGCCGGGTCGGTTAGGGGATGTGCTGATATGGCGTGCAGGCTGAAGTCATTCGCGGAATCGTATTCTGATTGGCGGAAATTTTGAATAGTTTGAAATGTCAGTGTATCATGTTTTTAAAAGGTTAAGAGACTTACTCGATATACAGTGCAAAGATTTCGGGTCAAGCTCGTACCTGCAAATTCAAAGTATGGAGATACGTATGTGTAGCTAAATATGTTAAATTATGACATGGTTGGTTTAGTTACATGAAGCCGGCGTGTCCAATAACGATTGGATTTCGACAAATCTCCGATGTGCAGATGTATTGGCAATTATCGGTAGCTTGAAGTATCTGGTTTATCAATTAAAAAAATGTTCCATTTTTATTATTAAATGTATGCGTATAAACAAGTTTATTTTACTGTTAAGTTAAATATTTTACCATAGCTACAATTTTTCCAAGTGCAGATTTCGCATCTGAACCTGCTGTTCTGGTGGAGAATTCGCTAATTATTGGTTTCTGTGATGCTTCTGCCCTTTTGAAGGCTTCCGACGACACAAATTTTGAAGTGAAAGAAACGCTGCCAGATTTGCCTCCTTTAATATCAAATTTGGTTATCATTTGATAGCCGTCGAAAGTGTGGTTCAGTCTGAATTTCGGATAGTCCCACCTGATCGGTAGAAGACATTTGCTATTTAAAATTTAGAGTAAAATTAAAACGAAAGGACTTACTTGGCCGGACAACTTCGGGAAACCTGGCCAGCTGCCCATTCTGGAATTTCTCCAATAATTTTTGCAACTTCTGGCTTTCTGGTTTCCTTTAAGGATTTGAAAACCCTGATTTGGTTTTCTGCCATCGCCATGATTTTTTTCTTTAATATTTCGTGACTGATTCAATTTTAGTAAGAGTGAAAAAGTGTGTAATTCCTATATTTACAAAAAATTTATTTAACCTGCAGTAATAAAAATGAATCCAATAAAGATTTAAACGATAGCACATTTATTCTTCAGTCATATTTGTTAACAGATTTCGCGTGCGTCCCTCGTAAAAGTTTATTAAGCAATATTGCAGAATATCCCCTCCTTTATGAATTGCTGATTTTGCATAACATCGGAGCGCCTGGATGCAGGAAGAGGTTAAATTTTAAGGACATGTAAAAAAATTGTAAACCAACTTTAACTTCTTGTACATCGTTGCCTAAAGGAAACTACGCATCCATGAGAATTTATCTCATTTGAGAAAAGTGTTGGTTCTGAGTGTACATATTATGTTGATGTTAACTTGCTTAAAATAATTTCCAATTTTTTAGGTCAAAGTCGGTTTCACGTGTCACTTTTGTTGAGATAATCATTTCTTAAATAACCTGTGCCTTATTTAGTATAAAGCATGGTAGAATTAATCAATTTTCTTTCGGAATGAAGCAACAGTGAATATTTAATGTTCGTAGTTCGACTCATAATTTAGTTTACTGCAGTAAACTCATGAGGATGAGTATGTATGTATGTATGCGTCGTACATATATGATACAAATATCAAGTTTTGTTATCTAATATAATATAATAAGATAACATAAGATAACAAAACTTGATATTTGTATAGATAATATCTATAGGCAATTTTGATGTGTGTTGTAAAAAGTAAAGATGTTTGCGAAGTATGATAATTACTATTTATGCAAAACTAAAAAAACACACTGGATGAGAAAAATCTTAAAATATATAAATCTTATAATGAGACACTGCTTACTTAGTTACGTAATAGATATATAGTTTGTTGAGTTACGTAATAAAGTCAAATAAAATACAGAGAATGATTTCCGCAAATAAAAAAAGGAAAAAAAATTAAAATTAGAATTAAAAAAAATTTATTTGGAGCAAAAATCTAGCAATTCCATACATTGTACAATTAATTAAATTAGTAAATGTATGTGGTCTAAATGTTTGAAATAAATAAGTCAATGCTTTTAAATGTCAATAATGGAAAGTTAAGCAGTAATTGTAACGTAAAATTAGAATCCAGGCAGCTCATTTTTCACAGCGAACGCCCGAATCGCCTCCTCCAGGATGGTCTCGCGCTCCTCATTCTTTGGCTGCACCAAATTACTTTTCTGCATTAAAATAAATACAAAATCAGTTTCAAAATGGTTAATATTTAAAATTTGATATTTTAATTTAGAAATACGCCAAAAAACACTTACCCCAAAGCCATGAAACTCCACCCTTGAAAATTGCTGTTTCGGTGGCAAAAATAGGAATGGCTTCGGCATATTAATCTTTGTAGGAGAACCAGTGTTAACGTCAAACCGGTGGAAAACGACTGATTTCTGTCCTACATTAAATATTCCACCAGATCACAAGTTAATACATTTAGTTACTTATTTGACTTTATTAATTATGGCAAGTTAATTTAAATTACCCCTCCACGCCCTTATCCCACTAAGCACTGCCTCCACAACGTTCATATTCTCGGCGTAGGTGACTTCGACATGTGCACGGACCAAGTCCTTCCAGCCTTCAAAAATTTTCAGGACATCCCTTAACAGAATCTTCCTTTCATATAACTTAACGTTCTTAACCATCTCCAATTCCAGGTTAAGTTTCTTGACGGAAGGAAATGATGCTAAAATTCTAGAAATGTCTCCTTTATCCGAAATTTTCAAAAAGTTTAAGCCTTTCAAGTGCAGCGATTCTATATTCGGATATTGATCTCCTAGCGTCATATTTCTCGTCCGCCACGAACCATCCAGCAGCAATCCGAGATGTTTCAGGTTTGGAAATATGTCACGCTGTAAAAAACTGGGCAGTACGTTTGAAAAGGGGGCGTGAAGCGTGGTCAAATTTGGCATGAGAGGGAGATTGACCTGCAAAAATTATAAGAAATTCTGGTAATAATTACGCTGTAAAATTATACGAAATTAGCATGTATATTTCTTACTATTCCACTTGCTATCTTTAATTGTGAAGATAACAGTAATTCCTGCAGAGATGTTTTTATCGGTTCCAAGATTTCAAATGGAATATTTATTGTTCCTTCCTTCAACGCCACGAACTCAAAGATTTTGATGTTTGGACAATTTTCCAAGCTTGTGTTCAGTCCTGGAGGCATAGTCACGAATTCCAGCTTGGGGGCCGAGTTGAGGATTAATTGTTGAATGGGAGCAATACGTCGCAGCAGGGCAACATTGTAAAGGGTGTATTTTAAGATGAATGACTTCAAGGAGGGCAGTTGCACGGAGGGGTTGGTGCAATCAAGTACCTCTTGTCGCCGAGAGTTTAAGTCAATCGTGACGGAGAGACAGTTTAGATTGATAAAATTGTCCAGGAAACGGGGCAGGTTGGAGAAGAAGTTGACGTCGACAGTGAGCACCATTTCCTCTACGACTTGCTGAATCGGTGCGACAAATTTGGGAAAGTTTTCGGACAGCGCATGGTCCACGAGACCTAGTGACCCAGGGCAGGAACATTCCCCCATGACAATGACCCTTTTGGCGAGATTAGTGTCGTATTCTGGTGGCACGGCGTCGGAAAGGTCACAGCAAGTCCACATCTTTTTCAAGTTGACAACAGTGATAACTCCCCTTATCGCCAAGGCATGGACTCCGGCTTTATTCCATTCTTTACAAACTTGTCTGGTTGATTTCAGGTCGGGAAGGTCGAAGCAGGCGAAAATTGCGTCGAGCACCTGACGAGGGTGAAGAAATTGAGTGTTATGGGATATATTTTTGTATATAAATTACGGGAACTTAATTAGTAATTACCACAGTGTTCATTAATGCCCTCGTCATCACGTCGACATCTCTATCCAGGTCGACATTTTCTCCATTCACGTCGACATTTTCTCCATTCACGTCGACATTTTCTCCATTCACGTCCACATTTTCTCCATTCACGTCGACATTTTCTCCATTCACGTCGACATTTTCTCCATTCACGTCGACGTTTTCTCCATTCACGTCGACATTTTCTCCATTCACGTCGACATTTCCTCCATTCACGTCGACATTTCCTCCATTCACGTCGACATTTCCTCCATTCACGTCGACATTTCCTCCATTCACGTCGACATTTCCTCCATTAATGTCCCGATCCACGTCGCCGGCTTCCTCATCCAGATCGGATGTTTCGTCGTCCGAAGTGTAGGAACCTGTGAAAAGTGAAAGTTATGATTTGTATCTGTACTGACATGTAATTAATTTTGAATATAAAAAATCAAAATATTTCGTATCGTTTTAAAAACAGAATAAAATTATTTTCTAAAATATCGTGCTTGTGTAAATATTCATGTACTTACTATCACTTGGTAACCACCACTCATCCTCAGACATATTATTAATTAAATTTAAATGATAATGCTTAATTCACGGATGAAACTACGTATTTAACTCCGTCACATAAATAACATGGCCCGACCAGTTGGGCTGCTCGTTAAAAAATAATGATGATGCAATCTCAGCATGAGAGAACACTTGGCCGACAGTCGTCGCGTCGCTTATCAATCTGACTATCGATTTCACATGCAACGATTAGCATGCCGACATAAAAATATGTCGGCATGCTAATCGTAAAAGTTATCTTATCTATTAATGCGTCATAGTTATAGTTACTAATTACCTTGGTGTCAAATTGTGACGATATTTAAAGTTTACGGTGATTCGATGCGAAAAAATGACAGCACACAAATGAGATGGATAGATTTAATTAGTGATATAATTTCGTCCTTTAATAAAAACCGAAGATTATAAAACACCGAGATTTAATCCACATTAAAGCAGTAGTAGCACCTACAAAAAGTGGAGCAAAAAGTGGTAAAAGTCGAATCTGTGCAGAAAAACACGCAAAAACTAGTATGACATCATGATAAGGCAGCTTTATCAATCTTTGCTTTGCTTACCTCTCTGGCAGGGTAATAGCGTCATCAACAATCGTTCCAGCGTCGGGATTCTCAAACCGGCAGGGACTAGGATTCGCAAAGATTCGCGTGTTGATCTTCTTCGTTACGACGATGAATGTGAACTTGGGGAGAGGTCGCCCAGCAGATGTGTAAACTAGCTCCATCGCGTTCTATAATTATTAATTAATTATTAATTGCTATTCAAAAAGATAGATAAAACATGAATATATTTAACAAATAGCGAACCCGAATCTGCCTAATTTCCGTTTCAAACACGAAATTCAACTGCCCTTCACCCACTCCGTCGCGATACATGATGATCCTGTCGGGCAGAGCTTTGTTTACACTGTTGAAAGCGTGCAGACACTCTGAGGAGAGGAAAAAGTGGACAATTTTCGAAAAAATATCAGAAATATAAATTTTGTGACAAAAAACAGCCCAGAATTAGACTCGTAATGTCGCCACACAGATTGGAAGACAATTCCTCCTTGCTGTTGTGAAAGCTGACCGTGCTGAAATATTTCGCCTGCGTTTCGCTCGTCGTTGCCACCATAGCGCCCACACTGGCCCCCTTCCGCTTGCCGCCGTGGTAAACGTCAAAGCCGACAATCATTAATCTCTGAAAATAAGGAGGTCAGAGGTCATTCGGTGGTCCGCCAAGTCAAAGAAAAACTCACCTTCAACGGGATCTGCACGAACCACGGCTCTCCTCCCAACTTGGCGTTAATCTGCACCACTACAACCTCTCGGATTGGCAGCATTCTTAGCGACGAAACATTGCGACGGGACTAAAAAAGTATGTGATTAGCTAATTTTTTATAAATTAATTGCTGTATTAAAGTCACTCACTCCCAAAGTCGACGGCGCAGCGTTTCTTTACGGCGGCGTAAATGTCCGTGACTTGTCGGGGGAGGACGATGAAGAGCAGCTGGAGTTTCCCCTTCTGGTTAGCCATGGCTTTGTCGATAGCTGCCAAGTAAGTGGGGATGCGAATGTCGGGAATTCGTATCCTGCAACAAATGATAAGCAAATAGCGGTAAATAATTTAAGATACCTTATCTCACATAACTCGCCGAAATCTTACACTTCTCTCGGATTGGCCAGCCTGAATCGAATGGGCGCTCCGACTCGCTGCATTCTTGTAATGAGTTCATCAATCGGTTGAGCATTTCGCTGGGGCACGATGACCGCCCAGTAATTGAGAGGGACGGTGGACGCCATTTCGTGATCTGGAAAACATAAATTTTATCTTTCTCTTCTAAATGACATTTAAAAGAAAAATATAAAATCTCACTTCTAAACGCAGAGTTCCAGTCCGCCCTGTCCCCCACTGTTTCAAATTGATTCAGCCCAAACATGACTCGTTCTCTGTCCGCGACGCGACCCTGCACGCGGACGAGGTCACTGTCGAACTTCAGCCCCCACCGACTCAGTTCTTCGTCCACCTAGGAAAAAATTCAAAATCAGAAAAATCACATGAAAAAAATTCAATTTTTGCGCAAAAAATGAAAAATCTCTCACCCCCGGAGCTCGCTTCAACCTCGCCATAAACTTCCTCACCGCATCCACCCTCCGCTCCGGACTGACGTGCAAATACCCCGTGAGAGACTTCATCAATTGGAAGTTGGACCGCATCTCATCCGTGAGTCCGGTCATTTGACAAAATTCCGGGATGAGGAGCACCGACCCAATTTGCCCCCTGTGGTAATCCCTCTTCTTCGGACGGGACACCAGCATCGGTTGCCGCATGTCGGTGCAGACAAGTCCATACTTTTGAGCAAAATAGTCAACAAATGTGACAGTTCCGCCAACTCCGGCACTTCCGGCAGCCCCTTTCATGTCAAAGGTTGACATGGGGCTGTTATCCCAGTCGATGTCGTCGACGCGGTATGTTTTTCTGTTATAGTGCGTCATCACGACGGCGCCCACTAATTCTTCCTTGATGACGTGCTGTAAAATAATTATTAAATTAAAACAAGCATCACTTAAAGTTTAATTATTAACTAGTGATAACCACTCACTTGATAATTCTGCTCTCCCCTCAACCGGGTCATGACGTGTAAACAGTTATCCGTCCTGAGGACCTTGTGCGTAATTTCCACCCCGAGCAACACACCGCGCTCATGATTTCGCATCGACGTCTTATACCCAGGCCAGAGCTCGAGCCGATGCGCCTCGATCTTGATGGCCTGATGCCGATCGTAAAAGTGGCGACCGAGTTCCTCCAACTCCATGAATTCGAGACATTTGCGAACGATGATGTTGTAAATTTGCAAATATACGACGTCCGTAGGATCCAAGGAGGCGACGAGGCGGACGGAAAGTTCCACCATCGTTCCGTTGACGTGTAACGAGGAGAGAATGAGGGGCTGGAAATGATTAAGAAGATTGATACCAATTTATGCGCTAATTTAATAATAATTACACCAGTAAACATTTTAATTAATTGACTCACCTCTGGCGAAAGTCTGTGTGACAAGTATAGAGAGCTCCCGTCGAAAATATACGCCCCGAGAACGGTTTGATGGGCTCGGAGGAGAGTCTTCTTAACCCGCGTGTTCCTCTCTTCGGGGAGAAAGTCGACGTGATAATGGTAAATCGCCCAGTCAGTCCTCTTCTGGAGGACGAAGTAGTTCGCTAAAAGGTTCACCTGTCTGCCAGTGCTGCCCTGCTTCTTCAACTTGTCCCCGTGCTGGTCTATGCCGCGAGAGATGACGAGATCGTGCTGCTCGATACGCTCGAGTTTGCGCTGCTCTGGCGTTTGACGAGTTCGACCGCCGCGACCAGAGCGGACGCCACGTCCACCACGTCCTCCGCCACGATCATCGCCGCCACCAGCACCACCATCTTCGCCACCACCAGAGACGACACCACCTCCTTCTTCTTCAGGTGGCGTATCGGGGGCGACTATGTTCTCTGACTCTGTCCCGTCCCCTGGGACGATCCCTTTCTTCTGGGGAGCGATCATCTCTGTGTCGACCACTGGAATGACGGCGTTTTTCTTCTGAAGGGCGATCGTCTCGGTGTCGACGACTGGAATGACCACGATTTTCTTCTGGAGAGTGATCATCTCTATGTCGACCCCTGGAACGGTCTCGCTCCCTGTCTCCTCCTCGTCCAGAATGACTCATGTTTGTCTCAACTAAAAGAAAAAAGGGGGGAGGAGGGGGTATTAGAACAAAATATGCATTTCTTGACCACGGTCAAGAGTAGAAAGTGCCAAAATTACCAAAAAATTAGTAAACAATGCAACTGTTGGTAAGTACGTATTGCATTATTATTGAAGTAATTAAACTGGAAAAAACAATAATGACAAGATTAATAGTATTCACTTACCTTATTTTTAACCAGTCGGACACAGATTACACGTTAATGGAATTAAATTTTGGTGGAATTAATTAAATTTCGATTTTTACTAAACCCAGATGATGTTCTTCCTGTAAAAAATGCTGCTGGTAGGTTTGAGCTGCCCGGCGAGTACTACTTACCGTGTACCGTCCAAATTCGTACCGCTCGTCGCCTACCTGCTACTTCTTACCGCTGAAAGATCTACAGAATTAATGTAAATTTTTTTATCGCTTTCAGATTAAATCGAAAATCTTTTGGGGATAAGATTCTTGGAGAAGTAGGATTTGGAATTTCTACGTACTAATATTCCGTACATATAATAATAGTTGAGAATCAAAAGAATTCATCAAATTAGTTTTTCCATTATAATTAAAAAGAATTAATTTAACGGGGTTTTAAATGGTTACAGTCTGATGAAAATTTACACTTTCTAACTGGCATAATTTCTCAAATTATTCTACCAGATAAGTTTACCAGCATAACTATAGTTTTCATGCACTTATTTCACATTTTAACATAAAAACTAAATTGACTTAATATTTGTGTGATCGTTAAAAATAGTATTGAAGTCATTAACTAGCTAATTCTTGCGTAATTTTATATTTTAAAATTGTGTAATAATGTTAAATCAATTAATTAATTAAGATTAATTATTAAATTTTATGTTTAAACAATGAAACACCATGTTACATTTTTATGTTTTTATTTATCACAATAAAATTACTAATTTTATTTTATTTATCCAAGTTCTAATTTTAAATTAGAACTTGGATTAGTTAAACAATAAATAAAGCAGCTAATTTTAAATGTCTAGTAAAAAATAAATAACAGAAATTGACTTTATTTCAGCATTAAAAATAAGTCCAATCTAGTTTAATCCCAACACAACGGTCATCGTATTATCTAACCAAGCCGCGAACATATGAAGCAGTGTCACCCGCCCAATAATCCCAACCCCGCTGCATTCCATTCCAATCGTTTTCATCGCTCTGGCCAACCGGACATGCCGCTTAACGCCCCCTTCTCGAAATTCTCCACGTCCCCACTCATCCACAAACTGTACCGACACGATATTCAATTTTGCCGCGAATGGACAAATTAACCCCATAACGAAAATCATAATACTCGAACAGATAATGAATATCAGGTAGACGAAGATGTCAACCTTGCCGTAGTACTTGATCGCGACGGACATTGAAACAACGAAAATTCCAGACCCTAACCCTGTCGCGATTGAAACGGTCCATCGAGCGATTTTGTTAACTCTACAGACTAAGATTGAAATTGCCGCGTAGTCCGCACGGGCTGCGGCGGGATGTCCGGATCGATTCTTGACACAATTTGCCGTGACACAGTCTGTCGCCAAGGCGATAAATTCGAAGGCATACAGTACTATGGAGATTGCGCCAATGAGCATGTGGTAGTTCAATGTGAGGGTTAACACGCAGCGTGACAATTTTCCAAGGCATGTCACCTCCCAGCTGGACGTGAGAAGAAGGATTTGAAAATAGTAGTACCCGCCATCCAGCTTTGGTCCAAAGAAACAGCTCAGACCAAGTAGGGTGTATTGGGCAAATAGTATGTAGAAACCGGACTGCAGGTGCAACGTCCATACTTTGCTGCGTAGCTGTGACCATTCCTTCATGCCGGTAGAAATCATTGTTGCCCGTCCTGAGAAAAAATGTCATTATAGTCTTACACTAATACAAGAGAGGTGTTGATATAAAATTTTAAAAACTGAAATTCTCTGAATTTTGAGAATACTGCAGAAAATATCGAGATATTTCTCAACAGCTGATTTTCTTCGGAGTATCAGCTAGAACACTACATTGTGAATAAGCTTACTTAATTTTTTTAATTCTCGACAAATCCAGTTGAGCTGGAGCCAGTCGTTGTAGAGGATTATGTCATAGCAGATATTCGATACAGCTTCAAACCCGACAACCAACTGGATAAAGAGGGACACAAAACTTATGACAAGACGCCCATCCCATGCGTACTTAAGGATGACACCTAATCCCAGTACGCAGGCAACGTTGAGAATCGAAATAACCAAGAAAGGAAGGAAGATATATCTGCCTTTTTTGTTCGGCTTTACCGGAACACCGAAAACGGGTGGGAATTTGTAAATCACGGAAATCTTTGCGAGGGTTCCTTCCACTAATTTGCAAGCGCTTTCCATCTTTGTTCAGTAATCTTAGCGTTATTTTCTGAGCAATTTTTCTCCTAATATAATAATGCAGATTTCACATTATTCCCTTAAATATTTTGAGAACGAGAGCCAGATTTTTAGTTCTTAGTTGAAATGTGCACTTTCAAAGGAATACAAAGCGGTTTGGCTGTATGTATTTAATTTTTGTCCATCGCTAAGGTTTTAACGATCTAGGTAGAGGGGATGACATTGAAAAAATTGCATTCTTGGTTAAGAATTTATCAAAAAAATCGATTTGCAAGCTTGCAATTAATCACGCGCATATCCATATCTTGGTTTAATTACTTTAAATATTTATAAACGAAATATGCATTGGCTTCGTTCCTTACCTGGTTTATTTATAGGGTTAAGAATCTTAAATTCATAATACTGTCAGACTTTTTTCCCTCGATATGAAAACTCTTTTATATCAAAAAGTTCTGGAAGGCTTGCCAACATTTGTAAGATTTATAAAACAATAATGACGTGCATGAAACATTCATTTCTTTTTTAATAGCTTTTGGTTAGGTTAGTAGTTAGTTATGACGAAAGTCTGAATTTTACTGTTGGTGAAAACTTTCTTAGAAACATTAATAAGAAGGTTGTTCTATAAAACATGTTGTCTTAACTTTTTCCATATGCTAGAATTTGATGAAATAAATGATTGCTAAATACTTCCGTTTATATCGACAAATAATACAAATCATAACTGGCGTGGATATGAAGTACAAAAATAAATTTATTCTCTTCAGATTAACATTAGGCTTACAGTGTAGGTCAACTGTATTGTGTAAGCATAATTCATTGCTGTTGCTTTATTTCGTCTAAGTGAACACACATACAAAAATATTGCAATTCCAATGTGTTTATAGAAATATTGAGTAAAGTCTAAATATTTAGTTGATCATGAAATTTAAAAAAATTATTAAATTAATAAGTACATCATCAGGTTTAATTGAACAAGATTATGTTTGTGCGCACAACTTCGATACATATTCACCGAGATGCATCAATACATATTATGCCATAAAGATAAGCTCATATTGCATATTTTCATTCTATTGTTAAATGTAACTCATTTATTTGCTTATCTAATCAAATTAGATTAATCCTTCACATCCTGTCTCCACAATATGAAGTCAGAGGAATAGGTAATTATTGATATGTAATTGAGTAAGTGTTGATGACGTCAGGTGGTGGAAAACTCGACTTATCTATCTTTAGCAATTAATGGGGCCGTACTTTAATATTTTGATGTAAATGTATCCATATAAGAATTGGCTGCAAACTTTGATTTGAACCACCCGTACACTGTTTCACATGACATGCAGTGAGTCTCTCATGGGAGCCACTTGGCCGCCGGCCGTCAGGTGTGGTACTGCTCTTCGGCAGACAAAAGCAGGCGGCCAACTCGCTGCCCCGCATACTGTCTCACCCTCTACTCTATCTCTCACGATGGACCATTTAGCCACCTGCCGTCAGGTAGTCTACTGCTATTTGGCAGTCTACTCGCTGACGGCTGGCGACTATGGATGATCATCTCTCCACTCCCCGTCTCCCCACTAAACTCAAACCGACACGCATTGCCACATTTCCAAGCATTGCAGCAGCAGCAATTCTCCTCCTCCTGCTCTCATCACTTTAAAAGTAAGTGGGGGTGGTAATTATTAATTACTTAATGGTTGGCATGGCAACCAGTGCGTTTATTGATTGTCATGCCAACCCTTTTATTTATATTTTTTTGTAGGGCACGACGACAATCATCACCACTGCCACCACACAGCCGCAGCAATTCTCCTCCTCCTCCTCCTGCTCTCATCATTTAAAAGTAAGTGGGGGTGGTAATTATTAATTACTTAATGGTTGGCATGGCAACCAGTGCGTTTATTGGTTGTCATGCCAACCCTTTTATTTATATTTTTTTGTAGGGCACGACGACAATCATCACCACTGCCACCACACAGCCGCAGCAATTCTCCTCCTCCTCCTCCTGCTCTCATCACTTTAAAAGTAAGTGGGGGTGGTAATTATTAATTACTTAATGGTTGGCATGGCAACCAGTGCGTTTATTGGTTGTCATGCCAACCCTTTTATTTATATTTTTTTGTAGGGCAGGGCAACGACGACGATCATCCTCCTCACCACTGGCATCACACAGCAGCAGCATTTCTGCTCCACCTCCTCCTCCAGCTCTCCTCATCACTTTAAAAGTAAGTGGGGGTGGTAATTATTAATTACTTAAAGGTTGGCATGGCAATAAGTACGTTTATTGGTTGTCATGCCAACCCTTTTATTTATATTTTTTTTGTAGGGCACGACGACAATCATCACCACTGCCACCACACAGCCGCAGCAATTCTCCTCCTCCTCCTCCTGCTCTCATCACTTTAAAAGTAAGTGGGGGTGGTAATTATTAATTACTTAATGGTTGGCATGGCAACCAGTACGTTTATTGGTTGTCATGCCAACCCTTTTATTTAGATTTTATGTGTAGGGCAGGGCAACGACGACAATCATCACCATCACCACTGCCGCCACACAGCAGCAAATTTCCTCCTCCTCCTGCTCTCATCACTTTAAAGTAAGTGGGGATGGTAATTATTAATTACTTAATGGTTGGCATGGCAACCAGTACGTTTATTGGTTGTCATGCCAACCCTTTTATTTATATTTTTTGTAGGGCAACGACGACAATCATCACCATCACCACTGCCGCCACACAGCAGCAAATTTCCTCCTCCTCCAGCTCTCCTAATCAATTAAAGAGTAAGTGGGGGTGGCAATTACTAATTAATTAATGGTTCGCATGGCAATCAATACGTTTATTGATTGTCATGCCAACCCCTTTATTAAATTTTTTTTGTAGGGCAGGGCAACGAAGATCATCCTCATCACCACTGCCAGCCACAACCCAGCAGCAGCACCCACTGCATACACCACACCCACTACATACATACATCACACCCACTACATACATACATCACACCCACTACATACATACACCACACCCACTACATACATACATCACACCCACTACATACATACATCACACCCACTACATACATATATACATCATCCACACACATTATATACATACCCTTCGGGGAATTTAGCCCTTCGGGGATTTTAACCCTTCGGGGAATTTAACCCTTCGGGGATTTTAACCCTTCGGGGATTTTAACCCTTCGGGGGATTTAACCCTTCGGGGGAATTTAACCCTTCGGGGAATTTAACCGTTCGGGGGATTTTAACCCTTCGGGGATTTTAACCCTTCGGGGATTTTAACCCTTCGGGGGATTTAACCCTTCGGGGGAATTTAACCCTTCGGGGAATTTAACCGTTCGGGGGATTTTAACCATTCGGGGATTTAACCTTTCGGGGAATTTAACCGTTCGGGGGATTTTAACCCTTCGGGGGATTTAACCCTTCGGGGAATTTAACCGTTCGGGGGATTTTAACCCTTCGGGGATTTAACCCTTCGGGGAATTTAACCGTTCGGGGGATTTTAACCCTTCGGGGATTTAACCCTTCGGGGAATTTAACCGTTCGGGGGATTTTAACCCTTCGGGGGAATTTAACCCTTCGGGGAATTTAACCGTTCGGGGGATTTTAACCCTTCGGGGGATTTAACCCTTCGGGGAATTTAACCGTTCGGGGGATTTTAACCCTTCGGGATTTAACCCTTCGGGGGATTTAACCCTTCGGGGATTTTAACCCTTCGGGGATTTTAACCCTTCGGGGATTTAACCGTTCGGGGAATTTAACCCTTCGGGGAATTTAACCGTTCGGGGGATTTTAACCCTTCGGGATTTAACCCTTCGGGGATTTAACCCTTCGGGATTTAACCTTCGGGGATTTTAACCCTTCGGGGATTTAACCCTTCGGGGGATTTAACCCTTCGGGGATTTTAACCCTTCGGGGATTTTAACCCTTCGGGGGATTTAACCCTTCGGGGAATTTAACCCTTCGGGGAATTTAACCGTTCGGGGATTTTAACCCTTCGGGGATTTAACCCTTCGGGGATTTAACCCTTCGGGGGATTTAACCCTTCGGGGGAATTTAACCCTTCGGGGAATTTAACCGTTCGGGGGAATTTAACCCTTCGGGGAATTTAACCCTTCGGGGATTTAACCTTTCGGGGAATTTAACCGTTCGGGGAATTTTAACCCTTCGGGGGATTTAACCCTTCGGGGAATTTAACCGTTCGGGGGATTTTAACCCTTCGGGGATTTAACCCTTCGGGGAATTTAACCCTTCGGGGATTTTAACCCTTCGGGGATTTAACCCTTCGGGGGAATTTAACCCTTCGGGGAATTTAACCGTTCGGGGGATTTTAACCCTTCGGGGATTTAACCTTTCGGGGAATTTAAGCATTTGAGGAAAATAGCCTAAAGTGGCACAAACCTTTTTGGCAAAATAATTATTAACTTAAACTGAAATCAAGCTAACCATTATAATGGTTCGACAGAAGCAGTTGTTTGTTGTTCGAGAAGAACAAACTGTTACCATCTCAGATTCTGAGCCTGAACCAGAACCAAAGAGATTTAGACTGCCGGGTGAAACGGAAGCCGGGTCTTCCAATAGACATGCTGGAGATCCTCAAGGAACAACCATAAGCCGACTAATGCAAACCGAAGAGCAAGTGTCAATTCGACATATAACAGAGGCACGAAGATTTGCTCAAAACCGACAAAATGAGACACCTGAACAGCGTAATGTAAGACTGGAAAGGGAACGGATAAACCGAGCTAATGTGGCATATAGGCGATTACAGGAAACAGCTCACGCTGCTGTCGTTGAGAGTCCAGACGAAGATACCGTAGTTCTGCATAATTTAGGTAACATGAATGTGTCATGCGAATTTTGCAATGCAATAAATTTTTTACAAGAACGACCTGTGGATAAAAAATTTACAGTTTGCTGTAATAAAGGAAAATTACGAATACCAAATTTTGAGAAAAATGAAAAACTCTTAACTGGAAAAGATCCTGATTCTAAGAATTTCATGGATAACATAAGGTCATACAATAGTGCATTTGCATTTGCATCAGTTGGAGCAAAAATTGCATCTCCTCCTGGATATGGTCCATACTGTTTCAGAATTCATGGTCAAATTTACCACAGAGCTGGAACATTACACCCTGAAGAGGGAGAACCACGAGTATACGCACAATTATATATCTTAGACCCTGACGAGGCCAATAATCGTAGGCTTAATGAACCAGCTAACTCTGCATGTAGAAATCATGTAATGGCAAATTTGTTGGATATTATGAAGGACAACCCTTTTGCTATGGCATACAAAATGTTGCATGAATTCGAGAAAGATGAGAATGCTCGAGCCATACGTGAAGGCCATGCAGTTAGCGAAGCTACTATGGCCATTGTCCAAGACCGGAATCTTGATCAACGCCGATACAATGCGCAAGCATGTAATGAAGTTGCAATTATCTTCAGCAACCTTGACGGGGAGCCCCCTTTTGAACGGGATTTATTAATCCATTTGAGACCTAATGGTGAAAATTCACCAAAAACAAAAAGAATCAGCATTTTGAATAAAAATCTTGATGCTTTAACGTACCCAATCCTTTATCCAAAAGGTGAACAAGGTTGGGGAGAAGACTTGGCACTATTTATTCCAAATCAAACAAATCCTAATGCACATAAAAGGGTAACCTTAAAAATGTACTACTCTTACTTATTCTCAATTCGAGAGACATTTAGCCCAATTCTAAGTGCTGGAAAGCTTACACAGCAGTATTTTGTTGATGCTTATGTAAAAGCTGAAGCCAACGATTTAAATTTTGTTAGGCAAAATCAGAAGCAGTTGAGAGCTGATGATTACGAGTCTTTAGTTGACCATGTAGGATCAGCAGCAGAGCAAGAAGGAATAGTTCCTGGGAAACGAACGATTCTCCCTTCAACCTTTCAAGCTAGCACAAGAAATATGACTCAAAATTATCAAGACGCAATGTCAATGGTACGGAAATTTGGAAAACCAGATTTGTTTATTACAATGACATGTAATCCAAAATGGGTAGAGATTACTGAAAATTTAAAGCACGGTCAAAAACCTGAAAATAGACCAGATTTGGTTTCACGAGTATTCAATCTTAAATTGAAATCACTTCTTGATGATTTACTTAAAAAGGATGTTCTCGGACATATCCAGGCAAAAATTCATGTTATTGAATTTCAAAAGAGAGGCTTGCCTCATGCACACATTTTAGTAATTCTTAATGAAGTGGATAAGCCAAAAACCACAGCTCTTATTGATAAGATTGTTTGCGCAGAAATACCAAATAAGGATACTCATCCAAGATTATTTGATATCGTTACAAAAAACATGATTCATGGACCGTGTGATAAACCCAACTCCAGGTCACCCTGTAAAACCTTAAAAGGCACATGTGAAAAAGAATTTCCTAAGCAATTTCAGGAAGAAACATTTGCAAATTGCAACGGGTATCCTTTATACCGGAGGCGTAGTAAACCCCCAGTTATGACTGATAAAAATATTGAAATTGACAATAGATGGGTAGTGCCATATAACCCATACTTGAGTTTAAAGTATAATTGTCATATTAACGTTGAAGTTTGCGCATCTATTCGAAGCGTTAAATATTTGTTCAAATATGCTTATAAGGGACATGATTGTGCATTGGTTGAACTACAACTAGATGAAATAAAAACACATGTAGACTCAAGATATGTTAGTCCTCCTGAGGCAGCTTGGAGAATTTTTCGACTGCCAATGCAGGACAAAACGCATTCAATAACTAGGTTGAAAGTTGATTTACCAGGTACAAAGCGAGTAACTTTTGATCCAAGTAGAATTCAAGAAGCTATTGACAGAGCAGAAAGTACTGACACTACTTTAACGGCATATTTTAAGCTTAATTGCGAAGACCCTGAAGCAAGGAAATACAAATATTCTGAAATTCCAGAATACTATGTATTTAATAGAACAAACTCTTGGGTGAGACGTAAGGATGGACATAATAATAAGGTGATTGGGCGATTGTATTCAGCAAATATGAAACAAAATAGCGAAAGATATTTTTTGCGACTTCTGCTTCTTCATGTTGCAGGACCCACTAAATATGATGATTTACTGGAATATCAGGGGCATGCACATGCCACATTTTATGAGGCTGCAAAGGCCAGAGGTTTAGTTTCCGATGAAACCGTATGGAATGACACATTAAATGATGCAGCTTATGCTGCAATGCCGAGGCAACTTCGCGAGTTATTTGCTTATATATGCGTATTCGGTGAATCGCCTGATATGTCCAGTTTGTGGGCTGCACACAAAGAAAGCTTGACTGAAGACTTTGCAAGAGTTCATGGACATACATCCAATGAAGATTGTGAAATGTGTGAATCATATGCACTTAGAGATATCTCAGAAACACTGATTACCCATGGTAAAAAATGTTCGAATTACAATTTAAGGGATCCTCCGAGAGATTTACCTTTAAACTTGAACGATTTTGTAAATATTGAAGTCGAGCGTGACCTCGGGGAAAATCTCAAATCAACATTGAATAAAGAACAGCTTCAGGCATTTGAAAAAATTGAAACTGCAATGAATTCCTCAGATGGGACTGAGAAATGTTTTTTCCTTGACGGTCCTGGAGGGAGCGGAAAAACTTATTTGTATAAAACATTTTTGAGCCATGTTAGAGGACAAGGTGAGACAGCTTTACCTGTTGCATCGACAGGTATAGCTGCCAATTTACTGAAAGGGGGTCGAACTTATCACTCCCAATACAAGGTACCTATAAACTTGAATGAAACATCTGTCTCTGGAATAGAGATGACTTCTAAAGATGCAAAAGTCATTCGAGATGCAAAATTATTAATTTGGGATGAAGCCACTATGGCGTCAGCTAATGCATTACATTGCATCGACAGATTGTTGAAAGAAATAATGAAGAGCGATCTTGCATTTGGAGGAAAAGTTTTACTTCTTGGAGGTGACTTTAGGCAAACTTTGCCAATAATACCGCATGCAGATGCAGTGGCAATTGTACAGGCAAGCATCAAATTTAGCCATCTGTGGAGAAAATTTCAGGTTTTAAAACTTGACAGTAATGTCAGATCCACTGATATTGAATATAGCGAATGGCTAATGAAACTTGGTGATGGAGAATTAACTAATGAACATTCACTTGGTGAAAATATAATAGAAATTCCAGAATCAATGTTGGCCTCGGAAAACATTGTAAAGGATATTTTTGGAGATTGTTTAACTCCTGAAAATGTTGAACAATTTTGTAACAGGGCAATTTTATGTCCCACAAACGCAGAGGTGGATAAAATAAATAATCAAGTTTTGCAGATTCTACAAGGTGAATGCAAGACCTATCTAAGTACAGATTCAATTGTAACTGATGAAGACTCTAGCAGAGATGATTATCCTGTAGAATTTTTGAACACCTTGAATCCGTCTGGGTCGTCACCTCATGAATTAAAACTAAAAGTTGGAGCATTAATTATGCTATTAAGAAATCTTAACACTAAGCGTGGGCTATGCAATGGTACACGATTAGTAGTTACAGAATTAAAGCCAAACTTGATTATTGCAAAAGTCCTTACTGGATCTGCTGAAGGAAACTTAGTTTTCATACCCAGAATTGACCTTATAACCGACTCTGACCTTCCATTTCACTTAAAAAGAAGACAGTTTCCTGTTAAATTAGCATTTGCAATGACAATAAATAAATCTCAAGGGCAGACATTAGATAAAGTGGGAATTTATCTCGCAAGCCCTGTATTTGGTCATGGGCAACTATATGTCGCATTTTCAAGAGTTAGACGATCAATTGACGTGAGAGTCCATGTCACTAATACATGTGAACAAGGTAATTTATTGCCTAATTCTAACAAAGTGTTTACAAGGAATGTTGTGTATAAAGACGTACTCCAAAGATAATATGCAAAATAAAAATGCGGCGGGCAATGATTGTAAGACTGAGCCCGCTGCACCAAAAAAACACCATCCAATAAGGATCATGTTTTATTTTTTCAGGGACAAACACTTCCACTACATTATTATATAGATTTCTAGGTGCCCGCTAGACGGGCACTAAAGACTAGTTGTTTTATAAATTCATAATAAAGAGTATAAACTAACCACCAATTATTTAGAAAAAGATTGAACACAGTAATCAGGTGTCGAGTATGTTTGGAAAGCACTATAAAAATTGTTTGGGATACGGAGGAAATTTCACTACTTTTTGCTAAAATTCATTCACATTCTTGATGTATCGATGTCCCGGATCTACTACTGAAGCATCATTCAAGTGATAAACCTATAAAACTGGATTATATTCAGTATTTCGAAAGAACACTATCTGTATAATTGGAATTTCTAGAAAACTTCAATTGGGTCTGGGTGTCGGGGCTCTTATTCTACTAGTTGTAATTCTTATTTGGATACGGGAATGTATCAGGGCTTGCATTGACAAGTGCTTCAATTTACTCTTGGACAGTCTTTGTCCTAGCTGTTGTGACGATGATGCTGACGACGACTCCGTATAGATCTTGTGAAGCGATATTTAACAATTAATTATTATGAGTCAAGAATAAAGTGTTATACTAGCACCGACTATGTAATAATTATCTATTAACTCGGTTTTAAGGCAATTGCAAGCGATTTAGAAAAGTTTTAATAAATTACAGTTTTCATTTTGGTATGAATTGTACAAACATATGCGAAACACGATTCTGTAGTATGGACTTAACATAAAATAACCCAACCGGTTTTAATTGTTTTTGCATAAAATAATTAAATAATGTCAAAATGCATTTTGATTCGATTACATCATGATGTAATCGATTCAAATTAGGGATGACATTATCAAAGGAGGTTATATTTTAAACTTATATAGAAACAATTTCAAGTATTCTTGAAATTATACATTGCATGGTTCGACCATAATTGTCATTAATTGTGGCTGTCCAAATTGCATCTCTTTATTAACGTTACTCTTTTGCATACGCTTATCTTCCATGGAGATTCACATCATTGTTCGCATCTAACACGGGAGCAGAGCAGATCGAGAGGAAAATCGTGTGAACTTTACGATATGTACATATCAGAAATGGGAGACGAAATCTACACTGCGCAATATCTCGAAAGGTGGGAAGCTATTATTAAGGGGATATCAATTTGTGCAGTAAACCTGTTACCAACTGACATAAACCACTTATCAAAATCACCATAGCAACTAATCCTCTGCCAATATGCGGGGCAGGTAAGGTGGAAAAGGAACACACATGCACGAACTGCTTACGGTAATAAATAAACTCGCGCTTTCAAATTTTATTGTAAAATACTCTAAATTATCTAAAAAATTTATTATTGGGAGCGAAATTTGGCAAGCACTGCAACATAGTTCAGAGGTTTATTCTTTATTCTTTTTGTTGAAATTATACATATAGAATTTTTGTACAGCCACATGGTAAATTGATGCTCCTGTTCGCGACGTTTTGATCTGAAGTGTGGTTAACACGGCTGGGTTCAGGTGTGGTCTTGTGTGCAAATTTATTACGTTTTTGTCGAACATCTGTCAGTTGATTGTTCAAGTGGAGTGAACGTAGGAATGGTTATAATTTTTTTTGAATAATTGAAATGGCAAAGGTCGAGTAAAGTTCTTGGTGACAAATCTTTTGAAAAAAATCACGGCGATACTTAAAGGTATGCGGGAAACATTCTAAAATAAATATTTCATATCCTATTTTAGACAGAGATTTTCTAAAATTAATAGTTTCGTGTTTAACTCTTAACATATATATGTCTTAATTTTAGGATATATTCCGCCATCAATAACATCACGATGGATGGAGATGGAGGAAAACCTGGTAAATTTTTTGAAGAAATTATTGTTCTAAAATTTGCGTTAAAAAAACTTAATTTGAGTACTAAAACAATTTCAAGGATTCGGTCAGGATATTTCATTTCCACCACGGGCAACGCCACCACCACGACACGACTTGGAAGATCAATCGTCGGTCGTAGAATTCAGCATGGTGCAACCCTCAAGGAAGGTAAAGCAGGAGAGGAAAAGGGGAAGTTCCAAAGAACTTGATAAAAATGAAGAACAAAAGAAAAGAAGACTTTATGATGAAATCCAGACCCCTAGAAGGGAGACAGTCGCTATTGCACTTCACGAAAATAGTCTCCATAAAAATGTAAATCCGGAGTCAGCAAATAAGGCTTTAAAAATTGAAAATGGGGCTTTAAAAGTGGAAAATAAGGTTTTAAAAGAGAATGACTGCCAACAATCAGGTCAAATCTTAGACCTAATTCTAGAGAAAGCTAGACAAGAGAAAGAAATTCGTAAGTACGCCGAGCGGCTCGGTATTTCATTTGAAACTCTTATTGGGATGGGTACAGGGGGAACGGATGTCGAAATGGCACATTTCCGTCAGTGAGGATGAGGAAGTCTTCGTGTAATTAGTTTCTAGAGTAGAATAGATAATTTGTATTTTTAGTTTTATGTGGCCCTATTTTTAGCTTTGAAATGTTTTACGTAATTTTGGGTAGTTTTGACCACATAGATTTTGAACCTACCAGGAAAATGTTATGATACATTGAATTTTATGTATGAGGCATATATAATAGTCCAGTTGGTACAGTGCACGGTTTATAGGAATTTTAACAACACAGGTTCCGGATTATAACATCTAGCCGATATTTTTTAGGAATATAAAGTGAGTAGGCGATGATGCATTAAATCTTTAAACAGGGTATTGTACACTCTAAATAATCTGACAACATTTTTTTATTTCTTGCTAATGAAGATCGGATATGTCCAAATGTATACCTGTGGTAAATTTATACATAACACAGGCTAGTAATATATACAAAAATTGTTGCCAGATTATTTAGAGTGTAGAAAAACGGCAAACTTAAAACTTTAAAGTAAAGGTATCATATTAAATGAAATTTTAGTTACCCATTTGCAAAGTTAGCAAATGATGATTTTTAAGACTGGTTCCGGTTCAACTAAATTTTCGAAAAGCAAGTCAGCTTTATCTTCGCTATACCATTTATTAATAAAATCAAAAAAAAATCAAAATACTTTTCCTAATTAAAGAAAAACTAATTAAAGAAAAACTAAAAAAATAAGAAAAAAGTTAATTAAAGCTGTTAAATATTTCGCAATTATTTAGGTTTGCCTTCTTATAAAAACAATACGACAACCATGGATAATTCCAACCTTGCTAAAAATTAACACATACGTAGTTCAAATATTTATAATGCTAAATTTATGGTATTCATATGTACAAAGGTGAAAAATACGAAATTTGTGTACATATGTATGTATGTATGTACATACATATGTCGTTTTAAATTAAAAACAATAGCTGTAACCTTACCGACATATCAATGAAAATTTCGCCGAAACCTTGTCATTAAGTACGTTTCAATTTATTTGAATAAATGTAAATCAGACAATAGTATTTATTTTAATTAATTCTAAATGTATCGACATAAAATTAATGCACTTTCAATTGCTAAAAGTAATTAACGAGTCGCACTTTTCAGAACTATAATAACGTACAAATTTACATTTCAACAGTGGAGCTGTCATGGTAAACTGAATTAATTCAATTTGCAAATCCAAAAGTGCAAAAAATCACAAAAAACTTTTGGACTTTGGGAGTATCGATCTCCCTACCTCTCACATGCTAAGCGAGCGCTCTACCATTTGAGCTAAAAGCCCTGCGATATATTTCAAATTAACAATTGATAGCTTTATTACAACCTGATGGAAATTGGTATCTAGATAAGTACTTAAGAAGGGATAGACTGCCTGCTGAACTGACCTGTCTAAAAAGTAAATTGATCACTTTATAATCTTGGGCGAGGCAGTTGTTGTGCAGTGATTGAGTACACGAGAGAATGGGAAGCGTGATGATGCTGTAATAAAACTGGTTCAGTCTGTTATTATGCTTGTAGAGTTGAACGGGCCGACATAATTTCATGCATTTTGCATATAAATATGCATGTAGAAATGCATATCTTGCATGGATTTGCTTGCGATGGACATCCTCTTGCACTTATGCTTGTATGAAGATTAGGTAAAAATTAATGTACATATTCCAAATAAATGTTTACTTGTTTCAGAATCAATGGACACATAACATGTTTACATAGATATTTATGGAATAATTTTATCGTGTGTATTTAAATACAGTGTAATTATCAGTACACTGTTGCTTGATTGCTTTGGTTTTTAGTTAATTACTAAATTATCTATTATCTAATAAAGGCGAATCGATTGCTGATATACTTATTTTTGCTGTTTACCTAGTGAATATAAATTATCATTTTAAAAATGTCTTTATCATTCGATTCACCAGCGAGCATATGAGACTGCCCTTGGAGACATAGCTTTGGAAAAAAGTTTCCGTCATAAAAGTAAAACTTGCCACAAAAAGTACCACCCCACAGAGGATGAACAGCGTAGAAATTGCTCCATCTAATCCAAATGGTGTTGCCATCTCAGTTTTCAATTTCATGACAGGAGTTCGATGTAAACTTTTTTGATATATTTCCTCTTTTCGTAGCCGTCCATATATTCCTGTTTCAATGGCAGCCTTAAAATATTTGGGCAATTTCGATATCCCTCGGTCAGTAAATTGCCAACCGAAACTTATCTTTTCCAAGATATCTTTCCCCTTGTAAAATTTTCTTGTTGGATAATGCCTCTCCAAAAACTGAAATTCGGCTTCAACTACTCCCGATTTGGCAATGAAAACTGACTTCCCGCAATCGATTAACTCGTTTTCTATACTATGTTGCAATTGTATCGCCGTCTGGTTATGATTAGAGTACCGAAAACCTCTCGGGTGGTGGGTGTGTTGTGGATCTAGAAAATTAAATGATCGAAGGGCCTGTTTACTAAATATATTTGCTTCCATTTGCAATATAGTGTCACCCCTTAAAGACAGGATAATATACTCCACAAACTCAGGATATTTGGAATAACCTGACACATACTGTCGTGGTAACGAAAGCAAGTGGAAACATTCATTTGACGAGAAAGGGTTGTCAAGTTCTTTGACTTGATATGTATCAAAGGAATAATCAGTATTGTTCACGTAATTTAGTTCTAACATATACAACATCAAAAAATGCCAAGCAATCCTATCATATATTGGCTTTGATATTTCTTCCCTTGGGTCAATCATGGCTAAGTGATTGTTTGATTTCCCCGCGTAGGCTTGCAACCTTTTAGCCATTTTGGGTATATCAATCGTGTTCAGTTTATCACAAAGGAGGTGTTCAAAGAAACTAGGGCGCTGAGTGGCAAAGGGCGAGTTAAGTTCTGATATCATAATTCCATTATAACAATTTGTAAGAACGACGGATACAATACACCACAAACCAAGGATTACGCGAAAGAACCAGTTTCGTCGAATTTTTAAAGGTAGATGGCCACACTCTTCAAAAATCGTGGCAAGAACAAATAACCATGGGGCGAAGTGAATCTTTCGATAACCTGCGAAATATTGATAGGCTGTCGTGCTTATAATGATTGCTATCAGCGAGAAAACCAACGTCATCCATAGCAATTTTTTAAATGGTGAAATGTACAACTTTAAAGAAATGTACTCTTCTCGATAACACGTTAAAAATTCATACCCTGAAGTTTCTGTAGTTACAGCGGTAACAGTTTCATCTGATTCTACAGGAGCTGATTCTATAATTAGTTTGGATTTATAGTGGCAGACGGTTTTAGAATTTAATGTTTCGTTTGCAGCAAGGAATATAATTCTCAAAATATTTTCTGACTTGAAATAATTTCCCTTAGCGTCGAACGGATTTTTTATTTCTTGCAGCCAGGATTGGACTAATTTCAATTTGCCGTCATAACACCACTTTGTAGAAGGTAGCACAATACTTTGGACCGTCCGAAATACGTTGGTGGCCCTTTCGGACCTACAAGATAAGTGTTTGTTGAGGTTCGACTTTGGCTTATCTTCATACATTATTGACCAAGTACAAACTTCATGTTGGTTTTCTAGTGAAATGAAAAGTATGGAAAGTTTAAGATGTTGCTGAGCCCAGAAGTATACCTGTCCTAACCTGTTTCTATTTACTTTTGTGGTGACAAATGTCATAACATTATTCCAGCCTGTAATAAACTGTCTTCCAGTCCATTCGGTATAAAACTCGTGGTAATTAAGTGCGATCCATATCCATTTCTCCAAATCTAATGTTGTTCCCGGGTTTGCTTGTCGAACATCAAGATATGAACCTGACAGAAATATAACAAATTTGTTGTTTAGGGCTACGCGTGTTTTGAAAATGTCAATAAACGATATCGCATAAATATTCTCTCGTCGGCACATAATTTTAGTGGGTAGGCTCAAACTGGGCCAATCAATATTGTTAATATTTTCAGCGCCATCGTGTATTATCTGGATATCACAGGGATCTAACTTGTCCAACAAGATGTTGAAAACGTGGAGAGCTTTTGCCTGTAATGAAGTACTAGATGCACACTGGAAGATATAATATAGCGCGATGAAACGAAAGTATACGACTTCTGCCATTTAGGTTTGTTTAGAGACGGAATAGATACTAATATCTCTTCAATAATTTCGTTATTACAGCAAAGCAAAACTACTAGCGAAGTGACATGAGTATGGCTACGACTTTATTTATGTCAATTAAAGATCGTGTCATGCAGAAACGCATGAAGGAGCGATATTGTAAGTATTATTGTGAATAATTTTGGTAGAATTCACCGCCGGTTCTCTTGTTACGAGGTAGATCGAAGCTAAAAAAATCGATAGTTCATTTTGTGCCGAATATGGAAGACCCAAAATTGTAAACGGATGATAGGATTGTCAATAATTACGTAAAATTGTATGTGCCAGACAACAATTTTGTCGTATTTTATATTATTTATTGTTTTTTTATTTTATGCCCTTTGAATAGATCAACATTAAGCGAATAATCTTTGGCACCAATAAGTGTGTGAAGGTATCTAATTAAAAATGTTTGTAAGGAATGTGAAATATGTACCAGTGTATCTCATCTCCATACATATATGAATGTTGAAAATATTCACATTGTGTGTTTTAGTTTCATGTAAATGGTGGATGACCCCATTGGTATGTTGTCCCAGAAATTATATATCTTACTACATAAATAATTAATTACAATTTATGATTTCATATTTGTGTTTATAATAACACCTAACATGTTAAATCAAACTTGACCTGGTTGTCAGATCTGGTCATATATAATGTGAAAATGAAACGAGGTGATGCTTTTATGATACCACTGGAGTGAGTTTGTTGCAAGAAAACCTTATAACAAATGCAGATATTTAAGAATTATAAGTATTACACTAGCAAGTACGAACGTGGAAAATTTACAACCAGGAAAATCAAGTTATAAATCCCACTATCACATATTTATTCAGCTAATTGAACTGTCAATTGGCTTGGCAAGAGATAACAAATTAATGTGCACAATTCAGCATATATATCTTAAATAATTTGAGGAAAAATTGCATCGAAATTATTCCTTGTCACAAATAAAATTAATTAAAATCGTATCAATTTGCACGACGCACCTTGCATGACAACGAGTAATAATTATAAGATAGAATGATGCCTATACCAATCAGCTTCAGATCGATTGTGACATAAAACTTGACCAGACTTACATACATAACGATTATGGGCATTAAATTTCTCCAATTATTTTCCTTCACCGGATTTATTGGTTTTGCGATAGGATTCTCACAGTATGTAGAATTCTATTCGGAACTAGATTATTCAGGAATGCTGCTGCGATTCGATACCAAGGAGGCGGATCTTACGACATATCAACCATTATTACGGGACGTGCGGTCATTTTGTGGGAGAGGACAGTAAGAATAATTTATGTAATAATATATGTCGTTATAGTGTCATTAATTGGGTACAAGGAAGCCATAGATGGCGCTATCGACTCAAATCTTACAATATATATTTAGATACATAACAAAAATCACTGAAACTACTTCTCAGATTATCCTTCCGTTTAGCTATTTATTATTATCTATTTAATTGCGCTTATAATACAATACCTTCTGTTAAAGAAATGTTCGTTTTAACAAATGTCTTAATCAATAATGCACAATTTGTCGTATTCTTTTCTATATACAAGACGCATATCGGTTTAGAAGATAATATACGTAACATATTTCCAGTTGGTATGGCTATGACTCGGTAAACTTCACTGGAAACCCGACATTTGCCAGTTTCCAATACGACGGAGCTGAAGTTTGCGGAACCTTGCGACTTCCCATCACGATTTCGCTAAGATTTCACGGTCCTAGTGAAACAGCCCAACCTACGCTTTCCATCTACTCCGGGAGTGACAAACCACATGGCGGCGTCGAACGCACCTTTACTGGCTATACGGCAAGAAATTTTGGCTTCCTTCCCGCTTCAATAGTGTCAACAGGAGGGGTAAGTTGGACTGTGTTTACCAACAACAATTTCACCGGCAGCGCGACGTGCTTCAAGCGATATTAGAATGTCGAGGGGCACATGGCTAGATTCAATCTGACCGGAATAGAGGTAAGGTCGGCTATCCGGGGTTGTTATGGTAACAATAAGAGCGATCAGCATGACATGTAGATTATTTAAAGAAAATGGATCCTGGCTTCTGCTATATAGTTTTTAATGAGAATAAATTATCTAACATTATTAAAAGGGCGGATTTGTGAAATTAATAAATTGAATATATGCATTGAATTGGGATGTATAGGTCACAGTAATTATTTCGTATTCTCATGCATACGCATAATGGTTTGAATTAATAGGTGGACATTGGTAATTAACAATTCATTCTAAAATTATCTCATGCAACACTCACAACTTTAGAAAGTTGCTGGTGGTAAAATTCGCAACGCTTTTGTAGATTTTCAACTTTTTATAAATACTTTAGAGATTGCAGTCAACCAACATTCTAAGAAATGGTACTCACTGCTTCAGCATTACATATTGGAAAGCATTTGAAATAGAATGGGTAACAAACTGTAGACTAACAAACTTCAAGATTACGACCGTGTTGATTCTCAGTTGGAGTTTCCTCTCGGCAGTCGACGCAACTGCACACTGTGTTTAAGTTTCCTACGAGAATTACTACCTTAATTATTTCTTGTTAGAAAAGTAAATTGCTGATGACTTTTGATTTTGTCCTTGATAATTATAGTTTTCATTAAAATGAGATTCATTTTATTCTAAACAAAAATGTGTTCAATTTGTGTTTTTAGGCTTTGTTTTACATCAGTTTTGTTTTTGTATTTTAGTATTTATTTATAAGGACTAATCAGCAGTGACAATATTGGACAGTTATGCGGTATCTTAGATAAGATATTTTATTAAGTAGAATTTTTTCACAGCAAAAGGGTAGTGCTTAAACGATATGCAGTTGCATTTATCTACACAGTCTACCTCTTGAAATTGTGTATTTTAAAATAAATTAGTTAAGAAATTAAGGATTAAATAAAAAATGATTAGGTATGGCAGATTCATATCCGTTAATGTATTTAGAGCTAATTTTATTCCGGTAAGGTAATGAATGTTAGAATTAAGATATTGGTAATAAGGACATGAATGTATACCAAATTGGTAAAAATTTGATATATGCACAGCAGTGCAGAAAAATATACTTATTGACACCTTTAAGAACTGATATTTTGGTATCTGGAAATGACGTCAAAGTTTTTTAAAAGGATTGCAAATCCTGGCCTATTGCACAAAATGAGTGGAATTACGAAGTGTGCTTTGGTAAAACCATGTTTATTGAATTTATAGAATTTGATAACTAAATAAATGCCACAAATTCAGCTTCAAATATGCAATTTTGTTCTTCGAGACATGAATTATGAGTGATTAGGGTGGACATGAGCAACAGTTAAAATGATAATTTATAATCTATTTCGTTTAAAGTAATCTGGAATGTTTAAAATAATTATGCATTTAAGTATATTCATTTCTTGACAGTGTATTTATTTTTAAAATTGTGTTTATTATTTGTAAATTTTGCAGCAATTTAGTGAATGGAAGAAGCACAAGTTTTCCGGATACCTGCATACTTAAAGCACCGATTAACTACCCACCTTCCTGTTATTGAAGCCTGTAATGTCGACAAACTTCAATAACTTAATTGCAAAGCTGGTTCCACGTACATCCACATTTGCATTTCTAATATAGATATTTGCAAATAATGAGAAGTATTTCATCCTTCTACTCTACTTCTGTGGATTTGTTTAACATAATTTTTCAGAACAAAAGGTATATATTAGAGTCAATTTCTTCTACATTAGAGGACATAAAGGTACATATTTAGAAAATGCTGAATTTACTTTACTTCATAATCTTACATATAACCATCCCTACACATGGTGCAGATTTAATTGACATCATTCACCATAAAATATTTGGCAGCTGTGTCTTCGACATTTTATCGAATTTCGACCATCATTACTTCAAACGAGACAATCTCGACGTTGGTACCATCTTCATACTCGATCGACTAGATTTAGCAGCGCATATATTTCAACGGAATCAGAATGCCCCTGAAGTAAATCTTGTCTCACTATCCCCCCGATATGCGAAACCTTGTCTTATCTTTCTCATCGATATGTACGCAGTTAGATTTTTCCCCTTCTTGGACATTGTCCTGGAGGGAATTTCCTACGCGAATTTGGACCCACACTTCATCCTGCTGCAAACTGATTGGTCCCCACCCAATTTCCTTGCTAGATTTCGACTACGCCCGTACTGGGTATCGTCCGCAATTCTGCTGTGGCATCAACCTACCAAAAATCTGTTTCGGATCTGCGTATCTTGCCGGGAACCGATTCTAATTGACAATCTATCTAAATTTAGCCGCCGTTCGCTAAGAATTGTCCCAAAAATAGAGAAGTCCATATCGTGGTTTATCCATGTTGAAGGCCCCCGTCGACCTCCTCGTCCCGAGATGACCTCTTGCTCGCAGCGCTACTGGAAACTGAATACTCGTTTCACCACCTGTGTCCCGTTCGAGTTAAGTACGTACCTTAACTATTCACTAGAAGACACCGAAAACCACAGGCCGTTAGGATGGGTACATCCTGGCGAGTTGGCCGGGCGAAATATGTACGAGTATAAATTCTTTCACAGGCGGGTGGTAAGGATGAAGCTGCTAAATTATGCGACTGAATACACGGAATATCATTTGGTATTTTACACGGGACGAGGGGGAAGTCTCGACTTCTTGAAGTTGTTTGAACCTCTGGATACCTGGATTTGGGTAGGCCTCGTGCTTACCTTCTTGGCCACGTTGGGATTCGTTTATGCCATGTCGGAAACACGGGGAAGCGTAGGAGACGCGTTGTTCACGGTGTTTTCTGTTTTGTTGGATCAGTCTCAATATGACCCAGAAGAGGCAGGCGCGGGAAAGATATTACGAAACAAGATCACGATCCTAATAACAGCTTGGACGTTAACGCTGTCAACAATTTTGACATGTTACAAGGGAGACCTATTGTCATATTTCGTCCTAGAAACGTTGCCATCAACGCCTGACACGATTGAAGATTTGGTCGCGTCTGACATCCTGATCACGACCAATACTCGGCATTACGGGTACAACAGTGAGATATACTCATCTCTTAAGGATTACGTGTTAAGCCATCTCGCCCAAGGGAACGATTAGCATGGCAAGTTTTATACCACTTTCTCCAAGAAAACGACTCGATATATCGACGATATAGATCAAATTAGACCAAATTAGATGTAGAAAATCCTTGGATATTGCGTAAAAATTTTTTCTATCTATTATAACTAAATTAAAATAATCAATAAAATTAAGTATATAGTAATACTCCAGTACGACAGAAGCAGCTATGAAAAATTGAACTGAAATTTATTAATCTGAATTCAATTGAATTGAATTTTAATTAAAATATGCATATATGAATAGACAATGTAAGTTTCATAAGTCCAAATAATAAATACATACGGTTCATAATTAATAACTATGCACATCTAGAAATTTTCTGACAACAAAAATCTTTGTTCACTGAAATAATTTTATTGAAGCCAGGATATCATTCGTTGTTACAATTTGTTCACTCTGACTTCTAAATATTATGATATACGCTCTTATATTTAGCATCGCAACCCCTGACCAAGGATCTTAATTGCGCCCCCATCAAATCGTAGTCTTCAATGAAACGTGAATTTGTGTAGCAGGTCGAGTTTCCTGTAAAGTCGTCGTTCATAAAAGCAGTCCAATTTGAATGTCCAGTAAAAACTAAGTGTTTAGGAAGAAATCCAAAATTTGTTGCCGCTAAGCCCGTATAGGTTTGTTCGGGTCCACCATGTGTGTTGTAACCGGTGCCGTTATAGATTGAAATAGAGGGCGTTGTGATGTCCAAGGGTCCCTGGTACCGGAGAGACATCATTGTTCTTTGTGTTGTATTCCGGCAGTGCAAATCCTCACCACCGTTATTCAAGAATAATGTATTTCCTGCGCCGTAATTTTCTCCAGCGAAAGCGCGCCAACTATATACCGATAAATTTACAATTTATTTCGAGACCATTTAATAATTATGTTGCAATTTGGCAGTTAGCAAGAGAGAATCGCAAATGGAAGAAATTTTGGAAGAATTTATTATTCAAAGTTTATGCATAAGTTGGATTACAGAGATTGGAATAATAACGTGGTAACGACTTCTACCATGAATAATTCCGGTGCGACTCAGAGTTTTGGCTCTAAATCTCGAACATTGCATTATGTGACCCTCGACGACTTGACTGTAAAAAAACAGCTTTCTAGTTTCAAAAATGCCACCCCCACTTACCCCTGAAGTAGAGACAGTGATAAAAACACTTTCCAAATTGAATTATACATATAGTGCTATAATTAAGTATTGTAAAACCCAGGGATTTTCGGTTTCAAAGAAGGGAATACATAATGTATTGAAAAATATAGGTCAAAAACGACAAGCTCTTATCAATGGACAGTCACTACCACTACAAACACGCATACGTAAAGTGCTAACTCCTACGGTGGTCAGAAAAATCGACCTATTGACCTCGAAAGATAACCCACTGCCACAAAGACAAATTGCAAGAAAGTTGAAGGTGTCTAGATGGACTGTGCAAAGAGGAATTAAAATTTTAGGCAAAACCCGACGAAGAAAATATCGAGTTCATCAGCTGACGGAGAACCACAAAAAAAATCGTCGGCGCACCTGCAAAAACCTTTATTCAAATTATTTGACGAAGAACAAAAGTGAATATTTAGTGTCACTGGACGACGCACTATTTTCACTACAAGACACTAACGGTCAACGTAAAGTTTATTACACAACAAACGACGAAAAAAAATCCCGAAGATTGGGGATCCCTCACGCAGAAAACTTTTGTAAAAAGTTTATGGTAGTGGGTGCAATTAGTGGTCGTGGGATCCTCCCACTTATAAAAGTTCCTCCAAAAGTTAAAATTAGTGCAAGATACTATATAGATAGTGTCTTAAAACCACTTTTAGAAATTCATGTGCCTAAACTTTACGGGAAGGACACAAAAAAAGTTATCGTTCATCATGACGCCGCGTCTTCTCATACCGCAAGATTGACCCAGGAATATGCAAAGGACCTCAAAGAAAGACTTGGAATAAAAATCATTCTGAATAGTGAAATTCCTATCAAATCACCTGATGCAAGTCCCATGGACTTTTTCGGCTTTGGATATTTGAAAAGAAAAACTTTTCTCCGCCGCCCCAAAACTTTTGCAGGAGTTTGGAAAATCCTAAAGGAGGAGTGGAGCAAAGTTGACCTCGCCCTGGTCAAGAAAGTGTACAAAAGTTGGAATCGTCGATGTCGACTTATAGTTCGAGAGAAGGGCTCTCATATAGAAAATACCCGAGATCTTCACTCCAAACCGTTCCGGAGTTATTAAAGGTCAATTTCGTTACCACGTTATGATTCCAGTCTCTGTATATGTACATGGAGCACACAAAATTCCCTAAATTGCAAACTTTAGTGTTAATGTAGAATTCCGAAAATTTATTAACATATAGAGAGCACCGTTAAGAATATGGTTAAGATATATGCTATGCCTAAATTTCTAACCGCTTAAAGCTTATTTTATAAGGACTTTTAAGATTTTATAAGGACTAAGGACTGAATATTTCGTGTTCTTACGATCCTCTAAGGCAGAACGATTTTGCCTCGCTCAAAAAGAACTGGTGTTGGGTGAGATCCGGTTCTTTACTTCGAAATCGGAACGAATTGCCGCCATAGTCAGGTTCCGTGTAGAATGTGAGCTCTTGGATGAAACCGAGACAAAAACTGAGGCAAGTTGCGAAAGCGAGAAATCGGAGCAGCATTGTGATACGGTGTGTTTCTGAGTGTCGACTGAGTACTTTGTTAGATTACATTTTATATAAGCCTCGCATTTCATCATCGGCGAAACTTGAACACTGATTAGACTGGCTACCTGATATAAATTATTCACCTGGTAATCAAAATGAATAATTGATTTGAACTTTTGTGAAATTTGTTATTGAAGCTTTAGTAGATAGTGTATGTTAATTTATCCTGACAGCAAGAGTGATGATGCTACCTACATTGCAATTTATTATTTAATTATTTTTCCCCATCAAGGTCAAACGTAGGGGCAAACAGAGACAAGTGGATATACATACGTATCTGTGAATATCAATAACCCGATCAGTTGCGTTATATGTGGCGCACGTGGTGTCAGACAATGTTGCATCTGGGAGTGTCCTTATCATATCAACTCAACCCAATAAGCGTACGTTCATTTATACTACACTTAGCACTTTTTAAAATTAAGAAAAGACTGCACTTAGCATTATTTAGAATTAACCGACGATATGTGTGTATTGATGCTTAAATTTCCATGGTAAGTTTAATTGAAATGTCATCATTATGGTTTGGGCATTAAAGGCAATTTTGCATGTAAAGCAGTGTTCCGGAAATTCACACTTTTGTGGATTTTTCACATCACACTGGGAATAACTGTGAAAAGTGGGAAAAACTGTGAAAAACCGGGAAAATTGGAAAAAACTGTGAAAATGCCAATCAATGGCATTTTGCAAAGCCAAAACGCCTGATATTTTTATTTACTCGTCCGACTAACGTAAATTTGAAAATTTTCATGAAAATTTCACAAAAAATGGTTAATATTTACATGCATACATACTGATTAATTGTTAATATATCTAAAGATACCTTTTTTGAATCCATATTGAAAAGTAACTGTTCAATCTACATCATTAGTAGTAAAAAATGTCTATGCCAATCTCAAGGAAACAGATCAATTCATGAATTTCACTCTTGCAAGATGCTATTTAATATATGGCTATTTATTGTTATTTTCCGTATATTAAAAGTAATTCGCAGAGTTTCAATTATTCATTAAAATACACATCTCATAAAAAAAGCTGACTACGCAGGAGTCGTACATTACCTAACCTTACCGTAGATTTTTAAAAGCCAGTTAGCCCAAATTTAGTCACATATTATAGAAAATAAATCTCCTCTAGCTCTTGACCTGCTGGAGGAGATCCCAAAATCGCTGCGACATTCCCTCGCTGCACAGCGATACTCATCCTTTGAAGGAGGAAAGACGTTGCCCTCCTCTCCCCCGTGGTGGAGGCGATCCTTGATCCGATTTCTTTAATAAGGGACATGCCCTCTTTGCCCCATACTCCCATCGTCTCAATTGCTACAGGGACAAAGAGGAACCTGTCCTGAAGCAATTCATATTTCTTCTTCTTAGCATCCTCCGCCTTCTCTGCTGCTGCGCCGGGATGGATGCATGTTTGCGGAAGGTGAGATGGTGCAAAGGTGTCGGCGCATGTAAAGTCCCATACTAACTGTCTCTATCTGGCCCATGGGACTAACGTGAGGCCATCAGGATGCTTTCCGTCTTGGCGTGAGCAACCTGGTGGTTCCTTGACGGTGGGGACTCCCGCTGACCGGAGTGCTCTCGCAATCACATCATTGGCGGCTGCATGACGAGAAAGCCGCCCAGAACTACTTCTGCAGCTAAGGCCATGATAGCCTCGTGACGAAACTTCTACCCCACATGGGCACTTGTGGGGGTGACAAATGCTGCACCCAAGACGTAAGGCACATGCAACACGGATCGTCTCATTAGGGAGTAGTGTCCCAAGTTGTGGAGATGGGACAGCGTTGACCCACGCCCCAACGCTCGGGTGGCCCATGGCGATGAGGCGAGCCTTGTCTTCAGGTGTGGGTGCCCAATTCTTTAGGTGGGTGTTAAAAGTAGTTGATGTAATTATTTAAGAAGAATATTTGTCATTATTATTATTGTATGAAAATGTATGAAAATTTAATGTATGAGTGAAAATGGAGACATTGGCTCCATCTTTGTAGTGTAAGTGGGGATATGTGAGAAGTGGGAGAGAGCATGCCGTTTTCTCCGCAGTAGCAAGTAGGAAGTAAGGCAGAGAGGAAGTCGAGATCAGAGAGAATTTTAGAGTAGAAATTTATTTCCTTTTGGTTGACAATTATCCGTAAAATTGTTTGTTTATGAATAAATAGATTTGAATTAGTACACAATACGACTCAGTACAATTATTCTCCATAAAGTCTTTATTTTGAGTAACGAAAAGGACATAGAAACACGTCACTTGCGACACATTGTAGAAGAAGCTGGTTCCGGGTAGGGATTGCATTGCTTTCTACAGTGGGTTACCACCGCCTCCTGCTGCGGTAGTTCCCAGGCCGCTTGGCTGCCTCGACTTTCTGGTGGGGGTGGTTCGGTGGTGCCCATGGGGTCCCACCTCTCTTCTCCCTCGAAAATAGCGGTGTCAGTGCCATGGAGGTATGGCGGAAGGAGGCGTTCGACAAGGGGTAAGGCGCTGTAGGCAGACGCTAAAAAGCACGGAATCGCCACGTCTACAGCGTGTCTTACCCCAAGGCCTCCTTCCTTGACGAGGAGGGAAGACTGGAGCCAGGATTGCGGCGTTAGGGAACAGTTGAGGATTCCCTCCATGGCATCGTATTTAATATAAATATGCATATGTGCTGATCCATCTTAATCACTTATTTATTATAAATGAACTTGTGATTAATAGTTTAATAATCAAGTCTAATTAATCCATAAAATATTATGTAGTAGATTCTATTTTTAGAAAACGAATTGATTAATTTTATGTGATTAATTAAGACAAATTATATAACAGTTTTACATGTGCAACGTGTCTCGTATTACCCCAATTGGATTTTCACAGTTCTCACAGTTATTCACAGTAAGGTCTGGTGGTAATTAACGGTAATTACCGTTAATTACCACAGTGAATTACCATTTGGTAATTACCACCCGGAACCCTGATGCAAAGCTTATGGTGAACTGGCTTTAATTTTAATGCATAGACCATTGATGGTTATGTATTGTGCTTATCTAATCTGAACGCAAATTTATGACCTGGAGATAAGTGAGTAACGACTTCAAATCATGCTTCAAACGATACGAAATTAATGACGAGAATAACAATGAATTTTTTATAAACCGCAATTAGAAGTTACTTATAATAAATTTGTGGAAAAATACATTCACACTCATTGGAGGGCTCTGTGATCTCATCCATCTAAAACTGGAACTCAAAAAATTAATTCTTTACATGTACATTGTAAAAAAGTTGATCCAATTTATTTATCTGAGTATTGTATATCACGTAATGTACGCAATTAATTATAGCTATATTTTGGCCATAACTGGATTGCGTAAGCACCAAGTTATTCCCCAGTTCAAGTGGTTAGTTGCGAACTTACTATTAAACTAATCTGACTTTGACATCTCAATATGGGTAATTCTTAATGTAGTGGATGATAAAATTTTGCCAACATTTTAGGATGATTGTTATATAATGGACACTGATAAGAAATTACTTATTATTAGTATGGCTTGGGTGGCGTCACCTAATTAGAATGTCAAATTTATTTGTATTGGTGAGTATATACTAATAATTCCACTGTTGGGTAAAAATTATTGAACTGCTAATCAAATTCAATCAATCAATTCGGTTTTATTATACGAAATTGCCACAACCCTCATCGTTAGATACATTAATACGGCCTATGTAAATATGTTGCTTGAGCACCAATAAAGCATTAATTAGTCAAAAGTTTGGAACTGTTAATCAAATTAATTCCATGTAATGCTACAAATATAAAAGGTTTAAACATTGGTCAATTTAAAAAAATGCAAACTGCAGACAAAACGATAAACAAGTGAACTTGTTAAAATTGCATGACCAACTATTGCACTTTATATAATAAATGCAACAATATGACAATATTTTTTAATACACATTTGCATAATTTGGTACTTAACTAATTCAATTTCTACAGTTTACCATTTAATAGTAAAGTCGTTGTGCATCTAACCGTATAACACGGTAGTTTGTAGTGGTTCAATGTATTAAATATACAATGTTAAATTCTGAATAACAAATTGGTAATGTTTATAATTGCACATAAATAATTTGGTTACGATAAACTTTTGTTTATTCACTAATTTTATAAAGACAAACATATCATTCTTGGATAGGTACATACATCCCATAACGATTCCTCTACATCATACCACCCGATCAAATGTATGTTTAGCAGCATCACATCCCTTGACTAACGATCTTATCTCACTTCCGAACAAATTTATATCTCGTATTGAATTCGTGGTTGTGAAGCAGGTCCCGTTTCCGGTAAAATCATCGTTCACAAAACCAATCCAGCTAGACCGTCCCGTAAGAACTAAGTGTTTAGGAAGAAATCCAAAATTTGTTGCCGCTAAGCCCGTATAGGTGCGCTCGGTTCCACCATAGCCGCTGTCATCTGTCCCGCTGTTGATGGTAATAGCGGGTGTTGCGACGTCCAAAGGTCCCTGATGTCGTAGAGACATTGTTGGGAAAACTGTTACGTTCCAGCAAACCAAGGTACTGTATTGCAATCCCAATGTGACTTGACCGGTGTAGTTTGCTCCGGCAAAAGTGATCCAGCTAAAAGAGAAACAAATTATGGTGAGAGTGTGCAATAAGTGCTCGCAACGTGGCGTACACTTCATATGCTTACAATCCTTTCAGGCACATCGATTTTGCCTCCCTCAAGAAGAACTGGTGTTGGGTGAGATCCGGTTCTTTACTTCGAAATCGGAACGCATTGCCGCCATAGTCAGGTTCCGTGTAGAATGTGAGTTCTTGGATGAAACCGCAAGTTGCGAAAGCGATACGGTGTGTTTCTGAGTGTCGACTGAGTACTTTGGTCAAAATAGTTACCAATATTAATCACATGGTGATTGATATTGGTAATTGATTTAAATTTTTATGACATTTGGTATTCAAACTTGCGTGTTAACAGAGAAGTGTACGTAAAAAACCTGGATCAGAATGGTGATGCTTCTTATGTATGCAGGAACTTCTGATTATTTTTTCTCCATTAAGGCAAATGTATTTATTATGGCAAAATGAGAGAAATGGATTAAATATTAATTTACAATTAGTATTTAATTCTTGCCTGCAATTTATGTAATGTGGTAAGCTAAAGACGTAATTCTTCTCAACTTGAATAACTAAATACAAGAATGCATAAAATGCTAAAACTTAATTTTTCGAGCATGTTTTCTGCAATGCTAGAATTTATAACTAAGTTATAGTGTTTTTTTAATCCACGACTGAGCTGGTATTATCAATTAAATTGAAATGTCAACCATAATAGGTTAATCTCTTATGAAACGTGCTAATCTAATCTAAATCCAAATTTGCATACTTTTGATAATTGAGTGATGAATTAGTTGACAAAGTGGCAAGATATCAAGTGAACCTTTTAGAGAAATAGAAAGAGAAATTACATGATTGGAATGTCCACAATATTCACATAAACGGCAAAAATAGGGAGAACCTCAGTAAATTTCTAAGCAGGTCGGAATGAGAAATTTGTATTTAATGATTATTAAACGAAATTTTATTATCAAGAGTAAAGCAGTGTATTCGCAGAGTTAGTATATTGTTTGACAATTCAAAATTATTGAAATACTGACTACAAAGGAGTCGAACATTAGAAATCCTAACCTTAATTTTTAAAAACCTATATATCATGTCGCATATTATTAAATCGCATGTACATATGTAGAGAATCACTAATCTTGATAAAGTTGTAAGTATAGATTTGATTGATTATTTTATTTTCTTAACTTCATCTATTAAGATAAGTAATATCTACGCGTCAACAACACGTAAGCTCGTTTTTCTGATCAAAACGATTGTAATGCTTACCCCATTTAAAGCCTACATTTCGAATTATTTGCAAGAAACTAACT
This sequence comes from Folsomia candida, assembly GCF_002217175.1. Taxonomy (NCBI): domain Eukaryota; kingdom Metazoa; phylum Arthropoda; class Collembola; order Entomobryomorpha; family Isotomidae; genus Folsomia; species Folsomia candida. The sequence continues at coordinate 9,082,477 of NW_019091197.1, read as the reverse complement.
GTGCATTTGGTCTGAGCAGTAAATAAAATAATGATATATTTTCATATGATCAATGTATAAGCGGTGCTCATTATACACAATTCTTGCTGAAAAATTTACCAATCATACTGACTGTTCTGCCCACTTAAAAGTGTAATGATTTAGTTAATAAACAAAACAATTTACTACCCACCTTCCGGTTATTATCAAAAGAGAATTTTCGGAAATTTTAAAACCACAAGCGCCACGACATCTTCGCCAATTTCATCCTCGCTAAATCCCACGGTGGAAACTGAATCGCCAAAAAAAGAAGATGATTTTGCCTACAATCAAGTTTCAAAGGGGAGAGATCATTACTAAATTAATTTTTAATTGTGAAAAACGTTAATAAATATAAATTTGCAGCTATTTACTTTCTCAACAGCAATATTTCTTAAGACCTTTAAAACATTATGTCATCCGTAAAACTATTGTTGACCATGCGATTAATCATCACTGGAAATACTTTATTTGCAAACTTCTCACTAGCACGAAAGCACTTTATTTTTGCATAATTTATTATTTACTTGTACTTCAGGAGAATATATCTTCATGAGTCCGATCTACATAAGTTGATGCAGTGTTTCGCCTGGCTAAAATCACTGTAAACAATGTATTGTCCAAAAGCTGTCAGGGGAGTCAAAAAGTGTGCTAAATCTTAAAAAGTGGATAATTGGGCAAATGGAGATGCAGCAACATGCCCCATCGAAAAATTTTGGACATTCCACGATTGACATATTTGGACATTCCCAGTGTCCAACATACTTCTTGGACGTCCAAAGCGAGAAACTACATGCATGTGCACTTATTCCCGTATTCCCAAAGTCAGCTTGAGTTTTTCATACATATGTGTGTATTGCAAATCAAACTAAAGTCATATTTCATCAACAATATTAATCTATTTATAAAATTAGAAATTTCAAAATCCTGTTTTACCGCCATTTTAAAATGTGAAATTCAAATTGTTGCCAGTGAGGTTGAACCTCAATGAAATCTTCACGATACGATCTGGCCTCGTCTCATTATTAGGCGATTATGTTCATATAAGCCCCTCAAGCGACATAATTATAATGGAAAACTGTCAAAATGTCTATATTCTTTTAGACAAATTTCAAATGTACATCACATGAATAAATAAATAAAAACATTGAACGAAATGTCACGCAAGATTTCGTTCAAGTAGAAAACACTAAAATATTAAAACACACAACCAAAATCATGCTGAAGTAAAGGCAATAATTAATTGATTTCTGTTATTGATCCATTTCCAACACTCCAAACATTCTTCTTTGCATCTAACTTTTACGTCGAACGGTTTACATTCCTTTAAAAACCTTACCTTTAAAAATGATCCCAAAAGGAATTATCCTGCTAATGTGTCTCGCATTCGCAGATTCTCACACTAACTCACTTATACGAAGCCAAATATCTCGATATCTCAAAAACCTGACCAGTGTCGACTTGCAAATTGTTCACGATGGAGTGGACATTGAAAATTACGATATTCCCGCAAAAGTTATTTACCTCCCTCAATATAAAAATTTCGATGTAAATCCATACATCGATAATCTAAATCACCATTCAATTCCAGCAGTTAGCACACTATCATTCCGAACTGGACAACATCAATTCGTTTTCCTATTGTCAAAAAGATTAACCGGACCTGCACCAACAAAAAAATTCGAACCTACCACTAAACCGGTAGATATCCTTAAGTCGATTCATATCACGGCTTCAAGACACATTTACCATCTTCACACCGACACTCTCAACAACACTCTAGTAGTACCATCGTACCACTCTAGCGTAAACTCCTTCATAATACTGCTCACAACTTGGCGGAAGAAAAATTTAAAAAAGTTACGTGTGTCACTGCCTTTTGAATATAATCATTATATTTTCCTCATTTCATACTTTACAAAGGGTAACAAGAAGAATAAAATTTGCGGTTTTTATACGGCCTTGCAAAGCTACAAGTACCCGCGAAAATGGAAAGAGTGTCGAGAAATTAGTAACTGGGAAAAACGGATCGAGACATTGATCAGCTGGCAAAACCAATGGTGCGTTGTGCTACCTTATCGAACCAGATGGAAAAATGTGAGATACAAAAATTCCGCTAAAATATCGATTAACCCGTTCGATCGAGGCAATATCTTTCGAATGGAGGACTGGGTTGGTGTTGCCTTCCCAAAACTTAACTTGGAGTTCCTGTATGGCTCATCATATTCGTGTCGTAATTCACCCCAGCTGGTGTTCGATTATGGTCTTAATGATTATGCGTTTCTACGAAGTCAAGTTAACTTGGATCGTCCACCAGATATTCCCATCATCACGAAAAATGGAGGATTCCGCTATTTGACCTTTTACTCTGAGCAATATCAATCCTTCCAGATTTACATCGCACCATTTCAACCCGAACTTTGGTTTGCACTTCTTGTCACGGTGCTTGTCTTGATTTCTGTATACCAATATTTTGCTTCGCATGCGCTAGTTTCCTTTCCAGGATGGCTCACGATACTTGCAACAATATTTGAAGAATCCAGCCATATTCCGCAAGAAATTGAACGAAAGATCTATTTTCGCTTTACCTTTGGCTTTTGGTGTTTGATGTCTGTAATTCTTACAAACTGTTACAACGGATTAATGATTTCCGAACTTAATGCTCCACTTCCTGCCTTTGTACCAGAGACGTTTAAAGATCTAGTATGTACCAAGGTGTCAGCTGATACAACTGATAAACATTTAATCGTGTTTAGTAATTCTGCTGATAAATCAACACATGCTATAGATAAAGACCTCACTGTTGCACAAGAAAAAATATCGTATATGCTACTCTTACCGATCGAAAAATTTAACTTGCCTGATAACCCATATAGGAACGACAATTGTTTCAATCTATATTCGGCACCTCGAGTAACACAAATTGTAGAAATGACTGATGGTTTTCCTGAGTTTTTTCAATTTCTTTTAAATTTTTTCCTTGTTCTACCCGATAAAAAAAGTTGGACTGAAAATGTATATCTTAAGTAAAAATATAATCTACTCTTCAACCTGTTTCTACCAGAGCATTCTCATTATCCAAGTAACTTTAATGTGACGGGCTCGGTAGAGACAGGATACATGAATGTCACCGATTCCCAACAGACAATCCAATCAGAACTTATTAAGTGTGGAAAGACCGCTTTTATAGCTGATTCAAATATCATTGAAACCGAGATGAACTTCCTGTCTGTGAAATACCCTTGGCATAAATTTTACAAAGGGAAGGATGTTCTCGAGATGTCAATGATTGGCGTAGTGTTTCGATATACCGGATTATCTAAAGTTCCGAGAAGTTATAAATCTCTGGTGGAGACTGGAATTCATGGGCGCGTTGAGCAGGAATTAATTGAGAGGGATTCCCTACTTCGGAAATCTACAAGTAATGGGGAAAATATCAGGAGAATCGATGTAGAAGAACGTCTTGGATTGGGAGGAATGCTTTCGACATTTTTTATAGTTTGGGGCGTATCAATAGGTGTCACTTTACCCCCGTTTGTATTCGAAGTCAGACATGTCATCTGGTATGGAATGAGGTGTGCACTTTACTCGATGTATTTCAAAGTAGTGAAGATGCACAGAAAAGTTATACGTTTAGATAAAGCAAAAGTTCAAAACGTTCTCCCGGTAGAGGATAGTTTTTGCAGACAAATATTTACATATTTACCATAATATATACATGCTATGAGTTTAACTGCTTGTATTATTTACTTTTTTATGCTTAAATATAAAATTAAATGTAGATCGCGTATAATATCGAATATACTTTAACTACAAATTTTGTGTCGTGCATAACAAACACTTTCTGTATCATACATGTATGAAAATTCCAATAAGTGTGACTATCAGAGCCGTATTGACCATGTTGCCAGGTGAAGGTCCACAACAGGGCCGGGCCCCGAAGGGGCCGGGCCTTCGCTGGACTATTCCTGCATATGTAGAAAATTATATATTTTTAAATATTTTTTTGTGATGACAAAAGCAAAAAAGTGACGTTCAACGTGTTAATTTGGCGTTTTGTTTTTACTTGCTAAAAATTTATTTAAATATGTTATGCCATGATTATTATAAGCACAACCCCAACTTTGTTAATAATGTCTCAATTGTGCATATAAATTTCAAACATCTTGATAAATCGAATATTATAGATAAATATGTATATTTGAAATAAATATTTTAAAAAGGTAATTACATTTATTTTAATTAAACAATTCAAGTGTCGTTGGATGAAATTTATTTTGTATAATCAACTGACAACTCCAATTTTGTGCAAATAACCGACTGAGCTGTATTAGGCAGCGTTAACCCATATAGTGTTTTCGAACGCTCGTAGCGCAAATCCGCTAGCGAATCGTCTGTAATGTTTTCTCGCTGGATATCTGCAAATGAAGAGAGCAAGACTCATCTCGGCTCAATTGAAATGTGGGAATCTTTTAGAATAATTTAGAAAATAAGTCTTCCATTTTCTCAATTTCAACAGAAGCAGCTCAGACCCAAATTTAACACTGGAGGAACGTACTGCGAGGAATTTGGGATGCTGTTCTTTATCTGTCAAAAAATAGCCTAGCGTTCCGTGGATCCGGCGATGACATTCATGACTTGAACTGCGGTAACTTTCTCAACTTTATCAAACTTTTAGCAAAATATTACACACCATTATCTGTTCATGTCGAAAATCTTGGAAGGAAGACAACCACTTATCTAAGTCCTACATCTCAGAACCAATTTATTCAACTTTGTTGAAGCACTGTCCGTACAGCAATCTTGGGAAAAATTAGGTATGTAAAATATTTTTCTGAATATCTCCTTCGTTCGACTTTAGCGCTGATGTATCGACCGCAGCATTAAGCAGATAACGGGGATATGCTGAACTACAAATTCATTCTGGTGCTTACCATTTGGAAACAAATCCTTTTCCAAATCAACACGTGTAGTGTCAAACTTCAAAATATGAAGACATCAACCGCGCTCAGAAACAACTAAACATTCTTCTGGAGTGGTTCAAGGAATTTAAGGTTAGCGGGTTCAGAAATTTAATAAATTTGGCTGACAAGCTTGCGGGGATCTAAAGGTGGATAGGAGTAGCGGGTTTGAGGACATTCGGCGTGGGAGAGGATTAAACCCAAAGTAGTTGGATTCTGACGAATACCAAAACGCTATAGGAACAACTAGTCTAGCACGATTCCGTGAGAAATTTTTCGAAAAATTAATAGACCAATTGATATTTGAAATAATCCAGAGGTTTATTGCTTTATAAAAATGCATGGATCATTTTGGGTTCTTGTGGGGCTTGAAATTATCAAATTTAGAACATAATGAAAAGGGAAGATTAATCATGGACTTATGCGAAAAATATCCAAATTATCTTAATTCCATTGGCTTCACCAATGAACTGGAAACGCTTCCCATGGTGCTGAAAACGTTTGGAACTCAGACCGAGACGCTGGACAAGATGGAACAACATGAAATCCTCTAAATCATTTACTCTAACGGATTGGATTCTGCGTACCCCAATATTGGATCGGAATTACGGATCTTCCAGACGATACCTGTATCTGTGCCCAACAATGAGCGCGCCTTCTCGAAACTAAAGATTATTAAAAATGTTCTCCGATCTAGTATGGGGCAAGAACTGTTGACACATGTAGGAATATTATCCATTGAACGAGAAGCCGTAGATGAAATTGATTTCGACAATATTATTGACATTTCGGCAAAACAAAAATGTAAAGCCCAAATTATTTAATTAGCTAGTACCACTGGAACACGTATCCTTAAAAATCAATTGCTTCTTGGTTTCGTCCTTCGTCCCGTCGGTCGCCGTCGGTTTCTCTTCTTCCAGGAACACGACTCGCCTCCATTGCTAGGGACACGTAACCAGCAACAAGTGGTGAGTCTGATTAATTCTCAACGGAAAATTCTACATTTCGTTTTGGAAAGTTTTTTGCAATTTTTTTGCCAAGACGAGGTAAGACCTTGACTTATATCTAGCCTGCAATTGTATATGCATGAGGGAGTTGTGAATATTTGGAACTTCTGAACCTGGCACAGTTTGGAATTTGATTTTTTAATTATGACGTCATTATAATTTTTTATGTAGAGTAAATTAATTAATTTTTGATTTTTCTAAATTAAATATTCCAAATACAAGTTAATTAAATTTCCAGACTTAATTTATCAATTAAGCTTAGGATTAATTAAGTAATTGTGCATTAAATTATTTAATTATACATTTGAATAAATCCGCATAATTAGTTAAATTACAATATAATTTAAAAGATTTTTAGCACATTTAGGTATCTACGTAGGAAATAATGTCATGAATATTTGCTAATTTTTCCACATTTTAGATTACACTTTCTGTCTAAAATGGCGAGCAGCGACCACCTCGACCTCGCCGCCGTTCTGGAATGTCCCGTCTGCCTGGAAATCTTTCCGGGTCGAATTCACCAGTGCAAAAACGAGCACAGCATCTGCCACGAGCACGTCCCCAACTTGGCAAACTGCCCCGTCTGCAGGATTTCATATTTGGAGGGATCTTCGCGAAATCTCCTCGCAGAAACGATCGCTCAAAGCGAGCGAGCACGCATCAGGAGGGAGGAAGCGGCTGAACGGGAAGAAATGGAAAAACAGCGGTATGCCCGCGATCTGGCGGAATTTTATGGAACTTTGCGATTCTCGCCACAGGTGGCGGGATCTTCGCAAAATTCGGGATATTCTCAAAATTCAGGATCATCGCGAAATTCAGCATATTCACAAAATTCGCAAAATAATCACCATTATGAAAATGACCACTTATACTCGCGAAATCCCAGAAATGCTCCAGTGGACAGCAACTCCGAGAATCTTGGCAGCTATTCCGCTACAACAGATTATTCCTCGAGCCGCCCCCATGATCAGAGGCATTTGCAAGATTTGCAAAATCACACATACACCGAGACGAGCATTTTTCCCTACATGCCGTCCGATTTGCACTACCCCACCTTCGCCCTTCCCCCGACCTACTTCAACAATCATATCCTCTCCCAAAGTTTCACTCTTGGCCCGAAACCAATCATCACGACCACCAGGTCTTTGCTGGGACCAAACTATGAAAATCATGTAAGTACCGGGTTTCGTTTTACTAATTAAAAAACATTTTAGGCACGGTGAGTGGTCAAAAGTGTCAAAATTTGTGGACCATTCAAAATTCATAATGACGTGTCTCTTAGCCCAACCTCGTATTTTAGACACCTCAGTTTGGAAAAGTTATTTTTGAAATGTGGCACTTGGTTATTGAATTCACTTTTGTATTTTATTTATCATAACTGCCGCAAAAATATTAATTTTCAAATTCCAAATTTTTTCGACAGCCGTCATCTTCATCCAACTTTCCACCCTCTACAAAACACCCGTGCTATTACCACTGCACGTATTTCGCGGAAGGTTGTCCCGCCAAGAAACCGTCCCACCCAGGGATACTTGGACATGAAGAATTTTGTAATTTCAGGTACGCAAGTTCGATTTCGTTCAGCGATTCGTGAAAATAAACATATCTCACTTTCTTCTCGTTTTCAGACCGATATCTTGCCACTTTCCGGTCGAGGGGTGTCACAATGTCAAAATTCAGTTCGGCCAGTACATCCGGCATTTAATGGAAAGTCACGAAGTGGAAAAATGCTTTGGAGATTCACACCGGCACAGGTTTGTGGTGCCACGGAACGGTGACAGACTAGTTCCAGGTGGGCCGTATTTTTTAAATCGATATTTAAATCTTAAAAAAAATTCAAAAAACTAAATCAGGCGCCATTAATTTTATTTCATAAAGTAACACCGGGCACGGTGATAATTTTCCTTATAAAATTCATAGCCCTAATCCACATTGCAGTGCTTTTCTCTCCTCTTGCCCCAATCACACCGCGAAAGATTATTAGGAATTTACTTTTATTACTAAATTTGAATTTCCCACATTTTTAGACGGAAGTGCAAACATGTTCGTGATGTTCTCCGAGAATAAAAACTTCTTAGTTCGCGCCGTCCAATGGGGTGAACATATCTACGTCTGGGTCGCATATCACGGAGACTTGCGCCAATTCTCGGACACTTATCGGGCAGAAATCACACTCCTCTTGACAAATGAGGACGAACCACGCGGAAACCAGGGAGATTATCGCGGCGCCAGGGGTGGTGATGATAACGACAGTGTCGTCATTATTGACGACGACCAAGAAACTGGACAGGATGGCGAGTCTGAATCTGAGGAGGAAAGTGAAGCAGAAAGCGACAACTATCTGGTAACCAGATCTTCTTGTATTTTAAATAATTTAAGAAAATTCATCTCTCAATTTTCAAAAAGTTCAAAATTTCCAACATCCCGCCATTTTTTCCCTTAAATTTAGCCCACAAACAACCCCCAGTTTTCCGGTCGCATCGCTACATCAGCCCGAATCACTTTAGGGGAGTTGGCTGGAAGCGGCAACTATTTGAAATTACCGGTCAGTCAGGTTCGCGAAAATCTCAGTGTTATTACACTCCGTCCAAATCAGTTCTTGGAATGCTGGACAATTCACGTCTTAATTTATCATGGAAATAACTAAGCAGCTGAAATTATTTACCCTTATTACTGAGTATTCCTTGGTCTTTACCGTCCTGAATGAATTTCATCATATCAATATTCAATTATACAATTATAAATTATATATGTAACTCATTCCAATTATACAAAATTGCATGCATCTATATATCATGAATTCATTAATTACATTTTTTAGATATCTTGGGCAGTATTCTTAAAGAAATCGCTACAAACAAATTTCAATTGTTTTCCACTAATAATTTATACATACATATGTTTCAAATTAATATGTTTCCAAGAAATATGTACGATCCACCCAAGAATCTCCGGCTTGCCACGATTGAACTATATCTGTCAATTTGTACTTTTTTGGCGGGGTGAACTTTTTGGGGCGGGGTGAACTTTTTGTGGTGGCCGCAGACTATTCAGAAATAGATGTAGTCCAACCAGGTCCGGTAGCATATTAAAGGCTAATTGCCAATTAAATATTTGTCTTTTTACCACAATAATTTTTTTCTTCTCCCGCTTCACATTTTGTTGTAAATCGCTTGGTATTTAATAAATAAAAATAAGTTTAACTGATTTCACTGTAGCCATATTATTTTATAAGCACCCTTCCCATCCATGCCATACACATTCTCGCTATAATAATTCTATGATAATGTTCATTCCTGTCGTGCAGTTTACCGACGTCACAAACTAATTAACTTCTCACCACCTTGACAATGGAGAAGATAAGATAATTCGCAACGTTGGCATGTCTCATTTAAATATTCCACACTCCCAATAACAGTCTTATTCCTTCTACGAACACCAACACCACTGAATCCACTACATACGCTTGCTGAAAACGCTTAAGTTTTCCACAACCAAATTTATAATTTTGAAACAATTTCTCGAACTGAAGATGACACCACAAAAGCTGTTAAGTTTATCAATCATCACTGCTTGTGCCGTCATTTCTACCACTCTTGGTAAGCAAATTTTAACATCACTTAAACTAGAAATATGTAATTTTTTCCATTTCCAAAAGTAAATACGGATCACGTAGCTTTATAATATGCTCTCCTTACCTTGTAATGTTGAATTTGGCATGAAAGGATAGAAATGACGAAATTATGGTCAGAAAATTAGAGGTATTGTGCAGAAGACGGGAAAGGGCATGTTAGGAATTTCTCTGTGATTAATATCTTCCCCCTCCCCCTTCACCCCCTCCGGTCATTACAAATCCATCTTTACAATTGTTATAATTCGCAAAGGCGAGCTTGATTAATTTCTTCTGACTTTCAATATTCAAATTACAGGTCAGGGTGTTGTAATAACAGACGTGGCGTACGGATCTGACCCTGAACAAGTAATGGACATCTACCTCCCCTCCTCGCACACGACCCGGGTCAACAAGGTCGTCGCCCTGGTTCACGGCGGCGCTTGGGGCGGTGGATAGAAGGTAGACATGCTCGAATTTATACCATTCTTGCAACGAGATTTCCCAGAGTATTGCATCGCCAACATGGAGTATCGATTAGGTGGGGATAACCATATCGCCAAACTTTTTACAAGTGTATTTAGTACATAATTAAATTTCAAGCGATACCTTGACAGGTTCGAATCTAGGTACAACCGGACAAATTATTATTTTTACGATTCACCAAGTTACTTTTAGTCCAAAATTATTCTTTTTGCATTTTCTTTCAAAATAAATATATGGAACCAATTTCTTTCTCCAGCACCCACGAAAGTCCCGGATTCCCCAAACAACTCGACGACATCGCCCTCGCGCTGACCTATCTCTCCAACACGTTTACGCAAGACGTGACCTTTGCCCTTTTCGGAACCTCCGCTGGCGCCCATCTCTCCATGCTGTCCGCCTACTACCGCGATACTGCAAGAAACGTAGAAGTCATCGTGTCTCACGTTGGTCCTGGGGACCGTTTCACCAATCCGCAATTTGCACTTTGCACTCCTCAATTCATGAAAAGTGTGGAGTGCAAATGTGAAGCGTTTCACCATAAAGATGCAGTTTTGCACTTTTCACTCCACAAATAACCTCAAATTGCAAAGCAAAATCCTTGGTTACCTTTTCTATCAGGTTAGTTTAATTTTAATCCCATGACATCGAAAACTCAAAACGCAAATTTTAGGATATTTCGTTGGTACTTTTTGGAAAATTCAATGGTGAAAAGTGGATTTTTCTTTGACAAATTTCGGATTATTTCCTATATCAACCAATGTTAAAAATTGGATTTTTCAAGTTTTCCAAACAGAATTGAACATGAACATTCAAAATCGAAAATAATAATGTGCAGTATGAAAAATTAGGATTATGTACAAGACTAAATTAATTGTCATTTGTGGGTTTCATGATGGATAACAGAGTTTATGCGAATGTGATATTAAATTCTCATAATAAAACTAAAAGACTGAATTTAGAACTAAATTTATATAATTGTTATTTTTAATGTGCAAAATAAATTTTATTATCAATTACAAAAGTGCATAAAATTGATGTAATTGATATTCTAACAATTACAGAAATATTCGGAACATTTAAATTGCAATTTGAAAAAATTAAATAGTTATGGAAATAATAAATTGTAATATTTACTATTAGTATTATTATGAGGATTTAATAGCTCATTTGCATAAACTCTGTTGTCCATTATGAACGAATTCCATACTGCCGTATCTCGACCATGCACAGTTATATACATGTATGTATATCGAATAATACATCTATCGAAATGCTTTTGTTATTCTAAATTTTGAACATGCATCATCATCTTTCCTTAACTAATTTTATGACTTCAAAAAACTTAAATTGCTTAAATTTGTAAATAAAAGGGTTGCTCATTCATAAAAAACATAAATTTTGTCAGTTACGTCCATGTTTAATAAAGTTTCTCTTATTGCAAAGTACTTGGCGACTTTACGATAAATATTGTAAATTGCGGAATTTTGCATAAATATATTTCCAGAGTCGTCATTGGTGAAACATAAATTAAATTTTTAGCCTCCGCAAATCCGCAAAAATTACTTCGCATTCCTCAATTTTTCATCCGCAGTTTGCAACTATGGTGAAACGCTTTGAACTACAGGGTGTAAAGAAAGTTTGCCAGCCATTTTTTTTATGCAATTTTTTGCATTCAAACGCCTATATCTCCGTTGAAACGTGCTTTGAAAATCTGAATTTTTTACCACGATGAGTGCAAAGGTCAACGTGTCGCGTGAAACTATCCGGATGATGATCCGAGCTCTAACTGAGGAGAGACGCGTTGTCATGCAAATTTCAAGAAAATCTGGAGTATACAAGGAAACCGTCTACCACTGGAGAAACAGGAAAACTTTTTCAGACAAATAAACACCTGCTCGACCCACAACGATTTTTCGACAATAAGAAATATGATAAAGCACACTGGTCCGGCTGACCCAATTCCTTGGCCAAAACTTATTTTTATATATTAAAATACCAACTATTGTCCGATGTATATTGCTAATAGGTGAACAACTTTGCAAAGTTTCAATTGAATTGCTCCACTACGAGGAAAGTTCTGGATGCTGAAACTTTCATCTTAGCATTAAGTCAAATGGGGAAAACTTAAAGTTGAAAATCCTGTAAAGTCCTGTACCCCTAATGGAAATCTTATACATATTTTTTATCTCCTATATACCAACTACAAAATTTGCTGCCACCACTATAAATTAATAGAGAAATTTAACTTTGTATAATTACATCTCCATTGTGCATGAAAATAATTTTTTTATATCTCATTAAAGATGAGGCTGATAGAAAAATTTGAAAAATTTGGCCAGTAAAGCTACTGGTGTCTAGAAGACCTGGTAAAAATTTTGTTTTGATATCTCTTGATTTACGCAAATGGCAAACATTTTTTCGAAAGCCACAATTCACAACGAGACATGTCATCTTTGATCACATCTTCTGACTTAGATATTTGAGATACGAAGCTGGTTCCATAAGAAATAATGTAGCCTATGAGTAGAGCTTTCCAACGATATCCCATTTGATATGGTTGCTTATCATAACAATTGCGACTTTTGACCGCACCCCCTGACCTAGGTAGTGGTTGCATGGTCAAAACCCGCATATTAATTAATACAGCTCCAAAAGAGCTACCACATCACACCCATTTTGGTTGGGTGGGTCGTAAAACAAATTTGGTGAATGACCACACCCCCAGGGGGGTGTGGTCAGTACAACCACTCTAAGCTCTTACACAGCATTGAGCCCTCTTGTTTTCAATTCCCGAAGCCTGATATCAAAAAATTTTATGGTTTTCGGCCAAGAGGTTTAGGACGTTTATTTTAGGAATCCGGACCACTGTGTAAAGTCAAGAATATATCGAAAATTTGGAAGTTCGGTGTGGAAATGTGCAAAGGACCTAATCACTCAAAACGATTTTTGAGGAAAGTGGAGACAAGTAGTCACGTGACTGTTCAAAATTAAAAAAAAACACTCCTTGGGCAAGAACAGCATTCAAGGGTTAGAGAAAATCACTTTTGAGTGAAAAAATATTACTGATCGGAGGAAATTTTGGACATTTTTGGAAGAAAACGGCTATTTGGATATTGGAAGGAGGTAAGGTCAAGTATTTGTGCACGGATGAAACCTGGATTAAACTTTACCCTGAGCCACACCACCAGACCCCAAGATATCGAAAGGAACAAAGAACAGGTGTCCCTTTATCTGCCATCCCGAAAAACGGCCTAAAGTTTATGGTTGCTGGTGGATTTATTTCGCGAGGAGTTAATGGCTTGCGCATTATCCCAAAAGGTAATACTATTGATGGAAATTCATACGGAAATCAGATTCTGCGTATTCATACGAAGTCATTGGACCACAAAGAACTGTTCTCCAAAGGAAAACATAAAATTTTTCTCCAAGATGGTGACCCGGCTTACCCGGCGAAATAAACAAGGACAATTTTGGACGCGCTAGACGTCAACTTTCGGAGAAACGGTATTTGACCACAAAACTCACCGGATATGAACCCCATCTATAATTTGTGGTCAATTCTCAATGATCCCATATATTAACATCAACAGACAACGATAAGCGCAGACCTTATGCGTCATTTCCATAAGTCATGGAAATAAATTCTCAAAGTAACTTTAGAAAATCTGGCATAAAGTTTCGAAAAACGAATCAAACTGATAATGAATAACAACTTGGGACACACCAAGTACTAGGCTATTACATATAAATACCTTTTAATTATATCTTTTTTTTTGTTGAATAACAATGAGTTGAATTTGATGGCTTAATATGGCTGGCAAACTTTCTTTACACACTGTACAACTTTGCAAAAAAACTTGCAAAATGTGGAGTGCAAAGTTCTGGTGAAACGGCCCCCTGGTGACCTCACCGACCCTTCCTACGTCGCAAACGCTCTCTACGACGAACTGTTCTTCTCCCTCGTCGGACCATGCCACTTCTCAGAATGCCCCGATTTGTACAACGCCACCAGCCCGATCACCTACCTCACTTCCCGCGCAGCCCCAACGATCGGGTTCTACGGAACGCTGGATCTCCTCGTCCCCTCGACACAGATGCCAATCCTACGCGGGAAGCTGGACGAGTTTGGGGTCACCAATAAGTTCTCGGTTTACCCCGGCGGGCACGGTTGGAACTGGAGTGACGCAAACAAAGAAGATCTCCGAGTTCAAATTTCCCAATTCTTTCGTGACCATTGGTAAAAATGTGGACAAGATGTTCAGATTATAACGGGTGAAGAAATAGTGATATGCAATTAATAAAAAGGCTTGGAGTTCTCTTCGAGACTTCATCCTGTGCAGTCGCATCCTCTCATCGCTCCTGCAACGGATCTGCTGCCTATCTGGCTCACGGGATGTGTCCAGGGCAAGTTAAGTGTGCTCAAGGGGCGCGTCGCCACAGTGAGCCTCGTCCACTCACCACTCCCACCTGCGACCCCTGTGACACCTCCTGACACATCCCTGACCCAGCAACGACAAGCTGCGCCATCAGGCGAAGATGCAATCGCCGGACCTACTGCACAGGATGATCTACGTCTCGAAGGGGCTCCCCCAGGCAGGTTTCCGTTTGATATATCGGGGTGGTGACCGTGGGGTGTGGTTGAGGGGAGAGTGGGGGTGGGATTGTGCATGGCGGAGGGCAGTGTGAACGGGCCTACGGGGGTCCCATGACTCGGTTGTGCTGTGATGGGGGGAAGGGGCAAGTGGGTGGTGGTCGCGGCCCCGGCCAAGGCCATGATGGGGACACGTAGCCAGCACCCGTAAGGGTGTTAAGGTATTTCGTGGTCCGTGGACTACCCCTGCCCAACAACCTTCACTCGTCTGACTTCCGCCATCACGTCTCTGCCCTCATTTGACTATCGCCACTATCCTTCGCAATCTGCCTATGATCCCTATCACTCGTTGCCTGCCTGGGTGCAGTAGTGAGACCTAATCGGGCTCTGCACTGGGCTATCTTTCCAGTGTATGGAGAGGTTTTCCGAATACGGTTTTCCCTTCTCCATCTCCACTACCTTTCCATTTACTTATTTGTTAATATATATGAATGTAACGATGAGAGCCGTGGCTATATCGTAAAATAAACTCTTGATTGATTGATTTGATAGTAAAAAGGCTTATTCGGAGTTTAGTTATCTCTGCGTAATTCTGACATACGTTCACAAGTTTCGATAGAAATCAAACAAGCAAAAGTTGCTGAAACGCATAATTGTGTTTTACTTGCTTTACAATCTGGCATCACATACACTCATAATAGTTTGGAAACAATATTGTCACCCTTGTAGGCAATATGTGATTCTACCGCGAGGTAACATTGACGTAACAATTTGTTTCCGAAGGTAGCAATAGCAGTGAAAATTTTATTACCCGTGCGGTGATATTACGCCTGTCCAGGATTTAGTATCTCAATATTTGCTACCCTTCGGTAATAAATTATCACCAACGCGGTAGAATCACATATTGCCTATCAAGGTGACAATATTGTTTCCAAATTATTTAGAGTGTAGAGGCGGATAATATAACTGCAATGACATAAGAACACAAAAACACCAATATAGAGTTATTTTATAGAGAGGGATCGTTCATAAAATACGTTATGCAAATTTTCCTTTTTTCGAACTTTCCCTCCCCCTGTACACGTTATGAGATAGGAATTTTGACATGGTATAGGTAGGCAATTTCAGACCTAAATGTTTATAAACGTTCCCAGAGGAATCGCCACCTTGGTATAACATTTTTGCAGTGGATTTCTTTAAGTGTATAGACTATGCAGATTATTTTCGTCATCCCTAAGAGAATGTAGAGCCTCTGTCGTTCTTTCTGACTTTTTGACTCCTGCAATCTCAACTCTATGCTCTTCTCCACTATATGGTAAAGATAACTCTACAGTCTCACCTCATCTCTCTATTCCCCGTCTCCCCACCAAATCCAAACCCCAACACATTGTCACATTTGCAGCATTGTAGTAGGCAGCTCCTCTCTTCCTCCTACTCTGCTCATCCATAAAAAAGGAAGAGGGTAGCAATTATTAATTAATTAATGGTTGGCATGGCAACCAGTACGTTTATGGGTTGTCATGACAACCCTTTTATTTAAAGTTTATGGCAGGGCAACGACGGAGACGATCATCATCACTGCCACTATATAGCAGCAGCAAACCTCCTCCTCCTGCTCTCCTCATAAATTTAATAGTAAGTGGGGGTGGTTAATTTATGGTTGGCATGGTAGTTGCGGGGGAGGTGGTAGTGATAGGAGGAGGTCATGACATTTGTTAGAAATGTTTTTTATTTTAAATAAATTAATACCGATTTGTACAAAAGAACACATTAATGTAATTATATATTATTTTTTCATGAACAGACACTTCCCATACATTACTATATGGATTTCTAGGTGGCCGCTAGCCGGGCACTAAAGACTAGTTATTATATAAACTGGAACAATGAAAATACTTAAATTATGTTTATGCCCAGGATTTCCTGTAATTATTTGGAAATGTGTCGTATCCACGAGGTCAGTCAAGAAAAACCTTAGTTATAAAAAAATATTTTGAACGGGAATATCATTTAGTTGTGAAAAACCTCAACTGGAAGTACACCAAATAAATTTATTACAACAAAATTGGTAACAGTTATTAATTGGTACCCATTATTTTTTCAAAATCCATTGCAAACGTATTTTCCAGCTAAGTAATTAACTGTTAATCATAACTCTACATATTCACAGACCCCTACAACTACTTTCTTGCCCCACTTTCTACTAATTCTGTCCCTCATATCATTCCTGCATGGGGACCGTGACTACAGCAAAATTAAATTGCCCGAAATCTCCAAAGATGCCATGGCTGTACTTACAACTGTATACAAGGGTCAAAAGTATACTGCTGACTGTCTTTGTCCGTCTGATCTTAACACGACCGGATCCTTTTACATGTTTTGCGGGGCGGAAATACAGCACACTAAGCCAGGGATGAATTGTTTGCAGGACGGGGTGTATCAATGTGCCAATGGGAAACAGGAAGCCCTTTTCTTGATGAATTGTGCCTCGCACGCTAATGCAAAATTCCACCGTTGCGGCAGACTCGACGACGCCAGGTGCCCCGGTCGCAACTGTGCCACCCACAACCAAATGGGCTGTCGCTAATCGTATCGGTAATTTACAACGCGTAAGTGTCTCCAATCAGTATTCTTGTAAAATTAACATGTTTAACATGATAACAAAGGTTTCTCTATGTTTACAGAAAACAGCGAAAACAATAATTAGGAAAAGTGCTGCTTGAAAAATTGGTTAATAGTTTCTATATATTTGACCATCAATTTTTGCCCAATTCATTATAAATACCTTTAAAAATGGCGATAATGTACTAATTTTACAATAAAACAAGCTCATTAACATGGCAGAAATAAATAATCCGGCAACTAGAAAAAGCGTTAAATCTCCTCGACAGATGCCCATCCTACGGGGAATGCTGGACGAGTTTGGGGTCATAAATAAGTTCTCGGTTTACCCCGGAGGTCACGGTTGGAACTGGAGTGACGCCAACAAGGAAGATCTCCGAGTTCAAATTTCCCAATTCTTTCTTGACCATTGGTAAAAATGTGGACAAGATGTTCAGATTATAACGGGTGAAGAAATAGTGATATGAAATTAATAAAGAGGTGTGTGCTTATTCGGAGTTTAGTTATTTCTGCTAAATCTGACATACGTTCACGAGTTTCGATAGAGAAGTTGCTTAAACGCATAATTGGGTTTTACTTGCTTTTCATTCTGGCATCTAGAGGCGGATAATATAACTGCAATGGCATAAGAACACAAAAACACCAATATAAAGTTATTTTATAAAGAGGGATCGTTCCTAAACTATGTAATGCAAATTTTCATTTTTTCGAACTTTCCCTCCCCGTGTACACGTTACGATATAGAAATCTTAACATGGTGTAGGTAGGCAATTTCAGATCTCTCCCATTCTTGCGTTACGTATTTATAAACGTTCCTAGAGGAATGGCCACCTTGGTATAAAATTTTTGCAGTGGGATTTTTTTAATTGTATAAACTATACGGCTCTTTGCGTCATCATTATGTCAACTGGAACAATGCGAAATTATGTTTATGCTCATGATTTTCTGCAATTATGTGCAAATTTGTCGAATACACGACGTCAGTCGAAGAAAATCTTATTCATGAGAAATATTTTGAACTGGAACACCATTTACATAGTTGCGAAAAACCTCACCTTAAAATACACCAAATAAATTTATTACAACCAAAATTGGCAACCGTTATTAATTTGTACGCAGCATTTTTTCATAAACGCAGGTTAGCTATTAACAATCCAATGCGCACATATTTTCCAGCTAAATAATAATTAACTGTTAATCACAACTCTACATATTCACAGAGTCCTACAATGACTTTCTTGCCCCACTTTCTACTAATTCTGTCCCTCGTGTCATTCCTGCATGGGTACGGTGACTACAGCAATATTAAATTGCCCGCAATCTCCAACTATAGCATGAATTATATTACCACACTACGCAATGGTCAAAAGTATGCTGCTGACTGCCTTTGTCCGCGAAGCCTTAACACGACGGGATCCTACTACATGTTTTGCGGGTACGAAATGCCGATCGTTAAGACCGGGGTGGAATGTACTATGCGGCAAGGTGTGTATCGATGCATCAATGGGAAGAAGGAAGCCCTTTTCGAGGAGAATTGCGTCTCGCAAGGCGATCTGAAAAGCAAAGGTTGCGGTCCAATCGACGCCTTGTGCCCCGGTGGCGACTGTGGCCCCCACAACTACAGAGGTTGTCGCTACGTGCGTCAGTAATTTACAAAGGGTAAGTGTCGCAAATCAGTATACTTGTAAAATTAACCTGTTTAACATAAATGTTTATCAATATTTACAGAAAACCGCTTTTGGAAATTAGCCTAACGCGATTGGTTTCTATAGATTTGACAATCAATTGGTTTGCATAGTTCATTAACTATACATGAAAAAGACGGTAATTCACTGATTTTACAATGAAACAACTCTATTAACATGGAAAAAATAAATAATTGTGCAACTACGAAAAAGCGGGTGGAGTTTCCGTTTCAAAATAAATCTTAAAATTTCTATTTATTTCACCCAAGAAACCCTACAATCCAACAAAATTACATGGCGACATCAATATACCAAATCGAGTCGTGTGTTGTTTCCATCCATATCGTCGTATAACGACTGACCCTCCCAAAAACGTACACCCTTCCCCATTTGGGCACATATGCCACCCCTGTCCCGTAAAACAAGACATCCTGCGCCCCCGGAAGTCCCCACGTCGGGCAGTATTTGCCATCCCCGATCTGCAGTTGGTACCAGAAAATGCTGTCCATCTCCTTTAATCCGCCCACAATATAGTCATCGCGCTCATCATTCGTTGCCGACGTAACTTGGCCAATGTCCGCCGGGATGTTCAAATTATTCTCGATTTGCCCGACATCTGGATCCGGGTGGTAAATGACGCGGTCATACGGCGGGTTCAGGGCAGCGTTTCCCTGCCCAAAAAGATACAGTCTTCCATTGCCGTCCCAAAATGACGCCGCTGTGCGAAACAAGGTGGGCAGATCGTTCATCAAGGTCTAATAATTGTACGCCGTGTTAAACTGGATGACGCCTTGTTGAAACAAATTTCCGGCCAGGACGTACGAAATTGTTTCGTTGTACGCGAACGATGTACTGTACTGGAGGTCGTGGCGAAGGGTGGCGACATGTGTCACCTGAAGTGTGTTGGAGTCGAATTTGTAAACGTCTTTTAGTAGTTTCCAAGCCCGTCAGCTGTCACGGTGCCCAGGTAGAGGCCTTTCGGTAGGTGCGCTACCAGTTCGATGGTGTCGGAGGAAATGCTGTATTTTAAAATCTCGTCGGAATATACCGCCGGCGAGGGAAATAGGTACCATCTTGCCCCGCCGAAGATATAGATCGAGTCGTCACCATCATATTTTACGACGGGTACTTGAGTCGGTTCCGGAAGTTTGGCTCTGCAGAGGGTAGCGTACAACTGGGAACAATCAGCTGCGTCGACAAAATTTCGGCCTTGATTGTGGACGAGAAGAACAGAAATTAGGACGAGAAGTTTTCGGAATGGCGCCATTTCTTTTTTTGCGGTGATAGGAGACAATTAAAATTTCACACAGAATGAAAAATATTAAAAAAAATTATTTATTAAAATAAAAATATAAAAAAAACTTTTCTTAAAAATTTTAGATTTTAAATGTTACTACAACACTTGTCATGAACAATATATATAAATTGGCGTTATGACTGCTCTTTTATATCCAAGAAGTCGCACCCTCTTATGCAATAAAATATGCAAAATGCGCATTTGCGAAATTGTAAACAATTTCTGCGATACGCCGATACCAAAAATTCGTAAGTCTGCTGAATAAATAAATATTCTCTGAATTTTGTGAAATAAGTTATCAAATAAAAAAGCACAAAGGGATTAGTGGATCACACGATACATGAGTCATTGTCAACAATAAAAAGCAAATTACACAAAATATTCAATTCGCTGTTATTTACTCTATTTTACGTAAATGCCAACCCTGATGTTCGCCTTCACGATTCCGAGAAATACCGCTCACACAACAATTTAAATTGTGAAAGGTCATACGTAACCTTTTACTGCATAACTAAACCAATAAAAATAAACTGGGGGATTAATTCCTACACTGCAAAAAGTCTGGTGTAAATCCTGCCCATAAATTTACACCGAAAACTTGGTGAGAATAATTCTCACCAAATCCGGTGGCATTTCACCCCCGCGCACGATATCTCGCGGCACACACAGCATTTGTTTTTTTTCCTCACCAGCAAGCGGGGTCGATATTTACACTTTTGGAGTAATTTCATCCCTGTTCCGGTGAGAATTGGCCACGTTTTTTCTCGTCTGTTCTTCACCACTCCGCCATTTTGTCAGGCATGTCCAGCTCTACCATGTCCAGTCCCACCGTGACGAAGGTAGTTAGAATTTCTAACGTGTCGAGAGGTAAAAAATTTGTGGTGGGGTTTGATAAAATAAAATACGAAGACTTCATCAATTTAGGTAAGTCAAAATTATTGTCCACTTTTATATATTTTGTAATTTCTGTCTAAATCTTTCCGACTTCTCATTTTTATTTTTTAGTGAGAACAAAATTCAACTTGCCAGAGGGTACTGAAATATCACTTCTAGACGAAGAAGGAGCAGAAGTAGACGAGGAGGTGCTGCCATTCCTTCTCGATAAGGCCGATATCCCCAATCTTATCTTTGTTGTGAAGGGCGAAGAATATTGCGCTGCATCCCACAACGTCGTGACTCCTCAATCTTCGTCACAAATATTTCCAGGTAATTATTGGTCGCAATTAATTCTAATAAATTGTAAGTTACTAATCTTCCTCGTCAAGATGTGGCGTTACCCCCACGTACATTCCCAACCAGAGGACAGGTCAGCGATTCATTTAAACAGGTAGTAAACGCTACATATTTAAGTGTATTTAATACTTTATTTAACAAAGTATTTTTGTCAGGTCCTGGAAAACTTGCTAGAGTCAAACCAACACCTTGCGGGCGTCGTCGCAGACTGCAACAAACACGGTTTCGTCGACGCAGCCTCATCCTCTTTCATCATTAAGGAATTTGTCACCAAACTGACACAGCTTAAAGGGTAAATATTTTTATTTATTTTTGATGGACGGTGACGTCACCCAATTAGTCTAAATTATTATTTTTTTATTCCAGGGATTCACCTTCCACGAGGGACCAGAAACTTCTTGCCCTAGCAATTGTGGAAATATTGCCATGTTGGAGATTCCCCACAACTACCGACGGAATTGTAACTTATTTATTTCATTATATCTTATAGTAGATCATAATATCATTAATAATAATATCAACGAGTTGAAAATTTTAAATTGATGAACTTTATGTCTTACAGGATTTACTTTTCGACGACGTTAATCGTTCGGGACTGATCCAGGCACGACTCCGCTGGATGCATCGTAATTTGAAGGACAAAAATAATGTGGTCAAGTCAAGAGGAAAACGACCTTCAACGGCAATGATAGGAGGCCCACGGTCTACAAAACTCGTGTCGCTCGACCAGGATCAACAAAGCTATGAAGAACTTGTAGGGAAATTTAACGGTATCTCCACTAAGGCAGCGGTTGAAGAGATCAAGGCCTTAATGACTGCCACTCTTCCTCATAGGAATTTACTGCGCTCTACGAACGAATTGTCCATTCTCAAAATCTATAACAAATTCAAGGAATGCAATTTTTTGGTATCGTTGAATATTTAAATGTTACCCATATCCATGCTTGTCTAATTTACATGAATTACCTATTTTTAATGTCAATTTAATTTATGAATTTAGGTGAACTATGAGTTTTATCTTCTACACCCTGAAGCTGAAACAAATTTTCTTGACACATGGCCTGCGCTCTCTGCATGCATAGTTGAGAAGGCGCCGAGTTTGACCAAGTCACCCTCATTACATAAATTTATCAATGAAGAGGCTGGTAAATTTGCAAAATTTATAAGGTTGTAGTTTCAAAACAATCACCTAATTTTTCCATCATTTAGAAAATTGGGACTTAACTTTGAAAGCACTATTTATCCTGCTTCATCTCATCCCACCAACTGCTCACGGGAAAGGAAAAGCAAACCGGTGCAATATTTCTCAGGCTGTGGAAAGGATTGTGACATTTCATAAGGTGAGTAAGCCATTAAATCGATTGACATACTCTTTAGTTATTTTATTCCATTATTATCCATTTATTTAACTTATTTTTCTGCATTTTGGTAGACACCAACGCCAGTCCAATCTATTCTGGATACCTGGAGTGCAGAAAAGACGCAGCCTAACTTGATTTGCCTTGGCGAAAACAGTGCCAATATTTCGTCTTTCTTTTTGACTCTCGACAGCACCCTAGTTCCACTCGACGCCACCACCTCCTTGGCAGCAGTTGACTCCCTCTTCAAGTCACATTTTGTCTTCGCCACGGAATACGATAAGAGCCTGATCGGGCTATGGAAATTTCTTCAGGTGTACGTTTATAAGGTTGATGTAGAGTCAACGACTATTCCTCCAAAAGCCAAAGAAGTCTACGTCCAGTTGTGCAGCTCATTTAATTTTTAGTGTTATTAGCTAATTAACTATGAGATAACTAACTTATTAGATAATTTGTAGATAGTTAATTAATTAGTTAAACCCTAAAATGTTCACCTGCCCGGTTTGTTCAAAGTGCTGCCTAAATAGTAAGGATATTCAATTACACTTAAAATTTAAACATAACTATGGCCGCTCTAATTTTCCAGGCCATGTTTGTCCAGAAATAAGCTGCACTAGAAAATTTTCTACTTGGTGTGGTTTACTGAAACATTTAAAGTTTCACAATAATAATGTACAGCGTGAGGAAGAAATTTACGAAGAAGAAAGCAATAACGAGCTAGGTTTAGGGCCAGACGACATATCAGATATTGTCGAAGACTCGAATGTTTGTTACGACCCAGACAAGCTAATTATTTATTTACTAACAAATTTCTGTTCCTCTTTAATGTCTCGAGGTGTAAGTAATTCAGTAGTTGATTATGTAGTTAAAGAATTAGACTATTGTTTCTCCCAAGTTTCCAAAATAATAATTAAATTAGCTAGTAAATATATTGTTAATAACTTAGCAGATTTTTCTCTGGAACTAGAATCACTGTTGTCTGCATTGGACAAGTTAAAAACAGGTTATAGTCGCCAGAAACTTTACGAAACTACAAACAAAATTGTTAACCCAGTAGAAATAACTTTAGGTACTAGAGTAGATTTAAAACTTAAAGATACAAAAAGAGAGCAAGTGTTAGTTCCCGAAACGTTTATGTACGTTCCTATTCTAGAGACATTAGAAAGAATATTTTCCGAAAATCAATACTCTAAATATCTATTAAATCCACCAAAAATTGTGTCTTTCTATGAAAAATTTAGTGATTCTCAAAGTTTCAAGTCCAATATTTTATTTAAAAATTTTCCAAATGCAATTCAAATTCAGCTTTTCTATGACGATTTTGAACCTGCTAACCCAATTGGGCCAGTTCGTAGTGTACATAAAATTGGGGGTATTTATTTTATTATTAGAAATTTTCCTGATTATATCAATTCGCAACTTAACCAAATCCATTTATTGGCACTCTTCCATACAGAAGATGCAAAAAAATATGGAATAAGTTCAATTTTAAAATATATAATTCCAGACATAAAAATTTTAGAAACTGTTGGATTATTAGTTCGTAATGAACGAGTATTTGGTACAGTTTGTTGTCTTGTTCACGACAATTTAGGAGGAAACACTTTGCTAGGCTTTATGGAGTCATTTAACGCAAATTATTATTGCAGAATTTGCTGTACATCACGCAATGAGGCCCAAGATACTCTTGACCACAATAATATGGTACTTAGGGATAGGGTTAATTATACTCAACATCTGATTGACTCGAATTTTGGTGTCGTTAGAGAGTGTGAGCTTAATAATTTATATTATTTTAATTTTCTAGACCGTCCAACTGTGGACATAATGCACGACCTACTGGAAGGAGTCGTGCCGTACGAGATCAAATTAGTTATTCAGAAGCTAATCAGTATGGGCAGCTTTACTTTAGAAGAAATTAATAATAGAATAATGTGTCATGATTTCGGTTTTTTAGAGTCAAGGAATAAGCCATGGCCACTTCGTTTAGATTTATCCGGAAATAAATTAGGACAGAAGGCCGCTCAAGCGTGGTGTTTAGTCAGATTTCTTCCAATTATTATAGGCGACTTAATTGTAACTGAGGATCAGTTAAAGTATTGGGAGCTGATTTTACAATTATTGGAATGTATGAGCTTAATTTTTTGTCGAAAATTTTCTGAGTCAACAATCGAGACTATGCATTCATCAATTATTAGGCACCATGAGCTGTTTAAAACATTGTTTCCGGAACGTAAACTAATTCCCAAACATCATTTCATGACACATTACTCTTATGTTATTAGAAAATCTGGTCCATTAATTAATCTTTGGGCAATGAGGTTCGAGGGCAAGCATAATTATTTCGTGCAGTTAGTTAGCCAAATAAAAAGTTACAAAAATATTTGCTTGTCGCTGGCCAACAGGCATCAACAACATATGTCTCACGTTATATCTAGACACGATTTGAGTGACGATATGAAAATAGATATTATTTTCCCAGTGCTGTTGTCACAAATTTCGGATTCTTTTGACTTAATTGAGTTACTTCGAGGATTTAAAGGTTGCGAAAAATTTGATGAGAAGACCTCAATATTTACGACCAATCAAGTTTGGTTTCGAGGGTATAATTATAGATATAATTTTGTTGTATGTTATGAGATAGGACCAGTTTTCCCAAAGTTCGGCATAATTTCTGAATTTATTGTTTTAGAAGATAATTGTTGTTTAATACTGCTTAAGGAACTAGAAGTAAAATATTTTTATCGAAATTTGTTTGCTTATAAATTATCTCCCGTACAGGACCGCTTTAAATTAATTCACATCAGTAGTTTTGTAATTCATGACGCTATGGAAATTCAAAATAATTGTAAATTAGATGGTATGTATGTTATTTGTAGACATCACTTATAGCTAGTTTGTATTGAACCTCATATGTAATATTTATTATAATATTTTTTTAGTTTTTTCAATAAAAAAATATGCAGCACAAATTATTTTAATTAATGCGATTTTTATTTAAACCTCACCAGAGTTGCTTCCTAAATCTCACCAAACAGTGTAAAATCGATAATTTATCAGTGTCAATGGTCATCACCATCACCGTGTTAACGATATTATGGAATGGGGATGAATTCTCACCGTGTTGGTGCTAAATCTTATTTACACCAACGGGGAGGATTTCACACCAAAACGGTGTAGCCGCATAATCTCTCCGCGCGGTGTAAATCCGGTGAGGATATTTCTTGCAGTGTAGGTATTAATAATTATGCAAGTTCTTAAAGTCACTTCGTCTTGTAACAAGACTCTTCTTACAGGTTTCGAACACCGATCAAGTAATTTCTCTCGTGCAACAGAATGCTCACAATTCGAGACTTTTCGCACTTGGCATTGGGCCGTCTTCATCCCATCACTATCAAGGAATGGCGACTGCGGGTGGAGGAACGTGTGCGTTTGCCGAAGGGAACGCAAGAATTCAAACGGCGACACTAAGTCAATTAAAGAACGCTCTGCAGCCGTCTCTAACTGGTACTGAATATACTGGAGTACTGTCAAAATCAGCTGTTATTAAAAAATTAACCATACTACGTAGACATAAATATAAATTGGCTTGGACGTGAAGATCCAATAAGCGTGGTCCTTAATCCGGAGAAAACCCTTGTGGGGTATAACAAACCACTGCGACCGGAAATAGGAAAATCTTTCTCACAATCCCCTAAAAACATACCACCAATTTTTGACGGACATCAGCGGTCGTTTTTGGAATTTTCCCTCCTGGAGTTGACAAACCGATTGGAGTTACGATTACTGCTAATTCGCCTGATGGAACTATGACTTTGAATATCACGGTTAGCATTTTGAAATTTCATTAATTTATTAAATTCGAGTATTTTTCTTATGTTAGATGAGTGACGCGAACACGCTTGGACACACAAACATGCTTCACAAACTGGCAGTTGTAAAACTAATTCGTGAATTAGAAATGAAAGAAATCTCGATGCCTGGCATGAGCGATAGCGTCAAGGAGGAAATTATTACCCTCGGAATAGACCACGGTATTACAAATCCAACCTTCTCCATATACATACCTAACTAAATTTGATATCCTTTTCTGTAGGAATAACTTCGAAACACACTTCGTATATTGCTGTGGACGAGGATCAAACCGAATTATATTTTGGACCAATGCAATATCGACAGATTCCTTCTCTATAGTATGTAACAAATATAATGCTAAGATTGAATATTTTTATTTCGACATGATCCCGTAATTATTGGATGGTAAAACTTCGTACACAAACCTCATTAAAGATTAAAAGGGATTAATACCCCAACGAGGAAATTGCCAGCAGATTCCTTTGACATTTGTGTAAGAAAAATTACGGGATTATTTCGAAATAAAATATATGCCATCGTAGCTATATATTTGTTACATATTCTATATCGTCTTGCTGCTTCAGCAAATTATTACGGATCCACAACCGCTGATTATGATGAGCCAATTATTTGTTTTTCCAGCGAAGGGCTGGATTCCATGGTTGATTCCATGTCCCTGGCTGGTATTATTGGTGAGCAACAGTTGAAGGTGGACCAAATAACTCAACACCAAAGTAATAATGCATCTGCTACTCCAGGGAGGTATGCAATCAAAACACATTCGTAACACTTGACTTGATAGATTTGTTGAACTTACATAATACCAATTGTTTCATCACCCGGCATCACATTTACTTACCTGTTTGGTCTGTGTCACGTAGTTCCGTGCTTGGTTCAGTGTTTCGGTCCATGTTTGGGCACACCTTTAAGAAAAAGAAGAAGTCCGCGGAGGCGAGACAAATTTCTCTTGACCAAAACCAGCGTAATAATCCTTCTGGTTCTACGGAGGGGATATCTGGACAAAATAGGTATGCCTATAAACAATTAACCCATTCGTTCGTCAAACATTGACAGAATTTTGACAGAATGCTCATCTTTCCCAAACACATATATATCCGATTAAATTACTTATTTACTCGATTAAATTACAGCCCACAAAAAGTAGACCCGTCATCATCTTTACAATCTGCCGGGGAAAAACTGCTTGTTATTATTAACAATCACAATTTTGATGGATCATTCTCACTAACGGTGGAATTGTGCCGTGCAATAGGGCTCCCACATGAACAAGTTAAATTTGGTAAGTTGAACAAAAATTGGTATGTGACGAAATGAACTTCTTATAAAAAATAATTTTTACTATATTCTAGTATCTTCGACGCAAGGCTACGACACTGCACTTTTAGCAACCGCACTGGCAATTTCGTATCTTACTACACACCTAAAAGAACAAGAGGACTCGTGGAGC
The DNA here is from genome assembly GCF_002217175.1 of Folsomia candida. NCBI lineage: Eukaryota > Metazoa > Arthropoda > Collembola > Entomobryomorpha > Isotomidae > Folsomia > Folsomia candida. The sequence continues at coordinate 9,054,286 of NW_019091197.1, read as the reverse complement.
ATTGTGGTTAAGAAGGCAGAGAAGTGGCTGGTACAAACTTGCCCAGATACAAACATGTTGCACGTAATTATGGCGTCCGCTGTCGAACTTCTTAAAAGTGGCATTAGAACCAACTAAATATGCATATTTCAATTGCAATACTTATACGATAAACGATCCTTAAGACAATTTTAATATAATTGCAACCTGGCATAAATTTTTAAAATTAGCAAAAGTATAGTTTTCATGGCGTCTTGTTTAGTAACCAAGTGGAACCTTAAAACCTATTTATTTATTTATTCACATCAAGCTTGATTTAAATACAAAATCTTGTTACGCTAGACCTATAAACTAACAATGCGACGACGCCGGCGGTCTCGGTCAAATTTTGATGAAACCACAATAATTATGTTGCGTTACATAAATAATCAAAAACATGTCTAATTGTAAGTATTTTTCAGAATCCTCAGAATCCGCAAATTTGCTTACAACTAAAGTTACAATGGTATGTGAGGCCGTAAATTGTGATTTTCTCGTGAAATTTGTCTTTTTTGTTTTTGCGCATGCATTAAATACGTGCAAATATATGATACGACAAAGCCGTAAATAAATGCATAATTCGCTGCCATATATTGTAAAATTTAACTCTCTCTTTTTCGATTGCAATCAGTTGTAAAATGCGTACGCTTTATACAGAGTAGGCATCTTCTACAGGGTGTTAATAAAGTCCGATCCCATTTTTCCTGTAAAAAAGTGAAGGCTAGTATAAAAAAAAACTACCCGTGATACTTACAAAAAATGTTCGACATATTTACCTTAGTATTTGGTCTTGCTACCATTTACTTTAACCATGCCCTCAACTCTTTGTTTAAGGCTCTGTGCTAATTTTTCCAATGTGCCTCTGGAAATCGAATTCCATACATCTTGAACTTTTTTTTACTAGCTCTTCCCTCGTCCGGGGTTGTGGCTCTTTGTATACATTTTCCTTAAGTATGGACCACTGGTTCTTCAGGGGATTCAAATCTGGGCCGTTAGCGGCCCACACCCCCTTGCTCCAGACCGTTGAAACTTGCGTCTTGATGAGACTCAAACTCGCTTTTGCTGTATGGGCTATAGCACCATCCTGCATGAAAACTATTTTTCTTTCATTCGGAAATATTTCCTTGTTCCCCATGCTATCGAAATAGATAGGTAATATTTTTTCCATATAATGCTTTGCATTGACTGATTGGCCTTTTGGTATGATATGTAGAGGGGTCACGCAACGTGCACAAAATCCACCCGCTACCATAACTTTAAGCCCGAATTTTGGGATCGCTCTTGATGGTACATCCGATTTGTTTTCTGTCCTGTAACGAACATTTTGTTGGTTCAATTTTGGATATAGTTCAATAATAGATTCGTCAGTCCAAAGGATGTGACTGCGCAATTCTTCACCAAGTCTTTTTTCACTCAAATGGGCACTTTTCTGAAGGAGTTCTTCAAATTTCAGACGGTCATCGATATATTTTTGTGACATGAGAGGTTTTTTGGTTAGTTTGTAAGCTGTGTGACCCCACTTCGTAGTTTTCACAAATTTTTGCACGGTCACACAGTTAATTTGCTTCTTCTTCTCTTTATAGCGTTTTGAGTCATTTAACTCCCTTGCTCAATTACGTAATGAACTACCGGTTTTCTTGCAAAGTCTGTTTTTAATCATTCTTTTTGTGGTAGGTGACACCTTTCTGGGTCGCCCTGGTCGCTTTTTGTCGTGGACAAAATTTTTATTCTTCCATTTCCAAACAGTTCTGCGGCTGCAGCCCAATTTTTGCACAATTTCTGTAGGTTTAAGCCCCTGCTGATGCAATGTTTGTATCTCAACTCTAAGATGCTCATGACTTACACGTTTAGTTGTTCCTCCCATGGTAAAAATTTGAAATAAATAACTTCACTGGTTCAAAAGTTCCAGCTGAATTTGTAACAACCACGCTCCAAAAAATGCATGGGATCGGACTTTATTAACACCCTTTAAGAGTAGAGGGATACAAACCCAAAAAACTAACAATGGAGGTCTCCCAACGAATGCTCACAGATTTGGACGAAACTGGTGTCAATCGATCACAAATTTAATTAGTATGAAATTTGCAAATACAACCATCTGCCAAGGCGCAGGTTTGGCGGAGATATTGACATAAACAGAGGCGAAAAGGCGCCCAAGATGCCATCAATTTTACACTTTTCAAATTTTGCCTTAAAAATTTGCGAGGTTTCACCTCTTTTTATGCAAATATCTCCGCCAAACCTGCGCATTTGCAGATAGTTGCATTTGCAAATTTCATACTAATTAAATTTGTGATCGATTGACACCATTTTCGTCCAAATCTTAGAGCATACGTTGGGAGACCTCCATTGCAAGTTGCACTTATGTGAAGAAAGCTGAGTTTTTTTCTGGCATTGAGTTACAACACGTGAATTTGGCTGAGAAAATTCAAACATTTGGCATGAATTATTAAAATTCAATTTCGCGCCAAAAAATTCGAACGGCCCGACAACCGGCGGTCCGGTCCGGTCCTGGAAATCCTGATCCGAAACTGGACCGAAACTTTCGGTACGGATTGGCATAAAGCCCAATCCTGGACCGGACCGCCGGGTTTCGGTCCGGTCCGGGCCAATCCGAGGCCCATTGAGAACACTACCCCGATCCATGCGATCCAGTAGGACATTTTGACCTCGGCCGAGTTGTAGAATCGGTCAGCGAACGGTTCTTGAGACAGGGTGACGCGTTCCTATGCAAATTTATAGGGTTAAATTAGAAGAGTTATGATCTGACAGTGCGACGTGGTTCTCTCCAATTTTGACTGGACGAATACTCACAATGGAGGTCTCCCAACGTATGCTCACAGATCTGGACGAAACTAGTGTCAATCGATCAGAAATTTAATTAGTAGGAAATTTGCAAATGGGTGTTACTGCCAATGTGCAGGTTTGGCGGGGATATTTGCATCCAAAGTGGCGAACGCGCAAATTTATAATGGAAAATCGGAAAAGTGTAAAATTGGTGGCATTTGGGGACCTTTTTCGCCTATTTTGATGCAAATATCTCCGCCAAACCGGCGCATTGAGAGAAACTTCCATTTTCAAATTTCCTACTAATTAAATTTGTGATGGATTGACACCAGTTTCGTCCAAATCTGTGAGCATAGGTTGGGAGACCTCCATTGTGAGTTGCCCACGCAAAGAAATAGGAGGACCAATATTTTTGCGTTTCCTGGAATCTCCGTGTTTTTGTGTGCAACGGATTCTTTAAATACATTTTCAGTCAAGATCGTGATTTTTCAGAACGTTGTTAATTTTGGAATGTCAACCCAATTTCTAAAATTTAAAACTTGATTGATCAAAATTACTTCCCCAAAATTATAACAGTGCATTGGTAATTTTTCATTCTATTCCTGAATTTAAAAAAATGCAAAGACATTAAATTTATATAAAAAGAGTTTTCTAAAACCTGTTAACCTTTCTAAAAGTAGGTCTTTTAATTGCTTAATGTAATTCTAGCGAGTAAACATGTCTAGTTTGTGCAATCGGGTCAAAATTTGCAAGATTTTCGTAAAGTGTTGAAAGTCATGATTTCAAGAATGTCAAGATCAGAGATAACCACTTCACACTTCCGCATTGTGAGTCATTTTTGTATAACTTCTTACCAATGAATCTTCCACTTGGGCATGAATTGGTGTAAAGAGGACACAAAATCTGTTCTGCGCTTTTATATTTGGATACGGAATCTGGGCCGCGCAGGTCGCAGAGGTCAATTTTTCCGGGGGTGGGTGGCCGCTTCCGCCAGATTCTTAAAGGCTCCACCTATGCAGGCAGTGAATACGGCAGTTATCGAGGATTTAGTGGAATCCTAGATAAAAACGATGAAACCTTCATAAATATTTAATTAATGTCCTCGTCATGAAATAAAATTTCGTAAATTGTGTACGTTCAATTTCTTAATTGCCGCTGGTTTTATGGGTTTCCACCATCCCAACGTTTTGGGACAACAAAGGGTTGGACCATGAAATGGGTTCGTCTCCTTTTTCATGTACAGATTTCGAAGCAGATACGGACCTGAAGGAGTAAATAGAGCAATATGTAGATTTTTATGTCATGTCAGGATATCTCATATTCCCAGAGGGATTACTCTGTTCCCGATTAAGAAAATTACTAATCCATATTTATGCAATGAAAACTTTTAAAATTCATCTCAATCCAAATTTTTCAGGAATTAAAATTAATCCTGGAATAACCCCAAAGAATAAAACCATCGTGAGTATGGATTATTAATAACAAAACTAATCCGCATTATTAATATTAATCCATAATCCGTCGGTCCAACCTTTCGAGCAGAAGGATTAATACTAGGGCATGTAATATCGATATTTCGAGATCTCGAAATATCGATATTTCGGTATTACAATACCGAGTTTTCGGTATTCAAATACTGAAATATCGATATTTCAATATTGAAATACCGAAATTGAAATATTGCAGATTATGATTTTAATCAATTAATGTAATCTTTGGTTAATCGACAACAATGCAAAATTTCAAATTTTTAAACTTTGACCTCATAATCATCCTGTACTAAAGGTCATAAGGTCAAAAAACCTTATAGCGAGTTTCATTCGAAACGTAGGGATCAAATATTGCTGCCCTTAACTCTCGGAGCCGCAAAATATGACCCCCAGGTCACGAACAAAATTGTGGGCGTGGCGAGGGGGGTGGAAAAATAAAGCCAGGTTTAAATTCCCTCAGCGTTACCGGCTGGGGAACCGCCCAACATCAAATTACTACCAGGGTCAAACCCATCGAAACTGCCAACATTCCTGCATTAACTTTTTCAATCCTAACCCACAGGGGGTGTGGCCATCAGCGCTTTTGGGAGTATGCACGTTAAGTACAGTGAGCCAAATGGGTGAAGGCACCTTTGCATATTTTTTATTTCGATATGATGTCGTGAACATAGAAGTTTGAAACTTGGCACACATGTGCAACAACTAAACGCCGACTAATGCCGCGTCGTAGATTTTTCAGGTCACCGACAGGTCAAAGGTCAGAATTTTTTGAAAAAAAAAGAATTTGAGAGGCAAAAATAAAAACTTTGTGGATAATTTTTTTTTAACTTTTGCATAATTTTTATTCGATGCTAAAAGCGATTTGAAGAAAATTGACGTATCACATGACCGTGTGCGATTTTTTTGACGCCTTCAGGAATTTTTTCGCCAAGGGGTGTTTGAGGGTCTATTTTCGCGACCGCGGGGTAATTCAAAAAACTGAAATATTGGAAAGTACATATATTGTGTTTGTATACTTTTCTATACGGAAAAAATATTAACCAAAACTTAACCGAGGCGATAATCCAAGTATTTCGAAATGTTCATTGCGTTCGAGAGAAAGCGTTTGGAAAACGACATCCAGAAACTGTGGGAAGTTTACCAACTTAGGAGGGGAACTTCAGAACGTGCCACTCTCAGAATTCGATGCCCTTCGGATATGTTGTAGTACCCCATGAGTGTACCAAAACCCTGAAACGGTTTGATGCCATGGCCACATTTGCGTCCGCCACACCCACTCAAAGGGGCTAAAAACACGAAAAATACCCTGTTTTGGTTCAATAGAAAATTCACCAAAAATCCAATTTTGATCCGATTTCCACAATTTAAGCATTTTTGTGATCCTAGATAGTTGCTTGATCATATCCAATATCAAACTCAACTTTTTTGAAATTTTGATTTTTTCGAAGACACACCCCTGGACAAGAAGTTTTCAAAAATATTCAAAAAATTTAAAAAATTCATTTTGGTGTCGGATATCATAAAGCAACTATCTGGGATCACGAAAATGCTTAAATTGCGGAAATCCGATCAAAATTTGATTTTTGGTGAATTTTTGAAGGTGATGATTTTCGTGTTTTTCGCCCCTTTGAGTGGGTGTGGCGGACGCAAATGTGGCCATGGCATCAAACCGTTTCAGGGTATTGGTACACTCATGGGGTACTACAACATATCCTAAGGGCATCGGATTCTGTGAGTGGCATGTTGTGAAGTGTTCCTCCTTAGCTGTGCATTTACTGGAAAACGGAAATAATGAGGGTCATATTGCTGAAGCCATAGAAAATTTTTGAACTTGTTTTGGCATCAGATTCCCAAATATTTGGAGAATCGCATCCAATTACTTTAGATACGAAATCATTCCTGTCACAGGGTTTGGAAAAAACCGAAGATTTCTCTGGTGCCTTAAAAATTTATGAAGAGATTTTGAACGGTCATGAAACAATCTTTGGAACAGAGCATAAAACAACTGTTAAAACAAGATGTTCCATTGGCAGAGTTTTGTATGAATTGAAACAGTTTGGAAAAGCTATATCCATTTTTGAACAAATTTACAGTACAAATAAGGTTTTGGAGAGTGAAACCATGGACACGCTTTATGCTCGGTTAAATTTTGCCATGTCGTTTAACAAGTGTGGGGCAAGGGAAAAGGCGATGAAAATATTTGCAGAAATTTTAAAGCTTCAAGGAGAATTTGAGGAAGATGACGAAAGTAAAGAAATCTTTGAAGCTGCGAGGAACCTGATGAAGGAAACTAATTAGAAAATCATAAGCTAATTAGCGAAAGTAATTGGAAATGCCATAAAATATATTAAGTTTAGAATAGGTTATGAGAATATATAACGTTTAACGTTTAATATATATAACGTTTTGTTATAAGTTTTGCCATACTACATGAACTTGATGAACAAATTATGCATTCTTTAACATGTGAAACATTTTTAAAATTGATTGATTGATTGAAGTTTTTAGCCCGAGTCAGGGCTTATGGAACCGTCACGTCCGTCTGTCCGTCCGTCCGTCCGTCCGTCCGTCCGTCCGGCACGATAGAGCCAAAACGGCTGAGCCGATTGACTTGAAATTTTTACCATATGCATATTGGACAAAGTTAGGAAACGAGTTCGAAGATGGGCGAAATCGGTCAAGTGGTTGACCCGTGAGGTGGGTGGGGTATTATGCATCAAAATTTCAAAATTGTCGTAGAAAGCTGAAATTTGGTACAGAGGTTGCTAATGACCCCTAACGGAAAAATGTGATGTGAAATTAACAAAATTTTTATGTTGAGTGACCCTATGGTGCGACCCATACTGATTTTCAGAAATTGTCGTAAAAAGATGAAATTCGGAACGGTGATACGTAATAGCTTCTCATGCAAGAATATGAAGCCAAACGTGAGCAAAATGTAACCAGAGTGACCCTAGGAGATGATTCATACCGTTTTTCAAAAGTTGCTATTTTCAGCTGAAATTTGGTATGGAGGTTAAAAATTTGTTATGCGCAGCAAGTAAAGGTTTGGAAGTTCAATAATTGAAAGAAGTGAGCCCTACTTGCCCTACTGGTGATGGCGAAAGATTCGTAAATATTTAAAAAATTAGGTGTCAAGTAATATAAAATTTTTACGAAAGATTTGAACATCCACACCATAATATAGTAGTCCGGTCAAATCGGACAAAAGTTTAGAAACGGACTCTATCCCTGAGTCAGGGACCCTGACTCGGGCTAAATGGAGTCTGCACTGTAGGTTTTTATTAATGGTGTCGAATGAGCGTCAACAGTGTTGACTCAACACACGTACTGATTTTCAGCCCTGGACACCGAGGCACAGAACTCGAATATAATTTGAACAAAAAATCTACGCTAATTTTAACTAATCATAACAATTGTAATTGACATCATAAACTATTATGTATCCCGCATACAAATAATATACTATTTTACTGTGTCACAAAAATTTGAATAAGTCAATTCCTTTACCTCAAAAATTGTGCCAATCTACACTCACCAAAACAGTTCTTTGTCTAACCTTCACTTTCCTATTTCATACAATATAAGAAATGACAATATGATATTTTGCCGCATTTTGTATATCCAATCACATTTGTGGAAAGACACTGAAAAGGTCAAAACTTACGATAAAAATATTACTTTTCTGTATAACCCTATAAAATTCTGACAGTGATGACAATTATTTGAACTTTAAGGATGAAATTTAAAAAAATATGACTAAATGATTCCAATTTAATTTGTTAAGACAAAAAATTACGAATGTATATTTCTACTAACAATTAAGTACCATAAATATGTTATAATTATTAATCGTCCCAGTCGTAAGTTAATCATTAAAATATTTCAGAGTAAATTACATATTTCTCAAAGTTGTTGCCTAATCCCAAAATTTGTTCGTATTAATAACGGTTCTTTATCCATAATTTATTATTTCTCCCAATTTATTATAAGTTAAACTGGATTATATAGATTTATTTTTAAAAGTTTGCCGCATAATATATTAAGAACAGTTAAGACCAAGACTCATTAACAAAAAATTCAACCCATATCTGTCCATGCTTAACCTTTCAAGTAGCGTTGTAAATACACGAACAAATTTACAGTTCTCTCGCATCCCTATATTTCTTTAGCTCAGCCGTCCTCGCCAAGTGTTCCTCGTAAGCTTTGGGATCATCCAGGACGCCAATTTGAATGCATTTCCACACCTCTGAAATCAACGCGGGGTCATCCAGATCATACGTAGCCAGGAAACGTATATCGTCGGTAAGGTCGTAGAGGCCGACTGGTTCGCAATCCAATATTAGATGGGCACTAGCAAATCCTACGCGACGCAGGACCGCCAAAGTCCCCCTCATCTTGAGACAAACGGTTTTCGAAAAATGTAAATTTCCTGCGGCAACGAAATTTGGTAAAGTTTTGTCCCAAATGAACACATGAGGCTTCGAGTTGTTCGCAAAATCTTACCGTCATAATCTTCATAGTCGTTGACATATTTGAAAATCGGATCGTTCTCTTTGTCCGTAACGAAATCAGTGAATGCATCCTTAATCGCTAACACTTTCCCGGGCTTGTTTACCAAATCCTTTAAAGCAGCCGGTATTAAATTTTTCTTATCGCGCAGGGTAATTCGGGTGTAAACTTCGTCACCAATCGTGACGCCGTGATCGGTAAGATCGTCCATAATAACGACTCTGTTCCCTGCATTGTCCTGACCTTGGTTGGTTTTAAAATCCAGGTAGCACATCTTGGTCACGTTGCCGAGGACGAGAGAGGTTAGTTTAGTGTGAGCGTGCTCACCAAGGAAACAGGCAGATTGGATTCTGTAAAGTATGTATGTAAATACATGAGATCAACCACATTCGAGTCTTCGAAAGTATTCAAAATTTATAAACGAATTCCCCAAACAGATGTAATAAACTTGCAAAACGGAGTGTAGTGCGGGAAAATTAATTTGCTGGCCACTGGCCAAGTAGCCGATGTAGATCGACGGGATGGTGACTTATGAAATCTCCTAAAAATTTAGCACGTTTTGACCCATGGCATACATACTAACTGTGGCCTTTTCACCCAGAATGATCAGTAGAGATTTCGGCTTGTAGATAAACCAAATTAGGAGTCTTTTAATGTTGGAAATGATGCAACCCCCAGTGATCTCGATGACCTTGGGAATGAGGTCAAAGGTCGAAAATGACAAATTTTTATTTTAATCGTTTACGACATACGACGTTTACGACAAAGTAGTTTGAGACTGTAGGGACTTCAGAAATCGACATAGTTTTGACGTTCAATGACCTCCTGACCTTGACCGTGTGGTCAAGGTTCGAAAGACCAAAATTACATGTCGATATCGTCACCCGGAATTATGGGAACTTGATTTTTTCGAGCTGACTTATCGAGCTGACGGACGAACCGACAAATCAATCACAGAAAGCCCTCTACACACATACACTTCGTACACTTGTTAAATAACTTTCGCCTACCCCGTCTTCAGCTGAGCTCTCTTTCGGCTGGGCAACGTCCACAATGGCGGCGTGAATAAGACCACTGGGCACACCATCGTCGTCCCCAACTTGTTCAAAATGAAGGACTAAATCCAGGTAAAGGCTCCCCCTCTCGCCCACCAACCAACCCAGCTGCACGTCGACGACGTACAACTCGGTGTATGGGGGACTAACATATGTTTTCCATTCCTCCATATTTTTTAAGGTCTCGATCCATGCAACCGGATCGTCCAAGACGATTGAGCGGATACAGTTCCACACGCTGGGAGTCAAGTCTGGGTCATCCACATTATCGAAGCGAAGGTTTAAAAATTCCGGGACATTGGTGATCAAGCAGACGGGACGACAATCCCAGATTTCCCCGAGTGTGAGACCGTTATCCCGCGCGAAATCAAACGTAGATACGAGCATTAAACATACCTTAGAAGTGTGTAGGACTCCTGGAATAAAAACAATTAAATGACTCCATATCACCTGTTTCGTCCGCTGAGTTGTTCTTTCTTAATATGTGATAGCACCTCAGCGCCACTTCAGTTAATCTTGTGTCTGTAATACCTTCCAGGATGGAAGGACCATGAAAGATGCAGGTAGTGTTCATCTGGAAGAAGAAAATGCATGGAAAAGTTGGACCTTTCAATTTCAAAAGTTTAAAATTTCATGCTATTTCTGAATCTTTAAAAATGCAAAAATAATAATTTTTTTAATTCAAAATTTTTCAAAAATGGATTTATATATTTTCAGGGAAGTAATTCTGAGCAAAAATTGTGTTTAATTTTTGAAATCGGGTTAAAATTCGAAAACTTGGAGCATTTTGAAAAATCCAGATTTCTGCTAAAAATTTATTTTAAAATTCCGCCACGGGCGGAAACATGCGCATTCTAAAAAACGAATAAATACGGGTCGACATATTTTTCATGCGACAATTTAAAATTCAGATCGGCGATAATCACCTCACGCCTTTGCATTGTAAGAGCTAGCCTGGGACCAGTAAGTAAATTTTCCCAAAATATGTATTTCCTAGTTTTCCTTCAAATGTTAATTTTTTTTTCTACGGAACGTAGTATGAGTTTTGAGAAGGGAACAAGAGAATACCTGGGCGCTATGGGGCCCAGCTATTTGAAAAAATTCAAACTGGCATTGAAAAAATGCATTTTTTCGATGCCAGTTTGAATTTTTTGGACAAAAACATGGCCAGCCCATGCCCTACAAAATGTTGCGGCCTGCCCACGTCAGCTGGGCAGGGCCTTCCGGAAAAAGTTGGGTCGCCCTCGCCTAGCTTCATTGTGCAGGGAACGTCCAAATATTACGACACAAAAAAGATTGGTGGGCCGTTTGGGGTCTCATATCTTGCTCGTGTGAAGCTTGACACAAGTAAGATAGGGAAGACGTGGTGACTATATTAGTGACACAAATTATAAAGTTGGTACCTCATCATTATCAAGCACGGGTTTTTCAGGTACGTCAGAGAGAACGGAATGAACCGTTAATTCAGGCTGGACGACATCGACGTAAAAATCAAGATATGTGGCTCCTCCGTTGTGTGGCAGTTTCCACTCCAAGGTAGCCTTTCGAACTAACAATTCTACGTGGTATGAAATTGCGCAAGGTAATTTGATCGCAATTAGTGCAAAGGTAAGTAAGCTTGGTAAATAAGTCGACGGCTTCATTTTAATGGATTTTGTACCAGTTAAGAGACTGAACTGGGGATCATGAAGCTTCTAAACGTTATACGGACGAAAGGATAAGTTGATAACGAAATGTTTTAGATAAAGGCACGTGATAACCAAATCTGTGGATTATGCTCGAAATTAATCCATATGATGTGATTGTCTCATTACAACACTTATATAAGGATTTGAGTTTTGCGTAAATACGTAAGCTAGATATGTTCTAATTTATGCATGTACTATTACATATTGTATCACTCACAAATACTAGAACACACTCTTAAAACTCGGTAACCAATTATAAGTATTTATTACTGGCCGGAGTATCTACATTCACAGAAATGGGGTCATGATTATAACCACACTCTAAACAAAAATTTATCAATTCAACACCGCCGGTGTCAATATATGACTTAACCGCCTTGGTGACAATTGTGATTCCGAGTGGTAATGAAATTTTTTCCGTCCGGTCATAACATTATAACTATCGGTATCAACATCATCATAACTCGGAATCAACACTGTAACCAAGGCGGTTAAGTTATATATTGACACGGCGGTGTTGATTTGAAAAATTTTTATTTAGAGTGCAGAAAGTAAACGTATGTGACTCTCCCGGAATGGTTATAAACTTATCACAACTGGTAATAATGTATAACCACCTGGTGACAAATTTATAACCATTCCGGTAGAGTTTACTTTCTGGTTATAATCATAACCCCATTTCTGTTAGTGTGTGCAACTATGTGGTCAAAATATCTTTGTCTCCACTGCAACGGTAAGTAATTTGTTTTTGGCTGGTAGTAAATTTACTACCACACTGATAATAAAACTAATCGCGAGATTTGAAAATATTACCAGTTAGGAAACAACTTTTCTTCCAGTCTTTCTATTTTTAACACCGTAGCGCACATATTTTAGTTTTGACCGTTTATTCTTGCAATTTCAAGGAGAGAATTTACTCAGCACTTTGCGGATAATAAGGTCAGATGACCGGCCTCTTCTCGACGTGGCCTCGGGGTAGCTTAAAAGTGGTAGCCGTTGAGGTAATGCCAAGGGCTTCAAGTTCAGTCCTTCTCAACCGTATAAAAATCGTGTAGCGACTTCTGCATAATACCGCACAGTTAGTCGGCATAATGAGTTATGCATACAAAGTTTTGCATAATTCTGGATAAAATTTCTGGAGAGTATATTCTGCAGAAAAGTTTATAAACCGATAGTTTGATGAAGAGACTTTTCTTCATACAAAGCTTGTGGCTAGCAATCTCTCATTTTAAGAAAAACCATAGCATTATTATGCATAATCCTGCATAGTTTATGTGCAAATCACCCTGCATAAATTTGTCTGCATAAAATTCAGCCAAATCTCTGCATAACATCTGGCCAAATTTCTGCACAAGATCCGTAAAAATTTTTATACGGGCACCTATGCTCTCCGACCACGCCCAAGACCAAGTTTTAATGTGAAGATCAGCCTTTTATCAATCCTATATTAATTTGCTAATCACATGCATTAATATGCAAGTCAAGATACATTCTATTTTGACACACTTCTTGGTTGCAACTTTGTTGCACCATCATCTCCCCTCATTATTATGCTAACTCTCTCTTATAGCTCTTACTTCCTTGACCAACGAACTATTAGTAGGTTACACATAGGTATATATATAGTATATAAAGAAGGGGCAGCAAGGCAGAAGACAGAGCTGAGCGAGTCTGGGCGAGTCTTCTGAAAGCAAGTTTTTACGCAGGCAAGGCTTCTGCCTTGCCTGCACCTCTCCCAACATAGTGTAGATTGAGTGTGCGAAGAATGGAATAAAATCTCTTCTTGTCTGAACAAGTCTCATTTCGCCTCCACAATTATTACGCACCACAACGACCACGACGATACACACCCCATCTTCTCTTCCCACCCGAATAGCCGAGTGATGTGGGGTCATTGCTGGTGAACCACACCCGGGGCTCATCACAATATTTACTCAAATATTCAAAAATACTTCAACCAGTCCCACAGGTCTAAACTTTGTGTGACGCACGTGTGCAAATTATTTAATTGGTAGGTCCAAGTTTTGTAGCCATAGTTATACATATACTATTAAAAACCTGATAAAGTCATATACACACTCCGTGCTGGTATTGATTTGTTTCCGAGTGGTAACTTTTTGATTAGTCTATAACATTACTATATATTAATGATCATTATTACCAGGCCGGTAGAGTCATATATGCACTTGGGCCAGTAATGATTTACTACCAGTTTGTTAAGAGTGTACATACATACAAACAAATGCATACATGCAGTATGTACGTACGTGAATACTGATATATGTACACATGTTCACATATTATGTAGATATACATACATTGGACAAAGGATATTCAGACGGTTGATTAAATAAGTCGGCGCACTATTAACAACCTTTAGAACTATTAAGAACTTTTTGAATTATGAACAAACTTTCGAGTAAAATAATATATTTTAAGATTCATGCATGTCAAGTCTAGCCGTGATTAACAAAATTCCGATTTAGTAGCAATTTATCTAATGAATCCGTTGTATCATAAAAATTGATATTAGCTCAATTAGTTGTATTCGAGCCGGCTCAAGCAGCACCTTAAAATATTTTTGACTCGAACTGGTCAAGAGGGTATCTTAATTCAAGGCAGTGGCCAAATATCTTTCCAAAGGTCTTGCGACTTATTATGAAATAACAACGTTCGAGTTGTTAACAAAATTTTGAATTATTAGCAAAAAGTCGTAATCAGTTACCACATGCTCAAATTGAAAGCATCTCACCTTGATTATCATTTATTACGTCTAGCATTGAACAATACGTTAATAACGTTTAATAAATTCCATAATTTGATCGTGTATTAATTAATACGCCAAATGCAATTATTTTGCAAAATCCTGCAAATTGGAAAATAGGGGCCAGAATTCAAGGCAGTGGCCAAATTCTGGTCCAAAATAATTTATTAAATTATTTCCACTGATATTTGACCCAATTTTTACAATTTTGAGACAAAAATCAAATTTTACAAAATTCGCACATTTTGGCTTGTAGCGCAAAAACCACCAATGGGCCCCCCCCAATATTATTACGGATTCTTCATGTACACAAAATTACGCAAATTTTAAGACATCATACAGCAAAATCGTTAGAGCGCGAAAAAATCATCATTTGATCGTATATATAGGTACTAATAATCGTTCATCAATTGGCGTGTCTGGAAAATTATGTGCATATGTACATACATTTTATACTATAAAACTATTATTTACTACCCCGCTACTAATTTAAAATTGACCACCACTTCCCCGGGCGACCCCTCTAATTCAATTAAATGCCTACAATCATGTTTTTTTAATACTTGCAATCGCAATTACACAGAGAAAACAAGAAATGTGTGATGCGATATTGTGGAATCGGTGATAAGTGTCGAACGCCATGATCTGCGTGATGCTAGGTCAATTTAGGAATAATTTGGTCTGGACAATTTTGTATTTTTTGTATTACTTACTAAAATAATACAATTTATTCAGTCAATCAAGTCATTTAAATATTTAAATTTTAGTATGAAGATGAAAAGAAAATTTGATTTAAAGGGATGTGCAATTTTTCGGATGTATTCCATTCGAGGGGTTGTAAAATATGAGCCCACGGCGTCTTTCAAATGCTTCGCAGCATTATATATTTCACTTTTAGACCAAACTGACCGGTCACCGATCTGCGTTCACCTATTTTCAATGTGTGGTTAATTCATTTTCTTGTAATCGTCCCTTTGTCCCATTGGCATGTGAAAATTAATAATGGTGTCACTTATTTTCCTTTGTATTGCAACCGGACGAGATTTTTTGCTTATGCACATGTAAGAATCGGTCATTTTCGACACGGTGATCAAGGGTGATTTCGAAATTAGTTTTTAGGGTAATTGATTAGGGTCGCCATTAATATTTACCCTTTTACACGGTATTATTACGTTTTTTGTCATTTTTTGGCCATAAATAGTCTGGAAACCGAACTCTTTGTCATGATTTTTGTCAAAATGTTTGAAAATCCATCCAGGGTTTAATAGGTTCTGGCGGTTTTGAAATTTAAAAAATGCGAATTTGGCTAATTTGGCGCCAAGCCAAACATGAGTCTAACACGGAAATATGCATGGATCCTTCATATAGGGTCCTAGCAGGTTCTAAAAAAATATAGTGGGTAGCCTGGGTACGAACGACACCTCGTCAGTTTGAGAATTCAGAGTACATTTATTCAGTTTTCAAAAGGGTAACATTATTTTTAAGAGTGTACAAGACTTCATCTATACTATAAGCTGGAAATGTCTGTCCACAAAAGTGGAAGTATTTTGTCCATGACGGAAGTGAAAGTGGGGAAAATGATTTGCATATCTGCAACTTGAATGTAATATACCTATGAGTCCTAACTCTGAAATAGTTAATGTGAAACTACGTTTACTCAAGGCAAAGCCAATTTTAATTGTAACAATTTATAGCCACCCCGCCACCCCCACTGCTAAATTAGTAGATTTTTTCAGGGAACTTAATATTTATCTATCCTCCTTCGAATTAGATTACTACATTTTAGGTGATTTTAATGTAGATTTGGCAAAGCGAGACGCTAACTCTTACCCATTGTTTAATGTTGTCAAAGATTTTCGACTCCGGCAACACATGGTAGGCCTAACACATAAAGGATTATCTCTTCTTGATCATGTTTATTCAGGCAGTAACAATAATGTCCGGCTCTCTGGCCACTTTCCTTTTACCAGTTCTGACCATGATCTCACGTATTTAATTCACAAAACTTGCAGATTTAACTACGAACCAAAGTTTATCAACTATCGCTGTTACAAAAACTGCGATTTCGAATAATTTAATAGGCAGCTTTATAGTTTTCAGTTTAATGTAAATTCTTTAGTGGATCAGGAATTTAAGCGTTATAATTCTTACCATATGTCTTTACTTGATTATTTTGCCCCACTAAAAAGACGACAAGTTAAAGCAAAAGTTAATCCGTGGTACACTTCGGATCTAGCCATTCTGCGTAAATCTCGTAACAAATTACGAATTATTGCTGATAGGGAGAATTCAGAGGTTGCAAGAATTATAGGTACGCTCGAAATAAATATAATATGAGTATCTCCAGTGCAAAAAAGTTGTATTTTAATACTAAATTTAAAGAATCAATTGGTGATACTTGTAACCTTTGGTTATACTGTTAATTTACTTACTGGATACCATAAAACCGCGTGTGGAGGTATAAATAAGTTGGTTACTGACTCAATTATTGATACTCCTGAAGAGATTAATGAGGTTTTAGCTTCAACTTTTGTTGTTAATTCTGACCCTGTCATCTCTGAATAGCAATTACAGACAAAAATTGTAAATTATGAACTAGAGTATAATGCTACTAATCCTAATGATATGTTACCACCTATTTCCCACTTCGAGGTAGAGAAAGCTTTAATAGATACAAAAAGGGACAGTTCATCAGAGTTATATGTACCGCTAGCAATGTTTAAAAAATGCAGTGATATTGTATCTTTCCAGCTAGCTTTATTATTTACATTAGTCCTTTCGTATTGTTCTTTGCCACAAGTTTTTAAAAACACATGTATTACCCCAATTTACAAAGGAAAAGGCAAACGCACCTGCCCATCTAGTTATAGACCAATTAGTTGCCTAAATATTTATTGTAAAATATTTGAACGAATCCTTTACCAGAGACTGCTAGTTAGAATAGAGTCAAAACTTCAATCAACATGCTTTCAGAACGAGCAGGTCTTATGACACTGCGTTAATTGAGTTTACAAAATATGTATATGATGCGCTAGATAAGCCCAATGGTAAAGTTATTGCAGTGTATTTCGATGCAAGATCAGCGTTCAATAGCTTAGACCGATCCCTTCTCATTAATAAACTTATACTCGACTACACGGTACTTGATTACAGCATTCTACACGAAAAACACACTCTTAAAAATAATGTTACCCTATTCGAAAAGTAAATGCACTCTGAATTCAATTAAGCTATGTATTCTAGACTAATGGAAACTCGGTAAGGGGTAAAGTTTCCTCTAAATTTAAGACCGCTAACTTGATATAGAATTCAGAGTGCATTTACTTTTCAAAAGGCGAACATTATTTTTAAGAGTGTAACCCAAGATTTTCAGAATCTGTTGGAAAGGCGGATTTGATACTTGTGAAAGCATCAATGCTGAATTTTGCAGGTACGAGCTGGGAAAATTTGTGAATAATTTCATCATCGGATCTAAGGTAGGAAAGGATTGCGGCCGAGGAGTATGAATTTAACGCAAATGATAACAGCATTCCTAGAAAGAGGATAAACTTTACGTAATCCCGCCGTAATCCGACCCAGGCTGGATGGTAGCCTGGACAACAAATCAAATTTCATCGCAAAATATGTAGAACCAATTTTCAGGTACACAAACCCAACTAGTTTTCGAACCTTGCCGCGCTACGGTCGAAGCAGCCCATTCACACACCCTGACGAAGAAACGAGGAAGGCTAGCCAATACAATTTTGAGAATTCTGCGAATGCTCCGATCGCAATTAATATTAGCACCGTGCCAATAACTAGATCGAGCTTGAACGGTTTGGTGAAAACATTGCCGTGTTCCATAAGATTCCGGGGTTGTTGGAAGAAGGCGTAAATCCTAAACAGTTATAAATATTAGTTGAGGTAATTTAGCGGGTTAAATTGACATAATTCTCACTCTTCCGTGTAAAATGGTATGATTGGATTCCCAAATCTTAATCGGGGTAGGACATGATACAGGCAGCCAATAGAGATATCTGCATTTCCAGTAATTATTTGGTACGCCAGGCTGGAATTGGTCGAATTGAAGGCGACATGAGCTTCAGGAAAGTAGTTAGCTACTTGGATAACCTTGAACCTACAGATAATTAGGAACAAGTTATTGTTATAGAAAAAAGACGATGATGACAATATGTTACGTGTCAAGGGTTATTAGTCTATTAGTCTCGTTATAAACAGGTAAAAGACTGTCACTATCTGTTACCAAATTTCTTTACGAAATTTTCTTTTCCAAATTTGAAAGCGTAAACCGTTAAAAATAAAGTTACCCTTTTGAAAAGTAACCGCACCTAAATTCTAAATTAAGTAGACTAAATCCACAGTAAACTTTGTTCTTTATTAGATAGATAGATAGATTTATTGTTTCATCACCCTTTCGGGTTTTTCAACCCATAGAGTTACATACTTCAAATAGCGTAATTAAAGTAGTAGTAATGATTGTCTTAACCACTAAATAATTATAATTATTATTATATGATTCTCAGTATTATTAATGATTAGTTGTGTTAGCTCATAACTGCTAAAAGTTTCACAAATTGTTCTATTATAAGTATAAGGTCGATACAGCTTCACATGATTACGTTCGAATCATGTTAATATTTTGCTCGTTTTTACGCATGTTGATTGCAATTACCATAACCAAGTTAATTATCATGACACCCAGGATCCCAGCAAAGATCCAGTAATTTTGTTCGTCAGACTTGTTCTCTTCATTTTTAGTTTCATGCATGATCTGTACTAGTCTGTATATGCTCTTTGTTAATTCATCTAACTGGTACGCATTTACTACAGTGTATTGGAGTAACCCTTTCTGTGTATCGTCAAATCCCTGTTTGTCTGAGAATTCCTGGATTTCCCGAATGCTGCCCTGATACTCGAGATGAAGTCCATCACTCCAGTCCACGATTGCCTACCCGCTATCCCTCGGATGATTGGGCCCACCGCCATGCTTTCCGCAGTATTTATGCATCCGACAGCAACAAGTAAACCGGCAATGATGAGAGGAACTGCTTTCTCTATAGTTAAATATTCGTTTTTGAAATTTACTTGTTTCGT
The DNA here is from genome assembly GCF_002217175.1 of Folsomia candida. NCBI lineage: Eukaryota > Metazoa > Arthropoda > Collembola > Entomobryomorpha > Isotomidae > Folsomia > Folsomia candida. The sequence continues at coordinate 9,034,878 of NW_019091197.1, read as the reverse complement.
TCTGGACTAGGCTACCTAATTAGTTTTAAATCACAAAGTGAAAGGAAAGAAGTTCTTACCGGACTGCATTTTTCTCATACTCACTTAGACACTTTGATCTATATTCCAAGTTGTGCTTTCGTGGACTGCGTGATCACTGCTATACGGTTTTTGGGTGTACTTAGGTGCAAAAAAGTAAAGTACTAGATGAGTGGGGTGCTATCCGGTCAGCGTAATATGTATAGGAAGATAGCCCAGCCCAGAATGCACATCTACCCGACCGCCGCCGCGCCGCTGGCCGCCAGCCGCCCAACTTCCGTCAACCCCTATTGCCTAAAGGAATGTTGTGTAAGAGTTGTTGGGGGTGTGCCGGGCACACCCCCAATGGGGTAACGTGAGACAAATATACGACCACACCCACTGATCGGGGTAAAGTGAGATTTTCGTCTAAATCATCCCCAAAGTGTAAGGCAACACGTTTAAATGATGTCTGGGCACACCCACACGCAACCACACCCACTCTCTTGGGGTATAATGAGATTTTTGGCCCAATCATCGCCAAAGTGTAATGCTTTAAATTTATTCATCTGTGGGGCTGCCTTCATGTCTCCCTGTTGGGGTAATATGAGAGTTTTGGCCAAATCATCGTGAAAGTGTAATGCATCATGTTTATACGTCTGTGGGGTTCCCCACATGTCTCCGTGTTGGGGTAAAATGAGATTTTCGCCGTGTGGGCCCACACAGGCTGCGGAACCCTTCCACTCTAGGGAAACTGGAGAACATCGTTTGTATCTTTACGTCTTGGAAGTTATTACGAAGTGGAGATGACTGGTTGTCCCCATACTTCAGAAACTCGATGGAAATGCAAGACTGTATTTTTCTTAAAGTCGTGATGACGGTGTAAACCGTAAGTTTCGAGCTTCCTTTGGTCCTTCCCACATAGCATCATCCTATGGATTGCAGGCTTTACAAGTCAAAATCTCAATGAGGTGAAATCCATAATTAATTTGGACATCCATAAAAGAAGCACCCGCCGCGAATAACACGCCGTTTCATAACCAAGTCCAAAATGCAAAGACACAAGGAGTGCTTTAACTGGATTAATCTGATCAGTATTCAATACATGGACATCTGACAATTTAAAACTTATCCATTAAGATCCTGAGAATTCACAAACTTTTCAAATTTACAACAACACTTGAATCAGGAGGCGCTGGTAGGATTCCCGCCGATTTATGACCAGCATAGATGGGTGTGTAGGTGGATTAATATCACGAGTTTCTATCGCGTGGAACTCTGGAAATTCAAAATTGATTCCTCGAACCTGAATTGTAAGAATCCATTAAGTTTGAAATTTTCTACAAAATTTGAATTAAGAGGCGCTGGCGGAATTCCCGCCGGTTTGTGACCAGCATAGATCGGTGTGTCGGGTGGATGAATATCAGGAGTTTCTAGCGCGTGGAACTTTGGAAATTCAAAATTGATTCATCGAACCCGAATCGTAAGAATTCATTCAGTTTGAAATTTTCTACAAAATTTGAATTAAGAGGCGCCGGCGGAATTCCCGCCGATTTGTGACTACCATTGATGGGTGTTTCGGGTGGATTAATATCAGGTGTTTCTAGCGCGTGGAACTCTGGAAATTCAAAATTAATTCCTCGAACCTGAATCCTGAGAATTCATTAAGTTTTGAAATTTTCCACAAAATTTGAATTAAGAGGCGCTGGCGGGATTCCCGCCGATTTATGACCAGCATAGATGGGTGTTTCGGGTGGATTAATATCAGGAGTTTCTAGCGCGTGGAACTCTGGAAATTCAAAATTAATTCCTCGAACCTGAATCCTGAGAATTCATTAAGTTTTGAAATTTTCCACAAAATTTGAATTAAGAGGCGCTGGCGGGATTCCCGCCGATTTATGACCAGCATACATGGGTGTTTCGGGTGGATTAATATCAGGAGTTTCTAAGGCGTGGAACTCTGGAAATTCAAAATTGATTCCTCGAACCTAAATCCTGAGAATCCATTGAGCTTTGAAATTTTCTACAAAATTTCATTCAAGTAGCGCTGGCATTATTCCCGCCGTATTAGAGACACCATAGATGGTTGTGTTATGTAGATTAATATCAGGAGTTTCTAACGCGTGGAACTCTGGAAATTCAAAATTAAACACAACAGGACAATTTGGAAATAAAGGGGAATATTTAGCAGAACTACAGTAAGCAAAAATTTAAATCGTACCCTGCACTTTGATGACACAAACCAAGGATTTTCTGCTTATTGGAAATCAACTTTGGTTATACATTCCTTGAATTTTATAGGAAATTTAACCTAGATTCCGAAAATGGTGCGCGTTTTTCATTTTTCATTACCAATAATGCACAATTAATTTAAAAGTGGAGACAAGTCTAAAATCAACGCAAAAAAATAAATCGTACCCCTATGGATTTTAAATAATATTTTTGTCTACGAATTAATTATTACTTCCAACAGCCTCCTTTTGCTTCAGTTACAGTCTGGATATACCGTGACATGGATTCCACTAAATTTATGGGCACTTCCGGTGAGATATTCTCCCATGAGTCACTTAAGATGGCGTTCAACTCATATTTCGACTTAGGTTTTCGGCTGGAAATCCGTCTCTCCAATTCTACCCATAAATGTTCGATGGTACTGACACCAGGAGATTGAGCAACCCATGGGAGAACATTTAATTAATTTTCCTCAAGGTACCGTTTGATAATTTGGGCGCCAGGCTTGGGGCCCCCATCTTTTGAGAAAATGAAGGTTATCTTGAGTCGCAATTTTCTCGCTGATTGACCAGGTTTTCCTCCAAAATTGCGTGGTGCACTTCACTGGTCATGACTGACTCAAAAAAATGCAAAGTTTCAACTTCATTCCACCCCTTCGAGGCCCAAACCGTTACAATTCCTTCAGCATGCTTCACGGTCTTCCGCATACCCTGGGACATGTAGGCTTCTTCCGGTTTCCTCCATACCTATACGATTCCAACCGACCAAAATAGGTTATACATGCTTCCGTCTGTCCAAATGACACGTTTCCGGTCATTTAAAATCCATCCGCTGTGGTCCATGGCCGATTTAAGGTGCTATGTCATATTTGCCTTAGATATGAATGGCATTTTACGCGTACTTGGGCCTTTAAACCTCTTTTCTCCAATCCGATTTTGATGGTCTGAGGGGAAACTTATATGTTGGACCGTAATTGCAGATCAGATGCAATTTTCGGGTCCGAAAGCCCTCCGTGCTCAAGATTTTGCCGATTATCCTATGCTCCATTCGTTTGATTATTACCCTATCGTGTCTGCGTCCGTGGAAATTAGCGTCGGATTCAGTTTTCTTCCATTTTTTGACAATGTGCTGGATGGTGGACATCGGAAACTTAGATTTTAGTGCAATTTTAGAGCACCCGATACCTTCATTATGCAGAACAGTGGCCATTTTTCGGTGTTAAACTGTTAACTGGTTTACTCCCATTGTGCACGATGCCAAAAGGCATCAAAGTATAAAAATTTGACAATTTTTATATGGAAATATTATAAATCATAAATAAACCGAAACTCGACCGATAATAATTGTTTTTGAGTTTTCGGAAGAATTAGATGTTCGAAAACCCATAGGGGTACGATTTATTTTTTTGCGTTGATTTTACATTTGCCTCCACTTTTCAATTAATTGTTCATTATTGGTAACGAAAAATAAAAAATGCGCATTATTTTCGAAATCTACGTTAAATTTCCTATGAAATTCATGTAATGCATAATAAAAATTGATTTCCAACAAACAGAAAATCCTTGGTTTGTGTCATCACAGTGCAGGGTAGGATTTAAATTTTTGCTTACTGTAATGCTTAGGATGATTTGATCCAACCATATTTTTGAAAGGGCCTATTTATAGATGTGGGTAGGATCAAAAATATTCATCCTTGAAAAAATGTTGAATGAAGATTTGAGGTATGTATAGATGAAGGCCAGGTCCTTTAATTGCATGTGGTTATTACGGTGAATATTTTGCTGCCAATATGAAGAAATTGATGCAATGAAAAGATTACATATGTACCATGCCATTCCATACTAAACTTGATCAAGTGGGTACATATGAATTATAATTCAAACATGCACACTCTTTCTTCTTTAAAATCCATTACTTTCGTAACTTATTGAAGCAATTTTTCTCTTTACAGATACATAAGTTTTAATGGGAGACAATCATTGTCCCCGTGTCACCAATTAACCAATCAATACACATGGGAACAATAAAGGCATGATTAAATCGATTTACTAATCCACCCGACCAAACAAAATTTTCACCGGGGCAAACATCCTGTTTACTAGACACATTGGTTTTCTAACAATTTAACATGTAAGCTTTTTAATTTTTTCATGCACAAGTCTTCCAGCGTTTTATAACATGCAACAATTCCTCAGAAGTGGGTAATGACAGTGAAGTATTTTACATTAATTTAAGTTGTTCTACTAAATATTTCTAAGCCTAAAACGGGAATGACCGCAAGTTAGAGGTCGACATCACAACCCCACGACGACATGGCTCTTAACCCGTGCTACTGTGGGATCTCTATGCAGATGGCGTGCAAAATTATTGCGTTTGTTCAAATGGTAAATAAATTATGCATTAATATTTTGTTGACCAAATTGAAATATTTTATTTACATATTTTCACAATTGTTATCCCAGCTCAGCTGTACTTTCTCCCTGGTGACGGGAATTCTTGGTTTGACGGGCAGCGGAAACGTTATGGAACTCAGAGGCAAAGAGTATGACGAGAAGGACGACTTATTAGACCGTAAGTAAATAGATTTGGTTAATTAATGGGAAATTGTATGTTTGTATACTTATGCAAATTATTATTTTCAGCCGATGTGGAACGTATTGTTTGGTCGATTGTGATTGGCGTTGCGGGAGTAGGGCTGATTTTGGCCATTCTGCTTTTCCAAGCGGCTAGAAAGGTAAATGGAAGAAAAAAATTGCAGATATTTTTCGCTAAATTCGATAAATGTCTTTAAATTCTAACTTTTAGAAATTGAGTACTAAAATTAGGTATGCAATTAATGCGTCTCCTAAATACTGGTAGAATGTCTCATAAATAATATACAAGTTGCCTGCATGGAAAACGTCTCCTAATATTGTTTTGGTGGTGTCATATTAATCCGAAAGTAGCTCTTAAATGGATTTCTAAGAAATAGCCGTTAGGTTTGTAACAAAAATTATCAGATTTTCGATTTTAGCAAAGCTTTGTTTCATATCTCGGGTGATAAAATAAATCCGTATGAACTGGCAATCCTACCTATTAAATGTTTACGCACTGGAACCTTTATAATCTCGGATAAGTGAATACATGTCGATTATTTTTAATTAGAAGTGTTAAAAGCTGCTTTCCATAGATGGTTGTACATTGCTTGCCAAAATGTACATCATTATACAAACATTATATCAAACGCTATTTTTATGTAAGTGACATTACCAAAGTGGTATTGATAAGTAATAGCATGTCATAATAAATAGGTCAGTGTTAGTGTCAGTATTAACGTTTACCCAAATTTTTTACACACCGCACAGGTATACTTTTAATAACAAGCGGTAGCAAGTTTACATACCGAGAAATCAACGCCTGTCCAGGTTTTTAACAATTTGCATATTTTACAGAAAAAACGACACGTCCTGTTCATCTGGTTCTTTCTGAGGTGCATCGTAATTGTCATGCTGTTCGTGAAATTTGTCCACGATTGTATCCACGTCAGGTCGGGCGGGGTTTCCAGCCTGATTGTGAGTGCGCTCAACATATTCCTCGACATGTACTGCGCCTTCGTCGTGTGGTGCTATTGGCAGGAGGTGAAAACCGGAGAAGGCGGGGGAACGGTATAAATATCGATATTTTGAGGGAGATGAGACATCGAGATTATTCAAAGTTTCTCACGTCAGAATAGTGCATTGTTTTTTAGAAAAGTTAAATATTTTGCTGTTTAATTTCTACTCTTTCGATGTAAATACTTACGTATCCGTCATAAAGTTGTTTAGTTAGGCTTATGCATGCTTACCTCGATACTTGGGACAGCTGTTTATGCACATGCTCCTCAAACCATTGAAAGAATGAGATCGCTATTTGCATCGAAGAATGAGGATGGTTTCCCGCATCAACTAAGTTATCGTTTGTACATTATTTTGCTTTGTTTATTCATTTTGTCAGTTTTAAGCGTCAAAATTTTGACAAACAACACGTACGTACGAACAACTTCATCGGTGATGTGAAAGGAAAAGTTCAGTTGTGTGCTTGCGTACTTAACCAACAACTTTATTTGACAAATCTTTAAGGAAAAATAAATCATTTGTTTATTTATTAAATATGCTTATTAATAGTAAGTGATAATGCATAACTTTTTTTACATAATGATCAAAACACATAGGTCCATGTTGCACAGAGGCGGATTATGCATAACTTAATTTTTACATAATTACCTTATCACATAATCACCGAATTTTAACTTTAAGAATCTTTCGATGTGTAATCCCAGGCTTGTTGATGGGAGTTTTAAATTATCACCAGTTTTTTTTTACTCAAATCTTTACGATACACGGAGTATATACGGAAACCGGGTTTCCTTGCGTCTACGCTTTTCTCCCAGGAAAATCAAAAGATTTTTACCGCATTGTTTTTTATCGGATCTCTAATGCAAAAGGAAAGTGATAAGCCCGAAATAATATATTATTAGCGATTTCGAATTAGGACTTATAAAAGCCTTTCGTGGCGAATTTCCAGCTGCGTTAGGGGGTGCTTATTCCACTTACAAGGGAAGGTCCCCGACTGCTTATCGTGTCCAGGGTACCCACTATGTCTTTTTAAATCTACTAGGACCCCAGACGAAGGATCCATTCATATTTCCGTGTTAATCGCATATTTGGCGCCATAGCGTGGCGCCAAATTCGCCAAATTTGTATGTATTTATTTTTGAAACCGCCATAACTTTTGAAATCCTGGGCGGATTTTCAAAAAAATTTCCAAAAATCATTAAAAAGAGTTCAACCTTCGTATGCCATGAAATTTTTCAAAAAATTTATTGTTTGAATTTTTGTCAAAATTTTGGAATTTTCTTACGCTTGGGGATTCGCCGAAAAATACCAAAAAATAAAAATATTTCGTTTTTTATTTATTTCTTAAAATTTTGACCTTTGTGGTCATTTTAACCCCAAAATTTTGAAAATCCCCCGGAAACTAGAGAAGTTATGGAGGTTTGAAATTGGTCGAAAACGCAGATTTTTAAGTTTGGCGCCACGCCATGGCGCCAAATATGCGATTAACACGGAAACATGAATGGATCCTTCGTCTAGGGTCCTAGTAGATTCTAAAAAACATAGTGGGTACCCTGGACACGATAAGCAGTCGGGGACCTTCCCTTGTTAGACTAAAGTATTCCCAAGCATACCGTTGCGGAGGGGCAGAAAGTAGAATATGCACAAGATAAAAAACTCAGAAATGCAGTTCAAGGGCTTAGCGGATTAGCCTTTATTCCACAATCTGATGTTTTTGCAAGATTTTTGGGGTTCAGTAAATATATATAATTCTTGTTTGGGGACTATGGATTACAGAAGGGTGTTTACATATTTTGTAGAAAGCATGAATTACTTCTTAACTTCCGAACGTGATGATAGCATATAGTGTTTTTTGTGCTTATATGTTGTCTAGTCTTCCTAGAAACTAGTCGAAATATATCTTGGTTTTCAGCTCTCCAACAGTTTTTGACAAATTTCAAGGGCCACAAGATTGCAGATTTGAGTTACTAGTTTCCGGAGAGCAAGAAATAGTCAAGGTTTACTTTTCATATGCACCATTTTTTGATATTTTTACACTAGATTATGAAATATGATCCGATATTAATCACAGAACGAGTTACCAGTCTTATTTCGAATCTAGATATAATATTTTGGGGGTACGGTGGGGCCAACTTGGTGCTATGTTAATAAGTCTCGTGGTGAAGGATGTTAACTTTGTCCGGCTAAAAGTTTTGAATTTAAAAATCTAAAACTCCGTGCAGAATATTGCCAACGAAGTGGGCGAAACTATGTTTTGAATTTGGTGTCACAGATATCAGTGGTTACACCCTAGTGGCCCCCCAATGTACCCACCACAAAGAACCGACCGAAAAACTTTTTTGTTTTTTATTCATTCAGATTGATGCTCGTCTCCTGTCCTTTGTGCTGGACACCTTAGCTTTTGTGTCCAGTAATTCTACTGAAAGAAGAAAAGTCCATAGTTAAATGTGACGACAAATTTGGATCTTCTCCGTTCAAATCGGCCATTTTGCATATAGAAAACTATTTTTGGTTGTTCTGTTGAAGACGTGGGTCAATTTTTATGCATGGGAGTTTGCCAGTTTCTCGACCGTTTTGTCCAAATCGGGATATCTGAGTGGTTAGGTTAGGTTTTGTATTTGTGCGAATCCGTTAATAATCCTCAAAAAAAGGTAGTAGCAATAGCAAAAATGTATGATTTTCCTCAAGCTTTTAACATTTTAGATAAGAATATTTTGATCTTGAAACAAATGGAAGATCTTGAGGTTGAGCCTTGGTATGAATGCAATTTAGGGGAAATACTTAGGAAATATTTATCGTGTATTTAGTATTCATAGCGATATTAAAATTATGATACGTCGGTTGGGACGTCTCAGGGAAGCATCCATTTTTGGGCGTGTTTTCCAGTTTAAATGCTCACAACTTGGCTGAATTTATTTTTCATAAAATACTATGCAGATGATGTAATTCTGTAAGCTAAAGGTACTGACTCAGATACAATTTGGTACGTGCCTATCCCTCAGCGAGAAAACGTGTGTGATTTGAGTAAAATTTACGGTAAAACAGGAAAGATAATAAATAATTGTTACAACTTTAATTTGATCCGATGACAATTTCAGTTGTACGATTTGGCCTATTAATTCCACCGGGTTTTCAGTCTATTGTATAAAATTTTACTGATTCTATCGAACTTTGATGAGTTTTCGGGTTGATTTAAGGTTTTTTTTGGTTGAGGGATTTTGAAACAAGTTCCTTTACAGTATTCTCTTCAGAGTTGTATATTTCCCGTCCAAAACCTTCGCAACACTGATTCTCTTGTTTTGCTTGTAAAAAAGAAATTCTTAGAAAAATTCATTTCAGCCGAATATTTAACATTGCAGGGATAATTCATTACACCTTGTACATTCAGACCATTGTAAATGTAGAGCAAAAAGGGTGTATAGGATTCTGCTTTTCTGCGAATTCTAAATTTATACTCGACTATTGTAAATTTCTATGCTGTCGACCCTTCTCAGAAAGTTTTAGGGTCATTGCATCTTATTCTTGGTTCATGAGAGGATTGGGTTCCGCTCATTTCTTGAAATTAAAAGCTCACTCGCCTATTTCTCCCACTGTACGAATACGCTATAAAATGACGTATTTTTTTAAAAACGCAAAATTACTTTACATTTTCCTAGTATTCTTCGTTGATGTGAAATCTCAACTATTTTTCCCTGGCCCTTGTCCAACACCAACGCCCCTGCCAAACATCAATATTACGAGGGTACGAATAATGTCTAATTTTCATTTCAAAAGTCAAAGTAATAAATGTGTCCTCAATTGGTCCAGTATTCTGGAACCTGGTATCTCTATCAAACCTATGCGTCCACCGTGCAATTATTCTTCTCCTGTCAACTTGGAGAATATTACCCACCACGTGCGGATGGGACTTGGGATGGTGTAACAAGAATGACGGAACGAATGTAAGTAGACTTTTGATAAAAAATTTGTTATTAAAAAATAGAATATTCAACAATTCTAATTTTCAGGACCGGAAATATAATATCAGTTCCTGGCACTGTAAAATTCTTTAGTACTGATGGCTCTGCCGTTTTTACGTCGGATAATCACCTCTTTTCAGGAAATTTGCCAAATATTGGAATTAATTCTCCGGCGGGAGGTATATAACTTACGCATTACATATCCGTGCATCAATCTTACTTTTAAATAGGGTGCTCGTCCTGGGAAGTTGATCACTTGGTATTTTGGCCTACAAGTGGTCATAAAACGATTCTAAAAATCGCAAATTTTTGAAGAATATTACAAACAGATCTAGCATTTCATATCCGCCAGCAAATAAGATTTAAATCCATCGTCCATCTCGTATTTAAGTTTTTTATTCACCTCCGCCATTTGTGTTTTTCCGGAAGGATTTTCAACTTTGTTGCTAATTTTCTTCTACGATAACCGAATTTTTTAAAAAGTATCAACTTTTTCCTAAAACTGGGAGTGTATCTTCTTGCATAGAGCTCAAAATCATTCGATCGGGCGAAGATGAGGGAAACTCGGGTAGTTTTCGTATTTTCACATCAAATTCCCATATGATCCAATGGTAACTAAACGCGATATTTCTATAGAAATTTTAAAGAAGATTATATTTTTACTTCTGTCTTCACTTGAGAAGGATTTTCGGCATTGGAAAATTGCCTTCCTGGGGTTTCTATCGTGTTTTTATGGGCGTAGGACTCGTCGGCAATGATCAATTTTGTTGGTCAAGTTTTGTTGTGAAGATTGGGAAATGTTGCGTTTACCATTTTATGTTGAATTTCTGTATGCTTTTTGCATACTCTTTGACCCCCAATATATCTGCCTTAATATGATATAAATAGTTTGTATTTATCTTAAATTTCTTGGCCGCACCAGGGACGGACGTGGAGGGATACTTTTTAAAAAAATATTCGATCGTTTTTAATTTTCGTTTGGCCGAAATGATGTTTTCTGATCATGATGCTTTCTTGAGATTGGCATTTTCGGATTCGCCATACTTTTTTATGTATGTCTCAATGTTTGCACGGCCACACCCTTCTTCATTGAAATGTAGTCAGGCATTCTCATCAACTTTGAGAAAAAAATTCTCGTACTTACGCAAAACTCTTTTCGCGAGTTCTTCTTTGAAATTGTGTAGGAAATTTGTTTTCCATTGAAAACCAATGAAATTTTCAGGATATGTAGTTAGATATATTTATAATATTATACAAAAAGTTAGAATTCCTAAGACTATTTCTTCACCATCCCGTTACCAAAACACCAAGTGATCAACTTCCCAGGACGAGCACCCAAGCTAGACAAATTTTGATACAAATTGATTTTCTGGTTTTCAGTAACGCTTACAATAAATTACATCGTGTTAGCAACGGATTATTCCTCCTACGCGGTAGAATGGACCTGTTATGACTTTGGGATTTCGAACTTCCGTATGTTTCTTAAAATTAGTTTTACTTAATAGTTTGAACTTATTTTGATCTATGTGTATATTTCCAGAGTTCTTGTGGATATTCTCCAGAGGGGCAACGATTTCTCAGAGCAATTTACAGAATATTCGAAAAGCATTGAATTCTCAAAGAATTAATTCTGCCTGGTTAAGGGATCAAGACTTAAGTGGGTGTCACTTTTTGTAGTGACAGGGTTTCCATTAATATGAGAATAATTATATTTACGAAGTATAAAAAATAATATTCTACATTTGTTACGAACAATCTTAAATAAAATGTCATTTACGAACTTTGGAAATGGTTAAGCTCATTAAAACGTCAATTTGTTTCTGTGTGCCTATACCTAAGGCGCCGTTCATAAATTATGTAACGCGTTACGCCTATCCCGCAATGTTTAGTATAGCATGGTGTGATAGGCCGTAACGCGTTACATAATTTATGAACGGCGCCTAATCTCAATAATATTAATTATCGCTAGTATTTGTAGTAGTACTATGGTCTGTGTATTCAAATTAAGGCAAATGTTGGTTCACTTTATAAATTTTGAATCTCAAATACTCTGACATTTTTCAACCGATTTTAATTTTTTTTTATTCACAACTGACCAATAGTTCTTCAGCAGTACATAAATGTTTACAATCGGTTCAGAAATTGCGGAGTATTTGAAATTCAAAATTTATAATGTTCCGACAATAATATCTTAAGTTATCAATTTATTCAACGCTCTCTTCTTCCAACCCAATCCGCTTATGATCTGGCCTGCGCTCTGGCTAGAATTATGCATAGGTCGAAAGAATGTTGTAAAGTTTCGCCGCCCAGCGCTTTTATCTGTATTTGAGCGATTTCGATGAAATTTTGAATATAAATTAATTAAACATGAACCTACATTATTCCCTAACTCAAATTCTGTTAATCGGAGCAGGAACCACACCCCTGGCTTGGTGTGTTTCCTGTTGCAAATGGACTCCAAAGGTAAAGGATATGTCACAGACCCATGGTGTAAAGTACTTTTTTGAAGCTTATGTCAAGAGCCTTCCAACAGTGTATCATATAATCGGGATTGTTGGAGACCCGGCTTTTCCATGACCTCAGGTCACAGGCGTCGAAGGTCAAAATTTGTTGTTGTATGGTTATCCATAAATATAAATCTTTACTTTAAAAAATAAAATTTTTTTGTGTAACGTTATAGAATTATCGCACCAGGCAGGGTGTCAGTAAACGCACTGGTTAGTGCCTCACCAACAGTAAATTGTAATAAAATTATCAAGCAAGTATCGTTTTGAATTTAATCTTGCCGATATGAAACTATATAATCCAACATTAAATAAAGTGCGGCAAAGCACGATACATAAGTAGCGCAATAATGCTGAGAATGCTGAGAATCAATTTGCGCTATAAAGCTCAAATTAATTAAATTAAATAATTAAATAAATTAATTAAAGTAATTAATTAATTAATTAATTAATTAATTGACTGACTGATTGATTAATTAATTGATTAATGATTGATTAATTAATTAATTGAGTGACTGCGGACAAAATTTGTCGTCGAAACCTTAATCGCCATATTGCGACATGTCGACAACACCGAAAAACATGTTTTGCGTAAATTTCATGCATATCGACCCCAAAATGCCGAAATTAGGGCATAGCGACAAAATTTGTCGTCAAAACCTTAATCGCCATATTGCGACATGTCGACAACACCGAAAAACATGTTTTGCGTAAATTTCATGCATATCGACCCCAAAATGCCGAAATTAGGGCATGGCGACAAAATTTGTCGTCAAAACCTTAATCGCCTTATTGCGACATGTCGACAACACCGAAAAACATGTTTTGCGTAAATTTCATGCATATCGACCCCAAAATGCCGAAATTAGGGCATGGCGACAAAATTTGTCGTCAAAACCTTAATCGCCTTATTGCGACATGTCGACAACACCGAAAAACATGTTTTGCGTAAATTTCATGCATATCGACCCCAAAATGCCGAAATTAGGGCATGGCGACAAAATTTGTCGTCAAAACCTTAATCGCCTTATTGCGACATGTCGACAACACCGAAAAACATGTTTTGCGTAAATTTCATGCATATCGACCCCAAAATGCCGAAATTAGGGCATGGCGACAAAATTTGTCGTCAAAACCTTAATCGCCTTATTGCGACATGTCGACAACACCGAAAAACATGTTTTGCGTAAATTTCATGCATATCGACCCCAAAATGCCGAAATTAGGGCATGGCGACAAAATTTGTCGTCAAAACCTTAATCGCCTTATTGCGACATGTCGACAACACCGAAAAACATGTTTTGCGTAAATTTCATGCATATCGACCCCAAAATGCCGAAATTAGGGCATGGCGACAAAATTTGTCGTCAAAACCTTAATCGCCTTATTGCGACATGTCGACAACACCGAAAAACATGTTTTGCGTAAATTTCATGCATATCGACCCCAAAATGCCGAAATTAGGGCATGGCGACAAAATTTGTCGTCAAAACCTTAATCGCCTTATTGCGACATGTCGACAACACCGAAAAACATGTTTTGCGTAAATTTCATGCATATCGACCCCAAAATGCCGAAATTAGGGCATGGCGACAAAATTTGTCGTCAAAACCTTAATCGCCTTATTGCGACATGTCGACAACACCGAAAAACATGTTTTGCGTAAATTTCATGCATATCGACCCCAAAATGCCGAAATTAGGGCATGGCGACAAAATTTGTCGTCAAAACCTTAATCGCCTTATTGCGACATGTCGACAACACCGAAAAACATGTTTTGCCTAAATTTCATGCATATCGACCCCAAAATGCCGAAATTAGGGCATGGCGACAAAATTTGTCGTCAAAACCTTAATCGCCTTATTGCGACATGTCGACAACACCGAAAAACATGTTTTGCGTAAATTTCATGCATATCGACCCCAAAATGCCGAAATTAGGGCATGGCGACAAAATTTGTCGTCAAAACCTTAATCGCCTTATTGCGACATGTCGACAACACCGAAAAACATGTTTTGCGTAAATTTCATGCATATCGACCCCAAAATGCCGAAATTAGGGCATGGCGACAAAATTTGTCGTCAAAACCTTAATCGCCTTATTGCGACATGTCGACAACACCGAAAAACATGTTTTGCGTAAATTTCATGCATATCGACCCCAAAATGCCGAAATTAGGGCATGGCGACAAAATTTGTCGTCAAAACCTTAATCGCCTTATTGCGACATGTCGACAACACCGAAAAACATGTTTTGCCTAAATTTCATGCATATCGACCCCAAAATGCCGAAATTAGGGCATGGCGACAAAATTTGTCGTCAAAACCTTAATCGCCTTATTGCGACATGTCGACAACACCGAAAAACATGTTTTGCGTAAATTTCATGCATATCGACCCCAAAATGCCGAAATTAGGGCATGGCGACAAAATTTGTCGTCAAAACCTTAATCGCCTTATTGCGACATGTCGACAACACCGAAAAACATGTTTTGCGTAAATTTCATGCATATCGACCCCAAAATGCCGAAATTAGGGCATGGCGACAAAATTTGTCGTCAAAACCTTAATCGCCTTATTGCGACATGTCGACAACACCGAAAAACATGTTTTGCCTAAATTTCATGCATATCGACCCCAAAATGCCGAAATTAGGGCATGGCGACAAAATTTGTCGTCAAAACCTTAATCGCCTTATTGCGACATGTCGACAACACCGAAAAACATGTTTTGCCTAAATTTCATGCATATCGGCATATCGACAAATTTCATGCATATTTGTGTTGGTCTTTCCGTGGTCTGGACTGGCACGATGTGGTAGTACAATGCACTTGGGAAAAACAATGAATTTCACAATTTAAAAATAAATTTGGCACTGGAGAATCAAGGGACAATTTTAAAGTCCGCCTTAAATTAGACATTTTTCAAAATAACTTCACTGTAAGAAGCTAGTCGAAATCTAACAAGCCTTAAATATTCCCGAAAATTTCGGTATACCTTTGAGACATTGGTATCACTTGTATAGTAACATGTGTATGCACCTTGACTCGGGTTATATGAAGCTGTACTGGGGGTTTGTACCTCGTATGGGTGGGTATCGTGTACAAAAACAGATAAGCGAACATTCAAGTTAAGTACATAAGTCCTGACTCAACGTTCGAGTCTCAAACTAAAAACCAAGTATGACAGAGACTCTGAATTATTAGCAGGATGACAACCTAATATTTTTTATATTGTCATAGAATATCTCAACGTGCTCATCACATGATGAAAAATTCCATTACGGAGTTAATTAATAATTTGATAAAGTGTCGCCTATCAAATTCCATTCTGATGTTGCAATTAAATCAGGTAATTTGTTTAGCTGGGTGCAAAATTGACCACGGCCTTGTTGTTTGCATGCGAAAGTTAAACTACTTACTTGCTAACAGGGTTTCGAAAATGTCACTTTTTGGGCATAATCGCATGCCAGTGATATTAATGGCATAAGCCTGCTTCTAATAATTCATTTACATTCACTAACCTTGACAAATAAGGAACGTAGTGCCCAAATTTCAACGTATGCCCAAAAATCTAATTAGCTCTAACTGTGTTTACAATTTTTTAAGAAAAAAAGACAATTGAAAATAACTACTTTAGCTCGAGAAATATCTTTACAAAGCATGATATTGACGTGTACAACAAAATTATATCCTTTTTAGGACCGACGTGGATTCAAAATAGATACATAAAGTTCTTATAATGTTTCTTGCAAAATTTGTAGGAAAATAATTGGTGCAACTTAACGTCATTTATGCCATTTGGCCACCGGCGGTATTTACCAGTTACTTTCAATGGCTAACACCACTCGAAACACTGCGATAACTTGAACCAGATAATACGTCTCATTTTCGTGCTCAAGTGTCCAATTAATAAACATAATTCCGAGTCATGCCTTTTGCTACTGATTATTTATCTTGATATTGATTGATTGATGATGACACGACTGTTTTGTTGCTTATTTATAAAATTATTGCAACCCATCCCATCCTCTGCATAGTATTTAAGCTCCAAGTCTTCACCAAATTAACCAGTCGTTGCTGTTTACCAGTATCAAGATTTTCTTCCCATTAACAATAAATTTACGGTAACTACCAACATGATTATCATTGTGGGCCTGTTGGCTCTCGTTGCGTGTAGCAATGCTCACACAGCAGCTTTCGCCCGTGGCATGTACTGCCAAGGGGGACCAAATCCTGGTCAAGACAATCCCAACACGAACGATGCCGTAGTTCCACTCTACAATTTGCCCAGATCCCAATATTGGTTTCAAGCCGACCGAGGCTGTGACAGAGTCCCACCTGCGCCTGGAGTGTTCCTTGAACTTCCCGCCGGCGGTAGTTTCACCGTCGAGCTAGCTCACAACCGAGCCCAGACAACGTTGTCCTACGACGGACAGTTTGTCTCAGATTGGCCCGACGGCAACCAGCACCCCGAAGACTGGAAGGGTCCAGGTAATCCTCCAGATTGCATCCAGGATGATGGGGCCATGCATACCAATAACCAGAGCATGGCTGCCGGAACGGCTTTCGCCATTAGCTACAACTCCGCTATCTCTGCCGTGACGATGGAGAACTTGGTCGTTTTCTCAGTTCTGCCAAAGTAAGGAAAAAAATTGGAAATATTGTCGAACATTATATTAATTAAAATTTTTTGGTTTTCAGCACCCCATGGAAACGTATTGCCACCTACCAGGTTCCTCGCGACCTTCCACCTTGCCCTGCTGATGGGTGCACTTGTGCCTGGCTTTGGGTTCCTAAGGGATGCGGAGAGCCTAATATGTGAGTTAAGAAGTGTGAACATTTAATTTCATAATTATTTTTGGTGTAATTAAAATTCGCGGGTTGTTAGGTACATGCAAGGATTCAAATGCATGGTGACTGGGTCTACATCAACCAGACGACTTGCTCCAGCCCAGCCTCCAAGATACTGTCCCAACTTCAACGACTGTACCGGTGGTGCCAAGCAGATGATTGTGACCAGGCGTAAGTTAATGCATTGATAAGCAGTTTATGGTAGATATTTTATCTGTAAAATATTAAATGCAGAGGCTGAAGGAAACAATGTCGAGATTCCTCAAAATGACTTTGTGTCGTACAGCGCTGATTGGGGATTCTCACCAGGTTAGTTGGACGAATAGAAATTTGGCATGAGTGGTATCTACAAGGTTGGCATAAATTTTTTTCAGGTGCCCAGAACGACATCTTTGTCTAAGGAGCCACAGGGGTCGGCAGCCAGTATAAATTTTCAACCCCGCCTTTAGTGTAAACTAATTATCTTACATTGGAAATTAATAAAAAATTATGCATTATTTAAATTTGAGGAGGCTTGACGTTATTAATTTCACATACATATTTATATTTGTTAACAAGAATTGCTAAGGGGAATAAATACATATTTTTTGCATGGTAAAAATTCTAGAAATTCTGAAACGAGCCAAAATTTCCAGGTCATTGAGGTTCGATCTTCCATTTCAAGAGGTTAGGAGTACAAATCTCGATGGGTGGTATACATTTTTGCAGTTTTTTTTAAATTAGTACATCTTTCCTAGTTGTCGAATAGTTTTTTGGCACACTATCGAAGCTATAACATCCTCTTACTTTATGGGTGTGGTCAATTGTGTGAAATTAGTTGCAGAATTTTCCAGATATAGTAAAAGTAGACTTTCTCCTCCTCACCAGCATACAGGTGTGGAATTTAATTTTCTACCAATGGTCGTATGTAAAACATACATAGTCACTACGATATCATTAGGTTTGATTTGACATAAATCTTATCGGAATAGAAACACCGGGAATTAAAAATACAAGAATATCCAGAATCCGTTAGATTAGCTGAACAAAAACTAGAATTGAGAGCGATGACTGATTTGGACCTGATAGTAGAGGCGGTTGAAAGAAAAGCAAATGATAGAAAATTTGTCATTGTTGGTAATTGTTTCTCATGCGTATGCGTGATTGGTTTGAAAGGAAGACGGTGGTGATTTTCACGGCTGGCGGATCAATGATTTTGATGATATTGTTGATTGATTCAATCAGGCTGGATTCAATACCAACAAAATTTATCAAGTATTATGGTGTGTTGAGAGGGTTGAACGGAGAAAGTAAACACGTCCGATGAGGGTTTCCATTCAATTCCGAGAGTGGGAAATGAAGCAGTGTTGTCCAAATCCAACGTGTCACTCCTTTCCCTGAGTTCTGGGGGAATGGACTGAAGAACGGCGGCGTCGTAGCTCATCCATTTCCTAATTTGCATACCTCCTTTCGCCAGGAGTGCCACTAATTGTTGTTGAATGATTATTGCTTGCTTCACGTTGCTTGCTCCACTGATGAGATCATCTACAAACATGTCTACCAGTAATATCTTTGATGCAATGGGATAGTTACTTGCCTCGTCGACGGCCAATTGCTACGTGTTAAAATGCCAGTATTGCAAAGAATATACCTGATCGCTTTGCTTGATGTTAAACAAAATAAAATTGAAAAATCAATGTCAGAATTGTACATTAAAAATACCTGAATTGTTAATTATTTTGATCAACCACTTACTTCGTGCCTGACCAAACGGGACGATTTTGCAAAACTTTGCCCACAAATCTTACATTTACGCGCTTTCTCCATCCTGTGAGATTTTGTGGGTGTTTTTTGTTTTAATTACTTTCATATGTTCCAATGTAATATCACAATTTCTGATTCCTCGTTTTTTAATATCTTACGTACAAAAACCTGGGCCTGTCCTACTTGTGTGCCAAGTTTTTGTTACAATTCTAAAGTTTCGTATGTCCATAGCCCCATAAATTTTAAAAAACTGTTACAAAGACTGTCGATATTATTGAACCCTCTTCGGAATCAATTTGTTTTTGTCTTTTAAGTCAATTAACATGTTTAATATTAATTGTGCCTATGAGGTTTTCATTGACACGATTGAGAATTATGGATTTGGGTAATTAGCCTCTATGGTCTGATCTCTATTTTGGTTACAACTTGATTTTGCTAAAATTATTTGCCCTGTCCACTTACGCTTTTGTTGCTCTATTGATTATTCCATCGTTATTTTTGATTTTGATTTATTATTTATAGTTATATTCAGTTTTTTGTTAAACTGATATCCATTTACATGGATAAGCTGGATAAGTTGTACCTCTCGTCAGGTCGCTCCACCCGCTAGATGGTGTTTCTTTGTCTTCCTTTTTTATTTTTAACAAATCCTGTGCACTACAAGTTCTAGGTGATGCCGAGAACTGGTACCTTCTAGGAAAGATTCTAGGATTCTAGGATCTTTTATTGCAACCCTCCGATTCGTGATTTTTCACTCGCTTACGAAATGTCCTTGCTGATTTTTCTACATTAACGTTCGAATCTTTATAACTTCTTCGTCCAGTACCGAAGGTTAGAGTACCTTTTTTGCACAAGGATCAAAACTTATCGATTGGTTGCAAATAAAGGACATTTGTAGGTTTGACTAACTTTCTCAATGTTAATCGCCGCTTAGAATGTCTCTCGGAAAGTTTTTTACAATATGTTTGGACTGCGATTTTTTGGACTTTAATGTAAACCTTTATTTTGGGAGACCTTGTTCAATTTTTTCCGTAATCCCCAATTTATGAACTCTAATCCTACCCGATAAACTTTAAGAGATTTTAACTGTTTATACGAGCAGCTCTACTGAAGGACGTGGAATAGTTAGTGGTTTAGATTTTTTTGATAGTTTTCAATTTATTTTGAGTGGCTACGACGAGAGGCGAACTAATTTTTTTGTTGAATTTCACTTTTTGGCATCCTTATACTAATGCATAAACGTATGTAGATTGTCGTTTTGGGATATCCCTCCGGTTTGAAGTGCTGCAATATGTTTTTCGAGGTAAATTAAGCGCTGGTTTTATAGTTATTGCAAAAATCGATTCGACCGTACCGAAAACGCAACCATGTACCGTTCGGTGACCGAACCTCAAAAGTTCGGCGTGTACTAATGATAAGTCTGAGTCAGTACCATTGACATCGAAAGCACTTCCCGTGTTAGTCATATTTTTGGAAGTTCAGGTCGTTTCAGAGTTTTAAAGTTTGTCGTGAA
Organism: Folsomia candida; assembly: GCF_002217175.1. Classification (NCBI taxonomy): domain Eukaryota; kingdom Metazoa; phylum Arthropoda; class Collembola; order Entomobryomorpha; family Isotomidae; genus Folsomia; species Folsomia candida. The sequence goes on along the minus strand of NW_019091197.1, from coordinate 9,014,485 downwards.
TGCTTATCTAGAAATCTGCATTTTATGGTGAATAACCATAAAATTCGACTTTTTATAAGCCATATTCGACCTTTTATAAGCTTTGGTTAACATGTCCCTTTTATTCGACCTTTTATAGCCTTTTTAGGTGAATAAAAAGGACGAGATTGCCAAACAAGATATAATCTCTTATGAAACCAGTAAACTAATAAGACAAAAATTATATCCTAGTCTTCTACAAAACATTTATTATTACATCGATGAGCAAAAAACTTAACCATAACTATTGTAAGCTCGGGGCCTCGTGGCCCCGGCTACCTGGCCAATTTACCTGCCTGTTTACCCCTAGTTTAGTGCCTGTTTGTACACTTGTTGTCCGCCTCTCATTTGTCATCGTCTAGAGAGAGCGTTATCAGTAGTGGACATGATTTTTAATATTTTATTAGATTATCTGTGGGACAACATAAATTAGAAGTTCAACGAGGAAAGAGCATGCTAGCAGAAGGTGTATTATAGATATTAAGGGCTTAAAATATTTATTGGCCAAGAAAAAATACTAACATAATGATTCCCATGGTAAAATAATACACTAAACACTAAACTATACACTTCGAGTAAAATTAATATATTTCAGACTATGGTAGGGTTTCAATCCTTAGTCATTCAACAAAGGCAAAATTAAACAGTTCCTATGTTTGTTAATGCTTTTACTTACTTACAGACTCGTACATAAATTATCGTATTATAAAACTCCACAAAACAAATATTCCGACAGAACGCTATGAATTTATGATACAATATATAATTAAGGTACAATTTATATGATATAAATTATATCTATATACATATTTACTTAATAACAAATACGTATGTACATAAATTGGATTTTCTGAGCATAACCTTAATTCTAGCTACAAAAATTACAACGCAAAATTCGTAAATATACACAGTAAACGTAATTTCTTTTCATCGCAGACAACCAATATTTTCCTGTTTTTCATTTCTATCAGAAATATTACGATAAAAACAAGTTTCGGTTCGAGATTTATGTACGTAGGAAATTTATTGGCCGTGATTTTGTTAATTGAAATGGTCATTGTTACTCATCCCTTCTTAACTCTCGCGACTTCCGTTTCACTCCTTGGCTACAATTTTGGTACTAAGGACGTGCCTAGGCTGCACAACCTGCTATTGGGAATGTCGACTGGCTCCGACTGTCGTCAACATATCGTATTTTCCACTATTTTCACTGAAAACCTTTCAGAAACATTTGGAACACCAGTGACTTTAACGAAAGGATCAAAATATGTGTTATCTCAAAACGAAATATTTCATAGTAATTTTCGACTAAATATTTTCAAAGATCGAGAGTGGACATGTCAGCACACTATTTTGTATTTAAATATCATTCCGTCATTCAATCCAGTCTTTAGCAAGTTGCTAGGCAACTGGTTAACCATGTTCGGCGAGAGATATCTTTTTGATACCCGAAATTTTCGAGTCTTTCCAGATAATTTTTTCTTTCTTGTCGTCACTCAATTCGATATGGCGGAAATTTTAGAGAGTAATTTTCCCATTTACAACAGACCCGGTTCCTTTCATACTATTCCAAACATTGGACTTTTATTTTTGTCCAATCAATCATCAACATGTTCTGGTTACTCGATCTGCTACAATTACAAGGAAGGAGTTATACCATTGATTTCAAATTTTAAGTGCGCCGCCAAACAATCGTTATCTGAGATAGCCGAGTCATTTATGAAAATAGTTTCACCACGATTGGATCCTGGAAATTGGAAGGCGGAAATTTCTGAGGAAATATTGCCTCGAAAGGCTCGAATTTCTATATACATTTTTAATTTGGCATTGTCATCTGCAAACCGATCGTTATTTAACGTTTCACTTGGAACCGTTGGTAAATATTGTTTTGATCGATATCACGAAATATGTTTTCTCCAAGAGTTCTCCATGATTGGATCATTTGCCGTGTTGAACAACGAACTTAATAAAAACCTGGCAAGTATGAAATCGTTTAAGCTCGTACAATACGAAGGTCTTTCGTTCCTAAGTTGTCATACCGATTCCCGAATTACTTTCAGCATTTATCTTGCCCCGTTTTATAAATATACTTGGATTTCTATTGCAATTTGTCTACTCGTCTTATCGATCCTGGTTGGAGTGTTGGCCCATTTCTCGTTAGGTTATAGTGATCCATTTATAATTTTTTATTTCTTCGGGTGTCTTATCGACGAGGTGTCATATATCCCGAGTAAATTACAAAACTTGTCTGTATTCAGACAAATTAGTTTGCCATGGTTGCTAGTTGGTAGCTTGTTGAGTAACTGCTATATCGGGTTGTTAATCGAGAATATAAATGCACCTCTGCCAGCGACTAAATTTGAGACTTTTGCAGCAATAACTTGTGCTAGTAGAGAAACTTTAGAGATTGATCTTGATAAATTATTAGTTCGCAGGGACGAAGCCGATGCACTTAAATTAAGTTTAAAGGATGGAACGGCCTTAGAGGTCAATGTGCCTTTGGAGGAATACGAATGTTTCAGCCTCTTATCAGGGTTTGTCCCTGAAAGGGAGGATCCCTGGGAATATCCGCCCACACAAATTTACGGGATTAATCCAGAGACTTACGAACTGCACTGGGTTATCAGGGATACTTTCCCGGGAAGTGGACTTAGTGGGGTTTCCAGTAAGAAAAAAATAGCCGAATGGTATTTTTTATCAAATCATAAACTACGGCGCTATCCAGTCGCCCTGTATGATCGGCGGAGGAATATATCGTCAATACAAGACATTAAGGAAGCGACTGAGGAGGAAATTGTTTCTTGTGGAAAATCAGCATTCGTTGATTGGGAGGATAATGTTCGGAATTATTTGCGTTATCTTACTAGGTTTTATCCAGGAATTGAGTTTTATGTTTCGAAAGAAAATATTATCCAACCTCCAATTTTTCATAGCTTCTTCTGCTCAAAGAATGCTATTGTTTTTACGAATTTCATAAAATTGGGAGAAGCAGGCATTAATGAAGATGTTGTTAATAAATTCAGTGCTATTACAGATAGTGTAAAAGAGGAAAATTATACAAAGAGTGTAGCTATCAAGATAATCGAGCGGTTAAAGTTGACTGATAAAGTCTCACCGTTAAATTTGGAAAGCAGTGTCCAGACTGTGTTTGTAATACTTGGGATTTGTTTAGCGTTTTCTGCAAATATTTTATTGATTGAGAAGGTTTACGAGTTATTCGGTAGTTTTGATGTGAAGTACGTAACTAATTATTGTAAACAATTAGCCAGTCGAAGACCTAAAAGGCGAAAGAATATTTCAACGCGGAAACTACTTGTAATTTGTCAGCATAAAATCCTTAGCAAGTTAAGAGGTGTACGCATTTATTTTTGTGCTTACTACGCAAGATATACCAAGTTAATGAATATGTATGTAGAACACTTAAAGTAAAAGTCGAAACTTTATAGTTTCTATGCGTGAGTATAGGAGATAGGAATTTCCTACAGTTGCTGGTGTTACCCGTTTATGTCACCTGAAGGGTTCCACATGTGAACTAAACATTTATGTTTCTGGACCCGTTAATTAGAAGGTTAGCCTCTCTTATGTAGTGTTAAGGGCCCAGAGTGCACGCAGGCAGGATATAGAAATCATACCGGCCAAATGGTATTTATCGAAAAAGTATGCAAAATATGTAGAGGGAAATATAAAATGTTATTCGAGTATGACAAGTTATGCATTCAGATTTATTAATTAATTTATTGATAGTAGAGAGGTACAAATTGCGTACTGTAAGTCAATTTTCCGTATTGTAGATTGTAGGTGATGACGTCATCACCCATCTACAATCTGAATCTACAGTCTTTTGGAGGAAAACTGAACACCGTCTCCCAACTCGATTGTGACTAATATTTGAAATTCGCGCGTGACAATTCTCAGCTTAGACGGATCGTTGTAAACAAAGTATGCTTGTCTTTAGACAGTTATATGTCTTTATACAGCTGGACCTCTCCGCTATTATAATTTATAAGTAACAAGAGTAAATTTAAGTAAATTGGAAATGATAAACGACACAGAAAGCGCTGGAGTAATGGAGGTAAGAAATTATTCAATGGAGTCAGTGGATTAAGTGACATATATTTACTTCTCAATGAAATACATTTTTTAATCAGGAGGAGGATATGAATAATATAAATACTACTCGACGTCGAGAAAAAGTTCGGAAAAAACAATTGAGATAGCAGTTTTTGGAAGATGGACATGCAGCCACTGCAATTTGGACGACCATTGTAGCAGAAGTCAATTCAAACTACAGTGATGTCGATCGGGTTGCTGTTCGACGTCGATTTAACCTAATACTCAAAACATTCAAGTCGACTGATTTGAAAAACCGGGTAACCTGAGGTAAGTTCACATATGCACCGACGTCGATGTATGTACGCGTATTAGTATTTTGTTTATTTAAATATCAGATCCGGAATTGAGGAAATCATCAGCCAGGTGTAGGAGAAGTTGGCAGAATTATCCAGTCTGATTGAAGATAAACAAGAGGAAGATAAGCATAAGAACAAAGAAAAACAGGGTAAACTGGAGTCTGAAATAAAGGCAGCGGATGATGTCCGAAAAGCAGCAATGGAAACGTAACAAAGAAGGTATATTAAGCGACGTCGTTTGAGTACAAATAATTAGTAATCGCTTGTTATAATTTTATAAACTTCAATTGTGCATTGTAGCGAGTTCGTCTGAATCGGTCACCAAGGTTTAAAGGAAAGCTGGAAATGTAATTCTGCTTGAACTGTGGAAAGAAAGGCAAGTAAAAGAAGCAGAGCGATCCCAGACTAAACAGCGATACAGGGAGAAAGAGCTTGAGTTAAAAGAACAACTTGGTCTCGAGGTAAAAAAATTTGTACACCAAAAGATGAAGGAAGAGAAAGAACTTGTCTTGCGAGAACGTCAGCTTGATATTGAGTCTCAAGAGAAACAGGCACAGATCAACGCGCGTAAAGTTATTATGGAACTATTGCTTAAAAAATTGTAAAATAAATTAAGTACCTAGTCGACGTCGATCAAAATTGTTTATTTCATGCATTTGGATCATTTTTTGAGAATATATACTTCACCTAAGGGTTCATGGTTTCGAATAGAGTTGGAATTTTGAAAATCCATGAAGAACTGACCCTGCAGTAAATTTACAGAAATTTGCATGCTATTATGATAGTTATGGCGTAAAATAGGTCAAAATGACCATTTCAAGTGGCCATGATTCCGGTGTTTGTGGCCATGGTAGAAGCCGCGATAAGTACCTTATATTTAGTAGTCCTAAATCGTGAACAATTTTAGAGTGGATCGCTGACTGACAAATGGGAAGCTCTCCTCCCAAGTTTGCCCTATTTGCTTGGTTTTAGGCATTCAGCGTTTCGAGCAATTCTCCTCCGTTGTATACTTTCCAGCCGAACTTCCAGCCATCTGATAAATTTGTGTTTAATCGTTATTTTGTGGTAGCTGACAATACTTACAATCCGACGCCGTGACGTGTTCTTGAGGATTAATTTTAATTTATTCACCCACAAAAATAAGCCCACCCGTGTTTATTCGATTCCGATAATGCGTGAATTTGAACGCGTGGAGGGAATTTCGAATATTTTTTCAACCAAAATCTCGGATATTTAAACAATTAGAATTTTTTGAATTTTGTGGCAAATTCAAAAATTCCAAACATGTTACAAATTTGGTTTACTAATATTTAAAATTAGGTTTTCAAATTTTTGGAAATTCGAACTTTCATGCAGTTTTTGATTTTTGAAATATGGCAAACTTCAGAAAGTTTCGAAATTTTGAAAATTTCAAAAACTTGTATTTATTGTATCAAGGAAATAATTTTGGATATACGTGTTTGTGATTTTTTTTATCCAAAATTCAAAACGTTTTGATGATTTAAGTATCGGAGATTTTGGCTGAAAAAATATTTGAAATTCCATCCGCGCAGATTAACGCATTATCGGAAATGAAAAAAACACGGGTTGGCTTATTTTTGTGGGCGAACAAATTAAAATTAGTCCCATCAAGATCGGAGATGAACACGTCACGGCGCCCAATTGTTAGAAATTAATTCCTTGAGTTACAATAAATACAAGTTTTTGAAATTTTGAAAATTTTGAAACTTTCTGAAGTTTGCCATATTTCAAAAATCAAAAACTGCATGAAAGTTCTAATTTCCTAAAATTTGAAAACCTAATTTTAAACCATGGTGTGTGTATTTAAAGGATGCGACGCTGACCATAAGCAACGAATACAAAATTTCGCATCGTTTTAATTCACAAACCATAGGTTGTTATTAACCATAACAAAATTACTGGCTTTCCATAATGCCCCTGCATTTTTGGATATCTTTTAATTTGTAGCAATTTACATATGAGACAAGTTCTGGGTGACTAAAACGTATTTACTAACTATAATATGTCTACGATTAAGCTTTTTCTTTGGCTTGCTCTTTATAAGAATATTCACTGCGTCAAAAGTTACACTACAATTTATAGCGGGCGGGCGTGCGGCGAAGAAAGACTGTCCCAGAAATTAAGCCAATAGAGGAAGCAGTTACCTCACAGTATTTTATGGACAAAATCTTGCCTACTTACTTTGATGGTAGAAGGACAAGTATTTATTTCCAAATGAGAGAAAAATAATTCCAAAAAATTTCAAGTTTTGTTAAGTCAAACATTTATTTAAGATATATTCAAGTATTTATTCGATCATATTAAATAAAAATATTACTATATAATATAAATTCTTAGTCAGAAATTCATCGGACACTCTTTATGCACATTCCTCCTCCACATGTTCAATATTTAGCCGCAATTTCCTCCGATGTTGGTTACCATTTATTTTCCCTGTATCCTTTATTTTCCTCGCCTTTCCCCTCACAAAGCCGCTACTACACCTTACCTCCGTCACCACTACTTCTACTAAAAGAACAAAACCTGCAAATATCACGCCAAAAACATACAACAAGAAAATCACCGGCATTTTGGAATCATAAGTTAATCCCGCCGGTTTAAAAACATTTTTACTATTCAACTCTCGCTCCCATGGCATTTTCGGCAATTTACTATTCTGCCAAATTGTAATTTTCATTAACTCATTCAAAATGCCTGCCTCCACCACGTACGTCATCGCTTCATGAAATGCCGTCGCCATATGAAATAGAAATATAGAAGTATATGCCACCATCCCCGTTCGTGGATATAACGGGTCTCCCGACATGTAACACTTGACCTCCTTTTTCAACCTCCATATCTGCTGCCTTATTTTCGGCCGGGCTGCCTCTATTTCTATCTCCTCTCTGAATATCGCCAACTTTCCTGACATATTCACCACCGCTTCGTAAATAGTTTTGTCAAACTTCACACTCACAAAGGTGTCTTTCAACTTGTCCATTATACCATACTTTCTAAAATTCTCCACATACCATCTCATCGCCTCAGATAAATTATGATCTGACATGTACCCTATCTTAAACCCTTTCAGAATTAGTTCCTTAAATGTCCCAATCACCTTGTCCTGAACTGGGACTAGTATTTCGGCAGTAAGCAACCCTTCATACAAGAAGCTGACAGACGTCGAAATTACCAAGCTCCAAAATATTAGGAGCCGATACCGAAATCGTTTACCTTTACCCGGCCGCAGAACTAGGTAACCCTGCCTCACAATTATTGATAAAAACCTGACTGGATCCTTCGGCCTTACGACGAGCACCATCAGACCCGTCGAGGCCACAAGAGACGTCCACACAGGCAGTTCGAAAGGATGGGTTAGTGTTCCAAACAGATTCAGCATACCCTGAGATGACTCGTACTTGTCTGTACAGTAGAAAAGCCTATCCGTTGACGTATTATAGAACAGAGATTTCGAATAGTTCCTCGGATACGATCTGCTATACGGTCCGGGGAGGATTACCATGTTATGCTTCGGTCCAAAAAAGGGCCTTGAATAGACCAGGGAACTAGAAACTTCTTTGGGAAAAGTGGCGGAAAAATTGAACTTTCTCATCAATAAATTCAGAGTAATCCTTCCATGAGGAAAACACGTAAAGTTATTCCACCGTGTCCCATGTTGAAAAGGGTCGCAATTTACCCCCTCCTCTTCAATCCACCATGAATATTCTACAGCCACATTCTCTCCCAACAAATCCTGGTTCAATTTACGGTACTTTCTATACAAGTTTGTCCACCCTTGATCCATCTCAACTTTCCCCACTATAAATACTTTCTCTTTGCATAGGTAGCAAAAAAGTCCAACCTTCAGATCCGATGGTTCTCCTCCAATTATTAGAAACACAATTGTCACATCAGAAAATAAGACGTGTGGGTCGATCCATGTCATTGACTTCCCTTCGTCACGAATTCCAGCAGCTCTGGAAGACCGTTGTTTCTTAAACCAGTCGTGTCTCACATAAACCAAAAATAGTGCCGATGGTTCCAAGAAGTATCCAGAATGTTCAATCGAGTCCCCAATTTGCCTACTGGTTGGTCTTATCAGGAGAAATGTGACACAACCGGATATTTTGTAGTGTAAGCTGGGAACCAAAGTTTCACGATCTTTACGTTTATCGCTCCATAGTTTCGGTTCCGTAAAGGAGTGATGAATATAGTTGAGGTTTACAGATTCTAAGATAAGATCGTACGATTCCATTCTGTCGTTTCTCATTTTCTCCGATGATATAGTACTCTTCACTCCATAGGTTTCTGAAGATTCTGAATCTGGCGATGATTTAAAATTCGCAATATGCACAGCGCAATTCTTATCTAGGAGAAATTTTGAAATCAGACTGCTCTCATGACCAACTGTAGTTTCTATAAGTATAACTGATATTACTATGATTTCCAACATTTTAAATTTCCAGAGAGATCTATGTACGTCGACATACGTCGCGTAAAATACTTATCAAATACAAAAATAATGAAACTAATTCATTTTACACTTGTACAGAAATATGTACAATGTGTGGACTTATCTAAATATTTCCTAAAATTCTCTAAAATTATACTCTATAGAAAATATGTGTGTACAAGCGCTTCCTCAATACAGAACATAATTGACAGTAAATAAATAAACATAATGTTGTGAATTTCATGAAACTCCATACATAAGGCGTAAATCATTACTGTATACACAGTCACGCTGGATACGCCCATACATATGTATAATGGAAATTTTCTACGTATTCATATTGCATAATATATTATGCAATATGAAATTGCAATTTCTATACAAATATATCTCAAAAACCTATACACAATTCTTATTGAATGTGGGCCTCTTCACACACGACCTACCCAAATTGTTGTGAGATAATTATGCGGCTGCAAATAGAATGACACTTGTTAGCAGGAGACATGTAACTTGTACCTTAGTGCAGTGAAACTTCTAACAATACAAGAAGTAGTTTAGCCTCATTAATTTCCATTATATTCTCAAATGTCAGGGATGTTTTGAAGTGAAAAATATTTACATTTTCCTTGACATTTTAGAATATAATGCAGATTAATGCAGAACCTGTTTATTAAGGAAATTTGAAACAAATTCCTTAAATTCTTTAAAATTTTCCAGGATTCATACATCTTGAGATAGGTTTTGAGATATTTTGACATATGAGAATATAATGGAAATTAATGAGGCTAAACTACTTCTTGTATTGTTAGAAGTTTCACTGCACTAAAGTACAAGTTACATGTCTCCTGTTAACAAGTGTCATTCTATTTGCAGCCGCATAATTATCTCACAACAATTTGGGTAGGTCGTGTGTGAAGTGGCCCACATTCAATAAGAATTGTGTATAGGTTTTTGAGATTTTAATTTTTCCCTTCATTTTCATCAGCTTCATGAGATGTATGTATCAGTCATCTAACTAATTGTTCGCTATAGAGAGGGATGTAAAGTATAAAGTGCACTTTATAGTCTTCATGAAGACAAAAGGAGCAATAATAATCATGCAGTTATCGATTCATGCCAAATTAGAAGAAAGGTTTTAATATGCAAATTGTTTTTGACGCAGCTATGAAATTAATTATGGTGTGGGTAAGCAATAACTTTGTGCAAACTTTGAATGCAAATCATTGAAATAGTTCTGAAACAATTGGGAAGAGCTGCCCTTCACATATAGATTTACAATTAATGCATATGTAATTTACCTCACGGGTGTAAAATTTCAAGCTTTTAGGAGCAATTTGCAAGGTCTATGAATTGTGTCTTTCAAATTTACATACTAGTATTCTGGAAATATTTTCCAATATCGTGGCTGATAGGACCATAATGAGTCAAAACATTCTTTAAAAAATTAATTCATACATTGCACAGACATATTTTAACAATTTCAATTTTAACCGTTTCCGTTTCGTTTCCGTTTCGTTTCCGTTTCGTTTCCATATTTGATCCGAAACGAAACGGAAACGCAACGGTACATGGCGTTTCCAAAATTTAGGAAACGAAACACGTTTCCATTTCGTTTCCGTTTCTAATCCGAAACTGGCACTAATTCGCGTTATTTTAAAAGTTGTGGAGTTTTAGAGGTTTGGATCCCAATTTTGCAACATAAATCTGGTTCTTCATTGGTTTTTAAACGGTTCGGAAAATGGATCGGAACCACCCTTACCTTCCACCTCTGCCTTATCTAAGGGTTTTCTTGTGGACAGGTTTACAAATATGAGCAATATATAGGTTTTTGAAAAACAGACATGTTTTTTTGCGAATAAATTATTTAAACGGGAGCATAAATTTGGTTGTTTAAGCTCCAAATCTGCAAGATTTCTCACCCCGTCCGTCTGAACGTCTGAACATAAATTTGAGGAACTGAAACTGACTGAAACTGAAACTGAAACTTACTGAACATAATTTGGATTGGAATTAAGGAGAAGGGGACAAATGTCCCGATATTGGACGAGCATGGGTTTAATGATGAAATTTCGCCCTACAATTTCTGCTAAGGGGAGGTGATGACAAATTATAATTGTTTATGACACGCTTTTAGATAATTAATAGTGTTCGGTAAAATTTTAGCTCTTTCAATAGTGAGAACCTGTTTTCCGAACAAGATGATTATCATGTGATAGAGGTTTACTTGAGGACAAGGGACGCAGACAAATCTATTTTGGATGTTTTACGTAAATAAATCTGGAAAATAATTGATTTATAATTATTAAAATCATCGAGTTCAAAAAGGGTTTACCATTTAGAATAGAATTTAGTTAGAATTTTAAATACTTATTTACATATGAAGGTTACAAATATGTGTTTGTACATATCTTGGATTTCCCCGTGTTCCCGTGGAGGTAGGGATTTCAACAATTAAAATTATTAAATAACAGTGACAATTTAAGCCATTGTTTACTCAAGCACACATCCAGGAGTGGCAATCCGATCCGAAGAAATCCGACCAGATCCGATCCGAAATCCGCGGACTAGGATCGGATCGGAATGTACTTCCTAATCCGATGGGATTGAATGACTAATCCGATCGTATCAATCCGAAGCTAGTCATCGGATCGGATTTCGGATTGGCGATTTTGATTTCACATTCCCCCAAAATATGCATACTAGTGCTGCCGCAGCACTAGTGTGCACACAATATTAATCACAAATTGTGATTCACAATATCAAAATAAATTCATCATTTTGAAAGTTGGTATTTTTGATCTTTTTCGCACAAGGGTTTGGCATGCATTTACATATACAAAAATATAGTGCGGAAAATAAATTTAGGTGTCTAGCTATGTATTTATTAAGGGGTGAAAACCCCTTTATGGGAATGTCTTGGCTGTCCGTCCGTCCGTCTGTCCGTCTGTCCGTATCCACGATAACTTTAGAACGGATGCGAATATCGAGATGCGGTTTCCGCCAAAGTATTTCTAATTTTTGAAGTATGGCTGAGTTCGAAGATGGGCATTGTAGGCATTAAGGTCACGGCGCCACGGTAATGACGCCGTGTCGAATATGTAGGAAAAAGTGAAAGGATGAGGGCTCACTTTAGTAATTCGAAGGGTCCAGATTAGGCGGCCTTAGTCAACGTTTCGACCTTCGAGGTCTTCTTCAGGACTTCTTCACATGGTAGCGATTCGTGTGGGAATGGGGAACAAAATTTGGAAAAGGGTGAAGAAAGGAAATGTATTGTGAAGATAGGAAGGAATAATAAACCGTCAAGCGCGTGACGGTTTATTATTCCTTCCTATCTTCACAATACATTTCCTTTCTTCACCCTTTTCCAAATTTTGTTCCCCATTCCCACACGAATCGCTACCATGTGAAGAAGTCCTGAAGAAGACCTCGAAGGTCGAAACGTTGACTAAGGCCGCCTAATCTGGACCCTTCGAATTACTAAAGTGAGCCCTCATCCTTTCACTTTTTCCTATTATATCCTCACTGCACACTTTACATATTATATTTACCGTGTCGAATATGTGTCGAATTTTTTGTTTCGACGGTTTTAGACGTATTTTGGGGCGGGGATTTCGAAAATCGACATGGTTTTGACGTACGATGACCGTGTGACCGTGTGGACGACGCCACTTGAATTATGCCATGTGGGGTGTCTATCGAAAGGTATAGTCGTGTACGTTCAAAGTACGCGGGTGTTATGTCGAAACGGGGCGAAATGAGACGTGGGGTAATGTGAGACAATTGGGGAAAATGACGGGAAAGTATTGGAAGACGATGTGGGTGTGCCACAAGGACATTTACGTGTGTTTTCACCCCTTTGCTACATTTCGTTTGCAACGGTTTATTATTTAATGGAAGGATTGTCGACTGGGGGACATCACAAAGGTGTAAAGGATAGAAAAAGTTATTTCGAGAAAAAATTGTCAGATTTGAAATATGGATAATTAATAATCGATCCCACGGTAAAAATTTTCGCGGTGAAAAGTAAAGTTAAAATTTTGAACGTGAACATTATTAAAAATTAACGAATGGTTTTTTTATATTTTAATCTAAAGAAATTAAAAAGTAAACAAAAGATAGAAATCATTTATCACTGGGTTTGAACGGTCCTGACCTTCCAATTCTTCTTTAGAAAGGATTTTCATGTATCAGATCTGAAAATGTTTGGCTGAATCGGATTGGGATGGGTTGAATTGAACATCCAAAAATGATGATCCAAATTATGTAGAGAATGAACAATTTTACCGTGTTTCAAAAATATAGCAAAAACATAAAATTCATAAAGCTTGAAAAACTTTGTAAATTTTTTCAAATATCTTTGGCATAATCGACACTGGTAAATTTCAATTTTTAACAAATCATGTCGACTGTACTGTCTATTAATTCGAAACATGAATATGATACATATGTTTAACACTCATATTATTATGCACATACTACAATTTCCTGTAATCGGATCCGATCCGATCCGAAATCCGACGGATCAATCCTAGTCGGATCGGATTGAGTGTTAGATCTGAATGGGATTGATTCAAACGCCTGCTTAATCCGAACCGGATCGATCCGAAGGCCTCATAATCCGATCCGATCCGACGGATTGCCGCTCCTACGCACATCCAGTATGGGGCAGATAGAGTGTTACAATCAGACAAAAAATTTAACATAAAAATTACAAAACTCCTTGGTTACATGTTTTTCAGGAAATTTTTTAACGAGAAATGAGCTAGTAAAGAGGAATATGAAATTTTCATGACAGAGTAGAATTTAAAAATTGTAGTAAATTTCTTCTCCAAAATGGATACATTTAGCGAAGGAGTTTGTAATTTTTTATATGATTTTTTTTCTGGTTGTAACACCGTACAAATTGGTAGTGTCGCACAGAAAGGGATTTGGGTCGAAATTTCCAACTTTATTGATAAATCAACAGTTCAGGATGGTCAAGATCGGAGTGGACAAATATGAATTTGATTGATTTTTTTTGCAGAAGTATGTCCAACTCTATTCCGAAAATGGGAGGATCTACGGCCCACACCGGAGACTGGGACGTATTGCCCAAGCGTCGCTGTGATAAGTGCATTTGCCGTTGCAACAATGGTCGGAATTAGAATAACATTGGACCCCGTTTGCGATACATCTCCCATTTTTAACACATTTACCATTGACACAAGTTGCATCCTTTTGACAACATGGTAACCCAGTAAACCGACCGGCACATGAACTCTTGGTAGCGGTACACTTTAAATAACAAAAGAGTAAATTGATTTAATATTTCGAAAATTTATGAGTGGTCTGTGAATTTTGTATTTTGCGATAAGTCGCCCTTTTCAGGGACTAATATAGTTCTAATATTAATTATTACTTAGTGGAATGAAAAATCTAGGATTAGACACTTTAATCTAAATAGACAGTCATTTTGATGTGATTTATGTGACTTTGTATTACTAATAGGCCTATTATAGGCGCCTATTATTATCCGCTTTCATATAATCTAATCTATAAATTTTTGAGATTGTGGTTGGTCAAAATAAGTAATCAAATTTCGGAAAAGAAGGTCCCGTCTCAAAATGTATCATATAGAGAGCCATTGTCGATTATTTCGACATTCACGACACTATGTGATCAGCCACTTAAACTTGATGCAAAATAATTGGGGTAGGCACTAATGTACCCACTCCCTAACTCGGGCTATATCAAGTCTTTACTGTAGGTTTTTAGAGTAAAAGCCCGGGGTTTTTAATTTTTTTAGAGTAAAATCCCGAGTTCCTGGTGACTGCTAAAATTGGAGTAAATGACATAAAGTACAGTTTAAAATTGAAGGTCTCAATTTAGATCGCAAAAATCACGTAAAATTACAAAACTGTGCCCAACACAGTGACCAGATTGGGGACAAATTTTAATGGAATTCTGTATTTACTTGATGAAATGCAAAAATAATTTATTTCGAAATAGGTTTTGTATTTACATACCAGACAAATAAATGGGGCACTCTGATCCTTGAATGGATTCGGGGCGCAAATCCCGTTTGCTGAGTCGGGTTGACGCGTACAACATTTCATCGGTTGAATGGGTTCATTACTTAAATCGATGCCTTCCTTATCCGCAGTTTCGAACGGATTGCAAGATAAATATTTAAAGGCGGGATATGATGCGGAAAAAAGGCACTGAAAAAAGTATAATTTGTAAATTTAAGTAAAACATTCTACTATTTCCGATTTGATGCCAGTGGCCTGGAATTAGTGGAATTAATGGAAACAAATGGATTTTGAGGTATTGAAAGAAATGTCTACTTGTTAATTTCAAATGATACATGAATAAAGGCTTATAAATAGCGTAATTCAACTTAATAATTACTACGATCAAAGTCCTATTATTTTTCTAAAGCATTGACATATTATGCTGAAATTTTCATAGATATTTAGTCTTTTCAGAATTTTATATGAATATCGTCGCACTAATTCTAAAAGGAGGCAAGTGCAGTCTCTTCTTAATTTTAAAAAGAGGTAAGTGCACTCAATGCTTAATTTTAAAAAGAGGTAAGTGCAGTCGATGTCTAATTTTATAAAGAGGTAAGTGCCTAACAAAAATCTAAAAAGAGCTAAGTGCAATTCCAAAATTATTTATTTATTAGAAATCGTACTGCAGAAGGAAATATGAATGTTTTGACCCGACAAAGATAGTGCTATCAAAATATTCTAAATTTAAAAACCACCCTCAGGGGGGTGGTCATCGACCCAATTTTAAAAACAAAAGGGCATGATATCATACCATTGGTTAGCAATATGTGATTCTACTGACAAACATGCTCATTACATGGAAAATATCAATACAATGAAGGATCTATCTTACGGCCACACTCCCTAAAGATGTAGTTTCAAAATTTCGAATGTACGGACTCAAGATTGACATTGACCTAAATGACATTTTAGTGTCACCTCTTTATTTGGCTTTATTTGGCTCTAAGAACCACACCCCCTGAGGGTGGAGTTTTTAATTTCTAAGGTGGGATATGATCGGGTATGGCAGCCCCCACCTTACTGATATACAATACATATTACATGTCATTTCGATTTAGTTTAAAATTAGGTGTGGTTGAAAACCCACACCTAATTTTATGGAAAAAAAAATGTGTAAAAATGTGGCTTTTTGCGCATATTTTGAGTTCTCCTGAAAAATTTTGAGTGCGAAAGTTGGAAATTTTTTATGTAGAAATTATCTACAAATTAATACCTACAATTTGGCATATGGGTCGACCCTAGGTCATTCACTTTTAAAAACGGGGATTTAGGGTAGGATCCTGTAGGGGGGGTCGGCTGGGTGGCGCTGCACCCCTGGTTTTCAAATTTGAATATTCAAATATTCAAATGGGATTCTGTCATAAGGGTGAGAAATTGGGTCGATGACCACACCCCCTGAGGAAGTAGTTTTCAAATTTAGAATATTCTGTCAGCCTCGCCTTATCGGGCTTAAAAAAATAATATATTGCATGTCAGGGTTTTATTTAGCTTAATTTGTGAGCTTATAACCACGCCCACTGAGAATGTGGTTTTTAAAATTCGAATATTTTGATAGCACTATCATGGTCGGGTTAAAATATTCATATTTCCTCCTGAAGTACGATTTCTAATAAATAAATAATTTTGGAACTGCACTTAGCTCTTTTTAGAATTTTTTTTGTGCACTTACCTCTTTATAAAATTAGACATCGACTGCACTTATCTCTTTTTAAAATTAAGCCTTGAGTGCACTTACCTGTTTTTAAAATTAAGAAGAGACTGCACTTACCTTACCTCTAGTGCGACGATATCGAATTTGGCATCAAAATAGCCAGCATGCCAAAGAAATTACGAATATGACGTGCAGGCTGCAATAACTTGTAAGAAAATTAATTCCATTTATGTCATTTATACTACTTTGAGTGTGGTGGAATTAATGGATTGCTTCCATAAATTCCAGGCCATTAATTCAATTCTATTACACCCTATTGATTTCAATTTCTAAATTGTATTTTCTTCCCTAAAAACAAAAATCGAAACTTACTCCTATCCTTCTTGCGTCATCATTTGCGTAGGAATCGCTCAGTTTCTGTAAAAAAAATTCGAATATAATTTATATATTTTTTTAAATTAACGAGGAGTCAACAGATTTTGAAAGATTACTTCATTCTAAAATTGCAAATATTTTCAAAATTTTACAATTAAAAAAATTTAGCAAAAATTGCAAAAAAAGTCCTAGAAATTGCTACCGGCGCCATAAAAATCGTCACAGTGGCGCGCCGACGATTATTATCAGCGTCGGCGGCGTCTTTTAAGAGTCTTAAATGTCCCCTACCACCTATCCCGAAGCTATTTACGTACTAGATAAGATCCATACCGTTATAATTCCTTCATTGATGGCAAGTGGGTGTATCGTAGTTGTAGTAGGCGGGGTGTACCCTGTAAAATATTTGGATAGAAATTAATTGTCAAAAAGCATAATTAGGATAGTTGACATCGTACTTCGATCTGAGTCCTGGTAACCAATCCAAACGTTACAATTCCAACAAGTAAAACTTCCTTGGTACGGAATGTCCCAATACTGGCGGGTTTGTCGCTTTTCAACTTTTATATAGTGGTTATTCAATAGTTTCTTAACACATGTTGTGAAGTCTGGGGTAACTTGACATTTTTTATTTCGCGCATTGTTACACTGGCATATATTGCAATACGTTGTGTTCCCATTTGTTGACATGAAATGGAGAATTTTGCCAAAGTCGCGTTTTTCACAGGGATGTGTTAATTCGTTTTGGAGTCGGGGTTCTGCAGTAGCGTGAAGGTTTTAAGGGTTAAAATTTAATTAGTATAAAGTTTAATTTTGAACTATAATTTTTTGCGTAAATAATGGTTTAAATATTTTTTAAATACCCTGATAATTTGATATATTTATTTGCTTTATCGTCCATCCCGAGGAGATGATTGAGTATAAAATTCCAATCCTAAGTAACCTCTGCATCGTTGATATTATTGAATTGTGCCTGGTACAATTCGTTGTGAGGAAGCTGCCAAAGTGATCTGTGGAAAAGAGTAAAAAATCCACTTTTTTAAACGTCACCTCTGCACGTACATACATGATTACTTTGTGGATATGCACATAGTTCTAGGGAGGTTTTAGGTCAACTCGACTCTCACTAGTGGGACGGTTCAATGACAAGATAAAATTCTTTTTTTCTTCAATAGAAACTAGTTTCTAGTCAATCAGTGAAGTTGTTGAGTTTTATGACTGTGAATTTATACGGGGTCAGTTTCCCCTGTGATTTTTGAGGAAGACGAAGAGCTTCGATGAATAAATGTTATGCAGTTGTGTATCAGGCAGTAACGTTGCTTTTTACTTTAATTGTTTCCACTTAGGATTAGTTTTTGCGAAATGCATGACATAACCAGTTATGATAAACATAAAATTTCTAACATAACACTACATTTGGTGCATGACAACTTTACGTTATTTGTTATAAGCTGCGTGGTTTGCATGAGGCACTATCCTGTTTTATGGCAGGGTGCAAATTTTAGTTTAAAATTTAACTGAAGCTTTGTGAATTAAAAAAAAAATATTTCCTGAAAATTGTAGAAATTTTTTAACCTGCGGAAAATGAAAAATTTGGTATGATAGAACAGGTGACTGGGGTCACAAAAATATTAAAATCGGGATAAAATTGGACATTTAACAATAGTTTGAATTTATCAAGGAAAAAAACTTCAAGGGGTGTTTCGGGCTTGATTTAGGCTAACCCTTTCGCAGTTATTCTACACCTGTGTTGGTTTACAAAGTATGTACCGCTAGGTGATTTTCCAAACCTATGCCCAACTCTAAGAAAAATTATTAATGAAAAATTGACTCTCTTTTTAATATATCGACCATAGACAAGATGTATGTAAATTTGCAACAAATATGACTAAAAATTTGACTAAAATTTGTACTAAATCTCTGCGTTTATAATAAGATTTCCAAATGGTTTTAGTTATGATCCCATGTAATTTATGGGGAGGTTGTTTCATAGTTTTATAATAGCTAGCAGCGTCTTACTGCGAGTAAGATTTTTAGATGAGCTCTCTACGAGATTGCATAGATATAAAGAAAAAGATCCATAATTAATGCCCTCCTAGTTATATTTTTCCTCCACCCTCCATGCCCTCTGCCCTCCGGCAAATTTCGTGCCCTCCGCCCTCCGGAGGGCAAAATTGTCTTTCGGAGGACGGAGGGATCCGACCTATGGTTGGCACGAAATTTCCCGCCATACTGATTTCTCGAACAAACCTTTAAGTGTAACTATTATTATAATTTACGTTATTTAAAAGTTGAGGAGTGCCAGATTTTTTAGAGCTTTGGATCCCTATTTTATAGCAAAAATCAGGTTTCCCCTTTTGTGCTTAGAATGTCCGGAAAATTGCTCGTGATCACGTTTTCCCTCCACCTCTGCCCAGTGTTCCGAACGATACGATATAGCAATATTTCATATCGAAATCGTATCGTATCGTATCGAATCGATTGTTTGAAAACTTTTCGATACGATACAGGGCTTCGTATCGTATCGAATCGTATCGAATCGATACGATACAGTGTCGGACAGATGTCTCCGTCCACATAGTCGCGTCAATTTCATTTTCAAATTTTCACTGAACTACTGAACCAATTTTCATCATTGATATATCAAATTCTCACAAATTTAACGTAATTTCATAGCACATTATTAGTTTTCCGCTAAAAAATTTATTTTAGGCCAGAGATGTATTTTAATTCAAAATGAAAACAATTGGATGGACAAAAGTCAACGTCCAGTCAGAGAAAACATACAAAAAAACTGTAATTTATAAGGAATGTTATAACAATTAATTTTTAATATTTGGTTGGGCCTCCGTTCGCTTTAAGGACGGATTCAAGGCGTCGAGTCATAGAGTTTACCAAATTCTTGGTCACATCTTCAGAAATGGTTTCCCAAACTTCAAGAATTCTGGATTTTAGGCCCGGAATTCCTGAAAAAGATTGTTTTCTTATTTCTCTTTCAATGTGGTCCCACAGATGCTCAATGGGATTCAAGTCTGGAGATTGGGGAGGCCATTCTAGCTTCGAAATTTTTTTTTCTTGAAGTATTCCATGGTGGACTTGGCAGAGTGTTTCGGATCGTTGTCTTGTTGGAAGACAAATCGTCGTCCAAGTCCAAGTTTTCGAACAGATTCCTGGATATTACGGTCAAGTATTCCCTGGTACTTGTATTGGTCCATAATTCCGTCAACAAATTCCATTTTTCCTGCCCCACTTGAAGCCATGCATCCCCACACCATTACCGACCCGCCGCCGTGCTTAACTGTGGGGTTGAGATTTTTTGGATTCAATGCTTCTTTTGGATATCTCCACACTCTACGACGCCCATCTGACCCAAAGACATTGAACTTTGACTCGTCAGTCCATAAAATACTGTCCCAGAATGTTTGTGGCTTGGAAATGTGGTCTCTGGCAAACTTCACTCGTTTGGTTGCATTCCTCGGTACAATAAGAGGCTTCCGGACTGCTCTGTGGGATTTCAAATTTCCCTTGTTCAGTGTTCTTTGGATGGTCCTAGGACTAACTTGTTTGTCGAACATCTCCTTGATCTCGGTAGATAGCTTTGGAGCACTAAGTGAGGGTGTAACGTTGACTTTGTTGAGCACGTGGCGTACTTCTCGGTGAGCCAAAATGGGTTTTCGACCACTTCTGACCTTGTTTTGGACTGAACCATTAGCTTTAAAGTTCTTAATGATTGTCTGGATGGTTGTCCTTGCTAATTTATACTTGGTCCCTATTTGTCTCTGCGACAGCCCCCCTTTTTGTCCACCCTTCCAGTCCTGAATGACAAGATCTCGAATAGCGATAGGAATTTCCTTGCGTGTCGACGCCATCATATTTTTCTGGAAGAAAATTATTTAAAAATTAATGCGGCATATGTTATTGATAGATTTATTAAGTTACCTGATTTTATAAATTGGATAGATTTTTGTTGTTGACAATTAAAGTGAAGTGGACGTAGACTTTTGTCCGCTCAAATTTCATCCTCTCTCGCTCTGCACTATGATTCTCAGTTTTCCCAGAATTTTCAGAAATAACTCATATGTTTTATGAAATTACGTTAAATTTGTGAGAATTAGATATATCAATGATGAAAATTGGTTCAGTAGTTCAGTGACAATTTGAAAATGAAATTGACGCGACTATGTGGACGTAGAGATCTGTCCGACACTGTATATATCGATTTTATAAGTCGAGTTTTGAAAGTTGATATATTTAGCTGAAATGAGTCTAAAAACGACTCATAAACAACAAATACATGTTTTGAAATTTCAACATTTATATACAGTTAGCAGATTTAGTATCGGGACACCCCATATTGAAAAGTTCAGCGGCCAACAGGGAATTATCCGCTTATCAAAATATTGCCGTCCTTGGTATTTTTCGTAGAGAAATTAAGTGGCCACAAGATGGTAATGTCGAATATTTTCAAAAGTGCACAGTTCTCATGAAATAAATCGTAAACCACGACAACGCCAGATTTGACGCGGATAAATTATTGGGACACTTTTACTATAATTTATAAACGTAGGTTATTTGTAATTATTTTTAGCAATTTGTATTTTTTTTAATAGATTAGATATTTGAGCGTAATTTTGGACTGTTTTTGCAGAAAAATTGCAATGGGGAAAAAAGTAAGGGAGATTGCAATTCCGATTCGCGATAAAATCATTCAACTCTGGCCAGGGGGCGGAAAAGGGGGGTTGTCAGTAAGAAAAATAGCCACAAACCTCATACTTTCCAAGACAACGGTCCACAGCGTCATACAAAAATTCAAAAAGACGGGCTCGGTGAAGAACTTGGCAGGCAGAGGTCGGGAACCAATTCTAACTCCACATGAAGAGCAAAAGGTTGTCCGCCAGGTCGAAGAAAACCCGTTCCCCGAGCGCGCCGAAACTTTCGGTTTTCGTTGAAAACGAAATTGGAAAGAAGATTGGAGCTGATGTGATCAGAAAAGTTATTAAAAAAAGTGGTTATCATGGCAGAACCCCCCGAAAGAAGCCTTTCATCAGCAAGAAGAACCAATTAAAAAGATTAGAATATGCCCGTCGTTACGTTTCAAAGCCCTTGACCTTTTGGGAATCAATTATTTGGTCAGACGAGACAAAAGTAAACCTCTTTGGGCCGGATGGACACCAAAAGGTATGGAGGAAAAATCGGGAGGCCCTAAATCCGAAGAATCTTCTTCCTACCGTCAAGCATGGAGGTGGTTCAGTTATGGTGTGGGCGTGTTTTGGTGCCAAAGGGGTGGGAAACTTGGAATTTGTGGACGGAATTATGACTGGGGATTCGTACCGACAAATATTGGACCGGGATATTCTGGACTCCGCAAGAAAAATTGGGATTGGACGCCGATTTATCTTTCAGCAAGATTCTGACCCCAAGCACACCTCAAAAATCGTGACAGAATTCTTCAAAATAAAGAAGATTAAAAAGTTCTAATGGGTTCCTCAGTCGCCAGACCTGAATCCTATTGAACATCTGTGGGATACCATCAAAAAAGAAGTTCGAAAAATCCCCATTCCCCGAAAAATCCCCGAAAAATCCCCGAAAGATCCCTGAAAAATCCCGTAAAAATTGCAATCTCCCATACTTTTTTCCCCATTGCAATTTTTCTACAAAAACAGTCCAACATTACGCTCAAATATCTAATCTATTAAAAAAAATAAAAATTGCTAAAAATAATTATAAATTACCTACGTTTATAAATTATAGTAAAAGTGTCCCGATAATTTATCCGCATCAAATCTGGCGTTGTCGTGGTTTATGATTTATTTGATGAGAACTGTGCACTTTTGAAAATATTCGACATTACCATCTTGTGGCCACTTAATTTCTCTACAAAAAATACCAAGGACGGCGATATTTTGATAAGCGGATAATTTCCTGTTGGCCGCTGAACTTTTCAATATGGGGTGTCCCGATACTAAGTCTGCTAACTGTATGAGTTAACCCATCGGTCCTGATAGAAAATCAGAATGTTTACATTTCGAAAATTATGTGCTAACTTCTAGGAAAATTTCAATGTAATTGACACAAATTATTTTAAATTGTTTTAGTGGACCAATTTGATGAAAATAAAAGTGACGTGTTACAGTAGGACATAATGCTAATAAGAACAATGGTTATTTTCAGAGCATATGGAAAATTAAGCTTTTTCATTCATGTTTTAAACTACCGACGTAATATGATTTATTTACTAAACTATAAATACATGCATTCATGCAACACGTTTAGGTTGGTTATGCTTTTTCAAGTAAAGTCAAAATTTCCAAATCATGATACAAAAAATCAATTTAGAAGGATTGCAATAATTTAACATTGAAACTAAAAATGTTCATAATTATTTACAATAGATAACTGAGACTTAGGGGTAATTGCATGTCCAACAAACAAGATTTAGGTGGGTGTTATGCAATCGTGATAGCTATATGTACTATAGAAATAGGGTGATCAAATTATTTCTAAACATGTTGAAAAATTGCATTGGAATGAAATTTGATACATGGTTAGGTTAATATAGAAATAGTCCCATTGATTGTAAGCTTAATCAATGTACTTATAATTTTAACACTATAATTTCAGAATAATAGGGAAATTTCATGAGACATTATCCCCCAACCTGGCTTAGTTAAATAATATTATAAGTGTTTTTATATTGATTTATTTTTTTAGCCAAGTAATTTTTTTATGTTAAACAAATGTGGAAATTCCGGTATTTGAAATTGGTGAATATACAAGAGCAATTTGTGGCAATATTATGTAATTTTTAGACGTTTTCGAGTCGTTTCCAAAACATCGGTTCTTCCACCGGTTAAAAACCGGTTTTTGGCAGCGATAAAACCGAAAAAAACCGAAACCCGGTTTGGCCAAAAGGGTGCAAATTATACTAAAAATATTTTTTTACGAGATTGTATCCGGCCGAGGTACAATGCAATACAATTCTACCGCTTTGACCATTTACAAGTTATCTCCGGATGGTAGCATGTGTAAAGTCATAGACCACGCAACCACAATCCACAAAGTCCCCCATGACCACATACTTACCACAATCCACACCAAATTTTCGACCACAATCAACACCAAACTTTCGACCACAATCCACACCAAATTTTCGACCACAATCCACACCAAATTTTCGACCACAATCCACACCACTGACCATTTCTGGAATCCTTAAGTGCACAGTGGGCCAGGTTTAAAAAGTTTTGGCCAAAAATACAATTAAGCCTGAAACAAGTTAATTAGCCATCCGAAACTTCATTATGTATATAACGTAATAGAAGTCGTAGACGAGTTCGCTGATGAGGTCAATCTGACCACACCCCCTAACGCCAGGGGGTGTGGTTACATCGAAAAACACTTAAACGGATACAACTTTTGGTATAATATACATTTTTCAACTCGGTTTTCACCATATGGTGCAGCAAATTAATATCGACGTCACGACCCCACCCCCTTGACCTTAGTGGGTGTGGTCGTGGCAAAATGACATTTTTAGCGAAAATGAGTCTAGTGTATTTGAAATGCAGTAAGAAATGAAGTTTTATCGTTTTGTCATGCGCGTGCCGCGGCTAAAATTAAACAAAAATGAAATCGATGGTTCGGGTTACATGAGACTGTTACTCCAATTGAATCTATATATGCAATACCGCGAACTTAAGCCGCGGGTGCCACATGAGAAGCCATTTTTGTTGTTCGTCAATTCCAAACAATATTAAAAACCTGTGTCCTCAGTGGCGCACCTATTGGCCCCGCAGACTGGGTTGAGGTCTTAAACAAACTTCATTATATTCTCCTGCAATTCCCTACATAAACCATAACGAAAGTTGCTGGAAATATTTCAAAATATTAAAAATGTTTGATTTTTGAAATGCATCAAAACTGTCAAATATATTTAATTCACATTTCCATTATTTTTTTTAGGTTTATGTCCGGGCATAGAAGGGGAATATACCGAGGTTACGTTTAAAGACTCTAACCAAGTCTGTGAAGCCAATTTTTTCGATGATTAAAACATTTTGTGTGCTAACGGCAAAGGTCACCAGGTCAAGTCTCACGTACCCCCATAAATGCGGTATCCTTGGAAAGGTCTCGGGGGGAGGATTAAGAATATATACACTTTGTGGGGTCTGGGACCACCCATTGAGGAGTTAGAGGTCGATGAATATTATTGAGTTTTTGTCGATCTACTGCTACGTTAGCTCTCAATCTCCTCCTGTGTTAACCTGTACATACCTAGAAAACTAAAACTCAAAAACATTGATCGGTCTGGAAATACTCAGGGGGTGGTCCCAGATCCCACAAAGTATATATATTCTGAATCCTCCCGCCGAGACCTTTCCAACGGTTTCCCCATTTATGGGGCTATGTGAGCCTTGGCCTTATCACCTTTGTCGTTCGAGCGTAAACATTTGTAAATCTAGAAAAAAATAAAATTCGTAACGAATCTGAAACTACAACTCACTCAGATCATTTTTCATCAGTAATGAAGAAAATCCGTCCAATATTGTTGAAATGCCAACTATTTGAAAAAAATGTGAAACACGAGTTGAGTTGGCACCTTACTCAGTCACCGTCCTCTTAAGTGCTATCGCTCTTCTGGGGTAAAGTGAAACAAAATAAAATCGATGCTTGGGGTGGAATGAGATTTTTACTGAAATTGAAGATTTATTGTAAACTAGAAGCAACTCAAAGAAGCTGCTTGTTTATTTGAGTTTGGTGCAATTTATATGACTGAGGATGGGTGCTGTGAGAAATCGGCTTGATGGTCGCAGCTGGTCGCAGCAGTGTATCATGCCACCACTATTGTGTAATTAATGGCGTCAGTAGTTAGTTATTCATGCGCAGCGTTGGACAGCAATTTAAGACGATGTCCTTTCCTATCTACGCAATGTATTATAAATATTTTAAAGTCTTCGTATGTCCGATTGGCTTTAACGTGTTTCTTTATACTTTACACCAAGGACAAGTAGGTTCTAAGGATTACGATTCCACACTTATTACGCCAAATAGTCGTACTGCCTTAATGGCCAAATTTTCCCTGGCCCACTGTGAAGTGGTCTGAACAACTATGGTAAAAACATCGTTCAAAATCCTGACGATAATCTAAATCAAAGCGGATGAAATAAATTCAGCTTCTAAGTTGTTCAAATGCATGAATTAAGTAGGAGAGATTTATGCTGCGCAAATCCTTTTTCTACTACCACCAACCATTTGCATATTGTTCAGTACCTTCATACGACATAATGAGAAGAAAAATTCCGCCTTTTCTTTACGTTTACTCACGAGATTAAAACAACAAGAGCAAATTTGCCGTTTGGATGATACAAAATTGTTGCAAAATAAGGGGAGTGAGTTCATCTACAAAATTCTGACCAAATCTTATCCTTAGTGGTGTTAGAGAAGATAGAATCAGTCTCTTAGCCATCGAATTTTCTCCTGCTTTGCAAGTCCGTAACAAATTGATGCTGCCTGTGAAAATCTTTCCTGCTCCGTAAAGGAGGACCAACATGAATCCTGAGACCATCAGGGTTAACGAAAGTATGAACGTAAATTCCAGCTGGTTCATTCCCTGGCGAATCCTGAGACAGGCAAACCCTCCCAATATTTCTATCCCGGGGCAGATGGAGACGAACACGGGAAAAATGCGGGTCTGGACGCAAGAGTTGAGCAATTTGTCAAATACCTGCGTCGGTGTTTGATAAAATCGAAAAAATAGATATCTGTCAATGCTTTTTACTAAGAACTTACGTACGCACTTACTTTATTTAGCGGCGAATCGTATAACTATAATGCTATAGGTAGCAATAAAGCCAAACAGTTGGATCAATAAATCAAAAAAAATAGTTAGGCCAAAAAAGTAAAAAAGCTGATATTTCAATAAAGCAAGAAACCAGCTATTTCAATATAGCAAAACAGCAAAATAAGCAACTATTTCAATAAAGCAACTTTAAAGCGAGTAAAAAGCAAGCAAGCCACCAAGCAGTTTTTTTATCACACTGACCTGTATCTCCCTGTATGTCCGTGTAAATTTTGCTCCCGTTGTGTCGACAATATTTCCAGAAGATTCCAACCACAAATGAAGCATCCCGCCGAATAGGATACCGAATGCGAATATGCCACCGGCCAGGGTCACGTATTGAATCGTGGCATATTCAAGTGTCGCCAAGCTGATCCGGATAAAGTGGGATGTCGTCAGGCATGACTTCGGTGGGAGTATGATTGACCCCAGGAATGGCGGTTGACACGGGATGAACAAGACTAGTAAAGCCGGAAGAGCGGGAAGTACGAAATATAATATTTCCAGGCTTGCCAAGAGGAGACGGGTTATGTTGAGAACTATTTGTTGCGCCCGGCAAGACGAATCTAGTAAATTAATAAAATTAATACACATAATTAGTGCGACGCTGAATCATTCCATTAGGTAGAAGGGTTTCCACCTCTTCCAAAGACCGGCTAATAAATACCTGTTATTAAATATTTCCTCTCCGAAACTTTGCATCATACCAATGCATGGAAATCTTTTAGCATTTCGAAATAAGTAATTACGTATATACACTCTTAGCAAAGTGGTAATGATTTGACAATTCAGATTATTACCGTGTCGACGGAATTAAAAGTTGATTCCATAGTAGTATTAAAAATATTACCAAATTTTAACTCAGGGAAGTAATATTTCGTAATAATCACTGGTAATGTTTCGCGTGTATCATTTTTTGATGATTTAAAACCGCATGGAGTAAAATCATTATAATATACAGTTAACGATCGACACGAAATTTTATCATAATGGAGTAATACAACTTTACCGCGAGGTATGTTTTTTGTATCTGTCAGGAGTTAAGCTCTTTCTGGCCGGAATAAAAACTACTCTGTAGAGTAACTAAACGGACGCTGAATCACTTCTCTACTCGACTCAAGTTTATTCCTCTTTCTCCCTCCAACTGGTTAAGAATATTAGTGAAAATTGGCAAAATGGGCAGAATTTCAAATTTAAGAAGAGTAGAAAGATAATTTCGACTGGAGATTTTAATGAATTTGTAACAAAGGGTAAGTACTGGATATTTAATTTAATTTATATGTTTATGCATGCAAAATTGTTAGCAAATATTACGTATTTTATAATCAAGTCCTTAAAAGCTGGTTGAAAATGGTTATTGAAATCTATATATATTTAATTGTAGTTAGCAGCTCCTTGCCGTCTCCAGCACCATGTTGTACAAGTTCTAACCGGAATATTGAATTTTGTAGTAAAGTAATTAATACTCGCTCGTTTTGAAATTACTGAATGTATCTACAAATTACTAAAGATTCTAAATTATTTTCAGGCACCGAAATATCAAGCCGAGAGAGATATTGATTTGAATAATTAATGTTTGTAATATGTACTACGAAACTGCGACGAAAGCTGCGACGATCCTAATTAATCAGTTTGTCTCTGGACTCATCGATTTAAGAAGATAATCATAAAGTTATTATTCGTACATGCGATTACTCTGGGGCTAAACATTCACCTGACAATAAAATTATTTATCTATTTCTAGAGATTCCCCTTCATCAAATGATCATCAGCTATTGGCGATCTATGAATTTTGCAAGTTATTCGTTGCCTAAAATATCCAGGGCCAGCTGGCGAAATTGTAATTAACACTATATAAATTTTTAATTTAGTAAACACCATCATTAATGTTTCATCATATTTATTTATCTCATTAATTATGGTTTCAAATTATTGTGTAATTTAATAATCGTGAACTTTTATTTAATGAAAATAAAATAAAAATAATCATTACGAAAATTTATATAAAGTTTTGACGATTCATTACTGTCACAGTAACAAATATCACAAATCGATTCCGGACAGAAACAAAATCAACACATACCAGTATTAAGTACATTACTGGGTAATAATAATTCACATCAAAATTGTGTTAATTTTTACCCCTTGTTGTGTTAAATCATCTACACTGTGTATGTGTTATTAGTAATAACACGTACACAATAATGAAGTACACAGTAATAACTTATTTCTGGGGGAAATTGAATTTTATATCCCTGCTGTGTTAAATTTTACACAATATTATAATATATCATTACAGTTTTAGTATTGTTTCGAATCAATTCCAAGCTATAATGTTTTAATTCCAAACACGGTAGAGTCATATATGTATGCACTCCGCCCGGTAAAAAAAATGCTCAAAAATTCGATCGTTTAACATCGAAAGACATCAGGTATTCCCTGCTTTTCAGCCTTAGATGTCGACTTATTGCCATAATTTGTAGCAATTCGTCTCATCCCGAGCAGAGAACGGACTCTGCCGGGGCCACTCCCTATGACATTTGCATTCCGTATGGATGGGCTCACCCTGTCAAGGATCGTGCACCTACCCCGTACTTTCACAGAGCCAAGTAGGATTAGCAATAACTTCCCGGCCGAGGGAATCGAACGTCTGACTGCGTGGTGACAGCCAAACCCCCTAAACCACTCGGCCTCAGGGCCTTGCGTAATGATTTGGTCACGATTTTTGCAAAGAGTGTAGATTACCACAATTAAGGTAAACAGCGGCTATGTTTATCTCAAGGAGTTTGAAATTACTTAATGAGATGACTCTCTCTCTGGCAAAATATTTCATTCTGGTAACAATATGATGTTCATTACAGAGGTCAACGCCGCCGCCGCGCCGAACGCCGAGCTAAATTTCAGCGCCGACACCGCCGCCACGAAGGTGCCTTCTATACTAATACATTAAAGGGATATGGCTAAAAAGTCACTAAAATTCACGCCGCCGCCGCTGAAAATTCATCGGCGTAGATCTCTGGTTCATTATCCCTTCATGTCTACTTAAAGGTTCCAACTAAAAAGGTTACGCCCCTACTATTTCTTGGGTAAAATAGTCATTCGTTATCAAATTTTCCAAAATACATAAATAGGTAGGTTGCGTAACCTTTGCGTTTTTTGGCAAAATACGAATAAAATAATATTTTCAAGGTAACGTCGTGACCACTCTGTCCTAATTTTTGCAAACTAGTGGCTTCAAGTCGTTAAATCTTACCCTTATTCCCTCTCTGATTAATCCTTCTTCTCGTGATGACATTCAAGAGGGGTGGTATTCCTTGGTCAGGTTTCCCATACGTCATGATAAGAATCCCAGCAACATGAGGTAGTATAAACAGCGTGGAGTTCACCTTGGTCACCCGGCTAGAAGTGGAACTGTGCGAAAGAACTCCGTAGATTTGGAGAAGGACGTAGGTGAGGTAGGCGGAGTAGGAGATGCGATCAAACAGCGCGGCACGCCCTTTTCTAGCAGTTATGAGTCGGCTTTTTAAATCATAGGTGAAAGACAACCAGCCTAGTCGATCGACATGGGAGAAAGTTCGCTTTAAAAAGGGGTGCAGAATATTGGACAACATCTTTATCCTGGATAAAATGGAATATTTATTTAGTTTATATGAATTTTATTAGAGTAAGCTCCAAACAGTTGGATACCAATACTTAGCATGCTCGAATGATAAAATATTTTTGGGAAAAGTATTTTGGTAAGTAAAGCCTAGTACTCAGGACGATTGTTTCACGTAAAAACGTTAAGCAAAAACGAGAATAAAAAATTTCAGTAAGATCTAACAATTTTTTTGAAGAAACACTCCCATTTGGTTCACCTTATAGTGAAATTGAAATAATTCCCATGAAGGAGTAATTTAATACAAAGCGATGATCCAGTCGTTTCGCGTGAAAAATCCGTCCTGAGTACCAGGTGTAAATACATACTAGCCATGTAGATGAAAAAGTTCTCAAATCCTTTTAAAGTCAATTTCTTGAAAACAAATTTGCTAATGTTTCAAAGTCGTGATAAATAAATACCTCGGCTATTATTTAATAACTGCTCGTATAAATATATAAGTCATAATTGATCAATTTGAAAATCTACTTTTTATACGAAAATTTGTGCGCTATCTACACACGCGTTTATCCTCACTTGGACAGTGCTGAATGGTGAATATACAATAATGTGGAGATACTAGAAGACAGAAGTAAGTAAGTATTTATTTTATGGTGCATTATGGGTTACGATTGGATACTAACATTTAAATATATTTATAAGTTACGATTGCTTAAATGAGTAGTTGATATTGGACATGAACAGGGTTGGGCGTAATATTTGTTAATTAGTTTGAGATTCACGGTGAAATATGAAGGTGTGGTTATTGAAACGAGCGAATATTATTGTTGCGTAAATGCAGGGTTGTTTAATTATCCATGAAAGTAATTAATTCTTAATTACTAAATATGAAAATAAAGTAATTAAGTATCAATTACAAGTACTTATTTTTCAAGTAATTGAATTCAATTACTAATTACAATTACTTCACCAAAGAGTCATTGAGTTTTAAGTACTAATTACTTCCCCTAAAATTACTAAGTACTTTCTTGCTATAAAAATTCCTTGACAAATTGCATTCTGCAAATTGCATGAAAATGCAAATTTAGCATTTTAACATTCCCATGCTTTGAAAATTGGAATTTCATAATGAGCTAATACTGTACTTTATATGTACTGTCAATGGTTTGCCGTTTTGTCCGGTAAATCTTTTCTGATTGTGCAAAGAATTTGAAATTAAAATTTCTTTACAGTTTCTCACTTATCTGCATAAATATCTATTGTGGATTTTAGTTTACAGACAGTGAGAAACGAGATTGTTTAAGCACGTTTCCAATTTAGAGCCCATCGAACAATTGTGATCAATAATTGCATTATACAAGAAATGCAATAACTGGATGGGACTACTGTCCTCAACAAAAAATACTTAACTTCATCCGGTGAACGAGACTTGTCGCAAATTTACCCCAAAGTACGCCCAAAATATGCTCGATTAAGTAATTGATCAAAGTAATTGAAAATTCAATTACTTGGTCAAGTACTTAAATACTTCCTATTTTAAGTACTATTAAGGCTTGAGGTACTTAAGTATCAAATACTTTGCAAAAATTTTGGAGTAATTGAAATCAAGTATCAATTACTAATTACTTCAATTTCAGTAATTAACTGTGTACTTCCCAACGGGCAAGTCGAGATATCCTCGCTGATCGAAATCCCCACGATTATCTCGAAATATAAGCGAGGTCTACATCGCTCAGAAATCCACAAGATTTCCTTATCGAATTCCATGGGATATTTGAGCTACTAACAGACATAACAAAACGTCGTGACACTCTGTGCGAAATCGATACGATTTCGAGAAAAATTCGAGAATTGCAAATCAGCATGTAACATATTATGGACGATTAGTGTCAGAATTACTCTCGATATCCCTGCGAATCTACAAGTATTGTTAAGATGGTAACTCGAAGTCGTAGCGAATTTTTAGCGAATACAAAAAGGACTAATTAAATATATCCAGATCCAGCTGATATATTATTACTACCATTGTGACAATGGGACGAGTAAGTAAAACTCCAACGTTCCGTCTTTGTAAAAGGTCACAGTTTAGGAAAATCAGCGCTAATGTAGCCAAATTTATGTATAACAATGTAACAGATAATATTTCACATTTTCAAACTGATATAGTTAATTTTAGCAGTTCACAAATAAATCCCCAGTCCGAAAATCAGAACACAATTGAAATCAATTTTAACGAAGACAATTTAGAAAATAGTGTAATTGAGTCGGTGAATGAGTTTACAAATTTAAGTACAGACCAATTTGCTTCAGTGCCATATAATTTAGAGCAAGATTTAAGAGAATGGGGTGTGAATAATAAAATAACAAGATCGGCATTTAATGGATTACTGACAATTTTAAATAAACAACCAAGCCTACCAAAATTACCTGTCGATGGCAGAACTTTACTAGCAACCCCGACAACATCACTGGTTGAAGAGTGCGGTGGGGGACAATATATTCACTTTGGTTATAAAAGTATAATTGAGCAGTCAATTAAATTACTTCGACCAAACCCTAAAGTAATCAAAATTCAAATAAATATTGATGGACTCCCACTATTTAAAAGTTCATCTAAACAGTTTTGGCCAATTTTAGGACGTGTAATTGAAACGAAAAAAGTGTTTATTATTGGACTTTACTTTGGGAATGAAAAGCCAAGTGACGTAGATAACTACCTGCAAAAATTTGTTCAAGAAACAAAAGCTTTAATCGAAAACGGTGTAGTTATTAATAATGTAAAATATGAGTTTAAACTGTCAAGCATAGTATGTGACGCCCCTGCTCGTGCATTTGTCACTGGAATCAAGGGTCACACTGGATACTACGGTTGTGGAAAATGCATCGTTAAAGGAAAATATAAAGAGAATCGTGTAGTATATTTAAAAACGAACAGTGAATTGAGGACAAATCATTCATTTCGTGCTAATCAACAACCCCCTCATCATAATTATAGAACAGTGATTGAAAATTTACCCCTCGATCTAGTTGGAGACATCCCATACGAGTTCATGCATCTTGTATGCTTAGGAGTGACAAAAAAAATTCTAAAAATTTTTGTACATGGAAAACGAAAAAGCTACAGACTAAATAAAAAATCAATTGACAAAATATCACTTCGTCTTGAAAAGTGTCGACCTTGTGTGACAAGTGATTTTGTGAGAAAAAGTCGCCCTCTCTCTGAAGTTGACAGATGGAAAGCTACGGAATTCCGCCTGTTTCTTCTCTACACGGGACCGATCGTCTTAAAAGGAATAATTAGTGAAGAATATTATAGACATTTTTTGGTGCTATCAATTGCTGTTAGGTTGTTATCAATCACTAATCAAACCGAACCGAATTTAAAATACGCTGAAGATTTATTACTTTATTTCGTGGAACAATTTAAAAAATTATATGGAAAAGAAAATCTATCATACAATGTACACGGCCTAATACATTTGACCAATGATGTACGAAAACATGGGGACTTAAATTCCTTCAGTGCATTTCCATTTGAAAACTTTTTGGGAAAAATTAAAAATTTAATTAAAGGGTCTCATCTTCCCCTCCAACAAGTATACCGCCGCATCATTGAGCAACAGAAAAACGAGGTGAGCATGCTTCCGCATACTGCAACTAAAAATTCAGTGACTTTTAGTAATGCTAAAAAAAATAATTCTTGCGCATTTAAAAAAATAGTATTTAGGGACTCTATAATTAGTAATAAATCCCCTGATAATATCATTTTGCTTAAAACCGGTGAAGTAGTAGAAGTTAGTCACTTCGTTAAAAATGCAACTGATGGGAACGTAATTGGACGTGTTTTTACTTCAAAAAACAATTTCTTTGAGTATCCGTGTAATTCATCGATTGTTAACATTTTTGAAGTTGATAGTGCTACTAGTCCCATAAATACTTTTAACATAAGTGATGTTCAATTTAAGTGTGTGGCTTTAAAACGAAAAAATAAAATTATCGTTATTCCTCAACTCCATAATTTCAACGAATAAAAAATGGAGCAAAAATACGCCGTCGTCGTATTTAAAGAGTGTAAAGATAATCAAGACATAGAGACTGTGGAGGCCATTCCAGTTTCATGGATATCTAATGGTTCCATTTTATGGCCGAACAATTATGGACATAAAGTTTTAAAAAAAGCAATCAAACGTTGTGAATCGCCCAAGGAAGACTGGACACAATATCAAGGAAGAGTTCTTGGACAATATGGTGAGTGAAAAAATTAAGTAATTTCCATGAAGTCAATAACTAGTATATTGTACTCACAATTTAGCAGTTGCACGATAACTTTAATTTGGTGAGATCTTGAACAATAATTTGTTGTTCCTTAAACAATAAGATCGAGTTTAAAAACCTACAAATGATTTATTATGTATTCTTTACATTTATTTACATATATATATATATATTTTTTTAATATTAAGGGACTTTGCAAGAAGCTAGACAGGAGTCCAAAGTTGCAGAGGGAACATCTGATTTATCCAGCGCCAAACGCCGTGTCGTGAAGAAGAATGTTGGACCCGTTACTCAGCTACCAAACCCTCCGCGACATCAAATTGAAGAAATGGCTTCAACTTCTCAAACTATTTACACAATTCAAGAGTTGCTGGCTGCTGGTGTCGATACGGGAAGGAATCAAGAGGGGGACCACTTTGCAGGAAATGAGGGCGACGACTTTGGAGGAATGGAGCGTGGCGAAATAATCCTGAATAATGCAATGAGCCAGGCTCCCCCGCAAAGGGTAGAAGAAATGAATAGAACCGTTGGCGATCAAGGTACACAAGATAATAAAGGGATTATTTTTATATTTATTTGTGAATGCAGATCATTTATTCACAAATGCAATATTTTAACATTAATTAATTTAAAAACAAAACAATAATTTTTAGGATTACTCCCTGAAATTCTAAAGAAAATAGAAAGAATAACTATTGTACTCGATCGCCAACAAGATCAACTGGATGAAATTGTGCAGATTTTAAAGAATAATCAGTATAATCAACCGCTCGCTTCCAGTCAGCAAACTTTCTCCTTTCCTTTCGGATTATTTCCACTTCGGGATTCTGCAGCTCTTTCGTCACTGGATGAGCAATTAAAAAATGATGAGGCTGCCAAAAATGCATTGGTATGTAATTAGACCATGAATATGTTTTTGTTTAAAGATGTTTTAATTGCTGTATATTTTATAGATTCGTAAGCTGAAAGATTGCGGGGGTGCAACTTTGTTAGAAGCCGTTAAAGGGATGATGTCCTTTTTAATGACGGATGAACTTTGTTCACTCTATAGTCACAAAGGGAAGCGGGGAAAATTGTCGCTGGCCGATCATGCTCTTCTTGTGAATTCGATTTTTGGTAAGTGAAAATAAAAATATCGTATTATGGTTTGAGTTCATTAATCAGACCCTTTCGTATGAATTTTTTATCGAGCGGGGTCATTTAAAGCTAATTATGAGCGCGTCTAATTATGTGAATTGCTTAATTAATTATTAGATGCACTGATGAGAAATCCACGGACATCTGGAGAAGCAACCTTGATTAAGTATTATGAAGTGCTTCCGACTGTTTTGAAGCAAGCCCATGATCGAGTTAGACAAAGGAGGTAAGTACAGAAACATTAAATTAATATATATATTTCTATGAATATATATCAAATTGAATCGTTGTATAATGTATGGACTATTTTATTATTATTTAGAAATGTAGCTGCTCAACCTGGCAATCCTGAGTGAAGATAAAATTATAAATTATATCATTAACTTATTAATTTTTTGATACAAATTGTATTGGTAGTTATTTGTTGTAAAATAAATTAAGACACAAACAATGCAATGTATTTTGTATGCTACTTTTTTAATCCCAATGAAATCGCATAAAATTCGAGAGGAATTCGATATTCAGGCAAATACGAAATCTCGTCGATTAATGCTGGAAATCGTGTCGCCAATATCTCCGAATAATCGAGAGGATTTCCTTAGGTCTCGCTGGACATTTAACTGTAAATTCGAGATCTTTTCGAGCTACCCTCGCTTAGAATCGAGAGGCTTTTTTATCTCGAAATCGTAGGGAATTCCTATGCCTTTGCCCGTTGGGTTAAGTACCAAAGTAATTAAGTACAACAGCCCTGCCTAAACGTATAATTTTCTTTAGACACATTTAGGTGTGTTTAATTCATAGGTACACGACTTTAGAAATTCTTTATAATTACATTTCACCCACTGAATAATTCCAATCCCGTAACACAGACATGTACAGGTTTCAAAGCAATCTTATTAATAAGTAGGTCAGAGGTCGACGCCGCCGATCTCACGCCGCCGCGCCGCCGAACGCCGGTAGTAATTTAGGCGCCGCCGCCGCCGAAAAATTTGATTCATATTCCTTCAACATTTGGACGCCGCGCCGCGCCGCCGCGCCGCCGAAAAATCCCCGGAAATTGGCGCCGCCGCCGCCGAAAATTTGTCGGCGTCGACCTCTGAAGTAGGTTTATATGTACATGTGGAGGGATGATTGCCAAATCCCGGAAGTTACACTTAGGATTTAGTTTTAGATTGTATGTATTATTGAAAATAATATCTGACAGAGAAAAGTCAACGTGTGATCGTCGAAAGTGAGGTTTTCCCTAAATTTTGGGCACTATGTAAATTCAAATATGCAAAGCATCTAGATAAGCCGGATACCTTTCTAAAATTCAAAGGGAAGTCGTAGAAAATCAGTCTGGAAGTAGAGAAACCGAGGGGAAAAAATTGGTCACCAATCTGAAAAAGAAAATTAAATTAGTTGATGAAGGAGGCATGGAATCTTAACCTAAAAATTAGATTGTGAAGGTGATTAGTTGATGGTAAATATGTGTCAAGCATTTCCAATTCCAAAAAATGAGGATGCTATATATAAATATTTCTTCCAGGTAGTTCTAACATTTCAACCCATTCTTTATATCGTTCAAATTGACTAAGAGGACTATGAATATGTGGATGAGGACTAAATATTAGTGATCAAATCGTCTTAAATCATGACTTTTTTTGTGCACGGACCCTTAATCCAATCATGAAAGTTATGTGTGCTATGCAACGAAAAATAATAATTTATGTGAAGTTTGATTAATTTTAATTGAAGTCAATTAATTGAGATGGTTATACGCGTCGTATCAGTTTGTTTCAAATTTGATTTCATTAATTTTACTTTATTTTACGCATAGATTGAATTTCAATAAAAATCTCATTGTGCAGTCAGTTCAAAATTTGTCATGATTTTACTTTTTTCGATATAACCACATCCCTTGATCGGAGGGGGTGTGGAAACTAGATCACGTAATGGTTTTTATGATTCAATCTGCCATGGGGTACAATCCATGTGAAAAGAAAACAATGATCAAAAAAACTATTTGACCACACCCCCTGGCGCAAAGGGGGGTGGTCCGATTGACCCCGTGATCGAACTTATGCACCCTCAAAAAATCAGACTGCAATGCCCGAAAGCTGATTTAAAAATATTGATCCGTTCTAAAAGAACGGACAATTCAAACTATTATTGGTAAAAATTTCAAGCCGATCTGTTATTATCAACCTCGGAAGCTCCCCTCCTCAGTACAGCTTTGCATAGCCCTAACCAAGCATTTTCACTAATCTTTCATTGGAGACCATCAGAGACCTCTATGCCAAATTTCAGCCTTTTAACACGACCATCGAAAATCGGTATGGGTCATTCAATAGGGTCCCATCACTAAAAAAATTCAGAAGTTTTGACTTTTCATTTTTCGAGTTTATATCATTATAGGAGTTATCTTGCCGAATTTCAGCCTTCTATAACAATATTTCAAAATCGGTGTGGGTCACCCAACCCGGTCTCATCATTTGAACATTTTTCAGTTTTAATTTAATTTTCCGAGGTTTCTGCTAAAATTTCAAATATTCTGCATCAAACGCCAAAAACCAAAGGGTCCTCCCATTGGTTTTAAAAATCCACACCACTAATATGACCCCCACCGGTCCAAACCTTTTTTGATCGACCCCAAAGACTATACAGCACGTCGCATACCCAATATGCATATGTATTTCCACCAAATTTGATGAAAATCGGTCAAGGCGTTCTAGAGTTATCGCAACACAGACAGATAGACGGACATCACGGGTACATAAGCCCCTGGTTCGGGCTAAAAATTCGAATCGATTATAGACCAAACAATTACTAAAACCCAATCCAGGCTCAAGACCCACAAGAGGTAGAAATTACAAGTACTCCGACAAAATTCCGAACTTATTGGAACCTAAGTACTGTATCCCAATAATATGGAATACCATGCCTTATTAGCTCACCCTGCGTAGCAGAGGAGCTATTGAATTCCTCCTGTCCGTCTGTCTGTCTGTCTGTCCGTCTGTCTGTCTGTCTGTTAACGAGTTGTTTGCATCAATTGATGCTAATTAATTTGCCCCGGGTGCAAATTTTAGCAAATTAGTAGCACCATTGGTCTCGAACAGTCGGCAACACAAAATGGTGCCAAACAATTGGGAAAATAGATGCAAAACACACCAAACGTGCATATGAACCGAAAAAAATAACTAGAATTTTTACTTCGAATTTGTAGCGATTTTATGTCAAAATTATGGATGCATTTTCCTCGTCTATTTTCGACCATTGATGGAAAATTATATCACAATTATGTGTATCTTCTGTCCGCCCATTCTGCTCCATTAATGCAAAATTATGCCAAAATTGCGTATCTATTTTATCTGCCAATTCTGCACCATTGGTGCAAAATTATGCTAAAATCATTATTACAGGGTGAGCTACTTCTAACGTTACAACGGTTTATTCGACTATTGAGCAAAATTAAGATTCTGTTGAGGAAAAGATTATTGAACTATGTTATTACATATCGTTACAATACTTCACTTCATAATTCTCGCATCGCAGCCCAAAATGTTGATGGGTTTTTATGATTCAGCAAATTGTTTATCCGATTTTGGTTAATTTCCTGCTTCTTTTCTACGCTATTTATACCATTTAACTTAACACAATTTTTCTCTCTTGAAGGACCAGTATTCTATAAAATTATAGGGCAGATATTTATGTCACATAATTTGTTAAAATATATAGTTATTATTCTGTATGTGTGATAAGAGCTAAAGTGATGTATATTAAAGGGGGAAAATATTAAAGAATTCTGAGATAATTAATATAATTTTTACTAATTAACCTCTATGTTGCCCAATAAAATCACTTGAAAAGCTGTTAGCGAATTATTTATTGTAGAATTGCAAAACTCAAAATTGACAAAAAGGTTATAAAAAAACTCGAAGATTACACTTTTGTGCTTGACGATGATATGCATACATAGAAATAGTTTAAAAGTTATTTTGGAAAAGTTCACTTTAAGTTTTCCACATTTTGCAATGGAGTTGATTAATTTTTCAATTTTTGCCATCTACCTATATTTTGGTTGGGTTGGTAAATTTTAAATTACACGTATTTGTTTATTTCGTACCCAAAAGAAAGTATAATACTGTACATGCCGGGTCATCCATAACCAGCGTTAACTTCAAGATGATCAACAAAATCCATTCAAAATTTATGGATTTTATATCTTGGGCGACTTATAAAATCTGGCCAATCATTACAAAGTCCATCATTTTTTAACAAAGACTATAAAAACTGCTAGTGCAGTGTAAATGCCAACTTGTTTTTTGAACTGTTATGAAAAATAAAATAAAACTGTGCACAGTAAAATAAATATGCTCGACACAGATTCAATAATTTATTGAGTTACATATACACTGGGAAATTGAAATCTGTTAAACATACAAAATATCCCACTTGTCTGACTCGCCGGCATAAATGTTTTTAGCAGGGGAGCGAAACTGTGGAGCCCCATCATCACTTCGATTCCCAATTGCCTTAAATTTTTTTCGAATGTACGAGTTTATGCATTTGTTTGGCTTGATGTCGGCCTTATATCCGTTCCAGTGCGCTTTTTTAGTTCGGTTGACATGTCCGGTCTAATTAGATTATAAATATACTTAAATTATGTTTTTTCATTTCTGACAACTCCTTACAATTTTGAGCCGTGATCGATAAAACGCAAAAGGGCCGTAATGTAGACTTGCTTTTTACTTGTGTTTTTTAGCTCTTTACTTGGCGCTACCTAGAAGCGTATCTACATTATAACTGTTATGTTGTAATTATGTAGCAAGAAGGCAAAAAGGCATTAATTTCAATACAGAAAAAAAACATCCTTAAAGCAAGTTAAAGGCAATCAAGCAAAATTGCATTTTTTTGCTTGAGACAACACTGGTTGTGATGGCACACCTCAGTTCCACCTACTACGACAATAGGGCAAGACGATTGTCGCTTAAGTTTTTGCAGTCCATTAATTGTAGTAACCTTAACTCCAGCAAGGCTCGTACATTCTGGGTTATTTCTGTCACTGCACTTCGAATCGACCTTTACTCCAGATAACTTTAGTCGGTTTACCGCTTGGCTATGGGTGAGTGCACTGGGTAAAAAATGATGGTATCAAAATAGGCGCCATAAATTATGTAAAGCAAAACAAATGGATTTTTTCAGACCCCCCATCACCCCTTGTGCTGTTGGTACCAGAGGTCGACGCCGACAAATTTTCGGCGGCGGCGGCGCCAATTTTCGGGGATTTTTCGGCGGCGCGGCGGCGCGGCGCGGCGTCCCAATGTTGAAGGAATAGGAAATCAAGCGGCGGCGCCCAAAATACTACCGGCGTTCGGCGGCGCGGCGGCGTGAGATCGGCGGCGTCGACCTCTGGTTGGTACGCCGACTCTTAACATGTATTTATCTCAAATTGGGGTGGAACGTACCTCACGCGCTAAATCCCCACCTCTTGCCTTACATAATTTACAAATAGCGCCTTATGAGGAAGTTTATATTGTGAATGTTTCAAAATTATTACTTACGAGTAGGCAGTGCAAAATAGTAGGGCAACTGCCAAACCAAATGCGAGCAAGCTTGATACAAACTTCATGTTGT
This sequence comes from Folsomia candida, assembly GCF_002217175.1. NCBI lineage: Eukaryota > Metazoa > Arthropoda > Collembola > Entomobryomorpha > Isotomidae > Folsomia > Folsomia candida. The sequence goes on along the minus strand of NW_019091197.1, from coordinate 8,973,062 downwards.
CAAGTTTACGGAGAACCAAATGAGCTGCTAACCAATATTGAATGACATTTATGCTCAAAACTTTATATATGACGTGAGCTAAGTATGTTCATGTCAATTTGCTTTGAATATTTAATTCATTGAACAATTATAATCCCTTAACATGCAAATTTAGTTCTCCTTTAAAGAATTCGACAGACCATTACAATTTGTGCTATTTATGTGCACGAGGCAGGAAATTCATTATTTCCATTTCTTTTTTGCAATCAACCATACCTAGAATTGTATAGTTTAATCTTCTCCATCGATATCGAGTACAATGGATACTGTTGGAAATTTAAATAATTTTTTCGTGCTGATTGCGACCCACGATAAAGTATGTAATTTCCTATATTGCAATCAACTAACGAGTGATGAATAGGCCTTGCTTTTACGCTATACTTATACATATTCTGCCTATCGTCAACTGTGCATGTGCCACGCAAAAAAATAGCGTAATATTGGCCAGATATACTTAATAAGTTACTAATGATATGAGTACATACGTACTTTGCGTTATAAAAGTACGCAAAATAAAAGTAAAAGAACTGTGGCAACAATACAAGATAGCAAATGCCCTCGTTGCTCCAAATTTTTAGCATCCAATAGGGGAATCTTAACATTAATGTAATTTTTTAGACTGTAGGAAAGGTAATGAATTAATTAATTTGCTATGAGTCACCTTTATTCTCATCCGTCCCCTCAATAGACAGGTAAAAATCCATCGTACTGTAACTGTGATTGTGATTGTACTACAATCATTGTAGCCTACAGCCACAATCACACTGCTGCACAGTGGGCCAGGTTTAACAAATTCTGGCCAAAAATAAATTTGAGCGGAATTTGAAGGCCCACAAAATAGTTCTTGGTGCATAAAAACAAACTAGAACAGGGGCTATCTGATGAGCATTCAATGGTTACTTGGCACACCCCATGGGGGTGTGGACATAAACGACTTTTTTAATCAAGGTAAACCCAAGCATGCGACATATCATTCTTTTTAGGCTCATCAGGCGATTCAGATGAACAATTCCAAAACCTTATTCAATGATTATTTCGAAGTCATAATCTGCGCTGTTAATTACCGCAACAATGCTCACTTGGAATTTTAATTTTTTTAAACACTTAAAAGTTCCAAAAGTTAGGTTTGATGTTGGATATACGAAAGCAACTATCTGGGAGTTTAATGGTGAGGTTAGGTAAATTAAGAAATTTCAGTAGTAATTTCAAAATAAGAGTAAAGTTGGAATTTTGGTGTGGATATGAGTGAGTTAAAACTGGGGTGTAAGCGTTTTTGGGCACCTTTGAGTGAGTGTGGCGGGCGCAAATGTGTCCATGGAATCAAACCACTTCAGGGTTGTTGTTTATTCATGTAACACTGTAACAAGTCCAAAGGCCATCGAGATCCGTGAGTTGATAGTACACAACTTCACTTCCTAAGTGGCATCAAAGAAATCATGAAAATCAGAGTAAAATTGTATTTCCAACAAAGGTTTAATGATTTTGCAGATACCTGGGTTGACTTAAGTTAAAGGTTTGTGGATGGCCACACCCTCTTGGGGGCGTGCATTTTAGGTTTCTTGTTAGCCACTACAATCTCTTATATATCGCCGGTTTTTCAACTTTGACCTCAAATATTTTGTCGAATTCGAACCATCGCAGAAACTGCCTCAAGAAACGTTAGTTGTATTGACTTGGACTACATAATTCCAAAATTTGAGCCAATTCGGAGAGTTGCACTTCACACCATCGCATTGTAAGTTGAACTCATCTCCACGACCAAAAGGTCACTCACTTTTTTCCAAAGCTCCACTCACGTGAGTGGAGATTATTTTCATTAAGAATATGAAAATCGCTGAGTGTGAGTGGCCACTCACACTTAGCGTGAAAAAATGTCATTCAGAATGTGACCGTAAGGAGGCTTGGCTCAAATTTCATGCATATCGACCGCAAAATGTCGAAATTAGGGCATGGCGACAAAATTTGTCGTCAAAACCTTAGTCGCCATATTGCTACATGTCGGCAACACCGAAAAACATGTTTTGCCCAAATTTCATGCAAATCCCCCAAAAAATGCCGAAATTATGGCTTGGCGACGTTTTTCGACATGATGTCGATAAAGTGGCCACACCCCCTTAATAGGGTGTCACCCCACATCCGTGGAGAACATTTGAAAATTTCAAGTCGCTGCGACAAACCATTCTCGAGTTTTAGTGTTGACAGACAGACAGACAGACGGACGGACAAACTAACCGATCGCTATTATTAAGTAGCTTGCGCTACTTAATAATGTACATTCATAAGAAAGTGCATGATTGCAATATAAATGCAATAACGCATCGTGAAGAAGAAGAGATATTATTATACGTTTACAAAAGCACGTTTCAGATAACGCAGCGTGAAGAGTACCTGCATGTAAGTATTAGCAGAAAAACTGGTTTTAGTGAGTTGAATAACAAACGAAAAGCTGTGGCTATTATATTTAATACACCACACAATGTTGCTTCCACTCACAAAGCGAGAGAGGAATTGCAAAAAGATTAAAGGTTCTATTTTCTAATAATAATAAAAATGCAGCAATTAATTGCATGATTAAGATGCTACCCAAAAGTGCGAGACAAGAGTGAGTTAAACTCTTTGTATGAATTGGGTGAAGATGGGGACGTTTTTGCCATGATTTTTTGCGACATTTGCAGAATACATGTTGAACAGTATTTTACGGTGGAGTAAATGTTGCAAATTAACCGGGTTGATGCCCGTGTTGTCTTCATAGGAAGAGGGTGTTCACAAAGTTGGAGCAATGAAATTGTCTAAGTTATTTACCTTACTTAAAAAATCAGTACATTTAATTTATCTCGATAATATGACAAATTTTTACAAATAATTTTTACAGAGTAATACAGGTGGAAATTGAACTACCGATTTATTGAAATCATTTTAGAGCTTCAGATTGTTTTAATTACTTCTAACGGCCACTAAAAGTTTTAGAAACTGTCCAAGTTTTTATCATAATTTTAATTGCTGTTGCAGATTTCACAAGAACCATACCCTCAACCACTCCTCGAAAGTGACACAATCGACTCATCTGTAACTTCAAGAGATATCCATGCCAGAAGTAATTGCAACTATTTCAATATTATTAGAAACTTTTCAAAATTCATATGTGCTAATTTATCTTTCAGAAATACCTTAATCCCAGCCCAATACTTTTTAACTGCTTGATAGTTTCTATAAAGAAAACGGGCCACCAAAATTCTAACCTCGACCCCAAAACTAGTGAGGGCAAGAAGGAAAAGAAACCAAGACAAGATGAAAATTGATTTCACCGCCTTAAGTTGAATAGGGACTTCCTTTGCTGACTCCCTATTTGACCGGAACCCCTTAACATATCTTTTATAGGCAGGATCCCTAATTTGCTTTAGAATTAATTGCACATCAGTTACTCTCTGGAGGTCGTCCCATCTCCCCGCCATGCCGGAGAAGTCGAGTTCCCCCAGCTTTCTAGCAAGGAGTGGAGACAACCAGTTTCTATGGCGTTGGTCGCACCAGAGAGAAATAAAGGGGGTGCCATCCTTCCCAATTAATACTGACCGACTGCTATTTATTCTTAAGAGGGTGGATGTAGGTTCAAAGATATGATGATTATCCATAATGGCGTACGTTTGATGAGGATCGATGGATGTGTTGAAATGTGCGAGAGATTTTGAGGCCAAAATACTAGATAAGAATTCGACCACCTTTGAAATGGAGCCAACCGCATGGACAAAAGTGAGTCTCCTCTTTAGTTTTACTAGTAGTTCGACGGATTTATTCCAATCCTGGTAAAACTTAATGTACTGCGGGATTGTATTGCTCGTCAAAATAGATCCAGAACTACCACGTCCCGAGTAGGAGCTGGTCGTTATTATTGGAATGTCCGAGTCGACCAGTTGGGACAATGTTTCGGGAACATGGGGAGGCTTGATGGCACTCAAATATGAAAATATCTCGCCCGTGTACAAATTTCCCATGATAACATAGCACCCACAAAGTAGCCAAACTGCGACTATTGATTCAGCAATAGTCCTTCTGTTGCGACATATTTTTGAACTGTCCCCTTGGCCAAGGAGGATGGCGACTATGTTTATCATATCAAAGGTAACCTGGATAAAAGTCATGTCCTCCTTTGTAACTTGCACCACCAAACATATAGTCACACAGCTAAGTAACAGGACCCCCCAAACGGGAGGGCTGAACGGCTGCAAAAACGCAGCCATGCCCTCCAACCCGGAAGGGTATTGCGTTATAATTAAAAAACTGAACAGATTTGTACTTGACCGAGTATGGCATCATGTAACTATATTTAGGATTATAATAAGTGTCAGCACCCAGCATTGATACTTCAAAAGTGTGGGGTAACCCGGCCATGGAAAAGTTCAAATTTTGAGAAAGGTGCACAATTTTGCAGTCTCTAGACGACATTTGTCGCACTTGGTAAACTTTGCAGTTGATATGTTTTAGGTTGATATACCTGTTGTATAACACCTTCTTTTGGAATAAATTAATATTTTTTGTCCACCAAACTGATTCCATTTTTGGGAGAGGGATGGACCTCAATTCTATACGGACAGAGTAAAGGCATGGGATGCAGGGAATGAAAATGTCGTGAGGATAGTTGACATTGAAGAGGATGAGTTTTGAGATACCATTGTGGAGGGAATAACTTTGGTAACTTGCTGCATCCCAAGGGTTATTGGTGTGTTGGAATATAAAAGTTGGGTTGAAAATGTACACTATTCTTCTCTGTATCATAAAGTAGTCTGCTTTGGAATCCCGAGGAACAGAGGGCAGAAATGAGACCGATGCCCAACCCGACTTTCTGCGGATATTCGTGCGCGGATTAGCCACCGTGCCAAGAATTGCGTGTGTCTGGTTGGCATATACTTGATTCAAGAGAATGGCTGTGTGTGGATTGTTGGTTAGAATATGATCAAAATATCGTGGGGGATGTCTACTCGTGGTCCAGCCAGGCAACGGTGAGACGAGTTGGATGTCATGCTCATCAAAATAGTGGGGGATTGACATTATCGTGGAAACCACTTTTTGTGTACTTGTGTTCAATACAATAAATACTTCGATCACCCGTATAGCTACACAGGCTTGTCTAAATTTTCCGGAAGCCATATTTCCAAAAAGGTTTAGGTTAATACTTCAAAATTGAATAGGATGGGAAGTTTTGGAAAGAGTATGGCTGCCAAGTTTTAAACCGCACCTGACGGGGAATAGGGTAGGACAATGTATGTATCAGAATCGGTCAGTTCAAAATGATAACATTTTCAACGATCAGGTAACCAAACACAAGCGAAGAAGATATATATTCAAGTTATGCATCGTAGGCACATGTATGTAAGTCTATCTGTTTCCATAAACTGGTGTATTAGACCATTTAATATTAATAGTTAATATTTCTGTTCTGAGAATATTTTAGAGAAAAATATCAATACCATTAGAATTATTCCGAGAAACTAGTTAGAGATGTCCCTATATAGAAACTAATTATATTCCCAGTGTGCTGAACTGGGTTCAATATACAAATTTTCAAATACATAACTAACTGTAATTAATTTACTACCTATATATTCTGAGTAAGCTTAATTTGTGTCAACCTGTAAGAATACTTCTAACGTTCGATAAAGACAACCAGATATTAAAGAAGCTATATATGTTGAGTTGGTTATTTATTTATGGATATTTCCTAGAATATGCTTCTTTTAATATAAATGGTTTATAAAACTAGGTAATGTTAACGGTATTCGGAGAATATTTTAGACAAGCATGGACACCCGCATTCATAATTAACCTAGCCCCTTATTCTGGGAAACTAATTATATTCCGACTATGTAATATTTAACCGGAGATTTTGCCAGCATGTAATTAAAATACTGATACGTACATGACTATTTAATTAATTACAACGAATTGTATTTGATGATAACCTAAATATTTTGTCCATGAAGTACCCAGAATGCAAAACATTAATTTTAAACAAACTGGCCTATAAGCCCGTATTTAAGACGGGCCGCACTTAAAACTCGGTTCTAAACCATTTTTAAACGTTGCCGGGGACTTTTTATAAGTTGTGAGGAATTCGCTAAACGTCGCTAAAGCAATGGCGGATAAACCGGGGAGGTGGGGTAGGCATGACATAGGGGCCCCGCGTAGCGGGGGCCCCCGGGTGCAGCGTGGTGTATATGCATTATTGCAAGTTTTGCCAAATAGTTACGGAAAACTACAAGTTGATTGTGAGCTTTATATTCGAGATATGTCAGCTGGGAATGGGCTGTTTTTGAGCTCGAAAAATTTTTATATGTGTTTCTGCAAAATTTTTGGAATGTTTAGTAGAAAAATAATCCGTCATAAAATTGGGTGCCCCGTTACGCGGAAATTTAAATAATGTCATAATTTATGACACGATCGTGAATCGTCAAATTTGTTGCTGAAGAATCACGATCGTGAATCGTCAAATTTATTGCTGAAGAATTACGATGCGCGACAAACATGTGAGATTTATTTGCAGAACTCAACATGAAAGAAAATCAGGGTATAATGGGCGGGAGAATGTGGTACAACCTAAGGAAAAATAATAAACCGTTGTAAACGAAATGTGGCAATAGCGTGAGACCAAGTCGTAGACCCGTCTACACGGTCACAGGGTCATCGCACGTCAAAATCATGTCGATTTTCGAAATCCCCGTCCCAAAATACGTCTAAAACCGTCGAAACAAAAAATTCGACACCTATTCGACACGCCGTCGTCGCCATGGCGCCGTGACCTTACGACCTACGACGGCCATGTTCGAATTTGTCCGTACTGTTAAAATTAGAAACACTTTGGCGATAACCGCATGTCGAAATTCGAATCCGTTCAATAGTTAGAGAAGGAACAGACGGACGGACGGACAGATAGACAGACTGAGCGTTCCCGTTATATGTTTGTTTGTCTGTATCTTTATTTATGTGTCTTTCCCAATTCATTGGATAGATTGTACTCATACAACAATGGTCTACCATTGGTGACACATTAGTCACAATATACCATATAATAAATTATCTGTTCTAAATTACTAATATTACTTAAACTAATAGTATAAATAATCTTCTGTTCTTTTTTGTACAATGATTTCCATTACTTCATCTTTAAAATTTGCGAAGCTCATTTTGGCTACATTTAATGATCTTGGTAGTTCATTCCACAGTTGTATGGTTCTATAATCTATTGATTTTTTGTATAGTTCAGATGTAACATGTATATTTTGAACTATAAATTTTGAAATTGTAAATTTTATATTTTGTGCTCGTTAACCTCTTTACTTATTTTATACCAAAATTTCTCTTAGGTACGATGTTGATTTCAAAATTAAACCTGTTTGCAAACAATTAAGATTTTCATGATGTCCTGTAAACGACGGAATATTTATTTCGACAACTTTTAACATTGCGAGTTTATAAAGTAGGGTAAGATAAGAGCTCAATAGCGATAGCTCTCATGCTACGCAGGGTGAGCTAATAATAATCTAGGCACTTCTGTGGCTAGAATAAATTTAAGCACAAGAAAGTAAATTTTATGCAAACGGTTGTGTCAGCTCAAATTTTACTCAACCTTGAGTAAATTTAGCACACATTTATTCAGAGTATGCATATAACCGACTACTCTAAATAGTATCTCAAAGTATGCAAATTATTACAAGCCGATGTAATATTTCCAGCCAACTGGAAAGTTTGCTCCAGTTTGCTGGGCCGTTGAGATGTCACGGTTTTGTCAATTACAATGAGGTGAAAAGAGTTAGCTCACAATGCAATTGTTGATTGTACGTCTTTCAAAACGAAGAATATTTACAAGCATGTCACGAAAATTGCAATTCGTAAAGTTATATCGTAAGTGACCAAGCCGTGACCGTTCCTGTTGGTACGAAGCGCCCAAGGGGTCGCCTTTCGACGGAAAAAACGGCACTACTTGTTTCTGGCACGAATAAATTTGATTCTTTTACACTACTTACTTTTCGTCAAAAAACATACAGTACACAAAAATCTGTGAGGTTATCCGGTTTACAGAAAAAGTATGAAAGACCAAAAACGTCTGACTTTGCGATTTTCAATGAGACAAAAATCACCACAGGCAAATTTCAAAAGTGGTTTTGGCATGTATTGTGAAGCATAAGCTGCCCAGAGACCCGGGGAAACCCTGTATGTAATACATTTCTGACAGAAAAGTTGGAACCATGTTACGCGCCAATTTTAACAGTTTTTAAAAGACAAAAACAGTATGATATTCATTTTGATTTAAGACACCGGTTTCACTCTCGGGTTACACGAGTTTAACTTAACATTTATTATAGGAGACAAGGGTTAAATTTAATGCACCGCAAAATTAGAGGAAATTTGCAACATATTTTGGCCGAATTCGCCACAGGATGAAATTTTTCCAACTTTAGCCTTTTTACCCACATTATTAGGTTGGGGTTACCACAAATTTAGATGAGGTACCATTACATATTTGATGACGTTAGATATGGGTTTAGGACTATAAAAGTACAATATAATTTACAATAATCTGTAAAGAATAATGCAAATTTCATTGTCATTTCATATATGTACTTATAGGTATTCATTTGTATATCATTTACTATAGTGAGCGTGAGAACCAACTGAGCTACCTGTCGCCTGGTAATAGCTACACTCCGTTCACAACCAGTTTCGGTTTGTTAAATCCAAAATATATCCGACTATATAAATTAATTAATTAATGAATTAATTATTTATATATCTGATATACATATAATTAACAATGAGCGATTTTTTTGCTTTAGCAACCCTACCCCATTTGCGATATTCACCCAATGGAATGGTTTTGGCTTCCGGTCGAACGACGTAAAGCGCAATAATCGCTAAACCAATGCTTAAAAACATGTCCTTTTAAATAAACGGGACATGAACATGCAGAATTAGTTAATTGGTGTGGAATTTAAGCATCCATAATCTTGTTGCGCTGGCCGCGTAGGAATCGAAAGTTCTCCAAGATCTGTTCTTATTCAATGGGGGTTGACTTGCGGCAACGACTTTTGTGGTTCGATGTACGTAGGACCTCCTCATTGTGGGTATAGGACCCCTTCTTCAGTAGAACATTTGGAGTGATAATTCCATTGCTCTTCTTCTTCTTTTAAATAAGTCTCGGCCTCTGTTTTATTTTCGATTTGACGAAGAACAGACCACTAACAAATGCGTCTGGGGTTCTCAGATTTTTGAGAATTTTCCTCAGAAACAGAGGAATCGGGATCACTGGACCAGTGGAAAACACACCATTTATTCTGTTTTAAAAATGTTCGTTCGGATATATTTTGGATTTAACAAACTGAAACTGGTTGTCAACCGATGCGATGACCAGCCGACAGGTAGTTCAGTTAGTTCTCATGCCCACTCTAGTAAATGATATACAAATGAATACGTGCACATATGAGACGATAATGAAATTTGCATAATTCTTTACAGATTATTGTAAATTATATTGTACTTTTATAGTGCTAAGCCCATATCTAACGTCATCAAATATGTATTGGCACCTCATCTATGGCAACCACAATCTTAATATGTGGGTAAAAAGGCTAAAGTTGGAAAAATTTCATCCTGTGGCGAATTCGGCCAAAAAACGTGGCAAATTTCATCTAATTTTGCAGTGCATTAAATTTAACCCAATCGCACCCTACTGAAAACGGAAGTTATGATTAGAAATACTAAAGTTTGTTTACTAAACACGCATTTGGAAAGCATGGCTACAAACACGTTATATAGAACCCAACAATTGCAGAAGTGCTTCAATATCTGCCAATCCATGCCGTCAGATTATCATGTAATCTTGGGTGGCAGTTTTAACATTTGTGATTGGGAAGTTAGTGAATTATATTGGGGGACCCCAGTCTAGTCTAAAAAAATCTCGCTTGCTTCGCTTGGTTAGAAACTTCGCATGTGTACAATACTTGTACAGAATTTACACACGTTTCATTTTACGACTTGCAGCTAGCTAAACTAAACTTCCCCAAGAATTTGGAAGATATGTGGAAGCTGTATGGAAACAGTGGTAATCAGTACACGTGGAACCTGACGATTAACAAATTGATCCAGGCAGAGGAAAATTTGGCAGCTGGGAAATCTGGGCACATTACATTTTTTCGAAGTCAACCGCATAGATTTGATTTGAATTTCAGCCCGCCACCAATGTTAATCAAGTGGGCACGTGATTTTGGCGCGTAGAAAATCCGTCCGGTTGAGTTCGCAAAAATACAATAATAATAATATTCTTAGATGCCGTAGAATCTGAAATCTAAGGGGCAGCCAAGGACACGTTATGGCCGGATTTTAGGCGGGCTTTTTCCACCAATCTGGAACCACGGTATTGTTAAGAAGATGGAATAATTTATAATAAATTCACTGTTGTTGCAGAAATTTTGCATTACCAGTGGCGTCCACATGTGTAAGGGTCACCAACGTATTGCATATTTTATTTTCTAGAAAACGCTCAAGGATGAAAGCAATTGATTGAAATGTTTAAATCAGCTCAAGTGAGATTTTTTAGTTGCTAATTTTTTGAATGTGCAAATGTTTTGCTTGTAAATATGTCAAATCATTGAAAATTCTTTGTTTAAAAATATTTTCGAATCCATGGGAGCCTTTAGTTGAGGCCAGCAGCGGAGTTAATATTGATCAACTTAAGTCATCTCGACAGTCGTCTATCTCCATGCATTCATTCTCCACGCAGGTGCGACAAGGGAAACAATCGGATGAAACGACACATTCGACATAGTCATTCCCCACGTAGAGTCGTGCCCTCTAAGGATTTAAAACAAACAATCTCAAACAATTTTAAGATCGATATTCCTAAACTACTTCAAAATTTTCCTGCCATTCATGAATCGGTTCACGAAACAAGTTCTAGGCATTCTTTTGTTATTCCACCCAATAAAACTGAGTGATTCGAAAAAAGTGCAAAATATAGGTTACTAAAATTCTGGAATGAGTTACCTCATGAAGTAAAAGATGAAAAAAATCTCAACATCTTCAAATCCATGTTGACTACGTATATTTGTAAAAAACAGATGTAAATTTTAAGTTAAAAATAATACCTGTATCATTTTTAAAAACTAATTAGTAAATGTCAATGGTTGGAAATCAAGTTGTTACCTTCTGACAATATACACTTATTATTATTATTATTAAGGTGAGCTTGGATGAGTCATTCCCGCGCGTCTTATTCCGCCTCATGTGCCATGTTTCCTTATGGAGAACTTCTTAAAATTAACTTTCCGGTGTTAATATTAAGTGAAATTTAAATGTAATTTCTTTAAAATACTTATGCAGATTAGGTTTCAGCGAAAAAATTCCCTTCCTGCGAAGCACAGCAAAATAGGAATCTAATCTACAGTTTTGTTAAGCTAAAAATTTAGAATATTTTAAAGTAATAAAATTCAAATTTGATTGAATATTAGCGCTGAAGAGTTAATTTTAAGTAATATTTTTTACGTTGGGAATTTATTTACCTCAAGATTTCTGTCCTCTGGCATGGCGTCCACGTGCGATGTGAAGATTGATTGAACCAGAAGGAAGAGTAAGATTTTAGATATCATGTTCCTGAATTTTGGAACAATTAATTTTTTTAACAAGTCGGTGTGGGTGGAGTGGCTGTGAGGTTATGTTAGATAAGTTCCCTTCTAAAACCTTATTTATATGTACTGGAACCATTCTGTCTTAATCATCTAGTCAGGCTAATTAAGGACTGTTAGATATAAGAAGTAGGTGAGCAACGAATTGATGGTATTTCCAAAATCAACATAGTCGTTTTAATTTAAATAGAGCTAAGTGCAGTGAATGTTTAATTTTAAATAGAGCTAAGTGCAGTCAGTTCTAAATCTAAAAAAAACTAACTGCACAATAAGCAATATATTTAAAACCAGTGCAGTTAGCTTTTTTTAAATTAAGAACTGACTGCAATTAGCTTAATTTAAAATTAAGCATTTACTGCACTTAGCTCTATTTAGAGTTAGAACGACGATATTCGAAAGTAATTTAAGCAGGATGTTCTTCAAAAGCTAATCATAAATATTATAACTATTCCCTAATTGCTGCGTAAATCGGTACCCCCATAAACGTTACGAGTGACATGTAAGGTAAGAAATGGAAATCCCAAAATTTTTACGACACCTAATCGTTTTCAGAGTCATTGTCTGAATAAATTTAGTACATACCAACACGATAAGCAATATTAACGAGGTAATCTTAATGTTTGATTAGATGTGTGTATCCTATACTTGGAGATGTTTACAGTGCATGACAACTACATGACCAAGATAAGCTCAAATTGATCAATCCATTGCTCAATTAATTCCCATTGTAACTCGAATGTGGCTCAGATGCAGGTGTGCAATCAATTGTATGGCATCAATTAAAGGAGCTTAGTCAAAATCAAAATATTCATTTAATTAATTAATTAAAAATCTAAATACGTATGTAAATTAATTTGTGCTTTGAGTTGAAAACTACAAATATTTCTATGGGGTATGAAATGCTGGTAAAAAATATTTAAAAACTAATCCACAACCTTTAATCAGTAGAAAATACGGTTACGATTATAACCAGAAAGTGAAGCGAAACAACTTGATATGTATTCCAATCAGGTATAAAGTTATTTTGAGACAAAATTAGAACCAGACGGTAAATAATTTTGTTACCAGAGCAAAGAAGTCTTGCATATCTGGATTTTCTGGTTTTAATCGTAACTTAATTATATTGATACCTAGTAGACAGTTGTATGCATACTGGGTGTCCCAAGTGTTTCTCCAGACTTTCTCGTACAAAAGGGCAAAAGCTGGTTAACAAAAGTTTGTACGTGACCTCTACGACGCTCATGCTGAAATTTTCAAAGTAAACTATTCACTTGTTCGCGAACAAAAGTTGAGTTTTATGGCTGGCGTGCCCTTAACCTCTTTCGGTCGACTTATTTTTTAATAAAACTTCCCTTCAGTACAACCTTTATTAAGTGGCGCAAGCTACTTTATGCGATCGGTTAGTTAGTCTGTCTGTCCGTCTGTCCGTCGGACGGACACTATAACTATATAACAACACTATACTATATATAGTATAGTGTTGTTAGGTCCAACACTATAACTCGAGAACCCATCAAGATAATCGAAATCGGTTTGCGGCATCATACATACGACTTCAGGGGGAGGATCCCGGAAACTTTTGGACCACACCCCCTCGGCGCCACGGGGTGTGGTTGCAGTGTGATCGGGGCAAATGAGATTTATAGCGCAAATTAATCTATGGATGAAATCCAGTTAAATTAAGTGTATCTGTTAAGTGTATCTGAGTGGTGGCACACCCCCTCGGCGTCAGGGGGTGCGGTCGCGGTGTGATAAATTAATTAATTCCAATGAATTAATGAATTAATCATTAATTAATTAATTAATGAATCAATTAATTAATTCAATTAATTAATTGCGAAAATTAATTCTCAGCATTCTCAGCATTATTGCGCTACTGATGTATCGTGCTTTGCCGCACTTTATTTCATACATAATTACACCTGATAGCAACCAAATAAAATTAATAATTATTTCACCCAGTTTTCAAGTTTAGAGTTTTTTGATGAAAAATACGAAAAGTATACTTTTTAACACTCCAAAATTAAAAAAAAGCTCTAAAATCTGTGAATAAAATATCGAAAAAAATCCACTTTTCATCATCGAGTTTTCGAGTTTCCTCAAACTACCAAAGAAATAATTTTATTTTTGATAAATTTGGGTGTCAGGGTAATTTATGCAGTACACATGCCTTGTGTAGTTGGTAGTCAACGGAAAATCAAATACTACACAACTCTGTGTACTTTGGTAGCCAAGAGGTTAAAAATGCATCGGGACAAACATTTAGTTAGCAAAAAATTGTCAAGGTTCTCAAAGTCAATCTCTTTCTCACCAATATTCCGGAAGCGACACGTGTTGATAAGTTATCCTTGTGTGGTCGAGTCATGCCAATTTGGAGTAAACAAAAATATGCAAATTAATTATTTACCTGTTAATCAGTATACACCTTCGAAAATTGGGTATACTTTGAAAAATAGTCTTATCCTCTCAAAAAGTAAGTCAACTTGCTATGTACGACTCTTCCACTGGTCACGGAATTTAACCCGATTACACACATAGAGTTCCAACCTTTAAACCCAAAAATCGATGTTGGTCAATTTAGGTAAAGAATTGTATAAATGTTGCTAATCTACGCGTATTCCCTTGACGGAGGCCCCAAGTGATACGGGAGAATGTCTACTTGCACTCTTAAGAAAATCAGTAAAACGCGGTATTGATATGTGACTTTACCGCCCTGTTAATGACTTGGTAATACATGCAAGAAAATAATGCCATATGGTACAAATTTTAATACCACCTAGTAATAAATGATTACCACGTAGTATTATTTCATTACCGAGTCTATACCGGCGTAGTACAATCGCTTAGTACCAAAGCGGTAGAGTCATATATCAATGCCGCTCATTTTTTAATACCCAGTTTCTAAGAGTGAACGTAAATGGCGCGTTCACGGACCATGCTTCCTGATTATGCATGTCAACTTTGTGTCAGGTCAGGGTTATTATTCATTAAAATATAATGCAGCATAGCGTCGTCCAGTTTTACATATATTTATAATCATGTCATAAAATTACCCCGATTGCTATCAGTGTTATGAAATCATTACGATTACGATCACGTGACAGATCCAATGTCCCAAATTATTTGCACATACTGCATGAGAGTTGGCTATTTTTAGGCAGCACAAAGATTTTTTCTGGGGTTCAACTGATACTGTGTGACCATAACATGTTTCCCGGTGGAAAGACTAAGTCACTAGCTCACTTTTTCTAGATATGTAGCGATCTTGTGTTTAAATGGGTTGTAAATGAATCATAAGTTGGGCTTGATGGCGTTTTAACCGACTTTTTACACTATACCCCCATATTTAGATTTATTAGCCTCCCTAATTTAGTGATACCATATTTCACTTGATATCATTCCGATTTTGTATTTGAATTGGTACAACTTTAAATATGAATCTCATTTGCGTCATTTTTTATACCCATCATTTTCATAAAATGCAATTTCGTTTATCTTTGTGCAATTGACTTTGATGCCGCATCAAATGAGGAATGTATAAAACTGCGTACATATAGAAAATCCGGTGTAGTAAAGCGTCACCGGCCGAAGTGTACATGTGAGTCAGATAAACCTTCGCTCACTGGTGTATATTTTATCACCAGCAGACATTATCTGCCTGCCGTGTCACACGCACACCATGTCGTAACGAGTTTCACTGGATTTTTGGCAGCATTTTTGGGAACCAAACTCCCAGTTTTTTGTAGTCTATCCTCCAAAAACTGGGATATGTGCTGGTTTTCCATCGTATAAATTTATTTCCTTCGACTGGCGAAATCTTTGAAGTGATTTTGTGAATGAGAATTTTAAGACGTGAAATATGGGCGTGGATGGGAAATGATCACGGGCGGGTATAGATGGGCGGGTTGTTTCCGTATAACTAACGTGAGGAACTTACCCGTTATCCACCAATCAGTAAAATATTTGATATGCACAATACATTCTCCGCTGGATTATATGCTCAAAGGTTTAACTGACCGAAATTACCCCCCCCCACTTCACGGTTGATCAAACGATGTAAATAAATAGCCGCCTTAAATGGCACGTATGTATATAAGGTTGTAAATGAAAATTACAAATATTAAACTTTGCAGTTATAAATAAATTTCTGCTGTAATAAAGTGCGACAAAGCACGATACATAAGTAGCGCAATAATGCTGAGAATGCTTCACAAAATAATAATTCACCGATTCAAATTTTAATAATGCCTAAAAACGAGTTAATTAAAGATAAACCAATTATCTTTAATTGACCACATTCTCTATACTGTGACATGTCGACACCACAGAAAAACATGTTTTGCCTAAATTTCATGCATATCGACCGCAAAATGCCGAAATTTGGGCATGGCGACAAAATTTGTCGTCGAAACCTTAGTCCCCATATTGCGACATGTCGACAACACAGAAAAACATGTTTTGCCCAAAGTTCATGCAAATCGCCCAAAAAATGCCGAAATTAGGTCATGGCGACGCTTTTCGACAGGATATCGACAAAGTGGGCAAACCCCATTAATTGGGTGTCACCCCCTACCCCTGAAGAACATGTGTTAAAAATTTCAGGTCGCTGCGACAAACCGTTCTAGAGTTTTAGTATTGACCGACAGACGGACGGACAGACGAACTAACCGATCGCATAAAGTAGCTTGCGCTACTTAATAAAGATTGGTTGTATGGTATATTACTCTGATAACATGCTGGTATAAAACCATTCTCACTCTTAATCGCCTGACTTGTGCCTCATAATCAGCGAAATCAGTTACAAGTTAAAAATAATTCGCAAACTAAATTCCCTCCTGAGATACGTACATATTTGGTAAACATGCGTTTAGCATACTTCTGGTTGATTTTGCTAATGCAAATCATGCTACTCGAATATGTAGCAGGATTTCGAAGAAACAGCAAGTATGTAACATAAACATTTGCAATAGATCGGCAGCGATAAGAATTTAATTAACCGAGTGATTTTCTAGATTCCGTCAGAGAAACGGCCTTCGCACAACCAAAGCGATAATTAGAAATCAAAGCGAGCTAGAAAAAGTATGTTCCGATGATATGGGAGTAATTGCTAACAAAGTTAACCCGAAAGTTAAAGTTGGCCATGCTCGCAAAACAAAACAGGAGGATAGAGAAGCGTTAAGAAAGGACCCAAATGTCAAGAAATTCATTAAGAAATTCTCCGAAATGACAATTTGCACTGGAACGTCTAAAGAAGAAAATTGCAAGAAAGTGAAAGAAACAGAACGTGTAAAAAATTGGGCTTACAAAGGAAATCAGGATGGTGGACAAAATTGTGAGTTAAGTTACCTTTCATCAAACTTTTCATATGCGCTGTAACTAAGAAATTTTTATTCAAATTTAGCGGTTTTTAACCAACATAATAAACGAGTACGGGACGAATCATCGGCAAATGACCCGTGCGCCGAAATATATTCCAAATTCCCAAAAACTATGCCTTCTCGGGATCCGACCGCGCCTGAGGGACTCCTTTCTGTAAAAAAAACACTCACGAACAATTAGAATATGTTGCATTTGAGGTTACTCGTGAAGACGTGCAGAATAAAACAAACGGGAGAAGAAGTCGTGGATCCGCAATTTCTAACAAGGTTACAAAACACATTAAAACAAGTATGTTAGCAGGAAAGGATGCTCGTGGCCATATAACCTGCTTCTCTACTTGCAAAAAATGGAGAACTTAATGGCCAGATCGACAATTTTTTTGCGCAAGACAGAAGCATAAATACTGCGTGGGGATCAAGAGAAAAAGATATAGTAAGGTTTTTAGAAGACAATGAGAGTTCAAAAGTAGTAATGGAATATTACTTTGAATATTTGCCACAAAACAGAATCGAAGAATCTGAAAATCATCGTCCTGACGTAATTAACATTAAAGTCACGTTTCAGGGTCCGAACCCAGAGAGTGGTAAACAAAAAGAGGAAGTGGGCTTTATCTCTATGAGTAATGGAGACCACAGTAAAGAACGACGAATGAAGAATCCTTGTAAGCCGGTTGCGAAAAGTGGTGTTACGGCTACAAATGAAAAAAAGCGGTGGGGAAGAGGTCGAAAGAGGTCAGAAAAGGTTAAAAGGGTGTTAGTAAAAAAATGCATAGTGATTCATATCGTTTGGACTGGTGGTGATCAAATAATTAATGTTATTTAAATTGTATTCACCCATTCAAATATACATATTTATATAAATTGGCACAGTTTCATTAATCCAATTTGCGTAGTTTGTTTATGATCCTGATTTGTGTAAAATTCGATCTTACTTATCTCTCTGCAATTAAATTTGATGCCGCATTAAATGCCTAAGATTTGATAAGTTATCAATGATAACTGAGTCATAATGCAAAATAATAAAAGCGTTATTATCCTTAAAGTATTTAATCCATTTGATTCAGCAACACAAGATTATCTACATAGTCCGTCATTTATTTAAGCAACACTCTAAATAAGAGTTGAACAAAATTTACCCCACAGTTGAGTAAAATTTTCACAATTGTTGTGTCATCCTCTTTTTTTTTACTCAACCTTGGGTAAATTTTCCACCACTTTTATTTAGAGTGAATTCACGTCACCCATCATAAGTCCGGGACCACGTAAATTTACGAATCTTACTAAACTTTTAAGAAATTTGTACATAGTTATGATTAATATTAGAACGTGGGCAATATTTTAAAAATTTATATTTAATGGGCGCGAGGGTTTGTAACGGATACGGTAATAATTTTCATTTTGAGTTTATTTTACTGGACACGTTCATGTCCAGGTCGAATCCGCCAGGCGAGACAACGGTGAAGGATTTGGATATTCCTTTTCCGACCTTTGGTTTCGGTACAATAATATTTGTGAAGCGATCTTGACAGTGTGGTCATGACGGGGAAACCTGCGAATTTTTCGAGATGACGGAATCGCCAAGTTTTATCGACTTGGTGGACACAATTTTTCCCAAATTAGAGAATGTGAGGTGTAGAAGGAAGTAGTGCTAGAGGGCAAAAACCGAGCGTGCATTCTTACAAATCCAGTATTAAAACAATACAAGGCGGAATTCATACGTGCCTCTACGGAAGAACAGCTCGGTATTAAAA
Source organism: Folsomia candida (assembly GCF_002217175.1). Taxonomy (NCBI): domain Eukaryota; kingdom Metazoa; phylum Arthropoda; class Collembola; order Entomobryomorpha; family Isotomidae; genus Folsomia; species Folsomia candida. Next base: position 8,954,225 of record NW_019091197.1, on the reverse strand, counting down.
TTTTATTGTAATTATTTAGACTGTAGGAAAGGTAATGAATTAATTAATTTGTTATGAGTCACCTTTATTCTTATTCGTCCTCTCAATAGGAATGACTCCCGTTATGGAAATTTGCACTCAGACGTCGTGCATAAATTAGTGGACGTAATTACGACTTCACAGCCGTGGTTGGATGATGCAAAATCGAGCAGCAGTTTCCGTCCTACTTTGTACGGAATTCTGTGGCACGGAGTAGCCTTCGACGACGAGGTAAGGTCGTTGACCGAGGGACCAGCGACAGGGCGACACGTGGGGAAAGTCACAAGCCATCATGACCAGAGGAAATGGAGGTTGACGACTAAATCGATTTTGTATTTAAAAAAGTAATATCTAATTGGATTCAATATTTTAATAAATTTCTGGAAACTGTAATCTCTCAAAAATTGTAGTGCATATAATTGCATAAATATGGATCTAGATATGCAAATAATGCAGCTAATACTGCAGTATATTTTTAAGAATATTTAAATAATTTATCGCTCTATAAAATTCTATCATTTGCCACGAATACAGCGAAATAAATATGTAAATTTTAAATATTTAGAATAAATTTTAAACATTTCTATATGATTATTTTAATGTCAGAAGTTAATTTATTGCGAAATTGCATGTTCCCAGTGCGATATTTAAACGTTTTTGTTGTGGATTGTGCAAGTTTCCTACGTGTCGGAGGAATATTTGGTGTGATTTTCAAACTGGTTGGCAACTTTAAGCTTTACAAAATTTTGGAACAGTTTATAAGTGTGACATGAATTTACGTAGTGTCAAGTTTTTCGTGACAGGTGGAAGGGTCTCGGCGGGAGGATTCAGAATATATATACTTTGTGGGGTCTGGGACTACCCCCTGAGTATTTAGAGACCGAAGAATATTATGGAGTTTACGTCGATCTACTGCTGTGTTAACTCTCAATCTCCTCCTGTGTTAACCTGTACATACCTGGAAAACTAAAACTCAAAAATATTCATCGGTCTCTGAATACTCAGGGGGTGGTCCCAGATCCCACAAAGTATATATATTCTGCACCCTCCCGCCGAGACCTTTCCATCGGTACCCCATTTATGGGGCTATGTGAGATTTGGCCTTATGACTCTTGCCGTTAGAGCGTAAATATTTGTAAATGGCGAAAAATTAAAATTCGTAACGAATCTGTAAATACAACTCATTCGGATCATTTTTCATCAATAAAGAAGAAAATCCATCCAATATTGTTCAAATGCCAGCTATTTGAAAAAAGGTGAAACATGAGTTACGTTGGCACCTTACTCAGGAGGGGAGCTTCACCACTTGCCACTCACAGAATCCGATGCCCTTTGGATATATTGTAGTACCCCATGAGTGTACTGAAACCCTGAAACGGTTTGACTCCATGGCCACATTTGCGCCCGCCACACCCACTCAAAGGTGCGAAAAACACGAAAAATACCCTGTTTTGGTTCATTAAAAAATTCGCCAAAAATCCAATTTTGATCGGATTTTCAAAAGAATTACATATTCTTCATCTCAGATACTTGCTTTATGATGTCCAATACCAAACTCAACTTTTTTGAAATTTTGATTTTTTCGAAGACGCCGTCAGAAATCTTAGTCAGAAAATTTTCGAAAATATCCAAAAAATAAAAAAAAATCATTTTGGTGTCGAATATTATCAAACAACTATCTGGGATCACGAAAATGCTTAAATTGCGGAAATCCGATCAAAATTGGATTTTTGGTGAATTTTTGAAGGTGATAATTTTCGTGTTTTTCGCACCTTTGAGTGGGTGTGGCGGGCGCAAATGTGGCCATGGAGTCAAACCGTTTCAGGGTTTTAGTACACTCATGGGGTACTACAATATATCCAAAGGGCATCGGATTCTGTGAGTGGCAAGTGGTGAAGCTCCCCTCCTCAGTCACCCGTCCCCCTAAACGCTATCGCTCTGTTATGGGTGAAGCTGGAGCAAAATGAAACACAATAAAATCAGTTGAATACTTATTGCGAAGGAGACCGTATTATTTAGACACTTCACTGGCGTTAAAACTGTTTAACACTTTGCATATGATATGTACAATTAGGCGCACCCTACGACTCCGTAATTTTTGAAATTTCAAAAAGGTGGACGATGTCGGGTCTGTTTCGCAAACAACAAGACTGAAAGGAAATAATAATGGCAAAAAATCAGCCGCAGCAGCCGGTGACGAGCGGTGACGCTTATCGAAACTTGTGCCCACTTACTCCAATGCTTTCTCTGAACTTTGGAACCCTGTTACTTTTAAGCTGGAGTCCATCAATTGATGACATTTTGGAACAATGTTAAAGGATTCATACTCTGTTCATCTGGTATTGAATTTACCCTGAAGCTCGCACTCAGTTAATGGCCACCTAATCACATGCCCTGGCCCACTGTGCAGCGCCCGTACTTGTTACTAATTGGCAAAAAGTATAAAGCAAAAATTCATCAAAATCTGGGTCATGGTCAAATTGGCTGATAGCAGTGAGAAATTGACTTAATTTGTCGGAATTTTCAAAACAAAGTATCGTGTATCTTGTCAAATATCTTAAGATACTTTTCTACCAGGCATATCTAGATAAGATACTTACGCAAGATACTATTCGATGTCCAAAAGTTGTAAGATACAAGATACTAGATACTTCCCTGATCAGGCGACCAAGATACAAGATAAAGATACTATCTTGTATCTCCATCTTTTATTTTGTATCTTGACCAAGTATCTTGCCCACCCCTGCGGAGTTAAGAATATTATACGTTTTGGATAACCTCCTCATCACGGATTATCTCATAATCTCCCTAGCTTTACTTCAGGGTAATAAAAATTGTTGGAAATATTTACCAGAAACTCATAACCCTTCGAACTTCACGCCTAGCCTAGGCACCAGGCCCCGATTTTGGGGAGGGCAAGCGGGGCAATTGTCCGGGGCGCCAGATTTCAGGGGGGCGCCGGTAGGCGCCCGCCTTTACACTAGATTTAATTGAATTTTCCAGTGTTGAATAAAGTTAAATATTAAAGGCAAACAATAAATATTAAAGTTAAAGTTAAAGTTATTCATGGCTTATTTAATTTAATTTGATTTTTCCAGTTTCTGTACACATATTAACAATACTTTAAACAGGAATCTGTTAAGTCGGAAAAAAATTTGATTTGTACAACGCTCCCAGGGTGCAATGAGCTAATTTTTCTGAGACCGACGCCAGAATTTTCGCGTTTGTACTTTGCCCCTCTAGCGGAGTTGGAGGAGCTCAAATTTGAAAACTAACCTAGTCTGCGACTTTTGGCACACAGAGGGGTCAATATTTTTCAACTCTCTTTGCACTAGAAATTTCCCAATTTTGTTTCCTGCAACCCTTTCCAAGCGTTTCTTGAAACTCTCAACACGACCCTCACGACCTGAGACTAAATGTATGGAAAGGTCAAGTCTCACATAAACCCACAGGTGGGGTACCGTTAGCAAGGTGTCGGTGAGGGAATTCAGAAAATCTACATATCGTCCACCTAATTCTAAAAAGCCCTAAGTGCAGTCGATGCTTAATTTTAAAAAGCCCTAAGTGCAGTGGATGTTTAATTTTAAAAAGCCCTAAGTGCAGTCGATGCTTAATTTTAAAAAGCCCTAACTACACAAAAAAAATTCTAAAAAGCCCTAAGTGCAAGCATGTATTTACTTATGGCTAAATCGCGCGATGTAGGAAGAATTGTTTTGTCAAGATTTAGCCATAAGTAAATACATGCTTGCACTTAGGGCTTTTTAGAATTTTTTTTGTGTAGTTAGAGCTTTTTAAAATTAAGCATCGACTGCACTTAGGGCTTTTTAAAATGAAGCATCCATTGCACTTAGGGCTTTTTAAAATTAAGCATCGACTGCACTTAGGGCTTTTTAGAATTAGGTCGACGATATACTTCATCTTTTGTGTGACCTCTTTCTGAAATTCCAAAAATAGAAGAATCTTTTGAGTTTTGCCCGACCTTTTGGCCGATCAAACGTTATGTTTAACTGCGAGGGGCTAAAAATTCGCGAAATCCTGAAATTTTTTGAGAATAAAAAAAAACTCGGAAACGGTTTGCACTCGATTGTGAGTGACAATAATGAAAACCAGAATCACTTTGCATAGCCACAATTTTGATTTTAGTAAGATTCTCCGTGTTTGTAGAAGTGAGTGGGAGGAGCTCTATCAATCCGTCTGCCATTTGCAGCTTAACGATGTGTCAAAATTTTGTAAAGCGGTTTTCGCCAAAAGTTGTATTTATCAAAAGTTTGCAGTTTTGATGAATGAGTTTTCAAATCCCATGGAGTTTTGCAAAAATCATCAAAACACTACACGAAACATTGCTAATAACGAAACTTCATTGTGGGGGGTCGTGCAGCTCCGCTGAAAGTGCCTTTTCCTCACTTTTTCCCAGTGCCCTGGTCAATTTGGTTTTTACCAATCGTAACCCTGATTGCAATAACTAATTTGTAATGAAATTAAATTTGTCCAGAAAAAACAATTCATAATTTGTAATTGTAATTTATCACTTGAACCAAGTTCCTAAAATACTTGGATTACTTTCCAAATTATAAATTACACTAATTCATGCTATCGGTGATGTACATAAGTAAATACAATTTTGCAATTTGATTTCTCAATGATCAGGCCACGTCTAGTAAATCCATAAGCCTCGAATGTATTTTGGATTTTCAAAAATATTTAAATAATGTTGGGATTCACGTCAGCTTTGTAAATGTGGTAAATGTAAATGTCGCTTCCCAACATATTGTGCTTATATATAGTACTTCCCCACGTAGCTTCTCAAGTTTGCGATGTTTACGAAGGGTTGCGATGCGACAAACAATCAGACTCCTTTATTATGTTACGAAATATACGAACCAATGTGCATCTATTATCAAAAGTTTCACAAACTCGTCGTCAAGGGAAATTTTCATTTCTCCTCTCATCTTCAGTTTATACACATTTCGCCGACACCGAGAAGTTGCGACGATGTGGTCCGAACCAACGATTTCGAGTGACGTGAATAGCCACAATGTATTTTGTGTTTTGACAACAAATAAACCGTTCCAAACGAAATGTAGCAAAGCGGTGAAGCAACACGGTCACGCGGTCATGGCATGTCAAAATGATGTCGATTTTTGAAATCCCCGCCCTAAGCTACGTCCAAAACTACGGAAACAAAAAAAAATTTGACATTTTCGACATGTGGCGTCGTCTACACTGTCAACGCGCACCGCACGTCGAAATGATAGCGATTTTTGAAATCCACTTCCACTAATACGTCTAGAACGGTTAAGACAAAAAACTCGACATCTTTGACTGTTGGCGTCCGTGGCGCCATGACCTTATGATCTACAACGCCCATCTTGGAACTCATGCGTACTTAAAAAATTAGAAACACATTGGCGAAAATCCAATGTCCGTATTCGAATTTGTTATGAAGTTATACAGACCGACAGACAGTCTGTCTGTCTACAGACATAGACATTCCCAGTCGGCAATTAGCCTTTAATGTGCTACCGCCGCTGGCCTGGCTATCTCTTTTATTGAGTAGTCTGGTCACCCCACACAGTACATACATAGACATTCCCATAAAGTAATTTCGCTTCGCTTCACCCCTTAGCAGTGCAAGTATGTGTTGATTAATGTACATATTTTGGACTATGAAAAGTCTGAAGTGTATTTCCGTTTTGTATTTTGAAACCGTGTGTTTTGGACATTCCTGGAACCAAAATCCTGCTCTGGTACTACCCTGAAAATTATGCACCTGCTAGAGCGTCAAATATGCGGGGTAGAACAGTGTCAATGTCTTACAATTATAGGGCCCAGAGCATAAGAATTGATTATTAATTACCCCTAATAGGTCTAGTTAATTTATTTGTTAAGATAATAATAACGGTTGTTTCGCAAATGTGGGAAAGAAGATGTTCCTGGTCTATTAGCCCGAGGAAAAGCATAGCCTGCGAGCGCCAAAGGCGCGAGCGGCTAGGGGCGCCAAATTTTTTTTGCCCCGGTAAGATTTTTGGCAAGCTCGGGCCCTGCTAGGCACATAAACAAAATACGACCAGACTTAAAAAGCTGTATGTTGGTAGACAATAATACAATCTGTGTTTACAAATGTATCCAACTTTACATAAATCTAACTGTAGTCTAATTGTTTAATATGCCAAAAAGCGTACGATCACATAATAAATATACTTACATTGAATTATAAATTTGTCTCACAAATTCTAAAAAGGGTGAACACTCTTTAAATTGTACGGATGAAGCGAAAACATGTAAATAAATGACAACTACGCACCCAGTCATACAAATCGTATGGTTTCGATAAGCATTTTGAAACCTTTGATAAGTGGAGAAACGACTGTGTATGACTTTGGTGTAGATCAAGGTTTATCGATAATCAAAAAAACTTTATTTGAACCTTCCCATTGCTGCGTATCTAAATTAGCTTACGTAAATGGTTTTGGTATAAAGTCTGATTAATTGGCTTATAAAGAAATAAAGTCAGTGTTCGTCCAATGGAATAATACTTAACTTCGCCCGACATAATGCATTATCAGGGATTATTTATACGACGCCTACGGTAAAACCAGGCAACCCGGAAGAGTTTTTCACATAATCACCATTAGAATGCCGGCGTGATGGCTTAAATTAATTTTATCAGACTGGCAGATTCTCTTACGTATGTCATACTTACCTTTAGCAAAAATTGTGGTTAAAACGGGGTCAAGAATCATGTGCGGTGTTCATTAACAAATTGCACTTGGATCCTGTATCATCTCGAATCATCCAGCGAGTATAATGAAAGTCTTGCTATCCGTCATATTTGCTGCTGGGTTAATTTCCCATGGGGAAGGTACATATACATACATCCAGCTTTTGTACATAGATTGTCCAATTTTATCAAACGGTATTATTCCATTACTTGCAGGGATATCGTGCTACCAATGTATGAACTTGAGAGGTGTGACACCCGACCGAATTCCAATAGGGATGAACTATGGGACCGGATATGAAGCCGGCAGTCTTAGCAAGACCTTCCGAGACGTGTGCCTCTCAGAGGTTGGTGTTCCAGATACGGATACCTGCATGTCAATGGAGATGCGGATTAATGGCTCCATTTCAATGATTGTTCGAGAATGTGTCACCCTCAGGGATTTGGGAGGTGCTGGGTGCTCGGCTGGTCAAGAACCCTTTCGAGGAGTCCTTTGGTACTTGATTTAAGCTTATGAGCCGTTCCTCTTCAACACCCCTGGCCTTCCTGATTCTCCCGTGAATCTGTGTATCTGTACGGGAGGGGATTGTAACGGGGCTTGTGGGTGTGGGAACTTTGCGGGTAAAGTGGCCCTCGCTGCTCCACTTTTCTGTTTGCAGCACTCATAACCAGTGTTGGAAGCATAGTTTAGGTTAAACGTTTGTGATGGCTTGGAATTATTGTAATTTGTTTACCCCTACGATAAATATATAGGGGTCGAATTGAATAAACTTGATTAAATTGTGACCTGATGGATGTTGGTTTAGCCAGAAATATGCTCATTTTTATGTGTGGGAGAGCTAGTTATTAGTGCGACTGAAAAACACTTTAAATTTAAGAAGTTTCATTAACAGGTTAGTGCATATTTACAGTGGAAGAGAAGAAAATATGTCCATGGAAAATAATGTGTGACTTGAAGAGTCAACTGCAAAAGAAGAACTGGCGAGAATTTATCCTAAAACTAAGAGGTTGAGGAGAGGAACTCCTCCATCCTAATTGATTAAATTAAAGTATGTCTCTGTCACAGGATGTGGCAGAGATCCTTATCTACAAAAGATTAAACTCCGTCCTATACCAATCTCGTGTTAGATGGATTTTCTGGTGGCCAAGCAGAAAACCATCTAATTAAATATTCATACAATATTTTTCCTAGGACACATCAACTTGGGGTTGAATGATCAGTTCAAAACCATGGTGGTGTGTTACACACCCCCGGAAAAGCTGGTGCATAGGTTAAAAAATCACCTTAAATCTGCCAAGTTAACGACGCGGAACCCACAATTTTATTCGGAAAATTAAATATTTATCAATTAGATTTCTTGCTTTTTAGAAAATTAATATAACCTCTCAGAGGTTTGAAACACGGAAACTTAATATTTTCATAAAATCGTGACAATGCAAAATTGTGACACTTTGTGCCCAACAAATTTAAGAAGGTAACCCCTTATCCACCCCAATTAACGACTGGATTGGCGGGCCAAAGGGCATCCCAGTGGTTTGACTCCTTGAGCAGAATTGCTCCTGAGCCTGACCGGTACCTCGGCCCGTAGCTGGACGTGCCAATATAGCGAAAATATGAATTTTGACCCGTCCGACTTCCCCGTTCGATAAACTGGTTGAGACAGGAGTTAAATCGAAGGTCCACCTTGTATCCGCCCCAATGGCTGTCAACCCCAGTTCGACGACCGTGGCCGGTCTATTATTCAAATTTATTTTTAATATTATCGCTATCTTTGAGCACACATAATACGGGGATTGCGACTTAAGGTGCACACTTTAAATTTTCAAGCAATGGTTTAATGTATCGTTGCCGTAAATGTTATCGTGCGGTCTGCACAATTTTGATGCGAAGTAATGCGAACGAGAAAATTTCTTCAAAATTTTAATTGTGTCTCACTTCACATTTGCAACGTATCCTTCACTAAAATATTTGTTAAGGTCAAGAATAATGGAAACCCTAACACAATTGATGTTGGTGTAAAGTCTGCGTTGACCAAACTTGGTGGGAGCCAAAAATTCGTTCTGGTTAGATTTTAGTCTAATTCCGCAAATTCGCAATATCCATACTACAAATCTAAGGAATTTTGATTACCTCGGTTCCTCCAGTGACCACGAAGGGACAGTTGTTCGTCTGCTTGAAATGTATGAGCCAGTCAATCGTCTCGGAACGGATATTTTCCAGGCTGGTACACAGCCTGTTATTTCGATTGGAACAGTTGCCTGTGCTGCTCAGCGAAATTCCTTAAAAAATAACGAGAGAGGAAGACTTAAAAATGTTTAAAAGCACCTTTTAGATTTGGCGCTCGTCGTTTCCAAAAATGTTACCCGCTCCTTGAAGACGAGCCAACGCGGCACTATGGGACAATTGGACCCTGATGAAATATAATGAAGCAAGAAATACATAAGTCTAATTTGATGCTATTTTCTGGTCTTGCGATGTTTTTATCAAAATATCAAATTACCCCATTCCAGTGTGCACGTCGATTAGGAGGAATACAAAAAAGACGATCGCTTTACGATGCATAATGATCGTACATACGTATTTACGTATTTAGCTGCAATGTTTGTTTATGGTTGGGTTGACACAAAATTGGAAGGTTTACTAAATTTGGAATGAATCATGTCACCTAAGTTGCGATGCCTTTTATGTATACCGGTCGAGAACTACATATTATTGGACAACAAACAACAGAGTTAAACTTAAGAGTTTTAAATTAGCTGATTGGTGTAAATTTGTTTTTTCCTGGGTGTCGTGGGGATCGATAAACTCGCATGAAAACCCTTATTCACCAAGGTTCAAATTATGGGCAGTTTATAAATACTATTCCCAACTATTTTAAGGTGCTTGTTATCCCCAGTTTAAAAAGGATTAGCGTATAAATTGTTTATGGAGGTTTGAAACGAACCTAAACTATGTAGTATACAACAAATGGTTTTGCTTCGACTTGGTGGAAACACTGTTAGTGGCCATCCTATAAAACAGTGCCAAACTTCGCAGTTATTACGAATTGTGTATTTTTACACAACTTTCTTACATCAGACCAGTTAGCATTTATTAAACGAAAAATGTAGCCATTGATTACGCAATATTTAGCCACATATTTATGTGGCTTCGCCTCTTTTAGGGAATGATATATTAATTCGCCGCGAGCATGTATGCCGGCCAATATTTCACAGCAAGGAGAGACAAATTAAAGATGACATATTATTTAATTCTGTTCAATTGGGTTGAATTATTTACTTGTCCGACGAGTCATGCGAATTGCGGGGTGAGGGAGTATCACAAGAATATATTTTACATGCTTGGTGTGTGAGCTCATTTAATGCGCTGTTTAAGCTTTGTGCATGTACGTGAAGTGACAGATTTGCAGTGAAAGGATCTGAAAAATGTGGGCTGGTTGGAATCTCAGTAAATCCAGCTCAACATGAAGTACACAGTACTAAGGAAGGAATAAACATAAACATCTGCTCGACTGCGCTCGATAATTTTTGCATACTTATTATCAGAGTCCGGGTAAATATGTTCTTAAAACTTCCGAAATATGTATGTAATATGTTTAATCAAATCGCCAAAATATGTATAAAAAACATTTTTTTTAATTTCTTTTAAATTTCTTCAAATTTAATTTTGAATGCTAAAAAACGCTTCTACATTTCAATGTGACAAACCAAAAGCATTTTCACATACTTTGGTGTCGTATTTCTATGATGATCGGTCAAAATTAATTTAGAGCGTACTTTAGGCACACCCTAGCATTTTGAGTTCAATATGTATCAAGTATTTACAAATTATTAGTGTCTGATTTTTTTTTAAAAAGAGCATTTATTTTTGACCAAATTGCCAAAATATGTAAAAACATATTTATGTGCGTTAAAAAATGCACATTTTAGGCAAAATCGTCGAAATATGTAACAACATATTTATATGTACCAAAACCACGAAATATGTAAAATATGTAAAACTATTTTTTTGACCTTGTGACCTATGCATGACCATTAGCAAGATCCCAAAGTTTCAACTCAATCGGGTTGTTATTGAAAAAGTTGAAAATACATACATTTCCGGACTCTGCTTATTATTTGGGCTGTTAAACAACCCTTCCAAAGTGGAAGTTCCAACGACCGAGCAGAATATACAGAAAAAAGTAGGATTAAAATTACGCAAGGCATTTCCATGAATTTGTTGTGTAATTTTATCCTTTTAATCCTGTAAATTTGATACAAGAAAAATATTGATTGCTAACGTAATTTGATTTCTGTAGATACTTTGCCATTATAAATTTCGAAGCCTCAAATTGCACGTTCTTTTTTGTGGGTGTAACTATAGATATGTGCATAAAGCAACGTATATTTTTTGGACATAAGGTGGGTGCTTCGTGCTGTTGCAAAAATTTAATTTACCACAGACCAGACCAGATTGCATTAGTTGATTACATTCAATTACTATAATTATCTTACACGCAGTTTATGTACCTATCTACATATGTAGACTATTGTGGCAACAAGCCCGCATTAGATATAAGTTTGGTTTCTGTTTCTTTATAATCATAAATAAACCTCAAGCAACGCACATACGGAAGTAGCTTCAGCGACTTTCTTCTATCTCTCTACGAATATTCCATTTCAGTAAACATATCATTTCGCCCCTCGCTTCGATTTTATTTTGTTTCATTTTACCCCAGCCGTACCCATGACAGTGCAGGAACACTTAATTTCGCTATACTGCTTCTAAATGTTCAATTTCAGTAAAAACCTCATTTTGCCCCGACCACTCCCTCTGGGTGTGAGGGGTGTGGCACATCGTAGAAAATCTTAATTTGGCTATATTGCATCTGTAGATTCAATTTCTGTAAAAATCTCATTTTGCCCCGACCACACCCGCTGGCGCTAAGTGGCCCCAAAAGTTGATATGATCCTCTCCCGGGAGTAATATGTGTGATGCTGAAATCCGATCTCGATTATCTTTATCCGTTCTCCCGTTATCCTGCTGACGCACGGACGGACAAAGTCTTCACATAAAGTAGCTGAAGCTACTTAATAACGGGGAATTTATTCCATCAGTGGAATTATTTATTTCTTTTATGTATAAGGTACGATTTGCACACAGCACCTACTACGTATGTACATATATTAGTACCGTAACTATCGTTAGATAGTTACTAATTACCGGAACGTGCGGTAATTCGCTATTATGAAAACGAAATTGGTAGACAAATGCTTTCGTATTTTTATATGTATATCTAGCAAAATAGTTAGCAAAACCTGTATATTGAATCCTTTACATACATAAGAACACTATAAAATTAGAAGCTCGGTAATTGAAAAGTAAGTTACCTTGTTGTGACTTTACCATTCGTAAATGTGCACAGGTAATCTATAATTTAAAAACATACATACAGATATGTACGTCCCAGTTTAATGTGTCACTTATGTATGCAAATATTCTAGTTCTTCTGCTATAGGGGACTGGATTTTATAAACTGATACGAAACCAACCTCCAATTTGACTCACGTATGTAGTTCAATAACAATTTGTCCACTTTGGTTCTTCCGCAGTAAGTAAAATTTGAGGTATTATGTCCCGTTATTTAGGTTAGGTTATTAACTTCTTCTGTTATTCCACCTTCTAATAAACCTTATTCTACCTTCTATTATTAAATTCAAATGGACGTGCATATTTACATAAGTGTACGCAGCCTGCAATTTTATTAGGGAAAAATCCTTCATTCTGTAGGAAAAGTCAGTAATGCAAAGTTGGTTTAACCTAATCAAATAAAGGGCAAAATGTATTCGGAACATTTTTACAAAATATTTCACCTCGAATTCCTCCTCGCTTCGAGCATTGGCGTTTGTAGTTTCCGGCTAAACCGGAAAACCCGCCTGTTCTACACGACACCCTCTTTGAAGGGGGGATGTCTCTTAAGCTTGGGCTTTATCGGGCTCCACATTGTTTTTCATTCGTGGGCAACGCTACGAATCGCGATGACCGGAGGGGATTCCGACTCGCACTTTTACATCAGCTACATCTACGCGATCATTTCATGGTTGGAATTTTTTGCGGTTCTAATCATCAAATGGAATGATGACGACATTCTGCACGTGATTAATCAGCTTTTGCGGTATATCGTCGACTTCTACGGTAATTAGAGAGGATTCTGTACACTCTGAAAAATAATGTTACCCTAAGTTATGTCACATAAGTTAGGACATAAGTTACGTCACGTAGCACTTAAAAACAATCTTTACATTTTGAGAAGTTAATGATAACTGGATATTTGAAGCGAAATAAACTACAGGGTAAACCGCCAAGTTTACCTTGGGTTTAGGTTAGTTTACTTACAAGGGACACTCACGACCTGTCGTTTGTTTCCAGGGTACCCACTATGTTTTTTAGAATCTACTAGGACCCTAAATGAAGGATCCATTCTTATTTCCGTGTAAAACTCATATTTGGCGCCGTGGCGTGGCGCCAAATTCGCCAAATTTGTAGGTTTTTATTTTTAAAACCGCCATAACTTTTGAAATCCTGGGCGGATTTTCAAAAAAATTTCCAAAAATCATAAAAAATAGTTCAACTTTCGTATGCAATCAAGTTTTTCAAAATATTGATTGTTTCAATTTTTGTCAAAATTTTGAGATTTTTTTACACGTGGAAATTCGGCGAAAAAATCTTAAAAATGTCTTAAAAATAAAAATTTTACATGTCTTATTTTTTTCTTCAAAGTCTGACCTGTGTGATCATTTTAAGTCCAAAATTTTGAAAATCCAACAGAAACTGCTAAAAGTTATGGAGGTTTAAAAATGGTCGAAAACGCAGATTTTTAAGTTTGGCGCCACGCCACGGCGCCAAATATGAGTTTTACACGGAAATAAGAATGGATCCTTCATTTAGGGTCCTAGTAGATTCTAAAAAAACATAGTGGGTACCCTGGACACGAACGACAGGTCGTGAGTGTCCCTTGTTAGCTTAAAATCGAAGGCGTGATTAATTTTAGAAAGAGTTTAAATGTGCAATCATGGTCACAGTTTATAAATTTAGTATCCAAGCTCTTTTCCTTGCAGTCAAATGGGTTCCTGGTTACGTTCCGACCAAGGATTTTGTCTCCATGGTGACCACACTGCTGTGCTTCCTTCTCTTAATCGGACCAAGTGTAGCGGTTCCTTTGGCCCCCTTGTTTTTCCTCTTGTTCCCATCGTCCCCTGCCCACATCTACTCACTCGTTCCCCACAACGCCTCCGACATCCTGAAGTGGGCAGTATTCGTTTTGAATGTGGCGGACTCCAGCCTCATTTCCGCCCTGGTGTGGTACGGGCTTATGACCTTCATCACTGTAGCGATCGTATACTTTTGTAAGTAATGAAAAACAAAAAAAAAATCGCTGTTTAGTTTCTTGCGGGTTTGCCATATTTCTTGGACTACGAAGTAGGAAACACAAGAAATGCAAGGTGCATGAAACTGCCCATCTAGCCGCGCGTCCGATTTATGAGGGAACAGCGGCGGGGGTTCAAACTTATTAAGATTGGGTTGGGTTATTGTGCCTTACATTTCTTGCAGGGTAAAATAGCTGCAAGAAATAAATTACTTACGGTTTACATAATTACTTTCACCCGCTATACTGAAAAATATGTTTATTTTTGCATTATACTTGTTTGCAGAGTGGCTAAAGTTATAAAATATGGTATAAGTTAAAGTGGCTAAAGTTATAAAATATAATTCAATTAATTCTTAGTTTCAGCATTTCCCCTAATTTGTCAGGAATTTCGGGCTAAGAATAAAAACCTGAGGTATAAAACGAGTGATGAGTTGCGCCAGGTGGATAATCTTACACGAGAGTACCGCTGTATAGAACTGATCCACAAGGAATTCATGCGCACTGCGGGCCTCGTGTTTCTTGTCTTCCAATTCTGTACGGCACAGTTCTCACTCGTCTGCAATTACTCGGTCATCAAGGAGTGGGAAAGGTTGGACATCTTCACGGCGGTAAGGAGAGCGAAATTCAAATAATTTACCGATCGCTAACATCCCTTCAGCGTTAGTGAGTTTCCTAGTCGTATATGATACATCTTAGGGCACTAACAATGGAGGTCTCCCAACGTATGCTCTGAGATTTGGACGAAACTGGTGTCAATCGATCACAAATTAAATTAGTATGAAATTTGCAAATGCAACTATCTGCAAATGCGCAGGTTTGGCGGAGATATTTGCATAAAAAGAGGTGAAAACTCGCAAATTTGTAAGGCAAAATTCGAAAAGTGTAAAATTGGCGCCGCGTTTTCGCCTCTTTTAATGCAAATATATCCGCCAAACTTGCGCATTTGCAGATAGTTGCATTTGCAAAGTTCATACTAATTTAATTTGTGATCAATTGACACCAGTTTCGTCCAAATCTGCGAGCATACGTTGGGATACCTCCATTGTAAGTTTGTGGGATATTGAGGGTGCAGGGCTGGTGACGATTTCTTGTAAGACTTTCCAGAGTAGAAATTTGGACTGCTTTCCTCCATAAATCTGTCCCAATTTTCTGCAGAAAAAGCTTAATCATGGCAATTGGAGCAAACCTGACAATAATTATTCATACACAGTTCTGCAGAATAAAGTCCACAGAGACAAAGATTTTCGGCAGGATTGTGCAAAAAATATGTAGAGTAAAAAATCTATCGATCTTTTGTCGAATATTTTTAATTGATGATTTCTATCTGGAAATACCTCCCTAAATGTCCATTATTTATCGATAAGATATGTTTTATGCAATTAGCCATATTTTTGCAGGGAATGCTTGTCTTGTTTGGGGTCACTCTGCAGACTATTTGGGCCATCGTGTTGGAACTGTCGGGCCGTTTTCATACGCAATCCGTACGAACGTTGGCGTCCTGGAAGGGTCTGGACTTTAAGACGGGGGCAGAAAAGAAATACATGTCCAAGTTTAAGAAGGGGTGCTACCCACTTTCAATCGGAGAACGGGGCTTGTTCATCGTGAGGAGGATTTCCGTCCTCAAGTTTTTAAGGGCAATTGTGAAAGGGACGTTCAGAGCGTTGCTGACCATTGGAGGGACCGCGAAGCATGTTCCTTAGTAAAAATTAGACTGGACTGGTATAAAAAAGTCGAAGTTTCTTCAGTGTACTTAGAATGATCTGATTTTTGCATCTATCTAGATGGATGATTAGATAGTGTCGAACTCTATGCGACACGAGCAGAGATTTGGGTTAAGAGGAATTTGACTAGGTTAGAATGTTTCTTAAGGGAAAAATTGTATTTATAATTTAATTGGCACGTCTTATTAAGGAACAAATAATAGTGATAATTCTTATAAGGCATATATTTTTAGATAAATTTATCGTAATTAGGAGACCCTAGTTTGCTTGTATGCCACGTCACTAAAGAGACGCCGATTTTTAGACGACCCACATCTCGGGAGGTCACGCTTATTAAGCTTAGCATAAGTGGAGTTAGACACATTCAAAATAATTCGGTTGCGATTATAGTAGCTTTATTGTATTTGTATTTTAATTCGAAATAATAAAGCTGACATATTTGTTCAATTAATAGCAATTTTTTAGAAGGGCATAATTGCATAAATATGCAATAATATTCTGCATCATAGTGAAACAACTAAAATTATACATATACATATTGAAGCCTTCCATTTTAATAAATGCATCCATTTAAATTTTAAATTTTGAAGCAAGGTTGGCCATGTTCCAATCTGTTCATCAAGTTGACTTTGTTGCAGTAGAACAATTACCTTTGTCGGTACTGTGGAATTGTATGAGTACCAGTAAATTTGTTGTAATTGTAGGCAAAATCTGGATGAAAGGAAGTAATTTACAGTGGTTTATTCATATATCTAAAACAAATCGTGCTACTTTTCGTTAAAAAATAGAAACAAGAATCTGAAAAATTGAAAGCACATTTTTTTACAATGTAATTGAACTCTGCCAGGTAAACTTGAATTTTTTATATATGTTTTTTAACAAACAATGAATAGATGGAAGAAATCTTACGGGTGTGATGATTCCTAAATTTAGGGTCATGAATTTCGTCTTGATCTGAATTGCCTCCATGTTTTGTAATCTGCAAGTCTGAAAAAAGAAAAAAAGAAGATTTCATTAAATCTTAAAAAAGTTGGGTTAGGCACAAACATTACCTTGCAGTTGTTCAAATTCTTCAAATTATCCAACTTTCCCAACTCCATTAACATATCCCGACTTTCTGATTCCAACTCTGACCCTCGTCTGGCCACCATGTAGAGCAGGTACGAATAAACAACCATGGTCAGAAAGTTTTGCACAATTTGCGAAAACATGGGCTGCTTTCGAGACATAATTGAGGCGATGAAATACCCAGAAAATATAATTCGCAGCACGCTATGACCAATATCCAAGGCAACCCAGGTACCAAACAATCTCCCAAATTCTACAACCTGCTCCCTCACACTATTATAGACATCAATTATTTCGTTGTAATCCCATTTTCTTGATAATGAATTCAATTCAGGGTCATTATCTCTAAAGTATCTTTGCAATTGGGGCCTCTTCTTGTCCGAGCTGATATCGTCACCAGGACGATGGAATTCTGGCATTGGGTTTGTAGTTTTAAGTTGGTTCTTTACCATGGCCCTTATTCTTTTCAAAATTTCTAAATACCAGATAAGCAAGAACACCTGGAGAAAAGCGAAGGCGGAATGATAGTATCCCAGCACGACTGGGCCCACTCGGAGAAAAATAACTTCCCGAGATGGAGAAATTCTTGACACGGTAAAGTACATTTCCACACTCCAGTACGTAATTATTGCGAGGAAAGTGGCAAACTCTATCTTAAACCGGAAATAATACCGATTTTTAGTTTTTTTTGATGAACCCAATTTGCTCAGAAGTAGACAGAAGTCTTTGTAAAAATTGAAAAGCTTATTTCTTTCGAGTGCCATGTCCATCTTGATGAAAGTAGCGCAACACATGTGAGACACGGATTTGATGAAGAGAACGAAAAAATACGTGCCCCGAGATTTCAAGATATTTAGGATTTCAGTAGTTGAACATGATGAAATGTTATGGATGAAAGTAGCGAAGAGGAGAAGTGAAAAGCAGGTGAAAAACAAGGTTGGAAAGTATTTTATTCTGGCGAAGGCGAATAGTTTTTTAAGACGAGGGTAAGAAGTTGTTATGGTTTTACTATTAGTGAAAGTTTCCAGTGAAACGGGGACAAATCCGAGGACTTGGAAAAGGCGAAGATAAAATAGCTCCATTTTGTCAATAGTTTCAGTGGGTTGAAGAGAGTTAAATATGAGGAGGCATTGGGAAGAGAATATCTCTAATGAATGTGAGACAGGAGATGCATGTACATATATACTTTTTTTTTTACTTTGAATGCGTACAAGTGGGATACCATTAAACATTATAACGTCAGTAGGGTTGGACTTGTTGGGATGGAAACGTGAGACAATATTATTTTACGGTAATTGCATACCACAGTGGGCCAGGACATGTGATTTGGTGGCCATTAACTGAGTGTGAGCTACAGGGTAAATTGAATACCAGATAAACGGAGTATGAAGCCATTAACATTGTTGCAAAATGTCATCAATTGATAAACTCCAGCTTCAAAGTAACAGGGTTCCAAAGTTCAGAGAAAGCATTTGAGTAAGTGGGCACAAGTTTCGACAAGCGCCACCGCTCGCCACCGGCTGCTCCGGCTGATTTTTTGCGATCATTGTTTTCCTTTAGTCTTGTTGTTTGCGAAACACACCCAACATCGTCCCACTTTTTGAAATTTCAAAAATTACGGAGTCGTAGGGGTGCGCCAGATTGTATATATCATATGCAAACAGTTTTAAACAGTTTTAACGCCCGTCCGTAAAATATCTAAGTAATACTGTCTCCTTCGCAATAAGTATTCAACTGATTTTATTGTGTTTCATTTTGCCCCAGCCTCACCCATAACAGAGCGATAGGATTTAAGGGGACGGTGACTGAGTAAGGTGCCAACGTAACTCATGTTTCCCCTTTTTTCAAATAGCTGGCATTTGAACAATATTGGATGGATTTCCTTCTAGATTGATGAAAAATGATCTGAATGAGTTGTGTTTACAGATTCGTTACGAATTTTAATTTTTCGCCATTTACAAATATTTACGCTCTAACGGCAAGAGTCATAAGGCCAAATCTCACATAGCCCCATAAATGGGGTATCGTTGGCGGGAGGATTCAATATATATATACTTTGTGGGATCTAGGACCACCCCCTGAGTATTTAGAGACCGATCAATATTTTTGAGTTTTAGTTTTCTAGATATGTACAGGTTAACATAGGAGGAGATTGAGAATTAACACAGCAGTAGATCGACGTAAACTCCATAATATTCTTCGGTCTCTAAATACTCAGGGGTGGTCCCAAACCCCACAAAGTATATATATTCTGAATCCTCCGGCCGAGATCTTTCCAATGGTACCCCATTGATGGGGCTACCTGAGACATTCAGGCTGATTTGTATTTTTGGCCAAAATTTATGATACCTGGCCCACTGTGCATACGTATGAGTCATTAGCAAATTGAGTTTATTACGCTTATTAAGGCTGGGTGGAGTAATTGGTTTTTCGTCATGTTAGGACAGAGACATTAATAGATATGTCTATCAGGCTATGAATGTACGTATGTATGCCATACATACGGTGGCTGTTTTTATGAATACGCGCTGATGAATGAGAATCGACTTGAATAACATCCAATCTTCATTAGCAATTTTAGTGATTACAAGTGATTAAATCTGTGTTTAAAAAAAACAAAGTCCTGTCACTCAGCTCAATACGGAAATTGTGTTCCAACCTTTTTATCACATACAATTTAGTCACATGTCTTAATAAAATATGTGAAGAAAATATGAATCCAAATTCTTGGAATTTTCATGAAAATGCAAACATTGAGTTGAGATGGAGTATTAGATAATATACTATTTTTTTGTTCAAGTATATATACCTGGAAAAGGAAAATATAGATGGGAAAGCTTCCTTTCGGTATACTCTCTAGACTTGGATTTCGGACAACAGCTGTGCCGGCAAACAATCCTCGTAATTTTATTTTTTATCCTTAGAAGGATAAAAAATAAAATTACGTATTCCGCTATCATATGGAAATAATATTCCGAACATAAATGGGTTCAAACATTAATTTACAAGTAGGTGGCAGTGTTCCGATCGATTTCGATATATATCGTATCGTATCGTTCGATACGATTTCGATACGAAACGATACGCCTTCGTATCGTATCGAAAGTTTCGATACGATACGATATGTCGTATCGAATCGACGATTTCTATATAAGCCCCACATCGTATCGTATCGTATCGAAATTTTCGATATATATCGAAACATGAAATTCGTCAAAATATAAAATGACCTTGTTCATCATGACCTGATTTATTCTACCATTCCACATCGAAAGCATGATGGGAAAGCAGAAAACGTGTTACATGAATGTATTTATAGTTTAGTAAATAAATCATATTACGTCGGTAGTTTAAAACTTGAATGAAAAAGCTTAATTTTCCATATGCTCTGAAAGTAGTTATGATTGTTATTATTAGCATCATCTCCTACTGTAATACGTCACTTTTATCTTCATCAAATTATTCCACTATAACACTAAATAGTTGGAATATTTTCCAAAACAATTTGTGTCAATTACTGTGAAATTTTTCTAGAATTTAGCACATAATTTTCGAAATATAAACATTCTGATTTACTATCAGGACCGATGGGGTAACTCATATATAAAATTTGAAATTCCAACACATGTATTTGTTGTTTTTGAGTCGTTTTTACACTAATTTCAGCTAAATATATCAACTTTTAAAACTCGACTTATAAAATCGATATATATCGTGTCGTATCGACGATTTTCGATACGGTACGATATGATACGATACGAAGCCCTGTATCGTATCGAAAAGTTTTCAAACGACCGATTCGATACGATACGATACGGTTTCGATATGAAATGTTGCTATATCGTATCGTTCGCAACACTGGTAGGTGGGTTTATGCTTACGACTGGGCATTATCACTGACATTAATTTGACAAATAGTGTTGGCCACTAAAATTAAGCCCTGGCCTGAGGTACATACAGTTTAATTTAAGCATTTATGTACATTGGGTACCCAAAAATGTTTGCATTGTTTAAATTATCCAAACGCCACCGTTCTTAACTCACATTGATAAAACAAAGCTCCCCTCTTAACTTGTGTCCTTGTATGTACAACGCATTTGCCACTAATAACGCCGTACTCGGGATAAGAAGTTAAACCCTGGGTGGCAAACAAATCAAAGCCATCCATGCACTCTTGATAAACTGGTAATAAATTGTCATCTACCGGAGTGCATATATGACTCTACCAGCGCGGTAATAACGATCATTACCAATTAATTACGGTAATGAAAAATTTACCACATGGAAACAAACTAGTACCAATCCAGTTGAAAGTTATTACCAAATCAAATCAATACCAGCACGGAGTATATATAGTCAGACTAATTGTAAAAAGACCCAAGTGCACTTGATTCTTAATTCTAAATCAACTTAAGTGCAAAATAAAAGTTATAGGTTATTGTGCACTTAGGTCGTTTTAGAATTAAGTATAGACTGCACTTAGGTCCTTGTAGAAGTAGTCCGACGATATATGACCTTACCAGATTTTTAAGTGTGTCTCTAAACCTGCATACTTAAATATGTACCTGAATACAATTATGAGGTACATACATTGAACATAAATCGATCATGATAACTCTGTCGGCACAACTTACCACTACCTCATTCAACCATTCGACCAATATAAAAATGACGCACATTTCGGCAATGAAATCTAGTCGAGTCGGATGAATAAATTGCCCAACTTCAGGTTCAAATCATGTCCCGTTCCTTCCTTATTTTCATCGTCTTCGCGACGGTATCTTTAGCGGTTGCAAATAATGCCGAGATTTCCTTGACTGGGAAGACTAGCGGCCCATTTGGCGTTGTCACTCCGTAATTGGCTTCTTGCTAAATTTTAATTCTCTAAATTTAATTAACGATGAGGTTTTTATATATTTTTAATTTAGGACGATTGTTTGTGGGGGATTGGGAAATCATGCCGTTAACGACAAGACATAATCGGGAACGTAGAGGTCTCTAATTCCCAGATAGAATAAAGTGCGGCAGAGCACGATACATAAGTAGCGCAAGCATGCGACCACACCCCCTGGCGCCGAGGGGTGTGGTCCAAAAGTTTACGGGATCCTCCCCCTGGGGTCATGTGTATGATGCCGCAAACCGATTTTGATTATCTTGATGCGTTCTCGAGTTATAGTGTTGACAGACAGACGGACAGACAGACGGACAGACTAACTAACCGATCGCATAAAGTAGCTGGCGCTACTTAATAAAGTAACTGCTGTCATGGAGACGAGGCAGGACTGAATATACCAGGGGACCAGGTTTGAGCGATGTGTCATCCGTATCATCCATGTCACCCTGTCGAACGTGATGTACTGAAGGTAGAGCCATTCAGTGAGTACTGTGAAGCGTTGAAGAGCTTGAAATTGGGTGTAAGTGATGGTGGAAATAAGTCGAAATTTCTTCATTCTTAACATGCTAGCAATTTAAATTGTGATTTTGAGTAGTCGTAATTAGGACCTAAATATGTGCGTCTGCAGTTGGCTTCTTGAAAACATTTGAGCAAAAAAGATATGAATTTGTACAGTAAATGAATGGAAATCAGTGTATTTGGTTACGTTGAAACGCGAGGCATGAAAGCTTATCCTGATGTACGTAGTTA
The DNA here is from genome assembly GCF_002217175.1 of Folsomia candida. Lineage (NCBI taxonomy): Eukaryota > Metazoa > Arthropoda > Collembola > Entomobryomorpha > Isotomidae > Folsomia > Folsomia candida. The sequence goes on along the minus strand of NW_019091197.1, from coordinate 8,931,641 downwards.
CAACTGTACTCGGCGATGATGTTTTCATCACTTACAATGCAAGTCATTTACGTGTAAAACTCAGATTTGCATGGGGCCAATTTTATTTTGCTCAGCACATAAAATAACCATACCCGTATTTTTGCATTTTTTTATGATGCGCTAATTTGAGCGCTAGGCGCGAATTTTAAACTGTTCTCCAGCCAAAACCTCGGGTTTTAAAGATTCTCTAACTTTTTTAATTTGAGCGGGAATCAAAAAAATCGAAAACATGGTTCTTCGAAACGACTTACTTTACTTAACCAAACCTTTAAAATTCGCGCCTAGCGCTCAAATTATCGCATTAGAAAAAATGCAAAAATACTGGTATGCTTATTTTTGTGCCGAGCAAAATAAAATTGGTCCCATGCAAATCTGAGTTTTACACGTAAAAGACTTGCATTGTTAGTATCATGTGTTTCGCTCACATTTAATACCACTTAAACCGAAAATTTTAATGGAAAATTTTAGTACTTTTTATGTGCGTCATCAAACCACAAGCTGTGCAACGAATATGTGCAAATATGTAATTAGTATTGCAATATCAGTACACAATACTAGATAAGTTAGCAAAAAATGTATCCAGTTGTACTTTGAATCCTACTCTACCTAAAGTGAGGTAACAACCAATTTAGTTAATTTAAATTATTAGGTGCTTAAGTTTGGCATACGTGTCGATATCCCAGCGTAAGAAGATGTGCTGAATTCATTATCTCATACGGGCAGATGGCACAAACTGGGGACGATTATTGGAAATTACATAATAAAATGTTAACACTACATGACACGATAATGGCAGGTTTTTAATAGAATTATGAAGCAGCATACAGTTTAATAACAACATAACTATCTACATGCGTAGCATTACTTCACAGAATTTATCATATTTGTGGAATGTTTTTTTAACGAAACTTATTTATAACAGATGTTGGCTGCCAGACGTTTTTTATTGCTCTATCAAATTTCAATGCGAGCAGGTGCTCAAGATCTTTTGTACAGCTTGTATCGTAAAGAGTTTAAATATTTGTCGTGAGCAAACTTTGTATTATTAATGGAATCAGCTCTTTTCACTTAATCCCACATCCAAATTCTTAGAATTTTGCGGCATCTAAATTTGTAATCTGTTCAAAATCCGCCTATTTAAGGAAATATGTTGTACATCCTCCACATCCAGTACCAATCCAACTTTCATACACAGATATTAACATTTGACCCCGCAAGAAGATCGACACCGTAAAAATGAAAACCTTATTTTTCATAACAATCCTCGTCTTGGCAATGTTTTGCATACTTGAGGCCAACATGGTAAGTTAAATTAATGTCTGTAACGTCATGTTAAAACTAGCGGTTGAAAATAATCTTACCCTTTTAAAAAGTAGGTCCATTCTGGATTGTGAAAACATTAGGTAAACTGTACAAAATCCATAGTAAAGTCTATTGTCATGAATTGAGAGTGAATTTACTCGAGAATCCGGAGTTCAGTTTGTTTTTAAAAGGTTTACACTATTGTTTAGTGTTTTTAAGAGAAACTATTTAGTGCTCACCAAAGAAAGCTAAGCATTCCGTAAATTTGCAGATTGAAGGTGCCTGCAATGGGATAAGGAGAGCACTTTGTCACGCCCGATGTGCCCAAAAAGGGTTCGCCTGCATTTGGCCGGATGGCAACTGCAAGTGCGAAACTTTCGATTGATCAGGCAAAATTAATGTTGGCTTGGTTAATGTCAAAATTAATTGAATACATGAAAATTAAATTTGTCGTTTCGTAATTTGAAATAAAATTCTAAAAGGTGCATAAATATGTATCGCGTTTGCAAAAATTCAAAACATGTTGTCTTTCATTTAAATGCATGTTATGTTCATTGCCAAAATCGTTTCATGAAGCATGCTGCACGTGTTGGAAAATTATATCCTTCAAGAAGGCTTATATAGTATTTATAAGGTGATATCCTGCCCAGTGCTCGGGATGGGTGCAGAAAAACAAAATAATTATTTTCATGGACATCCTGCTCATCTTATCAAGATAAATATGTATTTGATTCGTGTTGTTCATTTCGGTTTAATAATTTTTATACCTCTTTAAAATGCGAAACATATGTAGAAATTGTGCAAATCCATATTTGCAATTTCGCGTATCGTGCATATTTAATGTACATAGACTATAATTATTGGTCAATTAATGCATAAGTGTAAATGAGATAGGAAATGAAGCAATGTTAGTTTCTATCTGTATATAAATACGCACATGTAATATTCTTGTGTTTGATTGGACAAGTTTGTGAGGATGAACCGTACAGACGTTAGCTTTTAAACGAGGTAATGATTCTATATTTTCTTTTCGAAAGTCTGAAGTTACATAGATAAAACATTAATATTTGTGCTTTACATGTTAAAGCGTTAGCATTCGGGCTAACGTGCATTTTGCTGATTTAACTCGATCTCACTTTATCTACGAGAAAATTTTTATTCATGTCAACAAGAGTCACATAATTAGGAAATTTATTAACATAAGTGACCAAATTGTTTAATGAACAGTAGAATTTATTAATTTCCTATCATGATTTTTATCAAAATCTACATTCTTATCCTCGTACGTCTGAACTTGAGAGGCACCCGGGCTTCTCTCCTACTATTCGATATCCCTAATTTGTTCAGAGAAAGCACGATAACCTATATTTTTGAGGATGGATTAAACTACGAGACTTCAGTCGGCCCAAACCTCCGCTACAGCAACCCTTACACGCCACAAGTACTTCTCTCAATAACTCATAATATGTCCGACTTGGTAATAGTGAGTAAGATGGAACGTTATGCAACTCTTAGAAACGATTTAGAAGGCATCACAATAACGTTAAAATCATCTTCGAATCAGGCCACATTTACGCTCTTTGGTACAAATCTACCCACTAAAGATAATAGGCTCATCACCCCACGGATGCTGGACCTTTGTGACATTATACATCTCACAGCGCGCTTTATAAACCCGAACTATATCTTCGTCAGTAAAGGCGAGATTCCAGGTTACATAAATTGTTTCTCTTTGTACACCGTAATCCCGACCAGAGCAAAACTAATCGTTTACTCTGAAAACTCAATCTGGATTCCGTGCGTGAGTTGTGAAAAGATCAGCTTGATTCGGATCCCAATCGTTTCCCTCAAGTCGATTGACAACATCTGGGATGCCGCGCTTTCAAATATGCATCAAAATGTTGTCCAATTCGTCGATGAGTCTAATTCAATTCCACCAGGTTATAGGACCCGGTCGCGTGAATGTGGGCCTCATTTGACCCCAGATATCTGGACGGAGCAACCTCTCTCGCTCTGTATCTTATGGACGTTAATGGAGTCGCTGAATTTCACGCTGATCAGACGACTCCACTTCGGACACAAAGACGAGTACCGACTCATGTACGATATAGTTTTCAATATAGCGGCAACTGATGCGCTGATCTCGGTGAGCTTCAAATTTCAAATTTCCACCAAGACATTCCCCTTCGTCGTCGTGACTTCAAGGCCATCCTTGCAAAACGACTTTGCAACTTATCTCTCCCCACTCGACGGTCCGACGTGGCTTTTCATGCTCCTGTTCTCCACGGTAAAGGCAGTAATTTTACTTTCGAAGAACCGCGTCGACGTTATTGGAACGATTTTGAAAATTAATTCCCTTCTACTCGGTCAAACGGGGTGTCCCGATTGCCTCGCTGTCTTCAAGAGTAAGATGTTGCTATCGGTATGGCTTTTTGGGTGTTACATCCTCACGGGAAATCTCTACGCTGGGGGAATCTACTCCACCTTGACGGTAATGGTTAGTCCGCCAGTGCCGAAAACAATGGAAGCTTTGGTTCAATCAAAGCTGCCTGTCGTTACTATGACATCGTTTATTACGTGGACGGACAAGAATGAACCTGTCATGACATCGGTTGTCGCGGCAATGATAAAGGCAATTCAGCCGCCGGTATCTGATATTATCAAAAAATTTGAATCCCAGCTAATTTTTCCAGACCCATACCGCTATTTTTTGCCAGTGTTTATAGATTCTGTTAGCAACTCGAGCTCAATTCCTTTGCTCGGGGGGAACGCTAGTTTAGATGCAGGCAGGCCATTTGGGCTGCTGGATGAGGAGAAAATAACGACTTTCTTTGGCCGAACGGTAAATTTGAAGGGTAAAAAGTTTGTGGTTCCTAATCGGGAAGAAACACCATTCGCTTACTCTGTATTAGTTTGCGGGTGGGCGAATTCGTTCGGACCCCAAATATTTTCCAAGATGGAAGCATTTGAATCGTCAGGACTTAAGGCAAGATGGACGGAAGTAACGTATTTTCGGAGACGACTCTCTACAATGAAACAACATTACGAGAACATGAGTAGTAAATATTTCAGGAAGGAATTAGCAAAGGCGAAAGCTCAAATTGAATTTCATGAATCTCAACCCGTTTCTTTCCTAGCGGTGAGATATATGTTTGCTGTATGTGCTGTTATTTCACTCTTGGCAGGATTGGTTTACCTTTGGGAAGACTCAAAACGTGTTTGGGGCACTGCGAGACAATTTAGAAAATGGACTTTGAAGTTATTTATGCGATGGTGGTCAAGCAAAAAGTGTCTTAGAAGGTGAAGAAAAGCATGCTGGATTTAATTTAGAGTAGAATCTCTTTCCAAGAAGTCCACAACCAGAAGAAAATGGAAGTGCACAAAATTGCTACCAGTCTAACTATAGATATGCAGTTGGACACGCTGGTACCTTATCAAACAAACTATACCAAATTAAGCGTAAGATACTAGTAGTATGATACTACATCCAGCTTTCTAGAATTGAGACGGTGGCGCCAATTTATGTGACTCCTCGCAGTCATCATTGGCACCATCAGGCGTTCATATGTAATTCATCAGAGCAAGTAACAAGATTCAGGGGCAGAAGCGCCTAAAAATCTTCGGGCACACGGCCGCGTCGACCTCTATGTTCAGTAACTCCATACCAATACTTTGTTCGCACGCTGAAAGTGAAAAACTTCAAGTCAGACAATATTAATATGTATTGTCCACGTGCCTATGTATATCGTGAGAAATAAGTCCTCATGAATACATTTAGGCCATGCATGTTATCGAGCTTCTAGTGGCTTCGAAGTTTAGACATATTTGGTAAAGGGATTCCACCATCTCGCGAGATTCACAGTTCTCTTGATACAAGTTAAAACCATAAAACGCCAATAATGTTGGCCGGTGCACGAATAAATATGTAATGAACATACTGAGCAGAAAAAAATAAGGGCATCATCGAAAAGGCGAGTTGGTGGTTTTGGGCCGCCTATCTTATCCGTCTTTAGTTAAACCTGCACACTACGTAGAATGGGTGCATGGGCGGGCTAAACATTATTTTCCCTGAAAAAATATAAGGACGTTAATATAACTTAAATTAGCAAATCCATTTGACCACCAGCAGAGCAATATTTTCATTGAGAAAATTATGATCCTTTCCCTTGCGAGGTAAAACTCATTTCAGCGGCTTAACGACTATTATGTATTTTGTAATCGTTGGCATTAAGCATTTATTGTTCCGTGACGCAAATGGTATCCGTTACTGCCAGCGTTGGTCGAAATACAAACTTGGAGATCTGTATGCACACTTGAATCGCGCAGTACTTATAAATAGCATTAAAATCGAAGCGATGGTATTGAAGTGTGCAAAAAATTAATGTAGAATAACATTTTTGAAGAAATCAGCATTACATTACCCCTCTAATCTAATGGTCATGGCAATTATTAGCTCACCCTGCGTAGCACGGGAGCTATTGAATTCCTCTTGTCCGTCTGTCTGTCTGTCTGTCTGTCTGTCTGTCCGCCTGTCTGTTGACGAGGTTTTTGCATCAATTGATGCTAATTAATTTGCCCCATGTGCAAATTTTAGCAAATTTGTAGCACCATTGGTCTCGAACAGTCGGTAACACAAAACGATGCCAAACAATTGAGAACATAGATGCAAAACACACCAAACCTGCATAAGAACCGAAGAAAATAACTAGAATTTTTACTTCCAATTTGTCAAGATTTTATGTCAAAATTATGGATTCGTTTTTCTCGATTATTTTCCACCATTGGTGAAAAATTATATCACAATTATGTATATATTTTGTCCGTCTATTCTGCACCATTAATGCAAAATTATGCCAAAATTGCGTATCTATTTTATCTGGCAATTCTGCCCCATTGGTACAAAATTATGCATAAATCATTATTACAGGGTGAGCTACTTCTAACGTTACAACGGTTTATTTGCTCCAATATTCACAAAAAAATAAAAATTTGTTGGAATTTCCACCTTAGACTTCATTTGAATTAATTACCCTAAAAAATTCAGTAGTAAACTTGTTTCTATTATAATGCATTGTTTTCTTTGGATTTTCACCTCATTCATGGGAAACGAAATGTTATCTTCTTCTGAAGTAATCAATATTTGGAACGGTCTATTCCTGGAAGCCGACCTAACCTTCATATTCACCTCTGACTGTGAAATACATAGTGATTCCGATCATTTTAGAGTAGTAGCAGGCACTAATCGCTACACTCCTTTGCGTAATATTGTTCTCTGTCGAACACTATCTAACATCCGATACCCTAGTGGATTTGAGTACCTGAAAAGGAATGAGCATCGAGGCATGGACAGGTCTGCCAGGCATAAAGTTATGTTCTTTCCGCTGGACGTAACGTTAGGTTATAACAACGCCCTTAATAGTCAAAAGTGCGAACTATTCATGAATATCGCTTAAAACGACCGACAACACTACATTTTCGCGCAAACTTCTCGCCACCAGTATACGTCATGCCTCCGGCGCCAGGTTCAATTTCTGGGCACGGTAAAACTGGTCCTTTACGAAAACAATGACCACAGCACCTTATTCATTCCATGCTTAACTTGTAACCCAGTAATGTTTTCAGAATTAGAGATAATCTCCTTTTCAAGCATTCGAGAAGTTTGGGATAGTCTTAATTTGAATATGCACAAATATTTTGTGTACATCCAATTCGATTAACGCAGAGTGTGGATTGCTCCACTTTGGATTTGCCAATCTAAGAAATACTGAATTTTGTGCAGTAGCTACAATAGCGGAAAAGTATAATCTGACTCTTGTGCAATACAAGAACCAGTTCGAGGCTTGGTTTGGCGATACGAGCTTGAGGGTTTTTATCTATTCTAACGTCATTAACCCAGAGTCAGATTTTTACATTCTCCAAGTTGATTTTCTGTCCATCAACTTCATAGCTGCAACCCTTCCCCCCTCACTTGCCAATGGAATTGAGACCTTCGTGTCTCCTTTGGACGCGGAAAGTTGGACTAGCCTTTTGTTAATTGTGGCCCTAGTTGCAGGATTTTTAACGTGTTTAGGTTGGCGAGGTGCACCTCGGACGTCCTGGATCGTTGCTCCTGCAATTTTGCTGAGTAACATAATAGCTGTAGCGTGCATTCTTCTCGGGTAGGTTGGCGAAAGTATTGGGAGGGCGTATCGTGCGGGTACGTTTTTCAGTGGCCTTCGTTTTTATCATCCTATGGTTATTTGGAAATTTTCTTGTGATGTCGAATGTGTACAACGCCTCATTGTATTGGAACTTGGCCGTTATAACACCGGAACACCTCCCAGCGGGATACTAGACCTTGTCAACTGGAATATTCCCATCATGGCGATGGATTCCTATTATGATTATAAAACCCGCTCGGCGAAAACTGTTTTATCGGATATCATTATCGCAGAATTACTGTCAATTTTACGGCAAGGTTCGAAACTGATTAGATTCTTAACCAAGCTTTAAACCAAGTTGATATTGTTTAATGACACCAAGTGGTCAGGTATTCTGAAAAGCTTCAATCCACAAAATCCAACAACAACTCATTCAATGATAATTTATTCGTTTTCAATCATTAAATTCGAAAGTGTAAAATTGATGGCATTTTGGGCGCGTTTTCGCGTCTGTTTATGCCGATATCTCCGCGAAACCTGCGCAATTGCAGATAGTTGCATTTGCAAATTTCATACTAATTAAATTCGTGATCGATTGACACCAGTTTCATCCAAATCTGTGAGCATACGTTGGGGGACCTCCATTGTTAGTTCATATTGAAACAATGAAATGCTGGAAATCGTCATATTGCCCGGCATAAGAGTGAATCTCCATTCACGATGGTGCACCATACGTTCACAAATAAAACATTGCTGACAGCTTACGTCGCGAAGGAATGGGGGCGCCTAAGGCTGGTTTGATTCGGTTGTGGCACAATGTTTTTCAGCAAAATAGAAGATTGCGAGGAAAATCGAAGCTGAGGAGATTCAGTAAATATTTTGAGGCACGCATTGGCAATGTGAAGGAGCCAGTCACATTTCATGGGTCATACCCTATCACTATGGAAATAATTTTTCCCGCCTTCGCTTTGTGTTCCGTTGTTATGTTAACTGGTTTAGTTGCATTCATTGTGGAATATGGGAAGCATAGTGTGCCGACATTTTTAGATCTTATGGTTATTAAAGGTTTGGCAATTATTGACGCAATTTGCGAATGTCATGCGAATTTGAGTAGAATTAATAGCAACAAAGACTTGGGTAGGATTAATATTGTTTGAGGTGGACGAGTAGGTGCAAGATAGGAAATGCATCCTCGAAAATTTATTTTATAGGGTCACCAAGCATCATGGAAATGTAATTAGTGATAAGTTATGACTTGTGCTAGACGGCGTACCGGTGGAAATAAATAGACATGTATATAAATTGAATCTACATATATGTCTATTTAGTAGTTTAGTGGAGCTATTGGCCAGGTCTGGTAGATTGCCCACTTATAATTCTCGTCAAATGTTGTCTGAAAAACACTAGAACAAATGTTAAGACTTTACTACGAGCTGATATCACTTTTGTCAAACTTCGCACACCACTAGGGGTAAAAGTACGTTGTACCAGGTGTATTGTAAATTACTAATTTTAATAATAATTTAAAATTAATTTTATTTCTCGAGTTAATTAGTAATAATAATTTTAATAAATGTTCACCAAACATTATTTGGGTCGCAACTTTTTCTCTATCAATCAGTCCCAACACATGGGGATTAACGCATTAACCAGGTTAATGTGTGGTAAGGATTAATTGATAATGAATTAGAACGACGCATTGATTGACTTGTCTGGTCATACATATTTACTTGGAAAAGCTTATGCAAAAATTATTACACAGTCCTTAATACTAAAACTAGAATTAAGAAATTATCCTTGATTTTAAGGTCAATTAAAAGTATCGACTGATCCAGCAATTAGGTCATTTGTCTCTTACCCATGCAAATGCCTACCAACCAATTATTATTATAAGGTCATACGTATTAACCGTCCATAAAAATATAGCTATACAAGGATGTCTACTTATTTAGCTTAAACAATTTTAGTATGTTACAAAAATAACTAATTAAACTGGTCTATGTCAGAAGACGATAGGTGTCTAGAAAAAATCGAGTATAACTTTGCTCCTAATTTGTAATAGACGTCATTTGCATTCATTCCAAGTCTCGGATAGGCGCTTGTGGTTTTTAAAATTTTCTTCAATTTTGTCAACCTGCACAAATGCAAATTTACTATGATGGTAGTAACAAAATTAATGTGGACATCTTTGGACCTCTTTGAAAAATCGTATCGCTACATGTGGACAAATCCCATGGAATGGAACTCCACCAGGGGGAAATTTCAACATAATAAGCTATCCGCTGCTCTCCTTCCTTGGGTGGGATCTATTTTGTCCATCATTCTATCCGGCGGAGGTCCCACCCTAATTCTTTTATGCTCCCAATTGTTCGGCTATATCAACCTGCCATTACGAGAGTTAATAATTAGTGTAGTAATTATGGTTTTATCTTGGTTTGGTGTTATCGTAGAAGTCTTATTGCTCACACTTGGTACAACGTTGGTGTCTCCAATGAATTTTCTTATCGACCTGGAGAGGAAATTGACATCGGGTAAGCCTCGCTGCAATAAATATGTACAATGTCGGACAAAATTGAACGTCCTGGTGTGTATTTGGCTTATCTACAAAGTGATTAAGATTTATCTTCTAAATTTTGCATATGTGAAAAGATTATGGCCGAATGCCGTTCCTGTTTTTGAAAATTGTCGAAAAGGTCAAAGGTCACAATTTTTGACCAAGAAGCTCATTCTTCTGGTACCATTAGCAATTTGTTTCCTCTATGGCTTTGTTTTGTCTCGATAGCCCATTTTGATATCCTGCTCACCCCTCTGCGATTTTTTTGAACAAAGTAATGTATTTTTGAATAAAGTGAGTTTGGGAAAGTTTAACATTGTTCTTATCGGAAAATTTTGTAAAATCGTTAAAATTAACTATAACGACAAATGAAAAATGAGCTTTTTGGTCGAAAATTGTGACCTTTGACCTTTTCGACAATTTTCAAAAACAGGAACGGCATTCGACCACAATCTTTCTGTGCTTCACAAATGCAAAAATTTAGAAGAAAACTCTTAAGCACTTTCAAGATAAACACCCGGAAGTTCAATTTTGTCCAACACTGTATTTTGTGTTGGACAACTTTTTATTTCCTTTTCTTCTTCCAGAATATCCAATATCCACCAAAACCGGTCGCCTTGACGTGCTCGGCATAGTGCTAAACATTTCCGTCGTTGCATTCGCAATCTATCCGGTCACCTTCATATTCTTTCTCACCACTGACCTGGATCCTCTATACTTGTTTGGAAAATATGTGGTAAACAAGGGTCCACCTTGTCTGTTAATTCTTACCAATATTGCTCGACCTCTCGTAGTTATGCCATTCCTGCAAATTTGTCGCTTATTTTCCATCTTATTTTCCGGACTAACCGTCGGCTGTCATCTTATCCTGAGCAATATCTCCTGGATGGAGGCGACCTCGCGTATCGGAGTACCTCTCCTAGCAAGAGTGCTAATAAATCATGCAATATTGCAAATAGTACTGCAATCCATTGAGAATGCGGTGAGTTCTTTAATCGCGATAATAATGTTGGCAGGATTCTTGTTAAGCATTCTGTTTAATTTTACTACAATTAAAATGTATCACGTGACCCCCATGCCGCTCTATTTGTTCTTCCCCGCGGTGGGGATCCTAATTCCGATGATAATTCAGGTAATGTTGCCCATGTTGATTGACGTGTATGAGGGGGAAGTAGTGTTGCATCGCAGGTGGAGGTGTGCCCTCTGGTTGCGTCGTGGAAATATCAAGTATTTGAAGAGAAGGTTAACTGGAGTGAAGGTTTTAAGGATGTATGCAGAGGTAAATGGGCATTCGTTATACTTTGTAAAAAAATCGACAAAGGCGACGTATTATTATGCGATTTGGAGTTATACGATTTCTGCAATGTTGTCGATACGGGTTGTGGGTGCGTTGTGAAAGGGGAGGTTCATCAAATCGGGTTGGTATATACACTTTTAGAAACTGGGTATTAAAAAAATGAGCGGTATTGATATCTGTCTCTACCGCTTTGGTATTAAACGGTTGTACTATCTTGGTATAAATTCGGTAATAAAATAATACTATGTGGTAATCATTTCATGTATTACTACAGGTTGTAGGTTGTATTAAATTTGATATTAATTTTTTAAATTTATTACCAAATCATTACCAAGGCGGTAAAGTCACATAACAATACCGCGTTTGCTGATATTCTTAGGATTGTATTGTTAGCAAGAAAAAAAAGTCGGCAATTTTGTTTGGCTTGAAAAGCGAGTTGCGAAATTAAATTTTTATACATACATTATTCAAGTAACAAATACATAATCTGGGATGAAATGCTAAAAATTTCAAAGAAATAATATAAATGGGGATAGATTGTTTTTTGCTAGCTTGTTTACGTAATAAGAGCTAGCGTAATAAGATCTGACTTTTTTACACTCTCAGTTTGTTCTTAAGATAAGAAAGTTAAAATTTGTACATTTATTTGAGATTTACAGTATGTAACTTTATTGTGAATTAAATGTATGCATGTAGCATATAAATCGTAAATACTTGGGAATAGCTTCAAATTTTTTCGAATGCACTTTTATGTCATTTATTAGTAATATTTCATACTACATTTTTGCCAAATTTCGAACGAATTGAGTGAAAATTGCGTAATTTAAAGATATTTAAGTGTCAAAAAATTGCAAATTGCACGCAACATAATTGTAGATGCAGATATATAATCCCGTCTAAATTTGATGTGTACGACTTTAGCTAAACCGCTTGAATTCTTCGAGGAATAGACTCAACCAAGTTGTTAGTGACATTTTAGTCACTATTTGTCACTTTTGAAATCACAGCTTTCAGGGATGCCACATTTGAGGGTTACGACTCCGCAACCAGACGCTTCTGGATTGACCACAGATGTTCAACAGGGTTGAGGTCCGGCGACTGTGCAACCTAGTCCAGGATCTTTATTTTGTTTTCCTTCAACCATTTTAGGATGATTTTGGCCGAATGTTTGGGATCGGCGTCCTGTTGGTAAACAAACCTGCAACCGAGTCCGACTTTGGTAGCCGACGGGCGCAAGTTTCTTTTTAATAAATCGAGGTAACCCGCTTTGGTCGTCATCCCATTGATAAATTCCAGTGTCCTGGATCCATGCTACGACATGCTACCCCCCAGACATGCTAAACATGACGACACGACACGAAACACGACATGCTAAATTCATAAGTGGTGCTTCTTTTCCTTTCACTTTTGTTGCTATTGTCAGTTCCAGGAATATTTTGCACCTCGACATCAGTTGACAAAAAACTTGACAAGATTTTGGACACTCCTTCTCGAAACCATGTTCATCTTATCATACAAACATTACTTAGAAAGCGTACTAGACAAAATCTAAAAACGTTTAGAAAGAGATATCAAGGCTGTTATCTTGGCAACGAAATATTGCATTCCAATTTTTCCGGTTTCTTCTACAGAATATTGCGTGTTTTATGACAGCCCCCAGATAACAAGAAGTAACAACCTTAGAGAATTGAGTTTGGACGATTGTCCTTCCATTATATTTTAGGGTCGCTACGGTTTTGACATGAGATTGTTTAATTACTTTACAATAACATTTGAATTGCCTACGAGGAAAGTTCTTGGCATGTCAATCGGACGTGCAATATTTTTTATACACTCCTAGCAACTTGGTAATAAAAAAAACAAGCGGAGTAGATGTATGACTCTACCGCGACGGAATTAAAAATTTACACCATGTTGGTATAGATTTAGTAATAAAACAACACTTTTTGGCAATAATTTTAACACTAATTTGTGTTACTTTTTTTTACCATATAGTATTGTTTTAATAGCAAATTATTACTATCGCGGTAGAGTCATATATGCACTCCGCGCAGTAATGATTCATTAAAATTTTGTTTAGAGTGTACTCACGGGGGTCCTTCATCATGAAAGACAGTTGTCAACCAGTTTTCTGAATTATCAAATTTTTATTGTAGCCTGTGGGACGACCCTGTGATAAAAATGTGAAATAAATAAAACTGTAAAATTAACGTAAAACAATTTCGTAGCTTTTAATCTTAATTGGCCACGATGAGTGGAGAAAATACAGTATGTCAAAAAATTGTAGATGCAACGACATATTTTTTTTTCGACGTGATCCCTAACTTTTAGGCTTCGAAGTTTTCGTACACAAATGTCAAAACTATCTACGCCAAATTTCCTCGTTGGCAATTTTTGATATCACCGGCAGGTCAAAGGTCAGAATTATTTGTTTGAAAAAATTTGAGGCGTCGAAAAAAAAGTCGGTGTATAATTTATTTTGAACCTTGCAATACTTTTTATCGGATGGGAAAAGTCTCTAGAAGAGAAATGTGCTGTCGCACGACCGTGTACGATTTTTTTGACGCCCACAGGAATTTTTGGACAAAAACGGTTTTAAGGTCTAAAATCGTGACCGCGCCGAAATTCAAAAAATTTAAATATATTCCAGAATCAATGTGCTTTTGAAGAAGAACAAAATGCATTTGGGGACGAAATATTGTTGGGATAAATATATCGTTACAAACAAAATATAACAAAGAGATGAAACATTTTCTGCGTTCACAGGCTATGTATCTACCTAATCTAACACTGACGTCTCCGAATTTTTGTTGATATCTGATTTCAACCACAGAGTCATAGAGGCAGCATACGTCAAACAAAATGGCTTCTGTTGGATAGCTATTTGAGAAAACTAACTGGCTTTCTCACATAATGTCAAAAGAGTAAAATGTATCATACTGCAATACAAATTGGTTTGGTTTGAGCCAGGAAAAATCAAAGCGATGCTGGAAATCTGTCCATCTTTTGAAATTATTAAAGGTTTAGCCAAGATCAAAGTATTTTGTGCTCGATGCAGTATAATTTTAATTCCTGTCCTCGGCCTGAGTTGGTGGCTCGTTATCAGGGTCAAAGAAGGAATCTCCTCTCCGACAGAGTTTGTCCATGAACACCTCACACTTTCCTTGGATGCCATGTTTTTTCGGCACGAAGGAAACATAACATTCGCTGAAAGCACTGAGCTGGAAAAAACTGTCCTTTTTGGCTACACAATTGCACTTTGGCATGGCGTCTTTCTATCAAAGTTCGCGCACGGAATTTTCATCATTTCCACTCTTGCAATTTGGGAGATTGTATCCGTAGCTGGGACAGGTATTGCATCCAGTACAACGTCGAGAGTAAGTCATTGAGAGGAAAGCAGGGTTTCACCGGGTCTCTGGACAGCCCATGCTTCACAATACATTCTAAAGCCACTTTTTTAAATTAGCCTGGTTGTGATTTTTTTCGTATAGCAAATCGAAAAATAAGAAGTTTTTGTTATTTCATATTTTTCGAAAAAGTGATCGTGTGACGTGTTAAAAAACATTGAAATTTTGCTATTTAACAGGCATGCATACGTAAAATAGCAATATTTCAATGTTTTTTAACACGGACACTTTTTCGAAAAGTATGAAGGAGCAAAAATTTCTTATTTTTCGATTTCCCATAAGAAAAAAATGACTACCAGGCGAATTTCAAAAGTGGCTTTAGAACGTATTGTAAAGCATAGTCTGTCCAGAGACCCAGGGGAACCCTGGAGGAAATATTTAGGCACCAATACATTTTGACAACACAGTCATTATTATTTCGTTTCAGGAAAAATTGAAGATTTTGCTTGACATCAAGAAATCTATCAAAACTATAAACACGATGGGGTCTAACATAGTTCTTCTCGTATTTGTCCATCTCATGTTACGAATGGCCGACCAATTGGGAAAATTTCAGAAAGTTTCGTGGCATGAAGGGTTTCAACGAATTACGATGGACACTGTCTACATTCTTTTGCTCTTATACGCGGCAGAAGCGCATGATCGGGTAGGCACAATATTTTTTGCACAGCATAAAATGCAATTAACTGACTAACCAGGTAACAAAATTAGTTAGCGGAATTGGACAAATCTGTGAGAATGTCTCCCTTGTCCATATCTACCGGAGAAATATTAGATCGCTGTGATGTAAATATCCTCAATGAGCTTAATTTTCTCGACATCAAAATAAGTAATGCAAACGGGGATGAGGGCCTTCGAGGTGGAGCGTTCTTCACCGTTACTTATTCGTTTCTTGGAGCGGTAAGTTTTATGACATCTGCGTATAAATAATAGGGACAAATACATTCTGTAAACTACGTGTTTTAATGGATGTCATGTAAATAATTAAAATACGATAAGGAAATCATTTTTGTATTTCAGGCGATGAGTGTATGTCTGACTTTGGCGTTAGTTATGGTATAATTTAGTATCGTTCCTCCAAGTGTCTCATCGTCGGTAAAGTAATTGCTGCTTCATCCACATTGGATTGTTTTTACGATTCAGAATAAATATGCAGATTTAGGATACACATGTATGATTATGTGCATTATCTTTACAGCAATATATATGTAGCCTGTATTGCAACTTACTAAAAAAACTAAATGTTTTGTCATGTGTTTGATCATATAGTTGTTAAATTAGTTACAATTTATACATACATATTATTATGTAATACTATTTTCAACATTTTTTTAGGATTTCTAGCGATTGGTTTTTTTCAAGTAGGATAAGAAGGTACATACATCATGTATCATGAATAATTGATACCTGTGGACACGAGGTTCAAAAATTTACATACACCATTTTAGTTCGAACATTTAGAATATTTAGGATATTCAAGATTTTGTACAAAAATCTTGATAATGAGTTGAGATTTCGAAGTGAACATCCTGAATTTTGATTTGTTTCTTAAAATTTTGAAACTTGTGATCAGCCTAAGTCCAAAATTTTGAAACTCCCAGGGAATCTGTAAAGTTATGGAGGTTTGAAGATTGGCTAAAAAGCAGATTTTTTTAAGTTTGGCGCCATAATTTTTACACGGAAATATGAATGGATCCTTCATCTAGGGTCCTAGTAGATTTTGAAAAATATGTATTGTGGGTACCCGGGACACGAAGGACACCTCGGGAGTGTCCCTTGTAAGACTGACATAAATCACAATTACATTTCATTCCACAATTTGACCATCAACCAGGTCAAATTGGTTAAGGGACAAGTTGATGCTCAACAGGTACTGGATAATGTGTCCCAGGTCCCAAGTCGCTGGTCGGAGCTACTCGTCTATTTCCTCGTCTATTTCCCAAATTCCCGTAGCGATGCGCCACGTAGTATCCTGCCACTGTCCCCCACAGAAAAGCAGCAGTCTCTGGACAAGGTTTGTTTGTAGTGGCGTACTAATTAGTTAGCAAAGATCGAGATGATGATTGATTAATAATCGTACCGTTTCTACTTTTTATGGACAGTTTAAAACACTGATGGAGCCTGTTCTGTTTAACGACCGGTTGAAACAGGAGGCCTGCCTTGTTCAGTGGTTGCAAGGTTGAATATTTATTGAAATTTTGTAGTTAATTAGGTCAGATTTTAACAAGAGTCTCGTTATCTCGTTTTTCAGCATCTCGGTTCGACACTAGAAGTGTTGAGAAAATGCTGCTAGAGGTACACGCTTCTAAAATTTGCACAATAAATTGTACACTTTTATCAGAATTTGCAATGTCGAGATGAGTATCAAATGAGCGACATTTATACCGAGGACTGGTCAAAATTTCAGGACAGATTTGATTTCCTTCCGATGTTTCATTCAATAATGAATTTCAACCAGGTTCACGGATTAATAGGTAAAGCTGCATTATTTAAATGTGTGTGTTTTTTGGCATTTAAGGGGTGTACAGGATATAGCCGTCCTGTAAGAAAAGTAACCTATTTGCAAGGGAATAGTTGAGAAAAATAAAACTAAAACTGTTTTGGAATCCTTACTATATCTACAAGTTGGAAATATCGCACATGGCCTGCCGGATCCCTTTGTATCCAATTTTGCGAATCATTTTTGCAGCCTTGGCCACGCACTGAATTCCCACTTTTTCCGCCACAGTCTTGGAAATTTTATGCCAAATTTGTTTGAATCCTCTTAAATTTTTCGGCCCATTTGGTCGACTGGAGTATGCTCGTTTGCATTCAGACCAAAACATTTCAATCCCACGTGCCTGAGGTACATTAGGGGGCTTGTCTTGTTTTTTGACAAAATTGACGCCTTTCTCCTCCAGGTAACCGGTCACAAGATTGGCGTAATGACAGGTAGCAAGGTCCGGCCAGAATAAAATTTATTCCTTCTTGTAATGCTTATGTATGAAAGGTAACAGCCGTTTTTTTATACACTCCTCTAAGTACACTGTTGCGTTCATAGGCCCTTCGGAAATGTAAGGCTCGGAAACCCTCCTAAACCGGTCCATTGCTTGCCAAACCAAATATTTCTGGGGAAATTTTGTAATTTGTTTAAATTTGTGTTCATAAGCAACTTCTTTGTGGTCCACTGCATGCACAAATTTACGTCCCGGAAGTTGGGAAGGGTCATCCGTGACGTAGGTCTCGTCATCAATAATGAGAACTTTCTCCAAAGTTTTTTTTGTAAATTTTTCGCAACCCTGTTTTTGCGCGTTGTTCTTGGTTTTTTACATATTTCGGAGATTTCTTTTTTGTACGCGCAGTGATGCCTAGTTTATGGACTTTGATATTTGAAAGGGTGAGGGATTCATTTTCAACTTCCGGGCTGCACTTCTTACGGATATGCACGGATGATTGGAGAAAGTTTGTCTCACCTTGCGCACTTTTGAGGGGGACGATTTCCTGGGGGTGCGGCCTGGAATTTTTTTAAATTCCACCTCACCAGTTTCCTCATATCTTCTAATAATTGTACAAATAGTGGACTTTGCAGTGCCGTCAAGGGTGAAGTGGTCCTTCGTCTTCTTCTTGTTCCGGTCCGCTACATTTTTGTAGTAGTGAATAACGCGACCAGCAAATATTTCACTTTCACTACGTCGCATTTTGTGGTATGATGTCAGAATGTTCCGAAATTTTTACCACTTGTAATTCAAGTATTTTTGCGTCTCGTAGCATCAATATCAACAAGATTTTTTCGCGGGATGCTTATTCAAATGTAGTCTCAAAACAGGACGGCTATATCCTGTACGCACTTTATTCCCGGTTATCACAAATCACATGGGCAGTGTGACTTTCGCCAGGTAATTCTTGCCAGAAAGCGATTCAATGCAAAATGAAGTGCAATAATAATGTTACTTTTGCTTCAGAACGATATGTTTATTTATAACTTGTTCTCAAATTAGGAGTTTTAAATATCGTGAGCAAGCCGAAATTCGACAAAATTGACTGATTTTAGACAGCTTCTCGCACCCCATCCTCCTTTTTGTGACCAAGTATTTTTGACCTATGGGAGGTTTGGTTCACTTGTATTGTTGGTATGAGTTAAAATTTGGGGATTCAATAAAGGCGACCATTTTTTTAGAACTTTGTAGCTTAAAATGCTCAAAATGAATTTAGTAATCGATAATAATATTTATTGTTCGTGAATTGATGAAGGGAGGGCGACTCAAATTGACCGTACTTATATTGATATAAATTTATGATTTTATTTTATCCTCAGAAGAATAGAAATACATATAAAATTCCCGCTTCCCCCGACTTGTCAACCGTCACGGGATTTATGTGGCTTATATTCTCTTTGAATCCAAAGTGGCCTGTCCAGAACACTTCACCTTGATGTACGGTTTTCCCTCATCGCTTCCTTCCTGAATACTGCAATAACCGCCACACTTGTAAACCTCGGTGGGAGACTGGTCAGGCGCGGTGCATTTGTAGACGACGTCATTCCCTTTGTACATGCAGGTGTCACCTTTCAGCTGCGAGCCGCAAAAGTGCAACGCCTTCCCCGAGTAGTCCTAAAATCAGGATTAAGCAGATATTTAAATTAGACATGATAAAATTGTTTTCAAATTTTTCAAAATCTTCTTCATAATTGGCAGGAAATTGGACATAATTTGCAGCAATTTTTAATAAGTTAGTGAGGGGTACTACCTTCGCGGCTAGTTTTTCTGCGGGGGGACACGCACAACCCCCTTCGCCTTGGACCGCGATGGACGCGAGAACGAGCAAAGCAAGCGTCAGAATCATATCTAGAAGAAAGGGGGATGAATAAAGTTTCGTTATTTTTAGGAAATCTGCACTAATTTTTTGAGCTAGTTACGATACCAATTGCAGATGAAATCGGGTTCTGATTTAGAAACAAATTTGGATAGTTGTCGACAGGTTGCTGGTCGTGGAATGGAGACGAATGGAAAATTTTGTTACTTATTAGCTCACCCTGCGTAGCACGGGAGCTATTGAATTCCTCTTGTCCGTCTGTCTGTCCGTCTGTCCGTCTGTCTGTCCGTCTGTCTGTCCGTCTGTCTGTGTGTTAACGACTATTTTGCATCAATTGATGCTAATTAAATAGGAACATTTCCATTTTTAAATAATTTTGTAGCACCATTGGTATCGAACAATCGGTAAGTCAAAATGGTGCCAAACAATTGAGAACATAGATGCAAAACACACCAAACGTGCATAAGAACCGAAAAAAAATAACTAGAATTTTTACTTCCGATTTGTCAAGATTTTATGTCAAAAATTATGGATTGATTTTCCTCGTTTATTGTCCACCATTGGTGAAAAATTATATCACAATTATGTATATCTTTTGTCCGCCTATTCTGCACCATTAATGCAAAATTATGCTAAAATTTCGTATCTATTTTATCGGTCAGTTCTGCCCCATTGGTGCAAAATTATGCCAAAATAATTATTACAGGGTGAGCTACTTCTAACGTTACAACGGTTTATTAAGGATTGAATCCCTTTATGGGAATGTCTTGTGTGTCTGTCTGTCCTTCGGTATCCACGATAAGTTTAGAACGGATTCGAATTTTGACATGAGGTTTTGGCCAATGTGTTTCTAATTTTTGAAGTACGGATGAGTTTGAATATTGGCTTTGTAGGTCACGGCGCCACGGTGACGACGCCAAGGGTCAGGTCAAAGATGTCGAATTTTTTGTTTCGACCGTTTAGACGTATTTTTGAACGGGGGTTTCAAAAATGGATATGGTTTTGACGTGCGATGACGCCCTGATCGTGTAGACGGGACTACGACTTGGTTTCACCCTCTTGCTACATTTCATTTGCACGGTTTATTTGTATAAAAAAGACGTCAATCGTAAATATTTAATTGCTTTTTTTTGCATTGAAAACGCAAAGAATGGCTACATACGTAGTACGGCCGTCACAATTTCTTTCACGAGTTGATTGTTGATCGCAACAAACCAGCTTATACAAGGGCAACCATTCTAGTTTATGTATGAAGATGTACCTATGTACAAAACTTAAAATCGAGGCCACGATAAATAAATAATTTACTACCTCCTACCCGTGCCAATCAAGAGCTGCTTATCTAAATCGTATATCCAGGTTCGATTTAAATAATTTTCTCTACTTTCTTCAACGATTTGTGCAAGTATTTTACTGATGTAATATATGGATAGCCCCTCATCTAAATTTTGATAAATACCCTCAATAATTCTGTATCTAAATATATTGTGATACATTTGAGTTACGAACTTTCAAGGTAATCTTATCCGTGACCAAGGACTTATGTATAAATAATATTAAATTAATAATTATTTTTTGGAGAAAACAATGTCCCACAGGTACATAAATATTCATGACCAAGTTTAAATACGTCAATGTCAAACCATTTTTTAAAAGGTTGCCAATTTTATTAAATTAGCAGAAAAATCCAAATGTATGAATATGTAGGACTAAATGTCAATCAATTTTTTCAACTTATATAAACAACTTATTTATTAATCCGCATTTATCTCCCTACAAAACGTAGAAAACGGTGGCCTAGCTAAATATTTTTTTGCGAAATATATCGCCAATATCGTCCTTACTACATCACCATCAGTTTCACAATCTGGTACAGATACGTATTTGCTTAAACATGATCACAAACATTGCCATCAAACTGTTCGCATTGCGAATCCGTTTCGCCGAAATCTTCTTCTCGAGTCCGATTGGTTGGAATTTTATGAAAAATCGGCTCCAACGATCAGATAAATTGCGCCTATTTGGGGCCTACTTTTGGGCCGTGGTTCTCGCAATTTACACTCTGCTCGAGATATCGCTCCTTCTGCCAAAATTGAGAACGTCAAAGGGATCAAGTCGAAACATTTTGTTCTTACTGGTGGACATATTGCATTCTGGGATTAATCAGATCAGCACAATTATCTCGTTCCTCCTCATCTTTAAGAGGGACGCAATAATTGCTTGGTTCAATGGGATGCTGGATTTGGACGCAGTACTGCAAAGTAAGGATGTATTATTATATAGTATATAATAATATATACTATAAATACGTAATTCGCAAAAATTTATAAAAAACGTGTACCATCACAAGGAAAATTGCTGGGGGTTGTTAACTCGACGGATCGGATAAGATAATCAATTCATCGGATCGGATATTCCAAAGTGTCGGATAGTCCGATGAGGTATCGGATATCCGAGTTATCCGTCGGATTCATTCGATCGGATAAAAAGTCTTATCCGATCCGATCTGATAGTTCTTGGATATTTTTATTTGCAATACGATCGGATTTATCGGGTATTTTTATTTACAATCCGATCCGGTTCGATAGTTCGCGAATATTTTTTACTTATAATCCGATGATTATCCGATCCGATCCTGCGGATCGGATCGGATGTTATTCCCCCGCCTGAACTTAAAAATTTCCATGGCGGTGGAGTCACACCGTTACCGCCTGGTAATAAAATTGGTACCGGAATTTTTAGATTGCAATTAATATAAATAATTTCTTGCTTTTTTTCGCAGGACGCCTATCTCACTGCATTCCCACCTTTCATAAACTGATAAAAGCCAACAACATTTGGCACATTGTAGTCCCTGTTGCCTGGAATTGGTCCATGTTTACCGGAATGTTGCCTGGTTTTGGGCTCCTACTTTTTGAAGAGATCGAACCCACTCATCGCTTTTTAGAAGCATTGTTCGGAATCAAGCCAAAAATGGAGTTAAAATTTCTCCCGTTATGGCTAACTTTTATGCTATTTTTGTTAAATGTCCTCACCCCGCTGAGCACAATAATTTTGACACTTTTCATCTATTTGTTGTCCTCGTACGTCTGGTTGGTCATGATTACACCGACCGACCGACAATTGGACGAAGTGAGAATTATTCACGGGGCGAGACGTGAAATTGTGGATGCGTTTGGGGATTTGCAAATTTTGCAAAAAATAAGAAACAGACGGATTAATTTGACCGAGTTTGATTTAAATACCCCGCTTGGCCGGGTCCCGTGGTCACAGCTGATCTCGTATTACAGGTATCAGCAAGTCTTAAACTCGATGGTGAACGGAATGGTGCAAAATATCTGGATGGGGAGTCATCTCGGATATATTCTTATGATTTTGACGTCCTCACTTTATTTGAGTATAAGGTAAGGAAATAATTCGATTATTATAAAGATTGTATAGGCGGGAAGCTTTGTCACTTTTCGGAAAAAACTGGTGGCTATTATTTTAAATTAAAGCACCAGACTGTGGACAAAGGACACTAGGGAATTCGGTTAAACTTAAGGCCCCACTTATTTAGCTGAAATTTGCCCAACTTCACATCATGTAAAGTGGGGTCCAAATTAATTAAATGTTTACCCCTAGCTAACTAAGTGGCTCTAAAGTCCGATGTAGGGGAAAATTCAGCCGGTAGGAGGCCCCATCTTATTAAGTGGCAAATTTTAACTAAATAAGTGGGGCGTTAAATTTGACCCTCGGGAATTCACTAATTTTATATTACAACTTAAAAACCAATGCTTTCAGGAATGTTTTTTATTTATTTTTCTAAAAAATGCTAAAATTTGTGCATATCCATTTGTCCGGATTAGCTATAATTTAAAGTTAGATCAGGTGGATAAATTTTAGAAACATACGTCTCACACTCAACTCTTTTTTCTCTCGCAGGCACTCCGGGAGTATCGCATTCCCCAGTTTTCTCGTCTGTCCAGTCCTCGTCATCGCCGTGGTAATCCTACTCGTCGTGGAATGCACCATTGTAGGAAATCTGTACGAGGTTTCCGTATCGTTTACGAAGAAATTGAGCCGTTCCAGGAGCGGCGTGAGCGGGGGTGCATTTCGTAAAATTTGTAAATCCCTTCGACCGATTAAACTCGAGTTGGCGAGTCCATTCTTTTTTGTGGATAAAGGCCTCATTTTCACATCCGTGGATCAAGTATTGAATTTTGTCATTGAATTGTTATGTATTCATCAGTAAAGTAAAGCCTAGCACTCGGGTGTTGCTGTAAAACCAAAACGAACTACCAGCTTGAATGGTTTTACTCTTCTTAAAATAATGTGTCGTTGTGCAAAAAACTGAATTTGGAGTAGATTAAACAATATCAACAATACTTTACATTATTTTACTCGAACAGAGTAATATCAAATTCCTTTTAAAATAATTTACATAATTTTTAATACTGGACAAAGACTACTGACTTTATCCTCTCATACTTAAAACCACACTCTTGCTCAACTTTTACTTAACTGACAAAAAAAGAAAGATCAGGAAAGACGCAGTAACACTGCAAGCGGTAAACTTAAATTCTTGGGGAAATATAAGACTTATGAATTCCAACAACCTCCCACTTCTTTTGGGAGAGAATGCGGACAAAAGAACAAACAACATAGATAAAAATTCCACATATTCATACAAAATTACATTCCCAATCTCTCAGGACTCTTAACCTGTCTTTCGAGTTTGGTACGGACAGTAGCTTCTTTCTTGGCGTCGACTGGTTTCCACAATTGTGCGGAGTCAATTTGCGTCTTGCGTTTGGCGACTCTCACATGACCGTCCCTTCCAACAAACAACTCCATAATTCTTGCCATCGGCTAAATGATCCTCCGATTGTAATATGAATACTCTACGCAGATAAACTGCCCCATTCGTATTTGCAGAAAAATAAAACTGGCTGAAATATACGTCCATTTTGTAAATAGGTAAGTTAAGCAAAAATGTATTTCGAAGTAGGCCTGATACATATTAAGTCGACTGAACTTTATTACTTTTACTTAACTAAATAAATACTTGCTTATCCGTTGATCATCGGATCACTGTGAGGTGCATATTTTGGGGACCAGTTTATAAATATTTAATGAATATTTACAATAAATAATATTATATAATAATCAATAATAATAATAATAATTAAAATACTAATAATATTAATAATATTAATAATAACAAAACGTAGCTGCTGATTTAAGTAATTTCGAAAACAGCTTAGACACTTTACAATAACCGGTACGAGAGAACAACTAATTTTTTAGAGAAGATAATCTAGAGAAGAACTATTTTTTTCAAAACCGCGCCGTCTGTGGTGTTTTCCTTGTAATAGACTGGTTCAAATTGGTACAACCTTGCAGTATCGATGGAAAAGAAACTGTTCTGTTCCCCCTATTTGCACGATCCTCTCTATTCCCTGTTTATTTAATTTTGTTAATTTTGCAAAAGCTTCGACCTCCGGATGTGTCCAGTTGGCATAATGATGAAACAATTTCTCCGACCGTATCCGCCTGTACCAGGCCTCCCAATGGGCATAAATTCCCGACGAGATTAAAATCTTTAGCCGAGCATAGGCAAACGCATCCATGACAGGATTCCCGCTCCATCCATCACTCTGCATGAAAAATCCGTCATCCACAGCGATAAACGTTCTTCCTACCTAATAAGGATAATTATTTATTCTTGAAAATTCTTGCAAGGCTAATGGCCCATAGAATTACAGGTTATTACAATTAATACGATTTTAAATAGTATTTGAATCCAAGTACGTAAACTAGAATAAATATTCATATCAATTGACACTTTTTTCTACCTTGTCATTCAAGTATGGCAGGAGATCGGCGATGTTTTGCCGAGTATCTAAATACCCTGTCTCACAGGTGGACATTATTTTCAAAAAGCGGGCGGATTCGTTGGCAAAAAGCGGTATGATGGCAGTCTCCTTGTCCGTTAGGTGGGACAAAGGTATAAAAAATATGTCAGGCAAGGATGCCATCCATATCTGGGCCACTTCACGGTAACCTCGCGATAATTGAGGGTTCTCTGTAAGCCAATCCAGTCTCGTACTCAATTTCCAGTAGAAGAGGAACATATTGATTTCCCGCGCTATGGTGGTCTCTGTTGAATAAAATTGTGCTTCTTTTAAAAACTTTTCCAGTTTAAAGAATTGTTTGTTCATCAGATACAATGGGGCAACCATGGACGCAAACCTTAAAATTATGACGTAAGACTTAACTTATACGTTATAAGTCATAGAAACGCATCTGTCGATGTATATTTATAAGTGAAGTTATAAGTCATAATTTTAAGCTATACGTTTTTCATACATGGCTGCCCCATGTATGTATCTCATTGGTGCAGCGCTCATTCTTCAATACCCTCATTCTCCGTTCGATAAATGAATTTGAACCGATGTAGATAACCCACCTCCAACCCCGGTATCCACCGTTTGAAAACGCATCGCCATCCTAACATTTTTGAAACCAGTTATATTCTCCCACGGCGCCAAAACAGCGACTGGTCTGATCATATCGATCGTGAAGGCGGACTTGTACCAATTCGTTAGCACCGTTCCGACCAGTACCGTCCACAAAAGAAGGACAGCTTCTACCCCAGTCGTGTACCCGGGCATCCCGCGCGTCACGCTTTTTGGTTCCCCAACCACCGAATTTTCCAGTAGGACGCCCAGAGTTATAAACCAGTTACTGTCCGGAATTAAGGCAAAAAATAAAA
The DNA here is from genome assembly GCF_002217175.1 of Folsomia candida. Lineage (NCBI taxonomy): Eukaryota > Metazoa > Arthropoda > Collembola > Entomobryomorpha > Isotomidae > Folsomia > Folsomia candida. Next base: position 8,905,372 of record NW_019091197.1, on the reverse strand, counting down.
TTACGGCGGTAAAACTGGTCACCATTAAGGTCCACGTGGGTCCATCTAGTGGGTCAGAAAGTGCGCGAAACTGTGAATCTTGGATTCCCACCTGATAGCAGGAAACAATCCGAAAGGGATATGTTCCCAGTGGGATGACGACTCCCATGTTGTCCTCCGAGTAAAGTTGGTGATCCCGTTTGATAATGTAAAAATTGTACAATGCGGTGTTGTTGTTAACCACACGTCGAACTGTGGAATGTATCCCCGTTTTACAGTGACCGCTTCTTCCAACCGTTTTAGAACCACGCCAGTGTCCAGTTTTCGGCTAGTGCCTTCAGGGAGCACGTGTAAAACAGCCCAGCAGGATTTCGAGCCTGCATTTCTTCTCACGAAGGCAGCACGAGCGGTTGGTTGATGGCTGCTGTCATCTATCAGAAACTGGGTCAAATTTCTGGTCACGATGATGATTGCGTTAATGTCCCAGTTCAGGTGGGATACGGCCCTATTGCTTGGACTGGAAAGGATCGTGGTACAATGGGAGAACGTGTTCAACAAGACGTTTATAGATTGTTCGGGATACTCTAAGCGGACTATGTGGAAGAATATTGTTAAAAGTAAGGTGCTCTCCCAGGCTGATACTTTCGCCATTATTTAACCTGCACTCTGAAAAAAATTAGTTCAATTTACTAAATTTTGAGTGAAATTGCCACCAGGACAACTATTGAGTAAAAGTTCCCGAATAAAAGTTACAATTTATCCTACTTTGAAAGGTTTTTGGTCAACCTTTAGTAAATTTGAACTTTGGCGAGGTAAATTTTACTCAAGAGTTGTGCTGGTGGAAATTTGCAACTTTTTTTACAGTGTGCGTATGCAAAAATGAACAGTTACGTTTTAAAATTTCCACTTAACAAAATAATATTTGCCTAACTAGATATTGAAATACTAATCGGAACAAATGGCCAAATAATAAAATCTGCGAGTTGAAATATTGGAGATAACGCTCGTTCAATGGAGCTTTGGACATCAATGAAATGGTTATGCGCGACAAGCGTATAATTTTTAGACAGGTAAATGTCAATCGATGTTAAATGCACATGTTTATCTCACAATGTGAGACTCACATCCTCTTAAAACATCACTAAAAAATCAAGCAACTAAACACGGGCAAGGTTTGGTACTTGTGCAGAGGTGTTACGTTTACAAAAACAAATATTTTTAGTATACGGCGTCCACCTCCACTCTCTCAGAATTGTGAATACATATAAATTCGTATACGTATAAATTCCGCTCACTTTTTAATACCCAATTTCTAAGAGTGTGCATAAATAAGAGAATGTCCTTATTATAAATAATTTTGACGCCGACATTGATTGAGTGACGGCATGACGTGTTATGCAAAATAGAGTGCAAGAAAAAATTCTGTGAAGCTGGTGTCACTCAATCTAATAATTTATTTATAAATCACACTGTCTCAAGATGGTTGCATATGTATTGCACGGTGTGAAGTGTAAGACTCCGATTTGGTTAAAATTTTGGAATTATGAAGTTCAAGTCAATGTTCCTTCGGCGATGGTTGGAATTAGTCAAAATATGTAGGGTTAAAATTATAGCTTATTATAACTTATTACTTTTTGTCAGTGTTTCCTTTTGTGTGCATGAAATTATTTATGTGACTTAAACAGCTTTTGTGATGATACCCTCAACACAAAAATTTGTCAAATCAACACCGCCACTGACTTAATCGCCTTGGTTACAATTGTGATTCCGAGTGGTAATGAAATTTTTCCGTCCTATTATAACATTACCACTACTGGTATCAGGGTTTGGGAAACCCAAGGGTTTTTCTAGAAACCCATTTTGTGTCCAGAAGCTTCACATCTGGGGGTCTGGGGACGGTTACATGTATTGTCGCGGCGCTAAAAATGTTGTTAGTCATTGGAGCTCGGCGATTGGAGAGTTCGTGACGAGGCTTCAGAATGAAAGGGTGCCTTCGCGCCCTCAGCAAAAATTGTTCCTCTCCAAGTGGGACAATGCAACCTAAAATTGTTGTTATAACATATGTACTTCATGTCAACGAAATTAATATTTAAATCAGTTAGAATTAACTCACCCGTTTAGAATTATCTATTGCCTCCTCCTCGATAGCGAACAAGTGTTGTGGACTTATTTAGCTTAGCAATGGGGCTATGGGGATTATAACCTGAAAATTAAAACAATATGTACTAATGCAAACTTTGCATTGGAAAACTTTTGGGATTAACTTAAAATTTGTAAGTTTGCAATGTTTACCAATAAAACTGGTTTTCCCCCAGTGAACAGAGAATCGGTACTTTTCTCAGTATTTTTTACCAACAACGATTTTTTAACAAATCTCCACTTTTTTTTGCTGGTTGGGTGTCGTCGTACATATGTAATAAATACATGTCCACAGAGTAGAAGCTTAACATTATTATGTTTATTATTCGAAATATTAACAAATAAGAAATCTGATGAACGGTATTATACTTAAAGGCGCATATCCGACCACAATATTATGTGCGAAATTCCGGAAATTCTGCTTTTCTGGCAGATCTCTTTCCTAACAATTCCGAAGTACATGCGTGCGTCCCTTGAACGCCTTCAGTATTGGGTCGCGTATAGAAGAGGCGGGCTTATCGTCGTAATAAGATGAAATGGGGTCCATGAAAATGTGTATCGTTGTGGCGGTCCCGCTCTTGTTTTCTAACCAGTCCCAAGAAGGACGTTTTGCTTTGATGACCTTTACCTCTTGGTGACCGCGAATATATTCCCCGTAAATATCCACATCTGAATTACCCACTTCCTAGATACATACACAGATAGTTATTTATTTATGTACACTTTTAGCAAAATTATAATGAACCGTTACTGCCCGGAGGGTATATATGACTCTACTGTGGAGGGTAAAATTAGGTTACTGCATAGAATTAAATTACTGTAACATAGACTAAACTATGATTTTTGGACACTAGATGCAATTAGTCGAGGAAGTGAGCCCTTAAATAGCGTTTAATTAGTTTAACATATGAGAATGAAGTAATAAAGAATTCAGTAACGTTTTTGTGCAGTAATTGTTATTCATAATTAAACTTAATTACTAAATATTTGTAATTAAGGCTTAATTCCAATCTTCGCATATCGAGTAGAATTAAAAATTAATTACTTTCAACGGTAATTAAACTGCCCTAGAATAATCTCATAAATGTCCCTGCTAACACGCTTAACCCTTGACTGCTGAAAATTTCAAAATGTGCACTTTCTAGGTCAAGATTGACGAAATTAGGTGTACGTTTGTTGCACAAAATTATGGTTTTGGCAACAAAACGGCAAAAAATCATAAATTTTAGTTCGCGCTGTTGGAAAATTTTCAGAAACCTCTAGGATATTAAAAAAAATATTTCATGCAATGTAAACCAGTGGAATACATTTTAGAGTAAGAATTATACGACTTAGCAACAAGATCCACCAGTAATTTCGCAAGTTGGAAGCAATTATTTAAAAATGTTACTGTGGTCAGTGGGTGATGATTAAACCAACTTTTTTGGCGGGGGAATTACCCCGGGGGGCGGCATGGACATATATCATAGTCTACACTGGGACGCAGATTTCTCTGGTACGGGTGGATGGAATCACGAAATCTTTTTTTACTGTAATCTATGTTTCAATACCACCACCCCTTTCAGATGTTTTTCCGAAATTCGTATTTTCGAATTCAGAAAACAATATCGAAAATTCGAAAATTCCGAAATTTTTTTAATTTAGATTTTATCGATTTATTTTATTTACGGTTCCGAATTCGAAAATACGAATTTCGGAAAAACATCTGAAAGGGGTGGTGGTATTGAAACATAGATTACAGTAAAAAAAGATTTCGTGATTCCATCCACCCGTACCAGAGAAATCTGCGTCCCAGTGTAGACTATGATATATGTCCATGCCGCCCCCCGGGGTAATTCCCCCGCCAAAAAAGTTGGTTTAATCATCACGCACTGACCACAGTAACATTTTTAAATACCTGCTTCCACCTTGCGAAATTACTGGTGGATCTTGTTGCTGAGTCGTATAATTCTTACTCTTTAGTCATATGAATATATTTATGAGTAGTTTTGCTCCATCATTTACTTACCCAGGGACTTGCGATTGGTTCATTTTCAAAAATTTTAAACCTCAGAGTAAACCTTTTGTCCGCTGAAAAAAAATATGTATTAACCCCCAATATTTAAATATTACTCAATCTTGTATTATATAAAGTGGCAGATTTGATTTGTTGGATTGATAGCAAAGCAAAGAATGAAATTATACTATTTTGGTAAGAAAATATCTCCGGAAATTTTGGACTGTAGGAGTCGTCGATTGGTTTCGTATTCACGACGCAGGTTCGTAAAGCAATTTCGAGATGGAAATCTACGCAAAAATTAATTAGCTAAATGTCAGGTTGTAATATCAGAGACATTTTCCATCATCCCATGTATGTACCAGGTTTACTGAAGGTGTCCGTGTCAGGGGCATCGCTGGACAGTAGAAAATATGAAAAAAATTAAAAATAATAAGAGTAAAAAAATTATTTATTTATGACACAATTAATTTTTTGGTTTTAAGCAACTTACTGTATTTCGAACCGCATCGTCAAGTTACGAATGATCTCTAGATTTCCCTGGGGAAATATGAGACAGATGACCAAGCCGACGAGACCAAGTTTCATTTTCATTTTCTTCTTGAGGAGTAGGATTCTGTAGTAAGAATGGGAGTATACTTAAGTGTTTATGAGAAGGGTGGCATATGATGTTGGCCAGATGCACTTACATGACGGCAGGATGCAATAACCCATTGTTTAAGAAGAACAATGAGCGTGACGTCCTCGCATTGCTCGGTTCATGAAGGACGTTAAAGGCGAGGTTTATCCAGGCACATTGTTTTATATATCTCTACTAAGCGTTTTTCTGAACTATGCAAAAATTTTGAAGCTAAACGGTTTTTGCAACTCTAAAAACCGGGTTTTGACCAAATTTAGAATTTTTTAACGCTACTGTTTTTTGGAATTTTGAAGAGATTTGAGCCAAATCGACAACATGTCTGCTTAAAATTAATTCTCATATTTATTGGATAATATTATTTATATTTGAAAGTTTAAAATTTTTCTCAATCGTAGATGTTTACCAGGGATGGTCAAAAGTTTGGATGCCGATGAATTTCCAAGCCGATGAATATTAATGAATTTGGGTTTTGCAGGCATGCAGACGTTAACACAGCCGTAGACTGAGAGCTAACACAGCAATTTATTGACGAAAACTCAATAATTTTCATGGGTTTATAACTAATCAGGGGGTAGTCCCAGTCCCTACAAAGTATATATATTCTAATTCCGACGAGCATTTTGCCATGCTTTGTGTCCGGTCTTCTTTCGTGTCAAAAATTATTTGTCAGATTTCGAGCCAATTGTGAAATCATTCAACCGTTACAAGTTGTGACGGTTGAATAATCGATAACTCACAACCCAATAAACCTTCCGAGGTGGCCCTCGTCCCCAGGGTACCCACTATGTTTTTTAGAATCTACTGGGACCCGAGATGAAGGATCCATTCGTATGTCCATTTTAAACGAATATTTGGCCCAATGGCGTGGCGCCAAATTTGCATGTTTTTATTTTTAAAACCGTCATAACTTTTGAAATACTGCAGAGTGTAGTCGGATCGACATTTTTTGAAATCCAATACAATCCAATCCGATTTGGCCGGGGGTTTCAAAAAACCGAACCAATCCAATCCGACATTGTCGGATCGGATTCAATCCGACCCAAACCGAACCGAGGTTGTTAAAAAACCAATCCAAACCAATCCGACTTGGCTCGATCATAAAGAAAACCGATCCGAAAAAATCCGACTAAAAACCGACTTGTTCAAATATAACCGACTTCTAAATTAGAAGTTCTAATGCAAAAATTAAATATACTAAATTCAAATTGGTCCCCAATAGACAGACCGCCTATAAAAATCAGTCGACGTCGATTATAACGAGACAAAGTCATTCCAGTTAATTGTTAATGATAAAAATGGTTGTATTTCTTGGGTTCTAATACTGATCGGATTTTCAGAAAAATCATGAAAAAGAGTTCAACTTTCGTATGCCATGCAATTTTTCGGAAATTCGATTGTTTCAATTTTTCTCAAAATTTTGGAATTTTCCTAAAAATGGGGGTTTGTCGAAACTTTTTTTAAAATATCTCAAAAAATAAAAATGTTTATTTTTTTACAGATTTCTTAAAATTTTATTTTGTGATCATTTTAAGCCCAAAATATTGAAAATCCCACGGAAACTGCAAAAGTTATTGAGGTTTGAAGTTGGTCGAAAACGCAAAGTTTCAAGTTTGGCGCCACTCCACGGCGCCGAATATGAGTATAACACGTCAGTATGAATGGGTCCTTCATCTAGGGTCCTGGTAAATTCTAAGAAACATAGTGGGTACCCTGGACACGATACGCAGTCGGGAACCTTCCCTTGTGAGACAGACAGTCTCGGAACACCTAGGCACCTCGGAAGGTTCCCTAGTTAGACTCTCGAGTGGAAAGAGTCGACGTCGACCGAGCCTATGAATAATATATATTAAAAACGAGAAAGCTCTCAGTAAAGAAAGAATGTTAATAATATTTAATTTATATGAGATGAAATCGATAATCCTCCATCCATAAACATATGCATGTCATGAAGATATACATAAGTAGACTAACAATGGAGGTCTCCCAAAGTATGCTCACACATTTGGACGAAACTGGTGTCAATCGATCACAAATTTAATTAGTATGAAATTTGCAACTATCTGCCAATGCGCAGGTTTGGCGGAGATATTTCTATAACAAGATAAGAAAACGAGTAAATTTGTAATGCAAAATTCGAAAAGTGTAAAACCGGTCGCCTTTTGGGCCCGATTTTGCCTCTTTTTATGCAAATATCTCCGCCAAACCTGCACATTGGCAGATAGTTGCATTTGCAAATTTGACACTAATTAAATTTGTGATGGATTGACACTAGTTTCGTCTGTGAGCATGCGTTGGGAGACCTCCATTGTAATCGCGTGCGAGTGCATTTGAGGTGTCTGCAATAGGTCCAAATGGTGACCTGCGCGGCTGGATGTCTGCCCCTATGGGCAGGGATCCTCCTCACATAATACATACATAAGAGCGAGCTCTGAGAAATCGGGGCCACACGAACCTTCGTGATTCAAAAGAGAAGAAAATTCTATTTGGGTGGACGACATAACACACGTTTGAGACGTATATGGCCGAACTTTATTATGGAACAACTTGTCCAGTCTAGTCAAGAAATACCTAATCGTAGAATTCTTTGGCGTGCATCATGTAACTTAGGCGTTAAACGTCCCTTTACTCCGGAAACATGTTTTATTATCAAGCAAGGAATTTATATAAAAGTGGATATTTTGTTTGCTGGGCTGTTGTTATCACGGGAATAAGTCAAACCCTGTGCGATCTCCCATGCTTTCAAGAAGTCGTATCTGCAAGAAACAATAAAAGTGACAGCGTAATAACATTATTTCTTGCAAAGCATCCTACAGTATTTTGGAATGGAAATAATTTTACAGTGGCGAAAGAAAAATATGACGTGTTAATTACTGGAAAATTACATCGTAGAAGGTAATAAACATTTATAAAATTTAATTGTAGCGATAGAAAATGTTTTACACAAGGTTAAACTATATGCAGTGCTCCATGCAATGTTTTCTACTTCATTAATGTCGGATGGGGTGAAACATATGCAATAGTCGAAACTTCGCGTGACGCCCTTAATCAGAAATGCTCAGTTTTCGTTCTGCTCTACACAAATCTAGAATTGTGGCAAGAGATCCAAAACAAGTTGAGGAGGACTTTCCTCGAAGACGAACAACCTGACAATTTGCGAATCACCACAACTTTGCTGATCAGTGGGCCTGTGGATCCGAGTCCGGACAAGGAAAGTTTAACCTTATGGGAAGTCTATAGCGCAATCCTGGAAGAACACCTCCACCCAGTGGAAAACCCCAAAATTGCCTTGCCCTTGGAGTATTCGGATTTCCTCCACGGGCAAGAATTATTCGAAAGGAGGAACGCAAAGGATGTACGAGATCCCTTGCGAGATAAAGCGTTCTACGACGACCTCTTCGGCAATGTCAACACCGTCAAGCTTCCCTGCTTCAAGAAGGGAGAGGTTGAAAAATACGTAAACCACTGTCGTTTCCTTTCGGTTCTTATAGTAATTGTGATAGACCACCTAAATTTCAGCGGAATAACGGTGTTGCCCGCGATGAGTTTTGACGAGCTGGCAGAAACCAATCTGCTTTCTGGTCAAGCAAGATATGTATCTTTAGATTTAGTGACTGATGAAGATATTAATTTCATTTTTCAACTGAATGCAGAGTTTGCTTATCACTCGGTTGAAAGGAATACATATTTTTATTGTGTCAACAACGTAGCGTGGGTCTTTGGGCTAAAATGGGACATGTTTTTAGCGCCTTTTGAGCCCCCAGTTTGGGTCGCTATCGTGCTGTTTGGTTTTTTAATAAGCGTCCTTAACGCCTTGGTTACACAACCGGAAAAGAATATTTACAACTTAGTAAAAATATTTTTAGACAGCGTTCAGTACACATTTCTATCCAATGGATATTTATCCCATCACTATAAACCCAATCGAGTAGTCTTATCATTTATTGCTCTGAATATGGTGATCCTCATCAACGTTTACTTTGGCATGGTGGCGAGCGACTTTAAGGGAATGCCTTCAAACCATAAATTCTTTGATTTAAAGAATCTCTATGCAAATGGGTTCCGACATTTGGTCAACACGATTTACAGTTACCTTGGTCAGATGATGACTGACACTGCGGCAAAGAATAATTTTAAGCAAGGGGTAAATTTCACCTCACCCTACAAATCAGATGAGAATGGAAATGCGTATTTTGTCCTGGGCAATTTCACTTACCATTCAACTTCCCACTACGAAGCAATGCGGAGAATGAAAGGTTACGATATGTTTGAGATTTTAGAAGAGCTTCTCCATATAAGAGAAAATGGGAAATTCTTCGACACGAGTAATGGGACAATTCGTTGTTTTCTCTTTAACCAAAACAATGATAAACTAACGATGCGTTTCCTTCTCGTCTCTTTCCACTTTTGGAAGAGTGAGGTACAGCAGGTGGGAAGGTATTTGGAGCAGGCGGGGATTCATCGGTACTGGCAGGTGGTGGAGAATTGGCAAAGGCTTTACAACGAATTTCTTCCGGGAAATGAGGAAGGTGTTTCTTTTGGAGGGAAAAAGTATAACCCGATACCCTTATCCATGTGCAGATGATATTTTACCTTTTGATTTGTTCACTTCTATTCACCGGGATTGTTTTAGCCTCTGAGTATCTAGGATTTGAATACATGCATCGCGCAAAACAAGCTGGAAAGAAAGTCGTAAGCGCTGGGAGATTTGTAGCTGTGAGAGTGATACGTGGGATGCATTACTATGCATCAAAAATTAGGGATATGGTTAGGAATTGGTTGAACATGTTAAAGAAATATTGCACAGATCAATGTCGGTTCACAAGGTATTCGTTCATCAGTCATACAAAACGTTCTGGAGCGGAAGCACGGATAATCTCTGCAGCGCCAAGTGGGCGGTTAAGCAAAAAGTAGAACAGTAAGGAAATATATGTCTGCACAAATATAACAGACAAATATGTCTAATACAATTTTTAATCCTGAGGCTAACGTTGCACAGAGCGAAATAATATAAAAATTTTGGGAAACAATTCTGCGAGCACTGTTTTAATGAAATTTTTGCGTATTCCGAGCCCTCGGGGGCCAAGGCCAAACATATAAAAAAATTGACGACCCATGCCCACTTTGGGTGCGGTTTTCTCCTAGTAGGTCTAGCGCCAGTTGTCTAATATCTAAAATTGTAGCTGAAGCGATTGTACATCTGCTGTAAAAATTTCATCTAAATACGTTCAAAAGCAAAAAATATATTCAATGGCGAAGCTCGGCGAAAGTCAAGAAACGACGACTTTAGGGGTGTGGTTCTCCGAAAGGGGCACGTACAATACTCTGAAAAATTATGTTATCATATCATTAAATAAGTTACATACTGTATAATTTCTGCATTTAATGATGCATACTCCGCGAATACAACTGTATAATCTAAATTTACTCATGGGGAATAAAATGTCCAGTATGTAATAATTTTTAACCTATATTCTCACTTCAATTATATATATATCAGAAGTTGTGAACACGAGCTTGGTAGCATAACCTACTACAAAGAGTAGGCATCCATTATAAATACATAATTTTATATATATTTGTGGAATGATTGACCTTGTCCTCCCGAGTTACGACTTAGTCCATCTGAAGTGGAAGAAGTAAATGAGCTTGGTTGTTTCAAGCAAGCCTCCAACATAGATAACTGCGAAATTGTTATGCTAAGATATTGGAGATAAGAAAATCTCGTGAATTGTGCACCAACATCAGAAGTCAGTGAATTTAATATATGACAACTATGCACAACAGAGTATCATCACTGATTTTGTGGATCATCGTATGGATCATTGTATCCACAACGCAAATAAGAATAGCTAATCCAAACATGAAAAAATATAAGCACTCATAGCTGGCAATCAGTATAAAAAAATATCGCACTAAAGATAAATTGAACCAGTTTTTTCAAGCGCTTGTAATGAGATGTAAATCTCCAGAATATAAAATAGCGGGTCAAAGTTGAGCATAATTCTAATGATCGATCCAAATATTGCGAACCAAAATGGGAGATGCATCAGAGCTAGTTTTACAAGAAAAAGGTGTATTTGTAGAGCCATTGGGGTCTCCGTGGCACCCATGTTCCTAAAAATATTACGGATATTAGATTAGCCAGTTACATAGAGAATGTCAATATTTAATTAAACTCAAGCAAATTTAAATTCACAGTAGACAATTTTATGAAAAGATTTGTATGACCTCAAACCGTAAGGTAATCTGACCTTCACGCAAAATTTTCTCGATCGTAGTTTGTGTTTCCCATGCTATGATTCCTTCTTATCCACTGAACAGAATCAAGCAACCACCCCCGCACCCAATAATTCCAGCCATGACAATACCGAACAGGTGGATAAGGAAAACGTGCGTGGGCACAATCGTCTCTTTCACAAAGGTACGACGAACGCTTAGATAGCAACAGCATAGGGTTGCGAACAGTTCGATGAGCATGTTGAAATATCAGAAGATCGGATCGGTGATTTATTTTTAAAATGAACCTTTTCCTCTGCACATCCCAGATTACAGGGATGGGTTCAATTCTTTGATATACCATAGCATAGATATTTAAGAGCTGGTTCACGCGGCATCTTTGGCACGTCAAAAATTCTTAACTTTGCAAACTTTGCAAATTAGCTGAGTTAAAATGATTGTTTAGAATGCACAAATCGACGCGTTTCACCTTGGGAAGATTACACTTGAAGGAAGGAAAATAATAATCCACTATTATTTCCTTAGGGAACGTTTTTCTGATGGATAGGAACGGTAGGAAAACTATTCGCTGTTAGAAAATACGACTTCAAACGTTGAGGATAGAGAAGAAATTATAGTGATATGGTAATGTAATAGTGTATGAATTTAGTCAGCATGAAGGTAGAGTGGTTACATGAGGTAGACTGACAGCGGTGAATTATATCGTAGACGGTATATTATATTTCTATAGAAACTTTCTTTAAATTTCGTTTTAACTTTGTTATTGGTAAATTAAATTATTCTTAGTAAAATATTCCAGAGTGTACACTTAACTAGTAACCAATTAGCAAATACTGAAACAAATAGGTGGGATAATAAATACTTGATTGATTTGTATGATTGGTTTTTTCCTCTATTATTCCGTACGTTACTGTCACTCACACAAATTGTTTAGATAGATAAGAAACTACACTAGCAAAATAGCCAAAAATAAAAATTTATTTAGGTTCAGTAAATAATTGCGCGATATGTGTGCATTTCTCCAACATGGGCACAAACGCATAAAATACATATCACATTATTTAATATTTATAAAAGCGCATTACAAAACAATTATTATGAAAACATTATATATTCACAAATATAATTAATGTTTTTGGTCGTTCATAACAGATTTAATCAAAGCACACTCTGGAGGAGTATAACAGACTTAACAGGCAAGGCACTACTAATAATGTTACTTTATACAATTTCGATAATTTGCACATTCAAAATATAAAGGTATCAATCGAATTTCCATTAACTTGCGGGGTAATAATTTTGTTGCTCTCTTGATACAAAATTTTTTACTGTATTGGCGACGGTGTTCCACTTTGGTTGTAAATATTTATGTACCACTAATGCCGAAAGTTTTGAAGAATGCCCACGCGAACAAGAAACTATTGCTGTATCGAAAAAACTACCAACGTAGGCTTACTAGAAACCGTAATTTTCAAGATAGATTAAATTTAATGATCTCAAGTGCGTTCGAGTTCGTTCGAATCCGGGATCTACAGTTGTCGAGTATTACCAGATTGTTTAGAGTGTACTGCGTAATACTGATTTGGGACGGGTTTCCGTCGATTAGATATTTATGGAGATCTATTCTTCGATTTTATTTTGATTAGACTAGAAAAGAATAAAAATTCGGTGGCTCTTTAATTTAGCTGCGCACAGTCTAAAATCAAATCAAATAAAGTGCGGCAAAGCACGATACATAAGTAGCGCAAAAATGCTTACAGTAAAGGTTGTGTATGCTAATTCTATATGTGTAAGTATATCCAATAATATCTTAAACCTGAAAATTCCAAAAACATATACTCAATTAGATGCACAATGACTGAAATATTATGGTTATGTATATATCCTAAGCTGACCATATTTACATATATATTTAGATTTATTGATAACTTTTTACACCGGATGTTCACTGGATTCCAACAACCGTCAACACATAATTACGATCGTCGTAATGCGTCTAAATACTGATATTGGTACCATCTGAAATTATAGAATACATTAGTACTCCTTACGAATATATAAATAAAAAATATTCGATTTTTCGTTATATTCTCCACTGAATTTAGGTAGACATTCGTGACAATGTCAATTATATGGAAAATATCACCCCAGCTTTAGCACGCAATCATCCATTTTCTTTGATTAGCATCAATTGCCTTTCTTTAATCATTATGGAACTTACTTATTTACACGATGGGCAAAGATATCTGATGTTCCGTGAATCCATATATGCGTACATACACATTTACAGGGTGATATCTACACTGCAAAAAGTCTGGTGTAAATCCTGCCCATAAATTTACACCGAAAACTTGGTGAGAATAATTCTCACCAAATCCGGTGGCATTTAACCCCCGCGCACGACATCTCGCGGCACACACAGCATTTGTTTTTTTTCCTCACCAGCAAGCGGGGTCGATATTTACACTTTTGGAGTAATTTCATCCCTGTTCCGGTGAGAATTGGCCACGTTTTTTCTCGTCTGTTCTTCACCACTCCGCCATTTTGTCAGGCATGTCCAGCTCTACCATGTCCAGTCCCACCGTGGCGAAGGTAGTTAGAATTTCTAACGTGTCGAGAGGTAAAAAATTTGTGGTGGGGTTTGATAAAATAAAATACGAAGACTTCATCAATTTAGGTAAGTCAAAATTATTGTCCACTTTTATATATTTTGTAATTTCTGTCTAAATCTTTCCGACTTCTCATTTTTATTTTTTAGTGAGAACAAAATTCAACTTGCCAGAGGGGACTGAAATATCACTTCTAGACGAAGAAGGAGCAGAAGTAGACGAGGAGGTGCTGCCATTCCTTCTCGATAAGGCCGATATCCCCAATCTTATCTTTGTTGTGAAGGGCGAAGAATATTGCGCTGCATCCCACAACGTCGTGACTCCTCAATCTTCGTCACAAATATTTCCAGGTAATTATTGGTCGCAATTAATTCTAATAAATTGTAAGTTACTAATCTTCCTCGTCAAGATGTGGCGTTACCCCCACGTACATTCCCAACCAGAGGACAGGTCAGCGATTCATTTAAACAGGTAGTAAACGCTACATATTTAAGTGTATTTAGTACTTTATTTAACAAAGTATTTTTGTCAGGTCCTGGAAAACTTGCTAGAGTCAAACCAACACCTTGCGGGCGTCGTCGCAGACTGCAACAAACACGGTTTCGTCGACGCAGCCTCATCCTCTTTCATCATTAAGGAATTTGTCACCAAACTGACACAGCTTAAAGGGTAAATATTTTTATTTATTTTTGATGGACGGTGACGTCACCCAATTAGTCTAAATTATTATTTTTTTATTCCAGGGATTCACCTTCCACGAGGGACCAGAAACTTCTTGCCCTAGCAATTGTGGAAATATTGCCATGTTGGAGATTCCCCACAACTACCGACGGAATTGTAACTTATTTATTTCATTATATCTTATAGTAGATCATAATATCATTAATAATAATATCAACGAGTTGAAAATTTTAAATTGATGAACTTTATTTCTTACAGGATTTACTTTTCGACGACGTTAATCGTTCGGGACTGATCCAGGCACGACTCCGCTGGATGCATCGTAATTTGAAGGAAAAAAATAATGTGGTCAAGTCAAGAGGAAAACGACCTTCAACGGCAATGATAGGAGGCCCACGGTCTACAAAACTCGTGTCGCTCGACCAGGATCAACAAAGCTATGAAGAACTTGTAGGGAAATTTAACGGTATCTCCACTAAGGCAGCGGTTGAAGAGATCAAGGCCTTAATGACTGCCACTCTTCCTCATAGGAATTTACTGCGCTCTACGAACGAATTGTCCATTCTCAAAATCTATAACAAATTCAAGGAGTGCAATTTTTTGGTATCGTTGAATATTTAAATGTTACCCATATCCATGCTTGTCTAATTTACATGAATTACCTATTTTTAATGTCAATTTAATTTGTGAATTTAGGTGAACTATGAGTTTTATCTTCTACACCCTGAAGCTGAAACAAATTTTCTTGACACATGGCCTGCGCTCTCTGCATGCATAGTTGAGAAGGCGCCGAGTTTGACCAAGTCACCCTCATTACATAAATTTATCAATGAAGAGGCTGGTAAATTTGCAAAATTTATAAGGTTGTAGTTTCAAAACAATCACCTAATTTTTCCATCATTTAGAAAATTGGGACTTAACTTTGAAAGCACTATTTATCCTGCTTCATCTCATCCCACCAACTGCTCACGGGAAAGGAAAAGCAAACCGGTGCAATATTTCTCAGGCTGTGGAAAGGATTGTGACATTTCATAAGGTGAGTAAGCCATTAAATCGATTGACATACTCTTTAGTTATTTTATTCCATTATTATCCATTTATTTAACTTATTTTTCTGCATTTTGGTAGACACCAACGCCAGTCCAATCTATTCTGGATACCTGGAGTGCAGAAAAGACGCAGCCTAACTTGATTTGCCTTGGGGAAAACAGTGCCAATATTTCGTCTTTCTTTTTGACTCTCGACAGGACCCTAGTTCCACTCGACGCCACCACCTCCTTGGCAGCAGTTGACTCCCTCTTCAAGTCAGATTTTGTCTTCGCCACGGAATACGATAAGAGCCTGATCGGGCTATGGAAATTTCTTCAGGTGTACGTTTATAAGGTTGATGTAGAGTCAACGACTATTCCTCCAAAAGCCAAAGAAGTCTACGTCCAGTTGTGCAGCTCATTTAATTTTTAGTGTTATTAGCTAATTAACTATGAGATAACTAACTTATTAGATAATTTGTAGATAGTTAATTAATTAGTTAAACCCTAAAATGTTCACCTGCCCGGTTTGTTCAAAGTGCTGCCTAAATAGTAAGGATATTCAATTACACTTAAAATTTAAACATAACTATGGCCGCTCTAATTTTCCAGGCCATGTTTGTCCAGAAATAAGCTGCACTAGAAAATTTTCTACTTGGTGTGGTTTACTGAAACATTTAAAGTTTCACAATAATAATGTACAGCGTGAGGAAGAAATTTACGAAGAAGAAAGCAATAACGAGCTAGGTTTAGGGCCAGACGACATATCAGATATTGTCGAAGACTCGAATGTTTGTTACGACCCAGACAAGCTAATTATTTATTTACTAACAAATTTCTGTTCCTCTTTAATGTCTCGAGGTGTAAGTAATTCAGTAGTTGATTATGTAGTTAAAGAATTAGACTATTGTTTCTCCCAAGTTTCCAAAATAATAATTAAATTAGCTAGTAAATATATTGTTAATAATTTAGCAGATTTTTCTCTGGAACTAGAAACACTGTTGTCTGCATTGGACAAGTTAAAAACAGGTTATAGTCGCCAGAAACTTTACGAAACTACAAACAAAATTGTTAACCCAGTAGAAATAACTTTAGGTACTAGAGTAGATTTAAAACTTAAAGATACAAAAAGAGAGCAAGTGTTAGTTCCCGAAACGTTTATGTACGTTCCTATTCTAGAGACATTAGAAAGAATATTTTCCGAAAATCAATACTCTAAATATCTATTAAATCCACCAAAAATTGTGTCTTTCTATGAGAAATTTAGTGATTCTCAAAGTTTCAAGTCCAATATTTTATTTAAAAATTTTCCAAATGCAATTCAAATTCAGCTTTTCTATGACGATTTTGAACCTGCTAACCCAATTGGGCCAGTTCGTAGTGTACATAAAATTGGGGGTATTTATTTTATTATTAGAAATTTTCCTGATTATATCAATTCGCAACTTAACCAAATCCATTTATTGGCACTCTTCCATACAGAAGATGCAAAAAATATGGAATAAGTTCAATTTTAAAATATATAATTCCAGACATAAAAATTTTAGAAACTGTTGGATTATTAGTTCGTAATGAACGAGTATTTGGTACAGTTTGTTGTCTTGTTCACGACAATTTAGGAGGAAACACTTTGCTAGGCTTTATGGAGTCATTTAACGCAAATTATTATTGCAGAATTTGCTGTACATCACGCAATGAGGCCCAAGATACTCTTGACCACAATAATATGGTACTTAGGGATAGGGTTAATTATACTCAACATCTGATTGACTCGAATTTTGGTGTCGTTAGAGAGTGTGAGCTTAATAATTTATATTATTTTAATTTTCTAGACAGTCCAACTGTGGACATAATGCATGACCTACTGGAAGGAGTCGTGCCGTACGAGATCAAATTAGTTATTCAGAAGCTAATCAGTATGGGCAGCTTTACTTTAGAAGAAATTAATAATAGAATAATGTGTCATGATTTCGGTTTTTTAGAGTCAAGGAATAAGCCATGGCCACTTCGTTTAGATTTATCCGGAAATAAATTAGGACAGAAGGCCGCTCAAGCGTGGTGTTTAGTCAGATTTCTTCCAATTATTATAGGCGACTTAATTGTAACTGAGGATCAGTTAAAGTATTGGGAGCTGATTTTACAATTATTGGAATGTATGAGCTTAATTTTTTGTCGAAAATTTTCTGAGTCAACAATCGAGACTATGCATTCATCAATTATTAGGCACCATGAGCTGTTTAAAACATTGTTTCCGGAACGTAAACTAATTCCCAAACATCATTTCATGACACATTACTCTTATGTTATTAGAAAATCTGGTCCATTAATTAATCTTTGGGCAATGAGGTTCGAGGGCAAGCATAATTATTTCGTGCAGTTAGTTAGCCAAATAAAAAGTTACAAAAATATTTGCTTGTCGCTGGCCAACAGGCATCAACAACATATGTCTCACGTTATATCTAGACACGATTTGAGTGACGATATGAAAATAGATATTATTTTCCCAGTGCTGTTGTCACAAATTTCGGATTCTTTTGACTTAATTGAGTTACTTCGAGGATTTAAAGGTTGCGAAAAATTTGATGAGAAGACCTCAATATTTACGACCAATCAAGTTTGGTTTCGAGGGTATAATTATAGATATAATTTTGTTGTATGTTATGAGATAGGACCAGTTTTCCCAAAGTTCGGCATAATTTCTGAATTTATTGTTTTAGAAGATAATTGTTGTTTAATACTGCTTAAGGAACTAGAAGTAAAATATTTTTATCGAAATTTGTTTGCTTATAAATTATCTCCCGTACAGGACCGCTTTAAATTAATTAACATCAGTAGTTTAGTAATTCATGACGCTATGTAAATTCAAAATAATTGTAAATTGGATGGTATGTATGTTATTTGTAGACATCACTTATAGCTAGTTTGTATTGAACCTCATATGTAATATTTATTATAATATTTTTTTAGTTTTTTCAATAAAAAAATATGCAGCACAAATTATTTTAATTAATGCGATTTTTATTTAAACCTCACCAGAGTTGCTTCCTAAATCTCACCAAACAGTGTAAAATCGATAATTTATCAGTGTCAATGGTCATCACCATCACCGTGTTAACGATATTATGGAATGGGGATGAATTCTCACCGTGTTGGTGCTAAATCTTATTTACACCAACGGGGAGGATTTCACACCAAAACGGTGTAGCCGCATAATCTCTCCGCGCGGTGTAAATCCGGTGAGGATATTTCTTGCAGTGTATAGCTATCGGCGAATTTAATTTTCAGCAGGGCAAAAACTAATTAAAGACCATTAATTAAATATTTACCGTTGTATATGCACGTACGCATGTAGCTGGCTGTCAAGTAATCTTATGTCTTATAAGTATATCCGCCCAAAATTATTTGGGGATCGATTTTCAGTTTACGTAAATTGTTGACCAGAAAGTTTCTTAATCAGTTTAATGTATCCAAATTATTAGGTTATACGGTGAATCGGATACATAAATATGTTGCACCTATATATATATATATTCTTGTTAGCAATGTATACCTTATACGACAGAGAAATTTTTGTATCAATTGTGTCATTAATATATTTACATATATGTAATTAGGTATACTGTTCCAACGCGGTTTGGTCTTTTATGTATGTGCCAATGGGCTGAAATGGGAATAAAAAAAACAATTACCCTGTCACTACCAAACAAAGTGACACGGTTTGATGTATGCAGAAATTTTGCATGATAAGTGGCGTCCCCTTGTCTATGAAATTAGAACCGAATTTTATTTTTAGGGCGCCACAGGACCTCAATTCTCTCCGAAGTAAGCCTCTCTTCTTAACTTCTGAGCTAACTATTTTTTTGGTTAACGTGACGAGCACCCTCTCCGAGGAAACATTCACCATTGAAGCCAATGAAATGACGAGGATGTTATTTATCCCTGCGAGAACGCCAAGCAAGGGAAATATTGCGAATCCAGGGAGGGGGATGTTTTCATGTAGTGTGATGCACACGAATAGCCCAAATATTTGAATTGCTGGAATGCAGGTTATTACCGTTGGAATAATAATCTTAGTGAGGAAGGCGTTGAATGATTTCTCCAAGATTTGAACATAACGGTATATCCGCAAAGAGGAGGTGGTGTCGGTGGCATTACCGATTTTGGAAGATTCTCTAAAGACAAATTACAATTAGTATAGGCCTTGAAACCAGGGTTTTCCTCGGGCCTGGGCCTTATAATTCATGCTAGAGCCACTTTTGAAATTAGCCTGGGGGCGATTTTTTTAGTATAGAAAATTGAAAAATAAGGCGTTTTTGTTCTTTTATATTTTTCGAAAAGGTGACCAGTTGAAAAACATTGAAATTTTGCTATTTAACATGAAGTTATACGTAAAATAGCAAAATTTCAATGTTTGTTAACAAAAAGAAAAATATGAAAGAACAAAAATGTCTTATTTTTCGATTTTCTATCAGGGCAAAATCACAACCAGACTAATTTCAAAAGTGGCTTTAGCATGTATTGCAAAGCATATCCAAGTAGAATCAACGGCAAAAAGTGTATTTAACGTTGATGTGAAATTCACGTTAGAATCACGTCAAAATCACACACTTTGGGCCGCTGATTCTACTTGGTTAGGCTGTCCAGAAACCCGGGAAACCCTGGTGCTAATTTTATTCTCTAATTAATTTTTTCTGTACCTATCTAGAAGTTGCAAGCAGTGGAGCAAGAAACCTATCCCAGCCAATAGGATGTATACAATCCAAGCAGTTGCGGAATAAAGTATATGGAAGGCCATTCAAACTTCGAAGATTTGCACTCCAAGTTCTACCCCATGAAATAGCCACGTAGTTTCTTCTGCTTGTCCGCAGGTTGCAAACATTGACAAAATGAATGGTGGCGTGCAGGGGAGGAATCGCAACAAGTGTAACCACTCGTGTAGTTGATATGTCGAGCGCTCCCTCTGGGAGTGTGAGTGGAGTTGCGTAGTGGAAAAGTGGCTACGTGACTGGTGAGAAGAAGGAGGAGGACATTTTGTTAATAAGGAAAAACGTGTAATATAAAGTTAAGCATTGAAGCCGAGTCCGGCAGTAATAAAACTCCCGTGAACAGAGAAAGACCCTCTAAGCTTCCCAGCATTTTTACTGGTCCACATCAGCTCCAGCATTTCCACCAGCATAAGTTGAAGACATCGTCATTAATCATCCATTTGGGGTCATCATCATCAACATCCTGTGGGAGTGTCGGGCTAGGTCGAAGGTAAAGTAAGGGAAGACACTGGTGGGAACCGCCCAGTGTGAGTAGGGGCGTCATACAAGAGAAAGACAAGACTTGGGTACGAGAATACGCCAGATTCAACAAGGTAGACAAATATCTTTAGTGCCTTAGTTTCCATTGAGATTGGTATTTTTGGTAGATCTACAAGCTTCAGAAATAAAGATAAGTGGATGGCTGGGATTTGTCAAAACATCTAGGTCAAGATCTATAAACGGGCGATTTTTCCTTTTGAATAGAATGGAAGTGGAGTTTACCCCCACCGCTTGGTAAAAATTGCCGGCTTTTTCAAATTTTAAGTCAAATATTTTGACAAATCCCAAACACCGCACAAAATGCCTCATGAAACGTTGGTTGACTCGGACCACTGAATTTTAAAATGTCAGCCAAATCGGAGAGTTGCACTTCACACATCGCATTGTAAGAAATTTGAGAAGTTCTTAAATTTGTTACACGTTTCAACATATCGACAAGCTAGCTGTAATACTCTCACCTCGTATGTAATTTAATGTATTGCACTCTTAAATAATGTACCTGCTTCGAAATCCAGAAAAGCATTTATGATCTGTATGGGATCGATATCTATGGAATAGTTCCATCTTGAAATCGACCCAGCTAGGGACAGAATGAATAGCGCGAATCCTTGCAATCTTCCCGACATTGTTAGCGGACCGATGGAAATAAACATTGCCGAGCAATACATCACAGCCAGGACGCATTGCAAGCGGAAGATGCGAAGTACACGAGCAGATTTGATTTTCCTCAGGCGTCCTGAGCGTTGGTCGAATTCGAATGGGATGCATTTCAGTAGGTTACAAATCTTTAAATGGGACTTCAGCAGAGAAAGGAATACCGTTCCGTACATTGTGTTCGTCTAGCAGGCTGGGAAGGTAGTGGGCCAGGGGAGTCAAAAAGAGGTGGATTCTGCGACATAAGTTAACCTAACCTTACGTGGCTTTAGACTTATCTGATCAATTAATGTGAATATCTAGACTAGAAATCTAATTATGTGTATCGAATGCCTTGATCGAAACCTCATACAATACAGTGGCGTATGAGAATACAACACATACCTATGTATGATCGTAGTAATGCGAGTAAGGATAATAATAAAACAAGAATTACGTAGTATTTATTGTCCAAATTCACGCAGGTATTCGAGTAACGACATTTTTTTTAGTACCTATACGTACCATCCAATATTGTTTTTACGGCGCTCCATCGATCTTGATATATAATGTGGGTAATTTTGTGTACATAAAGAATTCGCAATAATATTGGCGCGTGCATTGATGGTTTTTGCGCTACAAACCAAAATGTGCGAATTTTTTGCGAATTTTGCAAATTTTGATTTTTGTCTCGAAATCGTGAAAATTAGGTCAAATATCATCAGAAATAATTTTTAAAATAATTTTGGACCAGAATTTGGCCACTGCCTAGAAATTGGGCCCCGATTTTCCAATTTGTTGGATTTTCCAGAATAATTGGACTTCGTGTATTAATTATGGTTGAATTTTTAAAAGATGAAACTAATTTTTGAAAAATCGGCTAACATCGTCCTTCCTCGGTGACCTTAGTAGGCGATTGTGTGACCTCAAATTCACGATTAATTGAACCCGAGCTGTAAGGCGAAAACTTTATCGAAATTTTACGGTCACCTAGGTCACTTTGGTGGGACGATTGTTGACAAGTTTTGAGGAATTAGTTTCTTCTTTTAGAAATTCAACGAGTGAAGGTAGCGGTACGAGTTGCAATTTTTTCTCCCCGCGGCATCCAAGTTTTGCGGGTCAAGGTTACTACATCGTTCAATTTATGATAATCCCGTGATCGCCGTCCTTTTCTTTTTGTATTAATGGAGGCTGAACTTTGTCGGATCGTTTCCTGTCGGCCTCGCTGGTTCGATGATTTATAGTTCCGTGCAAGCTAATAAGATATGGCTTTCAATCGTGGATAATGGGTGGTCACATGTCTTAAATGGTTAAATATTTACCGAAAATTTTATTTCATTTCTCCTGCCAGTCACACCTCGATTAGTATTGTTTTCGTTCATCGCCTAAAATAGTCAACCTTCTCCAAAACGAGACTTGCCAATAATCGAGCATGTCTTGCTAAGGTCTGCTCGCACCATGTGATGGTTTTCCGATTTCTGAGCAGTGTGCAGCCGAGTTTATTCCTCATGATTAATGACCTGTGATTGGCATCTTGATGATATTTCAGGGAAGATTTATCAAATCCGGTGTTGAGGTAAAATAAACCGTTGTAACGTTAGACGTAGCTCACCCTGTAATAATGATTTTAGCATAATTTTGCACCAATGGTGCAGAATTAGCAGATAAAATAGATACGCAATTTTGGCATAATTTTGCATTAATGGTGCAGAATAGGCGGACAAAAGCTATTCACAATTGTGATTTAATTTTTCACGAATGGTGGAAAATAAACGAGGAAAATGCATCCATAATTTTGACATAAAATCGTGTCAAATTCGAAGTAAAATTCTAGTTATTTTTTCGGTTCTTATGCACGTTTGGTGTGTTTTGCATCTATGTTCTCAATTGTTTGGCATCGTTTTGTGTTACCGACTGTTCGAGACCAATGGTGCTACTAATTTGCTAAAATTTGCACATGGGGCAAATTAATTAGCATCAATTGATGCAAAAACCTCCTTAACAGACAGACAGACAGACGGACGGACAGACAGACAGACAGACAGGCAGACAGACAGACAGACAGACAGACAGACAGACGGACAGGAGGAATTCAATAGCTCCTCTGCTACGCAGGGCGAGCTAATAAACCGTAGTAACGTTAGAAGTAGCTCACCCTGTAATGATGATTTGGTGTAATTTTGTACCAATGATACAGAAAAATCGGATAAAATAGATACACAATTTTGGTATAATTATCCATTAATGATGCAGAATAATCGGACAAATAATACAGGTAATTTTGATATAATTTCGCACCAATGGGATGAAATAAGCGAGCAAAATGAATCCATAATTTTGACATCAAATCATGGAAAACATGAGGTCAAAATTATAGTTATTTCCTCCGGTTTTTCTGCACTTTCGGTGCGCTTTGCAACTATTTCCTGAAATATTTGGCACCATTTTAAGTTACGGATTTTTGGATGTCAGTGACGCTAATAAGTCGGCCGCGAATGCCAATAACTCGCTTAAATTAGCATCAATTGATGCAAAAGAGTCGTTAACACACAGACGGACAGACGGACGTACAGACGGACAGGAGGAATTCAATAGCTCTCATGCTACGCAGGGTGAGCTAATAAAGGGTGCCCGTATATTGTAAGTGTCAAATATCCCTATTTTTTTCGATCAGTTAAAAATTGATTTTGGACTTAATTTTGGACTTTCTTTGTTAAAAAATGAGAGCACACAATTAAGAGGCATGGCAAAATTAGTTTGCCACTCGTTCGAAAAAGCATATTTCTCCGACGGGAAAAAGGTTAGAGACCATTTTATTCCGCCAGGGATACCAGACAAAAATTAATCATATCGTGGACATATGTGAGGATCGCAAAACTTCAAAATATAAAATTTCTCTGGTCAACCTGTCTGCCAGTAGACCAAAACTCTGACAAGAAACGTCCAAAAACCTATAGAGAAGACCCCAACACATTCGTGAGACGTGGAGCCAGAAAAGTAAAAATTTCAAAATCCTATCTTCACCACATCAAAGCCAGGAACATAGGCTTGAAAACATACGAAACTAAAATTGCACTAAAATCAAATAAAGGTAAAAGACATTGAGCTAAAAACAATCGTCGAATTTTTTTTGAAAAAGTGTAAAAAGTTGATTTTGTCGAGAACAATAAACTCTCGAAACGCACGTAAATGTCGACCCATTGAATGGTTTTGGGCATTAACACAATACTCTCAGAAAAAACGACGCCCAAAAATTTGGAATAATTTCTTCGGGTCATAGAAAAATCATCATAGATGCAGAAAAAGTGAGTGGCAGAGCGCTCATGAGAGGTGTGCGACAAAATCTTCAGGCTACAGGTATGAAAGGTGTATCGAGATCACTGAAGGATTACAAAACTTCGGTACACTCAGCATCAATATTGCACAAAAGTTTCACAACTTTTGATTTATGCATTCATTTGCTAGAGGTAAAAAATTCTTGACACAATATACGGACACCTTTTACAAATGGGCCACGGCACAGTGGGACAGGTTTCAAAAGTTTCGGTCAAAAATACAATTAAGCCTGAAACAAGTTAATTAGCCATCCGAAACTTAATTATGTATATGACGTAATAGAAGTAACAGACGACTTCTCTGATGGGGTCAATCTGACCACCCCCACTAGTGCTGGGGGTGTGGCAAAATACTTTTTCTCGAATTAATTATTTTCAACCGGATTGTACCTTATGATGGCACGAAACCGATACAAATTATTTGACCTGACTGCCATACCCCCTAAAGCCAGGGGCTGTGGTTATATCAAAAACACTTACATAGATAAATTGATACAACTTTTGCTATAATATAAATTTTTTAATTCGGTTTTCCCCATATGGTGCAGCAAATTAATATCGAGATCACGACCACACCTCCTTGACCTTAATGGGTGTGGTCGGGGCAGAAGGAGATTTCTAGCGAAATTGCGTCTAGTATACTTATTTGAAATGCAGTGGGGAATGAAGTTTTATTGCTCTGTCATGCGCGTGCCTCGGATAAAATCAATCAAAAATGAAATCAATGGTTGGGGTGACATGAGACTGTTACTCCAATTGAATCTGTAGGTGAAATACGGCGAACTTAAGCTGCCGGTGCGATATTAGAAGCCATCTTTGTTGTTCTTCAATACCAATGCATGTTAAAAACTTAGGTTCTCAGCGGCGCACACAATAGCAATTGAGTTTGCTTAATGTAGGGTATACGTAATTAAATAACTAAAAAACTTTAATTAAATGCTTCTTGTTAATTAATTTTTAGTATTTATTCGAATACTTTTATACTACAAAAAATCGCTCTTTTTACTCGCTCGACTAACTGCTAGACACTGACTTACTCAACGTCCACTCTCACACTCACACTTTTTACAAGGGAGGTCGCGTCGTCTTTCCCACTCAAACAAATTATTAGTTTTATTGATCAGAGTATAAGTTATATTCGCAGAGTATGTATGTATATGTTACAATTCGTATATAAAAAAAGCCTAAACGACCAGCGTTATACACAAAATATCCCTAACTTACAAACGTAGAAAATCGCGTAAAAAATCGCAGAAATCGCAGAAACGCAGCAAAAATCGAAGACAAAATTCCAGAAAAAACGGGGTTACAAATAGTACAACTCCTCCAACTCCTTTCCTGGAGGAAGCGTACCCAAAATCGACGCCACATTCCCTCGTTGCGCGGCGAGGGAAACTCGTTGGCGTAGAAAATTGACAGCATTGAGCTGTCCAGTCGTGGAGGCAATCCTTTGCCCGATTTGTTCAATGAGGGCGAGTCCCTCCTGCCCCCAAACTCCAGTCGTTTCCATGGCAACCGGGACGAAAATGTACCGGTCCATCAGAAATGCATATTTCCTCTTCTTGGCGTCCTCCGCCTTGCTGGCAGCAGCACCCTGATGGCGCACAGTGTCGGGAAGGTGACTTGGGGCGAAGGTGTCGGCGCACGTAAAGTCCCACACGAGGGACCTCCCCCTCGTCCAAGGCACAAGCGTCATCCCGTCAGGACGCTTGCCGTCTGTAGTGGAGCACCCTGCTGGCTCCCTGATACACGGCACTTCCGCCGAACGTAGAGCTCTTGTGATGACGTCGTTGGCGGCCTCGTGGCGGGACCAACGACCTGCACTCCGGCGGCAGGAGAGACCATGTAGACCACGGGCGGAAACTTGAGCTCCGCACGGGCATTTGTGCGGCTGGCAAATGTCGCAGCCGAGACGAAGGGCGACGGAGACACGGAAGGTTTCGTTGGGAAGGAGGGTGCCAAGTTGTGGAGATGGGAGGGTGTTGAGCCAGACCCCCGCGTACTTGTTGCGCAGAGATCGGAGTCGGGCAATATCCTCCGGGATCACTGCCAAATCGGAAAGTTGGGACAAAGTCTTGTCCAGAATGGGACGCTCCCACGCGGCTTGGACTCCTCTGACGGTTTCAGGTGGGAGGTCCGTCAGGCCAAGATCCGTCCATCGCTGAACCCCCTCTGTCATGGCGATGTCGTTGCCATGGAGATAACCCGGAAGGAGACGTTCTACGTGGGGCAGGACGCTGTGGGCGGACGCTAAAAAACACGGTATCGCCACATCCACAGCGTGCCTGACCCCGAGGCCGCCTTCCCTCACCGGCAGGGACGACTGCATCCACGCAGCCTCCGAGAGAGAACAATTGAGGATCCCTTCGAGCGCGTCCTTAAGGGTAGCGTCGTAGTGGACAAGGGCGTCCATCTTTCTCCACGATGGGGCGCAACGAAGAAAATAGATGAGCCTCTGGATGGAGATTGACGCGCGCAGGAGGAAAAAGGCCGAGTGGGCCGAGAGACCAAGGAGCCGCTGGGAGAAATTGGCCAGTTGTTGGGTCTTGGTTGCCAAGACAACCTCCAGCGCTTCATTAGTTAGCGGGGAGCCGAGCAGCATGGCGGAGTCGGGGGTCATCAACTGGATCCCGGGGGCTACTTGCTGGAATTGCAGGAGGATGTCGATGGCTTCCTCGCGCTCCGCCCCCAGGATCCCCACTTCGCATTTGTCGTGGTTGAGGTGGAGGCCAACTTCGCTGCTCATCCTAGCAACCGTTGCTAGGGCCTCCAAAACCTTGTCCGGTGAGTCCCCCATGGCCCCATCGTCGAGGTACCACAAATTAAGCTCCGTTTCCACCGCCTCGACGATGGGGTGGACCACAAGGGAAAAGAGGGCGGGGCCCAAAGGGTCCCCTTGTTGGCAGCCAAGTAGGGAGGGGATGGGGATCGTCCCGTAGTAGAGCGACGAGGGACTGGCGTAGCACTGGTCCACGAACGGAAAAATTGACGGGAACAGGTCGCGCACAACGTTGAGGAGCGTGTCCCGTCTAATTTCGTTGAAAGCGTTCCTGAAATCAATTTTCAGGAACGCCTTTGGGGAGGTGTGGGCGTGGTTGTAGTAGACCCGCGCGGCGTGGGCCCCGATCTCCGCACCTCCTTTGATGCCCACTCCAAGTTGGTGGGGAGAAAAATGTTGAATTAATTGTGGGGTAATTCTCCCCACAACGATCTTCGCGGCCAGTCGCCGCCAAGTATTTCCCACAGCGATGGGTCGAATCCCTCCCGACTTCTTCTTTAATGCGGTGAGGGACGCTCCGAAGAAGAAGGGGCAAAAAGTTGACGGGACTCCACCGGCGAGAATTTTGTTGAGAAAGGCGCGCATCGCCTCTGCGAGGTGATCGCCCTCCTCCCCTTGAACACACCCCAAAAGGTCCTTCAGGATCTGGGGTCTCATCCCGTCTAGACCCCCCGCCGACCCTGGCGGAAACGAAGAGATAGCCTTGAGCAATTCTTCGTCCAGCACTGGGGCAATTACGTGATCCTCAAGTGCTGGTGGGAAATTAATTGGTAGTGGGTGGGCCGGGTGTTTGGCATGAAGAGCGGCAAGGGTTTCGTCGTTGGACGGTGCGATGGTGTCGTCGGAGCATGCTAGGCGGATTGCTCCCTTGATGTCGCCGTCGGCGAGTTTCGCCTCCACTTTCTTCGCCGTCATGTCGAGTGGAGGTTTGTTGGAAGGTGGGCGCGGTGGGAGGGACCGTGGGATGGAGAAGTCGCTCTTTCCCCACAAGTCAGTATTGTTCTTGACCCAGGTGGTCAAATTCTTGACGCGGTCCTCCTTCTGGGGGACGGGGAGTGTCACGGCGAGGCATAAGTTTAATAATTAATAATTTTACGTATAAATTTCATCCAATTTTAGAGGATAATTTGGTTAAGTATTTAGTATAAAGTATGAATGTCAGTGTGCAATTTCCCCATAACGAGGTGGCAGTTTACATGGTGATATGAGTTTGAGTGGCGGAGGGGACCTTCTTTGTCGTTGTGAGAATGTGTGTGAGAGCAAGAAGGAAGTAAGTAAGTAGCAGGAGAGCAAGCAAGAAGCTCCATTTTGTATTCGTAAAAGTATTCGAATAAATCTCAAAAATTAATTAATTAAAGCATTTAATTAAAAGTTTTTTAGTTATTCATTTACGTATACGCTACCTTAAGAAAAGTAAAGCTTAATTGGCACGATTTAAGCCGTTTTGGCAAGATTTAGGCCAGTTTTAAGTCAACTCAAGTTTCAAGCATTAGTTTCATTACGGCACGAGGCTTTATCTTGCAGAACATTAGTTATCACGAGGATATTTCTGTGAAGATTAGGTCGCGGCCGTAACAGGGAGTGTTGCATAAGGGAAGAGCAACAGCTTTCCCCAACTTTCTTCGTCGCCTGACTCCGTAACTTGCTCCAAAATCTTCGTGAGACACTGTGCCACAGGTCTTCTCGCACCTCGCGGGACCCTTCGCAAGGTGGGCGTGGTGGTCTTGAGTCGAGCGAGGATTTCCCCCCAATCGTGTTGTTGTTGTTGAGGCAGCGGAGGAGGTGCATCCACCCATTGGATGCCCTCGTAGCAGTAGTGGGAGTCTCCTCTGGCTCCAACGCGACGGGTTGTGGAGTCAGGGAACAATTGCTTAATATATTTCCCGAGGGTGGCCTCAGTGACTCCACCCTCCCCTCTCCGAGAGACAAAAATTGAGTAGCGGGTGAAAACGTCCGCCTTTTTGAGCCGAACTTGAGATTGGGTGTTGGGGTTGACACCCACGAAGGACGTGCGGACCCATTCCCGGGCAGCCGCGTAGGTGTCATTTTTGGTAACACCGGGAGAAGTAGGCGCGACAGACGATCGGCATGGACGGGGGACGCTGAGTGACGAGTCTGAAGTGGAAGGGGGTTCGACATCGGAAATTGGGGCCGGTGTCGCCACTTCACTCGAAGAATGCTCGTCTCCGCCTATTCCAATGACAGAGCGAGCGAAATCAAGAATCGATTTTCGCGGTCGGCCGCGTGGACGTGGCGCAGGTGAGGAGTCGTCCCGCGGCGGCTGCGACGAAGGAGGTTCGGCGTTTTGTTTTGTAGTGGACATGGCTGCGAGGGGCCTTGAGCGCGAAGAGGGACCAATTAGTCCCACTCAAGGAAACAAAATAAATTAGTAGGATCCCGATAATTCTCAGCCGTTTGCAGAAAAAACGAAAAGATTTGAAATATTTAATAATTTCTCGCCTGATTTAGGCATTTAAAATGCCAGAGAGAGGCCAGCCCCGTCAGAAAGTGGTCGCTCAGACTCCGCGCCACTTCTGGGGGCGCAGGGACCTCCCCCCTACACGATTTGTATCGTGGGTGGTCCTTCCCGAGTCGGCCAAAGTTGAAAAACCACCAAAAACGGAAGAAAAAGGCCTTAGCAACCGGTTGCTAAGGGGGTCGGGGCGAAGTGATCCACGTTGGGAAGAATGGGCACACAAAAAATTCACCAAAAAATCCCGGGTGTGGTTCCCAACGGCGAATGACACTTCACTACCCACTAGTGGTCTAAAGGGACTAGCTCGGTGAAAAATTTGGACAAATATATATATTGAACAAATATATATATATCGACATATTGAAGTCACGGATAAATAGTTTTAAAAGTACTAAGAGGATAATCCGACTTGAACGCAATTCGCATGAACAACAACTCCCGAATTGGTTACGAAATCGCAATCGAACTTTGTCCGATTTCATCATGTTCGACCCAAGCATAATTTTGGTAACAATTATTCGACTTCAGTTGACCAAAGTAAACATTAAAGTTTCGTTAATCAATGAGATGCAGAGTATTGATTACACACTGTGTGAGAGTGAAAATTCCAAGGTTTCTAGTGAAACCCCAACGTTTCAGGACAATTGGATAGGATTAAATGTCAAGCAGTGTAAGGTTAAAATTACAGGCGGAATTGATACGAAACTTGTGTTTTTAAATTGTAGCTTTTGCATAAACTGGAAAACTAGTGCAATAAGAGTGACACAAGAGAGTGTCAAAATAGTCTCCTTGTATCCGTTTCGCGGACACCTGAGTGATTATTTTGCACGTCAAGGAAACGTCAAGCACTGTTAAACATGGATTCAGGTTTTTCAATTAAGCAAATTATTTGGTTCCATCAACTACGGAATCATCAGGGTTCTTAGAATTTATGTTAAACATTTTTTAAATCATGTAAAATGTTAATTTTGTTAATCAGTTTTTGCTAGTTTCTGAACATTGTGTACATCAAAATTTCCCTTCCAAGTGGATAAGTCTTATTCAGAAACAAATACACAAAACTTGCTACGCTTGTAAAGGTTGAAAAAGAAATAAAAAGTTTATGCTATAAAACCCCATAATTAAATATTGGTGCACGTGAGTAAATACTTAAATATTAAGAAATAGCTATCTAGGTACATATTATTTAGAACTTTCCGATAAAACGATAGCTTGTTTACCCTCAGTCGCCACCCTCCCTGTGTTTGCCTACAATTGCTCAACTATCGAGCAAATATATGTACATATTTACACTGAACTTCCCCATTCAGTACAAAATAATAACTGAGCAGTGGATTTTGCTGAGAACTTGGCCTTTCTACCAAGTTACTCCTACATACTTTCGTAATCCTTCTGTATAACTAGGTTCAAAATTCTCATAACCAACTATGTATCATAGGTATTGCGTTACAATATTAATGTCGATTACGAACCAGGTTAGGGGGAAATTCAACTGCTGAACTTGTGTACCCAACATTGTGGAAATTATGTAGACGTAAACATCTAATATTAACACAATCTATTCATTGCACGAAGATTCTAGGTGCAAATAACAAGACACCTGTGATAGATATTATTGTAAAGCGCATATCCACCCAAGCTTACGTGGTCTTTTACTACCTATTTTCGATCCCAATGGATTCGTTTAATCCCACACGATTACCAAACAATTTCATTAAAAATTTGTTACTGTATCGTGTAAATTAGCGAGCAAAATTTTTGCCGAAATACCAACTACATTTCTACGGTATTTGCTAGTCAAGCAAATTATGCTGTAATTTAAGTTAGGTCTACTTCATTGCTTGTTCCTACTCCGAGCTGGAACGTCATACGGTTGGCCAATTGTAGAAGATGGTGAACACGCCAATGACGACAAGGCCGAATATCGTGATGAGATTGCAAAGCACCTTGCTCCATTTGAAAATTGCACAACTATGCTTTTCACAGGAAGAAGTCGGGCATGGGGAACAAATTCAATTAATTTTGTCCCAATTATATCGCTGGCATACGACTATGTGATTAATACAACAATAAACGGTCTCATAATCCAAGATAAATCCTCCATAGTGCGAAAACTAAATCCTGCGAGACATTGTTGGGCAACGTTCACAATTCTACCAGAAAACTATGGCTTGTTTGAAGGAAGCCGATATCAGAATTTTATGCAACTTCCTTCCTTCATCCATCCTGAGACGAGCTCACACTATTTTATTCTAATGACCGCGGCACCCCGTGAGATTAAAACGTTTCTCACAAATCCTAACATATTTGTTACTCTGCACCAAATGGAGATAATTTTAATTGACCTGTCCACCATCGAAGACTTCTCTTTAGTGCCAATAAACTACTTTAACAATCACCACATTCAACAACCCAAAATGGGATGGAACGGTCTGAACGTTGGTAAAGTTTACAGTGTGCTCCATTCGATTGTCTCCATCTGTTGGGTACACTCGGCAAAAATGTGTCAAATCTGAATAAATATTTTTGGTCGACGGGTGGCACCTTTGGCCCCAACGTAACAACTTTGCAGGAATTGCTTGATGTCATTGATATTGAAATTCCCACCATGGGGTACGGCGGCTTGCTGACTTGACATCGCTTCAAGGGTTCATTGTGTTCCAGGTGTTGGAGGACGACCTGCTTCAAAACTACACAAGTTTGAACTTGTCCCTACGATATCAGTTAGACTGGTTTCAACATATTGGAGGCACGCGAAGGGGGAAAGTTTCCATCTTCCTATCAAATTCAGAGATATATGGGTTTTTATCATGTTTAAAATCAAATTTTTCAGTGTTTCCGGCATTAAGTAGGCCATTCAACTTGGCTTAGTTTGACAGCATGTTTTCTACTTGCTGTCCTAATCCTGACCGCACGGCGGAGTGGAGACGTATCCTCGCCCGTATTCTTGAGCATTGGCGTATCTTTGGAGATCTCAGTACTATTGTCTCACTAGGTGTACTTTTCAGGTGATAGTCGTGTCCAGGGTACCCACTATGTTTTTTAGGTTTGACTAGGACACTAGATGAAGGATCCATTTACATTTTCGTGTAAAACTCATATTTGGCGCCGTGGCGTGGCGCCACATTCGTTAAATTTGAATGTTTTCATTTTTAAAACCGCCATAATTTTTGAAATCCTGGGCGGATTTTCGCAAAAATTTCCAAAAATCATGAAAAAGAGTTCGACTTGCGTATACCATGAAGTTTTTCAAAATTTTGATTGTTTCAAATTTTTTCAAAATTTTGCGATTTTCTGAGAGACTGGGAGTTGGCGAAACTTTGTTTAAAATATCTCAAAAATAAAAATATTTCGTTTTTTATTCATTTCTTAAAATTTTGACGTTTGTGATCATTTTAAGCCCAAAATTTTGAAAATCCCACGGAAATTGCAAAAGTTATCGAGGTTCGAAATTGGTCGAAAATGGAGATTTTTAAGTTTGGCGCCACGCCACGGCGCCAAATATGAGTCTTACACGAAAATGTGAATGAATCCTTCATCTAGTGTCCTAGTCAAATCTAAATTACATAGTGGGTACCCTGGACACGACTATCACTTGAAAAGTACCCCTGTTCAGTCCATTTATGAGGCAAGAGTTAAAGGAGGGAGGAAAGCTTTTTTCGGGATCTACATGATTATCGCCACCTGGATGCTTTTTGTCGGCACGATTTTGACGAATTGATTCAAACGAGTCGCCTTGGACCAGCTTAATGGAAATTGACGGGATTCGAATCCTTATGCCATTTACACTATAAAGCTATTATAAAGTGTACCGTCGAATAATTACAAAATAAAGGAAATATTTGAAAATCTGGCTTGCCACATTGTAGAACAACTATTCATCTTTATTTTTGGTCATCACAATCAACGTCGTAGGTGGTACCGTCGACCCCTTGTTCACGCTTTTTTGAAAAAACATTGACATTGAGAGTATATGCGGCAGTATCTGTCGTCAGAGCTAGGGATCCCAATCCCGGACGATTTTATAAATTCCGGGAATCCCGATTCCCGTTTTTAGCCCTTAAAAATCCCGGGATTTCTCCCGAAATTGAAATATTAGCGTATAATATGAACTGGGTAAATTTTGGTTATACAAAGAGGTCTTTATGGACAAGACAACATGTGTACATATGCATGTACATATATGCGTACTTAATATGTACATATGTACATGCGGGTATGAAATACCTATGTACCTGTTAATAGATACACTCTTAGAAAAAAATAACGGTTTTGTATTAAACAGTGGTACCACCCAGGTATAGATTCGGTAATGAAATTATACTATGTGGTACTCATTTTATTACTAGGTGGTATTAAATTTTGTAGCATATGGTAATAATTTGTTTAATTAACCAAATCATTACCATGGTGGTAAAGTCACACATCAATACCATGTTTACTGATTTGCTTAAGAGTGTACATATGTGTTTTGGCATTCTATGCATATAGATTATTGAATAGGCTAGTTGACAAATAACATACTCTACGCTAAGCAAAGTTTTATTATATTGTCTATGGAACAATTTTAGTGTATTGTGGTAGCCCCATTTTTCGTTGTCCATCCTGAGGAGATGATTGGAAAAATATTCATCATTTCACTCCAGAAAACTTCAATAACTAGTCAAGCGTTTCGGCAGCATGATAGCCTGAATGTCTATACTGATGTTTATTAATTGGCCCAGAGTGCGAGCCAATCGTCCAAAACTACAATTTGACATAGAATTTGGCATTTGTGATATTTCTTGAGTGTGATAACTCTTGACTCATAGATCATATTTGAGTATTTCCTGTTAATCGGGGTTCAAATTGATCTCTAAATTTTGTATAAATTAAATGAATGTGTGACAATAAATGACTACCACTACTACTATTTAATGTAAACAACCTGGTTATAAAAGCATTTTAGCCCCAAATTCATATTCACGTATAATTTTGCCTACGATAATGTTTGTTCTTTGCTCCTTCAAGTTAGAGTCGGCTGACATCGAAAAGAGAAAACTACATTTTATTAGCTCACCCTGCGTAGCAGGAGAGCTGTTGAATTCCTCTTGTCCGTCCGTCCGTCCGTCTGTGTGTTAACGACTCTTTTGCATCAATTGATGCCAATTAAAGCGAGTTATTGGCATTTGTGACCGAATTATTAGCACCACTGATATCGAACAATCGGTGACTCAAAATGGTGCCAAACAATTGAGGGAACAAATGCAAAACGCACCAAAAGTGCGGAAGAACCGGTAGAAATAAGTACAATTTTTACTTCGAATTTGTCAAGATTTCATGTCAAAATTATGGTTGATTTTCTTATGTTCCTCCAGTGGTGCAAAATTATATCAGAATTATGTATATATTTTGTCCGCTTATTCTGCACCATTAATTCAAAATTATGCCATAATTGTGTATCTATTTTATTCGTCAATTCTGTACCATTGGTGCAAAATTATGTCAAATAATTCTCACAGGGTGAGCTACTTCTAACGTTACAACGGTTTATTAGCTCGCCCTGCGTAGCAGAGGAGCTATTGAATTCCTCTTGTCCGTCTGTCTGTCTGTCTGTCTGTCCGTCTGTCTGGCTGTCTGTCTGTTAACGATTTTTTTGCATCAATTGATGCTAATTAATTTGCCCCATGTGCAAATTTTAGCAAATTAGCAGCACCATTGGTCTCGAACAGTCGGTAACACAAAATGGTGCCAAACAATTCAGAACATAGACGGAAAACACACCAAACGTGCATAAGAACCGAAAAAAATAACTAGAATTTTTACTTCGAATTTGTAACGATTTTATGTCAAAATTATGGATGCATTTTCCTCGTTTATTTTCCACCATTGATGGAAAATTATATCACAATTATGTGTATCTTCTGTCCGCCCATTCTGCGCCATTAATGCAAAATTATGCCAAAATTGCGTATCTATTTTATCTGCCAATTCTGCACCAGTGGTGAAAAATTATACTGAAATCATTATTAGCTCACCCTGCGTAGCACCGGAGCTATTGAATTCCTCCTGTCCGTCTGTCTGTCTGTCCGTCTGTCTGTCTGTCTGTTAACGAGTTGTTTGCATCAATTGATGCTAATTAATTTGCCCCGGGTGCAAATTTTAGCAAATTAGTAGCACCATTGGTCTCGAACAGTCGGCAACACAAAATGGTGCCAAACAATTGGGAAAATAGATGCAAAACACACCAAACGTGCATATGAACCGAAAAAAATAACTAGAATTTTTACTTCGAATTTGTAACGATTTTATGTCAAAATTATGGATGCATTTTCCTCGTCTATTTTCGACCATTGATGGAAAATTATATCACAATTATGTGTATCTTCTGTCCGCCCATTCTGCGCCATTAATGCAAAATTATGCCAAAATTGCGTATCTATTTTATCTGCCAATTCTGCACCATTGGTGCAAAATTATGCTAAAATCATTATTACAGGGTGAGCTACTTCTAACGTTACAACGGTTTATTAATATTATAATCTAAATGTCCAATATCTGTGGAGGTTTCATTTCCTGCTTAATTAAATTCTGTGTAATTTAAATAATATGTATATTCAGATCTGTATTACAATACAAAGGAAAATTCATTAATTTTGTATTTTATAAAATCAAGCTTGTATTTTATTCATACAAATTTAATTCATCTGAAAATTCATTAAATTACATCATTTTCTGAAATTTAAATTTAAAACCTTTAAGAAATGCGTGAAATGGGTCCCCAATCAATGTACGTATGAATATAATTAGGTATAAACAAGAGGTTGTAGATCTAGCCTTTTGAACCTTTAGTATATTGTAGCTATACTTAAGTTACGTACTGTAGATAACAGCGTGTGTTCCTGAGTCTATTAGGCTATGAATATAATTCAGAGTAAAGAAAGAGGCCTAAAAAGGAGTCGAGCATTTTCATCTATTATTTAAACCCGTCTAAACAAAATGTATTTCCTTTTCAAGTAAGGCATCTCCCCTACATCAAAAACCCCCCAGTCCGGGGGCACTTCTAGATACAAAAACTCCAACGAATCTCTCTGTCTTTGAACGACCTTTTCCACCTGTCGAATCTCACACTCGTCAGAAAACCAATTAATCTCCAGTCTAACCAAACCCGCTTTTAAACCCCGCAACGCTTCCATCCCATCCCAATTAATTTTTCTAATCCGAACATCCCTCAACCTCGGATATGATTCCTTACTCGATACAATTTCCCGCAAATAATGCGCATTCATCGGGGCACTGTAAGACCTCAAATACAGCGCGGACACCCTCCTAGTTAGTTTTATCAAGGAACGCGTCAAATTTCCATACCTTTCCGATCTCCAATCCGACGAACCGGCCAGGCGATTCAACAACCTAACCAACAGCACGTTATTTATTGTCGGACAGTAAACACAACTCAGTCGGCGGATCGGTCCACAATTTTGTTCGAGAACTTTATCGAAATCGGACCTTAATTTGCAAAACATGACCGTTTCACCGGTATCGATGAGGTCCACGTGCCAATTGGGATGGGCGAAGGGTAACATTTCATGTCTATAGAGGAAAAATCTCGTCGACTTGGAAGGTTCGCGGTAGGCATAAAATTGGAACCGAATTTCGGACCGGGACTTCAGCATGGGAACGGCTTCACTTTCCCAGAAGGATGACACTAGGCGGCAATTCTTTAATGTTGAGGGGGCCAAGTGGGAAAAAATTTTGGAAAGGATCTAAAAAAAATTTGACAATTTTACAAGAAAACATTAATAGCTTAAATTGGAAATTATGGTAAAATCTAAAAAAAAATCTCTTCTAACCAACGTATTCTCTAGTGCGCTGTAGGATTCGGTTGAATCACTTGGGAAATATTCGGTTTTTGGTAGTGAATAATACTCACTTGGGTCGAACGTTGTCAGAATGCTTCTGGCCTGAAATCAGAGTGTGCAAGGGCAAAAAGGCATGCCGTGCCTAAAATGCCTTTTTGCCTATTAGGCACGTGAATTTTCGGCATGCCCGATTGCCCGAAATGCCTTTTTGG
Organism: Folsomia candida; assembly: GCF_002217175.1. NCBI lineage: Eukaryota > Metazoa > Arthropoda > Collembola > Entomobryomorpha > Isotomidae > Folsomia > Folsomia candida. Next base: position 8,867,481 of record NW_019091197.1, on the reverse strand, counting down.
TAAAATCGGGGCAATGGGATCATACGATCGTATGATATGTACATATTATCCTTGCATTTAGGCCTGTCACCTCATTTGCATAAATCTCACTATGCCCATTTTCGACGATACGGGCATTCCATGTTGAATAAACTCTATGTCTCTCGCGTATGCGTCAAAATATGCAAATGAGGTGACCGGCTATAATAATTCCACAGTAAGTTGTAATATTTTACAATTCATGGGTTTGTTGACATGTGAACAATTAAATTATGTCTTGTTGGCAAGAGCTAGATGATTGTCGACATCACTAAACAAATTATACACAACTTGTGGTATAGGCATATTCATAAATGCTTGTTATCATGAGTACATACGTCAATAATCATGTAAAGTATTTCTGGAGAAGTAAAAGTTTAGTAAAATTTTAGAAAACCGAAAAGTAAGCCAATTATATTGTTGTCCTGGTTTCTTGTAAATAGTAATATTTCAGGCAATGTCCAATAGAAATATACCGAAAAAGGCAAAAAGGCACCAAACGGGCAAAAAGGCACGAAAAAAGGCAATTGGGCATTGAAAAAGGCAAAACGGCAAAAAGGCATGAATGTTTTCCCAAAAAGGCGCCTCTTTGCTCACGCTGCCTGAAATCACGATTTTAGTCAATTTCAATGACATTGATTTCGGATGTTTTTGTGATAATGCTACCCATTTGTAAATCAAATGCACTCTGAATTAAGTAAATTTTAAGTACTTTACTTTACTTTACGTGTAACGAGTTAACGGTAGTCTGGATTTGGTATAGTTTGCTTAATTTAGAATGGAGAATGCATTTCTTTTCAAAACGGTGGCATTATTTTTAAGCGTGTACATTTGTACACATGCTAATGAATTTATTTTAGGAAATATAAATTCCACAGCAAATAAGCTAACTTGATTTGCCAATACTTTTGCAGACGTACAAAAAGTTATAAATACTTAGATATTGTGCGAACATTAAAAGAAGATGCTAATTCTTGGCTACTTGCTAGCCATCGTTCGGGATCAGGTGACCTCAAAATTAACATCAATTTTTCACCTTGCAAGTAGATCTCGATTAGTCGTGAACTTTACGGCACACCATCGCCCCCCGAGGTTACTGAGCGGGAATGATGGTTCTTGACATGTCGTCAAGAATTAGCCTCCTCTTTTAATGTTCGCATCATATTTTCATTCAAACTGTTCAATGTCTTGCACGCACCTGGAAGCTGAAAACGCACGTGTGTTGAAAATATCCTGGACTATTCTTACTCTGCAGATTTTTCTTTGAAAAAACTTTCCATTTTGGTTTCCACCAGGGTTGGTCGGCAGGTTTCAATCGGACACGTTCCGCGACGACGAAAATGTCCCCGAGTGAGATCCTCATTCCATCCGTGGTATCACAAACTTCGGTCTCGTTTAGGAATATTGCGTAGTTTTTGGCGTTCTGGAATTTTTGATGGCAAGTTTTTAATATTTTCCATGTTTTTATAATTAGTTGCGAAATAGTCTTGCAAAACAACATGGGAAAATTATTTTGCAAAGCTTCTATGTGTCAGATGCGGACCAAACATTGACGTGAATACACCCAATAAAGCTGCAAAAAAATTGTGCAAATAGTCCCTCTTTTCTTACGTACACTCATAAAACTCCGGAAACAAAGTATTACCGGCCAGAGTATCTATGTGAGTCTACTGCAATGATAAAAAATTTGTTCTTGACTGGTAGTTAATTTACTACCACACTAGTAATAAATCAAACCGCGAGATTTGAAAATATTACCAGTTTGATAACAAATTTTTTACCAGTTAATTAATTTATTACCGATGCGGTAGAGTCACATAGTTACTCTGGCCGGTAATACTTTGTTGCCGGAGTTTTAAGAGTATATGATTCTCACCAAATACTGGTAAGTTTTTGAAAATACGAGTTTTTGAAAACCCATGTTAACACGAAAATTTAAATATTTTTTTCATAAAAGATGTAACTAACCGACAACCGTTTAATCCTAAATTTACCACGGCGACAAAAAATGTGAAATTTTTTATTGCAAGTTTACAATATTTTGCATGTTATGAAATTTATTTGCGAAACAATGTTGCAAAACAATATTGTAAATTATTTCGCAAAAAATTCTATGTACGAAACATTGACGTGAGTACACCCAATACGTTTGAGAACAAATAGTGAAAATAATCCCTCTTTTCTTAAGTATGATTCTCACCAAATTCGAAAATACTGGTGAGCAAGTCTTTGAAAATACTAGTTTTTGAAAACCCATGTTAACACAAGAATTTATTTAGATATTTTTTTTTATAAAATATGTAACTAACCGACACCCGTTTAATCCGGAATTTCCCATGACGACAAAAGATTTGAAATCGGGCTCCTTCCCTCTCGTTTCCGAATGATCGGATCCTTAATAAAAATATGAATTCTTCTCCGTCCCCACAAGGTTGATACGAGTGGCCGAAAGTGTACTGTGCAAATTATTAAACACAATTAGTGAAAATATTTATGCACGGTCCCGTTAATAATTAATTCCCCTCCCCCGTTGCGCTTCGATGTAGGGGAGGACGCAGTATACGAATTGATTATTTGTCTTAAAATTATGATCCCAACCTAAAAAACGCAGCTGGATGTCCATTTTATTTTATAATTCTCGGAATTTTTGCGCATTCGTGGTCTGTGTTTTTTTCACAAAAGTGGTACGTGTCAGATTAAAGAGCAGCAGCTGGAGATAAATGTACTGCTATGTTGGCGAGAATACTGAGATACTAACACCCGGAACAGATTTCGGGTTGGTTGCGAAGTGATTCGGGGAAAGATTGTGGCGAAAGTTTGCAAAATATTTACATAGCGTGAAAACCGCATTTTTGCTGAATTTATGTATAAATGCGTATGCAGGTGGTCATACATACATATGTGTCCGCAAATTCACTTGTTGCTACCACTAGGTATAAAATTTGCGTATACGTGTCTATAAAAATTAAAACTTTAAAACTGAGCTATTACAAGGCAGTATTAAATACCGCTTTTGCAGAGTCATACATATATGAATATTATTGTATGTAATGCTGGATTTCTAAGAGTGTATGCATGCGCGAGAAACCTGGCAAGAATTAGGTGATCTCTACCACTGACTAGCCCAAGTATTATGTGCAACCAGCTCCACAACCAGGCAAAAGCATGTCCATCCTCACACCATAATTTAGTAAACTTTGATCCTTATGTAGCAATACTTTCCCCGGGTCCCTCAGCGGCAGCTAACCCGATATGTGTTCCGGGTATTAGCATCTCAGTGTCCAACATAAATAGCAGTCCGGTTTAGTAACTCCAGCTGCGCTTTAATCCGCAAGTATAACTTTTCTGCAAAAAAAAACAAAACACCAGGAATTATTTCCAAAATTCTGGCGAAGAACTAAATAAAATGGACATATGTAGAACTGGGTTTACTCGGTCGGGATCCTCCGTTTAAAACACGTGCACTTTACGTTGTTTCACATTATGTACACTCTAAACAAAATTTTAATGAATCATTACTGCGCGGAGTGCATATATGACTCTACCGCGATAGTAATGATTTGGTATTAAAACAATACTAGATGGTAAAAAAGTAACACAAATTAGTGTTAAAATTATTACCAAAAAGTGTTATTTTACTGCTAAATCTATACCAACATGGTGTAAATTTTTACTTCCGTCGCGGTAGAGTCATACATCTACTCCGCTTGTTTTTTTTATTACCAAGTTCCTAAGAGTGTAGTATTGACGGACTCTCGCTCATGGTATACATTGACTGTCACTCTATTTTTTAATTTAAAAATAAGTACCCGAAATGGACTCACAACCCGGCAAAAAAAATCGGAAAAATAATTTTTCGTCAAATTGCCCCACCCCCTCGCCCCCAGACGACCCTAAAGGACCCCAGCGCTGGGTCAGCTTTTTCTCGGCCCCCAAAACAGATAACTTGACCAAACTTGGCATGGGCCCCTCATTTAAGGTCGTTCTTAGTGACATGAAGTATGAACCTCCTGGGTCAAAATTTATAATTCCCTTGACCTGAAAATTTCGGTCCATTTTTTCCTTTTTTCTATATATTGTTCGTGTTTATGAAATGTTATCTATCTCACTTCAAAACCGTACAGAAACCACATATTCTGCTTCCAGTGCCGGTGGTCTGGACCTCCTAGCTCATATTTATTTGTACCAAAGATTTTAGGCCAGTTTTATTAACTGCTGTCAATTAGCGTATGAATTAAGGTTTAAACCAAGTGAATTAAATAATAAAATCAGACGTGGATGTTTAATTATTTATATATATGTTTATATATATGTTTATATATGTTTATATTTATATATATGTTTATACATATATTATGATTTTATTATTTAATTGACTCGGTTTAAACCTTTATGCATGCGCTAATTGACATCAGTGACCAGGAAATATGTTAACAACTAATAAGTTAATAGTGGTCAGTTGTGAATAAAAAAAATTAAAATCGGTTGAAAAATGTCAGAGTATTTGAGATTCAAAATTTATAAAGTGAACCAACATTTGCCTTAATTTGAATATACGGACCATAGTACTAATACCAATACTAGCGATAATTAATATTATTGAGATTAGGCAATGGCATACAGAAACAAATTGACGTTTAAATGAGCTTAACCATTTCCAAAGTTCGTAAATGACATTTTATTTAAGATTGTTCGTAACAAATGTAGAATATTATTTTTTATACTTCGTAAATATAATTATTCTCATATTAATGGAAACCCTGTCACTACAAAAAGTGACACCCACTTAAGTCTTGATCCCTTAACCAGGCAGAATTAATCCTTTGAGAATTCAATGCTTTTCGAATATTCTGTAAATTGCTCTGAGAAATCGTTGCCCCTCTGGAGAATATCCACAAGAACTCTGGAAATATACACATAGATCAAAATAAGTTCAAACTATTAAGTAAAACTAATTTTAAGAAACATACGGAAGTTCGAAATCCCAAAGTCATAACAGGTCCATTCTACCGCGTAGGAGGAATAATCCGTTGCTAACACGATGTAATTTATTGTAAGCGTTACTGAAAACCAGAAAATCAATTTGTATCAAAATTTGTCTAGCTTGGGTGCTCGTCCTGGGAAGTTGATCACTTGGTGTTTTGGTAACGGGATGGTGAAGAAATAGTCTTAGGAATTCTAACTTTTTGTATAATATTATGAACATATCTAACTACATATCCTGAAAATTTCATTGGTTTTCAATGGAAAACAAATTTCCTACACAATTTCAAAGTGAAGAACTCGCGAAAAGAGTTTTGCGTAAGTACCAGAATTTTTTTCTCAAAGTTGATGAGAATGCCTGACTACATTTCAATGAAGAAGGGTGTGGCCGTGCAAACATTGAGACATACATAAAAAAGTATGGCGAATCCGAAAATGCCAATCTGAAAAAAGCATCATGATCAGAAAACATCATTTCGGCCAAACGAAAATTAAAAACGATTGAATATTTTTTTAAAAAAGTATCCCTCCACGTCCTGGTGCGGCCGAGATATCTAAGATAAATACAAACTATTTATATCATATTAAGGCAGATATATTGGGGGTCAAAGAGTATGCAAAAAGCATACAGAAATTCAACATAGAATGGTAAACGCAACATTTCCCAATCTTCACAACAAAACTTGACCAACAAAATTGATCATTGCCGACGAGTCCTACGCCCATAAAAACACGATAGAAACCCCAGGAAGGCAATTTTCCAATGCCGAAAATCCTTCTCAAGTGAAGACAGAAGTAAAAATATAATCTTCTTTAAAATTTCTAAAGAAATATCGCGTTTAGTTACCATTGGATCATATGGGAATTTGATGTGAAAATACGAAAACTACCCGAGTTTCCCTCATCTTCGCCCGATCGAATGATTTTGAGCTCTATGCAAGAAGATACACTCCCAGTTTTAGGAAAAAGTTGATACTTTTTAAAAAATTCGGTTATCGTAGAAGAAAATTAGCAACAAAGTTGAAAATCCTTCCGGAAAAACACAAATGGCGGAGGTGAATAAAAAACTTAAATACGAGATGGACGATGGATTTAAATCTTATTTGCTGGCGGATATGAAATGCTAGATCTGTTTGTAATATTCTTCAAAAATTTGCGATTTTTAGAATCGTTTTATGACCACTTGTAGGCCAAAATACCAAGTGATCAACTTCCCAGGACGAGCACCCTATTTAAAAGTAAGATTGATGCACGGATATGTAATGCGTAAGTTATATACCTCCCGCCGGAGAATTAATTCCAATATTTGGCAAATTTCCTGAAAAGAGGTGATTATCCGACGTAAAAACGGCAGAGCCATCAGTACTAAAGAATTTTACAGTGCCAGGAACTGATATTATATTTCCGGTCCTGAAAATTAGAATTGTTGAATATTCTATTTTTTAATAACAAATTTTTTATCAAAAGTCTACTTACATTCGTTCCGTCATTCTTGTTACACCATCCCAAGTCCCATCCGCACGTGGTGGGTAATATTCTCCAAGTTGACAGGAGAAGAATAATTGCACGGTGGACGCATAGGTTTGATAGAGATACCAGGTTCCAGAATACTGGACCAATTGAGGACACATTTATTACTTTGACTTTTGAAATGAAAATTAGACATTATTCGTACCCTCGTAATATTGATGTTTGGCAGGGACGTTGGTGTTGGACAAGGGCCAGGGAAAAATAGTTGAGATTTCACATCAACGAAGAATACTAGGAAAATGTAAAGTAATTTTGCGTTTTTAAAAAAATACGTCATTTTATAGCGTATTCGTACAGTGGGAGAAATAGGCGAGTGAACTCTTAATTTAAAGAAATGAGCGGAACCCAATCCTCTCATGAACCAAGAATAAGATGCAATGACCCTAAAACTTTCTGAGAAAGGTCGACAGCATAGAAATTTACAATAGTCGAGTATAAATTTAGAAATCGCAGAAAAGCAGAATCCTATACACCCCTATTGCTCTACATTTACAATGGTCTGAATGTACAAGGTGTAATGAATTATCCAGTGTTGCTTAATTACTTGAGTATGTAATTAATTACTAATTACCATTTGGTACCCAATGAGAGCAAGTAATTAATTACTCAATTACTAATTACATCAGTCGGGTAATTAATTACAATTACAATTACTTGAGCAATTAGTAATTAATTACTCAATTACAAATTAATTACAATTTTTATTTAATCATGGAGGTAAACGTATTAAAGAATTGTAATTAACGATTAAAATTTAAATCAATTTATATTCATACAGTTCAAATTACTAAATTAGTAAAATATGCTACATTTTTGTAACAAAAAATGAATAATTGACCCTGGGAACCCAGTAAATAACAATCTTATGAAACTGGTATTAAATCATTACTGGGCGGAGTACATAAATACATGAAATATGACTCTACCGGCATGGTAGTAACTGCCATTACCGTTTAGTAACGTTATGGTAATGAAAAGTTTATCACTCAGAGACAAACTACTACTGGTCTGTTAGGAAATTAATAACAAATCAATTCTATAGTACGCATATATAACGACTATCGGATTTTTTACAATGAACAAAATTAAGCGGTAGTCTTATAGATCTCGCAAATTAAGATTTTACACAATAAGTATTAAAATTTTAATTTGTCGGGAGTAATTAATAACTTGGGTAATTAATTACTTTGAAACACCATTGAAGCAAAGTAATTAATTACTAATTACAATTACATTGCCACGAAGTAATTAAATTCAATTACGAATTACTTTCCGACTTTTTCTTGTAATTAACTAAGTAATTAATTACTTTTGTAATTAATTACTACAACACTGGAATTATCCCTGCAATGTTAAATATTCGGCTGAAATGAATTTTTCTAAGAATTTATTTTTTACAAGCAAAACAAGAGAATCAGTGTTGCGAAGGTTTTGGACGGGAAATATACAACTCTGAAGAGAATACTGTAAAGGAACTTGTTTCAAAATCCCTCAACAAAAAAAAACCTTAAATCAACCCCAAAACCCATCAAAGTTCGATAGAATCAGTAAAATTTTATACAATAGACTGAAAACCCGGTGGAATTAATAGGCCAAATCGTACAACTGAAATTGTCATCGGATCAAATTAAAGTTGTAACAATTATTTATTATCTTTCCTGTTTCACCGTAAATTTTACTCAAATCACACACGTTTTCTCGCTGAGTGATAAGCACATACAAAATTGTATCTGAGTCAGTACCTTTAGCTTACAGAATTACATCATCTGCATAGTATTTTATGAAAAATAAATTCAGCCAAGTTGTTAGCATTTAAACTGGAAAACACGCCCAAAAATGGCTGCTTCCCTGAGACGTGAAATAATACCATGTGGTAAAGAAATACAACAGTTTGATACAGCTTGGTATTGATTTTCACGATATTTATTTGGTACTCAATTACAACTCAACAAAGTACATACATATTTCAAAAGGTGGAAATAAAGGAAATTACAAAATTATAAAATGTCCTCACGGAATGCTGCAGATGAGTTGAGGTCACCGGATCCAAAACCGCATGTAATTTCAAAAAATAAATCGTGTAAACAATTCACAACTGGGGGACTTTTTCTACATATTAATTTAATTCGTCAATTTAAAATTTCCTTACCTAGTGCAAACTCGATGTGGCTGGCAAATTCGTTGGCAAATTCGATGATGTCGCTAAAAATAAATATTTTAAATTACATATATGTAAAAATATATCGTCAATATTTTAAGATTTTAATCAAGAAAAAATGCACTTAACTGATGATAAGGAAGTTCACAGCTTCCGGTCCCTCAAGAAATTCTTCGTCACAATTAAGAGTCGAGGAACTTAATCATAAAGATAAAAAAAACAATATTAATTTATAAACCGGAAGGCAAAAGAACGGCAAAATACATTTAGGCTTACCCGTTAATATGGAAGTGTCAAAATTTTCATCGGAATAAATTATTTATTCTCCCTCAAATAATTCCGCAAACTAACTTGAAGAACTTGTCCAAAAGAACGATTTCCAAACTGCAAGTGAGTAGTTTGCAAATCCCGCGTACGTGTTTATGCCGGACATGTCTGAGACTGGGTAAATGTGGTATAAAATCGGTCCAAATCGATATTGTTATTTTACCTCACTAGTATTACAAGTTAGTACCCTCAATGTAGAAACATGGGGTATTAATTTTCTGCAATATTTTAATACCACATTGTGACTTGTGAATAATACCAGCACACTGGTATTATTCACAAGTCACAGTTAATAATACCAGTGTGCTGGTATTGAAATCTTCTGAAGATCAATACCCAGTTTCTAAGAGTGATGCTGTATGAACCTAATTGTTAAACCTTAGTAGAGTTTCATATATTTGTACATGATTTGGTAATAACTTCTTATCGGATTGGTAAAAGTTTGAGGAGGTTGTTTTGTTGCTTTTATCGCATATTTATAGCCAAGTCTCAACTAGTGATTACAATCTAAAAATATTTAGCATTAGATTTCGCGGGAAATCTTGAAAACTCAATGTTAAAATATCTGAAACCACTAGTCTCACTTAACCAGCCCTTTTATAGAGTTGAGTTTATACATACAAAGACACCATTATCTTCGACACGAGTCAAAAGGTTAAGGCTATTACCAGAGCATGGTTATAAAATATGCAACGACTGAAATTATTATAGAAGTAGTATTTCTTACGTACGTCTGCTTCGTTAGGATACACGGAGAATAGTTCCAGGTTCAGCGATGTCACTTGCGTCCCTAGAGTTTTGATAATGTGTAAAAATTCCTCCGAGTCTGGTCCCCCACCCAGGAAGAATTCGGTACTCATGTGTCTCACTTTACCCCGGCACTGTTCAGCGAAATGTTTAAACTGCGGGAGAAACTGGGGAAATTGTTCATCGCGTTTCCAACATAACTCGATCCGTTTGTAGTAATTTGATCGGACGTGCATCACATTTAAATAACTTTTGCTACATTCAGCCGACAAGGTGACCATGACGCGGGCGCGGAGATGAATTCTGGCTGCATCTTCCCATCCTGAGTTGACCTGGGTGCACACGATCAGGTTGGTCGTTGGCAAAAAGGAGGTCACATTTCGTAAAATCTATCGTAAAAATTTGGCAATTTTGAAGAAAATTGCCACCAAGACAACTATTGAGTAAAAGTTACCCAATAAAAGTTAAAATTTATCCAACTTTGGAAGATCTTTGCTCAACCTTGAGTAAATTTTACCTTTGTTAGGATAGATTTTACTCAATAGTTGTGTTAGCGGCAATTTTACTTAACTTTATTTATTTATAGTGCGTAGTACGATAAATGTATTGAGCTTCAATGAACACTAGGAAAGTTGGCAATTATTGTTTAAATTCATTACCGTGAGAGAGACATTGCATTTTCGTGGTAGTGAATTTTAAATACTGGGAACAATAATTTTTACCGCTTTGTTGATGCCAGTACTAATAAGACTACCCTCTATAAAATTGGGTTAATATTATAACTCAAAATTAACGTATGTCACTCAACAGCCGTGATTACAAGTAAATTTGACGTCGACTGGTTATAAACTTTTACCAGTGGTGATAAATTTATAACCACGGCGGTAAAGTAATATACATACGTTTACTTTCTGGATTATGATCGCAGTCCGATTTTGTAGAATGCAAAGGTGATCTCGGTGAGACGGGAAAATTAAAACAAAAAATTATTTAGCGGGAAATTTATTTAGAAATTACAAACCTCAGGTAGGAGTGCGACCGTGTGGGTGTTTGTGACGGGTTGAATATCCATAATTTTTTCGCTATACGATTCATGGAAGAAGAAGAAAAAATTATGCATGTAAATATGTCACTAAAATGTTACTAACTTTAATAATGGAGGTCTGTCTCCTCGCGTAGATAATTCTGGCCACGCTAATATCAACCGGTCGCAAATTTAATTAGATAATCAATATGTGCCAATGTTCAGGTTGAACGAAGATGGACGCCTAGTGGTATCCAATACATAGGTGAGAAAACGCGCGATGGGGTCCTAGGTGAAATTGCATAAAACAATTTTACATGACACACATATTGCAGAATTTTTATTGCATAAGCAGCACTTCACGTACGAGGTGGAGCAATTATGCTAAGCAGCATTATGCAATCTTGCTGTTTACAGAAAAGGAAAGTATGCAAATTGGCATTAGGCAAAAAAGGTATTATGCAAAAAAAATTATGCAATTTCACCGGGGACGGGGAGATGGGAGTGCATTTTTCAAGGGTCATTAGGTTGGTGATCGAGTGGCACTATTAATTGAGAATAAGATAATTAAGCGTGATGGAATTTCTGCCCAACAAAACACGTGCCCACCTTATTCACACTGCGAGCGGGCTGAAATTGAGATAATACTCACCACTCGGAAATATTTCGAAAATCGAAAATTTTAGAGAAACCGCTGGCACATGGCTCTCTATTTCAGGTTGACTTTACTTGTTTACGATATTTATTTATACGTGGGTAGATACCCATGCTGCTGGGCAACTCTGTGGCTCATTCTGACATAAACTTGGTAGTATCGTACCCAAGCCCTTCTAAGGGATTCGTCCTTTAAGAATATGTCAAAAGGGTAAGATATCGAAAATTTGTGTATAGAAGATATTTTTCTACGAATTTTTTCTAAATTAAATATGCCAAAAAGTTTCAAAATTTGACCCCTGAATAAAATGTTAAGGGTGAAAAAAGCTTTATAGGAAAATTAATTTTCCATTAATGTTTTCTACGTTTTGGCAAAGTTTCAAATTATTTTTGTGATATCTCACCGACCCTTTTTTGCTGTAATCCCTCTACACATAGAACAACTATCCTTCGTGGTCTTCCATAGAGAGTCGCATTTTCCAGGGGGATTGGATCTTCTTATTTTTAAACAACACTGACAAGTTATGATTTTCTGATATCAAACCTACCCCACAAAAAATTACCAACCTCAAGGAATCTTTTCTTTGTGAGTCTTATTACTATTAAACTGATACAACTCATTAACATGTTTGGAACATCTCCAAACAATTTCTTTAGGTTAAATATGTAGATTACCTTGATATAAATGCGACTTGCTATGTATTTGTAACTTACAAATTGTAACTATGCAAAATTGTTGTCTCACTAATTACGCCAGATTTTATTTACTAAATATGTATGGGAAACCTAACGGGATAATTGATTACACGAGTGTATTTATTAGTTAATTCCATACCTTTTATATTTCGGGAAATTCTCGTTAGGACATCTGAAAATCCACCAGACGAGATAAAAAATTCGACGAAAGTAAACGTTTATTTTAACGAAACGGATTTAGTTGCTTGCTCGATTAGAGACGAATGGCTACTAACCAACAAATATTTAGTTTCTACATATATTTTGTTTTTAGGCTTCTGTGAATTCTGATTTGTGGAAGGGTAAGGAAAAGTCTAGTTTTAAAATAAAACACCTTTTTTTTAGAAAAGGTTGCTTCTTGTTGGAAAGCATAGGCCGTGAATAAAGTTTTGTTATTTAAATTTATGTAGCCTGACACATTGTATTTCAGCTTGTGTTTCTACACACAATTGGCATTGTGGTCACGCATGGGTCAAAATTCGGTTAAACTTGAGTATTCATATTACCCCTAAAAGATATAAAATTGTATGGTAGTGAATGCATCCACTTATTTAACATTATTTAAATAATGCTATTTGTGTAAATTATCCCAAAAGTAGACATATGAGAAACGATGAGATTGAGTTTATCAGACAAGCCAATCGGAAAAATGATTTATTTAATCAGAAATAATCTCTATTAATTACAAATGACAAGTTTTTTGAAATTTTATCACGTGCTTATTTTTATTTTTCATAAAATTTCGGCTGCTTTCCCATAATCTATGTCTACAAACGTGAGAAGACGTCCTCATCATGGCGACAAGGAGGATAATCACTGAAAATCCAAGCATAATTTAACGAACAGGAAAAAAAATTCAAAACCTTGGACACATCTATATTTTATATTTAAGCATTACACTTTTCACAGCGGAAAAAACTTATCTCGACCCCAATTAACTCACAAGTTTAGAGAAATGATCAAATCAAATTGTTGTTGAGATCTCAAAATACAATTTCTACTTGCATTTAGTATTGCGTCTAACTTGACTCAAATTAGTCACTCGTTCAGCAGGCCAGAGGGCATCAAAATGGCGTGGATAATTTGTCTCATTCAGTAGAATTGCTCCGGATCCGGACAAATATTTTGGCCCCAAGCTGGTGTTGCAAACGAATTGAAAATTATTTCTGATGTATGTATTTGTTGAGACAATCGTTAATTCGAAGGTCACATCATGAGTGTTGACCCCACTACCCCGGTGGGCATGCTGTTGATAAAATGAAATTTTAATTATTTACTTATCGTACTATTGAGCTGGATGAATGATAATTTCAAATTTTGAGCACCTCGGTTCCCCCAGTGACAACGAATTCACAGTCGTTCGTCCTCTTAAAATTTATGAGCCACTCGATAGTATCGGAACGAATGCCTTGCAAACTTGTACAATGCTTGTTATTTCTATTAGCATCATAGCAGTTGAGTTTAATTCCTGAAAAATAATACGCTTAATGAGAAACGTTTCTATGCGGTAGAGATTTACGAAAATTGTACCCCATTCTTTAAGCTTATTCACCGCGTCGTCATGCGATAAGAGGTCTCTGTTAGAGTAAAACAAGACTTAAAATAAGTAGACTTTTTTGCTGTTTAATGTTCTATTTATTTAAAAATTAAATTACCCCTGTCCAATGGTTAGGAGGAATACGAAAAAGAGGACAAATTTATGCTAAATGATGACAAAAAATACGTAGTCGTCGTTACGTATTTTTATGAAAGATATGTGAGAAAATTGGATGCACAGTTTTAGATATTCGGAATGGCTTAAGATTCACAAGTCGGAGTGCTTTTATACCCGTTTGGTTAATTTTTTTAAGGTGTGCGTAGTAAAGGCATGCATAGGCAAATTATGTATATCGTCGTACTAATTCCGAAAAGATATAAGTGCACGCTATGCTTAATTCCGAAACAACATAAGTGCACTCGATGCTTAATTCCGAAATGACATAAGTGCATAGTAAAAATTAGTTTTTACTGTGCACTTATGTCATTTCGGAATTAAGCATGGCGTGCACTTATGTTGTTTCGGAATTAAGCATCGAGTGCACTTACGTTGTTTAGGAATTTACCATTGAGTGCACTTATGTCTTTTCGGAATTAGTACGACGATATGGCATATCTACACTGCTGCAAAATTAAGAGGATTTTATTAGCAGGCATTTCCCACTTGTAGTGGACTTTGTTACGTACATGAAATGCCTCGGGTGGATGAGACGAGAAGACCAAATCACTCGTAAACCCATGACACATGGATAAAAAGAAACAAATCCACCTGTAATAGTTTTAGTCAATGACGCATTATTTTTTTCCCCTCTCGTCTAGCCGCCCTTTACCTGGAAAATCAATCATTGATCTTAACCTTGAATAAAATTCGTTTACATAACTTTTATAGTTACGAATATGTTTAATCGGGTCGTGGAAAGAGTTATTTGACAAGATATCATATCAATTGTGTAAATAGGATAGCTAGAAATTTCCAAGTATGACCTGAGTGGATGGAGATGGTGCAAAAAAAATGACAAAAAAGTTATGACTGAATTTGGGATTATGTATGTGCATTGAGCACGGAAATCCTACATGTATAAATAAATAGGCAAGATTATGTGGTCCATAAATACGTAATATGGATGGGCTCATGGTCTGCAGGCAATGCCAAGCATGCCGAAATCGTTCACAATGTAATCGAGAAACTTTCGCTGCAAAATATTCGCGGCGTCAATTTTTTTAATAAATGCATCATTTCTAACTGATTGTGACATTGTACGTGTGCTTTATGTGTAAATAATTAAAGTACGTGCAATGTTTGGTATTGTAATTAATAAAGTGCCATATTATTTGTATACGCCGAAACAATTTTAGGCCTTCTATTAAGTTGAGACTAATTAGGAAAGACTTAGATTTATTGTACTCAATTTCGTAAGCAGTCAGAAGTATCCTACAAATTCTTAAGGGAAGAAAGGGAGATTTGATGAATTTTGGCGACATGCTAAAAAATCAAAATATCACGACAAAATATAGTTTTGAAGAACTGGCGAAATATTTATATTCGTGAAGTTTTCACGAATATAAGTTTTCGCCGAAAAGTCTAAAATATTTTCTAAAATTGCAAACATTTTTTACATTTTTAATAACCACTAGTACTGGTAAGTAACCCTACAAAATTGGGGGGTCGGCGTGCTCGAAATGAAAAAGTCATAAATAAATAAACACCGTAGTATGATTATTGACCGACATGAAAATATTTCAAAAATTCCGTCTTGAACTACCAACTTTATATTTATTAGAGAATAACGCAGGACATAAAAATTCAAATGCATACAGATATTTGACTTTTATCGTACAGATATATGCATGATAAAAGTTGTCCAACCTCATACATCTCTAAAACGTTTGGTTTCGACTTGGCAAACGATATGAAAATGGGAGAAAATAAAATTGCGTATAATTCCATATATGGATTATTTACTGCATGAGTACAGCAAGGGTGAGAACTGGTCCATATCATTTCTTGGCTTGCATATTTACCGGAAGCTGCAGACCATGCGATGAACACTTAGTTAGTACATTATTTTAGTGCAGGATGATAAAAGCTTGTCTTCTTCATTTAAGCAAGCCTCCCCCGAGGTTTTTTTGGAAGTGGTTTATTCACACTGAATATTAAAAGAGTTACGATTAGTGCCCAGGATTTGGTTACTAAATTTCTTCTTTCTATGTACACATA
The DNA here is from genome assembly GCF_002217175.1 of Folsomia candida. Classification (NCBI taxonomy): domain Eukaryota; kingdom Metazoa; phylum Arthropoda; class Collembola; order Entomobryomorpha; family Isotomidae; genus Folsomia; species Folsomia candida. Next base: position 8,851,551 of record NW_019091197.1, on the reverse strand, counting down.
GAAACTAACTTAACTAATTATTTTAATATACATATTAAAATAATTAGTTACGTGCCTTGCAGAGATATAGCTATAATCGTTTAAGGGTGTGTAAACCAATTTGTAATGAATTGATCTCTATTGACACTTGCATACGGGACTAACAACAATAAAAACAACAAGTGCGTTCAAATCAAAACTATCAAGCTCTACTTATCAGTAGAGCTTGGACTCGAGCTGTACTGATTATTTTTTCATATTCACGTAGAACCTGATTGATTTCAGAGTTGAATTGAGTGCGAAAGTGGTCATGGATTATTTGTGACTCGTGTTCGAGGCGACCTTGGAATTTGGGAAGGACAGTGGACTCGCACGTTTTGTGAGTTTGAATGAGTTTTTCGATAGTGACATTTTTTAGATCGTTGCCCAAACCAAGGATCATAAGACTGTGGTATTCTTGGATTAAATTTTGGCATATGCAAAATCAATTTCCCTCATTGTAGCGGAATTTTGGCGTCGCACTGCTGTGTTTTCCGTGCTCATTAACTCTTTAATCTTGGTTTCAGCCTCTCTCTGAAATTCGGCATCTCTTCCTCCTACACTTTGGGCAACATTTAGCAAAAAGCTGTTCTCTGCAGAATTCAATATGTCATCCAAGTCTTGTTCGAGGAGGGTTTGTCGCGTTTTCTCTACCAAAATTGACTTATACTGTGCGAAGTGGGTATCCACGATTTGATTCAGAATGGCGTTCTTGGATGCCTCATTTGTGGCAAAACTTTCTTCAAATAAAGATTCTAAATTCGACAAAAGTATGGCACGATATGGTTGGACCAACACTAGATTTTTACGCCTGTTCCCTTCCGCCATGAACTCTGATAAAAAGTGTATGTTGATTATAACAAATTATTAGCGTACGACTCATCAGGAAAATCGTCAAGATCAATACATTTCTAATCGTTTCGTAGCTTTGAGAATTTATTCTTAAATTCTGGACGACGAATTTGCACTAGGTCTAATTTTTCCTAAGCTTTCTTAAACTTGCGACCTCTTCTTCAAACACTGTGAAATCTGGAGTGCATGTTTAAAGACAATTTGGGAACAACTTGCTTCAGAAACTTGCAGTCCAGAAGTTTTAAATAAATTTCCAGAGCCGAGAAACGATTACAAATTCGGTTATTTTGACGATGAGTAGAAACTACGTTAGAAATTATCCACATAAATATGCATACCTGTCACAGCTTCACTCCGAAACTTGTCGCAAGTCAGCTTGAATTCATGGCTTGGGATGTACTCGCATGATTTTTGTAACAATTCCAATTTCTCCTTGGCCTGGTTGCTGCATTTTGTAACGCACAAATGCAACCTGGCTTCCTCCATGGCTCGATAAAGCGACTTTGGTTGTGGGATCGTTTCCCACAACCGTCGTTTCCCACAACCGTTGAAAACTTGGATGTATTTTTCAAAATAAGTTGCCAGGCCGGGCCCGTCAATGATATTGTTCCCGATTTTGATTGGTTTTAGGTCATCGTATGAAATCAAATTGTCCACAAAGATGCGCAAGTTTTCACGAAATGCTTTACTAAGAGTATTCAAAGCTCCGGAAAAGTTATGCTCGTTTGCAGCCTCGCCCGGATTGGGCATGAGAAAGCAGGAAATATCTTCAAAACATGTGGTCAGCGTTTGCCTCACACTTTTAATTTCCGATGGCATGTTGGGAGTTACGGCCAGTTGCTCCTCTAGAAACTTGGAACCACCAAGCGGCCCGTAAGTGCAATGGTTAGGATAACCCCAGTCCCTACGATGGCCAATTTTATTGTATTTAATGAAATTTTCTGGTAATGAATAGATATTTTGTACTCGATAACTGAGGATTAGTACCTTACAATGTTGGTCTCGCAACACAAGTTCGCAGATTTTAAGCAACTAAACTAGTGTCAATAGATCATGAGTGTAATTAATATGAAATTTGTGAAGACGTGATCTGGCAGATCAGATCTGCCAATGGTCACGTTTGGCAGAGATATTAGCATCCAGAGAGGAGAAAACGCACAGTAAATTCGGAAAGTTTAAAATTCGTCGAGTTTAGAGCTCGTTTTTTCCTCTTCGACTGCAAATATGTATCTCCGTCAAACCTGCAAATTGCGATTGGCAAATTGCGATTAATTAAATTGACACTGATTGACACTAAAAACTCTGTGAGCTGAGAGACCTTCATTGTCAGACGTAAATTAGTATTAAATATTATTTTGAAAACAGTATTTTCTAGTCATTGATAGACATCTATCACTCGAAAGCACACATAAATATGTATAATACCGTATGAGAAAGATGAGTTTTTGAAAGACACTCGTCGCAGTGGGATCCTCTTCTAGATAAAGCATTCCAAATTCGACAAAATTGTGAAGTATTTTCAACGCGTCTTCCTGTATGTTGGAGAATAAGTTGTAGATCAGGCAGGAAGAGGTGAGGAGGCTGAGACCGACAATCATGACCCAGTCTCTTTTGTTCGGGAAGGCGCCAAATATTCCCTTGGTGTCCATCAGCATCACGGCAATTTTAGTACGGTCCGATTTCGTAATGATGAATGGTTTCGACCATAACCATAAACCCACAGTGTCAGGTTCACTGCCATTTCTGAAATGAAATCCGCTCAAGCTATTCATCTGGTCGAGATGGTCCCAGTAATCCGTTTGTCCTCGTGATAAACATTCCAGCACGTTTAGAATGACGGTGAGGAGGAATGATTTACCTCGACGAGATGCACCGGCGATGGAGATGAGGCAGATGGGGGTATTTCCTACCTGACGGAGGATCACCTCTAGATTATTTCTGTTCAGGATGAGTTGGGACCGTTGATTGCGAAAGCGTCTAAAGTTGACGATTTGGACAGGCTCCCCTCGGATGGTTGATGCAATAATTTTAGCATCGATCTGACTACGTTCGGAAGACATATCTATAAAAATAAATACTGATTCTTACAAGTATGTTTTCTTAGAAGGATATAGACAACGATTTGTAGCGATTCAAGCTGGAAGTAAGAACACACATTGAATAAGGGTTCTAAATATGGCAAAAATGGAAGGTATGGTAAAACCGGTTTTGGGTTTTGAAAATTTTCTTAAACCGGTCATCCGATAAACCCGTTTTCACTTTTTCAAAATCAAATTTCTTAAACAAAAACCAGGTCTAATTTACATTACAACAAATCCTTTTCAAGCTGTTAATGAGATTCGGAATGTTTTTATCGGAAATGCCGCACAAACATGAGTTCTAGAAAGAAACCGGGGTTTCCAGCCCTAGTTACTTGCGTTTAAGATCAAGCGGACAAAAAAATTTCCAGAGTGGATCACGAGTATAAACTGAGTCTGCATATACCAATTATGTCCAGAATTAAACTTTCCTTACTTCTGGTGTCGCCTGAGAAGCTGTAACATTTTATTAGAAGCCAATGAATTAGATGTTAATAAAATATAACTGGTGGGTGGGTTAGAAATCCTTACTTTGAATCCATTTCATTTAAGAAGGTCATGACCTGCTTTATATTCTGCAGCCTTTCTGTAACCCCTCGTTTAGTTAAATTTATGATTATTTGAGCACCGCCTGGAAAATTAGGATAATTAGGAACTAATTTTTCTTCCTTATCGTTCACGAGGCGATCAAAAAGGTTTTTTCTTTTGCGGGATGAAATCGGCTCGATAACCTCCCAGATCACGAGCCCCAGAGAATACAAGTCAACCTGAGAGCCATAGTTGTTCGTGAAGACTTCTGGCGCCATGTAGTCTTGTGTCCCCACCCCACTTGTTAAATTATTGGTTCTGCTGCTGACGGAATGAATGTTTCGACAATGCCCAAAATCGCCAATTTTTACCGGAAGTACGAATCCAGCCTTAGAGAACATAACATTTTCTGGTTTAAAGTCTCGGTGAATAATTTGTTTGTCGTGCAAATAGTCCAAACCAGAAACAAGATTCTGTACGATCGTAAGTTGAACTCTATTAAGACTTCGGCTATTATTCGAATCAGGAGAATTTAGCCACTTTCGTAAGTTCTCGCCGCATAGTTCCATTTGGATTTGAATTACAGAAATTTCTCCTTCCCGCTTTGCTTTGCCGAGAAATGTATCTTTTAGTGCTTTTTGTTCCTCGTTTTGTAATATTGAATCCGGGAATATGTTTTCCAGTTCGAGCATGGAAAATTTACGGTCAATAACCGAAAACACTTTCACAATGTTGCGATGTGCTAGTGTACGGGAAATGGCACACTCGCGAGAAATATTTGCTAGCTGCTTGGAATCATTAGGATCGGTGGATGGGAATAAAAACTTTACTGCGGTGGCAGTCGAAAATGAATCCAAGGCTTTTATGACTATGCCGAACGAGCCGTTACCCAGGCAGGTTTCGTAAATCAAGGGTGACTCAAAAGTAGACTGTTTAGATGAAGAGGCCATTTTACGATTCAGGACAACTGGAGAAATTAATTTGAAAATTACGGAGGTGAGTAATTTTATTCTGTCAGCAAAGTTAACTGCGCAATTTTATTTATTGTCGGTTTGTTGCCTACGTGGCAAGTACATATACCAGATAAATCTAACCGTCCTGCCAACGTTATAAACAGGGCAACAAGTAAACCCCAGAGATAAGATAGTGAATAATCTAAAGTGGGAAGCAAACTCACAATCAACTCATTGAACAATTATTTCTGCAAGTGTTAGATATACGTATATGCAAATGCAATCATATTTACCTGGGCCGATAAATTTATTCGTACAAATAAATTCCATCACGGAATTTCCATGTGTATCAAGAAACACGATATTTTAAGAATTTACTTACTTATTGAAATTTTTGGCATAAAATGAAATATATATGCGTACAAAAATAAATATGTGCCCATGGGTGAATACAAGTAATTACTTTCGCACAAAAAGAAGCACTCGTCATATTTATTCCCGTCATATTTCATAACAAGTAACCACAATTATTTAAAAACATGAACTGTAAAAACTGTAAAAACTTGAAGCTTTATTTTCCTTTGACTAAATTCATTCTGGATCGGTATCAGAAAAACCGTGTAATATAAAAAATTATTTAACACAAAAATAAATAAGTCCAGGCTTAACATATGCTACATTTTTACTACGAAGTAAGAAAATATACGCAATATGTATTTACATACGTACATATGTATATAAATTAGTGATTGCGTATTGTTCTTGTCTACTAAATTAAATTTCACGTACTAGAGATTTCAAATATTACTTGTTTCACTGATTTCGGATTTCACTGATTTTCCGACCCTGATGAAATCCAAAACTCATCAAGCAATCTGAAAGTTATAACGCTGATAAAATAAATACCAACGTTGCATGTTTTTGACGTCCAAACTTTATCACCAATTTTTACAACATAAATGCTAATATCCAGATACCAACAAGCAAAAATTTTTCTTACATACCAAAAGTCATAGAATTACTTACTAGTGAAAAACTATAACAATTTGCGAGAGATAATTAACACGACAATTTCTGAAATTCTGATGTACGAAATGTCACAAGTTAAATTCTATGCCGTCCATTGCACTATGGGCCAGGATCACTAAATTGTGGCCATTAAGGCACTATCTCGAATTGATAAAAGACGTATGCCATCGTGTTCTACATAACCAACTTGTTATCCATGCAAAATATAAAGGTCATCGTTAAAGTCATTAAAGAGAAAAAAATTGACAAACTTTTCGTAATACATTACGGATATAGGGCTCGGACATCTTCTAACTGATCCGCCCCGATCCACCCCTATCTGAGCCACTACTTGTACTATTCGGTATCTAATAGTGTCGGGAATATATTCTGCTGCGACCATCAAGCAGAATTTGAACTAGGCCATCCCCAGTTGGATGACTTTAAAATAATTAGTTCGCAGCGCGAGGAGGAATTTCTTCGCTAGGACTTTTCATTTCGTTATTTTTAGCACCTTGTGAGGAACTGCTAGTTTATATTAACCGATATTTGATGAAATTGTCAAACAAAAATTATTCCATACAAATACAAAGACTCCTTCACGGTTTGATTTCCCAAACACTAAGTTTCCACAATGCACACAAAGCTTGGCAAAATGCTCGTCGGTTCGATTTGGCTGATTTTTTTGATATGTTGCAGCCCTGATGGTCCTGAACAATGTTCAAGTTACCCTCAAACCGAAATTCGACCTGCATGACCTTGTTTTAACCCGTCAAAGGTCACCAGGTCAAGTCTCACGTAGCCCCATAAATGCAGGTTACCCCATAAATTGGAAAGGTCTCGGCGGGAGGATTCAGAATATATATACTTTGTGGGGTCTGGGACCACCCCCTGATGATTTAGAGACCGACGAATATTATTGAGTTTTGGTTTTGCAGGTATTTAGCCGTTAACACAGCAGTAGATTGGGAGCTAACATAGCAATTATCGACAAAAACTCAATAACATTCATGGGTCTCTAAATCATCAGGGGGTGGTCCCAGACCTCACAAAGTATATATATTCTGAATCCTCCCGCCGAGACCTTTCCAATTTATGGGGTAACCTGAGACTTGACCTCACTTCAGGCTTAATTGTATTTTTGGCCACAATTTAGGGATCCTGGCCCATAGTGCATTGGCATATGAGCTTTCATCCTAAATTTAGAAGACCAAATTTCGGCCTGACAAAAATTACATCATTCGTACGCTTGCATCCCTTTGTACATATTTACATATACATATGTATGAGAACTTGCGTAACACCAGCTTTAAATATTTGAGCAAACAAACAGTAAGTTTTGTAATAGAAAATTCCATGACTGGATAGCATGAAGATCCACCAAATCCATCGAGCAGTAAATAAGAGCCATTAAATTAATCAAAATGACAACCTCATCTCGCGAGAATGTTGTCCCCTCAACAATTCCAGTTTATTTTTTATAACCTTGGCCCCATGATAAGAAATGTTGAACCATTAGCAAAGTCGGAATATCCTACTTGCGTTACCACAGATGGATGGTTATGCTCACACAAAACGGATAAACGTGATACATATCTTTACGTATTTACTTATTTGCACCGTGCAAATTTGGCGATTCTATGTACATCGTCACCAGTTCTATGTGTGCATAGATTCATATTTGCATAATTATTATATTATTCGGTACATCCGTCCATTCTTAGCATTTTATAGTTTTGCGAAATATTTTAAAAGTACATAAGTATGTATGTAGCTATTTGTGGATGTACATATGTAGATATGTGCGGTGCATAAATCCCTGTTATTACTACGCAGCAACGACATACAATTTACTCATTGGAACGTTTTTAAATATACGTAACTCGAAATTAGTTTTCCGAAGGATAACCGTGGTTCAAGATAAGTTGTGGGTCCGCTTCTCATACGTATATTTGCGTGTGATTCAGCATGTGTGGGGTAGATCCGTAAGTTCGAAGGCGTGGGGGAAGATGAGAATGAAATTTACAATCTAACCATGTACTTATTTACACATGTAAATATGTCAATATCTAATCAATGTATTAGCTTACCTAACATATTGTTCATGAATTGCTGCTTTCTGGGAGGTAAAGTTCACCGGATAAGTATTTTATTAGAGTTTGAAAATTTTTTCATCACTGTAAATATTCCTCGGTAATAAATATTTCCTCCTCTTAAATATCAACTCGATTCAAATACATCAATACATACGTTAGACATTATCGGACAGAAACCGGTCATCCATTACACAGGTATGTCGGGGTTTCGGTTTTTTTTGCAAGCAACAAATTTTTGGAGCAAACTACAAATAACTCCACTAATGCAAAATGCAATTAATGCAAACAACATCAAACGTGGTGGTGGAAAAATTAATTTAATGCATTCAATACATGCCATAAACCCTCATATTTTATCAGATTTTCTAATTTTAGTGTTGAAATAAATAAATAATAATTTTAATTATTCCGAACAATTTTGTCCTTGACAATGGACGAGACAATTTATCTTAAAATAATTAATGCCACCCTATTCAAAATGAAATACGCTTTGCCGTGAAAGTTTTAACAAATTCTGTGTAAATTTTGGCAAATAAAAAGTTTGCAAAAAAATGTGGAACGCTTCACGATTTTGCGTGTCATCCTTGCGCAGGGGCCATGCTAATCTTCTCTGTATCGTTCCAATTTTAGTATATGTCCCCCCGAAGGAGGACAAAGTGAGTTTGACGGATTTTCATATTTATAATAACACTCTTTCACCTCTTCAGTTCCCCCAACCTTATCTTATTTCACATGCAATTTTCACCATTTCCGTACAAACTAACCCATTCAAGTTCAGAAATTTGTATTAATCAAGTCATTATGAGACTAATTATGCATTAAAAGTATCCAAAATTAATAGGGTAAGGGTGAAAATTGGTAATGCGATTGGGATTATTGGATGCAATGAGCAATCAGGGTGACCAAAAACATGCCCCATGTATTTCCAGGTTAGGCGAGTTGTGAGTTTTGGACAGCAGTGCACGGATTTTTCTGGGTGCAGGTTTTCCTGTTGTCCAAATTCTCCTCCCACGTGGGAGCACTCATGGAGCACGTGGAGAGGACAAATGGTCGTTTGCAATAAGTAAAATCCAATTTCTGGGTAACTTGCACCCATGTTATAATTTAACTATGGCGTAAGTTACCAAGGAGTGAAATATAAATCCACCTCTATTTATGTATAAGGGGTTGGATGCTGGTGACGTAGAGTGTGAATATCTTTCCTGTTTTTCATACGTCACGTGATCTGGGGAGAAGGAAGATGCCTCTTTTTCAAACACTAAAACTGCTCCTAAAATAGTAATCTTGATAAGTCTAATTAAATACGATAAGCATGAAAATTTTGGAAAATAACTCATTTACAGTTTACCTACGAATTATTATTTGTGCTATGCTAAAAAATACTGCCTATTTTAAAATATTTTCTCAGGATGCAAAGTAATACATGATGCTTTAAAAACTTGTTGCATGAAGCAGAATCATAAACAAGGCGAACTACAATGTAATTACGATAACTTATCGTCGATAAGTATGCAATTTTAGAGATTGATGAAAAGTAAATTGAAGTTTATGCATATGCGAATTGTTATTTGTGCTTTTTTTAAAAAAAATACTGCCCATTTATACATTTTTGCAGCCTATTATGTACATAAAAGCGATACACGATGCTGCAAAGCAAATGCTAACATGTTCCATGAAACATCATGAAGTTGATGGAACTTCCATCCATGAAATTGCATGTAATAGACATTTATGCACTACTTTTCCTATGTACATATTAATTTGCCCATTTTGTCTTTAAAACATAGAGTGTTATCATTCTTATGAAATCTGAGTATGCATAACTGGATATAATACGGTCCGCCAGCCACTGATGCAGTTTTTTTTAGATAATTGCATGTTGACTAATATTGATTGATTTGATACATAAGTTAATGTGGGTAAATATCCAACCCCTTGTAGTCTTGTAATTCTCAATTAAAAAAGTCCAAAATTCGGAACAACTTGTCCGAATAGTCTGCCACATTGTGCAAATAATTCATAATTACAAGCGCTATAATTAGGACCATGACTGCGATACATGGAAATATCCAGTACAACCAGATTGGGAGGGTCGCATAGAATATCAAACTTAGAAAGATACTCAGAATACCATTCGCCAATCCTAAACCTTGCACAATAAGACAAACAAAGCCAATAAATGATTCTATGCTAAGTAGCACGATTTGCACTTGACGATACTGCGATTCTACCGGATTCCCGCTCATTCTGCCGACCATGACGCTGAAAGGGCTGGCATTCTGTTGAAGTAGAAGATCCAGCGAGCTTGGCAACATTTGAAACGTGCTGATAGAAATGATGACAATGAAGGCGAGAAATCTGCACAGCTCGGCTGGTGCGGTGCAGATTAAATAGAATCGGAAGAGGTGGGCGTAAAGTGAATTGATGTTAAGCATGGATAAAATATGGTAGTATGGATCCAAATGGAAGAAAATGGCGGACAGGGAGATGAAGAAGGGATACGTGGAAAACGCCCAGACAAACAAGGTCATCGTTATCCAGAGATAGTTTCGTTGAGGGGAACACGAGTCGCGATGGTCGTGACCTAAACATTGTAGAAATATTAAATTTATAATCAAATTTATCACAGTTATAGTCGATGATTGGTAACGTGAACGTGAAAACCCGTAAGTTAATTAAAGTCATTTGCAAACTTTTATAAATAAAACGAAGGCTCAATTTGAGAACTTCAAAAATTGTATGATAAATATTATCGTTAATTATTTTCTTAGAAATATGTCGTTGTAAATTTTTTTTTAAATTTTGAACTTTCCGGATTTTAAAATCTTACCAAGCCCTTCGTGAATTTACGGATTTTACAAAGTTCCCAAAGCCTGCGTGAATTGGCTGGTTATGTTTATCATTAATGTGTTTGATGGTCACCTTGATTCTGTAAGTTTGCTTCCATTCTCCTCAACGTATTCCAACCCATCACGAAGTCCTTGCCGTACAAAACGATCCCCACATTTATCGCAAATCCAGCCGTAGCTGTGGAAAGCTGTACCACAAACAAGAATATGTACGCGAGTGGGAGTGGTTTATAAAAATTGAACATTTGCGACAAAAATATGACCCCAACTCCACCCGCAGTGCAGCCTCCCAGACCAATAAAGGTGTGCAAGCACCATAAGTAATACTTGAATCTATGAGTCCGATACTCGAACCTTTTCTTCTTTGGGTGCCATTTGATCGGCGGCGACGTGAAATGCTGCATCCATCGAGAATACTCTTTGAAAGTGAGGAACATCGCGGTTTGATCCATTCTTCAAATTTTTCTCGCTACGAAGTTATGAACCGTTGAGTTTGAAGAGGAATTTACCTATAAATTGGGTTAAGTTTTGGGCGAAAAACCAAATCAACGTTTTCTTTATTTGTCAATATTTCAAATCCAACGCGCAATGTAGAATAAGTCGAAAAAATTAGGGATGCCCCGGGTAGTGTGTCTACCTGGTACCCGGCTACTCGGTACCCGGCTACTCGGTACCCGGCTTGAAATATGCGCCGGGTACCCGGTACCCGGCCGAGTACTCGCCGATATTTAAACAATAATAAACCGTTGTAACGTTAGAAGTAGCTCACCCTGTAATCCAAATTTTGACAATATTTAGCACCAATGGTGCCGCATATGCGGATACAATTGATAGCCAATTTTTGCATAATTTTGCATTAATGGTGCAGAATAAGCGGACAAAAGATGAACATAATCTATATTATAATTTCGAAAAATCCGTCCCGTGAAATTTTCCGTGACATTCCTGCAATCTGATTGGCTGTTGGCATTCCAGGTGACCCAATCAGAGCACTGATACGGTTTCTCAAAATGGTTCTTATTATGGTTCATATTATGATTCTTATTATGGTTCTTATTATGGTTCTTATTATGGTTCCCATTATGGTTCTTATTATGGTTCTTATTATGGTTCTTATTCTGGTTCTTGTTCTGGTTCCTATTCTGGTTCTTATTCTGGTTCTTATTATGGTTCTTATTATGGTTCTTATTATGGTTCTTATTATGGTTATCATTATTATGGTTCCTATTATTCCTTAGCAACGTTAAAAAAATTCCTTAGCAACGTTAAAAAAATTCGTTAGGAACGTAAAAAAAATCCTTAGCAACGTCAAAAAAATTCCTTAGCAACGTAAAAAAAATCCTTAGCAACGTTAAAAAAATTCCTTAGCAACTTTTAAAAAAATCGCTAGCAACGTAAAGAAATTCCTTAGCAACGTCAAAAAAATTCTCTACCAAAAAATTCCCTAGCAACGTTAAAAAAATTTAATATTGTTGTGACCACATTATTCAATTATTTGTGCTCTTATTTAACGCCGTAATCATAATTTTCGTTGAGTCCAGTCAACTGGATAATGCTCTAATTTGATTTTGTTACATTACTGTTAAACAAAATGTAGCCCGTCTTTAAGACGGGCTTATAGGCTAGTTTGCGATAAGTGTGAAATAAGGTCTGGCTAAAAACTGGTACCAAGCAGGGGGAACTGATGCGATTTACACGCATAATACGCGTCAATATTTACTTCACAAAAGCAGGTAAGTTAAAGAAAGATGGATTTCGCAGGAAAATGTGTTCTTTCTTCGCAACAGGTGAAAGTGAAGGCATATCCTGCGTAGCTCGGTCGGATTCGGGATGTTCAAAATTATTGATTTCCTGTTTGTGAGATTTCAACTTACAACTCACAGATTTGTACGAAACTAGCGTCAATCGATCACAAACTTAATTAGTGTGAAATTTACAAATTAATCCGCCAATGCGTAGGTTTGGCGGAGTGGAAATATGGTTTGTCTGCTAATTGGCCGGACTTTTGTAAATTTAATTAATTCGTGGAGGATGGAGGAGATTGTTTTTAATCTGACTTATCAAACGTATTTTTGTACTCGCACCCAACCTGGGTCTGCATGTGACCGTTGAAAACCTTTCTGATCATGACATGATTGACGGTGGTCTAGGTTTGATGAAAAACGAAAACATGCGTTACAGAACACAAAATCGATGTTGCGAGTGGAAGCCATGGGTTGTCAACCCATTCTAGAAGTACTTGCTTTTCGCAGGGACAGGTCTTACACAACGAGAAAATTTTGTTTACATTGTAAAATTGAAACTCACTTCAAAATTACAATTGAAATATTTCTCCGGGCACCCGAAATAAAAACTTGTCTAAATAGTGAATTATGGAAATGGATAATTCAACCAGCCCGTAAATTAATTAAATAAATCACGTCGCGTCTCAAGATGTGATGATAATTTTAATGCTGACATGAAATACAGGCCATTACATGTAAATATTTAATCTATGCCTCATCTCATTAAGAATTTAAGATTTCGTGCAGCCTTGTCAATACTTTATAACGAGAAATTGATAAACAAAACAAACAAAGGTTTCGATTTGAAAATTCGTTGCAAGAGGATGCACGAACGCTCATAAAACCCTACTACCCATATTTCTAAACATTATTTAATGAAATATATTTCAAATTTAGTGAAAATTTAATAAAATGTACGTCCGAAATTTCGTGGAATATTACCACCCCAATGTCACTCAGCATTAATGTATCAACAAATATTGATTTAATCAATGATTTTCCCTGGCTAAAAACGAAATTGAAGATATCCGTTGACTACGCAGACAACGATACGTGTGCCTTTGGAAAACTTAATCTATATAAATACCTTAGTGAAATATTTTTTTAAAGGGTGCTTGCCACGTCATGGAAAATTAACCCCTTTTTTAAATTTATTTTCAAAAACCTTCATTCAAAAACTTATTTCCCAAAATGAGCAAAGTTTTTCTTTTCAGCGAACATCACCATATAAAGCTAGCTAACAGGATGTGCACCATTTTCGTAAAACTGGTCAAGAAATCTAGTGAAGTAAGTAATGTTTCTAAAACCAAAGAAAGGCTGGTATTGGCCTTCACCATTCCGCAAGTATTCGTAATTACTGGAAAGCTATGGTCGATGACAACCGTGATGGTCAACTTTATCGAAATCGTGATTAGCGGTGCATTATATAATTAGTGTAGACATTATCACATTTGTCTTACGATTCCATATCTCATCATATTACGTGCGAGTGCAACTACTGAACTACATATTATCCTCGTCAGGTATGAAATTTATCAAATATGTATGTAAATAGTGGATTTTTGTTTCATTCTTGTCCTTCTATGCATCGATAAATTCTTTGAATGATGCCAAATCGAAGAATTTCCTCACCTATTTGGCATATTTCTTTGACATGATCGAACTTGGTTACTTCAGAGTATCCATCCTACACGGAATCCTTGTGTTGGTTGTCCCTTGTCAGCCCGGACTGTCAAGTTCCATCCTATGCTTGGACAAGAACCTGCAAATCAACGTCGTTTGGAAACCAGTTATTGCAAAATTAGAATGCCTCATCTACATGCAAATCCCTTCTGGGATGGGATACTATATCGTCATCGTTCTCCTGACGGGCGTAACCTTTCTTTGGATTGAATGTGAAACCTTTATAACAAGATAACAGAAGAAAACTGATGACCTAATTGGATACAGGAAGGTACATGTTTTAGAAAAAGTGTTGAATTTTTGCACACGAGATAAGATATTTTTCATGACGGCCCTCCTAGTGCAGCTTCGAAGGTGTATGGGATGAGTCTATGGTGGATAACGGAATGTAAAGGGGATAATAGGAAGAATTATGGACCGTGCCCGTTTAAGTATATGCGAGCGGACGTGAAAGCGCGCGGTGTACGTGCCCAAACCCGCGGTTATTTCTGGCCTTCCAGGAAATCTGACTGTGCAAAATCACAATGTACAAACATGCATTTTGTTTGTGAACAAAGTATTTCTGCGTCGGGTACCTACTTTGCAAAAGGCTGCTTTGTGCAAAGTGAGAGTTACTGCAGCAGTGTATCGAGAGAGTTGCATCGCTACTCCTCGTACTCTACCAAGCACAAACCCCCAACCCTGCATATGCATATCTACATACGTGAGAGTTTGACTTTAATGCAAACTCTCCCTTTCCTCCACATAATATTTATGTACATACCTATGTATGTTTCAAAACAATAACCCATTATGTAACTATGGAATCGAAGTGAATCATGTAATAAAATTTTTGTAGTAAATTTTAACAATTTTTGAAGAATGAAAAGCTTCATTTAGAGGTCAGGTCTGAGCAATGTTTTGAACTACGTGTTCATTTATGATATCGTAAAAAATAGAACGCGTCCAGTAACAAAGATGCTGGCACACATTAAAATTGGTAAAACGTGACTGGAAATTAAATCGGAGCACAAGTCTTTGTGTTAAAAGTCGGTTTATTCCTCGGAGGGTTTCGGGTCCATATAATTAAATAAATGCTTCTCGTTGTAATTATGTGATGTCCCTGAAATACATAATTTGTTGTTAAGTTTACAAAGTTGGACGCAAAATAAGGTAGATTTTACTGCAGAATATGTAGTGCATGTGTTAGAGCGGCATACCCGAGAAATTTGTCTACCTGAAAAAGGTTATTTTTCAATAGGGGACTTGCATCGATGATGGTCGTATTTTTCCATTATTAAGTAGCGCAAGCTACTTAATGCAATCGTATAGTTAGTCTGTCCGTCTGTCTGTCTGTCCGTCCGTCAACACTAAAACTCGAGAACGCATCAAGATAATCAAAATCGGTTTGCGGCATCATACACATGACCCCAGGGGGAGGATCCCGTAAACTTTTGGACCACACCCCCTCGGCGCCAGGGGGTCTGGTCCCAGTGTGATTAGGGCAAAATGACATTTATAGCGCAAATTAATCTATGGATGAAATCCAGTTAAATTAAGTGTATCTAAGGAGGACAACACGCCAAGGTGATAATGACAGATCCTGATGCCCTTTGCATATGTAGTAGTACCCGGTGAGAGAACAAAAAGTGTGCAGGGGTTTGATGCCGTGGCCCCATTTGCGCCCGCCACACCCACTCAAAGGTGCGAAAAACACGAGAATACCGTTTTGGCTCATTGAATAATTCACTAAAAATCCAATTTTGCTCGGATTTTCAAAAAAATTACATATTCTTGACCTAGATAGTTGCTTTATCATATCCAATATCAAACTCAACTTTTTTGAAATATTGATTTTTTCGAAGGCACACCCCTGGTCAGGAAATTTTAGAAAATAGTGAAAAATTCCGAAAAGTTGATTTTGATATTGGATATGATACAGTAACTCTCTGGGTTCAAGAATATATAATTTTTTTTTAATCCGAGCAAAATTGGATTTTTGGCGAAGGTTTTAGTGCGGCTAGTTTAGCATGGGGCGATCCTTGAAAGGGGTGTGGCGGGCGCAAATGGGGCCATGGCATCAAACCCTTTGACACTTTTTGTTCTATCACCTGGTACTACCACATATGCAAAGGGCATCAGGATCTGTCATTATCACCTTGGCGTGGTCTCCTCCTCAGTCTGCTTGTTTTGGCAGCTAAGCACCCTCAGACAGTCTCAACCAAAAAACAACCCTTTTCAGGTCAACATTGAAACCAACGGGTCCTAAATTCTTAGCAAGTTTTAAATCCATTTAACTCGGGGACCCTTTTCCTCACATTTCTAAGAATCAAATTTTTCCACTCCATCGGAATGAACAAACTTTCCAATGTGAACTTCACATGAACCCGTCAAAAACTCTGTCAGTCCTTCTCTCCCACTACGACGATTGTCACCAGCTAATTGCCCGTACACGCTCATCTACACTACTTGGACTCTTTTGTGCAATTGGACCTGTAAAAATAAATAAAGAATTCAGAAATAGTTGACAATGGCTATTTTCAACAAACACGCTATCCTAAATCTCTACGCATTTGTTAACTTGGAAAGCAATTTTAAAGTTTTAAAATGCATCAAACAGAGAGTGGTCAGGAAATAATGCAACCGTTTCTTGTTTATTTACGAGGGAAGAACTTAATTTTTCCTAAAAATTTACTACAGTACAGGGACAATATATTCATCCATTTATTCAAGCGAGTTTAGGATCAATTAAGCAAAACATGAATAATACACGCTAAAAAAATTGAGGAAATTTTACTCTGAAATTGCCACTAACAAAACAATTGAGTAAAAATTACCCAATAAAAGTTAAACTTTATCCAAGTTAGAAAGATTTTTGGTTAAATTTTACTCACTACTTGTGTTAGTGATAATTTCACCCAACTTTATTAACAATGTGAATAAATAGTTGTAAATAAATATTTCATAAATTAATAGCGACTACTTGTTTGCAATTTTGAAATGGAGCTAAAAACTTTTTGAAAGCAAGAAATAACTTTTAACCTTTAACATAATATTTTTTTTAGTATTTTCTACCCACAAAAATTTGGGTCGACTCTGCGAACCATCCCGAGTCGATTGGTGCAGCGGAAGACTTCATAATTTTAAGCCAAACCGACCCAGACGCCGCCGGGAAGAAATTAGTTCTGGACATGGCCCCCACTTTGACCGTGCTCTATGCCCTCTCATTATTTCTCCATTGTTCGGGAATATTTTCAATTTTGGCAACCACCGCGGGTGAGGCGAGGTGGAGGGCGAGGTTTATAAAAGTGACGAATTTTTTCTCTACCCTGCTCTACTGCGGAATAATCTTGGTCATATTGTACAACTTGTGTCCAACAAAGCCCCACTCGGAAGGTTCTGCTACCCCGAAATTAGGAAATATAGGGTTATCCCTATTTACATATTTATATTGTGGAATTGTCCCATATGCAATGGTTTCATGGAACGTGGGATTGCTCAAACGGCTTGAAAATAAAATTCGAGAAAAACAAGAGTCGAATGAAAATATGAAAGTAAATTCGACCCAGGAATTGCTCAAGGTAAAGTTTGAGGATAATCGCGTGGCGAAATAAGTCTCATGATCTTCGATATTCACGTGTATGTAAAATGGACTTGATAAAAATCTTTAATTGGAAGTTTAACTTGTTATATTTTATGGTAGGTAGGTATGAATGTGTGTAATTTTCGATTATTGAGTAATTTTTGATTATTTTCGATAAGTATTCCTTTTAAATTCTGGATAACATACTGTTAAACAAAAATACAACAAATTCTGTAGAGGAATAAAGGATATGTTCGCATGAAGACGATATGTACGAATATAAACAATATAAAAAAGTCGTTAGAGATGCCACAACTATTTCATGTGTTTAGCCCTCTACTCCTTTTAGTTTAGTCGAGACATGAAGCGCAGTGTTTCGGGTGTAACAAGTTACCACCTGCAAGAAATAACTGCAAGAAAGTGGTTTGTTGCAGTTATTTTCACCCGCAAGTAATTCAAGGCGCAAGAAACTACCTCCCGCCACTATTGTTCATATTACATGGTGCTAGATGGCGTGCGTTTCTTTGCACTTTTTCCGTTTTTTTTTCACCTTGCAGTTTCTTGCTTAGTAGGGCTTCCCATGAGATGAGATGAGACGGGCCATCTCATCTCATCTCGAATGCTTATCGAGACAGCCAAACCGAGCTGAGATGAGACGACAGTTGTCTCATCTCATCTCGGTCTCATCTCGACTCATCTCAAATCTCACCGAGATATCTCGATAACCATAAGACATAGCAAATAAAAATACTATAGTCTTTTTTAACCTATAGGTTAACATTTACTTAATGCCATTAAGCTAAATTTAGAGGTAAGGTTAGAGGTAGAAACCAAACTGATTTATGAAAATGTGTCAAACGTAAACATCTTCGATGCCAATTAAGTTAGGTTATATTAATTTTAAACTTGGCGGAAAGTTTATGGCGAAAATTCAAAATAGTTAATAATGACCAATGCTATATTTTGTTTGGGCACTATTAAAGTGACAAGCTTTGAACGATATTCCATCGTAACGTGAGGGGTTTTCAGGAAGACCCCCCGAGATTGACATTCATCGATATAAATACGTTACAA
The DNA here is from genome assembly GCF_002217175.1 of Folsomia candida. NCBI lineage: Eukaryota > Metazoa > Arthropoda > Collembola > Entomobryomorpha > Isotomidae > Folsomia > Folsomia candida. The sequence goes on along the minus strand of NW_019091197.1, from coordinate 8,833,066 downwards.
TAAACCGCATATCACACGTTCAAATTGTTCACGAGGGACTCGGAACGGGTCAAACTACATAAATATAAATATAAATATTTATAACGATCAAACATAAGTTGGGTTTGCCCAGCAATACATTTTCCAGTACGTAGTGAGATAGAAATAGTAAAATTTGCCCGGAAGTTAAAAACTTTGAAAGATATAAACTCTTAAACCCTACCTACTCGTAAATTCGGCGTGTGTCGTGAAATCTCGGCGAGACCGAGATGAGACGAGATGAGTCGAGATGAGATGAAGGCCGTCTCATCTCATCTCACGTCTCGTCTCAGTTTAACCGAGACGAAATATTCCGTCCCATCTCGTCTCATATCTCGTCTCACCTCAAATCTCATGAGAAGTCTCATCTCATGGGAAGCCCTATTGCTTAGGGTTTATCCGGGTCTCTGGACCGTATCACCCCGGAACAACACGAAAAATGTCAACACGGACCCATTTGAACACGATTTTTTCAACACGGACCCATTATAACACGGCTCCGTCTCAACACGACCCCGTCTCACCACAGCCCCATCTTAACACGTTTTTCTCACTCATCCTTAGTATGTTGTGCATGCTCCCTCAGTATCTACGGGTCCCCTTAATTAATAACTTTAATTCATGCCCGCACCTACCTGACCGTTAATTTTTCCAATCCATTCATACGCGTCATTAAAATGAAAATTTTCGTTAGGTCCCCACATTTTCCTAATATTAACTTGCTATTTAACTTAGCGCATATTTTACCAATCCATTCATACGCGTCATTAAAATAAAAATTTTCCTTAGGTCCCCACATTTTCCTAATATTAACTTGCTATTTAACTTAGCGTATATTTTACCAATCCATTCATACGCGTCATTAAAATGAAAATTTTCCTTAGGTCCCCACATTTTCCTAATATTAACTTGCTATTTAACTTAGCGCATATTTTACCAATCCATTCATACGCGTCATTAAAATGAAAATTTTCCTTAGGTCCCCACATTTTCCTAATATTAACTTGCTATTTAACTTAGCGCATATTTTACCAATCCATTCATACGCGTCATTAAAATAAAATTTTTCGTTAGGTCCCCACATTTTCCTAATATTAACTTGCCATTTAACTTAGCGTATATTTCCCATTCGATCAAAATATGGGGGACCTAATGAGTAACCTGGTTATGCGTGTTAAATAAAGTAAACTTCTATTCATCTGGACCTGTATTTATTGCCGTGAAATACTTACACTCAAGATCTAAACAAGTTTTAAATTCTGCGCGATGGATCTTACGTACGAAACAATATGTCTGTTTGGATAATCCAATACAACTAAAAGTAGGTCTGTAGTTTTTCGTTTAGCAGCCTGTACTTTAACCTAGATGGTTGTGGTTGGCCCCCTGCTTCTAGCCGCACACACTCCCTTGTTGACGAGTCCTCTTCAATTATAAGATGCTGTATAAACTTCCACAAAGTGGGATGGCTAGCCGAAATCATTGATGCAAAACGGCGATGCCACCCTTCCAAGTTGTTATTCGTGCGGTGTTTTCCTCCCATCGTGGCGTCATAGGTATTCCATAATTCTGGAGGGAAGGTTGCTCCATTGGCTACCCACGTGCGGCTGACGTATTGCAACAACTCCTCCATTTCTCCCCCGATCTGAAACTCCGGAAAAGTTGTTGAAAAGTTGTTTTAGGGCGTCAAATGCGTTCCTAACATCGGCCAAGGGAACAAATGCAAGGGCGGGCAAGTGCTTTATGGTCAATTCAAAACTATCGTCGGAGCGGTACCTGCGTCATAGAGCAAACCCAATCATATCTAGAGGCGGAAAACAATCGGGTCCCCGGAATTAATTACGGGGTCAAACTCGGTTACTACAATAGATTGGGTCCCCGGAATTAATTACGGGGTGAAACACGGTTGCATGAACATACCTCTCAGAAATCGTTCGCAGAGATTGAACCTTTCTCCATAGACATTGTTGGAAATGGAAATAGCAACCGCGAATTTGACTGTTGGGCAGTACGTCTCTAATTGCATTAATAGCAGCAGCTTCGAAGTCCACCATAACCGATCCCGGTCGAATGGTCGGGATCGGTTATCATACGCTAAGTTAAATAGCAAGTTAATATTAGGAAAATGTGGGGACCTAACGAAAAATTTTATTTTAATGACGCGTATGAATGGATTGGTAAAATTAACGGTCAGGTATATGCGACATATATGTAAGTTACTAAATACCCGGTGGGTAACCTAATTTTACTCGAAGGGGAAATCTACCCATGGGTAATCTGTTAATCATTAGGTCCCCTTATTTTACTCGAAGGGGAAATCTACCCATGGGTAATCTGTTAATCATTAGGTCCCCCTTATTTTACTCGAAGGGGACATTTCCCGGTAGGTAATATGCCAATAGATCGTCTCGCGGGTAAAAGACGCTGTCACATTATCTTCATTGTACGTTTCGAGGCCCTGAAAAGGGCCGTTGGGTTTCCAGCCTACTTGCCCACTTATTTCCTCTTCGATGGCCTGCCCGGCCACCTTGAGGAAAAGTGGGTCTTATGGTGGGCATCGTACTTGTCCTTCCGGCCGAACTCCTTACTGCATATACTGCAGCGAAAGGTTTCGTGGCCGGTCAAAGCACGATGGTAGGATCTTACATGCTTAGATCTGGCCGAGGTACTCCTAAAGAGCCTCGGACAGAAATAGCATTTTACCTTGGAACCCATTCTGAACTGATTCGGAGGGAATACTGCTTTAATTGTGCAGTGCCCGGTGTCACCGTAGAAACTATCGGGGCCAAACCGTGTTTTATTTTGCAATAGTTTTATGTACCTATTTTTTAATTATATAAATAAAACAAGAGAGGAATAATTGAGAACGATTTTATCTTTCATTTTGTGCATTTAGTTTTTCTAAAATTACATTGGTTTGCTATAATTTTATGGTAACAAAAAATTTTATGTTATGCTAAAAATTCTGGGGACCCAATACTTATTAATTTGGTAAGGTAATATTATGGGGACCTGCTTAGATTATGAGATCGTTTGGAATCTTGGGTGCATTCATGCACCACAATTGCTACAGTGTTGAAATGGTGTCGTGTCATAATGGTATCGTGTTATAATGGGGCTGTGATGAGACGGGACCGTGTTATAATGGGGCTGTGTTCAAAAAATCGTGTTCAAACGGCTCGTGTTATAACGGGGTGGAATCCTCTGGACAGCCTATCCCTTACAATACATGCTAAAGCCACTTTTGAAATTAGCCTGATTTTTTCTTATAGAAAATCGAAAAATAAGACATTTTTGTTCTTTCATATTTTTTCGAAAAAGTGATCCCGTGACTGGTTAAAAACATTGAAATATTGCATTTTTACATGCATGTATGTATATGTAAACCCGGATAAACCCTCGACTGTGTGAGCACATGGGTTGCATGGGTCCAAGTCAACTTGAACAAAATCGGTGGATTTTTGCCTAATTGGCCAAGTTTTGAACTAAAAATTTCTTGTATTTTGAGTGATACATTTTGCAAAAGAATCTGGAAGGAAAAAGCCTGCCACTCGAATAATTCATTTACTATGTAGTAGTGAGTGAATTCTTCGTAAAATTTTACATGTGGGGATGATCTATAACAAGTCGGACATATAAGTAAGTAAAATCAAAATATTAATTGTCACGACTTATGTAAATTTTGTCAGATATTTCGCTTGCATTTAATCAATTATTGTATAATCTAGGTAAATACGAAAGGTTGTGTATGAAATTTGTGTAGATACGTAATAGAATTAAAAAAAATATACTTGTTGGCAAACTATCTACCCTTTATAAATTAATTTGAAACGTGATTACTCAAAATACTAACTGCATAGATGCCCGTCAATCACGAAAATTGAGAGTGCTAACAATTAATGGATACTTGTTGAAATGAGATTTACCCCCAGATAATTCATTTTTTACTCCTAAATATACGTAACAGGGATCATCTTATTAAATATAAGATGGAAATGTCTGTCCACAACGGAAGTGAAAAATACGGAAGTGACAAATAAAACAGTCACAATTGACCCGGTGAGCTTGGAGGGTTCAAAATCTCTAAATTTGTCCCTCACAACTGGAATTCTGCCTAAATATCTCTGTCTCACCTTATTCTATCTCGATTCTACCTAAGGTTCCCGTATTTATTAGAAATTTCATATATTTCGGTGCCGTCGAATTTCTTTCGCTTTCCCAAATCAAATAGGATGCATGTTGGTTAATAATTTCTTTACCTTAATAAAATGGGCGACGGGATGGGTAATTTTTTGAAAGAAATGCCAACTCTGTGTCTATGGCATGACCAGACTCTCCAATATGAACGGTTTTATCACAATTCACCACATTCGCTTCTACCTGCCCGCGGTATTTAATTCCTGTATTGTTCCCTTCGCTAAAATTGAAATCTCTCAGATAGCACCGGGTTGAATAAATTTATCACCTTACTAATTTCAACCTCCACACGAGTACATGTGACTGACGGATTCGTTCGTATGTGTACATACATTACTGACAAATATTTACTTATTAGGAACTAAAATCTATAATACAATTTCGGTTAAAAGTAATATTACAAAGACGATTGAAAAATTGAAAAAAAACTGTGAAAACTATACTATTTCAAAAGGTTCATAAATGTAGTTGTACGAATAAATTTTAAATAAGCAATCGGCCCGAATTTCATGTCGACCAATGGTACCAGTGTTGGTACAAAGCATAAGAAAAGTTATTTAAACCGGACAGTAAATATTAAAGGAAACGAGTATAAAAAAATATAAATAAATAAAATAAAATTTCAAATCATGTTTAAATATAACGAACCAATTTATACATTTACAAATTTACTAGGTGCCAATGTTTTTAAAAAAATCTCGACCATTAAATAACACTGAAAATTGTGCAGACATACATAATTCAGGTAAAAAATACTGGGCCAAATTTATCTAGTTGGACAATTCATTTCCTTTTATTGCAAAATGACGAATGACTTCTCGCTTCCCCTTTTGATTTGCATCTTTTGCCACAATTCGGGCATTCGAAACACTGAAAAAATATCAAAATATCCAATAAGTTCGACACGGAATAAAAGACGCTTACAATGCGATGGTGTGAAGTGCAACTCTCAGACTTGGTTCAAATTTTGGAAATAAGCAGTCCAGGTCAAAAAAATGATCGTTTCTTCCGGCAGTTTGTGCGATGGTTGGGATTTGTCAAAATATTTGAGGTCAAAGTTGAAAAAATGGGCGAGTTTTTTCAGGCGGAGAAAGAAAACTCCACTTCCATTCTCTTCCGCTCGCATCAATTTTACTCAGGCTTCCCACTCACACAAAAACATTCATACGCAGTGATGTGAAATAAAATATAACCAGAATAAAATATTAATTACGGCTTAAATAAGAAATAATACATCTCGTACATGTTGAATTTAATTAATTAACATTCTCTTCCTCCCGCATTAATTTTGACTCCGAAAAGTGATACACTTCATCAACTATAAATATAGTTTAGTATAAGAAAACATTAATTATTCATAGCACATGTGACCATATGATTATTGTCATAAAAGTCCTCAAAACAATAAGATAAACAGCACCAGCTACATCTAATGAATGAGGCATTACCACAATTCAGGATGCAACTAAAATTTCTGTCTCTAAAGCAAACTTCGCTTACATTTTGAAACTCGGGTTTTTCGGCATCACCGCACAACCCGCTCGAATACCAACAATACCGAATCATTGAGACAAATATAGGAGCACTTAAAATATAATGAGCTAATGAATGCAATTTTAAAATACCGTTACGCAAGTTTAAAGGTGAGGTTTTCCCTTTTTCTTGTAAAGCTTTATGGAAGTAAAATTTTTTCACGCGGAATTTAAATTGACGATGAAAATAGGTGTCCAATGGTTGGCACAGATCCGTACAGCTTTCCGGAATAAATTTTACATTAAAGTCAAATGTTTCTTGCTCTTCATATCTGTCTTCGTAAAGTTGCATATTAGTTTGTCCCGTCCAATTATCCAATAAATATAGTACTTGATTGTACTCCGCACAGGGGGTGATAATTTCATCGAGAAAATCTTCAACTAATTTTTTACTCAACTTCCCGGATTTGCTTGCAACTACAACAATATTTGGTGCATGAAAAAGGTTTTTTTGCACATTTGGGCCAAATGATCCGCCAGGTTCCTATTCATTCCATTTATTAATTACTACAAAATTTTTGGTAGGAAATTGTATATTAAATACACATATGTAATTACCTGTAAGCAAATAAATACTTTAGGTAAGATTGATCCATCATACCCGATTGTATACTGCACGGTATCCGAATGTGTGGCTTTATTTTTCGGGGAGAAAGCTGTTCCAAAAGTAGACCTTTCCCCTTTCCAAGTCAAAGTTCGATTCGAGATCATTTCGTACTTAAACCCTGTCTGGTCTATATTCCATACATTTGATGGTTCGTAAGCTGAAATAATTTGCCTTATTTCGTCACGAAATTTAGTGGTGTTTTCTAAAATATTTTGCACGTTCTTATAGTGCATTCGTTTGACTAATTTTTGAATTTTTCTGGAAGATATTTTGTTTCTTCTTTTGAAAATTGTTATCCAAGTATCACAGGCTTTGAAATTGAAATCTGGATATACTCTAGCCTTGAGTAAAGCCCATCTTCGGATGTCATTCGTTTGAATTGGTAAAAACATCTCCCTAGATTCCCTAAATTCTTGCATCACATACTCTTCAATGTCTCTCATGATTATAAACTTTGTTCCACCTAACGCAAATAGAGTAAAAATTTAGAGAATTTTTAGAGTGAAAAATCTGTATTTGCATTTTATACGAATATAATAAAGTTACCCTGCGCAATTTGCTTTCTCCATCGGTTTATGTAACTTCTATGCTTGACCTTCCTAAATTTGGTCTTAAAGCTCGAATATTTCCATTTTTTATTTGAATCGAACGCATTTATTGCATTAACCTTGTAATCCATAGGAATCTCGTCTTGCACAATATCATTTCCATGCTCGTCTGCATATTGTTCAGAACTTTGAATTCTGCTTTCATCTATTTTGAATTATTTGCATCGGATTAATACCATAATAAAAAATAATAGTAAGCCCAAAGTTATGCTTCCACACTACCTTCGGTAAATTCTTCCTCTTCAACAAATACATAGTCGTGAACAATTTCAGACAATTTATCCAATAAAATTTCGGCAATTTCAAATTCCTCCTCCCACGGGTCTTTTTCTTCGTTTTCAACTGAATTGGATATCAAAATTATCAAAGCTTTGGAAATGGAAAGTAAGTTAAGTTTTTCCATGTTTATTTGCCGTTGAGGAATTTATAAATTAATGTTTTAAATAATAAAAATAAACAAAACTCTCACTTATTCGAGGTTATACATCTGAGAAATTTCAATTTAAATTTGAAAAACTGAAATTGTAAGTTGTTTCAAATTTGTTAAAAGTAAATTTTGTAAGTAGTTGGGCATGAATGGATGACGGCTCAGTAGCGTACCAACAACGGTGTTAAAAAATGATAAAATGAAAATATGTAGAAATATTTTCATGGTAAAATGAAAATAGTTGGAAAATGTATGAAGAGACGCAAGCTTGACGTGAATACGCCCAATCGGAAAGTGACAGGTGGCCCACTTTGACCCTGTGGAATTCTGTAGTAACTCATGATATCCAAAATCGGTGAAAGGCGGTTCTAGGGCTAACAAGTCTACGTATTGTTACCCAGCCACACCCACTCTCGGATGTTGCTTTCCATCGAAAAACTTGTCAAGAAGATGGCAAAAACGGCTGTTTGGGTACATTTGCCAACTGCAATATTTTCATTTTTTAACGGAACTAAGCAGCCCCAGATAAATATGAATTTTTTCCGTTTTTACTAGTTTAAGGTAATTTTCAATGATTTCGCAACAATTTTGCGCGATTTTTTAAAATTTGAAATTTCAATACCAAAATAAGTCCAGAAATATGAAATTTTTTATGGAATTTCAAAAAACGCTCGAAAACTATTGTAGACAAAAAATTTAGTAAACTTTTGGCGAAAACCGTTTTAAAAAATATTGACCCGCCTTTGCGCCAAAAATCGCAGACTGTGCGATTTTTCCACCTTTGACCTCCTCCCACTCCTCGAGGGGGAATAGTCGAAATGCAAACATGGTATCGTTTATTATAAATGGATATTAATGAAACTGGATGTTGATACATAAGTGATTCATCACAATTGATCAAGTCCAGGTAATCTAAATGTTGACGCACTCATTGAGCAGTTCGTTTACGATGTAAATATGTAATAAATATGTCAATATGTGCCTCATTTTGCATAACACGAACGAAGATAATATACACCAAGTGTCAATTGCTCTGTTGTGAAGGATAAAAATGAATAATTTATCAAGTATTCTAACTAATCGATGGCAAGCCCAGTGAGTCAATTTTTTACTGATCAGGTGACGAGGGCACAATTTTTTGTTTTTTTTTTGGCCGGATGCCGTCATAATTCTTGAATTTAGAGGTAAATTTAATATATAGTAAAAAAAGTAACACAAATTAGTGTTAAAATTATTACCAAAAAGTGTTACTTTATTACTAGATCTATACCAACATGGTGTAAATTTTTACTTCCGTCACGGTAGAGCCATATATCTACTCCGCTTGTTTTTTTTATTACCAGGTTGCTAAGAGTGTATCTCACAGCAGTATAAATACTTGTGCTCAACAAGATAACAATGTCTGACAGGGTTAAAAATCTTGTTATACTAATAATGTTCATTCAATGAGGTGGAAATAAATATATTTTGGATAAATGTGGAAGATAAGGTGGGACAATGACCCTTTCCTAAAATGACTTCAAACTCGACATTGATATTGGAAATGGGAAACAATGACCCATTTTCATGTCAGGGTTTCTGCTGTTAAATAAAACCGGCACGAAATTAGGCATAAAACTGTTTTTTGACGTTTAATAACACCCACCAAAAATCCCGAAAAGTGCACGAAAGTGAATGAAAATTAAGAAAAAAATCATTTTAGTCCAAATAATACTTCAATTTTTGTTAATATTTGATTCGCTCAGAAACTTTTGTGCTATTTTATGCTGTTTTCATGGTTTTGCTACCATTTCTAGAAATTGAAGACTAATTTCGGGAATTTTAGGTATAAATAGGTTTCATTCAGAACCTTAATTATTTTAAAAGTGGTGCTGGAAGGTATAAAATCGCAGCAGTTTTGGATGGCTGAATCATAAATACTTCAATTTCTTGAAAATATGACTAAATTTCATAAATAAACTAAATTGCATACATTAAGTTTCATTAATTTCTTAAATTTCATTTCATATATTTTTACGGATTTTTACGGTGCATTAATTCACTCTGCATGCATACAAATAATTTTGTTCGCATTGAAAGAAACCCTTGGAAAAAACCTCTATTTTTAGGCTTTTATTTTTACCGCATGGGTAAATTCCACTTGAACCCTTTTACAGAGAGGAAACCCAAAACGGAATATTCATTTCTTCATTTCTTAATTATTAGACATTTGTTAATTTAGAACTCACAAAACTTTTCTGCTAAGCTATTTTTCAACCCTTTTCGGACAACACGAAACTTTTTGGTCTGATTTTTCTGCCTGGAACATTTACCTGGTCAGTGCACCTACTGAGTTGGTTCTGTTAAAAAGATAGGTTGCAAAAACCTAATGAAAACAGGGAAGAAAGCAAATAACCTGCCGCATTTTCTTTCATCCGTAATTCCCACTAATGTAAGAGATTTTCAAATTTCGAATAACAATTAATAACAATTAATTTTGCATTTCACCTGACTTATTACTCTTTTTTGTATTTTCTAAAAGTTAGAAATCCACAATGATGTCAACTATGACGAGAAATCTGGACATTGAAACTTCCACGTTTCCCCCATTATTTCCGGAGGTTCGAATTATACTTTTTTACAATTACTACATACCACTAAAAAAGGTAGGTTAAAAAGAAGTATTTGCAGATCATCGAAAGAATCATGTCCTTTCTCCCAACCGTGGATCTTCTCACCTGCTCCACGGTCAATGCCACGTGGGAGGGCGAAGCTCGAAAACATGTCCGCGTCAGGATCTCCATTAGACTAACTGGATACGCCGGATATCCCAAATTTGAAGAGTACGTCACACTAATGAGCGTCCGAGGTAATTATCACGAACGGCTCCACACATGCTACAGATATTTCGAGGAATTTCAACAGTTTCTATCTAAACTTGACAAATTAGCTTCAAATTCTCGAGGAAAAATCAAGCATTTATTTCTCCCCTTCATTATGCAGGGGGGTCCTGAGTTTCGCCGCTTTTTCGAAATTTTACACCTATTCGGGCATAATTTATCCGCTCTAGAATTAAGTCTGTGTCATCATTATCATTACACTGATACTCTGGTAACCACCACTATTGCCGATATGTCGCCTTTCTTAACAGGCTTAAGTAGCCGACCTCCTCTGCCATCGATTACTAAATTGTCGATATGTTCATGGAGTGTTGCAAAGAACGCGACTGGGTTAACTGTTGCAAAACTTGGTCCACTTTTCCCCAACGTTTCCACTCTCGAGTATTTTGACCCCGACAGGAACGCCATTGAGATGCAGCTTATTGCAAACCCGTTTCCTCGACTAAGCGCGTTAAGAATTATGGATATAGAGTATACAGCTCCTTAGGAAGATATTGGCCACTTAATACCCACCTTCCGGCCGGTCTGGTCAATTACCAAATTTGAGTTTAACGTCACACACGACGCAGGACGTTTTGGTATAAGTTTGCTCCGAACATTTGCCCCCACATTGGAACACGTATGTATCAATAAGATGCATATTCGACTGATATCCGACTACAAGTCTGTCTTTATTCCAGTCATGCCGAGATTAAGGGGTTTTAGGATAGCTATATATGGAGCAAGTGAATCTACGGGTTGCAAGTATATGCTCCCACAACTGCAGTTTAAAACTGAAAATGTAGCCAAGTGTGTGAAGATTGTTTACGCAAAGCAATTCCCAGTTTTGCACGGGATCAGGGTAGGGCTTTATGAAAAAGTCAGAACACAAGAAGACAGGGAAACGCATTTTGAAACCATTGCCAATTTTCTGTATGGGTCGTTCCTCTCAGGAGAAAATGGCGATGTTTGTGAGACCCTGGGCGAGATTGATGTTCCAATTCCAACCGGAGATAGGTTCAAGTTGCGTGGCGAGAGGGTCTGGTCGGGCTTAAGATGTGGGTTTGGGGGAGCCACCTGTACTTGTTGGGAATGGGAAGATTCGGCGAAATTTTTGGACCGAATTGCAACTACTTTTCCAAACGTCCGGTACTCATTTGGTATTGATGAAATGAGGAGAAAGATGAGACACTTTGAGGTTCAAAAGTGGATTGAGAGTGGGATAAAGTTGGGTGTATTGGAGACATCTGGGGATATTGGGAGGAGCGATGAAAGAAATGTTGAAATTGAGGGGATGAAGGTACGATTAGTGGAAAGTGAGGAAGCAGCTTGTGTGACTTAAGGTGGCATGATTTTATCAAGATTGGTTGAGTCGTGTGTGTTTGGAGAGAAGGAGTTTTATAAATCTGGGATTAAACTACAACACTCTAAAAAAATTGAGCAAAATATACTCGATTTTGAGTGAAATTGCCACCAAGACAACTATTGAGTAAAAGTTACACAATAAAAGTTAAAATTTATCCAACGTTGAAAGATTTTTGCCAAAACTTGAGTAAATTTTAACTTTGGCGGGGTAAATTTTACTCAATAGTTGTCTTGGTGGCAATTTTACTCAACTTTTTGTGCATTGAATGAATTGTACGTAAATAATTTTGCAAGGACTGAAATCTGGACAACATTTTGATACTAAAATGTTTCTGATATAAAAAAAATAATCGAAATAAAATTTCCTGGTTGGATTACATTAGTTCAAATATGTGTAGAATTCAAATAAATGTAAATAAAGTGCGGCAAAGCACGATGCATAAGTAGCGCAATAATGCTGAGAATGCTGAGAATGCTGAGAATTAATTTGCGCTATAAAGCTCAAATTAATTTAGTTAATTAACTAAAGTAATTAAGTAATTAATTAAGTAATTGGTTGACTGATTGATCAATTAATTGATTAATGATTGATTAATTAATTAATTGACCACATGCTCTATACTGCGACATGACGACAACACCGAAAAACATGTTTTGCCCAAATTTCATGCATATCGACCGCAAAATGCCGAAATTAGGGCATGGCGACAAAATTTGTCGTCGAATCCTTAATCGCCATTTTGCGACATGACGACAACACCGAAAAACACGTTTTGCCCAAATTTCATGCAAATCGACCGATAAATGCCTAAATTATGCCATGGCGACAGAATTTGGCGAAAAAAGTTTCGAAACCTTAATCGCCATATTGCGACATGTCGACAACACCAAAAAACATGTTTTGCCCAAATTTCATACAAATCGACCGATAAATGCAGAAATTAGGCCATGGCGACGCTTTTCGACATGATGTCGACAAAGTGGCCACACCCCCTTAATAGGGTGTCACCCTACCCCCGTGATGAACATGTGTTAAAAATTTCAGGTCGCTGCGACAAGCCGTTCTCGAGTTTTAGTGTTGACAGACGGACGGACAGACAGACTAACTAACCGATCGCATAAAGTAGCTTGCGCTACTTAATAAATACTTTTGTAGAATTATAATTAGGCTGACCCAAATATAACTTTTTTGTGAAAAAAAATTGTTAGAAATAAATCATCAAAATATTTAATATATAAAACAAATTATTAATTGTTTGTTTGAAGCGTCCCAGCCAAGCCGCATGCGACATCACGTTTCTGAGCCCATAACAGGTAGAATTTTAATGAGTTCATAAAAACATTACGACTGACTTGTTCGAACTGTGTTATTTTTCTGAAGTACACAAATATGATGAGTGTCCGCCAGCTTTCTTCTTACAAGGAAAGGTTCTCGACTATTTATTATCGCCGGACAGTAAAATTGTATCCCAGAAATTTTGGTCTCCATTGACGGGCCCCATAGCAAACGTACGCCATGTCTTAATCCCTGGTTTTGAAATGGGGGGGGGCTTCTATGAAAATTTTTATTTGTCACTCTTGTTGGTTTTTTCTGATCAGATAATTGGCCAGTGTCATTTTCGACTCGAATTTGGATCTTTGAAATCAGAAATTTTGTGCTGACCTAGATATTCTTGAGAATTGTAAGTTTCTACCCGTTGAAAATTTGGCTTTGAACCTCTTCCTTGTTTATGTACGATCGACCTTGGAGATATGTACATTGAAACTTTATACTGTACCATTGTGCGAGGTATTTTGCGCAGTTTCAAAATTTCGGGCTACCAGTATCATCCCCTACGGGAAATTAAATGACCCAGGTGTGGTGGTCAAATCATGCGCACTTCGGCTCAATCGGAGTTATCTGTTTACAAATGTTTACCTTCGGAATTACGAGGAAATGAAGAAAAATACATCATCTAACTATATAAAAATCGAAAAGTGATTTCCAACTCAAATTAAGTAATGTTTCAATGAATAAGGAAAAATGCCAAATAATTGTTCCCATTTTGATTTTAAACAGTCGCGGAAAAATCTAGCTTTGTCCCGTGTAGAATTGTTTTTCGAAACTCGTTTTGCGGTATCATATTCCCACTTAATTTATCTACTAATTGCAAAAAGAATTAATCGAAAATCACTTGAACTTTTTCAGATAAATTCACGTCAATTCATGGTGTTGCGTCTGCCAAATAATTGTTCCGGTCAGTGTAGGTCAAGATTGTCGCAAACATGGACAAGATAGGATTTTTTCCCTATCCTGCATATACTGGGCAGCGTTACGTAATTTATGAATAGCCCCATGTGAGATTTTATTTACACTCTTGATAATCCAGTATCGCCATGAAAATAAATTTATTCCGTACTGGTAGAAATTTACCACCACGCAGGTTTAAAGTATTATCGGTAAGTAATAAAATTACTACATAGCAATGGCGCAGAGTTACTCATAAAACGTGTCATAATATTGGCACGCATTATAGCCATGGGCATTATTTATTTATCAACGTATACAAATTCTAACCATTACTCTAAATTTGACATATTTTTTTGTATCATTTCATAATACAAAAATAGTATGTATTGAATAAAGTAATGCAAATATCTGTAAGTTTTTCACGTATGAGTTATTTTCAAATGAGAAATATTTATATTACATACATAATTTACATATTTATTTGTATACATTGTGATTCAGGTATTTACGCATTGCGACAAGTGTAATGTTTGATAATTAAACTCTTTTTTTACATAAATTATCAGTCAGTCATAATAATTATTAATATATTATTATCAGTCAAATCCGAAAGGATTTTTGACACCGTATGTTTAAACAGGAATTAATTATTTGCCTTAGTAGCCTGTTCCCTACTATGTACACATGTCAACTCACCCGTTGCTTGAAGAGTCACGTGGCGCAAACCGGAGCGAGCCGTGACTTGGGTGCTTTTCGGGCCCAAAAATTAAAAAAAACGAAATTTAGATGTTTTTATGCCTAATGTGTGTCTAGTTATGCAATAATAAATTATAATAGGTTACCGTTCCAATAGTTACAAATTTTGACGAATTTTGAAATACTTAGTAATTTGGATTTTTTATTCTTCCCGTCAAAATTGATAGCGATTGGGAGGGTAACCAATTAAAATTTGTTGTTACATACTGTCGCGTTTGTTGGGAGTCTTCTAAAGTCCCCAAGGTTACACTAGCCGAATATGCAAAACTGCATAATTTGTAACCAATTATTTTGTATCGCTTTATTTTCATTTCGACGACAACGTTATGCATTTGCGTTTTTTGAATTTAGGAAAATTAATAACTTTGACGTCGAAATGAAAATAAAGCGATACAAAATAATTAGTTACAAATTATGCAGTTCAGCTTATTCGCCTAATGTAACCTCGGGGACTTTAGAAGACTCCCAACAAACGCGACAGTACATACCTGGACACACATTATGCAACAAAAATCAATAAATTTCATTTTTTTAATTTTTGGGTCCAGAACGGACCCAAAGTCACGGCTCGCTCCGGTTCGCTGCCACGTGACTTTTCCAGCAACGGGTGAATATAGCAGCGAACTGGCCTGATCATTTGGCTACTGTTCTCGCACCCTAGGCTCGCTTCGAAACACCAGAAGTTTTCCATTCGAATCTCTTTTAATACCAAGACGGATCGGAACGAGGTGCTGGGTCGATGTGCTGCTCGTTAAACGTTCTAGAGCTGAATTAAAATTTGAGGGGATCGTTGTGGGGGAAACTACTGGGGGTGTTTCATCTACTACTGGAGTTTCACGTAGAGCAGAAAGTGCTGCTGAGGCAATTTCAGGAGTAATAATAGAATCAGAAGAACTTTCCAAAACGCTTGACAAATTCACGGATGGAGGTTCCAGAGCTGAGGTCAAAGTAGTGGATGGGATAGTCGTGGAGGAAACAAGACTCTCAAATGGGGGAGGTCCGGGTACGGCAGTAATTGTAGTCGGAGTTGTAATAAAATTCAACGAAGGTTCCAACATGGTTTGCAAATCCACGGTAGCAGCGGAAGTACTGGAAGATGTGCTTGGAACTTGGGGCAGGAGAATGGGTTCCTCATCGCCAGGCAGGTTTTGTACGGACGAGGCTGCTGACGATGACGAGGGCGACGAGGACAACGAGGACGAGGCTGATGCCTCGCCTACACTGTTGTTCTCTTTATCGTCACTAATGTCGATAAAATCCAGAATTTTCGCACTTTTTCGAGGTGTGGGAAGGATCAGTACATCGTCGTCGTTGTCGTCTGGCTTTGGACCTTTGTCGTGAGACGGCTTCGGATCAAAGCTTGGCGAACGGTCAGTTTGTAGAAGTTGGTAAAGTTCTTCCAGAGTGGAGACTGGGTTGGAATCAAAGGAATCGAATGGAGAAGAGGGACAGTCGGTTTGAACGGAAGCGTCAACTTTGTCCAGGTCCAACGTCACGGGGGGGTGGGAGGAGGAGGAAGAACTTAACTCTTGCCGGATTTGAGTCCGGATTCGACGAAAGTCTTCGTCATCATGGGGCGGGATGATTTTTGAAATTGGCGGGTTGAGAATGGATTCGAAGCTGAGTAGCTTCGCGTCGAATTTGAGGACGTTACATCTTCTGGTATTTAGAAGACGGTTGCGAGCTTTTTTGATTTTGTCGGAGAGGCGTAAATGCAGCCGGGTAACGAAACTGTCCACTGCCACGTTCCGTTTGACCGTGTTGACCGCGAGGGGTTGGCGACACAAGGGGCAGTCCTGCTTGGGTGAGGATGAGTACCATTTCTTAATGCAGAGGTTGCAAAACGTGTGACCGCAGGTGGTCACGGTGGCCTGAAAGAAAGGGTGAGTTAAAAGTCATTTTTGGAAAAATTCAGGTATAGATCTCTTATACAGTATGTAACTTAATTAAAGCTACTATGACGTGTTTTTTATGTCGACATGATTCCGTAATTTTTAAAATCTCAGACTCTGCACAAAAATGTCGAAAGTATCTACGGACAAGTTCCTTGTCGCCAACAGGTCATAGGTCAGGAATATGTTTCTGGAAAAATCCTTTGGGCGTCAAAAAAATCGCAAACGGTCGACCAATACCTCTTTTTTCTCGTAATCGCATGCAGTATCTAATAAAAAATGTCTGAAAGACAAAAATAAATTACCCATGGAGTTTTTTTTCAACTCCTCAAATTTTTTCAGAACATTATACATGACCTTTAACCTGTCCACGACATTAAAAATCCCTGACGAGGAACTTGCCCGGTTTGGTAGATACTTTCGACATTTTTGTGCATAGTCTGAGATTTTGAAAATTACAGGATCACGTCGATATAAAAAATACGTCACCGTAGCTTTAATTAAGTTGCATACTGTACGTGTTTATTTAATAAGAATGAATCTTTATTTCAAGAAATTCATAAATACTGAATGAATATTTTTTCTTTCAAATTTGTGAGTAAGTGAATATTGAATAAATATTTGTTCACTTCATATTCGTGCATAATTATTCAATATTTTTCTTCATTATAAAGGGGTTGAACCCCTATACAATTTATTTATAAGAACAGACATATAATTTTTATATGTCTGTCCTTTCTTTCTGTCTGATTGTGCGATAACTTGGGAACGAATTGACACCGATTTGAAATTTGGAACATAAGTTCTTCATGTAAAAGCGAATGTCAACCGACACTGTAGGTCGTCACCTGTGATGATGACGATGTCACGGGTGAAGAAAAAGCCTGTGACGTGAATTTAGTCATGTGGGGTGTCATTCGTAACTGTTATTCAGGGGATAATTCTAAAATTTAAGTCATTTTTACTACATATAAAAATTTGTTTTCACCCTTTCGTTACATACGTTTAACTTAACGGTTTATTCACTCAAAAGCAAACTTCGTTAATATGAACTCAGAACCTAATGAAAAATATTATTTTGCCGAATTTTTTAATAAAGGATTAATGAGTATGCAAATAATTTTTTTGAAATCTTCCAAATTAATGAATTCTTAATTGTTTTTTGAACACTTACGTCCACAAAAATCTCCTCGCAAATCATACAGCTACATTCAGCCTCCATCAGAGAGACGACTTCCTTATCAATCTCCTCCTTGCATTGACATCTGACTTGTTTCCATGGTGATTTCGAAGAGCTTTGGGTTTTCATTTGGTTTTCTAAATCCGCCAGATCCAACGCCAAGTTGCGAATCTCGTTCACCATTTGACAATGACGGGTCGAAAAGTCAAGAAATAAACGTTTGTCAGACTCGGCACTGGAGCCGGAAACGTGATTGAGTAAAGTTTTCATGTCGTTGTTTAATTTCGAGATGATGTTGTCCGTAGAGGTGATGAGTTTTGGCAAGGAAACTGAAAAAAATTCAAGGTAAATATGTAATAGAAGTTTGAATTCTGGTAAAATAGGTAGTTTTTAATTCATTTAAAGTTCGCATATTTGTATCGCAACAAATTTTGTGACAAAGTTGGGAAACATTCTTTTTTTGTTTTTTCCAACGATTCGACCTATTAATGAAGACCCCGTAATTTTTTTAATACCTGTTTTTGTCTTTCTTGATGTGATTTGTTGTTCGTGGTGGTGGTTGGAAGATTGCAATAATTGGTTTTGATACCGCAATTTGGAATGTGGGATGGTAATTGTACGAGATGGTGGGTGTGTCAGGCTGATTGGGGGTGTTGTTTCCGGACTGTTTGCAGAATCGTTAACTGTCGCCATTTTATAATTATTTTTATTTAAGTCTGGTCAGGGTAATATTTGTGTTTGGAATGGAGGCGAGAAAGTGGACTACAAAATTTCCGGGAATTTTGTAGTAGAGAAGAATGACAAGGAGTATGTTGGGTTTTAAACTTGTATAAATAATTAAAACAATTGACTCGGACGTTTATTTACGTTTTAAAAGAGTAAGTTTTGAACTCATATGATGACAAGTGCAAGCGGACGGAGTTTGGAGTGGAACAACAAGGGCAAGGGTGACTTCACATAGCCCGAGCCAGGTTGTATTGTTATTGGGTAATGGATCTTGACAAGTCCGTAAACTTGTCAGGGTTATGTCAGATGTAAAAAATCCTCATATTCCTTTATCAGTAAGTAATATTAGTTACATACCTTTACCAACTTAGGGGCTGTCCATAAATTACGTAACGTGAGAGGGGGTGGGGGTCTAAGGCCCAATGATCGTGTCCATGTTAAAGTTGGGGTCTAGAAAATCGCGATTTTCGCGTTACTTAATTTTTGGAGGGCCCCTTTTAGTCTGTTTTAGTTAATTGAAAAATATGCATAGATATAGACACCCTTTATTGTATGATGCAAAATATCGTAATTTCATTTAACCCAGAGTACAAACAGGGTATGAGCTAAATTTCAGCCATCTACGACATTTCGAAACTTGACCCCACCTGCCAGCATAACCCCCAATGGTCAACCACTCGTTTGACCGCATGTATAAATTAGATTTCTACCTTTGCCCAATATTAATTACATTAAAATTTCCAAGCTGTTATGGCTTGGAAATCACGGACGGATGGACGGACGGACGGACGCATATGAGTACGTAAGCATTTTGCGCTTGGGGACGGGGAGTGTAGGAGGAATAGCTCGGCTGGAAGGGAGAGAAAGGAGAATGTCATATACGAGCGATCTGGTGTACAGATATACATGACTACCCTTTAGATTATCTTACCCATGTTATTGATGGGTCGAAGCTGTTACAGATGCTGCTCATTGAGTCGGAACAAAGAGATTTTGTTGGGCATATGCATGAAACTCCGTAAATTCATAAGTATGAAATGAAAATAAAGGAAGTTGTGTTTGTCATTATTATGCAGATTGAATACTTTTTTTTTATTAATACAATTTCTGTTCTTGGACGTAGCATGAAAGGTTTTAAGGGTATAAGTATTAGGATTAAATTTAATTAAATTGTGAGCCTTTGGTAGAGAAATTTATTAAAAAGCTGGTCGTTTGGTTTTCATAATTAGAAACTTTTCGATATGAAAAGTTTATTGCGGAGAGTCTCCAATTAAAAAAAATACAGATATGGCGCTGGATAATTGTTAATCAATGTTTTTTCCCGTTATGACTTATGAATAAAACAAATTGAGTTCTTGACTTTACATTACGTCCGTATTTTAAAAATTTTTTCTCAAAACGAAACAAAAACTGGGTACGAACCATGCACAGCAAATATTTACAATAAATATTACAATGCCGAATACGATAGCGGCGCAGAGTGAATTTCCGACCAGTGGAGTAACATCGCGTGTATTTTTCTTTCGAACACATTTCCACACTTAATAATAACCTATATCAATCGGTTAAAAGTTTAAATAAATTTATTTAGAGGAAAATGTGGCACCAAAAAGGTAAAAATAAATCATATCCCGTTCTGGTGAGGTTTTGGATTGAAGAATATTTTGGATCATCTCAAACCCATAGGTTTGAGATGAAAAAGGTTCCCAGTTTATATTCTGAGAAATAAGTAAAGAAATGTCTGGCTAGAGGATAAATGTATGTTTTTGGGTTTCAGGAAAGAGGTCTCGGTCTATAGATGAGTTATCACAGGTATGTTATCACATAATTGTTCCTGATTAAATGATACAACAGAAATATTCGGAATCAAGTGTCTCAAATTTTAATATACACTCTACCTCACCAAATCGGATATACATTTATTTATGTACAGAGTGGCCCAAAAGTTTGTCCTGAGTCATTTTTTTTAGTGCGCGATATCCACTAACCTGCGATGCTATTCTCGAACCAGTTAAATACTTTTTGTAGTTAAATTGCTTTTGTTGTCGACATAATTCCGCAAAAAAATTATTTATCGGATATCTCAAAGGAAATTCTTCGCCGTGTCTGGTCTACACGGATGTTGGGAGTGGGGTTTGGAATGCCTTTTGGAGATGGCTGCTTGAAAAAGAACCGCTCCGAAATTTTGTAATTACCGCGTATTTTTCCACTTTGGTAGCCTATTTTTATGGTGCGATGGTTTTATACGTGGTTTTATGTCTTGTATCGTTCTGCTCGTGTTGTTGTGTTCCTTGGATTTGCCAAGTCGTTCAGAAAAAGACGGGTTGTTGTGGGGGAGCATATATTCTTGCGGAGGGAAGGGAGGATAATTTTGAAATGGTGTAAAATATTTAGGTTAGACAGCGCTTCATATTTTGCAGAAAAGCTTTGGTTGAATTAATATCTTAATAATTGACATGAAATCTGCCAGGGTAACACGTAAACACTTCATCAAGTTCATCCTCACTGGGCTAAAATATGTAATTGTTAGATTGTCAAGATTTTTAGATTTTGTGTTTTAGTACATACTTAACATTTTATTAATGAATACAAAACAAATAATCTAACATTGTTGATTGCTTACAAATGTTGTCAATATTATGAAGGTTGTATTGCTTAATTAATCAACTTCGGTTCAGACTTGCGATGATAAATATGTAAGAGATGAATTATTGAAATATGTAATAAATAAATAATAATAATGATAAATCGTTATTTATTTATAAATAATAATTAATCTATAAAAACCGTGTATGATTTCCCGACTAAAAATCGCACATGGTCGCACAAAGGCTCATCCTTCTCCTTTGGCCTAATAAAAATTTATTATCAAATGATCAAAAAAATTATTATTATTATTTTTTATTATTATTATTTTTTACTTGTTTATTATTATTTTTTAAAATTTATATAAACAAAAAAAATATAAAATTCTTAACTTCATTTGGGCGAAATACAAAAGAGCGAATTATTTTAGAATAGGTCGTAAACGCCTAACAAAGTTGTAACCAACTAGTTAATCAATAAATAAATACTGTACCATGATTCGATTTTAATAATTTGGTATTAATCAGGAAATTTGAGGGATAGGTAATGAATGCTAGCATTCAAAATAAAGATTATAGCCCGAATTATTGCCGTGTTTATTTGATTTATAACGTAAGCGGGACGATGGTAAGGTAATAATGAGGTAATAATTGTTACCAAACGATAAAAGCTATGGCAATGACATGCAGATAGTGTACTTGCTTTTCGATATCGTCGGCTTAGTGAGTAATCCAGCTAAGTCCAAAATGCATCAAAAAGAAATCCAGTCAAGTACAAAACGCGTCAAAAATAAATCCAGTCAAGTCCTGTACAAAATAGGTGGACTTGACTGGATTTATTTTTGACGCGTTTTGGAATTGACTGGATTTCTTTTGATTCATTTTGGACTTAGCTGGATTACTCACTAAGCCGACGATATGTGTATTTGCATACATGTTTTCCCGAGATAGTTTTAAGCGCGAGCCAGCCACAGAACTCAGCCTTTGCTCTCGAACCAGTGAATATGTAATTTTGAAAATGTGACCATGAGTGGTAAATCGTGAGCATCGTAAAGGTCAGATACAAGATTTAGTTAACCAGCTTTTCTTCTTTTGCAGGAGAAACATTTGAGCCATCCTGTATACTTTTACGTCAACTCAAAAACATTGAGGCATTAATCTGATCCGACTTTAGGCATAAATATTTGTACTATTATGCCATTAACCCTTTAATTTGGATGGAGGATAATTGTCGTTTTCTTGAAAATGGTTTAATTCGGGAGGAAGACAAAAGTCGTCCAGGAAAATTGTGGTCATGCTGCGGGAGGAGGACAATTGTCGTTTCCAGAAGGTAATTGATTTTCACCATTTCTCCCTGCGGCGTAAAATTTTCTGCCATTTTGGGGGGATTCTTCCTATGCCAACCAAATGTTAATTTGAGGATCGTCTTGCTCAAAAATCGGATATTTCCCAATATAACGCAATGTTAAATTTTGGATTTTTCAATTTTTTCGAGTTTTATTAAAACTTACGAATTCCACCTCCCGCACCATGACCACAACATACGTATACTGTGCCCGAATTCATACATTTTCTTGTTGTTAATCATCTCCCTTGCAGGGTTAATAAGCATTCAAAACGGGACAAATACGCATCTAACAGCCATATAAATAATTGTTCTCGACAAGATAACAATGTCTGATAGGGTTAAATCAGAGGTCGACGCCGACAAATTTTCGGCGGCGGCGGCGCCAATTTTCGTGGATTTTTCGGCGGCGCGGCGGCGCGGCGCGGCGTCCCAATATTGAAGGAATAGGAACCAAATTTTTCGGCGGCGGCGGCGCCTAAAATACTACCGGCGTTCGGCGGCGCGGCGGCGTGAGATCGGCGGCGTCGACCTCTGGGTTAAATCTTGTTATACTTACGATGATGTTCATTCATTGAGGTAGAATTAAATGTATTTTGGACAAATGTGGATGATTTATTGGGACAATGACCCTTTCCTAAGATTACCTCAAACTCGACAATGATATTGGAAATGGGAAACAATGACCCATTCATACCCATGTACCAGTGTTTCGACTGTTAAATAGAACGTGCACGAAATTAAGCATAAAGCTGTTTTTTAATGATTAATAACACCAACCGACAAGGGCACGAAAGTTAACGAAAATGAACAAGCATAATTTTAGTCCGAATAATATTTCAATTCTTGTAAATAAGTATTTGATTTGCTAAGAAAATTTTGTGCTGTTTTATTGTATTTTCATGGTCAGTTTTGCTGCCATTTCTAGAACTTGAAGACCACAAGGCCAATTTCGGAAATTAGTTATAAGCAGGTTTCATTCAGAATTTTAATTATTTTAAAAGTGGTCCCGGAAGAATAAAATCGTAGCGGATAGCTTCAATTTCTTGAAAATATGACGCAAATTCCACTCCATGCATTTTTACGGATTTTGGTGCATTTATGCATTATGCATGCATTCAAATAATTTTGTTCGTATAGAAAGAAACCCGACCGTATTAAAGGTACTGGAATCAGTAACACGACATGCAAATATCGACGTGAGTATATGTAGACTTCTATTTTCACCGCATGGGTAGATTCCACCCGAACCCTTTTACAGAAAAGAAACCCAAGAACGGAATATTCATTTCTCCACTTATTTATCATGCATTTGTTAATTTCAACCCAAAAACCTTTCTGTTAAAGTATTTTTCTAACCTTTTCAGAATGCCAAAACTATTTTTGGTACGATTTTTGTGCCCGCAGTGTCAAGAATGTCAGTAACATTTACTTGGTCAGTGCACCTACTGAGTTGCTTCTGTTGAAAAGAAAGGCTGCAAAAACCTAACATAAAGAGGGAGGAAAGCAAATAACCTGCCGCATTTTCATCCGTATTTCCCGCTAATGTAAGAGAATTTTACAATTTCCTATGCAATTCTAAATTTGTAAATTTCACCTGGTACATTAGAACCTTTTGCATTTTCTAAAAGTAAGAAATCCACAACGATGTCAACAATGATGAGAACTCTCGACATTCAAACGTCTCCCCCATTATTTCCCGAGGTTCGAAATATCTTTTTTACAATTACCGTATATACCCTATTTATAGCCCGGGCTAAATACAAAATTTCGTGGCCTGCCAGGACAGTTCTGGGCCGGGTTGTATTACAACCGTTGTAATGAGAGACCCGGCTAAAGTTTCATTTAAGTTTTTCATACAATTTGAAATCTAAATTAAAATCAAAGTTTTTCATCGAGATTTAATAGATTTTAAATTTCTGGTAATATTGTATGCACTCATATCTAAAAAAAAATGAAAGTTAGTTTTCCCTGAAAGGCTACAAGTATATACGCAACAAGTCAGGTCGTAATTGGAGACCCGGCTACAATTAGGGGCCCGGAAAATTTTTTGAAATACTGGCCTCTAGACCCGGCTATAATTAGAATAGGGATATAAATAGAGTATTTACGGTACGGTAGAGTATCAACGCTTACAACATACGTAAATAAGTCAAAAACAAATATTTCTAGATCATCGAAAGAATCATGTCTTTCCTCCCCACCGTCGATCTTCTCACCTGTTCCAAGGTCAATGCCACCTGGGAGCGCGAAGCTCGAAAATTGCCACTATTGCCGATATGTCGCCTTTCTTAACAGGCTTAAGTAGCCGACCTCCCCTGCCATCGATTACTAGATTGGCAATATATTCACGGCGTGTTATAAAGATGGCTGCTGGGTTAACTGTTGCAAAACTTGGCGCAATTTTCCCCAACGTGACCACCCTCGAGTATTTGTACCCGGACAGAAACGCCATTGAGATGCAGCTTCTCGCAAACCCGTTTCCTCGACTTACCGCATTAAGGATTAGAGATTTAGAGTTTAAAGTTCCTGACGCAGATATTGTCCCCCTAACAAATACCTTCCAGCCGGTCTGGTCAATTACCAAGTTTGAATTTAACGTCACTGGCAACGCTCCGCATTTTGGGATGAGCTTACTCCGAACATTTGCCCCCACATTGGAACACGTATATATCAATAAGATGCACATTGAACTCATATGCGACTACAAGTTTGTCTTGATTCCAGTCATGCCGAGATTAAGGGGTTTTAGAATAACTCTGTATAAAGCAAGTGAATGTATGGGTTGCAACTATGTGCTCCCACAACTACAGTTTGAGACTGAAAATGCCGCCAAGAAGATTGTTTACGGAAAGCAATTCCCACTCTTGGAAAGGATCAGGGTAGGGTTTTTAAGTACACATGAAGACAGGGAAACGTATTTTGAAACCGTTGCCAAATTTCTGTATGGGTCGTTCCTCTCAAGCGATGTTTGTGAGACCCTGCACCACATTGATGTTCCACTTCCATCCGGAGATAGGTTCAGGTTGCGTGGCGAGAGGGGCTTAAGCTGTGCGTATGGAGGAGATGACTGTACTTGTTGGGATTGGGAAGGTTCAGTCAAATTTTTGGACCGAGTTGCAACTACTTTTCCAAACATGCGGTACAATAGTAGTTTTGATGAAATGAGGAGAAATATGAGACGGGCTGAGGTACAAAAGTGGATTGAGAATGGGATAGAGTTGGGTGTTTTGGATAGGCAAGAAGAAGGATATGGGGGGAGGGATGAGAGATTGGTAAATATAGAAATTGGGGGGGTGAAGGTACGATTAGTGGAAAGTGAGGAAGCCGGGGTGATTTAAGGCGGCATTATTCATTATTCTATCAAGATTTGAGTCTAGTTTGTCTGGAGAGAAGGGTTTATATAAATAAATTTGGGATCAAACTATAATGAATTGTGCGTAAATAATTTTGCAAGGAGTAAAATTTAGATATTTTAATAATTCTAAAATGTTTATGACACGGAAATAAAATTTCTTGGTTTGGATTACATAAGTTTAAATATGTTCAGAATTGAAATAAATGTAAATAAATACTTTTGTAGAATTATAATTAGGCTGACCCGAATATAACTTTTTTGTGAAAAAATTACTAGAAATAACACATCAAAATGTTTAATATATAAAACAAATTATTAATTGTTTGTGTGAAGCGTCCCAGCCAAGCCGCATATGGAAATTTTAAACGCCTACGTCACTGGCCAGAACTTATTAGAAATAAAATACCCCAATATGGGCCACAATTACGATTTTAGCGACAACCGAATTTGAATTCAGAAAGGTTAGAGCTTATGTATATAAATTCTAACGTTACGAGCTCGTAAGATAAAGTGTTACTAATTTGAAATTTTTCAACAATTCTAAATTTTGTTGTTAACTTAAAACACTTAAAATACGCTTAAAAATTATTTATTATTTATCATTTAAAAATACATAAACCGTTGCAAACGAAATGCAGCGAAGGGGTGAAAACACGTGTAAATGTCCTTGTGGCACACCCACATCGTCTTCCAATACTTTCCCGTCATTTTCCCCAATTGTCTCACATTACCCCACGTCTCATTTCGCCCCGTTTCGACATAACTCCTCCGTACTTTGAACGTACACGACTATACTTTTCGATAGACACCCCACATGAAATAATTCAGTTTGTCGACATGTGGCGTCGTCTACACGGTCACATGGTCATGGTCAATTTTATTTGCGCATAAAGGAAGCGCCACAATTTTAAAACAAACTAACCACTCAATAACGTTTAAACTTTCTGACCAAATTAACTCACCCAAATTTGTTGCTACTTATTGTCCACCTGACGGAAATGGAGACAAATTCTTTACAGAAACGCTTAGCGAAGCAGAGGACCATGATGACGAAGGAGGAATAATTATTATTGGCGACATAAATTCCAGACTTGGGCAATTTTCGCCTGCACCAACCGAGCAACTGACCGATGTTAAAAAGAGGAGTTCCAAGGACAAAATTATTAACCCAAGAGGACATGCTCTTACAGAATTTATTAACCAGAATGGATGGGTGGTTCTGAATGGATCATCAAGGAGCGATAGGCTTGGTGAATTCACTTTCCGCAATCATAACGGAGCAAGTTCTATAGATTTATGCCTAGCGTCCCCGGCCAGCACCGAAAATATAACAGATTTTAAAGTCATGAATTCCCCCCTATCGTGTCATTCCCCGATTATGCTCTGCCTCAACTTCAGCCCCGACCACCTAGAACTCAATAATCTAAACGAGGTGGATGACTGTACATACCAAAAAATTAGGTGGGACTCAAGCAAATCCGAAGAGTTTCTAACCATCTTCAACTGCAACATCGGAAACGAACAACAACCGTGCACTTGGGAAGTATTATCAGACGCCATTCTAAAATCCGCAAAGCACATCGACATTCTAAGAAACGTAAACCTAAAATCTACAGGCAAGATTTATCCAGCAAAGTGGTTCGACGATGATTGCAAAAGTGTTAGATCCGAGTGGTATGCAAAGTCAAAAATTATGAGAAAAGTCCACCCTCCTGACGTAAGTAATCAACTACAAAAAGAGCTTTCTAATCTCAGAACAAATTATTGCAAGCTCAAAGCTGAAAAGAAGAAATTCTATGCACAAACCCTGCTCACCTCAATCATCAATGCAAAGAACTCACAAGAATTTTGGAGTGCAATTAAGATCTTTAATCCTCGCAACGGGCTATTGACGAATGGCATCACTGGCGAAAGTTGGCACAATTATTTCGCTGCCCAATTTTCAAATAAAGAAAGTGATCAAAAACATTACCAGCACGGGGACAACATCCCAAGCGCGGGGACAACAATATCGGCAGGGAGTCAACTTTCAACAACTCAACCAAACAGCGGAAGAGAAATGGATCTTCCAATAACAATAGATGAACTATGCCTTGCAATAAAGAAACTGAAAAATCGAAAAGCTCCTGGGATCGACGGTATCCCGAACGAAGTCTACAAAGCTATTGCCATCCAACACAAGCTTAAATTACTTTGTTTACTAAATAATATGCTGGAAAATGGAGAAGTCCCTACAGAATGGTGCGAAGTTATGGTGACTCCCATATACAAAAAAGGTGACAAAGAAAATCCATCGAACTATCGACCCATCAGTCTAATCCCAACTGGCTTAAAATTACTCACTTCCATCATTTCGAGACGCCTACAAAAATGGAGCAAAGATAATAGCAAAATCTCTGAATTCCAAACCGGATTTAAGGAAGGAGTTGGAACGCAAGAACAAATTTTCGGATTAATGACACTAATTCAATCAGCACTAAATGATCCTGGGGGTAAGCTTTTTGTCGCATTCTTGGACCTAAAAGCAGCTTTTGATAGTCCTCCCCATACAAAGCTTTGGACAAGGCTAAAAGAAAAAGGTGTGGGCCCCAAAGTCATTAAACTTTTCCAAAATATTTACAAACAAGCTAATGGCAAAGTTAAAACTCCCAATGGATTCTCTCCGGTTTTTGAAATCAATCAAGGAGTTTTACAAGGAGACAGTGCATCTTGCATAATTTTTAATTTATTTTTGGATGTAATCCTGGACGACCTTTACGCCAGCTCCATCCCCGGAGTACCAATCGGATCTAGCCAAGCTCACCTCCTCCTCTTTGCTGACGACGCTGGCCTCATTGCCAGAAACCCAGAACATCTACAACAAAAATTGGATATCGCTGCAACCACAATAGACAGCCTCAGCCTTCTCCTGAATATAGCAAAAACAAAAATTGTTGTCTTCCAGAAAAGAATCGATAGGACCCAATACAATTTCACTTGGAAAGGTGAGCCGATCGAAGTGGTGGAGGACTTCACCTATTTAGGAGTAACCTTCTATAGCAACGGGCACTTTCTTAAAGCATCGAAATGTTTCTCCGCGAAAGCAACTGCAGCATCAGCTAAAGTCTTGCAAATTTGTCGGAAAGCTAAAATCCCACCAATTGAGACCCATAAAAAATTATTTTCGTCTCTCGCCAAATCAGTCCTACTCTATTCAGCACCTATCTGGTCCCTTAACCACCTCGAAGAAGTCCAATGCCAATTCTGGAAAAAGCTCCTTCGGCTAACGCCATCCACTCCTGGATATATTGTTAGACTTGAGACGGAAACTACCCACACTACATATTCAATTATGAAATGTACACTACGATTTCTTCTACGACTCCTGCAAAAAGAAGAAACCAGCTTCCTCTTTCAGTGCTGAAAATGGCAACTTAGGTGGTCCACTCGGATCAAAACAAGAGCAAGATCCTGGGAGAAAACACTCAAGGATCTGCTACTGGAACTCGCTGGAGACCACACACTGGATCTCACTCTACCCGAAATCAAGGAAACGTTACCTCACAAAGTATCTCAAATTCTCTCCAACATAAATAGCAATCTACTAAATGGTGACACAAGAAGGATGCTTAACTCGACCCGAACTCCAAATTATGCAAAAATAAAGTCCCACGCCCTGATGGAGCCCTACCTGAACCAAAACCTACCCCTTCCGATGGTACAAGTAATGGCTCAATTAAGAGTTAACCTATTCAGCCTAAAAATGAATGACATGAAGATCCCACTACAAAACCTATTAATCTGCCCATGGTGTAATGAAGACCAAGGAAACTACGAACACTACCTTCTCCATTGCCATCACCTGGAAATCCCACGTTCCAAATTCCTCAACAACTTTCTCTGCAACACCACACCAACATTTATTGACCTTTACAATATGTATAAAAATTGTCCTGACTTTTTTAAAAATACTTTTTATTTTTTTACTGAATGTTTTAAAACTTTAGACTCGTCTCCGAGCCTATAAATATTTACTCATAATGACATGTTCCAAAAATTCTTGTAGCGATATGGGCTGAGGCCATCGTTTGAACAAATAAATACATTGATTGATTGATTGATTTATTTAGTTTCACGTATGGTTAGGTGGCAGTGGTAAAGTTTGCTTTCCACGATTTTGATCCCTTCAATATACATAAATCCAGCTTTCTCAATTGGAGGATTTCTTAGTGAATTAACTTAGAATGTAAAGACACACCGCGTTGAAATTGCATTCGTGGCAACTACTTAAGAATACATATACGGCGGCGGCGCGTCGCCGTCGGGTCAATCGGGTCAAACGGCGCGCCGTCGCCGCCGACTGATTTCCATAGTCACGCCGCCGTCGACGATGTTGGCATCAGTGTGGAGCTCTGGTAGCGAGGTCACACGCGCATGGCGAAGAATTGTAATCAGTCAATTTTGATGAATGCATCCGTAACCAAAAGTTGGAAGAACTGGCAAGCGTTAATTGTTTTTGCCCGTATTGCTTACAGCAACTGCGATAGCAACAACTGCCCTGACCGCTAATCTGTTCGACGTCTTGTAACGACTCCACAATAGCGATCTCCACATATCTACAATAAATGCACCAACTCGACGTCGATTTTCCAAAATAAATACTGGAATCGACACACTAATCAAACCACCAGCCAATATAAACACAGATGGCCACGCTCCCCTTAGAGTAGCGATATTTGCCGGTTTCAAATCTACCCTGCTCTCGATTACAACGGCAGGGGTGCGATTTAAGTTTTTATTGCTGATATCCTGCTTTTCAACATAGGTCAAAATCCCCGCCTCAGCCACCCTTTTAAAGGTTTTAACAACCCGAGATTTCCAAGCGTACTGGAATGAAACACCACTGGGATAATTCTGTATTGCTTCTGAACTCTTGAAAAATTTTATGTCGGGATAGTTTCTTGATAAAAATTCATATTCTAGACTGATCTCAGACGATTTTCCAACAAGGACGGTCTTTGCACATTTTACAATCTCCCGTTCTATCAGTGCTCTTACAACTGAGTAAGTCAAGTTTTGATTCCTATACCTGAACCCAATCGGGTAGAAAGCGTGCTTCGAAGAATAGAAGTGCATGTCTTTTAGGAAATGTGGATTGTTATCTGCATCCCAAAGCAGATTTGCCATATTATGCAAAACAGATAAGAATTCTGGCAGAACTTGCTCGCTATTTCCTTGCTCAAACGCTGAGAGAATTCGATAACACGTGATATCAACATTAGTGTCATTAACGTCAAATTTTAAGCTTTCCACTGACTTCATCCGTACCGACATAGCAAGCCGGTGTATTTCCTTGTAGAAAGCATAATATTGGATGTACCACAGCTTTATGTCTTGTTCAATTTTAGTTACCGGCGATTTGTCGGAAAATGCTATATCGAGCATACTGTATTTTAAGAATTCCTTAAATCTATGATTGCAACTCAACTGGTCAAACGAATCGGGATGAAATTCTCTGCGGGGCGAATTCAATTCAGATATCATGATTCCATTATAGCCGTTAGTCAAAACAACCGACATTAGGCACCATATTCCTAGCGAAATTCGGAAAAATGTATCTTTTTCCATCTGACTAGGCATGAAGCCTGTTTCCTCGAAAAGCGAGGCTAAAACGTACATCCATATGGAGAAAGATTTATGTTCCAATAGCTTAAAGAAACGTTGAAAGAATACAGTTAATCCAATAATAGTTAAGATAGTTGTTCCTAACGTCGCCCAAAGTTCAGGTTCGAAGGGAGTCAGGTAAAAACCTAACGTCATATAAGGTTCGGCGTGACACGTCAGATATTGGTATCCTTCAGCTCCTGTTTGGATTAATGTGACATCAAAATTTGTTGTGGCGAGTAAATGCAAAGGTCGATTTGCGCCGTTGAATTTCAGTTGAATATACCTAACCTTTACATTCCTGTCATGGGTATAAGGTATGAGACTGCCATTTATCCTGGCAAGTATTTCATGTACGAATTGCTTTAAGATTTCTACTCTCCTGTCGATGGGTTCGCAGTTATCGCAGGGTGGCTCCATGAGGCTCCAGTCGTCCAATTGCAGGGTATGCTTCTCAACTAACGAAACATAATGGCCTTCTCGTAAATCTTGAAATCTGCATCTCATTGAATCCCATGACCCCCTTTGTGGAAAACAGATCTCGACATTTAGATCTGGTGAAATCACAATTACCGTGAAATAGCAAAACAATGGAGGTTGAAAATTGGTCACTGCCAATAGTGGCAAGTCTGGCTTTTCTATGACCAATGTGATAACTGCGTTGGTATTTGGTACGTGATACACAGTACCATAAAAGTACCTCGTAAATACTTTGTAGTAAAAGTGAAAATATGTTGAAACTTGGATAGATTGATGGACAACGTGTTTGAAGATACGTTTAGGATTATTACTCCATCTGTCCAAGAAAATAAAACATAATCGACATGGAGGAACACGAGACTTGATAATGTCAATCTTTGGGAGGTCTGCATATTCTATAAAATACATTATTCTTCCACGAAAGTCGTGATGATTTTCGTAATTTTTCAAAAACATTGTAGTGGTTGCCATACTTAAACCACTAATAGATAATTGGCTGCTGTGTTGACTGGAGAATATTATTTGCAAGTCGCAATCAGTTAAATTGCTTAACAAATTTTGAAAATTAGGTAACCCACTACTGGTCACGATTTGACGCAGATGGATCAAAAGTGTACTGAAGCATAATAAGTACTTACCCCCTAGGTATAAAAACGCTGAATTGCTGGAATGCATTACCAATGTCTTTCAAGAAATTCGCACAATGTGATTAAGACATTGTTATAAAATCGTGGTTAAATAAATATGAAAAGCTCGTCGTTATTCAACTATGTTTTGTAGGAGCTAGGAGAACGATAGCATCTAAAATCTGGCTAATTTTATACCCTACTTATGTAAAAAATCTATAGGAGGAACACTTCAAGTAATGAATGGTTTGTATTTATTTAATTTTGTAATGTGTATTTAAGCGAAGAAAAATATGCAGTCCTTAGCATTTCAGGGCAAACCTCTCCCATCCAGAAATTTATCTAGTTTAATACAACTTGGAAAATATTTATTGCAAATGCTCATCTGCTTTAGGTAGTTTTCAAATGTGGAGATACGCTGCCGTTTCTTAGAAATTGTGCTACAATGCTAATTCTTGAATACTCCCTTCAACATTTTAAACAATTTATACCCACTTGTCCAGTTTATATAAAGGTTGTTTTAACGTCAACCGGGTGGGATCAGGCTGTGGAGAATTTTTAATCCATCATTCGCTATGTCTACATACACAACAACATGAATATTATATGGAAAAGTATATAGACAAATTTTTTTCGATCTGTTCAAGAAACACGCAAGGACATAACTTTACATAAATAAATAATAGGCAGTTTAATTTATAAAAGTGCTAACTTTTGATTAATTAATACTTTTTTTAAAGGCATATGAAGGTAAATATATTAAATTATGTTAAATATATAACTTTGGCCATCTGGTGAAAGGTGTGAGTTTAAGAGAGTTAAAGGCTTAAAGTTTTAAAAGAGTTTTAAAGAGAGTTATCGCGTCGGATGGAAGGATATGACGGTCACATAAGCCCTGACTTGTGAATAAAGTGTATTACAACATCATATAACGGGTTACAAACATGGGTGACGTTACTTCGTCCATTAAAGGCGATAAATTGGAGGCTGACGACTTAATTAATGTTGGGAACAAGTACGAAGATATTCCATTGCAAGATGTATGTAAGTAGCCAAAGGTATTTAATTTGTACAAAAAGTGATACGATGGTACAGCCAATTAAACTGGTTTGTAGGATGTACCAACCACAAGAACTACGCATTATTTTTAATACAAGGCCTACCAATACCGCAAGGTGAACTTGACTTATCGGACTTTCGAAGGCGAATAGTAGAGACGATAATAGGCAAGAGTAGCTTACACTTGTCAAAACCTGTCCCACGACAATGCCAAGAGTGCAGTAAACTTGTCCCTCAAAAGAACCTTGTGTCTAGTTTCAAATATGTGGAATATACAAATTATAAATGTTCGCAATTTATATTCACACTAAATTGTGCAAATTATTTCATAGCCGTACTAGGACATTCCATCGCCAATGTCCGTAAGAGCTCACCTGCTAACAAACACATAATTTGCTCATTCCCCAAAAATTATGCATAAATAAAATTCATAATGCTGAGCGGAACATAAATATTTAAATGTTTATTCTGAAATTGTCTAACTTAGATTTGATTGTCACCTTATTCTACTTCACGGTCACCAACGATCATTTATTTGGTTCCACGGTAAACTTATTTGGCCACACGGGCACCCACGGTCTCCTTTTGGCTCCAAGGTCACCTTAGAGTAACAATATTTTCAACCGCGCGTTTTTTGAAATTCTCAAAGGAAAATTTCCAATGTGAGACTAAATGTAGCGATAGGTCAAGTCTCAAGTAACCCCTCGAGTGAGGTATCGTTGAAAAGGTGTCGGCGCGAGGATTCAAAAAATATATACTTGGTCTCATGTATGACCCCTACCTGATGTTCCAGAGACAGAATTATGTTTTGAGTTTTGTGTTTTGAGTTCCAATCTATTGCTATGTTGGTCCCTAAAGTAATTAGAAAGTATTTAGTTGCAAATCAAAATATTTTGATCTTACTGTCTACTTGATTTACTGGAGCATATATGCAATTTCTGAGTAGGCATTGTTTAGTCCCTGAGCAAAACATAAACGAGCAATAGCAAGTCCATAATGTTAGTTTAATCCTGGTTACTTGGGAAACCAGGAACTATTTATATTGACAACTGTCGTACTTTTCCCAATTACCTTCTCCACCACCCAAACTATCCCAGCGACGATTAATATTACCACAAAAACTATCTGGAACGACAGCAGGTTTCTGAAACTAATATAATCCGCTTTAACCTGTACCACGGTAAGATTTGTGCCCCGTACTTTTCCCGCAAACCATACATCTCCCGCTAGTTCGTTCCACTTTTCCCAAACTATGTAAAATCCCGATTCCCTCAACGTGTCCAGAATTTGTTTGCACCGTGGTCCAATAGGGTTTATAAAATTGTCGTAGATTGTCCTTTTATGGGCCACGTTGGTGACGAGATGGCAGTTGTAGCGTCCCTTTAACTCTAGCTCGGCTACCATTCTCCTATGAAGGATTCCCATGGAGGGCAATCCTCTAAAAATCATGGCAAATTTTGGCCTCGATTTTGCAAACATTTTCACCAAGTCTATCTCATTCTTGGCCATCTCTTTCACTGAAATGTTCAATTTGTCGGAGATGTTCCACCGAGAAAAATCCGCTTCTAGAGTTTCCCTAACCGATGTGTGCCTTTTGGGAACGATTCTGCTATGGAGGATGAAACCTTGGTTGACTATTTCGGGAAGACGTTCCAGTTTCCGGGCAACTTCGGGAACAACTAGTTCTGACGTAATGAAGAATTCGTACATCGACAGCAGAATGACGGCTGAGAAGGATAGAATTACATACAGAATGGGAAGGATGGACGTGATCGAAGTCGGCAATGAAGATACTCCTTGTCGCACGATTACGGAGTAGATGTCGAAAACGTCGTTCAGCACTCGAGATGATTTTGATCTGTGTAAAATTGAGACTCTTCGATGGATTAGGAGGACCAGGCAAGTTGTTGATGTACTGATGAAGACGAGTATCCAAACCTTTAGTTTTATCGGGATGACCCAAATGGAAAAGGAGAAACGTTCCGGACGAACATCGTAGTCACAATAGATGAGATTGTTCCTAAGAAAGTAACGTTCTTATACGTTTTTATAGGTTTCAAGAAATGATTTAATACGTTTGTCGTGTTCAAAAGTATCTTACCCTTGCTCGTACTGATAACTCATCCTATTTAGAAAGTCTCCAAGTGGATCTAGCATAAATTCAGTGAATCTCACATCACCCCAAATCCCTCCCCGTGGATCCTTCACACTGATAAAGCTAACGTTCACGACATTCGCCAAGGTTGCAAGTTTTCTCGAATTCATCGAACAAACGTAACTCTTTTTTAATTTCATGGATTCCGCACAAAGCTTAACGACTTGTCTTTCCTCGATGCCATTTTCACGAGATAATTCAAGTTTCACATTTGTGTGGAACTTAATCACATCCAAATTCCAAGAAGGTCGAACTTGGAGCAAATTTATTGGAACGTGCAGTGATTTCAACTTGGATTGATCTTCCACAATTTGGATCAGCTGGGATGTCGGAACAATTAAAAAATACCATGGAGGGCACAATTGGCAGAGGAAGTAAAAGCTAAAATGTACTGGACCGTTCCATCGTCCAAAGTTGTATTCCATGGGAGCTTCGGGGTTTGATT
The DNA here is from genome assembly GCF_002217175.1 of Folsomia candida. Classification (NCBI taxonomy): domain Eukaryota; kingdom Metazoa; phylum Arthropoda; class Collembola; order Entomobryomorpha; family Isotomidae; genus Folsomia; species Folsomia candida. Next base: position 8,796,977 of record NW_019091197.1, on the reverse strand, counting down.
TTGACATTTTTCGGGAAATCGACGATGTTTTGGTTAGGTTCGATATCTGGGAATGTACGAATTTCTTCTTAATTCCTATGGATCTGTGAATTGCCGACAATTTTCGCTCTTTTAGTACAACATTTTCCACCGTTCTTTCCCGATGCGCGGCTTTCTGTTGGACCAAAATCGGCGCAACATGCAGCCGAAAGACTCGTCCTGATCCTACTAAATCTTTAACGATTCCATGCCGAACGTACTGCGGCAGTTCGAAGGCTAATATCAAGACCGTTCCACAATTTGCCGTGCCTCTTAAGACGAATGGATTTCGCTCCTCGAGAAAAATTCGTTTAGCTGCTACATCTGCGTCGGAGATATAATTTAAGAAAATTGTCACCGCACAGGTAGAAATGCCGCGATTTAAGTGTTTTAAATTAGATGGGACACCTATCGGATTGATTCTCGGGTATTTAAAACCATCGTCCCATGACGTGAGCACCTCTGTAGAAAATATCGTCGAAAAATGCAGTGTTTGTCGACTATTCTCGTTTTCTATGATCCAAGTACTTTTACCACTAATGGAAATCAGGTGTGAGAGAAAGTCTTGCCAAAGCGTGGTCTGATTCCGTCCGCGAGGGAAGTGTTGCGGAAATGTGGCGAAATTCGAATCTTTCGTGGTATCTGAGAAAATATTTGAGATAACGAGACAGTTTTTCAAGGCGGTTAATTTTTCTGCAAAATTGGCCAGGATATTGTCGGAGGGATTACCGAAGGTGAAGGTTAGTATAAAATTAAGGATCAGGATATATACGAATTGTTTATTATTTGTTGATGAGAACATTGTCAAAATATTATGGGATAAGATGCTTTTGACGTTTGTGTGATACGTTTTCACAGAATGTTTAAGTTTTAAGCTATATTCAAATCGTAAAGAGTGAAGTTGTCGCCCTGGAAAATATTGGTGGTCAACAAAAATAAATCAATTTAATGGATTGGTATCCCTACACTCTTAGAAACTGTGTGTTCGACGTTATTGTGTTTACCACCATATAACTCTACCACCTCTGGTTATAGACGTTGTCACCTATTTGTTCATGGGGGTATCACCGAATTGGTGACATCCACTATCCTCTCGGTGACATAGTACTACCGTCTGGGGATAAACAAGCCCCACACGGTGGCAAACGATCACCACTCCGGTAGAGTCATATATAGTCCCCGGTCGGGAATAATATTTTTTCCATTGTATGCTGACTTCGGTTTATATAAACTAGTGGAAATAAATTAATCACGCAAGATGATTTTCATCGTTTTAGATTTCGTAATGCTGGCGTTTACGTCACGCAATGTAATATACATAAAATTTCAGTTTTTCTTTTTTATTGTGAAATATAAATCCACACAAACCATTTAACAGCTATCGAATCCATGAAAGGAGGGTTACAAAAGAGTATCCTCATACTGTATACCTTAACGTTCGCATAAATCATATAAATAAATATATCAGCCTGATATAAAACAACTTTTTTATACAATTGTAGTATTAAATTACTCACATATGTACTTGTGTCGATAAAAACTAGATGAATACATATGTATAGCAATTTAAAGTCATTTGATGGTAGGAATGTAGCAATTTTACTGCTCCAATTAATTAGATTAATGTGGCCTGCATTACAATTATATTAAGTATTTATTAGTCTTTAGGTAGGTAAATATTTAAGTGGCTGTCAAATAATTTGAAATCAGTGCATGAGTTTCCAAGAAATGAAATGCAGATGAAGGTTTTGTTTTATGATTATTATCCGATTACGCTGAAATTTTTATTTTCGAATTGCCCAAAAGTAAAGTTTTGACAAATGAAATCAATTATGTAAGATAAATTTTTAACGACCAGCAGCAGTAGTTGTAGCAGCAGTGGTTGTGGTGGTGGTAACTGTGGTGGTCGTGGCCGCGGTGGAGGTGCATTTCCACGTATTTTTGGCCGGTTTAGGTCTTCGGGTTGATCGTCCGGTGGTGGTGGGGGTGGTTGTCGTCGTGGTGGGTGGGACCTGGCACGTGCACGACTTGGAGGAGCCATCTGGTCGCGAAATGGTTACGGTTTCACCGACAGTTCGGCAACGACCTGAATAAATTATGGATATTTCTTGATTTTTGTGGAAAAACATGGTTATGGAAATTCATCGGAGTTTTGAAGAAGGTGTGCTACAGGTTTAGAGTTAGTTATCCAATCTATTGTGAGATTCCGTGAGAGCGTTACAGCCTCCCGGAATTTTGGGAATATTCCCAGGAAATTTAGTTTCTGTGGGCTTGTAGCGGAATAAAAATAAGATCCAAGAAAATTGGGAATCTCAAAATTCCCTGAATCCTCTAAGGGTAGGAACCGGTACAAGTTTTATGTTGAGCCGAATTTGAAGTAAAATATGAAAATTTGAAATTGCTATTCAGCGCTATCTCGATACTTGTTTGGCATACAAGAGTTGTACATAAATTGAAATATTTTGTTTCTTAAAATATATGTTTAATATGTTTGAGAGAAGAGTTAAATTTGGGCAAGTATTATTGCAGGTGCATGAGGCATTTTTCCTGCTCAAAAACTTGGAATGAAAAATTCAAAACTTTCGGCCACAAATACCGTTAGAACTTTCTTTAAACTGAGTGTTACGTCCGGGGCTTATCAACTTCAGATTTATCCTCGTGATAACTAATATCTAGTGATCTGACCTCGTGCCGTAATGAAACTTATACGTTGACTTAACTTGGACTTGAAACTTAAAACTGGCCTAACATCTTGCCAAAACTACTTAAATCGTGCCAATTGGACTTTACTTAGCTTATGCGTAGAGTTATTGGACTTTATACTGGACTTGGACTTAAACTGGACTTGAACTGATCTAAAAACTGGTTAAATGCTGGTTTTATGCTGGTGGAGTGCTTGAGTTTGCTTAATGTAGAGTAAACGTAATTAAATACCTAAAAAAATTTTAATTGGATACTTCTCGTCAATTAAATTTTAGTATTTATTCGAATACTTTTCTACTACAAAAAATGGAGCTTCTTACTCGCTCGACTTACTACAAGACACTAACTTAACTCAACGTTCACTCTCTCATTCACTCACTCACTGACAAAGGACGCTCTTTTCATACCTCCTTTCCCACTCAGTCATCACCATGGCAACGGCCACCTCTTCATGGGGCAATTGCACACTTACATTCATACTTATACTAAATACTTAACCAAATTATCCTCTAAAATTGCATGAAATTTATACGAAAATTATTCATTAATAAACTCATGCCTCGCCGTGACATTCTTATGCTTAATTCTTAAATAAATAATCTTATAAAAACTACAGGGACTTTTACGCATAAATTAACCATTACTAAACTTATGCCTCGCCGCAACATACTTCCCCCCGATGACCGTAGTCGACAATTCAGGAGACGGAGGCTCATCTTCATTCTTCTGGTCCAAGGCGGCGATCTTGTTGACTGGGCGTCGGAGCTCTCCAGTTGGTGTTCGCGTCCATCGCTCGCACCTCTTTCTGGTTTCTGGGGTACTTGAGGGTCTTATTATTACCGGTCATTCCTGGATACTTACGGATCTTCTTGCCGGTTCCCCCATTCTTGAGGATCTTCTTACTGGTTCTTCCTGGATACTTGAGGGTCTTCTTCTTGCTGGTTCCTCCTTTCTTGAGGATCTTCTTCTTGCCGGTTCGCCCTTTCTTGAGGATCTTCTTCTTGCTGGTTCGTCCTTTCTTGAGGATCTTCTTCTTGCTGGTTCTTCCCTCTCGATTTCCGGGAGATGTTGGAATCTTCTTTTTGCTTCTTCGGCCTGATTTCCTGGGCCGCTTCCCCCCGTCTGGTAACCGTATCTCTACAGCTAAACTTTCAAGCTGTACTTCGCTACTCCGATGTAGCTCTTCTTTTCTTGGCTTGGCCACCTTGACACTACCTTGGGGGCATGAGTTGCTGGTTCTGGTGGCTTGTTGTTTCGAAACCGACTCCTTTAAATTTACAGCGGGTTCCCTGACTTCCGGTTGCTTAACTTCAGATTCTTTGTCTTGTTCTTGAGTTCTTCTGAGTCTTCCTCTTGGTCTTCCCCGGATCATTGGACTGGATATTCGCATTTTTGAAATTATTCGTATAATCCGAGTCCTGGTCCTGACTAACTTCAAAGAGTTGCTGCTTCTAGATGCATCTGAAGTTAGCTCCATTAACTTCAAGGAGTGTCCTTTGTCTGGTTCTTGGACTTTTTCTTTTCCTGGTTCTTTTCCTGGTTCTTGAGTTTGTCCTGGTCTTTCTCTTCGCCAGGATTCTTCATTGACTTCTTGCAGGGCTTTTTCCTTTATAGGGCCGCTGTCGTATTCGCATAAATTCTTCTTCTTAACTTTCACGGCCGCGGGGTACTCTGCTTGGCGATATTCTGTATCGTTACTCTTCGCGTGCCGCGCTGAACTTCTTGATGATACTGCAATGTCGACTGTCCCATTGCCCATCTCGTGCTCCTGATCGCGCTCCATCCTACGCCATAGGAATCGTTGGGAGTGGCGGACCTCCAGTTGGATGGAGACGCGACGGAGCACAGCTTCTTTACTTCTTTTGAACTTTGACTTTCTTTTGATCTTGACTTTCTGGTATCTGGTCTTGTCCTTGTGAGGCTTGGCTTGATTTCTTGCTGTTCTTTCTTGGTTTGATTCGCTTACTTGATGAACTTGGTCATGATCAAGTAGAGGCTTGCGTTCTTGACTTGTCTTGCTTATTATTCGTATATTCTTCCGTCCAACTCCACTCAATTCTGGGATGACAGCGGTGCATCCTAGTCTGGTTTCCACGGCTGCTGGCTCTTCACGTCTTCCTTCAATCATCTTACTTGGATTTACGAGGTGATCGTGAGAGCTGCCGATGGCCATCTTAGGTTTCACATTCTTGACTGCTCCAGAGTGGAGAGGAATATTAAGAGGATGAGAAAGTTGCTCCTTGAGTCTTTCACCTTCTTGAGTTACTGGTAACACGTTGATCTTAGTTAAGGTCCGATCGTGATTGATATCTTCTGGTCTTGACTTTCTTGTCATTTCCGTCATACTGGAATTCCCTTGGCTAGACTTGTCTTTTCTTACTGGCTGGGATTCTTCCCTTGACAGTTCTTCTGGGGGTCGCCCACTAAAGCTTGATGAGTTCCTTCCGGTCGACTCCCTTGCTAATAACTTGACTGGTTCTTCGGGTCGCCCACCAAAGCTTGGTAAGTCCCTTTCGGTTGACTTCCTTGCTAATAACTTGACTGGTTCTGGGCTTGCTGCTGGTTTACTCATGGATATTTGGATTGCTTGAAGGGTCTGGGCAATTAACACAAGAGCATCTGGCTGTCTCGTGCAGTCTTCACTTTCTTTTCTCGAGTTTGAGATTGGAATAGGATTTTGTTTACGTATAATTTTCTCATGTCCATCCTCCTCCAGGTCTTCTTCTTCATCACTTTTCTTCCAAGTGTTGAACTTGTCAATTGCTTTATTGTATTCGGCTTCTTCATCTGAAGTTAGTGGCCGTTCTTCTTCTAGGTCAATCTTGGTGAAAGTTGCGACCAGTATATCTTGAAGCAACAATCTCCCTTTCTCCTTCTTCCGGATTTTCAAATCTGTACTGGAGACTAGCTTATTATGGTCAATTTCCCTCTTGATGAGTTCAATTTCCATTTGACTTAGTTTTGCTTGATTCTCTTCCACCTTTTCAGGTTCAAATCTAAAACTGGTGGGGTTGATTCTTTCTGATATATTCTTAATTCTTGCTTGAATGCTTTCTAACTCAATTTGTTGACATCTCAATATGATGCTTGAATTCTGCAATTTCTTCTTCAATTGCTATGGTCCATCCAGAAAGTATAGAATACGGCATGCAATACCGGTTTTGGTACCGCGGTATTAACCGGTATTACCGAATACCGGTATTGGAAAGTTCAATACCGGTATTCAAATACAAATTCATGCATTCTGGATGCCATGTAAATAGAGAAAATTCCGTGCATTCAGGTTCAAATGCATAACCCGTTCTTCTGTATTATTATTGCATACCCTGGCTCAAGATTTAGATGTATTTGTGTTTAGTAAGTAGCGTATGCTACTTTATGCGATCGGTTAGTTATTCTTCCTGTCCGCCTGCTTGTCAACACGATAACTCGACTATGGTTTGTCGCAGCGACCTGAAACTATTAACACATGTTCTTCACGGGCTATGGGTTGATACCCTATATTGCTGAGGTGCGGCTAGTTTGTCGACATCATGTCAAAAAACGCCGCCATAGCCTAATTCCGCAATTTTTCTTCCGATGTGCATGAAATTTAGACAAAATACGTTTTTTGGTGTTGTCGACAAGTAGCAATATAGCGCATATTGTCACGCCCCTATTTTAGACAAATTGTTTTGATGCATTCTCGAAATATTTGCGCTACTTAGGTATCGTGCCCTGCCGCACTTTATACATAAATATGGAAGCAGAAACTACATAATTGTGAGTAGGGCAGCATACTAAGATGTGAATAAAACAGTTCCAAGATATTTTCAAACTCATCAGCAAAATACAAGGCAAAATCCGATTTGGCATTACCTTTGAAAAGTAGGTGGAAGTTTGAAATGAGCCAAAAATAAAAAAAAACGCTGGATTATTTAAATATTTACATACAGGTTTCGAATTGTGAATAAGATGGGATATTCTTAATTCCGAGGCCTGTCAAAATATGGTCCTCTATAAGAAGTGTATGTCGATGCATCCAAACTGCAGGACGGCAGAAATTACAAATCAATAACTTTAAGCCAGGCATCCCGGCAGAGTTGGATAAGATAATTTCGTCATTAGCAGAAAGTTGGACCCCAAAAATCGTTAACCACGACGATTATAAAAGAAATGAAGGTCTGCGAGGACGGACATAAAAGATAGTTTCAGTTGGAGTTAGCAAAAGAATTTCTACCTGGGATAGCTTCGATTAGTGTTGTGGGCATTTTCCTCGAGAGCATAATTATGCAATAAAATAGGGTATGAGAGACGACACTTTGGATCACTTTGAATCAAAGTGTCCAAATCCAAAGCGATTTTCATGATCACATTTCCAAACACTTGTTGACTTATGACGAATACATATGACCAAAACTAAACAAATTGGTAGCGTATAAAGTAACAAATATATAAACACATTTGTGTAACGCCCTGCTGATTAGAAAACTATTGCTTTTTGGATCAATTTCAACGAGAAATTATTTCGTCGATTATATCGGTAATACCGGTATTACCGAAGGCCCCAATACCGAAAATACCGAATACCGGTTTTGGAAATTAATCCCGGTATTGCATGCCCTAGTATAGAACCCTGGCCAATGTTAATAAAACTGAAAAGCAAATTGGCCGACCTCGCCATAAGCAATACCATGTGGGGTTTGAAAATTCCCGGTACGGTCAGTTCTTGACCGATTTTCAAAACTCCGCCCGTTTTGGAAACATTGAACCTTTGGGCGAAATATATAATTTCAGGTTTTTTAAATTCGGCCCCACCCACCCGTAATTCAGGTCACAAAGTAAAAAAACAGGTAACATTTCTAGATTGAATTTGAAATTTTTTTGACTGTTTTCGCAGGCCGTCGGCGTAAATAAGAATTTAAGTAGTTATTATCTAATTGATCTCGTTTTGTTGGCCCCTTCCTTAGAAAATCCCCTTACAATGTCAGCCCCCAATTCCCCCTCATCGCTCCGACGTGAGGACCGAGATCGCCGTCCATCTGACCTCTACACCCCTACGAATGGAGGAGCAGGTCAGCGACCGGCAAGTAAACCAGAAGACGATGAAGAGAAGTACAAAACTCCGCTCCGTCAAGAATTAAGTCAAGCTAAGAAAAAAGAATCCCTTTCATCCAGGCTAAAGAAGGCAGATGCAGATGTGGAACAACAAGAAAAGATATTATGGTCGATCCAGAAAGTACTGAGCTACGGAATTCTCGGGAGGCTAAATGGCCGACCGCGCCATTAGCAATAACATGTAGAGTTTGAAAATTCACCGTACGGTCAGTTCTGGATCGATTTTCAAAATTCCGCCCGTTTTGAAAACATTGAACCCTTGCGCGAAATATATAATTTCAGATTTTTGAAATTCGGCCCCACCCACCCGTAATTCAGGTCACAAAGTAAAAAAACAGGTAACATTTCTAGATTGAATTTGAAATTTTTTTGACTGTTTTCGCAGGCCGTCGACGTAAATTCTTGGCGACAATGTCTGAAATAGTCAGGGCGTCGTATTGGCGGCTAGGTGGTCACACCCCCTGCTGTTGAGTCATTGTGGGGGCGGTCGAAACTTAAGTCACAAGAATTAAAGAGACAAAAAATTCCCTCCCAACATGGTTTCTGACGTCGCCGCCGCGAATAATCGTACGCACGTCCCCGTCCTTAGTGCTGAGACATTGTGGGTGGTCCCATGGCGACGAGGGGTGTGGCAATCAGCGCTTCTTCCAAGACCATACCCAAGCACGTCATGCGACATATCATTTTTCTCAGCTCGGCAAGGTGATTGTAGTGACATAATTAGAAATTTAAAAACCACACCCCGCGTGGGTGTGGTCATCGATTCCTGTAGGATCTTGCCAACACATGGCATGCAGTATATCACTTTTCTCAGCTCCACTGGGCGAATGCGAAGGCATAATTCGAATGTTTAAAACCACACTCCCTGTGGGTGTGGTCATTTTCGACTTTTAGAATTAAATTAAACCGTGTCATGCGACATATCATTTTGCTCAGCTGGATCATAGGATCTCATCGGAAATATAGAAATTCACAAACCACACCCCTAGTGGGTGTGGTTAGCAGCGACATTGCGACAGCGACAGCGACATTGCGACAGCGACAGCGACATTGTGGTTAGCAGCGACGGCTAACCTAGCATGTCTCATGCTAGGTTATTGAAACCATGTCCTGTGACATATCGTTTTTCTCAGCTGATTACGTCGATCACGACGACACAATTGAATTTCAAAAAGCCACACCCCCTGTGGGTGTGGTTTTAGCTTCCTTCTGAATTTTACGAAACCACGTCTGTGACATGTCATTTTTTTCGCCACGCCAAGATGAATACGGTGAATGGTAAATACACACCCGCCTAAATTGGCCAATGGACGCAGCCAAGATATTCCCTGACACATGAAGTATTCCATGGTTAATAGCCTGACAGGATAAACCGGTTTTGAGTTTTATGACTCTTTGGCGCCAAGTGCCAAGCAGATTCTGATAACACAAATGGACACTGGCTTCAGGGTTCATGAACCATTGTAGGAGTTATCAAATTTATTCGTAGACCTAGAGCTGAAAAGGATCGCTCGAAATGAAAATCCAATCCAATCCAGCCCAATCCAATAGATAAAAATCCAACCCAATCCAACTGAATTTTGAAAAAAAATCCAATCCAATCCATTCGAGTTTTAGAATTAAAAATCCAATCCAATCCAATCCAATAGAAAAAAATCCAATCCAATTGGAAAAATCCAATCCAATCCAATAGAAAAGGCTAATTCAATAGATATCTCAATATCCTTATTGATATATTAAGTATAATTTTTCAATTTTAAACTACACCAAATTATTTAAAACAATTAATTTTGACATTTAAATTAATTTGAAACAATTAAACATGTTGTTACCAAAGTTGATAATAATAACAAGCAATAATAACATTTGTGGATCCACAATGACGAATTAAACAATCCATGAAACGAATACTAGGTTATTTTATATTTTGAATAAGTTGGGAATTTATATTGCGCTTAATGTATAAGAGATTGCGCTAAGCTGGCTGATCAGCCCATTTGCGGGTTACTCATTCCATTGGACCAATCCAATGGAATACTACCAATGAAAATACAATCCAATAGAAACAAGTCCAACCCAATCCAACACACCCGTCCAAATAAAAATCCAATCCAATCCAATCCAATTGAAAAAAATCCAATCCAACAAACTCCCCAAAATAAAAATCCAATCCAATCCAATGGACTTTTGGTCCAATAGATCCAAATCCATTGGATTGGATTGGACTGGATTGGACTGGATTTTCTGGATCCGATTTTCAGCTCTAAGAAGATTTATTTGTACGGTTTGGTTTTCTAGAAAGGTTTCAATGAAGAAGACATGACCGATATGGTATTTCTTAAAAAATGAGAATTTCCTCCAACGTATAGTCCCTACAAGCGAAGTGAGGTCCAGTGCATTATCTTCTCGTTGATGGAAGTATATTAAAGCAATACAGTTTCTAACGTAGGCCTTGTATGGGTCGATAATATCCTTTCCTCGAACTCCACTCCACCAAGTATGGCGGTCACCCGGTTTTCGACGAACTGCAAAAAGTCGACGGCAATATTGAAAGAATTCTTCTGTGATTCTCCCCCCACGAAGACGGCAAGTTTGTAGCTGAGCGGCCTTTTTGATACGACGGGTTGAAAATCGGGCATCAGTTGGAAGTAGGTTAATGAGTTGTTTGAGTTCTGAGGATACCCTCGATCCGATATATTCATTTCAACGGCAAAATTTGAAATTTGAAAAGGATGGTGAACCTTGGCTAAAGTAGTTTTGTACTTGGAGAACACAAATCGCTCGAGAAAGAAAATTTGAATTTGGCAATGCTCAAAAGAATTCCAATCTTGAGAAAGCTCAGCCTGCTCTGGGGAAGTGATAACGTTGTACAGGACGAGTAACCACGCTAATTTCCAGGTCATACTTGAAATCTTGCCTTACCATTTTATTTACTAATCAGGTTGTGATGGTTCCACTAAGAAAATGGGCAAATGTAAGAAATTATTTTTGCTTTGTTGGAACAATTTCATAAAACGTACTTGCTGTGAAGTAGAAATGGTGGCGTCTAATGGTAAGCGTGGGTAGCTTAGGTATTTGCAAATTGCAACCAGTCCTACAAACATAGATGTAACATAAACACAAAACTTGTCCCAATTTTATTATATGGGTAGCACGTCTTACAGGTTGCAAGAGCGAAAGGGCGGCTATGTACGACTTAAGTTATTGGCGTAATTACCGGCACGACAGCGATTTGGGAACAGCGGGCTTACCGGAAAATTGGTGTGACAATTTAACCTAAATTATCTCTCTCGCTCAAGATAAATATTTTGGTAAAAGTTCTAGAATATTGGGACGATTTTGATAAATGCCAATGTCAATCGTTTCCACCTGCCGTGTATGTAATTTGTGCTAATCTGTCCAATTATTTGAAACACTGCCCTACATTCTAGAGTACTATTTAAATACATGCAAATTTATAAGTGGCAGTTTTATTTTAATAATCCATTGATGGACTAAAATTGCATTAAATTTCAGAATTTGTACTGGGAATTGCTGTCATTTAAAATATCATGTCACGAGGGTGGCTATGCACACGAATTTATGTGGTAATGTTCATATAAGTAATTTAATGTTAAACTTTTTGAGCATAACAAAGTTATATTAATCTCAATTTCCAAAGTATGTATTGCATAGGGTAAAATTTTTTGACGTTTTTGATAAATACTTGGCTGCCTTTTTTAGGAAAACGTTTTTTGTTGCCATTGCACTATGGGCCAGGATCCATAAATTGTGACCATTAAGGCACTATCTAGAATTGGTACGAGACATATGCCATCTAGTTCTCCATAACCAACTTGTTATCCATGCAGAATATAAAGGCCAGCGTTAAAGTCAATCGAGAGAAAAAAATTAACAAACTTTTCCTAATACGTTACGGATATAGGGCTTGGACATCTTCTCACTGATCCACCCCGATCCACCCCTATCTGAGCCACTAGTTGTATTACTCGGTTCCTAATAGTGTCGGGAATATATTCTGCTGCGACCAGCTGCGACCATCAAGCAGAATTTGAACTAGGCCATCCCCAGTTGGATGACTTTAAAATAATTAGTTGGCAGCGCGAGGTGGAATTTCTTCGCTAAATGCGGTATCGTTGGAAAGGTCTCGGCGGGAGGATTCAGAATATATATACTTTGTGGGGTCTGGGACCACCCCCTGATGATTTAGAGACCGACGAATATTATTGAGTTTTGGTTTTGCAGGTATTTAGACGTTAACACAGCAGTAGATTGGGAGCTAACATAGCAATTATCGACAAAAACTCAATAACATTCATGGGTCTCTAAATCATCAGGGGGTGGTCCCAGACCTCACAAAGTATATATATTCTGAATCCTCCCGCCGAGACCTTTCCAATTTATGGGGGTAACCTGAGACTTGACCTCATTTCAGGCTTAATTGTATTTTTGGCCACAATTTAGGGATCCTGGCCCATAGTGCATTGTTGTTACTTGTTTCAAATAATTAATTTAAAATCCTACAGTTTACCACGAGTAATTTATATACTTATTTTTCACCTTACGAAGATGTTTGGTTTTCTAGGATAATTTAAAACCACGCAATTATGTAGATTTGTATTTAATTTTAACTTGGAAAAGGGGCGGTAATGATAAATTGACTTAATTAAACTTTCCAATGTAAAAATGCCCATGGTTTTTTTTCGAAGAGCCTTTTTTGTGTGGCATGATATGGTTTGCTTGAGGAGCCTCAAAAACGCCAAAGACCGCACCCACTGGGGGCGTGGTTTTTGATTTCTCATCATCAGAATGGCCTTGACCTCCCGGTCAATTATTTGCGTCACACGGTATACTTTCCTTCAACATTACAAAAGTCGCCAAAGGCCATACCCCCAGCCACTCCTATTCCGGCATTGACCTCTGACGACTAAACGAACCATAGATTATGTATATTGTATCTTATTTTCAGCAGTACTTCCTAAACCCTACAAAAATGATTATTTTGGGTTGACCACCAACAACAATCAAATAAAAAGTGTCATGATCTTTAAAATTTATTAACTGCTTAGTAATTCATAAAATTAAGTAGTTCGTGCATTGTTGCTACACTTTGGTTCATTTAGCAATTTTAATGTTTATCTAATATACACAAATCTTGAGGGAATACATATTTATACTACCCTTGAACAAGCACAGCTCAATGTGCTGAGCCCATTGGTATATAATGGCCTCTAGCTTCACTATTTATTAAAAATTTACTTTTAAGTACTTCACGTGTCTCTAGAATTATTTGCATTTATACTGAGCCTGTCGTCTGGCATTAGAAAGTTTACATATTTATTCAACTACGTTAAATACTTACTCGACATAATCTATTACTTCACTACTACCAATTGCCAGCAGACTCGTTAACCTCTTCCTAATTCCTAATACGCCTACAATCTCGCACAAGAATAAGACCAGACCAACCCCACACCCGCCAGATAAAACCAAGAAGATCGTTCCAATGTTTGAAACCAAGACTTGTGGCTGAAATATCTCGTCTTCGCTGTTCGACACACTTTTGTAATGCGCAATGTTTAAAGCGTCATAAAACTTGAGCCACTTCCAATAAATTCCAGACTCAAGAATTCTACCAATTCCACCCCTCAAAAGATCCCACCCTGCCCTGGAGACTAGAAAATGTTTCCTTCTGGGGAACACGGTCCCCTTCAGGATCTTGTACGGCCGCCTCGTAACGTGCGAATATTTTCCCACCGTTCTTGCCATCGTTTCCTGCATGTCATTCGTCCAAGGAACGAGTGCGGATTTTTTACAACTTGCCAGAATTCTAATTCCCACAGATTGTGAATGATTACCAGATTCGTCCGCATTTGAAAATGCTACCAAATTAAGCACCATATCGATCAAGGGTAACTTTCTTAGGGTCTCATAGGTTTCATTTACTATGCCCCTGGGAAAATTCCGGGGCCTGTCGCAGAACGGCATTCGTGATACCTTTCGGCGTCTTTTATAGTCATAGAAACAAAATCTATGCAAGCACATTGCGGTGAAACTAAAACGAAATGACTCAATTTGCCAAGGCAAATTTTTTTTGTTTACATTTGTGGCATGAAAAGCTTCCAGCGCCATCTCGTTCATGGTGTACGTGTTCAACTCTGACATTATGGGTTGGTTAAATCTAAATCTACCGGTATAAAAGTTGACGAAACGAAACTCGTTCTCCGTCATTTCCTTGATTGTCGCCGGAATCCAGGCCGACAACGGGGCTGTCACATCGTTCGTTACGATACTCTTGTACCCATTGTTGAGCACTACAGAGCCCGGCGCCGCCGCGCCGACGCCGCCGCGCCGCTAACGCCGACCAATAAATTGACGCCGCCGCCGCCGAGAAATTTTAAGGCGCGCCATGGCGCGCCGCCGCCGATCGACTGTCGGCGCGCCGCCGTTAGTTTGCCAATTACTCGTAAAATTAATTTGTCCGGGATGGACTTATTTAATGGTTTATGCATTTTAATTATTAATGATGAATAAGTAATAAGTATGCACATATCAACTTTTGTACTTTAGTATGCATGTAAATCATGAGACAGTGGGGAAAGTTGGGACGTCCCGGTCTGCGCAATTTTTTTTAAATCAAACGCACCTGAGTCATTTTAAATAATTTTCCAAAATATGTTCAGTTTATTTATTTCCTTTACATTCACTTTAAATTACTGAAAAAAGTCAATATGTCTGCCGAATCAACTGAATTGAATATTGCACTTAAATCTGACAAGCTTTCCATAATTTTATCGTCTAATCCTGGGAGTGAAGTTTGGAAATATTTCGGAAGACTAGCAAACGACGGGACATTGATTTCGGAAAAAAGTACCAAAGTATATTGCAAAGTATGCTTAGAACGAGGTATTTTGAAAGAGTAAGTTCACTAATATGTTTTTTAAAAGTATGCATGATTATATTAAAATAATTGTCGGTTTATAATGTATTCCGTATTTTAATACAGATACTCAAAAACTATTGGGACCGGAAATTTGCACACTCACTTGCAACAACAGCACAAGCTTGAAACTAAAGCAAAACAGCAGAACAGCAACATAAAAAAACTGACGACATATTTTGACGGTTCCGCAAAACCTACCCATAAAAAGGACGAAAAGTGGCGACTTAGCCGAGAACTTTGCCTCTGGTTTTGCCAAGATTTGCTTCCATTTCATGTAGTTGCAAAAGAGGGATTCAAAACTTTTTGTGAACACTACTCCGTTACAACAACATCTACATCGCTGCCGGACGAGACGACTTTGGCAAACAGTGCTCTCGACGATGTTTATTTTCTAACATTGGATAAAGTCAAGGTAACCAGTTTATTAGTAATTACATAATTAAATCTATAATTAATTTGTTGCATTGAATTTATTAATTTTAGAAAGCTGTGACTGCTGCGAGAGACAGGTTATCGCTGACCCTGGATTGCTGGACTGACAACTTCAGACGAATTTCGTACATCACATACACATGTCACTGGATTGATGAGGATTGGACATTACAGCAAGTTTCGCTAGGGACATCCCCGTTTCCACATCCTCATACTGGTGATGCAATTGCTGATGACATCTTGAAAATCTTTCAACAATTTGAGATTACCGACAAAGTGTTTCGTGTTACAACTGACGGCGGTGCAAACATCATCAAGGCACTGAAACTAATTGGACTGCAGCGAAACCCATGCATCGCCCACGGATTGCACAATTTGATAAATAAGGACTTCTTTGGGAATACAGATGAAAATGCAGAATCTTGCAAATTCTTGCTAGAGAAACTTCGCAAAGTTCATCGGAGTCTTTTATATAAATTTGACGAACTTTGCACAGTCTCTTCCGAGTTAACCGCAAGACACAACCTCGTGGAAACAGGTACGTATTTAGTACTTGGTAATAATCCATTTTGATAATTGTAACTTTTTCACGTACACAGAGGAAATTCTTCAACTCGATGAACGATTTGAAATTAACGAGACTGAACAATCGGATGATTTACATTCTGTTTCAAGATTTACTACTTTGAGGAGGGACGTACCCACTCGCTGGAATAGTGTAAAAATTATGATCGATAGTTTTTTGGATAATAAAGGTAGTTTGTATTTTTAAGGATTATTTATTTTAAGATATTAATCCAATTTAATTTATTCAAATTTCAGCGGTGATACAAACAGTCTTGGAGAGACATCAACTTTATGACAAAATAATAAGTAACACAGAAATTCAAAGTCTCGTCGAGCTTAAGAAATGTCTGGCATTTTTTGAAATAACTACAGATATTTTACAATCTTCGAAATATCCCTCAATTCATATGGCATTGTTACTTAGAGCAGAAATTGAAGACAGGTGAAAAAATTAAAACTCATTCATGAGAAAAATCCATACTAATATTTTCATATTTTATTTGTGTTAAAGAATTTCTTACAAAGAAGATGACCCACCAATGACCGAAGCTATAAAAACAATATTCCGGGAGAACCTAGAGAAAAGATTTCCAGTAACGGAGGATATTGTGTGTGCTGCTCTTCTCGATCCAGGAATGAAACGGCTGACCGCGGTGGAGCAGTATCTTGTCAAAATAGGAGTGTCAAAGGTCAATTATTTAAGTAACATGTGTAAGAAATATTGTCGCCAAGTTGAACAATCACTGCCACCAGTAGAAACGGTCCACTTAGATTTAAAAATTTGTTTATGCTAAAATTAACAAAATATGTAACCTGACATTTTTATACAGGGTTACGAAAGCATCGATCTCACAGCGACGGAACCTCCTACGAAGAAACAGAAAAGTTTTGATGATCTAAAATCGAATTTGCTAAAAAAAAACATTCCGCAACAATCCCGGATGAATCTCTCAATGGGGAAATCAAGAAATACCTGGTCGTGGCTCACAACTCTGAAAATATAATTGATTGGTGGAGAAAAAACTCATCAATATTTCCAAATATTTCTCAGTTGGCAAAAATATTTATGTGTATCCCGGCTACTAGCGCACCTTCAGAACGAGCTTTCTCGGCCGCAGGATTAGTTGTGACATCACGAAGATCATCGTTACATCCATTAAAAGTGAAGAAAATATTATTTGTTCATGACAATTACAATACTGTTTGAGTGGTAACTAGTTAAAAAATAAAAACAAAATTCTTTGTTCGTTAAAATACTGCAACGGCTTAGATATTTCAGTTTGAACATTTTCATAACACAAATTTGAGGCTCGAATAGACGGCGCGCCGCCGCCGCCATCAATTTTGAGAACGCCACGCCGCCGAGGAAAATACGTTGGCGCGCACAGCGCGCCGCCGCCGCCGCAGATTTTCGACCCTCGCGCCGCCGCCGCCATATATTGGTCAGCGCCGGGCTCTGTTTTATTTGCTTTCCACAAGAATTTCTTTGTTTGTAAATGAGTCAAATTATATGAATAAATCCATTGTAATATACAGTGTCGGACAGATGGCTACGTCCACATAGTCGCGTCAATTTCATTTTCAAATTGTCACTGAACTACTGAACCAATTTTCATCATTGATATATCAAATTCTCACAAATTTAACGTAATTTCATAAAACATATGAGTTATTTCTGAAAATTCTGGGAAAACTGAGAATCATAGTGCAGAGCGAGAGAGGATGAAATTTGAGCGGACAAAAGTCTACGTCCACTTCACTTTAATTGTCAACAACAAAAATCTCTCCAATTTATAAAATCAGGTAACTTAATAAATCTATCAATAACATATGCCGCATTAATTTTTAAATAATTTTCTTCCAGAAAAATATGATAGCGTCGACACGCAAGGAAATTCCTATCGCTATTCGAGATCTTGTCATTCAGGACTGGAAGGGTGGACAAAAAGGGGGCTGTCGCAGAGACAAATATGGACCAAGTATAAATTAGCAAGGACAACCATCCAGACAATCATTAAGAACTTTAAAGCTAATGGTTCAGTCCAAAACAAGGTCAGAAGTGGTCGAAAACCCATTTTGGCTCACCGAGAAGTACGCCACGTGCTCAACAAAGTCAACGTTACACCCTCACTTAGTGCTCCAAAGCTATCTACCGAGATCAAGGAGATGTTCGGCAAACAGGTTAGTCCTATGACCATCCAAAGAACACTGAATAAGGGAAATTTGAAATCCCACAGAGCAGTCCGGAAGCCTCTTATTGTACCGAGGAATGCAACCAAACGAGTGAAGTTTGCCAGAGACCACATTTCCAAGCCACAAACATTCTGGGACATATTTTATGGACTGACGAGTCAAAGTTCAATGTCTGTGGGTCAGATGGGCGTCGTAGAGTGTGGAGGTATCCAAAAGAAGCTTTGAATCCAAAAAATCTCAACCCCACAGTTAAGCACGGCGGCGGGTCGGTAATGGTGTGGGGATGCATGGCTTCAAGTGGGGCAGGAAAAATGGAATTTGTTGACGGAATTATGGACCAATACAGGTAGCAGGGAATACTTGACCGTAATATCCAGGAATCTGTTCGAAAACTTGGACTTGGACGACGATTTGTCTTCCAACAAGACAACGATCCGAAACACTCTGCCACGTACACCATGGAATACTTCAAGAAAAAAAATTTCGAAGCTAGAATGGCCTCCCCAATCTCTAGACTTGAATCCCATTGAGCATCTGTGCGACCACATTGAAAGAGAAATAAGAAAACAATCTTTTTCAGGAATTCCGGGCCTTAAATCCAGAATTCGTGAAGTTTGGGAAACCATTTCTGAAGATGTGACCAAGAATTTGGTAAACTCTATGACTCGACGCCTTGAAGCCGTCCTTAAAGCGAACGGAGGCCCAACCAAATATTAAAAATTAATTGTTATAACATTCCTTATAAATTACAGTTTTTTTTGTATGTTTTCTCTTACTGGACGTTGACTTTTGTCCATCCAATTGTTTTCATTTTGAATTAAAATACATCTCTGGCCTAAAATAAATTTTTTAGCGGAAAACTAATAATGTGCTATGAAATTACGTTAAATTTGTGAGAATTTGATATATCAATGATGAAAATTGGTTCAGTAGTTCAGTGACAATTTGAAAATGAAATTGACGCGACTATGTGGACGTAGACATCTGTCCGACACTGTAACGCCTGTTGGGATTTGAATAAATTATTTTCCTTATTGGTTTAAAGATAAAGGATTTATATAAAGTTTGATTAACCTACATATTTACATAAATGTGTTATCCCTATTGTCGTTGCAAAATAATAATGATAAAATCACTAGAGTTGATTTGTCCGTTATATAAATAACTAGGATTTAAGCCCGTCAATCGACGGGCAAAGAAGAGAAAATTGGTGAAAGTACAAAATTTCACTTACGCAAATATGCTGCAAAATAAATAACCCCTTAACAATTTGATGCTGTTATGCCTCTTAAAATTCTGGGTGATGTCGTCTCCTAAAATGTGCCAGCAATAACAACAGAAGTAGTTAGGGCCAATCGTTGGATTTTATTTCACAAACAAAATGATTAACCCTGTTTTGCTTTTCAATAATGCAAGCACTAAGAAAATAGGCCTTAAGCCAAATACAATGATAGCTCGAAGCCAAATATGTAAAGGCACATAGCCAAATAAAGGTAAGAAGCCAAATATATCAAGACCAGAAGCCAAATTAAGGCATAAAGTCAAATATGTAAAGGCTCTAACTCGTTAAGTGGTACGAAGCTACACAAATTAAAATATCGGACCTTCAGGGGTCAATTTTCCCTTTTTGGGCCTATCCAAGAACGCTGCTTCGTCAATTTAGGTTCACATTGGAAATTCTGCATAGATCACACCATCTTGGTCCGGTTTGCAATTTTATATGCCGAAAAATAAGAAATAAAAAAATAACACGTGGCCAGTCTGCTATCAGAACCGAAAGAGACCAAATTATTATTTCCCTCCAAATGACATCACATGATTGAGCAGGTATGATAGAGCACGTCGGCCGCGCTCCCTTAACCCATTGTCGTAAAAATAATTTTAAACTAAGCACGTATCCTTTAGGAGGATGGGGTAGAGGAAGGGGTGGAGGTAGAGGTGGAGGAAAAGGTGGAAACCAATTTGACGGATGTGTGAGAGCATGTGGGACCGATCGGAATTGTTCAACATGTGGAAGTGTGTTGAAGGGACTTGCAACCACAATGGCCGGTAAGTAATCTTGTTGTATATTTACTTGTGGTATAAATTTTGGTATAAATTTTAATTAAATCGAACCCTAGCAACATGCAGTCATGCTCATTGTGGTGATAAAATCCCACTCCGATTCGGGCCCAATCATGGGGAATTCGACTCGACTCTGCTTATGTTCCAAATACATGACTTTTTATTTGTATTTAGGGGCTCAGATGTTTTGTGAGCTTCGTCGTCATCAAAATTCTACTGCGAAGGAAAAAAAGAGCCCTTGGAAAAGCAAGCGCAAACCTCATCATCGCTCTTCTTTCTATATACAATTTGAAATTTCTTTGAAGGTATTCGAAGGACGTAGATGTTTGGAAACATGCACATGTACATAGGTGGCTGGATGCAGCGAATAAGATTTACAAATGTGTAAATATTGGGTACGAGTTTGTATTGCATTGCATGCAGTTATTATGCATATGTACAGTTGGATGGATGGATGTTGTATGGATGGATGTGTTGGATGGGACAAAGACAAACTCTCATCCAACTCACTACACACGGCCCATCACCCGACGTAGCACTGGACGACTCGACTGCTTCATAAATGCATGGTAAAAGAACGCTCCTGCAAAAACTCGCATGTACATTACTTTCCACGGTCATATATATATATATATATATATATATATATATATATATCAAATAAAGAAAATAAAAGAAATTTAAAATAAAAATTAACCTAAACTAATCAGAAAGTCTGGAAATATGGGTGTTCATCACTGATGAATCATCAGTGCCGAAGCGTCACCGTAATGTCCGTGTGTGGACACACAGTAGATAAATGCCTAGTATTTTCTTATTATGAGATTCAAAGGAGTAATTTATTGGATAAGGATGCCCCTTGAAAATACTCTTATTGACATTTAAATGCACAAAATGTAATTAAATCCCACCAAATCAAAAAATAATATCATCTTGTACGCTAATCAACTAGTAGGTTAAAAATCGTGTGATTTTATTTTTCTAATTTTTGGAAAATTAATTTTTTTCCCTTTAAAGACAATGATAAATATACATAACCAAAATTAATTCATACATTTTGTACTCTAAAATTATTAACTTTAATAATTAACTTAAAAACCTATTACCGCTTAATTAGAAATACTTAATTGACTTTACTAAACATCATAATTTTGACTTTCCGAGTTTTTTTTAAACCTCTTTCATGAATTTGCTCTAAAACATATACTTAGAATAGCTGCTTCATAAATTATAGCTATTGTGTCATGAATTGGAAACCAGTTTATATTAACTGATATTTGTTGACATGTTAATAAAGGATTACTTGACTTGACTTGACTTGATATACCTGCTACAATATAAACTGCAAATTCCAGCTCGAACACAAATAACGTGTCAAATGCAATGGGTTCGTAATCTCGTATTGCCATCGGTATATGCATTACATATTTTTATTGACACCAAGTGGTTTAATGACCCACGTCTGTGATAAGCAAAATTTGAACATGCGTCAATGCCATAAAAGAATTTCAGATGGCCAGCTTAAAAGGTTTGATAAAACCTCCAGTCCAATAAAAAGGTTTGATAATCTCCAGATGTCATGTATTTATCTAATCCAATCCATTAAAGGGATTATAATTCCAATGACAAATTCCAACTTGTTGCATAAATTTCACGTTACTTAACACCACGCAGTCATTTATGTACAACACAAGGCCTACAGAGAAAAACATTTAGTTATTGCTTACAACTCTGCTGGAATATCCTCAAGTTCCTAAAATAAGTTACTGTAGTAAGATGCAATTCTTAAAATTATTACCTGTTTTTCTCCTACTTCTCTTTTTTGACCAAAATACTCTCGCTGCGGAGTTTGAGTACGAAAATTGCATGGAAAACAATCCACCGGAGGACGAAGACTTTGACTTTATTGTGGGTAAGTAGATAAATGTCTTTAGGAAATGTTTATATTTTTGGGCGAAATTAATAAATTGTCTGTTATTAAAGTTGGAGCAGGTGCAACCGGCGCTGTGGTAGCTAATCGACTTTCAGAAAGCGGAAATTATTCTGGTAGATTTCAAGGAGAATACATAACTTAATCCTTAATCCAAGAAGGAATAAATATGTCCCACGTCATTTGTCAACGGCAGATCTTGATGCCCCCTGGACAGATTTTTGTATCCAACGACTCTACTAAACCCCAAAGTGGTTTGACTCCCCATGGTATAAAAACACTAAAACCACCCCTATTCAAACATTCACCAAAAAATCAAGTTATCATAATTTCATAATTCCGTTACTAAGTAGCTTGCGCTACTTTATGCGATCGGTTAGTTAGCATGTCCGTCCGTCTGTCCGTCCGTCAACACTAAAACTCTAGAACGGTTTGTCGCAGCGACCTGAAATTTTTAACACATGTTCTACAGGGGTAGGGGGTGACACCCTATTAAGGGGGTGTGGCCACTTTGTCGACATCATGTCGAAAAACGTCGCCATGGCCAAATTTCTGCATTTTTTGGGGGATTTGCATGAAATTTGGGCAAAACATGTTTTTCAGTGTTGTCGACATGTCGCAATATGGCGATTAAGGTTTCGACGACAAATTTTGTCGGCATGCCCTAATTTCGGCATTTTGCGGTCAATATGCTTGAATTTTAGGCAAAACATGTTTTTCTGTGTTGTCGACATGTCGCAGTATAGAGCATGTGGTCAATTAATTAATTAATCAATCATTAATCAATTAATTCATCAATCAGTCAGTCAATTAATCAATCAATTAATTAATTACTTTAATTAATTAATTTAATTAATTTGAGCTTTGTAGCGCAAATTAATACTCAGCATTCTCAGCATTCTCAGCATTATTGCGCTACTTATGTATCCCGCTTTATTTCACTCCGAGAAAGATCCCTTGCCATATTACATTTATTTTTTCCAATTTCTGAAATTTCCTCACCAGACGTTTGTCTGAAAAAAATCAAAATTTCGAAGACACCTTCGGGTTGACACTTCTGGTGTACTACGACATAACCATAGGGTGTCGAGATCTGTGATTGGCACTTGACTTGGTTGAGTGGTAGCTCTTGAAAGCATAATTTAAGACAATCTAAAAATTCATGTCCATCTTTCCCCGCAGTTCTTTTACTCGAGGCGGGAGGTCCACCCCACTGGTCAACAGAAATTCCTCGCAGAGCCGAAGAAACCTGTGATCAGTCACAATGGGATTGGAATTTCTTGTCAACGCCCCAAAGTAAGGCAGGATTCGGTTTTCCAAATAATGTAGGTATTTATGACACGACCATGTTGAGCCAGTTATGTGTTTAATCTACATCTCTTCTCAAACCCGTAGCGGATAAAACTCTACCGAGGGAAAATGCTCGGGGGATCATCCAGCCACAATGGGATGTACTACATCCGCGGAAACTCTAGGGATTATGACAAGTGGGCAGAACTTGTCCAAGATGACCGCTGGAATTTTACAAACGTACTTCCGTATCTCAAGAAAATTGAGACGTATTACGGTTCCTATTATACAAGTTAGTATATTTCTATCAAAATCTACAGGTTTAATATATTTTATTGTGTACGCATGCCACTTTTTAAAACTTTCGCAACAGTTCGAATTTTATTTTATTAGACTCAGATTACCGCGGTGGCACCGGCCCATTGCAAATCACCGAGCAAAACTTCCGCCCTTTAAACGACGAGTGGTTAGCGGCCGGAGCAGAATTCGGGTTTCCAATCAACCAGGATCAAAATGCGGACCAGGTAGCGTCTTTCTTTCCCAGTCAGGTCAACATTGATCAGCAAGGGCGGCGAAGTTCGGCGTATGAAGGGTACCTCGCACCGGCGCGGGATCGTACAAATTTGAAAATTTTGTGCAACGCTTATGTCACCAAGGTATGAACGGTACTTTATTTCGGCTGGCCAACTATTTACCATAAATTAACCTCGGTTTACCTAAATATTTAGGTAAACTTTGCCGACGGGGAGGATAAAAGGGTTGAGGGCGTCACATTTATCCGGCATTGGTCTGAGGTGACGATTAAGGCCAGGAAGGAAGTCATCCTTAGCGCGGGTGCGTATCAAACTCCGCAGCTCTTAATGCTATCTGGTATAGGGGACGCGACACATTTGAGAGAAGTTGGGGTACGGTGATTCACACGTTGCACGACATTAAACCTAATTTCTTAAATCTCCTAATCCTAGATTACCCCTCGAATTGATATTCCCGCTGTCGGAAGGGGTCTTCAAGATCACCCCGGCGTACTGTTTGGCCCATTCATCCTAAACACAAGTTACACTCCGCCCCTCGTATCTGGCCCAGACGTTGAGCAGGAATACGCCCAAAATGGGACGGTCCCCTTTCATCCCCATTATTTTCAGGGGCGGCTATCTTCTCGACCAAGGGTGACCCCACGTGGCCGAATGCCCTCTACCAACTCCTCCCCAGTTTCCGACCCAACTGGCCAGACTACGATTTGGACGAGCCTGCCGCCCTCATTCCTTACTCGGTCACTCTGGTCATCAATCATGGCCTCCCGAAGAGTGAAGGGGTCATCCGTCTGGCTTCCTCCAACCCGGTTAACCCCCCGGAGATTGACGTCAACTACTTCGACGTAGACGAAGATTTGACCGATATGGTGGACATGTTCAAACTTGCGGTAACTCTGCTGGAAGAGAGTGCCAGCTTTGCCAGGTTCGGAACGAGGCTGTGGGGCGGGAAGATGGGGCAATGTGCCATGTTTGAGGATCGGTCGGATGAGTATTTCCGGTGCTACTTGAGACACTATGCGAGTAAGTGCAAGATTGGGAGAGGCTCCGCTTGATAATGGCTTGGATAAAATTGGCAATATTTTGCATGCACATTTTTCCAAAATTGGTGTATAATTCTGCATAAACTTTTATGCCGTGGTGTGACGCTTAATTCTGCAGAACCGATTCCTCCAGGGATTACGATAAAATTTTGCTCATGCCATTTTCATACGGGGTGGTGTGATATATTTACATAATTTATTCTACAGGGACTGGCCACCATCCATCATGCACGGCGAGAATGGGAAAGGCAGGGGATGTGCAAAACTCCGTGGTGGATACGAACCTCAAGGTCCATGGGGTACTTGGCCTAAGGATTGCGGACGCTTCGGTATTTCCGACAATCACGAATGCCAATATCCACGCGCCTTGTTTCATGATTGGGGAAATGGTGGCGGATTTTGTGCTTAAAGAATGGCAAGAAGGGACCACACCCCCAACGGATCAAACCACTCCCACAATCGCAACAACTCTTGCCGCCCATGGCAAGTCAAACAGCCTTGCGGGATTTCCTATAGTGGGGGCGGCTTTGGTTTACTTTCCCTTTTTGTTACAAGTATTTTAAAATTGTAAACAGAAAAAATATGGCAATGCGCAATAAAGAAAATCACAGAAACAACTGGCTCGCAAACGATTTGGATGCTGGCATTGACTTGAAGGATAACTTGTAGATACCAACGTTGCAAACAATGTTATGCACCAAAATATGGATTAAATATTGGCAAATAAGATTTCAACACTTGTCGCATTGTTTGAGTTTTTTAGTTTTTAGGAATCGTGAAAATAAGTAAAATTTACATTTAAAGCTGAAAATCAGACAATAATAAAAAACACACGTACTTTATTCTGAATTTAAAACATCGGATTATTTTGTATATTTATGCTTAAGATTCTTTATCTCTAGGCAAATCACCCATCGGGGGGACAAATCCTCAATCAAGTGTAATGTCACCGCAAAAACGAGCCATGTTTCTCTCCATTTTTCTCGCCTGAAACAAAAAGTTATTTAGAAGTACGATTAAAGATCCACACCAAGAAACGTTTTTCGAACAAACGGTTGTCACAGTAGGACCTTTTAAGGTCAGCGCAAGATCAGTTACCCTGAAATGACGGGGTTTTCTACTAGTAAAACAGGTTCGTGACCGAGCATATTTTTCATTGGTCTAAAAATCTATTTGGTTTTATTCATCCACAGATTATTTTATTCATCCACAGGATTTCATCCACAGATTAATTTGCGCTATAAATCTCATTTTACCCCGATCACACTGCGACCGCACCCCCTGGCGCCGAGGGGGTGTGGTCCAAAAGTTTACGGGATCCTCCCCCTGGGGTCATGCGTATGATGCCGCAAACCGATTTCAATTATCTTGATGCGTTCTCGAGTTATAGTGTTGACGGACAGACAGACGGACAGACTAACTAACCGATCGCATAAAGTAGCTTGCGCTACTTAATAACAGAAACTAGAAAAAAAATAACAGAAAATAGACACAAATAACAGAAAATAGACACAAATAACAGAAAAGAGACTTAAAGTCTATTTTTAACCGAAATAATGACAGACAAATTATCAGTGATAATATTTGTTGATTTTCTTAAAAATTAAAGATTTTTGTGATATTTTCCCGGGCTTCGTGGCCTCCATTTCCTTTCCGAATAGGTGTCGAATAAATTTTACTTTGGCGTTCAATTAGGCATGATATTGGGATTAATTGGGGCCCAAGAAATAAACGAATTGAGCATGACATCCAAGAAAGTATGCCTGATAAGTGTTGCTGATTTGCTTAAAAATTAACATTTTTTTAATATTTGGCCGAGGTTTATAAACAAAACAAAAATAAAGGACAAGAATAACAGAAAATAGAAAAAAATAACAGAAAATAGAAAAACATAACAGAAAATAGAAAAAACAGAAAATAGGAGTAGTCAGCATCGCTACGATATCCGACTTCGAAGTGTAACCCGTTATAGGAATTAAATGTTGTGCCTCGTTCAACTCCACCGGCTTGCCGATTGGTAGAATTTAGTCCAAGATACGATTTTTGAATGGCAAAGATGACTCCCTTTAAGAGGAAGCTATCCTCGTTGGCTTGTGGTTTCCGCCACTCCAGCATTTTTCGAGTTCTTTGAATTGCAGAGGTAATCCATTCTGATAAAAGATATGCTACATTGTACGTTCTTGGAGGTGATGTCGATATCATAGTGTAACAAAAGCGGCAAACGTGGAGAAGATTTAGAGCTGAAAAGGATCGCTCGAAATGAAAATCCAATCCAATCCAGCCCAATCCAATAGATAAAAATCCAACCCAATCCAACTGAATTTTGAAAAAAAAATCCAATCCAATCCATTCGAGTTTTAGAATTAAAAATCCAATCCAATCCAATAGAAAAAAATCCAATCCAATTGGAAAAAATCCAATCCAATAGAAAAGGCTAATTCAATAGATATCTCAAAATCCTTATTGATATATTAAGTATAATTTTTCAATTTTAAACTACACCAAATTATTTAAAACAATTAATTTTGACATTTAAATTAATTTGAAACAATTAAACATGTTGTTACCAAAGTTGATAATAATAACAAGCAATAATAACATTTGTGGATCCACAATGACGAATTAAACAATCCATGAAACGAATACTAGGTTATTTTATATTTTGAATAAGTTGGGAATTTATATTGCGCTTAATGTATAAGAGATTGCGCTAAGCTGGCTGATCAGCCCATTTGCGGGTAACTCATTCCATTGGACCAATCCAATGGAATACTACCAATGAAAATACAATCCAATAGAAACAAGTCCAACCCAATCCAACACACCCGTCCAAATAAAAATCCAATCCAATCCAATCCAATTGAAAAAAATCCAATCCAACAAACTCCCCAAAATAAAAATCCAATCCAATCCAATGGACTTTTGGTCCAATAGATCCAAATCCATTGGATTGGATTGGACTGGATTGGACTGGATTTTCTGGATCCGATTTTCAGCTCTACGTAGACCGAAGGTAAATTTTGACAAATTTCAAGAGTTGAAGTTCTAAATATATTAAAAATTTTGGCTTCTACATTATAAAAATTTGAACTTTCAAATCACAAAATTTTGGACTCTCAATTACAAAATTTGAGCTACAAAGTTATAAAATTCGGATATATAAACTACAAAATTTGTACTAAAAATTCCAAAATTTTGATTTCGACAAAATTTTGACTCAAAATTCCACAATTCAAAAATTTTGAGTCCAAAATTAAAATTTTGACCTCGAAACAAAAACGATTTTAGTCAAAAATTATTTCTAGAACAACGTAAATTAATGTGGGGCTGGGTGGTTTTCGGGGTGTGGCTGTTTGCGGGGGCGTGGCGCTTTGTTTTGAACACGAAATTTCGCCATAGAGAGCCTCTGTCTCCAATTATATTTATAAGATAAGATAAGATTTATTCAATCCTTATAGAGGCCACTTCGGGCCCATGAAGGTACAGTTATTAGTTTGAATTAAATTGTTGATAATAATGAGTTCCTAAGTAATATTTGTAGTGAAATTAGCAGAAATTACAGTAAAATAATATTGCACGTGTGTTGGACTACTGAGGTGTAAAGAGTAATTAAGGTGTGTTTGATTGCCAATTGTGTTAGTGTTTGTGATGGGGCGGGGGCGGAGTTGGTGAGGTTGGACGTCAGGAAGAGAAGGATGATGATGAGGGGGGTGCTTGATTGCCAGTTGCGGTGGGACGGGGGCGTGGTTAGCGGGGTTGGACTTCAGGAGGAGAAGGATGATGATGATGAGGGGGAGGGGGATGCTGGGGCTGGCCTTTTTCTTCGGTTATCATGTATGGTCAAGATAAGGTTGCGTGGTGGGAGTGGTGGTGGCGACGGCAGGGGGGCCTGGCGTCAGTAGTTGCTGGGGTCTTGGCGGCGGCGCTGGGGACGAGGGAGGCGGCGAATTTGCATGATCCCAATCGTGGCGGAGATTATGGCGGTCAGGAGGAGTGCGAGGAGGAAAATGGTTTGTGTAATGTTGAATTTTTCCATACTATCGTGAGCCTGGGCCTGGTGTTCAGATTGTTGTGTGAGAAGTTTGTGATTTTCTCGCTCCAGGTATGCATTGAGTATGGAATACTGAAGTATGGAGTTGTACACATTGTTGTATTCGAATCCGTTTTTGTTCGTAAATTCTCCTGCCTTGCCGATGGTGTTGCGGACGTGGGATACGAAGTCGCTGACTCCAAGTCCCCCCTTGATCACGTTGGCTAGCTGGCCGTACGAGAAGCTGGTGGTCTGGTGGGCAAATCCGACGATGAGGAGAAGCCCCAGAGAAGCCGAGAGAGTGTAGAGTTTCATGGTGTCAGATAACGGGGGATAACGGGAGTGAACTTGACGGAGTGGGATTAGTGGGTCAGTGTGTGTGGACGAGCAGGGTGAAGGTGGCGAGTAGTGGCTTGGTCAGATTACAGCTTTGGAGTGGAGGTTTCAGATTGCGCGTTGTAATACTTATGGAGTATGGTAGGGAAGTTCTTGAATTTGCATAAGACAGCTGTTGACAAATCTTGCAAATTTCAGGCATTCCGTCTTTGAAGTGGGATTGAGGATGGAGCCGAGGTCAGTGCACAGTGGTATGGGTTTGTTTTGGAAAAATGCATTCCTACTTTCGATGTGCAGAGGACAGCTACATAAAATGTGCCAGAAAGAGTGTTCCTCATTTTGCATATGTTGCATATTTCCTTGTATTTAATGCGAAGTATTCCAAGCGGAGTGTAGAATGTGCCTTGCCCGAGACGACATTGGGCAATGATTCTCATAGCTCTGAGTGGAATAGGAAGGCCAGTATATGTTGCTGCTTTCTGGTATTCCGGGGTCAGTTGTGTGTAGTACTTAAATCTTTCAGATAGGGTTACTCGTTTGACGTCATCTGTCCGTTGCTGTAGTTTGCTTGCATCTAAGATTCCTGGGATTATGTGGGAGAGGGTGGATGGAGTCATTTCCTGCGCAGAGTAATGTGGTGCATATTGCTTGATTAAGGAGACCATTTGCTGCAGCCAATTGTACAGGTCAGAGTTGGGTCCATAAGAGGCCCTTACTTGTAGAGCTTGAAGGCATTGGCTTGTGTAGCGGGTGGGTGGGTGACTCAGTAGTTTCCACAAGTAGCGCAGTGACTGCAAGAGAACAGCCTATCTGGTACTGGGGCGGTTGAGTTCGAGTCGAAGTGCATAGCTCGGTGTACCATGGGGGAGGCCCAACAAACGTCTATGGAACTGATATTGGATTTTTTCTATTTCGTTCAGATAGCGTAGGCTCCAGATATGGGCACCATACATGGCAGTGGATGAGACCAGGGCCTGGAAGAGGGTATACTTTTTGTCGAGGGGTTCAAGTCTTGCACGGGTGAAAATTTTCCAGGTGCTTCCAAGAGCCGTCAATCCTTTCTTTCGGAAATGTTCGGCAGCCAGAGGGAATAGACCGGACGACGAGAGAGGGACCCCGAGGTAAGTGTATTGCTTGACGATCTCGATCTTTTCACCCTTGTATGTGAAGTTAAGACCCTTTTTGAGTTTCCCTGCCCGTCTGAATACGATTATTTTCGTTTTGTCCATGTGGACCTTGAGTGAGAGTTGGTCGAAGTATCGGGTTAGGCGTCGAATTTTCATCTGGAGGCCTTCGGGCGAGGGGCTCATAAGGATCATGTCGTCGGCATATAGCAGAATGTGTAGGGCGAGCTGGGGGGAGATCTGGATGCCTTGTGCTTTAAAGTCCTTGAGTACCTGCTCGATGTCTGAGGTGTAGAGGGAGAACAGCAAAGGGCTAAGTACGCAGCCCTGTGCAAGGCCCTCAGTGATTTCAATAGGGTCGGTGAGCCCCTCGGTCATCCTTACTTGCGTGGCTGATTTTTCGTAGATTTTACGGAGGAGGCGGATAAACTTAGGGGAGACTCCTATGTCATTCAGCTTGCTCCATAATTTCTGGTGGGGGACGGAGGGGAATGCGCGGGCAAAGTCGAAAAAACAGGCGTAGACTTTTCCGTTGTTGTTTGTGCCGAGATTCACGGCGGTGTTCAGAACATGAATTTGGTCGTCGCATCCTCTCTGTTGCCGGAATCCGCCTTGTGCTTCAGGGAGTATCCCGCATTTCTCAGCCCACTCTGTGAGACGATGCTGTAGAACTTGGATGAAAAGTTTGAGGAGAGATGAGAGGAGAGCAATGGGGCGATAGTTATTTGGGTTCAGTTTGTCGCCTTTCTTATGAATCATGACGGTAATAGAACGACTCCACTCTTCCGGAGGAGACTCGGATTCTAATATGTTATTATAGCAGTCCACTAGTAGGTCAATTCCCTGGATGGGGAGGGATTTAAGGAACTCGTTGGGGATCGCGTCCAGACCCGGAGCCTTGTTGTTGCTGGTTTTATGTATTGCTTGGTATATATCGATGCGTGTGAACGGGGCATCAAGGTCAGGGTGGAGAACGCCAATGAATTCGGTCTCATCGGACTCTCGAGCCGCCTGCATCTGGTGGTAGAATCTCTCCCAATCTTTCTGGTTTATTGCGTTCGGGACAAATGGTTTAGAACGGAAAGGCTTAACGGATTTCCAGAAGTCCTGGGAAGTTGACGCTTGTGAGAGGTTCACACGTAGCTGGGCAAAGTAGTCTCTTTGCTTTTCTCTGCATAATTTTTTATGGGCATGTTTTGCCTTGTAGAAGATGTCAGCGTGGGTAGAATCCCAATGGTGGCTTCTGGCTTGCTTACGACAGTTTTTAATATTAACTGCAGAGTCCTTGCATTGCAGGTCGAACCAGGGGTGGTGGGTACGTTTTTTATTGCCATCTTGTAAATAAGCCATCCCGTTTGTCTTAGCAGCAATAGTGAGGGTGTCAATGACTGATTCGTAGGAAGGGTGGTGGGAGTCCGGCTCGGCTGTAATCTGAGCGATGGAGTTTTGATATGGTTCCAGTTTGTCTGGCTGCCAGTGGAATTTAAGTGATGGTGGTTGGGTTGGTGCATTTACTTGTGACGTGTCCTGCCAAGCAATTGTAACCAGGTTATGGTAGGAGGTTGAGAGTGTGTGAACACGCATGGACGAGATTAGGGGAGTTATTGCTGGGCTGATAAAAATAAGGTCGATGGTGCTCTGTCCCTGCGGGGAGCGGAATGTAAACTTGCCATCCTCGTCTCCGTGAAATCGCCCGTTCGCAAGGGTAAGTTCGTGCTGAGTCATAAAGTCCATTAGTTCTTCTCCTCTTTTGTTTATTGTTTTGTCTTTGGCATTCCGCTGGGCAGGGCAATAAAACTGCATGTCGTTCTCAATGTCCCCAAGATTCCCAACTCTGGCATTGAAATCACCACCAACTATGTATGCCGCATTTGGTGCTTGTTCAGTTTAGAGGTGAGCTGGATCGACTTTTTTTGAGATCCAATCCATCCAAATCCGATTGGCCCAAAAAATTTTGGATCCAATCCATCCAAATCCATTTGGCCCAAAAAATTTTGGATCCAATCCATCCAAATCCATTTGGCCCAAAACTTTTGAGATCCAATCCATCCAAATCCAGTTGGATTGGATCGGGCCATGGATAATCCAAAAAATGGATATCCAGTTCGCATACATGGTTTGAAATTCAAACTTTAAATTTTAAAACGAGCTTTTATACATACAAAGCTTATGGCAGGCAAGCCTCTCATTTAAAAAAATCAAACCATAGGGTAGGGATAAATGTGATTGGGGGTCACAATTTATTTGTGTGTGCCATGCTAATAAAAGAATGACCCATTTAGTGTTATCAGCGGCATCGGATTCTTGATAAATATATTCGGGATATATTTTTCAAGAATCCATGATGTGGCGTAGTGACGAAATTTTATCCAACCCATCCAAATCCAAACCCACCCAGATCCGATCCGTCCAAAACCAATTGGCCCAAAAAAAATTCAGATCCACTCCATCCAAATCCATTTGGCCTAAAAAAATGTGGATCCAATCCATCCAAATCCAGTTGGATTGGATCGGGCCATGGATAATCCAAAAAAATGGATATCCAGCTCACCTCTAGTTCAGTTATGTGTTCGATTACACTGATGTCGTGTTGCATGTTTTCATGGCCCTGGGTGGTGGGTGGGAAATAGCAGAGGATGACGATATATTGAACAGAAGAGTGCAATCCGATGCATTCCGCCGCAATGGTATTATTACTTTAGGTTAGGTTAACCTAACCTAACCTAACCTATTATTACTTTGGTAGAGGATGGATGAGAGTTTAACGAGTGAGTTATTGAGTAGAAGGACAAGGCCGCCACTTGGTCTTCCTCTTCCTGTCGGTTTTATGGCTTGCGATTCTATCATGGTAAAGTTGGCGAGGTTGGGGGGTAGAGGTGGGGGGGAAAAGGTGTGCCAGGTCTCGACCAGACCGAGTGCAGCAAAGTCCGCGAGGGGGGCAGATTCGTCGGGGGGGAGATGGGAAAGATTGTGCAAATTTTCTATGTTGAAGTAACCTATGGTTAGAGAGAGAGGGATGCTTAACTTAGGTGTAGATTTCATGGGCCGCCTGTCTCATTGTATCTCCTGAATACCAACGGAGGTCCACTTGTATTTATGTAGGACCACTCCTGCTTTCATCGTGGTGAGGGTACCTCCCTTGACGATCCCCTTCACATCCGGGTCAGTCTTCCTCAAGTCCTTCAGTTTTACTCGCAGGTCAGCGCTTGCTTTCCTTTCCTCTTGTGACATGTCCTCGTTAATGAAAATCTTTGCATATTTCTTGCTGTGGTCGGGTTTCCCGTCCGGTCCTGTCCATAGCTGACGTTTTGCGCCAAAAATGGCCCACTTATCACGCGTGCGAATAAGTTGCAGCAGAACCGGCCGAGTTTTCCCCGCGGATGGTTTCCCCATTCGTCGGGCGTCATCAAAGTCAAAGTCCTTGAGCCCCATTTCCTTGGTCAGATCCGTGATTTTGTTGTAGAGGAGAGCAGGCGGTTCTTTGGCGTCTTCGCCCAGTCCGAAGATAACAACATTCTTGGGGTTCCCGTGTTGGGGCCGCGGTGTGGGGGAGGGGCCAAGACTTGCAGCCGCGGTGGCCGCGGTCAGTTTTTCAAGGGCTTGTTCCAACACCAGGATCTTGTCATAGAGCGGCTTGGTGGCGAGGTCAATGATTGTTTGCAATTTGTCCGCATAGAACTCTTCCATAATGTCCCGCAGGTCTTGTCGGGTGAGGGGGAGTGGGCTGTCGCTCTCTTCTTGTTCCATTTCCATGTCGGTGCGGCTTTTCTTCCTGCCTCCGTCACGTTTACGGGGGGATGGGTTCACTGGTGGCATTGTGTTCTCTGTGCAAATGTGTCACTTTTACACTGTCTCACTTTTCTCGTGTGAGTGTTGGGTATTTGTGTGTGTGGGTGCTGTGTATTAGTTTGTTTTGTGTGGTGCTGTGCGGAGAGTGCGTTGAGGCACGTCTGTACGTGAGCTCGGTCAGAACGGAACTATTACAATTATATTTATGGGCCATTTGTATGCCTTTCGGCAACATATAAAGGGCACTGAGGTCAAAACTGCCGTTGTGGCTCCTCAAGGGGCCACTGCTTCATTGGATTGCCCATCTCTGAGAAATGAGAAAAACGGTATGTCCACTGGCGTAGTTACGGAACATTTATACTGGCCACCAGTATGGCGTCCGTTTTTTTGAAATTCAATTGTGTCGTCGTGATCGACGTAATCAGCTGAGAAAAACGATATGTCACAGGACATGGTTTCAATAACCTAGCAATGTCGCTGCTAACCACACCCACTAGGGGTGTGGTTTGTGAATTTCTATATTTCCGATGAGATCCTATGATCCAGCTGAGCAAAATGATATGTCGCATGACACGGTTTAATTTAATTCTAAAAGTCGAAAATGACCACACCCACAGGGAGTGTGGTTTTAAACATTCGAATTATGCCTTCGCATTCGCCCAGTGGAGCTGAGAAAAGTGATATACTGCATGCCATGTGTTGGCAAGATCCTACAGGAATCGATGACCACACCCACGCGGGGTGTGGTTTTTAAATTTCTAATTATGTCACTACAATCACCTTGCCGAGCTGAGAAAAATGATATGTCGCATGCCATGGTTTGGCAAGATTCGGCGGGGGTCGATGACCACACCCACAGGGGGCGTGGTTTTTAAATTTCTAATTATGTCATTGCAATCCCCTTAGCAAGCTGAGAAAAATGATATGTCGCATGACGTGCTTGGGTATGGTCTTGGAAGAAGCGCTGATTGCCACACCCCTCGTCGCCATGGGACCACCCACAATGTCTCAGCACTAAGGACGGGGACGTGCGTACGATTATTCGCGGCGGCGACGTCAGAAACCATGTTGGGAGGGAATTTTTTGTCTCTTTAATTCTTGTGACTTAAGTTTCGACCGCCCCCACAATGACTCAACAGCAGGGGGTGTGACCACCTAGCCGCCAATACGACGCCCTGACTATTTCAGACATTGTCGCCAAGAATTTACGTCGACGGCCTGCGAAAACAGTCAAAAAAATTTCAAATTCAATCTAGAAATGTTACCTGTTTTTTTACTTTGTGACCTGAATTACGGGTGGGTGGGGCCGAATTTCAAAAATCTGAAATTATATATTTCGCGCAAGGGTTCAATGTTTTCAAAACGGGCGGAATTTTGAAAATCGATCCAGAACTGACCGTACGGTGAATTTTCAAACTCTACATGTTATTGCTAATGGCGCGGTCGGCCATTTAGCCTCCCGAGAATTCCGTAGCTCAGTACTTTCTGGATCGACCATAATATCTTTTCTTGTTGTTCCACATCTGCATCTGCCTTCTTTAGCCTGGATGAAAGGGATTCTTTTTTCTTAGCTTGACTTAATTCTTGACGGAGCGGAGTTTTGTACTTCTCTTCATCGTCTTCTGGTTTACTTGCCGGTCGCTGACCTGCTCCTCCATTCGTAGGGGTGTAGAGGTCAGATGGACGGCGATCTCGGTCCTCACGTCGGAGCGATGAGGGGGAATTGGGGGCTGACATTGTAAGGGGATTTTCTAAGGAAGGGGCCAACAAAACGAGATCAATTAGATAATAACTACTTAAATTCTTATTGGAAAAAATTCGACCTCAAGGGCTCCTGAATGCTCAGGATCTGGCCCCCAAAGAGACAATAATTATTTCTTAATTATTCGAATAATTATTGCTCGGACTCTGGGATGACCTCCTCTTTTCTGGTTTTCCCTCAGATTAGAATAATGGAATAATGTCACCCAATCTTTCCCCGAATGCTCAGGGTGGGGCCCACAAAGTGGC
The DNA here is from genome assembly GCF_002217175.1 of Folsomia candida. Classification (NCBI taxonomy): domain Eukaryota; kingdom Metazoa; phylum Arthropoda; class Collembola; order Entomobryomorpha; family Isotomidae; genus Folsomia; species Folsomia candida. Next base: position 8,760,878 of record NW_019091197.1, on the reverse strand, counting down.
AAAACTTTATTCCACGCTGATGATAACTGGTTCACGTCCTCCCTGGTTCCCGGTAACTGCTATGGTTCGGCCGAACTGGAGTAGTGAACTTAAACTTGAACTTTTCTTATCTTAGCTGATTCGTGTCCTCCCTGGTTCCCGTGAACTGCTATGGTGCGGCCGAACTGGAGTAACGAACTTCACTTGACACTTTCTTATCCAGACTGAACTTTCTTAGCTGCTGATGACTGGTGCACGTCCTCCCTGGTTCCCGTTAACTGCTATGGTTCGGCCGAACTGGAGTAGTGAACTTCACCTTTTCACTTTCTTATCCAGACTTGAGCTTAACTGGTTCGAGTCCTCCCTGGTTCCCGTGAACTGCTATGGTGCGGCCGAACTGGAGAAAACGAACTTATCACTCGACACTTCTTCTTCCGGACTGAACTTTCTTAGCACTGTCAATCCGGTTCGCGATACCAATGTTACGTCCGGGGCTTATCAACTTCAGATTTATCCTCGTGATAACTAATATCTGGTGATCTGACCTCGTGCCGTAATGAAACTTATGCGTAGACTTGACTTGGACTTATACGTTGACTTAACTTGGACTTGAAACTTAAAACTGGCCTAACATCTTGCCAAAACTACTTAAATCGTGCCAATTGGACTTTACTTAGCTTATGCGTAGAGTTATTGGACTTTATACTGGACTTGGACTTAAACTGGACTTGAACTGGTCTAAAAACTGGTTAAATGCTGGTTTTATGCTGGTGGAGTGCTTGAGTTTGCTTAATGTAGAGTAAACGTAATTAAATACCTAAAAAAATTTTAATTGGATACTTCTCGTCAATTAAATTTTAGTATTTATTCGAATACTTTTCTACTACAAAAAATGGAGCTTCTTACTCGCTCGACTTACTACAAGACACTAACTTAACTCAACGTTCACTCTCTCATTCACTCACTCACTGACAAAGGACGCTCTTTTCATACCTCCTTTCCCACTCAGTCATCACCATGGCAACGGCCACCTCTTCATGGGGCAATTGCACACTTACATTCATACTTATACTAAATACTTAACCAAATTATCCTCTAAAATTGCATGAAATTTATACGAAAATTATTCATTAATAAACTCATGCCTCGCCGTGACATTCTTATGCTTAATTCTTAAATAAATAATCTTATAAAAACTACAGGGACTTTTACGCATAAATTAACCATTACTAAACTTATGCCTCGCCGCAACACTGAGTATTATGAAAAATCCCGAAACATGTGTCTAATTATTTATGCAAGGCTACATGATAATCGTAGTTTCGTCTAAATCGGAGCGAGACCGCTGGCGTCATCGCATTGTAAGTCATAACAACCAAAACCAATTTTTTCCTGGGATATACCTTTAAATATATTTAAATTTATATATTTTCTTCCATTTGCTTAAAATTGAAGCCTTCAATCATGCACTTACGGTGGCATTCTGAATGAAAATTTTGAGCTTGAGTGGGAGTGGCCACTCACACTTTACATGTTAAAAGAATACAAAATGTGAGTGGCCACTCCCACTCAACCTCAAAATTTTTATTCAGAATACCACCGTTAACCTCTTTGTTTTGTTAAGAACATAATCTTGGCAAATGTTTCCAAAGTAGATTTTAGATTTCCACACCTCTTGAGCTTTTGCAATCAGCCCCTTTCGGATTACTAGGGTTTCTACGTTTTTAATCTTTTCGTACCCTTGCCTTTCAGCATTTATCTTGCTTAATACCTCAAAGCAGTATAACAATGTTGATGCCCCTTACTTCAATTCCAATTTATTCAAGCATACCAAAGTTTTGGGTATGGAATTTTTCCCTTCTGCTGGTTTTTTTAGAACATGTAAACCCAGTTGGTATATTATTCACTAAATCAGTCTTATTCTCAGTCTTAGGTGAGATCCCTTCAACCTCATTTTTTATTTACGTGTAGATATATTTTTTCGGATATTTACAACTGAACATTACTAATATTTAATTACGTGACCTATTTAATTAAATCGGAAATGTAGCAATTAAAATATGCCATAGTTTCGATAAGTTCCTGTGTGGCAAAATTATTTCGAAAAAACCTGTCAGCAACGAATTATATAAGGAATACATAAAATAATCATTTTCAAAATTCGCTTTGAATACAATTCTCAAGATAATAATAAATACTTAATTGTCATTTTCAAAGAGTTTAAAATCAGCAATGGATCTCAATCAAGATACAAATATGCAGTGTCCTCACTGCTCAAAAGCCTTTAAAACAAGACGAGATCTTAAAACCCACCTCTTTTACGCATGACAAAAACGCTCAAATTTATTGCGACGTAAGTGAATTATGCTGTGTCTAAATACAGGGCTTTCTAAGTACTAATTAATCAGGGGTTGATAAGTTCAAAAAACATTTTGTGATATTAAATCGAAATTAGTAATTGAACCTCTACCTACATAACTCACAAAAATTTGTATAAAAATTTCAAAAATTGATTGTTGGTTTTTATCGAATTTCTGATTAAAGCCTAGTACTCAGCTCGACGTTTTGACGACTAGACGCAAGTTTTTCACATATTTATTAAATTACCCCGTAACTAAAGATATACATCAATTCACCTCAATTTGTAATGAATTGCCGTATATTCTCAGTTATAAGTAAAATATCACTTAAATTACATTAGATACATGGGGCAACCATGGACATATAACTTATAACTTAAAATTATGACTTATAACTTAACTTATAATTATAAATATACGTCGACAGATGGCGTTTCTATGACTCATAACTTATAAATTAAGTCATACGTCATAATTTGAAGTTATAAGTTATATGTCCATGGTTGCCCCAAGTATCTATTATCTAAATCCACCGCGGGTTAACTTTTTTCACGTTTAGAAAACGAGCGCTGAGTACTAAGCTTAACTATTTATTAAAACAAGCTTACGTACCTATTTGAATCCTTAATTAATTTCATCCTCTAATTAATTAGACAGCCCTATAAGTCATAAATAGGCTTATTATTAAACAGGACAAATTTACTTTTTTACCCCAGATTTGCACGAAAACACTAAAAAATCCTCACGTACTCAGCCGTCATATGCGAACCATGCACAGCAATAGAGCAAAACCAGCCTGTTCAATTTGCTCGCAACAATTTTTCAGTGCCAGATCTTTACGGGACCACACGAGTAGAATTCATGGCTCGAGCGAAGGACGTGAAATATGTAAAATATGCCAGGGACAATTTGTTAATGCAAAATATTTACAAAACCACACGTATAAAATTCACACCGCGAGGGAAGGCTCCCGACACCCCTGCACATTTCCAGGATGTCTCAAATCCTTCACTTTACGGCGTGAAGCTGTCAAGCATTTCAAAAATATTCACACCCACGCGATCCGACCAAGACACCCTTGCCCGTTTTTAGCCTGTGGGAAATCCTTTCTGAACAAGAAAACTCCGACTTCACTTCAGAGTGGAACATGCCGAGAATCCTGCCCGATGGAGGTGCACCCTTTGTGGCGTCCAATTTAAGAATAAAAATCACCTCGAGAACCACATTGCTACCCATACGAAAGAAAAGAGCTACAAGTGTGAGACATGTGGGAAGACCTTTGTCCGCCTTTCCCGCCTCAAATTGCATCAGGTAAAGAAACTTTGATTTTGAAAAAAAATCTCTCCAATCTCTAGAATACAGGGTGGCCCAATTGTTTCTACCGACTTTGTGCTGCAAAAGAACAAAAGCTGGTTAAAACCAAAGTTTGAATCTGACCTGTACGATGCTCACGATTGACCACTCATGGCAGCATTTTCAAGTAAAATATTCACTGGTTCGAGAATAACAGCTAAGTTTTGTGGCTGGCGTGCACTTAAAAATGAATCCGAAGAAACATTTTGGACACTCTGTATTTGCAATTTTTTTACATGAAATTTGGTTAAATCGAGTTGAAATTTTGTTGTACACATGTCATCCTTCCTAACGAATTAATTGTGAATAACCTTAACCTTAACCATTCGGATGGAGGTCAATTGTCTTTTTAGTGGAAATTGTTTACTTCGGGAGGACGACACAAGTCGCCCCGAAAAATTGTGGTCGTGTCGCGGGAGGAGGACAATTGTCGTTTTTAAAAGGTCACTGATTTTCACCATTTTCTCTCCGCGGCGTAAATTCTGTCATGGTTTTGGTGGATTTCGCCTATGCCAACCAAATGTTAAATTTGAACAGTATCTTCCCCAAAAAATGAGATATTTCCTAATATCACCAAATGTTAAATTATGGATTTTTCAGCTTTATCGAGGTTTTCTTTTAATTTGTAAATGAAAAAATACACTTCGGAACTGATTTCTGTTAAGGTCAATTTTATTTGAACACCCAACGACGGGTTTCGGAATTCTTCATCAGGCCCTGTTCATATTTAAGAGCAAGTACAAATTGATTCATGCTTCTCCCAATTGATCATGAGTTTCTAATTTGAACTGTGTGAGATATTAATAGGTATTCCACTACATTTGATTTATTTAATTAATTTGTAATATCTTAAAATATTTATGAGCATAAAATTATAAATTGAAGTTTGAGTGTGGAGAGCTTTTTTACGCTTTACTGAATTCCTCCTCCCGCTCCCTGACCACAGCATTCTTCTAATGTAGCCGAATTAATGCATTTTCTTGTAATTATTCGTACTCCTTAAAGGGTTACTTGCTTAATTGGCATTCTCTTTTTCAGGCAGTCCATCAAACGGTGGATGCACGGAAAGTTTTCATGTGCAACTTGTGCCATAAGCCTTTTTTGTCCTACCCTGGACTCAATTATCACATGCGGGCTAACCACTTCACTAAACAGGGGTCGACGACTTATTCTTGTGAGAAATGCGGATACACAGCTTTGGCAAAGTCTTCCCTTAAAAGACACGATGAACAGGTGCACCAAGGTCTAAAGAGAAACGAGTGCTATTTCTGCGGAAAGAAATTCCTCGCCTTTTCACATTTAGTTCGTCACTGTGAAATCCATACTTTGGAAAATTAATATTTATGGATTGATATTTTTGATTTATATTTATGGATGTATACTTTTTGCGTAAGTTGATCAAAACATGGGTGGAAAAATGTTGGATGAGTTTGAACTTTAAGGAGTGTAGAGGCCAAGTTTATTTCCTTCATATATACGTAAAGGGTGTCCCACACGTTTCTCCTGACCTTTTCCTGTAAAAGAACAAAACCTGGTTTACTCAACTTTGTATCTACGATGCTCACCGGTGACCACTCATGGTACCATTTTAAATTAGGTAAATTATTAAATTATTATTTCAAACATTATTCGAAATTTCATTTCACTCTCAGCAAAATTGTCACTAAAATCATCTGAGAGTGTATGTAGGTACCATGGAATTCAACCGTATGGTAATAATATACCTCCGCCTGTTGACAAATGTGTTTTGTCTCCAGACCGGTGACAAATATTATTGTCAACTTTTAGGATACACTTTATTACCTCCGGTTATAGAATGCATTCAGCAGGAATGTAATTTGTGCCTCTGTCCATGAGATAATTTGCCAAAACATGGTGATAATATGGGTGAGAAATTGTTTCCGTGATGCATATGATTGTCTCCTGGTGGTGTTAAATTCAGGGTAAGGAAAACCCCGGGGTTTTGCTATTGAAAACCCATACCCAGTGGACCACTGGCAGTGGTTTTACCTGGGTTTTGCGGGTGGTCGGGGTAGTTGGGGTTTTGGGGGCAAACTGAGCCAGTATTCCATGTACTTAGGATTTCTAAGTTGTGAAAACAATATGATTTTGCAGTAATTTCACAACAAACCAGCGTATTAATTCAATTTTGATAGCTAATTACTAATTAGCTTTTAGAATTGTAAATAATGTCCGGTTGTTAGGTATTTTGCACTTTATTAAATTTGAAAACCCCGACTACCCGTGGGTATTGGTCATATTTACTACCCCATCAAAAACCACAAACCCCCAATATCCTAAAACCTCTGGTAGCATACCCTGGTGAAATTATAACTCTAAATTAAATTATAACTCTAACTCTATTATAGAGGAAGTATATTATTATAGATATTATAGAGGAAGTAAATGTACAATTTTTAAACTTATTTATTTATTTCATCGAGTATCTTAGACAGGTTGGATTTCATTACATATAAAACTAAAAAATCCAAAATCTAAATATACATTACTTACAGTATTATTGAAAACAAACTTACAACTTGCAATTTTTCTTAATTTCCACACAATCTCGAATCTAGCTTGTGTCAGACCACTTCAACCAACAATATAGACTGTGTTGTCTACAAATCCTCAAAATTTAAAGTAGAAATTGTAAATAGAAGGAAAGTTAGCAATTAATCCTCTGTATAGAAAATTCATTCTGGTGTTGGTAACCAAAAAATGTTGTGAAATCAGTTTACAAAAATTTAAAAAATAAAAACACGCCTTCGATCAGAGTAAAGTTTCCACAAATGTGTAACCTAAGTTCCTTTAGAAATTTGTTTAAAATTGTATAAATGTATGCAAGCTTAATCAACTTTCACGTGTTTACCATGCTAATAAAGTGCGGCAAAGCACGATACATAAGTAGCGCAATAATGCTGAAAATTAATTTGCGCTATAAAGCTCAAATTAATTTAATTAATTAACTAATTAATTAATTGATTGATTGACTGATTGATTAATTAATTGATTAATGATTGATTAATTAATTAATTGATTGACTGATTGATTAATTAATTGATTCATGATTGATTAATTAATTAGTTGACCACATGCTCTATACTGCGACATGACGACAACACCAAAAAACATGTTTTGCCCAAATTTCATGCCAATCGCCCAAAAAATGCAGAAATTAGGCCATGGCGACGTTTTTCGACATGATGTCGACAAAGTGGCCACACCCCCTTAATAGGGTGTCACCCCCTACCCGTGAAGAGCATGTGTTAAGAATTTCAAGTCGCTGCGACAAACCATTCTCGAGTTATAGTGTTGACAGACAGACAGACGGACAGACAGACTAACTAACCGATCGCATAAAGTAGCTTGCGCTACTTAATAAAGCCGCCGTGAAATGGCTTCATTGTAAACTGTACCATTTATGTAACTCTGATTTAAAAGTACAAATAATAATTAAAAATTATACGTCAACCATGAATTTTTTAATTTAGGAGGAGAGCTTCACTAGTTGCCACCAACAGATTTCGATGTCTTTTGGATATGTGGTAGTACCCGATGAAAGAACAAAACATATTGAACGGTTTGATGCCATGGCCTCATTTGCGCCCGCCACACCCACTCAAAGGTGCGCAAAATGCCAGACTAGCCGCACTAAAATCTTCACCAAAAATCCAATTTTTCTCGGATTTTCAAAAAAGTTACATATTCTTGATCCCAGATAGTTGCTTTATCATGTCCAATAGCAATCTCAACTTTTTTGAAATTTTCACTATTTTCGAAAATTTCGTGAGGTCAGGACTTGCAAAATTTCAAAAAAGTTGAGATTGTTATTGAACATGATAAAGCAACTATCTGGGATCAAGAATATGTAATTTTTTTGAAAATGCGAGCAAAATTGGATTTTTGGCGAAGGTTTTAATGCGGCTAGTCTAGCGTTTGGCGGACCTTTGAGTGGGTGTGGCGGGCGCAAATGGGGCCATGGCATCAAACCGTTCAAGATGTTTTGTTCTCTCATCGGGTACTACCACATATCCAAAGGACATCGAAATCTGTTGGTGGCAACTAGTGAAGCTTTCCTCCTTAGTATTTATCCATTTCTTCGCATTATGAAACACTTCCAATAATAATCAAGTATACATACACATCAGTTTAAATTAATATGTCATCCCTTGTACAGGGATCCTTTAAAAGATTTCCTTCTCGCACTACCTATGCAATCGGACATCGGCTACATTCTCCCGTAATAAATGCAGCCTCATCATTTGAATTACTGAAAACCTGCAATCTCTCCAAGGCCGGGAAGCATTCCTTGTAATTAATCCGACTAGAATGTCCTGACCCGATGCCACACTCGAATTTAAGTTTATCCGACATCCTGCAGTTAAAGATTGTCAAACTTTTGAGTACCGGAAATACAGGAAACTTCCATTCGAATTCATCCGCATCATATTCACTCAAACTAATCGATAGCTTTTCCAAAGAAGGTGAATGCTTGTTTAATAAATTGTAGAGAAATATGGGCCGTTCGTCTAACGAGCATTCCGTGTCATCATAGTATATCAAGCTAAGCCTTAATGTCTTCAAAGGGACGGAAATTTTCAATAGATCGTTCATGTCTTGTGCGTCAATTAATCCAATTACTTCCAAGGAATTAAGTGTTCTGAAAATAATTAATTTGTTGCCATCTTATTCTGACAATGGAAGTCTCCCAACGAAAATAATGTTAATCGATCACAAATTTAATTGGTATGAAATTTGCAAATGGCAATATCTGCCAATGGGCAAGTTTGGCGGGGATATTTTCATAAGATAAGAAAACGCGTAAATTGGTAATGCGAATTCGAAATGTGCAAAACTGGTCGCTTTTGGGCCCTGTTTCCGCTTCTTTGGATGCGAATATCTCCGCCAAACCTGCGCATTTGGAGATAGTGCCCTTAGCAAATTTCATACCAACAAAATTTGTAATCGATTAACATTATTTTCGTTCAAAACAGTGAGCATACGTTGGGAGACCTCCGTTCTGACTGTTTACATAAATTATCTTCTCACTACCACCACTGAACTTACGATGGAAACGTTTCTAGGATTTTACTCCGCATAGAAATAATGTATAAATGACTGCTTCCAATCCCAAGATGTTCTATAATTGGGAACGCATCTGCCATAGCTTGACCAATTCTTGACAGGATATGTTCCACCGAATGGAAGCTATAATTCAAGACGAGCTTCTTCAATTTTGGGAAAATGATGTCACTCATGCAAGGAAAAGCACTACGGACGCTACTTTGACATCTCAATTCTTCCAAAGTGGTGGACGAAGTCTGCATTATTTTTTGAATGATCTCCTCCTCCCACGCGGTTTGGTTTCTGGTCGCGTACTGGATACTAATTAACTGGATATTAATTAACAAATTTTTCAATTGGGTAAAAATTTTGGGATCCATTTTCGATTCTAATTGACCAGAAATGAGGAGATTAATATTGACAGGACGAAATTCCATTGCGTCTAAAATACTAGCCCAACTCCCGGCTTGTTCATAATTTGCTGGCTCATCACACTCTTTAAGGTTTTCAGGACTAAGTCGAATCTTAATCATTGAGCGAGATTTTAGAACCGGCGTGGCCGCGTAATTCCAGGGATGGGAGACCATTCGGCACTGTTTGATATCTTGGAGGGTGAGAAATTTGCAGAGATGAGGAATTATCTGCAAAGTATAAGAGAAAAATATATTATAAACAATTTCCTACCCAAGGACTAAGACCAAAATCTAACGGTCACACTTATTTAGTGGAAAGTTGCCACTTAATCCGCTACAAAAGTCATATGCCCCTCTACCGTCCAGACCTTCTACTACCTTTATATTTATTGGCCACTTAATTTGCTACTGGTTCTTACTACACACTTAGAAACTGGGTATTTAAAAAAATGGGCGGTACTGATATGTTACTCTACCGCTTTGGTATTAAACGGTTGTACTACCCTGGTATAGACTCGGTAATGAAATAATACCATGTGGTAATCATTTTATTACTAGACAATATTAAATTTTGAACCATAATTTATTTGATTTATTATCAAATCATTACCAAGACGGTAAAGTCACATACAGTATCAATACCGCCTTTTACTGATCTTCTTACGAGTGTACTTTTATGAAATATATACAACTGTAAATAAAGTGTCAGCAATTTATCAAACTCGGAAAGAGTAAACGGTGTGGTATTTTTACGTCTGGAATAAAAACTGGTTCCGAGTCGGGATTGGGAATTAGGTTGACCCCGTTATTCGAACAACACAAGGAATCCCCTTCCTGTAAGAAATAACGGGACAATAATGATTGGAATTACTCTTAAAATATCAAGAAATATGTGACTTCTAAAAGTAAATTACCTCATATTTGTCCTCTTCCAACATGATCTATTTATGAACAGCAGACAGAAGCAGGTATCAATTTATCGTATAATTTATAGTACTTATTTACAACTTAAACAAATTTTATTTAACTGTTATTTTAAAGCAATTGTTTACACCTGAAACACAAAAAACACATATGCCAGTCAATGTGATGATGTGGCACAAGTTATATTTCAACCTTGTAAATGTTTGCCATTCTAATTTGCACTATTTGGTAGTGGGTACGAATTTCTGCTGCGGGACAGGCCTCTCTCCCACAATGAATGTTTCTCTTGCAGCATAATTATGTGTATAACTAGATCTATATGCATTTGTGTATGAATATTAGTCGTGCACATGTGTACAGAGTTGAGATTAAGATGAGATATAAATTAAGTGAGTTGGTCTCGTAAGTTGCATCTCGTAAGTTCATTTTCTCGAGATGAGATTTCATTTAAGTAATTTTAAAATTTTGCAAATTTTGTTAAAACTCATAAATACTTATCCGACAATACAACCAGCAAAATAAGCTTTAAGTTTGGTGACAAAATGTGAATATGTTAATAATGGGCATATTACGTGTAATACTTTTACTACTTTATTAATTAGTATACATATTCCCATTAAATTGATTTCATTTAAATGAAACAGTTCTAATTAAATAGTCATACAATGCAAAAGTTACTAATGGACAGTTAATATCGTAGATAATAAATATAAATGCGTGCATATTTAAAACTTATTCGCACACACATTCTAAATCAGTTAAAATGTTACCATTAATCGTCCCCAATTTCTCAAAATTGTTTTACAATATTTTCTAAATATAAATTTTAAATAATAATGTAATTATTAAATTTGGCGATGAGTTTATGAGTTAGTTAACTTTAATTAATCATATATTTTCCTGTAATGATGTTGGGTCATGGCGATTGCCACCAATTGTTACCAATAAGTCGCAGATGGCAGTAAATAATTGAATAGTTCCAAATCTTAGATTTTACCAAATAGGTAGACAAATAGTATAAAATTTCACTTATACAACCGGAACAGTGCCAAACATGTATTAAACTAGTCGCTAAATATTAGCCCCACGCTACTAACGTGTTTCTACCTCATGCGTTATTCTACCAGAATCGACAACAACGCTGAAATCGAGTAATCCATAATTGACGACAGCAAAACAGACTTCATTCCAATGGAGAAAGCTGTAAAGTAGAAGGTTTGAAACCAAGCGATGTATTAACCGCAATATTTCATATTGCATATTGTACATTTCATATTCTGTACGCTAATGGATTAAGAATTAAATACTAGGTATACATAAGTTGACACATTGTACTTTGAATTGTATCATAGTTGGGATTGTTGGGAATGTGTAATTTAACGATAGGAAATTATATATCTACAGAAATCTGACAAAGATAACCTCCAAAATCATTGTGACACCGCTTAACCCCAATAAGATGTCACAAACGGAGAGGAACTTGACTAAATTGTGTAACTTTACTACCAAAGGGGTCGCATCACATTTCGGCATCATCTTTTGTAATTCCAAAAGGTTTTCTAACTTTGTCCATTGATTTATCAAACCACTCTGGAACAAAAACTTATGAAATTGCAAACCTTCCTTGACAAACGGTACGTACAAAAAAATAAACTCGATGTTATAACCACCAAGAGAAAATTGGCTGCATGGGTAATGTTCCTTTAAGCTGGATGTCTTCCCCTGATACATTTCCAACTTGGTCAACCCTCCCGTGGACTCGCCAATGACCATGACACCAGTTAACTGTTCTTCATTGACAAGTCTACGAAACTCATTTTTTGCTTCCAAATCATGTATTATTACCGTACTTGAATTAATTTTATCAAGAACGTTGTATCTTTTAAACTCGTACAATATCCCGGAATCCTGTCCCATCCAGTAAAAGGTCCCCGAACTGTCACCGTTAAAACTCAGCTTGTACGACGCATTGATAAAATCGCCCAAATTCTGGAACTCAGTTGGAGGACTGGGCGATATGATTTTTCCCGTGATGATGGCCTCATACAGTGAGGGAAGAATGGTCCCGGCCACAACGGCAAATACCAAATATTTGCAAGCATCCAAATCTCGGGTTGGTTGCCTTATAAGGATGGCAAATAGGAAGGCAAGTTCTTCAACGAAATCTGAAAAGGAATTGAGTTTCTGCGTGAATGCTAACATTAGAATAGTCAGACACAAAGTAAGCCAAGCATTGGGACTGAAGGGTGTAAACCAAACAACCCACGATGCATCCAACACTTCATGACGGCGACAGTAGATGACATAGTATTTTACGGTGCGACAAATCCCTATAAAATTCAAGTCTTCGTAAAAGTATTTCAGTTTGTGGGTATTTATTAGAATGTAGGGTTTCAAATCGTGTCGCAAATTAACGTACTTAAGTGAAAAGTTGAACTTATTTGCTAAAAGGAAAACTTCATTCTCTGCCGCATCATGATGTCCGTGATATATGGCGCGGACACCTGAAGTCGTCTGACGAACGAGAAAAACGCCGAGATACAATTTCGTCCCTTGATAATTTGATATCGGCTGAGGGTTCAAAGTTATCACGGTTACGAAACTGTAAGATGAGGGGCGAATCGCTGATTCTCCAGTACCTCTTCGAATAAATGTGTATAATTGATTAAACAAAACGAGATAAACTGTATATGAACCCTGCAGCCAAGCGTAGGTTAGGAGATGCTCCGGATTATATTTTCTGTAGTAGATGAAGAAAATAGAGTTAGGGTTGTACACGTGAAAATAAAAAAAGTTGAAGGAATTAACAAGGTGGTTAATGGTGTTGTGAAGATTGTGATATATGTGGACGATCGAGCAAGCAGATGCGAATCGACTCTGCCTCCGCCATATTGGGATATACGCAGTTTGGAATATCAAGTAGTCTGAAATACCGTACTGTTGGAATAACATGGTGTCGTTGGTGGTAGGTTCGCGATTAAATATTGTCCAAGTAATTAACCAAGCTACGTCTTGAGAGTAATATATTTTAATGTAGGATTCGGAAAGGTCGTCTCTTCCGACTTGTTTATGATAGAATAAACATTCGACGGAGGGTTTCATGTTGCAAAATGATGGTCTTAATACGAGTATAAAAAGTAGGAAAAAAATGTGTAATGAATACATCTTAAGAATGGGGGATATGTAAATCGGAGATAATTTAAAAATGCTATGTTATAGAATGTTATAAAAAGACGGTAAAAGTCGACTAGTTCGAAAAAAAATTGAAAAATTTAACAAAACGAAATAACTCCGTTATATTTTTCTCCAAATACGAGAAAACAAGTTGCAAATTCTATACGAAAGTTGTTTTTCTTTATATATGAAAATGTATGGTGTTCAAAAGAGCCCTGCGTTTAAAGCAAGTTTAGATAAGTTTACTGTTTACTGTAGTTTATTCAAGTGTCGCAAATCATCAGTTACACACTGCTTTTCAGACCAAGACACATACAATAATTCTCTTAACTAATCTACTATTTCAACGATCACATAAGTCCTGACGCTATGGGTCTTACAATGGGATGGTGTGAAGTGCAACTCTCCGATTTGGATGAAATTTTAAAATTGTGTGGTCCAAGTCTATCCAACCAACGTTTCTTCAGGCAGTTTATGCGATGGTCGGGATTATTTGTCAAAATATTTGAGGTCAAAATTGAAAAAATGGGCGATTTTTCTCAAGCGGAGTAAGCAAACTCAACGTCCATTTCTATCATAGGGAAAAGGCGCCCATTTTTTCAACCTTGACCTCAAATATTTTGACGAATCCCAAACATCGCATAAACTGCCTGAAGAAACGTTGGTTGGATAGATTTGGACCACTCAATTTTAAAATTTCATCCAAACCGGAGACTTGCACTTCACACCATCACATTATTAGTGCTTAAATAAGAAATTGTGAGACTTGCATGTCCAATATTTTCATATATAACACAAACTAATTTGTCTAAAAGCATTTTCCGATTTTGTCAGCCATGTGCATTCATCGCCAAAGACGTGACCAGAGCAGTGGATAAATACATATGATTATTGATTATTGACATATTTACCATCCATGGAAGGTTCTGTAGTGTACCGGAACAAGCATCGTTATGTATCTACATATATCGCAGATAAAGTATTAATTATTGAACTGGATTACGTAAGGAGTAAGTATACCAAGTGTCAAATTTTCCCAAATTTTTCACTCCCTTAAAAATTTACCTTCGATATATAGTTAAGTATAGACAGAGGCGCCTCTAATAATATTTCTGAGACGTAAACATGATTTGATTACCTATTCTTCTTAAAAATGAACGCCCAATTTTGTTGGTCGTGGCATAATTAATGTGCCACCCGATGGAGGAATTATTTTTAGTCTGGAATCATTGCATGCACCGGATGACAATTAGTTGTATAGCTAGCAGTAGTGTTGCCCATGAGGTGAGTTACACTCCAACTAACAAGTCATCGATCCGTGAGTATATTCTGGTATGTTCTCTAGTAGCTGGGACATTAAATATTTAACTAACCTTTGCATGTCAGACATGGCAGATTAATAAACCTTTAGAAGCAACTCCGAGGCGAGAAATATATTTAAGGGTGCTCACTTCTAAAAAATTTATGCCTATTTCAGTAATTAATTTCGTCACAATTTGTATCTGCATACTTAGCATATATGCAATCCTCTAAAATAATATGTACAAAGCTTATGTATATACTTATGGTTTGCCTACTTAATCGCCGGACTGTACTAAATTAAATTAATTCGGTAAGAAAACGAACGAATAATTTAACTAAATAATTTAATTTTTAATGACCAATCGTTTGGCACAAAATGACACGAGTCGAAGATTAGGAATTCGTAACTCGAATTTTTCACTGCTAGGAAAATGTCGCCGATTTTTACAAGAAAAGGGTGGCAATTTTTTTCAGGTGAATATCGCCCAAAATCAACTCTTTACGGTGTATTGCAGAGGTATGAGTTAGCAAAAACTGCATCTATCAAAAAAATTCTCGGACGCCCGGTCTCTAAGTAGACTCCCAAGACCATGAAGGCTGTTGAATGCGGATACAAACGGAAGTCATCCGCTCCTCACTCTACCACTTCCACAAAAGCCAAACTATGCCCCACCACGATATGATAATTTAAAGCAGAATAATTACTGATAAGAAACAGAAGCGTACAAAATACCTTAGCATAAAAATTATTGTGCCAAAGCACGACTATGAAAAACTTATGCGAAAGTTAGATCGAGATTTTTGGTCATTTGCGACGAAAGATTTTTCACATCTGATAAATTTCACACACCCATTTCACGATTTTTCTATGCAAATACTCGCAATTAAATAAAATATGAGGAAAGGGAGATTCAAAAAGAAAGATTCTTCACGAAACGCTTTGTTAGGTTAGCCAACGTCGAAAATGGACATATTTCTGAGCCCCTTATATCGGAAGGAACTGTGATCTCAGGGGCGTATCTGGATCAGTGCAGTAAACGGCGTCTGTGTCCCTTCATTTATGGGCATTACGGCAAGGCATTTCGTTTTTGCCGAATATGGCAACTTTCCTCTGGTGGATAATTGTTATAAGACAGAATGTGGCCTAAACAGTAGATTTTTAACCTGTCTAGTAAAATGCTTCAAATTTTCTGAAACAGAGAGGAATTGAACGAATTAGAGCTTTATCCAAACAAGTATATTGACGGCGATAAAAATCAGCCAAGAACATGAAGGGATTCGGACGGATTAAGGGTCAAATCATTCAGAGTTTGACCACAAAGTTGGGAAAACGGGTTATCCACAGTGCTTGGAAAATGCTACGAGAAATCTGCTTGAAAGCGGAGAATGGAGGAAATGGTTTTTAACCAGGGTTGGTCAATGTGTCAGCTATAGTTACTCATCAAACTTTGTTAATTTAATGACACACCAGTCGCAATAAATCCCAAAATCCACAGTCCGGTTATGTAGTAGGCAAACCATAATTGGTGATTTGTTATTTGTAATTACACATTTCAGCATGGCTTAATTGTAATTCAATTACTTCTTAAATTACAATTACTAAAACACCATCTAGCATTAAACAAATCTATCAAAAATCACAGATTTTGTAAAATTTGTCGTATTTCACGTAACGTGACAATGTCTTTGCGATTCTTTTTTTATTAAAATAAAGTTTATTTCGCATTTTTGATTTTTTTCATAATACAGCGTAAAAATAAATAGGGGTTATCAATTCTTCGAGACATTGGTCTTTATGCATAAAAATGACTAAATTCTTTTCAGCCAAGTCTAGCAAAATAACTACCAAATATCAATTACGTGATTCAATTACAACGCTAATTACTCACTTTAAACAATGGAAGTGCTCTTATTCCAAAACTTACTTATAAATTCTTTTGTCTGCTTTGTAATTTTGGAGTAAGAGCATTTACATTGTTTAAAGTGAAAAATTATTGAAAATTTTTTAATATTAATGATTAATGTTATTTAGAAATCCCAAACGTAATTAGTAATTTGAGTTGTAATTGAATTATGTGTTTTGTAACTTGTAATTAAAGCGAATTTTTTTAAGAGAAGTAATTGTAATTTGTAGTTAGTAATTGGGTTTTCTTGAGTAATTGTAATTTGTAATTGTAATTGAAGCAATGCTGTGATTGTAGTTATGTACAATTTGTAATTTGACTACCAAGTAATGTGGCCAGCTCCGAAGTTTATTAAGTAGCGCAAGCTACTTTATGCGATCGGTTAGTTAGTTTGTCCGTCCGTCTGTCTGTCCGTCAGCACTAAAACTCGAGAACGCATCAAGATAATCGAAATCGGTTTGCGGCATCATACACATGACCCCAGGGGAAGGATCCCGTAAACTTTTGGACCTCACCCCCTCGGCGTCAGGGGGTGCGGTCGCGGTGTGATTAATTAATCAATTCTAATGAATTAATGAATTAATCATTAATTAATTCAATTGATTAATTGCGCAAATTAATTCTCAGCATTCAGTAGCATTATTGCGCTACTTATGTATCGTGCTTTGCCGCACTTTATTTTTGATGTAACTACAATATATTCATTCTAATTAATGCACTGTAAAAATAGTTGAGTAAAATTGCTGATGACACAACTATTGAGTAAAATTTACCCCGCCAAAATTAAAATTTACTCAAGGTTGAGCAAAAATCTTCCAAAGTTGGATAAATTTTAACTTTTATTTGGTAACTTTTACTCAATAGTTTTCTTGGTGGCAATTTCACCAAAAATTGAGTGAATTTTACTACATATTTTTTAGAGTGTGCTAATTGGATGAAAACTATTTAATCTATTTTATTTGAAATAGTATTCGGGTTGAAAAATGTGACGAAGTTTTATTTTTCTGATGCCCTAGAGTTATTGGAAGGATTGAAATAAAAAATTATCTAAACAATTGATACGCTACGTGATAAGCCCCATACTCAATGTCCTTCCATAAACACAGAAAAATAAAGTTTCGTTGTATTTTTCTGCCCCATTCTGTAAAATGAAAAAGTTTTCAGCCCATTAGCAAGAAAAAACCGAGGCCATCACCTTGTACACACGCGATTGTAAGCCACCCATATTTTGTGTAAGGATCAGACCGCCTGATATTAAGACTTCTACTTGAATTGCGCAAATAATGGGATAAAAAATAGATACAAATCTATACCTTTTCTCCTGTTTCGCAAACCGTCCTGCAAACTGTACAACCAAACGGACCAGTTCCATGCGTTTTATTGTGTGTTTGTAGAAGAATGTGACTGGAATACGACTTTCCACATGAGTTACAAGAATAAATCAATAACTCTGGATGGTCCTGTCCTTCATGGCGTCGGATTTGAAATTTATTCCGAGCGGTGAACCCACACCCTTCCACGGTGCAGTGGTGAATCTCGTATAACCTATTTTTCTTGGCATGAAATTCGTTCATGTGCTTCTTGAGCTTATCCTCATCCCCTGGGAGAAATGGATACTCGCAAATCTCACATTTAAGCGTCTTCCCACTTTTGTCGAATTTCTTGTGGAACCGTTAGTGCCGATGGAACACGACCCTGGAGACGAATCCTTTCTCACAAAGGCCGCAATTCCAGACTTTTCCCAAGTTGGGATCCACCTCGTGCGTCGTGATGACGTGAATCGCCATATTTTCTGAGGAGATGATGGAAAAAGGGCAGAATTCGCATGTGGGCTTCTTCCTCCTCTCCTTAATGGAGAGATGGCTTCGGACATGCATTTGAAATCTGGCCTGGCGAAAGTATATTTTTCCGCAGGTTGGGCATTCCCGTTTGGAAGGTTTTTTTATTTTGGGGGGACGTGACGGTGGTGGCGGGGGATCGGCTTTTCTGGTACGAGGTTTGCAGTGCCAGGAGGATTTGTGGGCGAGATAAGCAGATCCGGAGGGGAACGTTTTGTTTTTGTCGCAGATGGTGCAGACGACGGGAGTTTGCGTTTCGTGGAGCAGGATGTGGGCGTTGTAGAGCGATTTTAGAATGAAGACGTCCCGACAAACGGGCAGGTGAGGGTTTGCGGGCGATGTGACGCTTTTAGGACATGTTTCCACATGAAGATGGGGTTTATCGTGGAATACGAGCAGGTGAGGGAGAGGGGACATTCTTGTATAGTTGGCCACCTCCAGTCGGCTTGTTTTCTGTCCTGATACCGTTCTAGTTGGTGGGCGATGGAGTGATTTTGAGCGCCTGGAGAAAGTTTTTTTATGAGTAATTGACAATTTTACGTATGTATAAATGTGTGATATTCGCAAATTATACAGAGGATAGAGCCTCTACCCAAGAGCATAACTAAGGGGCCGTCCATAAATTACGTAAAGCAAGAGGAGGTATAAGAAGAATCCGCCGCTATTCATACTTCTGTTAAATGAGGGGTCTAAAAAATGGCGATTTTTGCGTTACGTAATTTATGGACGGGCCCATAAACATATAGCTACATCAATATTTCATATTTACCTCGAGGAAGAAGAAAATCCTCCGAGTTCTCCCCACAAATGGTACAAGTTCCGGAATTTGATTCTGTGTGGTCAAATTGGGTGGGTTCGGAGGACAAAATTTTCCTAATCTTGGCAGGTGGTGGACTAGTAGAAGAAGATTTTGGCGAGGCAGTGGGAGAGCTGTGTACAAATTATGCTGATCTTTAGTTAAGTAATTAAATGTTTTAACCTCTTGGCTACCAATTACACACATTTGTGTTACAATTTTTTATCACTTGACTACCACAAACTATTTTTCAGAAAATTACTTTGTCTACCAATTACACGCATTTGCGTAGCAAAATTATTTCTCTTAGCTACCAAGGTATTTTAGGAGATTTTACATTTTCCGGCATTTTACAACTTGATAAATTTCCATGGACCACCAGATTTCTTGAAATCCCTGATCTAATTACGCACATTTGTGTAACTGGTACGCAATGGAAAACGATCTCCGGCGTAATTGGTAGCCAACAGAAATAATTTTGTCACACAAATGCGTAATTGGTAGGGAAAGTTATATTTCGAAAAATCGCTTGCGGTTGTCAAATGATAAAAAATTGTTACACAATTGTGTGTAACTGGTACGCAACGGAATATTCTCGAAAATGAACTGGTAGCAAGGAAGCCTCCTTGATAATATGCACCTTGGATCGACATCGTCTTCCAATGGATCACGTCCAGGTTCCCCGTCTTCCTCTTCCTCTTTGTGGTGAGAAATCCCACGTATTGGTGACCATGCGGCATCACCTTGTCCATCGTCCATGTCATCGTCATCTTCCAATACGTCTTGAATATGCGTTCCCTCCTCCACTTCACATTTCACGGCGATTTCCTCTCCCTCACTTCCCTCTTTTACCAAAATTTGACCTATATTACATAAAAAAATTAATGAACTTTTTATGTTTAAAGCTATTTTAATAAGTAACATTGTTAAATATCGAACAGAAATATGATACTATATATTTTTTAGGAAACCTATCTGAGCATAAGAAATCGCGTCACATATTTTAATTATTTTTAGGAAACAATTTTAAGACATTAAATAAATAAATGATCACCTTTAGATATTAAATTCTGCTCAATTTTGTCAATTAATGGTGCCAATTTTCTATAAATGTGGCCCACTTGGGAGATAATTAAGGCGCATTGGGAACAGAAACTGGTCGTGCCCCCGTTTCTGATCAGATTCTTCACGTCGCCAAGCAGATGATCCCCCACGGACAGAATTTTAGCGAGGAAATTAATCGTTTTTTTAATCGGATCGTTACTTTCTTGAAAATTAGTGAAAGAAGTTGGAACTTGTGGACAGAAAAGGCAACTCTTAACGGGAGACATGCTCTCGACTAGTTTAATTAATTATGATTTAATTGAAGTAGAAAGTGGCAATTTATTCTGCCTGTGAAATTAATAAGAATCAGTAACATGTGTTTACTTCAAGTGCGTGAAATTATGCGAACATCCGAGCGAGCGTGAAGTTACCCGAGTACACTTTTTGATCCGAGCTCATTTGTTATTCATCCGAACACACTTTTTTCTGGGTCGGATCAGCGTAATAAGGACGAAGGCATATCAATTTATAGAGGCATATTCACAATAAAGAGGATATCAAATATTTATAAACATCACTAAAGGATTGGCCAGACTAAGAAATTTTTGTCTCTATGACACAAATACAAAACAGTTTATTAACGCGATTCGCTTAGAACTTAAAGTAAACATTTTTTAATAGGTGGGTAGAACTGGTCTACCAAAACCCCATATGTTGTCTCAAATTATCAGCCATAATAATTATATCAATGATTATGGCGGGCCCGCTATGGCTTGGCTGAAAACATAATCATGTCAGAGGTAAATGCTAAAGAATTTTGTTTGCTAAGGAAAAATGAACATAATTCACAAATAGAAAGTGTAGACGATTTATTGATTCCAACTTGAAAGAATTAGAAATCTGCAGTTTAATGCACAATAATGTATATACATACATAAGTAAGTGCATGATTGCACCAAAAGACGAATGCAATAATGCATTGTGCAGAGAGATGTTATTAAACGTTTACAAATGCATGTTTCGCATAACGCAGCGTGAAGCCAGGTGCCAGCGTACCTGCACATAAGAGCAAAAAACTGAGTTCAGTGAGTGGAAAGTATTGCTGTGAATCTCAACACACACAAAGTCACTTCCATTCGCAAAGGGAGAAAGAGATTGCATAGAGATTTAAAGTTTCTATTTCTAATAATAAAAAAATGCAGCGATTGATTGCATGATTAATATGCTACCAAGCGACGAATATTTCTGAAATTCTGGCGTAAGAAATATATTTGACGTCGTTAGTTGAACACACGAATTTAGCCCAAGTTTACAAATCCAATCCACCCTGGTTTTCGTAAAATTGGCCCCTTAGTGAATATGGGACAGCATTGTCCACTCTTGGTTTTGATGGGGAATGATCGTCTGCAATATTCCGCAATTGAGTATATCTTCTGAAGATACTTATAGAATTCAAACTTCCATTAACTTACTGAATACCACCCACTCTGAATACTCAAAGTACGCCATTAGCAGGGAAATCAGAAGTACAGCCAGGAACATGAAGAGCGATCGATCCACGCCATTCTCCATTTCTGGCGTGAAGCCGAATTTTCTTTTACCAGGGTCCATGCTATTATTTTGATTGATACGAAATATTTTAGTATTTTGTGTAAACTTTTAATATTTCCGACAAGTGTGAAAGAAGGTCTGACTAAGAAGAGAAGGGATTTCAATCTATATCTACCTGGCAAAAACGTGTTAAAAATAGATTTCCCTGTGAGTTGTCCTGGTCTAACCACACGGCAAAGTGACACCACATAAGGAAATACACAGATCTGTAGGATTTGGAGTGTGGAAAATTATTGATTTGCTGTGTGCCAGATAGCGACGGATAGATCCGGGAAAATGGTTGTTTCCATGACATTTTTACCGCGTCATACCGTCAGGGAAGGGGAACACAATCCAAAATACACAACCGTCGTTCCAGTATCTAGTATTAGATGCTGGTGTAAAACAGAGTTTGTCGTCGTTATTATTTACTGCATATCGTCGCCGTAGATCCAGGACCAATGCTTTTAGAGTTCGTCCTGGTACTTTATGGATCTACGGCGACGATGTGGTACTCTGTATGGTGCTTGACGAAGGAGAAAGTGGATTTTTTGAGTGTTAAGAAAGCCTGGTTTATTTTTAACCAAAATTAAAGTAGAATTTAGAATGAAGTTTTGATTCAATAATGTCTACATAGATTCCGTAACTGCACTCGGTGTCTAAAGGGACTTTGTGTATTTGAGTAATGGATTACACACCCCGTCAGCACACCAAACAGGGTCGACATGCCCTTGCATGAGCTCCTCTAAATTGATTGTATTTCAATTTAAGCTTGAAGTTACTTAATTAGTTATTCTTTATAAACTAGCTTCGCCCAAAACGGTACCTGGTCCTGACATAGTTGTCAGGAAACCAAAAACGCTCTTACACGTGTCGAATAAAATCAAAAATTATTGTACACGTGTACGAGGGTTTTTTCTCAAAGTGCCCCAAATTTTTCATATTGCCCCAACTGCTAGGAACTCTGATTGTGACGCTACTAGAATGCCGATTTTCTCCAAACTTGGCATGTGATCCTCATTTAGGATCGGTCAGAGCGTTCCAGACGATTGACAGTCTAGGATGAAATTGGTAATACCGACTACCTGAAATTTTTGACAATTTTTTCAGTTTTTTCAAAATATCTCAAAAATTTATGAAATGGTATCGTTCTAGCTTCATATCTCTACAGAAACCCTATATTCTGCTTCGAATGCCGCCGGACTGAACCTCATGGCTTAAATATTAAGGGTACTTTGTAGGGCAATCAATTCTAAAAAACACGTTCACAAGAATTATGAAGGGCCATTACAACAGAGGGTCTTAACTTTTGGTTGCGTTAATGCCACGGTTAGCCATGTTCCACACAGGTGCAAACCACCACCAAGACTAAGCGATGTTCTAATCTCCTTGGGCAACATTGCCACATCGTGAGGGACAGATTGACAAATTTAAGCCGATCTATGTTAAGTGATGCCAGATTGTACTTCCCGAATGTAATCTGGTGTGACCCGTGCACGGTTTGCAGAAAATGCTGGGCATATTTAGTCAAGGAAGTGAATTTCAGACAAGCTGCAGCAGTTGTAGTAACTACGAATAGACGAACAACGGCACCACACGTTGGCAGAATCGACCCTATTGTACAGCATAATATAAACTTTTTATAATTAGAATACAGGTGATAATTTTTGTGTTAAATTGGTTAACGTCAATATAGGGTGGAACAGAACATCCAAGCTTGGACTCTAAGCCTTCTACATCTGACAATTCGAGCAGTGGAAGATATTATGTGGTAGTGCAGGGTCACCCAGCTACTCTGAGTGAGTCCCAATTATGCATCTCTGAAGCCAGTCGTAACGAAACAGAGGAGCATGATTTTTTAGATAAGGTGACAATTTCAATTTTTTAATCCCATCCTTCCAATTAAGAACCTCATCGAACTTACATGTTGAGAGTGAACTTTGTTTATGTATCCAGGATGGCAGTGATAGCAACAACTCGTGCTCTTCTGTGGAGACAACAGTTTCCATGCATAGCAGCTATTCCAAGTCATCCCCGAGGAGCGCAAAAAAAGTTAAGCGAGATATCATAAGCCAAAGTCTTCAGCCACTGCAAATATCTCCCGTCACATCCAGAACTTTTAAAAGCCACAAGCAAGTTCAAATAAGGCTATTTCAACTCACAAACAAAATTTTAGAAGTTTCTAATGTGGAATCTGAAATAACGGAACTTTCAAATCCATGCTTTGCATGTACCGAACTTGTTGAAGGACTTAAGCACAAAATCTTGCTATCATCGAAAGTCGAGGACAAGTATCGGATGCTCATGTGCCTCCCCAAGCATGTCTCAATTACTGGAATGATGGAAGAATTTGGGATTGGACTTAGACTGGCAAAGGCGGCTTCCAAACTGCGTGCAAGGGACGGGCCGTTCTCTACTCCAAATTTCAACAAAAGAGGCAGGAAGGTAGACATAGAAATAGAGGAGAAAGTCAAGCGTTTCTACCTGGATGAAAACAATTCCAGGATCAGTCCACGAGCAAACGACACGATTATGATTAAGACCGAGAACGGAAAAGAAAGGGTGGCGAAGCTTATGATACTCAACAACTTGGGGGACTTTTATGCTGAGTTCCAAGCAGTGTATCGAGATGAATTGAAAAATGGTGGTATGAAAATTGGGCTCACAAAATTTGCCACGCTAAGACCGCCGCAGTGCCGGTGGCCCGGGGCTAAGGGTCACCACAGAAGCTGCACCTGCGAAAAGCATAAGAATTTTCGGTTAATGATGGAAATCTTCAGTAATGGCATTAATAAGAAAACTGGAGAAGACCATGATGAAATTTCCGAGAAAGAAACTGAAGAAAAGCTTTGTTATCTAGCCAACATAACCTCTGATAGCAAATCTTTGTATCTGCTGTCTTATGCAGGGAAACAACAAATGAGTGCCTTTTCGGCTACTGCCCGAATTGCCCTGTTGAAGATGAAATGCAATCGCTACTGGCCATCCTGGATGATGATGAAGATG
Source organism: Folsomia candida (assembly GCF_002217175.1). Lineage (NCBI taxonomy): Eukaryota > Metazoa > Arthropoda > Collembola > Entomobryomorpha > Isotomidae > Folsomia > Folsomia candida. The sequence continues at coordinate 8,736,128 of NW_019091197.1, read as the reverse complement.
TCAGTTACTATTCATGGTCAAAAACGGATTCCACGGATCTCCGTTTTGTAACTGAATCAAAAATAGATTTCGAAGAAAATTTTAGAGCATTTGTCCCAAGACTCATCCTCCACGACTACATCAACTCAATGCAGAAACTATTCATTTCACAAACGAAGTCGGAGACACTCCTAGACGAAAGTGTTGTTATGATAAGCGCTGATTTTGGACAAAACTATACTTTCGTTATACAAGACGCAATCCAATCCTACCATTGGATAAACAAGCAAGCTACAATACATCCATTTGTGGCCCACTTCTGGAGTCGAGAAGAGGCGAAAGTTGTTTACAAAACTTACTTCGTTATCTCGGACGATATGAAACATGACGCTGCCACATTTCATGCCTTTCGGGGAGCAATCATGAAGCAGTTGAAGTTGAATCACCCAAGAATGCAAAAAATTATATACATCAGCGATGGAACAGGTGCAGTTAGCAGTTATAAAATTTTTTATGGTCAATTTATAAAATGTCCATTTTTTTGCAGCTGCTCAGTATAAAAATACTTCCAATCTTTTGAACTTGCTCTTTCACTTCGAAGACTACGGAATCCATGTTGAGTGGCACTTTACTGAAACATCACATGGCAAAAAGTAAAGATTTATTACAATAGTATTACATTAAACCAAAACATTTTTCAATAAGCATCTTATTTCTTGCAGTACCAGTGATGCCATGTCTGCCGTTGTAAAACGGTTTATAAGATTAGCTAGTCTGAAGGGAGAACTAATTACTAACCCTCGTGCAATGTTCGATGTAGCTGAACGCAATTTAACAACCGAAAAGCTGAGATTCTTCTACGTTCCAAAGAAGGAGGTGGATCTCGTCAGACAAGCAGTTGTGGACGTTACGCGCTGGTCAAAACAATCGTTGGAACTCAGAAGATGCATGGATTTGTCCCCGTGAATAATCACGAATTGAGGATGTATCGGTATTCAACGATGGAGGAATTCGAATGCAAAATTGCTTACAAACCTAAAACGATTGTGACGGTTGGCGACCCGGACAGTGGTGAATTAACCATTGAACCCACTTTAACCGAGGTACAGCTAGGCGAATATTACGGAGTGAAATTTAGGCGTTCTTACCAAATTGGAATTGTGCAAGGGATTGCTGAAGATCAGGATCTTGTAACTCTGAAGATGATGAGAAAAAAAGGAAAGGGTTTTTTCTGGCCGGATTCAGAAAAGCATGACACATTTCAGCGATTGGAATTACTCTTAAAGCTGGTATATATATAGATTATGACTTAATTAAGCTTCAATTTCTTTGTACACTAAGTCTATTTATACCTTAGGAACCACCAAACACTAAGACCGGTCGTCTTTACGAATTTCCAGCCGATCAAATTGACAATCTGCCTAGCAAATTGTAAAGGAGTAATTTGCGGTTGCACATGCGTGTCATATTTTACAATAAAAGGCTACTTTCCATGCAAGCAATTATAATCGTCTTGGTATTAAATAATACATATCAATGCGTTTCACCTTAATGTACGTGCCTAAATTTACCTAGTGCCTAAATTAACCTAGTGCCTAAATTAACTGCTGCAGCTTGTCTGAAATTCACTTCCTTGACTAAATATGCCCAGCATTTTCTGCAAACCGTGCACGGGTCACACCAGATTACATTCGGGAAGTACAATCTGGCATCACTTAACATAGATCGGCTTAAATTTGTCAATCTGTCCCTCACGATGTGGCAATGTTGCCCAAGGAGATTAGAACATCGCTTAGTCTTGGTGGTGGTTTGCACCTGTGTGGAACATGGCTAACCGTGGCATTAACGCAACCAAAAGTTAAGACCCTCTGTTGTAATGGCCCTTCATAATTCTTGTGAACGTGTTTTTTAGAATTGATTGCCCTACAAAGTACCCTTAATATTTAAGCCATGAGGTTCAGTCCGGCGGCATTCGAAGCAGAATATAGGGTTTCTGTAGAGATATGAAGCTAGAACGATACCATTTCATAAATTTTTGAGATATTTTGAAAAAACTGAAAAAATTGTCAAAAATTTCAGGTAGTCGGTATTACCAATTTCATCCTAGACTGTCAATCGTCTGGAACGCTCTGACCGATCCTAAATGAGGATCACATGCCAAGTTTGGAGAAAATCGGCATTCTAGTAGCGTCACAATCAGAGTTCCTAGCAGTTGGGGCAATATGAAAAATTTGGGGCACTTTGAGAAAAAACCCTCGTACACGTGTACAATAATTTTTGATTTTATTCGACACGTGTAAGAGCGTTTTTGGTTTCCTGACAACTATGTCAGGACCAGGTACCGTTTTGGGCGAAGCTAGTCTATAGTAAATTGAAAATGTGTAAAATTACCTCTTTATACTGCTATATCAAAATTAGTTTTAGTATTATTTTTGTCCCTAGGACATACCACGGTATGCAATGATGCATGTAATATATTTAATACATTATATATGTAACATGATATATGTATAATGTATGTATATATATAATACATGCTCATCCAGCTTCATATCCTCCGTCACCATTGTGCACATGCAGTTCACACAACAACCCTGTCAAGAAATCGGGCAGTTGTTATTGAAACTATTAGTCGTTTACCATTTACCATTTCGAAAATTTCTTGAACAAGGGTATGACATGAAAATAGTAGAAATTTTAGAAAAGTTGAGATTGCTAATGGATATGATAAAGCAACTATCTAGAATCAAAAACTTTTTTTGAAAATCCGAGCAAGATTGGATTTTTGGTGAAGATTTTAGTGCGGCTAGTCTTACAAAAATTAAGCAAAATACGTTCTCCAATTTTACTAGACAAATTTAACATTCCTCAACATGCGGGAGCCCGTAATGACTTATGCTAGATTAATACCAGTTACCTAAAAGTGTACGCGACAAGATAATTAGGAATGATTCGTTAGGGTAGTTCTTAATTCAGGGATCAATTGTATTGTAAAAACGAATTCGACACATTGCAATATTTAGCACATTTTCAGAGCGTTGTGCTACCACGATTGTGAATCAATTTTACCTTTTAATAATGCTTTTTGGCAGCCACTTTATAAAAATACAGCAAGGAGAAAGTATTACTGTCATCATTTTGCGGTATACGTAACTTAGGGTTTAGTGATGCCACTTCAACATCGTTTATTATATATTTTGATAGAGAAACGTAATGTAAAGAAACTATTACGCTACTTGTAGCGAAAGGTTTGCAGATGTGTAAATAAAGTAATTTGATGAAGTGATTAATTGATTTTGTAATACATTTTCGAATGGAGGATGGCAGGATTTGTAAATTAGGTATTACTATTACCACTCCCCGTGGTGGGGCTGGTAGACTGATTTTAAGTATTTTCTAGTGCTTGGCACTAAATATGTAAAGTTTTTTTCACATCCTTGACCTTCCAAAGTTGTATTTGCTACGCAGAAGTCATTTGGAGTAGATATGCCAAATTTCAGCTGAACATAAAACCTTTGTAAAACCCGGCATGGTCACTGGTTACACTATGCTTGATTTTTCTTTTATTCGTTCACGAAAAGGGGTGTTACAAACTGTTATAAATCCCACTTGATATCCAGTTGCTAAATAAGGCTCTGGGTTTTACTCGGTTTCATTTGTTATGGTACGACGAGTTTGAGCAATTGTAATTATTCATTAATTAGAACCGCGCTGTGTTTCATTCCATAAAAATCCTTACTAAGCGTAATTGTCGTTTATTTATTTTACATCCTTCCTCCATGAGGTCTGAAGAATATTGTGGCAGACACAGAGTATTTATAAAGTGGAAGTATGTAAATCAAGCAAAAATTATTAATTTTGTGCCATTCTCTCCAAAGTAAAATTGACAATGGTTATGGTCCGCTGCACACACACCGGTTGAATAGTAAATCAGGCAGTTCAAATATAGATGAATCGAAGTTGGTTATGAAATTAGAGAAGTCTCATTTCTGGAGGCCTCTGTTCCCGTAAATCGATGTTCTTGAAATGGACAACACTCTTTTTTGACGAAACAGCACAATATTCTATTGCACGCGAAATTTATTACGCTAAAAAAGTACTCCACACCAGTTTTACAAGTACGGACTTTCACCGTCTTTTATCCCATCCCTGCTTTTATTTAGTCTGGAGAAAGTAAAATTAAAGTACTCAGAACAACTACAATCCTGTGTACATACTTCATCTACCTGTTATTTTTTCTCTTATTTTCTCTTGATGGAGTGAATCCATTTATGTATAAAATGTCCTCCCCTTCTGGTTATATTCCATCACATGCAGAAATTTTTGCACATTTTTCAAGCACGATTTTGCCAGCAGTAAAACAATGATGGAACTATATAGCCATTCATCCATCGCATTGTACGTAATTTAACTAAATTCTAGGAAAGTGAATACAACTGCAACTGAGCTGATGAGCTAAAATGTATATATAATTCATTCCCTCGTTCCTTCACTCCTTAATAATTTATCCGCTACGAACCAACCACATTTATAAGTACATATGCTACTCTTTCAGGAGAGGATTTATTAAGTGGTTCAGTAAGTAAGTACTGTTCTTGGTAGTTGTTTGTGATGAAAGCAGTGTTTCGGGGGAAAGTAGCAAGTTGCAAGAAATAACGGAGATCAAGTGTTTTCCTGCATCTATTTGCGAAAATTTTTGTTATTTTGACCTGCAAGAAATGCACCGTGCGAGAAACCACGCTTCGCCGTTATTCCTTCATAGGATGGGGGGCTAGATGGCGAGTATATCATGCGAAATACGGACGTAACAGTAGCTAATCAAAACAAGCCTTCTTCTTCTTCTCCTTCAGAGATATTCCAGCAGAACCGACACAGATATGTACGTACACTGGGGAAAAAGCGTAACAGGTGCTCAGTCAGTAGGGATGGAAGAAAGTAAAGTAGAGAAAATAAAAGACGGCGAAAGAAGAAGTGGCAGCAAAGCAGCAATAAATCTGCTCCTTGCTACGTGCTTCCCAAAGAACAGAGGTGATAGGTGTGGAAAGTGGGGGCCATTCATCTTTTTTCAAACTTATCTCATCATCATTATCATCAACACCACTTCTAATCCGCTCCTCGTGAAGAATTGTGCACATTACTTCCTTATGAAAGAAAGCTGGATGCCATTATAGCAGATCAGCCATGTATCTTTATTATTATTATGCAAATTGTTATGCAACTCGTTATTAGCTCACCCTGCGTAGCACGGGAGCTATTGAATTCCTCTTGTCCGTCTGTCCGTCTGTCCGTCCGTCTGTCTGTCTGTTTACGACTCTTGTGCATCAATTGATGCTAATTAATTTGCCCCATGAGCAAATTTTAGCAAATTAGTAGCACCATTGGTCTCGAACAGTCGGTGACACAAAATGGTGTCAAACATTTGAGAACATAGATGCAAAACACACCAAACGTGCATAGGAACCGAAAAAAATAACTAGAATTTTTACTTCGGATTTGTCTCGATTTTATGTCAAAATTATGGATGCATTTTCCTCGTCTATTTTCCACCATTGATGGAAAATTATATCACAATTATGTGTATCTTTCGTCCGCCCTAATGCAAAATTATGCCAAAATTGCGTATCTATTTTATCTGCCAATTCTGCACCATTGGTGCAAAATTATGCTAAAATCATTATTACAGGGTGAGCTACTTCTAACGTTACAACGGTTTATTATCAAATGAAATTTAATTTTGATTATAGTGCGACTTTGCTAGGCTAACTTTGCACTAGAGCTGATTTATCGTGACGTGTAAGAAATTCGCAATGCAGATGATATGAGAAACCAAACCACGAAATGATCTCTCATGAATTTCAATTTTGCTTCTTCCTACGCCAATACCAATCGGCTCGATTTCTCCTTCTCTGATATCTTACTCGTAATAAAACTTTGTAACTTTGTTGCAAAGCAGGAGAGTTATCTTGGGATTTTGTGCTGCTCATCTGTGGACGAGTGAGGAAGAATCCACTTCCATTAGGACCCCATAGCAAGCTCTGTACCAAATTTCACCTTTCTACGACAATTTTGAAATTTTGGTGCATACTACCCCACCCACTCATATGACCCCCACCGGTCAACCACTGGACCGATTCAGAGGTCGACGCCGCCGATCTCACGCCGCCGCGCCGCCGAACGCCGGTAGTATTTTAGGCGCCGCCGCCGCCGAAAAATTTGATTCCTACTCCTTCAACATTGGGACGCCGCGCCGCGCCACCGAAAAATCCCCGAAAATTGGCGCCGCCGCCGCCGAAAATTTGTCGGCGTCGACCTCTGGACCGATTTCGCCCATCTTCGAACTCGGTTCCTAACTTTGTCCAATATGCATATGGTAAAAGTTTCAAGTCAATCGGTAAACCCCTTCGGGAGTTATCGAAAGACAGACAGACGGACGGACGGGCAGACATGACAATTACATAAGCCCTGGTTCGGGCTAAAAATGGAAAAATACATACTCTGAGAACACAATTTATGTACACTCCAATGAATAAAGACGTGATATTTGGATAAAATATTATTATCTACTGGGGTACATAAAACGAATGTTACCCGTAAAGGTATAAAAATTCTTGTATCAGGACTTCTCAACGGACAGCCTTGAATTTTCATTGTATTTATTTACCTTCTTCTCTAAACTTTTATTTCTTTGAGTTTCATCTGTGCGAGAAATTGCTGAAGGTTGTTTTTCAACCTTTTTATTCCATTATGTTCTCTTGGTCCACCTATTTCCAGGCAGGGATTTTTACCTGAAACTTTACAATGGGCATCACTCGGCAATAATGGTTTCAAAAAATAATGCGTGCCCTTCCGTAAAGAAAAGATTGCCCTTGTGGAAGACTACAGCACAGGGTGCGCACGTATTTACATACACTCTAAATAAAACTAACTAAAATTTTCTCCAGGTTGAGTAAAGAAAAGGAGGCTGACACGGTTGAGTAAATTCCACACACTATCAATAAAGTTGAGTGAAAATCGCACTAACACAACTAGTGGTGTAAATTTTAGTCAATGTTGAGCGAAGTTCCTACAACGTTGACTAAAATTTACTCAACCGTGACTAAATTGTACACCACTAGTTGTGTTAGTGCGATTTTCACTCAAGGTTGAGCAAATTTTAATCAAATTTATTTGGAGTGCACAATTGTTGGAAATCTAAATTGAACCCAATTGCGCAAGTGTTGCTCGAGAAACATTACCCACAAATTTAGTAAATAATTTGAAATTTTAAAATACCACTATCTCCCAATGTGCAGATTTGACGGAGATATTTTCATCTCAAAAGGAGAAAACGCGCAGTAAATTTGGAAAGTTCAAATTTTGTCGGCTCGTTTTCTCCTATCCTCGGGTACAAATATTTCCCCACAACCTGCACATTGGCAGATAGGTTCATTTTCAAATCTAATATTTACTAAATTTTCAATTGATTGACGCACTTATTTGGTCAAAATATGTGAGCATACGTTGGGAGACATACATTGTTAGGTTACGGCACGATGTAATCATGAATATCCTCATTGATTGGTAGTCGATGAGTTCTAAATGAGTTGGCCTTAAACGCAAAATAAGTTTTCAACAACTAGCTGGTACTAAATTGCAATTTGAAACGTTCTTGAACCTCCCAGATAAATTTGGGGTGCAATGGTATAATTTCTAAATAAACACATAAATGAAAAAAAAATTTGAAACCAAACTGTAAATGAGTTGCAGGCAAGCTCTCCCAAAACTTATTAATTAGCGAGTTTTTTAATTTCTTCAAAATTGATACCATCTAAAAAAAATTACCTGGAAGTCCAGACATGTTTAACATTTCAATTTAGCACCAGTCGGTGAAAAGTTATTGTACAGAATCGATGAGCACCTTGGTATGGTCCCTAGTCACTTTTCCAGGGTAGTTCTCCATCCTAAAAACATTGCATTACACTCCAATACCAACCATGGATAGTGAAGGATCGCTCGAAATTTTGGGAAATGATGAGACTCCAGAAATTTTGGTCTACATAGTCGCTGCATTTCACGTGGTACCAAATTTTGTAAGATACATAGTAGAGTATTTCATAATTTGATAAGTTTTAAATAAAACGCAGATATCGTCAGTCGGACATCTTATCGGGCTCGGAATTTTTGCCTTGATGATGATTGATCCAGAATGGTGTTCGGGAAAGGGATGTGATTCCCAGAGTGAATTGTGTAAGACAATATTTACAATATTTTATGTATGTGTAAAAGATATTTAATCGATTTGTTATCCTTAATCTCCGAACTGTAAGTTTGTTAGGAAACCTGCTATTGAGGTGATCGCCTCAACTTTCTATACGGATATTTATGTACAATTGCTTACATAAATTTCATTAGGAAATTTCACTATTCATACTTTGTCTTACTAACCTGGCAAGATTTTTGAAAATTAGGATTACCAAATTTTGTATTTATCTTTGTCACTATTATACCGTAAAAACTCAAATAGTAGCCGGGTCCCAGCTACAAAATTGGTAGCTGGGACCCGGCTACAACATTAATAGATCCAAGCTACTATTTGAGCAAGGCTACTATTTGACTTTTTACGGCACATAAAAAGGTAGTTTAGCTTGTCGATTATGTGGATTATAATCGATTCTCGAATATAATCGGGCCAAATTTCTCCATTGGCGATTAGATTATTTTTCGCAATAAAAATAATCGTCTAACGACACGATTATTTTGGTTTATAATCGTGGTTTCCAAGAATCTTTTAAACAAATACGACAGCGCCATGGTTCCAATTGATTTGCGTATTCTGGTTGCTGGAAAAAAATAAAATCTAGTTAAAATTCCCGGTCGACCTTAAACCTTAAAGTGTTGAGTAAATATACAATGTTTAGATAATGTCATTACTGTCGAGTTCCACGGATCTACCGTGTACAAAAAGGCAACTCATCTTGAATGGAGCGTGCACGCGCTCTTACTAACTTTTACACGGATTGATGTGAATTTTAAACTTTGTCCTAGAGATGTGAAATTTGGCATGCATATGTACCAATATATGCTGCATCATACTATACACATCAATTCCCGTTCCCTTCGCTATAAATTTTTCAGGAAAAATCAAAAACCAAATGTCGTCCCTATCATTTCACATGTCAAATCCAATTAAAGTGTGGTTCAAAAAAAATTATACCTCGGGACTGGGAAATATTTACTCCTCCCCCTGAGGGTGATGGGTTTTTTTGAGTGTGACACTCATTTAATAAGGTATGGCGAGCTTTGTGTTTAAAAAACGAGAAAAATACGGATAAAAAACTCACCGCTTGTCTGACCACACCCCGTTGCAGTGTTAAGAGGGAGGAGTCCTTTTGACCTTTTATAACCTCCCCGTACTCTTGTGGAAGGCATCTACGAAAGCGGAGTTTCCCAGTGCCGAGTTATAATTTTCTTAAAACCACACTTTAATTGGATTTGACATTTGATTTGGTTTTTGATTTTATCTGAAAAATTTATAGCGAAGGGAACGGGAATTGATGTGTATATTATGATGCAGCATATGTTGGTGCAGGTGCATGCCAAATTTCACATGTCTAGGACAAAGTTTAAAATTCACATCAATCCGTGTAAAAGTTGGTAAAAGCGCGTGCACGCTCCATTCAAGATGAGTGGCCTTTTTGTACACGGTAGATCCGTGCAACTCGATAGTAATGACATTATCCAAACAAATTTATATATTTACTCAACACTTTAAGGTTTAAGGTCAACCGGGAATTTTACAAAGTTTGCAAATATAAATAAGCAATTTCTTGTGTTTATCATCAAGATGACAACTATGCCTGGATTCTTTACGGTATTGTGGTATTCAAGTTACCATTCTTTCCAGCCAGTCTGAACCTGGTCGACGGTGTGTTGAACGTAAGCGGTTGAAATTTTTAATTTACATGTTGACCCTTTGATTTAATAATTGCCAATATTAAAGAAATTTGGTGTGGTAACGTATCTACGTATTGATATTTCGGTATATTTTTTGGGTTACAAATTTGCTTTATCGATATGATTGAACTTTAATACCGAGCTATCACTTTGGTATGTGAATACCGCTTGGTATCATTTTCATACCGCATCTCCAAGATTCTGCATCACAAAAATTAAAATAAAAACGTGTAAACGTTGCTAAAACTTTATTTCCAGGATAACGTGGAACTTTTGGAATACTGGAATAAATTCATGGTCATCGGAACCATTGGACATGTCGCGATCAACCGCCTGCTCACATATTACTATGGGGATGAAAAATATGCCAAGCTAATTGAGAAAGTGGACAATTGTCAGATTATGTTTGACATTTCCTCCATCATTTTCATCCACGAGTACAAGAATAGACTCAAGTTAAGGCTGTCCAATGGGAACGCTTAACATGCGAAACTGATTGCTTTTTCTACCCCAAACAATCATGTTTATATTTGAAAACGTCTGCACCGTAGTTGAGTGAAATTGCTACCGGGACAACTATTGAGTAAAATTTACCCCGCCAAGTTAAAAACTTACTCAAGGTTGAACAACAATCTGCCAAAGTTGGATAAATTTAAACTTTTATTGGGTAATCTTAACGCAAATGTGGTATTGGTGCCAATTTAACTCAATTTTGTAAATTTTACTCAAATTTGTTCACAGTGTGTGATTAAGCTTAGGAGGGCACTCCATGGGCACATTTGCGCCCGCCACACCCACTCAAAGGTGCGAAAAACACGAAAAATACCCTGTTTTGGTTCATTAAAAAATCCGCCAAAAATCCAATTTTGATCGGATTTTCAAAAAAATTACATATTCTTCATCTCAGATACTTGCTTTATGATGTCCAATACCAAACTCAACTTTTTTGAAATTTTGATTTTTTCGAAGACATACCCATAGTCAGAAAATTTTCGAAAATATCCAAAAAATTTAAAAAAATCATTTTGGTGTCGGATATTATCAAACAACTATCTGGGATCACGAAAATGCTTAAATTGCGGAAATCCGATCAAAATTGGATTTTTGGTGAATTTTTGAAGGTGATGATTTTCGTGTTTTTCGCACCTTTGAGTGGGTGTGGCGGGCGCAAATGTGCCCATGGAGTCAAACCGTTTCAGGGTTTGAGTACACTCATGGGGTACTACAACATATCCAAAGGGCATCGGATTCTGTGAGTGGCAAGTGGTGAAGCTCCCCTCCATAGTGGCATGAAAATTAAGATTTTTTGTCAAAACTTTTTTATTTACATTTTTATTTATTTATTTATTTATTTTATTTATACCTATATATTTTACTTGTAACAATATATGCATATATGTTCCGAATAATATCTCAGGTTGTGTCTATGCTCTATTAGTTAAATAGTTTTAAATTCAACGAGTAAAAATCAAATAAACGAATAAAAATCATGTATTCTTAGCGAACCTGCAATGGATTTGATGTAACTAAAGTGGTATTGATATGTAATATCTCGGTAGGCGCAGAGGCCGCGGAAGGGCGACGACAGGGGGACAATGTCCCCACCGTCATTCAATGTCCCCATCATCTCCCAATCTTGGTTAGGTTAGGCTAACCTAAACCCCACCAACATACCATCAATTAACCAACGAGGATTCTAACCTCCAAAATAATTAACACGTAAATTTTTCTCGATTTGATTCATTAATTCTGATTAATTATTCTAAGGTGAGGCAAAAAAACTATGGTTACATTTACACCTTAGTATGAGTTCACCCCCCCCCCTTCGAAAACTTTGACCGCCTCCTACAGCCAAGGGGGTGCGTTTTAGAGAAAAAAATAGAGACAAAAAATCAATTACGGACATAATCTAGTGCTATTGAAAGGGATTTTTCGATACAACCTCCCAGAAAAAAGTTTTGATGGTGGTAAATGGTTGCGTTTTGCAGTTTAAGTATGAAGGAGACTACCTGCATAGGTGGGTATTTAAATTTATGAAAGATCGCCCCCACTTTACTATAGTGAGGAACAAGAATTGGGTCGATTGGTTGAGAAACCACCGACTTTTCCCTATAACGAAAATTATCGAGTGGTTGCTATATAGTGACCATACATAGGTTTACATACCAAAATTTCAAAATTGTCGTAGAAAGCTGAAATTTGTGGCAGAGGTTGCTTATGCACTCTTAACAAAATTGTTACTAGATCATTACCAAGCTGTACAAGTATATGACTCTACCAGAATGGTAAAGAATTATTACCATTCTGGTAATAAATAATTTCGTTACCAGAGCAGTAATAATTTATTCCGCCACGGTAAAACGTCATGTTATGACGGTAAAATCTTTGTTACCAAATTATTGAAAACCATCACTCCGCGATAATAAATCTTTACCAAATAAGTAATAACGAATATTACCAACACGTGAAGTCGTGTCTTTACCAAACAGTAATAAACCTAGTAATAAGTATTATGTATTACCACTGCAGAACAACTGTGTTTACCAGGGGCTTGGTAAAGATCGTTATTGAAATTTTATTACCAGTTTGCTAAGAGTGTGGCGATTTTGTTTAGAGTGTAAAGGATGTGAGTTAATTAATTTAATTTAACTCTATTAATTTCAATATTTATTTATTTATTATCGCGTCCAGAATTTTTTTTATATAAATACATGCTCTCAATCAGAAAAATTAGTACCAATTATAATCCAAATCACTTATATTGAACAGATAAGCGTTTCAGCAATTTGTACATGTAACAATATCAAGTCATGATAAGAATGGTACGCATTTACATTTAAAAATATAACCTTAAAAAAATCAGCATTTCTTTAAATTTATGTTAGCATATCAAAGTACGATTTGTCACAAAAAATAAAGAATGATGAAGACAGCGTTGTATGTATGTATTGGTGGGGTGACGATCCTGCCATTGTTAGACTGGACCGTCAGCTGCGCAAGCACTAGGGCTTATTGCAGTCTCCCCGTATACACCGCTTACTGTGCAGAGTTATGACTCTCACGATTTACCGATCTAACTTGATCAACAAACCGCCCTGATCTGATTATAAATTGAATCAGATCGGGCAGAGGCATAGTAACTATTTGCTCTGGTGGCAAACCGTGCCTCCCAAAGAGTTCTAACCTTAGGGCACAGTACTTGTCACAGGATCCAAGAAAATGAAATACAGTCTCAGGGCCACGGCCGCATAGGCACGTGGCCTCATCAACTAATCCCATTGTCCTAAGGTGCCCATTTAAAGTACAATGCCCGGTTAAGGTTTGTATTACTGATCGCAGATTATTTCGATTTAGGGTTAAAAGCTTTCTGCTAAGCCCTGATAAAGGGGCAAAGAGAAAAGCTTTGGAAGTTAAACAACCCTTGCTGCTTTTCCACGATTTGGTATGCTGCAATCTTGCCCAGTTTACAATGCTGGAGATTACAGTGCTTCTGGAAAGAGGAATAGAGGGCTGTGGGCCAAGATACTCAGTAAGAGTACCTTCCTTGGCCAACAAATCAGCCACTTCATTCCCTTCAAATCCATGGTGAGAGGGGATCCAATGAAGTGTTACCTTCTTAGTCTTCCCAATATGATTTAGCATCTCAATAGCCTCAGCAGTCAGTGATGAAACTGGCCATGGGCTAGTGAGTGCTTTAATGGCACCCTGACTATCAATGAAGAAGTCAACGTTCAAGCCATAGTTCTGAGAATTGTCGGTCAACATTTCAGAAGCCCTGATAACACCCATAATTTCTGCCTGGAAAACCGTGGGTGCCCATCCCAGAGGAATAGAGCACCTCACAGCTTCCTGGACAAGGTTGTTGTATGTGAAGTAGTAAGCCGCACCCGAGCTCTCTCCCATCCGTGAGCCGTCTGTAAAACAGCTCACATCAGCGGCATCCGTGGGCACGCTACCATCCTCCCAATCTTGCGCCGAACAGATGGAGGTTGAGAAGTTCCCCTCTGCTGGTGGATTAACAAGTTTCTCACATGGCATCTGGAATTCAGGAATGCCAGATGCCATGATTTCTACAAACTTGTTATGTTTTAGCACCATCGTCCGATCACCCCCAGACCATTTTCTCCATTGGCCGTGGTGAGCGAGGCGATGGTAGGTACGTAGTGTTTGCTGTACCCGGATATCCATTGGGGCAAGCCCCAGTAGACACTCCAGGGCTGCAGTAGGAGTGCTAGACATTACACCGGTTGTACCGAGCATGGCAAACCTTTGTACTCTTTGCAGCTGGGCCATGTGGGACTTCACCTGTGTAGCCGGAGCCCACAATAGTGACCCATATTCCATGGCCGGGCGAATTATGGATTTGTAGATCCAATTTGTGATTTTTGGGGAAAGACCCCAAGTTTTACCAATGGCCCTCCTGCACTGGGCCAGGGCTCGCAAACCTTTTTGTGCCCTAGCCCTGCATAGTGGGCCCCAATTCAACTTGTGATCCAATAAGACCCCAAGATATCTTACCTGCTTTTGATAAGGGATGGGAATACCATCCACCTTGATCACAGGAGCAGTGAATTTGTACTTCCTAGTGAATAGTACTAGGGCAAGCTTGTCATTGACTGACAGGCTCACCTCTTTGCACCAGTCACTAACAAGATTTACTGCCCTCTGCATATGACTCCCCACAGTACCAAGGTCAATGCCCCGCCCCACAGTTGTGAGATCGTCGGCATAGCCCTGTGAGTACAGTTGAGGGAAACGAAGATGCATTTTTTCAAGAATTTCACTCACGACAAGATCCCAGAGAAGTGGTGAAAGGACACCCCCTTGACGGCACCCTCTCTCCACCACCCTCCCAATAGTCAGTTACCCAAGTGGTTCGTGTCCGAAGCATGTGCTCAATAAAACGAATACATACCTCATTGACGCCAAACCTCCTAAGGCTGCGTATAATAGAATCTGATCTAACCTCATTAAAAGCGCCCTTCACATCCAGCATCACTGCAAGGCAGTACTCGCCAGAGTCAAGGGCCCCCTCAACAAGGCTAACAATCTGATGAAGGGCAGCCTCTGTGGAGACGCCCTTCATATAAGCGTACTGACTGTGTCTCTGCAGTCTGTCTACAAGAGCAGGCGTGCGGACCCAGCCATCTACCAATTTCTCGAGTATTTTTAGCAGAAAGGATGTTAAGCAGATGGGCCTCCAAGCGGACGCCCTTTCGTAACTCTCCTTTCCTGGCTTTGGTAAGAATACCACTCTGGACTCTCTCCATTTGAGAGGTGTGTAACCAAAGGTCAGGCACCCCCTCATTAGAGGAACCAAATACGGAATTAGCTCTGCTAGCCCACGCTGTAGAAGGGCCGGAAAGATACCATCCTTTCCGGCCGCTTTTAGTGGGCCAAACGAGTTAATTATATTGCTGATTTTTGAAGATGTCATCATCAGATTTATGGATTCATCATCCATTTTCCTATGGTCAGGTTCCCATGGGACCCGTTGAGGGTCCCTTGGGAACGATTGATCCAGTAATAAATCATAGGTCTCTGATAGGGTCCTGGTGTAAGCACCGCCACCCTTATCCAGTGATCCTAATTTGATGGTGCCATCGTTTCAAAGGATGCGAGAAAGTCGGGCAGCAACAGGTGCCTCCTCAACACTCTCACAGAACCTTCTCCACGAGGCGGTTTTGCTCCTCCTCAACTCATAGGAGTAATGGTTACGAGCAGCTTTGTATTCCGCCCATTCTTCCTCTCCTCCGAAGCGGGCAACCCGATAAAGCCTACGAGCCTCCTTCCGAAGAAGTGTCAGCTCACGGCTCCACCAAGGTACCCTCTTCCTCCTAGATTTGAGTACCTTTTCAGGGCAGGCCACATCGTATGATTTAAGGATGAAGTCACAGACCCTGCTAGCACACTCCTCAATTTCATCCGTAGATGACACTGGGCATGTACTCGCAGGGTCAAGTTCCGTTAATCTTTTTAATTCTGATTTGTATAAGTCCCACCTTGTTCTCTTCCTGTCCCTATAGATTATAGGGTCAGGGGGACCAAGGCTGAGGCTGGCCCTAATATACCTGTGGTCGGAGCAACTTTCGTTGTCATCGACCCACCAAGCTTTTATTCGTTCCAGCAAGTGGGAGGATACAAAAGTGACATCTAATACTTCTTTCCTATTGGATACAACAAAGGTGGCTCTGTGTCCCCTATTAATGGGGTGCAGATCCACCTGTGTGATGTAGTTCAATAGTTGTGCACCCCTGCTGTTGATATTGGTGCTTCCCCACATGGTGTGGTGGGCGTTGGTATCACTCCCTATCACCAGAGGTAGACCGTTGGTCTCACAGTATGAGACCAACCGACACATCTCCTCTGGGGGGCATGCATAGTTTCTGTCCATATATACTGAGGCTATCACTACCTCTCCAATTCCCACCCACTGGGTACGGATGGCTGTGACGTCTCTACAGCATAAGTCAAGCAAGGGCCACACTTTGATATCCCTACTTGTGATAATACAGGATCTGCTGGAGTGGGCATCCCGACAAAAAAATTGTAGGTTGCCACAACCCCCCAGACCTCGTATTTTTCCTCTATACCAATACGGTTCTTGTATTAGGCAAATGTATGTGTGCAACTCTGCTAGGGTGAGACATAGAGAAGTCGTACCCTGTTTTGAGTGTTGCAAGTTAATTTGCACCAAGTTCACACTTTTGGTTGTCATATTGAATGATGACAACCCGTTTCGAAGAGATGTAGATGAGTGTGATGGTGTATTATTTGTGATGTTATTGTTAGTCATTGTGAGTGAGGGTTATGACGCGAAGTTAATTTTGAAGGGGTGTTTCAGTTACCCGAAACACCAACTCATCAAAATAGTAATTAAATTCAGCGGGCGGTTTTAAGGCCGCCACACCAGATTTAGGAATGCGACAGAAACAGACATGACCTTGACCTGACCTTATCGAATGTGTCATCCTCCAAGTGGTCGTGTCCATATTCCTGTTGAGTCGAGAGATGGTAGGGAAGAGTACCTTGGCTAAATGTGGTGTCGCCTCCCTGACCCAAAAGCTCACCTTCACTTCCTCTTCGGGTGGTTTAGGGTCGCAGGTGAAGACAGCGTTACTTGCAGAGAGGTTAGACTCTCCAGTGGAAATAGTTTTAAAAAAATCTAATCCTCTATAACGTTCAACAATCATTTTAAACTCCAACATATCAAAACAGATATGTACAAAAATAGAATTTCATACAAGTGGCATTCCCTCATAATCTTCAAGAATAAGCTGCTCGGCTTTGTCTGGGATCCTCTGAGAGTGAAAGGCGTAGCTGATAAAGCCAAAAATATCTTTGACCATGGCGAGGAGGTACGGAACTTCGTGAACATCCCGATATTTCGCCGACGTGGCAATTTCTTCTGCAAATATGGAGTCAATTTCCTCATCGTTGAAAGAGTCAATTTCTATTTTGTCGAGCAAGGTGGAAATGCATGATCTCGTGTCGTCATGGTAGATAAGCATGTCATCCTGCTTGTAGTAAGCTCGAAACCCGGATTCCTCCTCAGACTTGAAACATCTCGCCATGTCCTCTTTCCCTGCAAATAGATACGGGTATTATTTAGTATTTTGGTGATAATTTCATATGTGACATGTTAGGGTCACTTATACGTGACTCGATTTTTGTGATATTAGTAAAGTAGAAACTTTTGACCAAAATGGGTTAGCGCTCAAGCATACATGTTTTTCTGAGGTGAATATAAATTTGCTGTGTTAAGAGATCACCATGGTTACGGGATGAGCCTTGACTTGGAACTTTAAAATGGACCTACGGAGAATTCGCCACGAACTTTCGTTGGGGCGAATTTTACTTGCCTAACTCAAATTTTACTTGCCATGCACAAATTTTACAAGTTTTCGCAAACAGAACTACCATGCGAGTCCCTCTGTTAAATAGATTGATTATAAAACTTTCTCTTACCCAATTGGTGAACATATTTGTGCTCCTCTAACGTGCCTGTGGCCAGCAATCGATAAATAAACACCGGTCGGGATTGTGATAACCTACAGAATCCAACATATTTATTAACTATTCATGAATTCCAGTCTATATTGTATGTTAGCAGCTGAAGTGAAAGTAGGAAAAGTGGAATTTCTACAATAATCAAATTCTAATATTTTACACATATTTTAGCGCGGGGAGTTTAGAAATCGTCTCCATTTCGACGTACGACCCCATGATCGTATTGACCAGGTCAAAATTATCCCTCGCCCAGTGGCAGACGGGCTTACACGCTAGTAAAATCATATACCGATTGGAAACCAACCTATAAATCCTTCCAAACGCTTGGCGATCGTTCGCAGGATTATAATCTGGGTCCATGAGGACCAGATGATTCGCCGCCGTGAGGGTGAGCGCTGTCCCGCCAGCTTTCAAACTTAACAGGAGGAATTGTACATCCGGATTTTCATCAAACGTTTTTAAACATCGGACCCGCTCTGCCTCACTTTTCTGTCCATCGTGACGACTCGAACGTCTAGCGTGTTATTAAAAAAGTACTTGACCATGTTCAAAAGCACGACGGAGTTGGACACGATGACCATCTTTTCTTGGGGGTGATGATCCTTCAAATACTTGGCCATTTTAGAAACCACGGCAAGTTTTGCGGAATGCAGCGGCAAAAACTGGTAAGCTTGCGGATGTTGTAATTCTTCTGGTGAAATGACGGATTCATAGAGCTGAATTAGCTCTTCAAAAATTTGTGGGTGGTTATCCATCGCCTTTTTTAAGTCGGTTGGATGAATGCAGGCTTTATGAAGGTAGGACAGCTTTGCAAAAAAGGCCATATCATCTCTGTCCATGGTTACGAATTTGTCTATAAGTCCGCGGTAGAGGCGGTGTTGCAAAATTTGTGGTGGTTTCTGTAGTAGTCCGGATGTCCGGCTAGTGGGATGCATAGGGTTATCTCGTGACGTTCGATGTTTAGTGTATTGATCCGAAAGTGCATGACGGGAGGGATTATTTGGCGGAGATCTAGTAACATTTGTTTTCCCTCTAGTGAAACCAGTTTTCCATGCCGCTCTAGCTCTGAAGTTATCACCCTGTAAATTAGTAAAATGTGGAATTAATGATACGGAAAAGGTAGTTCTTTTTCAAAACACATAAAACTGGGATCCAAATTCGAAGCAGTGGCGAAAATTTTTGAAAGTATTGCCAGCTGTATTTGACCCAATTTAAAAAAATTGTGAGATAGGAGGACGAGGGGATTATTAAAATGATTTTTACGAGTTTCTGGGGAGATATGGTTCCACTCTCACCTGCAATGTTGTGCCTGGTAAGAGGGAACATCCAGTGGCGTCCCTCTTCTAAAGAATCTCACAAAATTGCAACGTTCCGCGACATTATTTTGGTATGGCGTCCCTGTGAAACCCATCCATACTTTGGGGGCTTTGAAAGTTATCAAATTCTTGACACGGTTAGTCGCGTCGTTCTTTAAGACGTTGGCTTCGTCACAGATGACGAGATCGACACTGTTTGGCTGATAGGAAGCAACTCCATCGTTGTAGGAAGAGTTGTACTTTTGAAATGACTCGTACGACATGACCAGAACTTTGGAGGGGTTTGTTGGCTTGACAAAATCGGTTACGATCTGCCATCCGTTAACCTGTCCGGGTCGGACGACAACAACTTGGCAGGATATTTCGAAAGGACACCATTTTGGGAATTCGTCTTCCCACACGGACACACCATTTTTGGGGGCGAGGATCAAGAACTTTTTTCCCCCGGGGGTGCTTTTCCCTCTACTTTGGGGGATTGTTCGAGCAGCGTGGCGATAAGAGTGACGCCCGTTCGGGTCTGGAATTTAGCAAAGAGAATATTGTTGTAAATATGTATTGAGAGAATTTCAATTAGGGTGCCGTCTTAGAATCCCAGGTACGATTATAACCAGAAAGTAAACTTATATGACTTTACCACTGCAGATATGAATTTGTCACCGACTAGATATACATTTGTCACCGACTGGTTATAAACTTGTCACCGACTGGTTATAAATATGTCACCGACTGGTTATAAACTTGTCACTGACCGGTCCACCTTTAGAAAAAGGGTAACACCAGTTGGCGATAAACATTTTTCCGAGGATGATAAATTTATAACCAGTCGGTGACAAACTTATAACCACGCCGTTAGAGTCATTCTGGTTATAATCGTAACTGGAGTTCTGAGTGGGTCTTGATTCCCAGACGGGCTTTCTAACTAGTTAATAATTGGTAATTAGGCGGAAAACTTTTCGTAATAGACTGAGGTCGCTATGTATCCCAATTAAGTAGAAAATGCTCTAATTAATTCGTCATTTTTGCTGACTTCAAATTAATTAGAATCAGCTTCGGCTGTACTAATTAGAGTTAGTTTGTAATTAACAATTAGTTCACACCTAGTATTTAAGCCCTGTTTACAAGTTCGCATGTTCCCATCGCAACACAAGTAACTTTTTGTACAATGCAAATATTACGAAATACTACGCAAATGACAAAATTCGCAAAATTTCACATTCAAGCGTGTCCAAAATTGAAATAGGAAAAATTAGTAAATTTCCATTGGTTACCAAAGTTTTTCGTCGGCTGAAATATACCAGATAAGAAATATAAAAAATTTCCGAGATTTGTTGACTATTTGCATTACTACATTTTCCGTATTTGCAAAAAATATTTTTCGAAATGAATACTAGCCACAGATGCGTTAGTTCGCAAATTAATCTGTAATCGCCAAAAGTTTTTGCGAACTCGAAATGAACACCCTAAATTTCATTGAGTATTTACTTTTCCAAGTCCGACGTCATATGCTAAGATTCCGCCTTGGTTTTGTTCATAGCACTTCCACAGGAATTGGATCCCTTCCTGTTGTTCCGTCTTGAGGGGTCGGAGGGCATCCGGATCCTTTCCGGAGACGAGGTCTGGATGGACAACGACAGGAACGATACCGTCCGGACGTAAGTTCGCATTCCAGACATCGCTTGGGTTTGTGGGAATGCTGTGATTCCAAAGAATTATTAGCGATATTAGCAAATTAGAAACGTTTTAGGTAAAAAAAACAAGTTTTCTTCAGAATGTGCCAAATAAATTTGGCCAAACAGTGCAGTCATTCGTCTCCTTGATTGAAATACAGGGTGTTTTGATATGTCCGGACTAAACTAAAATTTGCTAAAAATTAAACCACTGGGCGAAATTTTATAAAATTAAGTTTATTTGTTTGGTTGTATGTCAAATATTCAAAATTATATTAGACTCACGTCATGCAACCTACAAATTCTACAGTAAAGTACTGCCAGTTCTGCATGTATTGAATAATTACATATTGGAATCAAATAATTGAATGACAATTTCGTTGTAACCAAGTGAAAATTTTGTTGCCACGCTACGATGGAGATTGTATGGAATTCAATACCAAAATCCTTTTTTTTGTGGGGGGGGGGGAAGTGCCCCACTTGCCTCAGCATGTCATAGAAATGTGAAACAGGTCTACATATAATTTCGAATAGTTGTACTTAATTTTATCAAATCTTGTAAAATTTTTGGGAAATTTTAAATGTATCTTCGAACCATTAAATTTATACACTTAATTAAATTGCAGTATTAGATTTAAAATTATTTGTCGACTAACGTGCTCTCCAGGATGAAAGAGTCCTCCTTCACAGAATAAATTGGACCGGTCGGATTTTTCCTCGTTGCTCGAACATCCCCCACAAAAAAAGTTTATAAAGTATATATTATATATTATATTATAATATATATATTATATATTATATATTATAAGGGATATTTGAGGGATATTTGAGGGATATTATATATTATTATTATAATATATATTATATATTATATATATTATAGGATTATAACCAGGAAGTAAACGTATACATACGACTCAACCGGCGTGATTCTAAGTTTGTCACCGACTGATTATAAATGTATCACTACTTGGAAAATCGTTGTCGCCAACTGGTGTTACATTTTTCCCAGTGGTGTTAACTTTAATTTTCTGGTAATAATCGTAACTGGATTTTTAAGAGTGCTTTAATAAATTAAATGTCACCCAATTGTAATGTCATCCTCCTTTTTAGTCAAGTTTGACTAAATTTTAGTTTTTTATTTTATTTAAAGTGTATTTATTTAATTAAATACTTAGCTACCCACTATTTCTATTTTTGTTTGACTTTGATCTTGGAAATTTCGACAAGTCGCTTAATGGTAGCAAATTGGATGGAAACTTATTTGTTGGAAACGGATTAAAAGTTTAAAAAATATAATATTTTGTCCAGGTTTAGCTACATACATCCAGCTGTGTATGTGTGGAATAAGCCGGTCTTTTCGTCCTGGCAACGTTGTGAAGCAGTTATGAGGTTGAGATCAATAGGGAACGTGCAAACATTATGTCATCAAAAATTCTCGATTTTCTTTAACGTGTTCATTGCAGGATGGGAAATTTTAACATGGGAAAGATAAATAGAAAGATCTCAACCAGAAACGCAGTAAAGTGATGACGTAATATATGCACGTTCCCACGGTTTAAGTTGTACTGGGCTCGTGTGATTTCACCCTAAACTTTCTATGCTCCTCTTTCACATCATGAAAATGAGTTTCATGCCATCGAAACAATTTGTTTATTAGATTAAGGGCCGTATTTTATCCAATAATGAAAGGATTTTCTGTTGTCTAATTGAACAAAAAAATTCGTCAATGTTAACTTTTGCCCTGTGTAGCTGTGACCTTATTGCCTATTTATACATAATGTCCATCTTCGAACTTGTCTAAACTTCAAAAATTGGAAATTCTAATTCGTTCTAAGGATATTAGGGATACGGCCGGACGTACAAGACATTCCCATAAAGATGTTTCACCACTTTAATAACAAGCAAAATGTCATAATATTTTACACTGATGGATTTGATTCCAACTTTTTCTCCTCGTTACTCACTCAACGGGAACAGCATGAGATAAAGTCAACTAAACAAGTATGTATTCATAGCTTTCCTTAACTGATGGGAAACGTGGCGTATTTATTAAGTAGCGCAAGCGACTTTATGCGATCGGTTAGTTAGTCTGTCCGTCCGTCCGTCTGTCTGTCTGTGAGCACTATAACTCGAGAACGCATCAAGATAATCGAAATCGGTTTTACGGCATCATACATATGACCTCTGGGGGAGGATCCCGTAAACTTTTGGACCACACCCCCTCGGCGCCAGGGGGTGTGGTCACATGCTTGCGCTACTTATGTATCGTGCTTTGCCGCACTTTATTTACATATCACGACGTATTTACATATTTGCACAATATTGATATTTTGCTGGCTACCCACCAGAAATTGGAGATTGCAACGTGTGCCAAAATTATTACGTGCTTCGCTCCATGCAGGCTTTAAATATTCATGTCTTCTCACCCTATTGATGAAGATCTGCGATCTCCTTCAAGAGAGCGAGACGAGTTTGACTTATGTACAGATGATGAGGTTAAGTTGAGCTATTTTAAAACCCGACACCAAAATATCATTCCCCGTGGAAAATATTTACATATTACCAAATATTCTCCACCTCGTAAATATGTATGACAAAGTAGATGCTTCCACTAATAAGTTGAGCAAGCTAAATTCAACAATAAAATGTTTATTCTATTCAGTCCTAATATACTCTTCTGACTGGGTAGATCCCCCTGTTAAATATAAATTCAAGTTTCTGAACATAAAATGGTGAGTATTTTCTACATAATCGTGATCATATATTCTAAATTTCCATGGTTATTTTTCTATCTGGTAAAAATTCAGGAAGAAAAAATTCAAGCGGAGACACATAAAGGTGAAAATTACGTATTAAATACATAGATGTTCAACATATTTATTTAAATTATTTATTTAAATTATTTATTTAATTATTATTATTTTTTAAATTAATCCCGTCATTCAAGTGATCGAGAAGGCGTTCAACAGGACGGAGCGGAGGGGCAGCGTTGCACCTGACGAGGTCAAGAAGCTCATCACGGAAATGCAGCCGGGATGGGAAATCGATGAGGCGGAGTTGGAGAGAGAAATTGAGAATGCGGAAAGATCAGGTATTTATAAATAAATACATACGTTAGGGATTATCCATATATTACGTCATCAAAAATTTGCGATTTTTGATAACGTATCCACTCCGAATCCAAATTCCGGATATTATTTTCTCCGATCGGATTGCCACTCCTAAGAAGGAATTCGTGTTGACAATTTTTTTTTATTTTTCAGGAAGCGGGAAAGTCGACTGGGGTGGGTTCAACAAGGTTGCTATGCATTTTTTCATGAAACAATCAAAACAATTGCAAGATCAGTTCATCCACAAACACGAAATTTCATCTGCCGACTTTGAAGCACCTCCGTCGAAGGATTAAGGAATTATTTCAAGTTATAAATAATTTTTTGAGGAAAAAGAGTTGTATTAAAGAATGTGGGCCCTACATATGAGGCCAGTTCAAGTCTACCCTTAGAAATATATTGTTAGAATTTTGTTAAATGTGAGAAAAAGATGGAGATTTGTTGACACATTACATATTAAAGTCATTATCTATCATGGCCTCAGATTATACTGTACATAAAGTTGTATAAAAAAGAGTGGTTGTATAAAACTGTGCAGTTTCGACTATGGCATAATTTTTACAAAATGTTTTGAGAATTTTACACATAATTTTCCGAGTTTAATGAAAAGTATGATAAATTAACTGATTAATTTAAATGCTTTTCATGCATCTAAGGCATTAAGAACGAGCTATTTCAGGCTGCTTCCCAAAAGACTGATATTTTATTCATGCAAATATGGCTATGAGTGGGGGACCTCAGTCAGTTGTGCAAAATCTCGCTTGCTACGCTTGGTTAGAAATTTCTCTAGGTTAAGCGAGCTTCTGACTGAACTCTTTTCGCTTAATAATTCGCCTGAGAATTTGCTCCGGCATGGGATAAAGTGAGATTGTGCGCGAACTTTAAAATTTATAACAACACTAAATGACAAGCTAAGAAATGAGCGACACTAATTGCACTTTGGAGTCTAGCCTGTCCAGATTTTTGCTAGCTTAGAATTAGGGTTGCCCGGGGTAGCTAAAATGCTACCCGTTACCCGACCCGCTGTCCAACAGCCCGTACCCGCACGGGTACCCGTTACCCGTGCGGGTACCCGTTACCCGTGCGGGTACCCGTTACCCGTTACCCGCTATGAAAATCAAGCTAAATATTAACCACCTTCCAAAATAAAACCGGTTTAATTAATCATTTGTTCTGTTAGGTTGACAAGCACTTTGAAATAATGGTGTCCAAATATTGGATCATGATTAGCTACATTTCATTACTTGTTTGTGAAAACCACCTTTTTGATTTAGCCAAGCAATCAGTTCGACATGTTGAAATTGTCAATTACATGACATTACCATTTAAACAGCACTGGCCTGCAACTAACAATTTTGCTTTAAATCTTACTTTAAATCGTATCTTTATTGCTTGGGGGCGTACAAAAGCAAATTGTAAGATCGCCCGTCCTATGTAAATATGTTCGTGTGTAGATACTAGTGAAATTAGGTAGTTCTGAAATTTTAAAGCAGGTTCGCTATGCGTGAGAAATACATAGTAATTTCTCCCAATTTACTTGAATTCTGTATGTATAATGGCATGGTATTAAGTGAAACATTCAGACTTTGTTGAAATTTAGGAATTGTGTAGTTAAAGTTAATGCAGAAAACGTTTCGGAACGTTTGAGCGATGGTTGAAATTTGTCAAAATATTTGGGATTAATGCTGAAGAATGGGCAATTTTTACTGGGAAAGAAAATTGAATTTTCTTGTAAAAATCAATCGTCTTCATTGAAGACTCTTCAACCATAACATAACCTAACTATGTGATGTAACCTAACTATGACCCACAATAAACGTTGCTTGTATTGACATTAATTTCATAGTTCCTAAATTTCAATAAAATCGGAATGTTGCACTTCACAACATTGCATTTTTAGTTTTCCCGTGCGATAGCCCCAGATTATCCGAAAATTGGCGTTCTCATAAACCAGAGATTTCACTACATATGCATTGACGCATATAATCACTGATTAGTGGTCCGGAAAAAATAACAAAATGCACATATATTATTTTTTATATGACTCAATCGCTCGCACAATTGGGCGAGATGAACAATTAAATTAAAATTAAAATACCCGTTACCCGCGCGGGTAGTAGTCACTACCCGCTTACTAACGGGTAGCGACTACCCGCAATATCGGGCGGGTAAGCGGGTAACAGGTACCCGACCCGCTACCCGCGGCAACTTTACCTAGAATGGGGAGCTCTGATTGGTTGTTCGAGTGACGGTGATGATGCACCTTCGCTAACACTTGGGAAATTTCTAACCAGGCGAACCAAGCGAGATTTTTCAGACCTGGCTGAGGTATCCCATTATATATTATATGTGTCTTGATATTTGGTATGATATATTTGATCCGAATGGAGCAAGAGCACATGAATTTTAGAAGAAACTTGATCAAGGCTCTGGAACAAGGAAATTACTTGATCAAGCGCGATAAAATTTCATAGAGTGTAGTTCACCTTTGTTGCATTTCCATAACTCTTTAGCAAAATTAAACAATTTTAATAAATCGGACAAGAAAATCATAAAATTACAATTTCATGTGCGCAAGTATTGTTTGTGGTACAAAGTATGATTAAGCGATGTAAATTCAGAATAAAATTAATAGCGGACAAAATCTAAAATATTAACTACTTTTATTGCATTTTACCATAATATTTTAGAGTAATTGAATCAAATTATACTTATTAATTATTTAGAAATGAATAAAGTAAACTAGATATTATAAAGCGGATTTTTTTTCGATATTTTTCTTCAGAAATTTTGGAGTTTTGCCCATATATTTACCTACCTACATAGTGTCCCTTGTTAGTAACGTGATTTTCGATGACAAAAATCTTACGACGCCTACAAAATCTAGTAACCGTCGTAAGTTATACGACGAATACCAAGGACCCGAAGACATAGACCCATGAATACCCTCTATATCATTTAAACTACTTAGGAAAAAAATCTTTATCTATACAGAAATTTATGTAATGTAGAATAGATACGTTAATAAATATTAATGTTCATTGTATAGAGTTACATAATAAAGTTAAATAATCAAGTTATATGTACGTAAATAGTGCCTTATTCCCCAGAGGATACCCATGACTCCAATTTTCAATCAAAGAGTAAGCCAGTGACATGAAGTGCTCAAAACTTTTTAATATCACACTACATTTGCAATATCTTTCGCCATCTGTTTGGAGAGAAGCTCATCATACCCCTGTCCCTTGAAGTAGACGAAAAGCCTATCCTCAAAACTTAGCTCACTACCAGCAAATAAATTTACGTCTGGTAACTGAAGAAATATGCAAATAATTTTTACAATTCTCCTCAGGATGGTTTGCAGCAAGGTTTTCCAACCCCCCTTCACTTTCCATCCGGGAACAAGCATGCTGGAACTTATGGCTTTGCTAAGTTGTGCCACTGTAGTATCATTTAGTGATTTTACCATGGGCTGCATTAATGCCGGTGCCATCTCTGGATTCATGGAACATCCGCAAACAACAGAGGTGAAAGTCATTCTGCGTGTAAAATGATAAAAGGTTAATAAATATTGAACATAACAATTAATAGGGACGTATGTGTGACCCGAAGTTGGCAAACCCCGTGTGTACATTCGATGTGCTCTTAAATAGTCCCTGAGTAGAATTGGCCCTGCCGATAGTGGCCTAGGAGCCTACCTCTCTTGTTGAGTAAATATCTCTGTGGGACACAAATGTAGGAGTTGAGCTTCGACCCGTCTCCGATGTTACTCAGGTGGATACGTGACTTTGGCACGTAGAAATCTGGTCCCCTGGGATATTTACTCGGCACTACAGCTTAAAAATCTAGAATCGAATTTACATCTGGGTGGGTAGATCCGGGTCACATATGCTACCCACTACTTTTGTTGTACCTATACTTATCAAAGTATTGTCTGTTATCTTCCCACCACTTTCCAAGAACTGGTTCCATCTCGCAATGAGTTATTACAAGAACGACGGGCACTTTCCCCATGCAAATTGCCTCCACGAATAGCTTATAATTCTCATCTAGGCTCTTTTTAATCCTTCCCTTTTCCATCACAAAGACCAAAAGGGAAACCCCATTCTCCAAAGACTTTAAGAGATTGATTAGTTGATTTACCGCAAATTTTTGGCTCACTGTTCCTTCACCTGAGAAGAACAGGGTTATATTTCACTGAGGCAAAGCAACCATTTTTAAAATTGTGTGAACTTTTTTCGCCTACTTCCTTCCGAAAGACCAACAGTATCGAACAGATTATAATTTGGTGCAGTGTACTTGCTGAATTCAAACGTACATCCAACAGCTCGATCAGAAACTTGGGCCACTGGTTTTCCAAGGAGGAGGTTCACAATGGAACTTTTACCACTTCCTGTATTATTTGATATTAAATTTAGTAAAGAGAATTTTGACACGGCGGGGTTGTATATATGTAAATCATTACCAGATTCGCCAAATATGACGACATTCTTTTCCCCGTCCATTATTTCAGTTTCTAGATATTTATTTGGAAGCTCGGGGCTATGCTTGTGAATTGCAAAAAAATCAGGAGGTATATTTACAAATGCTTGTTAACGTACAAAGCTGAAATAGCAATTTGATGGTGCGGAGTACTGACCGCTCCTACAAATGGGTTGCAAACGAATGAGAATAATTCGACTCAGGTTCTACTTCTAATCCTAAATATGTTTTGAATAAGTACTGCATGACACATATCCATGATATACATTTGCACTAGAATAAAGGTTGAAATGATATGATGATAAAATATGATTACGCTCAGCACTTTGCTTGTATAAGAATGAGCAATATAACGATAGCAATTGAAGCTCATATTTGCGTTGCAGAAATATTTATTACTGTGATAAGAAGGAATTTGTTGTAAGGCGTAAAATATTTTACGCCACCATTAAATATTAATGGACAACCGCGTCGTCAGCGACGCGGTTGTCCATAAATTACGTCAGATCTAACAAGGGACACTCACGATCTGTCGTTTGTGCTCAGGGTATCAAATATGGTTTCTAGAATCTACTTGGAACCTAGATAAAGGATCCATGCTTATTTCCGTGTAAAACTCACATTTGGCGCCGTGGCGTGGCGCCAAATTCGCCAAAGTTGTGTTTTAATTTTTAAAACCACCATAACTTCTGAAATCCTGGGCGGATTTAAAAAAATCTAAAAATTACGACCCAGAGTTCAGCTATCGTATGCCATCACATTTTTCAAAATATTGCTGGTTTCAATTTTTGTCAAAATTTTGAGATTTTCTTACATTCTGCGAAAAATGTTAAAAATGTCTCAAAATTAATTTATTTATTATTTGTTTCTTCGCATTGTTACCTTTGTGATCATTTTAAGTAAAAAAATGTAAATCCCACATAAATTGTAAAAGTTAATGAGGTTTGAAATTGGTCAAAAACGAAGATTTTTAAGTTTGGCGCCACGCCATGGCGCCAAATATGAGTTGTACACGGAAATATGAATGGATCCTTCATTTAGGGTTTTAGTATATTCTAAAAAACATAGTGGGTACCCCAGACACGAACGACAGGTCGTGATTTTCCCTTCTAAGGCAATCGGAATTTTTACGTCACATAATGAATGCACATTCCCAAACACTGGACGAACCAGAATTTCCTGTAAAATTGAATCAGCTCTCTCACCGCAGATTGGGTCGGTAGGAATGCACTGTGGAACCAGAGATAAGGAATTGATAACGATCATTTTTTGTGAGACTCGTACAAATGAAATATATTTATTTAATAAAATCATTGAAATAGATGTACTCCAAACCCCTGAAATCATGAGAAATTAAAGCAGCAAATGGAAGAATTGAGTAATGAGAGTTTATGGCGAAACTTGATAAATAAACAAATTATACACTGTAAAACGTCCGGTAGAGACGTTTTACAAGTTGCAGTAGCACAAATACCCTTATCCCAAATGCGGCTTGTCCCCTGACTTCAGGGGTTTGAGAGTAACTTTATTAAATCGGTTAACTGAATATATTTTATTTGTGTGAGCTTAACCAAATAAATGTAAGTTTTATTGATGCTTTATCTCGGGTCACATATATGCGCGTAGGTTAATACATATAATTTAAAATATTCCTGTTAATCCCACCTCGTTCTTTTGTGATGATTGACTTGATTTTGGAAGCCACATACAATAATTTTGGGTAGGATCTGTATGCAATCTCAAGCTTAATACATTAGAAGACGTATTAGCTGTTCCAAAACTGCAATTCCAATATTAATTTCCAAATAAAATGACGTCCATGATCCGAATAAATTGTACGCCATAAGTGTAAGCCAACTTCTGTTATAAATAAGCATTACACGATGTGCAATGAATAAGAAAATAAGAATAAGAAAATCGATATAAGAATGAATCGAAATAAGAATGAATCGGAATAATCGTGAATAAGAAAATCGAAAAATAAGACATTTTTGTTGCTTCATATTTTTCGAAAAGTAACCACTTGACCCGCTAACAAACATTGAAAGTTTGAAATTTTATGTATATTTATGAAATTTTATTGCATATAAAAATTTCAATGTTTTTTAACAGGTTAAACGACCACTTTTTCGAAAAATTTGAAAGAACGAAAATGTCTTATTGGATTTTCTATAAGAAAAAAATCACCACCAGGCTGATTTCAAAAGTGGCGTCGGCATGTATTGTAAAGGATAGGATGTCCAGAGACCCGCAGAAACCCTCCATTTCACCATGAAACGATACTACATTGCATGCTTGTGATTGAATGAAATATTGAATTTTTACACAGCTGGACAAGATTCCAAGGAGTATCCAAAAAATTAAAGTTTTACGGAACTTTGAAAATATTGGAAATTCAAATGAATGATATTTTTCATTCATACTTTCGTCCAGCAATGCTATCCCTGCTGTGGTTAGTAATTATAAGCTTTTCTGTGATAACGATGAGAATGTGGGACGAAATTGCGTCAAACCCATGAATGCTATTTAGTTTGGTGGGATTTATTAACGCTGTCGCTATACAGTTAATTTGGGCAATCGGGCATGTCCAAAATCCATGTGCCCAATAGGCAAAAAGGCATTTTAGGCACGGCATGCCTTTTTGCCCTTGCAAACTCTGGTCTTGATAGAATTAAGCATCGAGTGCACTTACGTCTTTTGGAATTAGTGCGACGATACCAATATAAAGATTCAGAAAGACCCATGAGTTGCATAAAGGAAAATGTGGAGGTCTCCTTTGCACAAATATGTACATACTAAATACGTTCATATGCAAATAAACCTTGCCCAACAACACACAGAATCTGTTCGTATCAAATATCTGTCTCTAAAGTGTATGCACACATACGCATGACGATGGTGAGCTCTTGTACCTGGGTTTTCATGAGCTTTTCCTTGCATTAAATTCATCTTCAACCCACTCTTCAAGACTCCAACAGAGTTACATACGTATTCCTCATTCCCACATCGCCTAGGTTGCATAAATAAGATTATATATTACGTGACAAGTTTGATATCTGCTTCAGTTTGAGAAAGAAGAGAGCTTGTGCAACCCTGCCAAAGTCCATAAAATAGAATTAAAACGTAGGAAATTTAATTCAAGAAGGTGTGCAAATCAGTTTGCTGCGTTGTTTTTATTGTATGCGGAATAGATTTGTAATAACTCGGAGTTGGTCAAACACCAAATGAAGTCAAAATTTAGCGCTGCACAGAAATAATTTAACTCAATCCGGTTAAACTTGTGGGTGCATTTTTTTTTACTCCAAATTGTGTTTAAAAAATTCCTGGTGGTGCACATTTATTACAAAGTTGGTGAAATTGAGATTGCCGGTATGTTTCATAAATCATCACCGCATAGAGATAAAATTGTTACGGCCGGGGCTTATCAACTTCAGAAATTATCTTCTCGTGATAACTGGTTTTCTGGTGATCTGACCTCGTGCCGTAATGAACTTATACGTAGACTTGACTTGGACTTATACGTAGACTTATTGGACTTTATACTGGACTTGGACTTAAACTGGACTTGGACTTGACTAAAGCTGGCCTAAATCTTGCCAAAACTACTTAAATCGTGCCAAAAATGCTCTATCCAGCTTGAAGTAAGGTAGACGCAAATAAATAACTAAAACACGTGAATTAAACTCTTT
The DNA here is from genome assembly GCF_002217175.1 of Folsomia candida. Taxonomy (NCBI): domain Eukaryota; kingdom Metazoa; phylum Arthropoda; class Collembola; order Entomobryomorpha; family Isotomidae; genus Folsomia; species Folsomia candida. The sequence goes on along the minus strand of NW_019091197.1, from coordinate 8,703,939 downwards.
CTGTTAATTAATTTTAGTATTTATTCGAATATTTGACCACTACAAAAAGTGAGCTTCTTACTTGCTCAACTCCTACTTACTTACTTACTCAACGTTCAGTCTGTCTCTCAACGACAAAGGAGACGCTCTTTTCATACCTCCTTTCCCACTCAATCATCACCATGGCAACGGCCACCTCTTCATGGGGTGGCCAAAGTACATGAAATTTGTACGTAAAATTATTCATTACTAAACTTATGCCTCGCCGTGACACTTATGCTTAATTCTTAATCAAATAATCCTATATAAACTACATAGACTTCTTCGCATAAATTAACCATTATTAAACTTATGCCGCGCCGTCACAAAATACTTAACTAAATAATCATATAAAAATTGCATGGGCATTTACGCATAACTTAACCATTATTAAACTTATGCCTCGCCGCAACAAAAATAATATAAAATTTTATCACCATCGTGGAATTGGATCCTCAATTCCAACTCAATTGTGTATCAATGACTAATGTAAATGAAATAACAAGCGGAGTACTGTCCTCGTACTCTGCTCTGTGACCTCATTTGCATAAGTTTACTTAGGCTCTATTATCGTAGCATATCAAATTTACCGATTGTTCCACATAGCGATAAGAAACCTAATCATTACCGTAAGAAATTTAAGTTCAAGCCACATATAATATATTTACATATTTATGGAAAAATGGACAAAATTGATGTCCTCATTATATATGCATAGGTTCTACTTAAATAATATCGATAAATAAGCATTTGTTTTACTCGTTTACCAGAACTAGTGATTAGAAAATAGGCGTCTACTTCATTATAAACATTGTTTTAGTTAAATGTTGCCTTGATATTCAGCACAATTGCCGTCAGCATTTTCACTTCTGTATGTAGCAATACGAAAGCGAGGAGTTACGGATTCGCAATTGCTTCGTCTGCTTCAGCCACTCTTTCAGTAGCAGAACATACAAAATTATGATTCACAATGTTGTGAAAGTTATTGTCAATATTTCTTACAATTTTGCAACTTTCTCACGAACTAGTATAGTTCAACAATTTCCTTCAGTTATAGTCTGGTTACACGTCAGAAATTTTTATGAGCAAAACTTACTGGTTTCGGCTTTTCCATATATCTTTGATAGAATAGAGGCAAATTCTGTACAAGTTTCTGCAATATAAGCCTGTGTTTATCCTGGTGCAAACTCGTATACAAATATGCAGCACTAATTTGAATACGAGTTGCGAAGAACTTTGTGGGAGACTGACAACCCGCAACTACAATTTAGCCTTTACTAGGATAGCATAGTGGATATCTTAAACCCAATAATTAACAGTAACAATTTTAATTCAAGCGACATATGTATTTATGTTTATGAGTTCCCAAAAGTTAATCCCCTTTTTCTGGAATTTTCAAGGCACAATTGGCGACCTGGACATTTCTAGGGTTTAGTAAGTAAGAGATGAGGGAATCACCTAGTTATGGGTTTCATAAATTGCACTACAAAAATAGCAAGCTATCAAAATAATCTCTTGCAATGTTGAAGCTCTTGTATTACGTATTCCTTACAATTCTGTACCCATCTAACCAAATTAGAACGTTTGACAATTTCCTTCAATTATTTAGTGGCTGCACGTTAGAAATATTTACGAGCCAAACTTACCCTTATGACGACCCACGTTTCTGGATAACAGACGCCACCCTCATATTTCCAAAGTCGGTTAAGGACATAAAAACGCGTGTTCAATTAGTCACTGAAGCAATGAAGAACCAGACAATTCAGCAATATTTATTATCGCAGAAACAAAATTTGAGATATATAAATTCAAAGGATTTTTGCCCAATTGTATTCATTGACTTGCAAGAAGAAGAGGAACAAGATGTGCGTAATAGCACTTATAGTCTATTACCCCTAATGTACCAAAATCCACAACATCATTATGTGTTTATCCGTGTAGGCATCCCGCTATCCGCCAATTCCCATTCACGAACAAAAAGTAGATTTGTGTACAGCCCAAGTACTTTTGGAGCGATCATATATGAAATGTATATTAGAGGAGATAGGATTATCATATTTGTCCAAGAAGGTCATTTTGAACTGGTGTTCATTGAAAAGTTCACAGATAGTTTGAGATCGGAAATGCTTTCCGACTATGTGTCAGAAAGAGCCAGGGCACGACGGAATTTATACACACGGATCTTTAATGGACACGGCAGAGTGGATAATATGCAGGTAGACGTTAGTCGAATCACCAAGCTAACAAAGGGTAAAATCTAACTCTACCACAAAATATGTGGGATTTACAAAATCAGGGGCTCACCCACTCCTTTTTCTTGCGTCGCGATAACATTGTTCCGCAAATTTAATTTAACGTTCACATCCAAGCTGGGAGGTACTGACATAGGTGCGCAGCTTCCAACAGCTTCCGCCTCCGGCGTCCGCTTCCGACCAAAAATTTGTGCTTCCAGCTTCCAGTACTTCCGCTTCCGACCAAAAATTTGTGCTTCCAGCTTCCAGTGCGTCCGCTTCCGACCAAAATTTTTGCTTCCGACGTCCGGAAGCTGTTTCCAACCCCCCCTACAACATTGCTTCCAAGAGCCTCCGGCGTCCGCTTCCGACCAAAATTTGTGCTTCCAGCTTCCAGTACTTCCGCTTCCAGGCAAAATTTGTGCTTCCAGCTTCCCGTACTTCCGCTTCCGACCACAATTTTCGCTTCCAGCTTCCAGTGCTTCCGCTTCCGACCAAAAATCGCCGCTTCCGACGTCCGGAAGCTGCTTCCGACTTCCCGAAGTCGGAAGCTGCGCACCTATGGGTACTGATAGTTTTCGCTTGTATTATCTTCGTGTAAACAACGACATGCTGGCTTTGTCTTACTTATACAAAGCAGACCAACTGTTCCATCTGCCAAAACAATTCATAACCCCCGCTGGGGAATACCACGAACTTAGAACAGTTGTGTTTAGTAAAAAGCTAGAAGCTAACGGGTTCGCTTTGCTTACTTCATTCGATTCCCATACTTGGATTTGCCTCTTTATGGTACTATTCTGCTTAAATATGTTGCTAAATCTTGTCCCATCGGGAGACACGTTAACCTGGCACATTTCCCTTGTTCTGGTGAGATACTTGATGGATCAGTCCGTTTACGTTGACAAATCGTCTAAAGAGCGACGCAGTACAATTGTTCGAATCACTATTCTCTGCTGCACAGTATTAGCGATGAATTTTGGAAATTTATTTCATGGAACGTACACGTCGCAGCTAACCACAAGGACATTGCCATATATGAGAAGCGATTTAAATAGCATCGGATATACCGCCGTACCAATTATATAGCAACGGGCTCAGTAACTCCAACATTTTCAAATGGCTCAAATAGTTCAGATCTTTTCTCACACATGAAATTGAAGAGCGACTAATGGTGGCTTCTAATACTTCAAACATTTTCAACATCCTTAAGATAATAGGATAGCACAAACTTTTTACTATCCTCGTGGTATGATTTTGCACATCTTGTCAGCAACAACCATCCAATCGAAACTGACAAGGGGTACCAACCAATTCCTGAAATCTTTGTAGTGATGGACAAAGAAGTTTCTTGCAACGCCTTAATAAAACTTTTGACCTTCCATAATGTCTATTTCCCAGTCTCTTATCGGAGTTCGGGTATTTATACCCAAAGAAATGTATACCTTGCAAGCAACGCTATGCTTGCAAGACTCTTAACTCCTAGGTTTTATGGCCTTATTCACTGGTCCCCGCGGATGTCGCCAGAATTTGAAAAAGATGTTGTGGGACTTGGCAATTTAATTCTATTTGGGTACATCCTGATATTTCTGTACATCTTGTCCGGAGTTTTGGCGTTACACGAAGTTTTTTATAATCCGAAAACTAAGGAAAAAATACTCCGTTGGCTTCGGGAGTGGTTTCATGCGGTCTACCGACGAATTCATATATGGATAAGAAAAATAAACTGTTGCAAACGAAATGTAGCAATAGGTTGAAACCAAGTGGTAGACCCCTCTGTTACGTGCGTGTTCCCGACTGTTTATCGTGAAATAATATGTGCACTGACAAGGGAAGGTCCCCGACTGCTTATCGTGTCCAGAGTACCCACTATGTTTTTTAGAATCTACTAGGACCCTAGACGAAGGATCCATTCATGTTTCCGTGTTAATCGCATATTTGGCGCCATGGCGTGGCGCCAAACTTAAAAATCTGCGTTTTCGACCAATTTCAAACCTCCATAACTTTTCTAGTTTCCGGGGGATTTTCAAAATCTTGGGCTTAAAATGATCACAAAGGTCAAAATTTTAAGAAATAAATGAAAAATGAAAAAATTTTTTTTTTTGATATTTTTTTGGCGAATCCCCTAGTGTAAAAAAATTCCAAAATTTTGACAAAAATTCAAACAACAAATTTTTTGAAAAATTTCATGGCATACGAAGGTTGAACTCTTTTTAATGATGTTTGGAATTTTTTTTGAAAATCCGCCCAGGATTTCAAAAGTTATGGCGGTTTCAAAAATAAAAACATACAAATTTGGCGAATATGCGAATATGCATGGCGCCAAATATGCGATTAACACGGAAATATGAATGGATCCTTCATCTGGGGTCCTAGTAGATTCTAAAAAACATAGTGGGTACCCTGGACATGATAAGCAGTCGGGGACCTTCCCTTGTGAGTCCAATAAAGTTTCACACTTTATAAAGGTAGGACTTTATTGTTCAATCATAGCATGGATATTTTACAAGTGAGTTGAGATGAACTTGACATATTTGTCCTGATTCAGAGAAACTGAGATTTTACGGAAGTTTGAGTGTGTATGGTAAATGGAGAGAGAATTGACCCCCTTTTCTCTCCTCTCTTTCCTTAAAATCAATCTTCTTTAGGAGGAAAGCGTTCCAAAATGGGAGAGTTCAAATTAACAAAGCTGTATCCTATATATTACATAAGTCTAACCTACCCCAACTAAAAAACCGAAGAACCAATCTTGTCAACGCTTATTCTCGCTTGACCCAGTCCCACTAATGCATTCTTGGGATTTTATTGGCTTCATCCTTCTCGTCGTGTGTGTGAAGATACTTTGACCATTCCCTGGATCGGGTTAAGCGACGGGAAAAAGTAAGGATCTGGAAAGGAAAGGAGTTGGGGAGCAATAAAAAGTGCATTCCCTAAAGAGGTGCATATGTTGCATAAGAGGAAGGAAAGGAATAGGATTTTTCCTATCTGCTAGATATTCTCTTTAAATTTTAAGTTATTATTTTAAGATACTCTAGCACCGTCTACACGGTCACAGGGTCATCGCACGTCGACAGCATGCCGATTTTCGAAATTCCCGTCCTAAAATACGTCTAAAACGAGAAATTTGACGGACGGGCAGACAGAGCTTTCCCATTATAGGGTTTCACCCTATAATAATCTATGCATTTATGTTTTACGGTGCAAAGGCAAGATTCTTAAACACTTCAATTTGCAATTTTTTGATCAACCATCTCTAAATTTGATCAAGTTCAACATTGATGCAAAGTGCAAACCATTAGGTTTATTAATGTTTCCTATACTCTTCGTAAGTTATCTGCAAATATCAAGACACTTACAACGTTTTATGTAAGTTTAGTTATTTAAGAATTATTTTAAAACATTGATACATAATTCAAACTCATTCGAATCGAATAAATAGTTGATCTAACTGTAAAATTAATTGCCGAATAGTATTGTCTTGTAAACACGAAAATACCTATACCTGTACTTCAATATTGTAATATTTTCAAATTTCAAATCGCGTAATGCGTGCTGATAAATTTAATACCAGACGACAACAAGTTTATTGCCACCGCAGTAACGTAACGTATACATGTATCCGGCTAATACAATGTTACTAGATTCTTCAGAGTTTGTATTTACCAAAACCGAGGTTGTAAAATCAGAAAACGTACTTAACCAAAAAGATAAAACTAATCCAAAACTCTTTTAAAGTTAGAGGACGTTCGTAAACTTCATAACGCTGACTCACATGGGCAGGATTGGTTTTTTCCCTATCGTGCAACGCTTAGTTAGCGTTACGAACGTCGCCTTACCACGGTTCTGAGCAAACCATCTTCTAATTGAATTTGAATAAGTTTGGCATAAGCATATTCTTACGTAAAACTTAATTGAATCGCGATTTTCATATGCTAAGCAAAATTCATGCTTACGCCTTGCCTATCTTTCAATTGAATCCCCCCCCAGAATTTTATGAAGGTGATGAATATGAAGTCCAGTCTCGTAAATATTGACTATTAAAGAAGTTTTGTAGGTTTCCAGGTAACTTAATACATCGTGTTGTCCATATTGGAACCAGTTTTTTCTATTTTTCCCACCTATATATCTTGAAAAAAGAATTTTCGACGGGAAAAACAAAACCATAATTGTAATGTGTAATGATTGACTCATTACTAATGAGTCATGAGTCAGGTGACACTGATCAAGATACACGATAGCGATAGTTGAGAAATACAGATAATTGAATTAAGTAACCTACACCGATAATAAACTTATCAACATGTACGATTTAATTACTCGATTGTTTCTGGTTAGCGATAGCACTACGATTATATTATGATGCGCAATTGAGTTAGTCATCTTGACGTCTGTAAAATCAACTCCAGTATTGCTTTGGGTGCTGAAACAATCCAAATTTAATTTGATCATACCGTATTTTTTAGAGAAATTTAATTTTGGCCACATAAATATGGAAAACCGAGCAGGAAATCAAACGGCTGTGGATATTGAAGGTAACTATAACAAATTTGCAAAAATATACAAATTATTTGTATATGATTATTATTTCTATGTAAATATTTGTACGTGGCGTTATTGTAAAAGTCATTGCAAAAAAATATTTTGTAGATGATTATGAATGTATTTTTGCCAGACGGTACGAATTTGGAGCGCATCTCAGCAAAACAGATCGTGGACCTGTTTGTCACTGACGACCATTTCGTCACTAATTGGAAAGAATTCTACTACGATTTGCGAGCACCACATCCAGATTTTGTACAACTGGAAATGATCTACAATTCGGGGGCGAGACCGTTTCATGAAATAATTATGAAAATTTTGAATCACTGGATAACAATTCAAAGGAATCCGCCAAGTGTACGAAATTTGTATGGAGTTTTACTATTGGGTGATTTCGTTTCCGTTGCAGGTAAAAATGAGGAATTTTCTGATTATGCAAAAAGTATGCTAATATAGCGAAACAGATCAGGGTCATAGATCAAATTAACAATATGTACCATGGATAACCAAATTAGGATCATATCCACAGTTTTTTATCTAGATTAAAGCTGATCTTGATCTGTAATCTTGTGATCTAAGATAATGATCTTCCTATGCCTGCGTTGAGAAAATTATATACAGGGTGGTTCAAAAAGGTCGCTAATCCCGAATTTAAGGTCAAAAGGTCACAAATCTCGACAATGAGTGGCCAGTGCATCGTAATATTTCGCATGCAGGATTATCTTATCATATTCTTCAAACGTGTCAAGTTTAAAGATGATCTGCCGCTGTCTATATATGAAACCCTCATCCTTAGGTTAATCATAGCTCCGATTTCCTTACTTTTTACAGACACGTTAAGCAGGGTTTTCCCACTTACTTCAATTATCGAACAATCTGCCCAAACCGTCAGATCTATTGAATCGCAAGTCTTGACATTTGAAGTACCTCTAACGCACCTCGGGGGCCCCTTAACCAACCGCATCGAAGAAATCACCCAACTCAAAAATGACTTCAAGTTCAACCGACGCGCCGTAGTCGTAACGGGCTCTTCCAATTCCGGCAAAACTTGCCTAGTTACGCATTTCGCGGTCACCGAATTTGAAGGAACTTGCGTTTGGATTGATGCCCAGAATGACGTCACATTTAGAATTTCTTTCCTTCGACTAGCCGCAAAACTAGGGATATCTTCAGATAACGACTTATCAGCGGGAAGAATGCTAGATAAAGTTTACACTTTGATGAGAAACCGCGCCACCATGTTTGTGTTTGATAATATCTCATTGCCCCAGATAGAAGCCGAGATAACCCAATTAATCCAAAGTGTTGACCAGTATCCTCAGCCACGCCCTTTTTTCGTACTAATAACACGAAACTCGGCCATGTTTTCTTACATAGGTGACCGCGTCGTGGTAAATGGTTTAGAGGACGTCAAACGTATCGCCGTCCTTTACGCCGTATTAGAGATGTTATTTGGCTTGGGTTATTTTGCAGTTGGTATTTATGGAGTGCATAAGGATGGAAGAGGTTGGCCCTTTGCTGCCACACTTTTCGGCAGCTCAATAGCGACCGGTATTTTGATGATATTTCATCAAATATTCCTCATTGTGTGGAGAAAAATGGAGAGAAAGGTATTTATTTATTACATTACGAATTAATTAAGTAGTTAATTACGTAACACATTGTTTGGTTAAACGTTCCGTCACTATTTATGTATACTCTAAAATAATCGGGTAACAAGGTATGTCCAGATGGTGACTAGATATGTCGGTATAGGTGACATGGTAATTGTTTGTACCAGAGTGGTATCAATTATTTAACTACGCCCATACTTACAATGCGATGGGGTGAAGTGCAACACTCCGATTTCGATGAAATTTTGGAATAATGCAATTCAAGTCAACACGACCAACGTTTCTTGAGGCGGTTTGTGCGATGGTCAGAATTTGTCAAAATATTTGAGGTCGAAGTTGAATAATGGGCGATTTTTCCCTTCGGAGGGAATGGAAGAGGAGTTTGATTCCCCCGTTTCAAAAAATCCCCCACTTTTTCAACTTCGACCTCAAATATTTTGACAAATGCTGACCATCGCACAAACCGCCTCAAGAATCGTTGATTATGTTGACTTGAATTGCATTATTCCAAAATTTCATCGAAATCGGAGTGTTGCATCGCATTGTTAGTATCAATTTATACTTACTGTTAGCTTTAGTACTAGTATTGTAAATAACATGCAAATTTACTATTTTATAATAATTTGTCAATATGATGCTAACGTCGATTATCATACGTATGTAACCTATCACCGATAATGCGTTTGTCTCGGATTTTTTCAAATTTCATGGAGATGCTCAAATAATACTAAATACAATGTATGAATATTTTTGATAATGGTTTATTTTTATACGCAATTTATAATAGGTACTCCTCAATGAGACAATATTTTTCATTGATTATTTCAGAATGCCGACAAAAATATCCGACACGACACTCTCTACAATTCTTTCTCGTACTTGATGGTCATCATGATACTTATCGTCTTGGTCTTCATTGTTGTATATGGTTGGAAAAACTATGATAGAGCCAGTACATACCACAGAGTATTTATGCGCATAAGTTGTCTTCCTCTACTGATTTATTTCTCTCTTCTAGTCTTTTTAGCAAGAAAAAAATTACAGCTTTGCTTCAAGCTGTGTTTCTAAACGGATCAAACATATGTATTTACATATGCCCGTGAGAAGATGGTGATAGTTTTTAATTTTCATTAATTTTTAATTAATGATTTAATTTTTAATTGTGATTTTAAATTATTGACTTGAAAACGAGGTGGTTAAAGTTATAATAATAATAAATATTTATTAAACTAAATGTAAATAAATTTAATTATGGGTGTTAATAATAAATTTTGTTTTACTTGTTTACAAATTGCTTATTTATTACATACGCATAGATATTTAATGCATTCAGTAAGTTGGGGAAAATTGATAATTATATATGTACAAATTACCTGGAGACAGGTTGATACATTTCCTTATGTTTGGTTTAAGCTGAGACTCGCGATACTGTATGGTGCAACTTGCACAGTGCAAGACATTGAGTAAGACATTGCTCATTATTTTATGCAAATACAATTATTTATACAAATATGGATATATATGTGTGACCTCTGGCTAACTCGGACTATGATAACTGTTAGTTTCCAGACGATAAGCTACTAGTTATGTTAAGCTACTAGTTATGATATGTAATTACTAGCACCACTATTATCCCACAACATGGCTTTATACATACAGATGTAAATTTTTGGAGGAGAACCTCCCGAATGGAAATTTGCTTGTTGGATTAATATTCCAAATCGCCACATTTCTAAAGTTAATTCAACTCTGTAAAAATATTATTGAGATTATTACAATATTTAAATAGCATTAATTGACTAGTGTTATAATAATGTTATTGAGATAATATTCAACCAACGTTAAAAATATCAATATAACTTTAAATTAAATTAAATTAACTTAAATTAAATTAAATTAAATTAATTAACTTTAAAAATGTGACCATTTCCGAACGTTTAATAAATATTTAGGCAATGTTATATTAATGTATTATTCCATTCGGGCTGAACCATCAAGAAAACGAAAAATTTTAATTATAGCAGGTAAAATTTAGAGTCATTCGTAAAGAATTTTGTGCACTTTAAATTCCTTTGAATTGTGCGACAATTAGAGATTGATAAATTTTACGCAACCATTAAAGATTTCCAGCATTTTAAACATATCCTATGTAACAGTCCGACTATGTAGCAATTCTGCTATGAAAAAACTTTACTATGTCATGAATGACTGAATGATAATAAATGAAATGTTAATTCATTATTAAAATTCGTCAATAAATTGCACAACTGTTCCGTACAAATATGACTATCTGGATCTACATTGAGCAACTCATCCACAATCTTTCCCACTTTTTTAAACTTTCTCGCCCAACAATTATTCAAATATTTACGTCGCTCAATCCCACTAAGGCCTCGTAAATTCGAAAAAAACTGCACACCTATCAAAACACTTTCCTTCCCATGCAACCAAATTTCTACCCAAACTAACCCCAAACTATATTTTATACATATTTTATATTTTATAAGTATATTTTTTTTTACAATATTACAATTCCGTATTCATATAAAAATTTCTATTTGCCGTTCAACAATACAATGTACCTACAAAAGCCATACAAATCTGCTTGCATGAAATATAAACAAGGCGTCTCATAATATTTAAAAAAATAAATGAATTTATACGATGAGTTTTATGAAAAACTATTGAAATTCAGAATAATTAACAAACAAATTTGCGAAAAATGTTCAACTCCTATCGCTTCACCAAAAGACATGAAGCCGTTTGTCTCACACAGAATTCCTGTACCACAAGTGGGGTCAACGTTTCTACGAAATTATTCCCAAATTCCAACCTCAACGACATCAGGGATTTGTGCATCCTTCTCTCCAATCTTTTGTCACTGCTCCCCTTAAACTTTGCGATCCAATTTACACTCAAATTATTAATCTGTGCCGCCGCAGAGAACAATAACATTGTAAAAACCAGGACAAGAAAGTAAGCCCATAGAAACAAAGATGCCTCAAAGTTGGAGATGTCCTCAGAATGAAATAATTTGAGGGACGTGTAACACAATAAAATTTGCAAGCCTGGCACTAAAAGTGCCGTGATGAGGAAAATTCGTGATTTTGTGCAATAATTTAACAGTTTTTCGTAAACTTTGAGCTCCTTGTAGGCCAGAAGCCGGGCAATATTGCAACCCGGGATGTAACCACGGACAAAGGTTGTACAGGACATCCACAAAAATGAGATTCCATGGAGTAACACAGTTGCCAGGTAGTAGACGGAAGTGGTGACGAGTTGTTGGAGGGAGATGAATTCAAGGACGGCAAATGATAGTTTAATTGCGTAGATGGTGGTGTGACTTTGTCCGGTGAGAAGACCGCCATCCTTGCAGAATAGACAGCTTAACAGGATGGGCTGACAAGGAGTTAGAATCGTGAGGGTGGATATGATCACGGACAGGAACAAACCTGTCACCTCGGCAGCGCCGTATAAGAAATTGATGCAGAGTTGGAGCTTAGTGCGACCTGGGAAAAGTTGAATGAAGTTACACTTGAATAAAGGTAAATTGATTGATTGATTGATTGATTGAATGGATTAATGTTAGGAAAGTATGATTTAATAAGGGCTCAAAAGTCACCCCATCCTTCTAGCATATTCGTACAGTGCAAGAAATTACAAAAAATGCCAAAAAGTGGCTCCACCTAGCGGCGCGCCCTTTGTACTACTATTGTAACATGGATATCCCACTAGGTGTCGCCAAGTTTTTACACGGAAAGAAATCATTCGTGAAAATAATTCTTGCAGAAATTTTTTGCATGCCAAACACTTTGTAATTTGTAAGAAAAACTTTTTGCAAGGATTTGATCTAATTTTGACACGAGTAACAAAATAAAATGTGACAAGGTTTTTCAAATCTAGTACCGTACCAAAGTCATTGTTGGTTTGAGCAATCAGAAAATTGACAAGTTGTACAGAAACGAGATCAATCGGAAGGTCGAGCCTTAGTAGGAAAGCAGTCGTATAAATTACCGCTCCCATTCCAGCCTCCGCCTGGTCTACCAGACTTGACGTGTACTTAAAAGTGACGAAGAAACGGGTCAAGCAGATGAAGAAGTGGACAACTAGGGTCGTCAGAATACCCACTTTTTGACCCTTCGACCTCACAACTACTTTCTCCTGTTTTCTATCCCATTTTACAAAGAGACAACCAAAGTACGTCCCATACATGAGGTTACGTTTTATGAAGAAGATATCTTTGATAAGCATTTTAGATAAGAGAAGTGGGAAAGATTATCTCTGCAGGAGCCGCCAGAGTGACAGGATTTTAAATATTGTCGTATTACTGGTTTTGTCTGTATGGCTGGGCAAAGAATTTAATTGTAATAATAGTTATTAGTACACTCTTAGCAAACTTGTGATAAAAGCATTACCGAGCGGAATACATATGTGACTCTACCAGGGTTGGCAATAATCAGCATTACCGCCGAGTAATCATCGGACTAATTCTAAAACAACCTAGGTGACTTCGTTTCCTAATTCGAAAACAACCTAAGTGACAGTAAAAGCTATAGTTTTTATTGTCATTTAGGTTGTTTTCGAATTAAGAAACGAAGTCACTTAGGTTGTATTAGAATTAGTCCGACGTAATGGAATGGCAATGAAAAATTTACTATAATAATAATAATAATAATAATTTATTCATTTAATCTTACAAATCTCAAGGCCCATAGATTATACACCTTATTACATCAATGGTTATGTCGAGTCTGAATTTAAATTGAAATACACAATCAAAAAATTGAAAATTATAATGAAAAATTTACTAGTGAGTAAGGAATCAATTCGAAGGCAGTCATTACCACACCATTACCGCAGCGGAGGAGAATTATGGCTCGATCGGATTTTTAAGAGTGTATTTATTTACAGAGGAAGTTGTGCAGTAAAGTATGTACACATGGATGAACAAGATTGGGGAAGGCTAGATTGCCTTTCTCATAAATTATTAATCCGGAGTTGGTTTTGTTGACGACTAAAGGTGATAATGCCATGGCCCGGATAAATTCTGGGATAAAATATTAAAGTGAGTTTGGTCGAATACCAGGAAAACCAACAGCTCCAAGGTTGTTATGCAGGGTGGAATAATCCTAATAATAATAATCTTAAAATACGTATTCATATTCGTCAATAATTAAATATTTAGTTGCATTACGGCTGTGAAATGATTTATGGGCATTAAGTAAATAAATAACAAAATTTGGAAACGCAAGCATAAATGATGAGCATAATTGTGTTGGAATTACATATGGCATCCGGAAGGGATAATTTTCCGACGGAACGAAATGATAGTTTATTCCGGCCGGATCGGAGCATGTGGATTTTAACACCGTTTAGGAAAATTCTGACGCAATTCCGTTCCGACGGATTTAGTACTTAGTATTTGGTAGTATTTTAGTACTTTTATGTGTACTTAATTACATATTCTGAATAAGAATTTCTGATAATTTAGAATATGTATTGTCGATTTCACTTCCCCGGATTTTGGCATTTAAAACTTTGTGTATTTTAAAATGTATGAAAAATACAGTATTTTGTATTTTCGATGAAATACAATGTGTAGTGAACTTTGTAATATACTTTGGAAAATTTTTCAGAAATGTATTTGCGATACAAATATTTTTTGCCATTTGTAGTGTATGTATCTGTACTTCGAATTCTAATTCATGACCAACCCGGTATGAACGTCACATAGCAGGTCACATCATGACTACTTCCCATCACGATAAATATGTAGAGAATATGTACCGTACAGCTTCTGCTTGTGAATTAGGATAAGTGAGAGGAGTCAGTGATTTTAATCAGGGTATGCTACCCCGGGTTTTTGGGGTATTGCGGGTTTTGGTGGGTTTTGGGTAGCAAATTTGAGCAATACCCACGGGTAGTCGGGGTAGTCGAGGTAGTCGGGGTTTTCAAATTTAATTAAGTGCAAAATATATGACAACAGGGCATTATTTACAATTATACAAGCTAATTAGCTATTAAAATTGAATTAATAAGCTGGTTTGTTGTGACATTACTGCAAAAGCAGATTGTTTTCATAACTTAGAAATCCTGAATACATGGGATACTGGCTCAGTTTGCCCCCAAAACCCCAACTACCCCGACCACCCGCAAAACCCAGGTAATACCCCGGGGTTTTCAATAGCAAAATCCCAGGGTTTCCTTACCCTGATTAAAATTCCATCGCTTATTTGTTTCGAAATTATCCGGAATTTAAGCCACGCAATTCGGCAGTTCCGCCAGGAATCAGCGGAATATATTCCGCAGGATAGATCATATCCGTGCCGCACGGATTTTTAAAGTTTCAGAAAAGCGCTGTTCCGTTCCGCAAAATTCCGTTCCTTTCTGCGCAGAACGGATTGCAAACCATGGTGGTTGGAATTACCAATAATAGTCAACATAATGCTAGGACCGATTCCCGTGCATATTTGAGGTAAAGTTTAGGTTAAAAAATCTCGCTAAGATTTTCCACATTTTGGTCTATAGCGCAATACGGGTGGCCACAGGATTCGAAGAAGTCGAATTGTTCGAAGGTTAATGCGAGCCTGGAGGGAGGGACAGATTGAAATGGTCGATCCATAAAGGGGTCTCCTCAACTCTTAATGAACAAATTCAATTATGATTTTTTAAACTTTATGATTAGCAATTGTCAACTGGGTGTATTAAACTGCATAAAATTAGATACAATATTTAAATTGAAAGATACATCAGTTAGTTTTGTATGCGGTCGGAATTTTGGGTTTACTCGAATACGCAGACTTACTTAGGGAGGTAGGAAGTCAGCTTTTTTTCTTTCGACCAAACTGCAACATTTGTCTGGAAGCATTTTCGCAAGATGTCGGATACACTTCAATCATTTAACAGGTCCATAATTCTGAAATTGAAGGAAAATTATTTAACTAATTAGATAAGGAGGAAGACATGGAATGAAATCTAATAATAAAATCGGAGGGAATATTTTTCGAAAATTTGGTTTGGAAATTCCAAATGAACAACGTAATATAATTGTTTGGTAAAAGGCAAAAAATACCTTAATGCTGGCTAGATACATATGCACACTCAAAATAATTGGAAACAATATTGTCCCCTGCGGAGCTACTATGGAATTCTACATCAGAGTAATAATGGCAGTGGCGATATATCAACCGAGGGTAAGAAATTAAAAACAGTATCATTTTTTTACCCGATCAGAGAGATTGCGAGCATGGCACCATTTAGTCTAGGTTAATATCCTCCGATGATAAATTATTTCCAGAGCTGTTCTGAAATTAAAGGAACTTTTTTAAAATGCATATATGCATTTGAAAAAAGCACACACACCCTCTACACATAACCCCTACGGGCCATTTATTTTGTGGCGAGAAACTTTGTTGTAATACGGGATTCGCGGGTTTCGTAATTGCCGCCTTGCAGATTAAATTCACAAACTTACGAAGCTCTTGCAAATCTGTCCTAGTTTCAAATCTCTTTCGAGCTTAGAATGGTTTTATTTTTAAACCTGTATTTTGAATAAAATCCATTTTCGAATTTGTTCTAATATAACTTCTGGTCTCTCAGCCGTGTTCAAAAAATCTTAAATCCATTTTTTTCGCTCAATATTTGATTGTACCGATTTTCGATGTCTTGAATACTTGTTCAAACTATCACAAAAAAAATCAATTTTAGTCGGATTTGTGTATTTTCTTGACTGATCGTTCCTTTATGATGCCCAACATTAAGCTAAACTTTTCTCAAATTTTGATTTTTTCGAAGGGATAAGGATTAATATGTCGTACTATTTTCATTATCAGGAACTTTCCGAAAATATTAACAAAAATTTAAAAAATGTGTCACGATAAATCTGATAAACAAAATCAGTAAAATTCAAAAATTACCAAGCGGGACGAAAATTGGATTACGTCAGGCGCTGGCGCCTCATCGCATTGCATGTTATAATATTGCAAATACAAACTTCTATACGTACTCGGAATAAGATTTGCAAAAGATACAATTTTTGGAATTTGTTACAAACAATGAGGAGACGTGAGTTGTACGATTTTGGCGAGACTAACTTTAAACCGTTCACACGTAGAAATAAGCCGATCCTTAATTTTGTATTTTCCAGAATACGCATTTTTTCCCTCTGTGGCAGAATTTTAAATACATTTTCAGCCCAAATCAGGATTTGTCATAAAGTTTCGATTCGCAGAGCATCCTCGCGACGTTTCCGAAATCGGTGTCGCGAAACCGGTTTTTTGCAACACCGGTTTTCTAATAAAATCTAAAAGCGGTATTCGGGTAAATCGAAAACCGGTTTTTAACCGGTTTTACAAAATCGGAAAAACCGATTTTGGATGCCATAATTAGAGCCAGGGGGACTGGATAGAAAGACTTAATAACGAGCTAGGTATATTCAGTCCCTTTTTCCCAAATTACAATTCCCACCGCTGTATTATTATAGTTTTTTGTAATTTTTCAGGCGAGACATACTTGCCAAGTTTTATAACTTTGTCCTGTAGAGTAAACATGACATATAGTCGGCTGAGCCGACTATATGTCATGTTTACTCTATATGGTAGGGCTTCCCATGAGATGAGACGTCTCATGAGATTCGAGATGAGACGAGATATGAGACGAGATGAGACAGAATATTTCGTCTCGGTTGAACTGAGACGAGACGTGAGATGAGACGGCTTTCATCCCATCTCGTCTCATCTCGGTCTCGCCGAGATACCACGACACACGCTAAATTTACGAGTCGGTAAGGTTTAAGCGTTTAGATCTTTCAAAAATTTTTAACTTGTGGATAAATTTTACTATTTCTATTGCACTAAATAAAATTATTAGTGCAAATTTAGGGTAAATTTATTGGTGGGCAAAACCTACTTATGAATTTGATCGCTATTTCAACACGTTCCGAGTCTCTCCTGAGCAAATTGAAAGTATGACATCCAATTTGTTGTACTTATATGGATGAACGTCAATCTCGAGTGATCTTCCTGACAAGACCCCCATGTTACGATGGAATGCCGTTCGAAACTTGTCACTTTAAAAGTGACAAGTTTCGAAACAAAATATAGTATTGGATAATTTTAACTACATATTTTGATTTTCGCCGTAAACTTTTCACCACGTTTCGAAAGTAATAGATATAACTTTTACTTAACACGAAGTTTACACTTGGAATATGTATACGTAACCATTGTCGGAAATATGGAACATAATTTTCAATGGCGCATGTATTTGTCATGTCTTATGGTTATCGAGATGTCTCAGTGAGATTTGAGATGAGACGAGATGAGACCGAGATGAGATGAGACAACTACCGTCTCATCTTGTCTCGGTTTGGCTGCCTCGATAAGGATTCGAGATGAGATGAGATAGCCCGTCTCATCTCATCTCATCTCATGGGAAGCCCTAGTCGGCTGAGAAACGCAAGGCAAGAGGAAATTCCAGCAAATGTCACTGCACCACTTTATAAATAAAAAACATTGAGAGAATGATCCAATCCAAAACAATTGACCTTCTATGAAGCAGCACCAAAGATGATGGCAGTGGATAGGTTGGCTCTTAATTTTGTCAGTGAGTGTGGGTTTAGGAGCATAATTTGTAAAATAGATCCTTACCAAACATTTGACCTCCCATGTTCATCTTAGATTTTATAAATTAGCATTTCGTTAATATATATACGCAATAATGTGGGTACATTTCGGTCAGATAAATTTTTTTGGGGAAGTAAGGTTCGGGTTCGGTTCGGTGGGATTAAAAAATATTAAAGGTACGGTTCGGGTACGGTTCGGCAACCCAAACTAGCAAGTTTGGTAAAAAGAGGCATATTTAAAGTCAAGTTTCTACATTCAAGTACATCAGGGAGACCGATGTTCTTTAACCCTTTAAGGCGTATGATTAGCTACCAGAAATTGCATTAATTCGGGTACGTTATAAGTATGCTGTGGTCATGGTGCGGGAGGAGGAATTCAGCAGTTTTGGTAAAACTCGAAAAAACCGAAAAATCCAAAATTTAACATTGCGTTATATTGGGAAATATCCTCTTTTTTTGGCAAGAAAACGTTAAAATTTAACATTAGTTTGGCATAGGAGAAATCCTCCAAAATGACAAGATTTTTCGTCGCCGGCAGAAAATCGTGAAAATAAATGACCTCCCCCAAACGACAATGGTCCTCCTCCCGCACCATGACCACAATTTTGCAGGACGACTATTGTCTTCCTCCCGAATTAAACCATTTCCAAGAAAACGACAATTGTCCTCCATATGAATTAAAGGGTTAACCCTTTAAGCTATCACGAGGCTAAGCCAATTCAAGATAAGAGCCCGGCTGTCACAGACATCGTTGCTAATCTTGTGTGCAGAAAAATATATTATAAAATATCTAAATACATATTTTATAATATATTTATAACAATGCCCAGGTACATATTTTAGTTTATAAGGATTAAAAGCTAAATGACTAATGTCATTTGAGTGTCTTTAATTCTCAATCAGTTACTCGTCAGTACAGCAGAGATGGGATGCCCATGTACATTTTTAATTAATAATCAAGGTCAAGGGAAACCTTAGTTTTACTACACTGTAAAAAACATTTGATCGCGAAATGTCCGTATGTATGTGACTCTAACGTCGCGATGTTTAGTTTATAACCGCATGATATAAATTTTGAAACTGGTTGTGGATAAATCGCTAGCACTTGGTAAATATACACACCTAACACCAAGGCGCTTGATTCACATATAGACACCACTCCGTGACAAATTAACACCGGACCTTGTATTAGAACAACCCATTGGATTTGATATGTATTATTAGGTTTTGGACGGGAATTCCTGGTTGATACTGGGCTTCACTTAATGGTTGAGTGTAACATTATTAAATGCAAAAGTTCATGTAATTGTGAAATAATGTACAAATTGGTGCAATCGATTTCTGAAGATTGTTTTACTTATTTCATTAAATTTGACGTATGTTAATCCCAGTAAAATCCCAATGATACAAATATAGTAGAACCGAAAGTGTCATTTGAAAGGCAGAAACCCCATCACAATTAAACCCTGGGTCGGAACAGGCTTCCAATTATGAGGATCCATCACAACATCAAGTTTCAAAGTGCAGCGATTTTTTACGTGCATAAAACTATGTCACAATTAGTATGTCACACGGTTGGCATGATGAATAACGGCATGATTGACATGTTGTTTTATCATGTACGACCAACACCCCAAAATATTGCGGAAGAACCAACCTTTCATCTCGACTCGTTCGTCCGTTAAACGGAGTCAAACTTTGTTCCAAGTGAGAAACACGCGATACACTTGAACTTTAATAGAACATGGCTCGATATAAATTATCTCATGATATTAGTACATAGACAATTAATTAATTTGTATTGCGTTGCAACCAAGCGAATGAAAGGGGATTGCTCACCCTGTGTTTGCTCATAATTTGCCCGTTCATTGGATTGATAGTACTTCAACTGCAATTAGTTAAATTCCGATCAAAAATAACTAAAGAAATCTTGAGTTAAAAAATGTTTCGAGCAATTCTTATCTCGTCGTTGGTTGCCCTTGCGGTCGCGCAAGTTCCATCCATCCACTTGTACAGTTTGTACGACAGCGTGGGTCCCTTCAACATGTACTCGGAAAGGGATATCCCAGACTTGACGAAGTACGAGTTGTTTTACGAGGGCAGTGAGCAGAATCCAGACTATATTTATTGCCTACATGGAAAGTGAGTATAATTTCGAGAATGAAATTTGAATATATTTTAGCAAATAATTATGATATATGAATTAAGAGGAGCTGAATTTTTAACGGAAGCAGCCAAAATGAACATTTGATTAGTCCAGATCAGTAAATTCACAATTTAGCCCTCAATATTTAAATTATTGTGGTTTTCATTCCGTTGAAATTCATTTTCGAAATTTTAGTATTGAGGGCCCGAGTTCGCATAGCAACAAACTTGTGACTCATATAGACGAATAAAATTATACTTGCCCTGTAAGTGGGAACGTTCGGAAATTAATTTTCGAGTCAAAATTTTGTGCAAACTTGCAATGAATACCTACATTATTAATTCGAACTTTTAGTAAGAATTGGGTCCGGTTTTTATCCACAGACCAGAGATTTTTGTAATAATATGAATTTTAAATATGATTATTTTTGCAACAAATTAAGTAAATTATTAATTAAATTCTCCTCTCGCTCCAATTAATGTTTTCCCCTTTTTACACCAGTTGGATTTTACACGGAGCGGAAAATTACACTACGGGGAGTGGATATTCATACATTTCTGAGTGGGAATGGGAGACTTCCGGCTGTGTCAAATCGTTTACAGGATCTCGTCCCAAATCCCTGAGAATGACAGGAGTACCCGGATCGATAAACGCACCGAGCATTAATTTCTACCCGGGGGCTGACTTCGAGGGAGAACATACCCTCGTGGCAGACGACATTCCGGAAGTGGACTTTACCTACAGATCTGTTATAGTCACCGGTCGCAGTTCTTACTGGCTGCTGTATCCAGCCGTCAATTACCTCGGTTATCCTGCCTGTGTGGATAATACGAATTATAATACCTCCTCGATAAGAGTGAGGTCTGTTAAGAGACACACGGTAAGGTGCCCGTGCCTCTTTTGTGACAAGGTGGAACAGAAACAGCCAAACATTGTGCGAATTGCTAAACCCGTTTGAAATGATGATTATGTAATATCAATTTATGTAAATGTATATGTACAATAAACAAATGCACCTTTGTTAAATATGTGTTTAAGAGTAAAAAATAAAATACAAAAGACAACTATTGTCGAATTTTAGCGTCATTAAATCATTAAATACTCACGCCTACCACTACACCACTACATACATAGATACTGTACCTATATCAACATTATGAGCAACTTCGCACCACCACGACACTTCGTTGAGAATACGGATTGCATTTTTGCTATTATTACAGCACACGTCTCCGGTTACGCTGTTGTATATATTACGTGGTAATGTTATAACATTTAAGATCTCGTAACTGTACGTAATTTTGTTATGAAGATTTGTGGAAGGAATGATATGTAACTTGTCAAATATTGATCGCATATTCATGCAATGTAACTTTATAGGCGTTTGCCTGAAAAAGTTGTTAATAAATTCAAATACATACATACATACATACAAATCATTAAATATGTGTGGAAGTTTTAGTCATTCGATTAGAATCATATGCATATTTCTATAGACTGATTTGTTAATCATCATCACGATTATTTTATAAACAATGCTACACTCTAAACAAAATTTTAATGAATCATTACTGCGCGGAGTGCATATATGACCCTATCGCGATAGTAATGATTCTGTATTAAAACAATACTATATGGTAAAAAAAGAAATACAAATTAGTGTTAAAATTATTACCAAAAAGTGTTATTTTATTACTAAATCTATACCAACATGGTGTAAATTTTTAATTCCGTCACGGTAGAGTCATATATCTACTTCGCTTGTTTTTTTATTACCAAGTTGCTAAGAGTGTACATAATAAGATAATATGTGTTGCATCATTGTTGGTTAAATGTGGACCGGATGTTAAATAATAATAACTCCCAAATATTTGATATGATTTAAGTTAAATACTTAAATTCTGACGCAGATAATTTAACAATATGTACTTCCAAATAAAACTTCAGCTCGATGGGGAGATTTGACAAATTTATATGGGATAGTCCCATACAGAGAGTGCAAATATACACGGTTAAAAAACCATGTATAAGCTATTTCCTTTTTACCCTTTTCGAACTGTGTTGCAAAATTTATTCCTTATCATAATTTCGACTTCTAACCCAGGCGAACATAGCCACTTGAAAAAGTGACAACTTTATGATTTTGGATTTTCTTGATGTAGAGGTTTGCAAATTGGAGTAGTTATGTTATTTCACGTATATGTGAAATCAGAGTAACAATGAAGGTGAATGATTAAGCATTCGCAATTTCGCTTGGGACATAATTTTAATTAGAAGTACACAATTCTCAAAATCTAAGAGGGAAAAACTCATGGAAGGATGTACAAAAAAATGGCTGGTGACTTAAGTTTCTGAAAATATTAATTTCCATATGCTTTATGGGCTTGAGTTCCACCTTAAAACCTAATATTATACTAATTTACATAGTTAACATCACCTGGCTTAAAGCAACAATCAATTTTTGCCGAATTATTTACAGGGTCACAGATTACTTACTCATATTTTTTTGCAGACAAGAATCGGAATACTGGGCATTCATACAGTAAAATGCTGTGTACATAATTGTGTGCCAGTTGATATATTAGTAATTGAGGCAGTCGCAAATCCACTTTAAGAAACAATAATTGCTTTGATATGTAAATTAAAGGTAGAAAATTCCAAAATCTGAGTAATAATTGCTAATACTCTTCACAACTCCTACCTATGTTGCAACTTGTACATTATTTACACCAATTTGACGATGCAGACCATTCGCTCTTCACACCACTAAAATTCCCCAAAAAAATTATTCAACTTGTAAAGATGAAAACATGATTCTAAAACAATGTTGTGCATTTTTAGAATGAACTTTCTCAATTTTATTTAGTTTTAAAAAAGTGTCATAAGTTTTTGAACGCTGGTAATATAATGTGTTCCCATTGTATTTAAGATGGGCGGAAGGGGCTGTTGCAGAATCGATGTCATCTCGGTGATTTGAAATATTTAAAATATTTCTGAAAATCATTCAGCAGTAATTTCTACTTGGATTCATACCTACAAAATGCGATTTTGTCTCAAAATTATCCCATATTCTGTATATTTTCTATAAAATATATTTAAAACGTAAAATTAAATTATAGCATTGCACTAATAAAAATTTTACGTACTTCAACATAGAAATATGAGTGAATAAAGTTAGTTTTCAGAGTCCTTGTTAGATGAGCCGGAGTGGCTTGCGAAGCTTCATTTCGGCTTTTTTCAAGGAATAATGGGCACCTTGCCAATCGTGCCAGATGACTCCTAGCCCAGGGGTTTCTACGCTGCTAGAATTATGGTAGATGGAGTTGAGGAATGCCTGATATGTAAGGAAGAAATTCGTGAGAAACTAGTTAATCTCTGATTTAATGGTTATTTCGAAACGTATGTAAATGCACTCACGTAAGAGCAATTCCCATGCCACCAACCACCCCGCCACTTTGCGGCACAATTCCCCAGGGCGTTGTCGTTGTCATTTTCATATGTACTAAACTCCTTGCCATCATTATAGCTTAATGAATCGCCTGGAAAATAAAGTAATTTTAAGAGATCAAATTTAGTGTTTAGTTCGTGTGTAGGATAGTTTGCGGAAAATTGTGGAAACAGAGTTCGTTTTGATTTTGTGTGATAATTTTTGATATCTTGTAACTCATGAGAGTCGTTGTCAGACACAACTTGAAAATAATTGAGTTTTCTACACATTGTACAAATCAGTTCTATGATTTTCTAATTAATGCTCCAAAATCTATAGGGATTTTCGTTCCACCATTGGTATGCTGGCATAAGGTTGGTCAATAGGGGTTGACAAGTGCAATGTCGAAGTATTTTTAGTGGACAGTAGTGTTGTCGACAACGGACTGGTCAACAACTTAACGCCGACGTTTATTCCGACCACTCCTAACCTAACGTAGATGTATAAAACGTGTCGTAGAAAAATCCATTAATATTTTGTCGACAGGTCAATTGTAAACCGCTATTCCGGATCTCGGTATCATAGCTTGGTTGGCGTATCCATGACACGTGACGTGACCTGCTACACAAATTTTAGGCAGCATTTGCAATCATTCACCTGCCGTTCCCCAGTATCCATCCACCGTTAAGTTGTACTTCTCCTGGGCATCAGCAACTCTGAAGACGTCATACATCGCGTACTTCTTGTTCCCCTCCCAGTCTTCGAGGTCCACGCGTAACTGTGTATATCCTTCCAACGTGAGGCCATGAATGGTTTCTAAACCTACATACATAGATTGCATTTAGGATTAAGCACAATTAGCTTGTGCTAAGAAAATTTGCACAAAATTGAAATTGGTACCGAGCCAGAAATCTCCGTCAAGACTGCCAAATCCAATTTCATAAACTTCCCAAATTCTTTCAAAATCCGTCCTTTCCTTCCCTCGCGGAGTTGGGGTACCCCTTCTTTGAATTATGACCCACTCATTGTCACAGACCAGCTGAGTCATTGTCAAATTAATTAATTGATTTTAATTCTGAAAGCAAGTTTATACTTAGGTGGTTACTTTTTTAGAGCGAAATCTAGTGTCTGCCAGGCCGGCATCATCCCCACATTTTGTGGAATGTTTCGCTGTTTCAAAGTCAACCTGGATGTAAATTGTAGCATGAGATTTAGAATTTTTTGTGTGAATTCCGTACGAACAGTGCGCGAAACTTTTGAAAGTTCGGAGAGAATTGTAAATAGCTAAAAGCGAAATTGATACCACTTCGAGTAAAACTAATTTTTTATGAATTTGCAGCTATTTCGGGAAGGAATCGTGGAAATTCTCGAATTGCTAATGCTACAATTTGTGTTGCAAATTTTCCATTGCAAAATTAAAATTTACAGCTTCATAAACCGTACGAACTTTATTTTTCAAGGACACAAACTCCGTCAAGATGGCGCTAATATTTTGAGACATCCTGGAACTCGTTGATCTGATATCTGCCAAGATGGCGGCCTGTTCCAATTGAAGCTCTACTACAAACTTGCATGTCTCGTTTAAGTTTGACTGTAAAATGAAGTAAGTTGCAAATTATTTACTCAAATTCCATATTGCAAATTTGTTTATGCGTGTTGGCAGTTTCATTACATCATTAGCGGCTTCTAAACGTTTCAATTTCTCGTGAAATCTGGCCTCCAAAGCGGCAAAATCAACCTTCGTGGGGATTTTTTCTAAATGGCTGACCACCTTGAGAAATAGTCAAAAGTTGAATTTTTAAGTCGAATTCAAGGGTGAACATCCTGTTTGAAATTTTACTCACGCGTTCGAAGTGATCATTCAGATTTTGGGGAAGGGTTTCGTCATCGTTCAAATCATCCGTGAGCGTACCTTGGACCTGGAAAGGTATTTAATACTCGGTTTAATTACGGATGGTTCTGGCGGAATTTATGGATTTATGAAAAATCTGTCCCTTAATTTGGGGGTTAATTATAAAGGGGTGAAAACCCCTTTATGGGAATGTCTTGTCTGTCTGTCTGTCTGTCCGTCCGTCCGTATCCACGATAACTTTAGAACGGATGCGAATATCGAGATGCGGTTTGCGCCAAAGTATTTCTAATTTTTAAAGTATGGATGAGTTCGAAGATGGGCATTGTAGGTATTAAGGTCACGGCGCCATGGCGACGACGCCGTGTCGAATAGGTGTCGAATTTTTTGTTTCGACTGTTTTAGACGTATTTTGGGACGGGGATTTCGAAAATCGACATGGTTTTGACGTACGATGACCGTGTGACCGTGTAGACGACGCCACTTGAATTATGCCATGTGGGGTGTCTATCGAAAGGTATAGTCGTGTACGTTCAAAGTACGCGGGAGTTATGTCGAAACGGGGCGAAATGAGACGTGGGGTAATGTGAGATAATTGGGGCAAATGACGGGAAAGTATTGGCAGACGATGTGGGTGTGCCACAAGGACATTTATGTGTGTTTTCACCCCTTTGCTACATTTCGTTTGCAACGGTTTATTAGCTTATTGATCAGCAACAAGTGTGTAACGACTATTGTGTAACGACATTAAATATACACTGCAAAACACCGCGCGGTGTGCATGCATGATACGTTTAAAACTTATAACCCCATGGTGTCCGTATTATCACAAGGCGATGTAAAATCTAATACCACGTCGGCGAAGTCCCGTATATACACCACGCGGTGATAATTACATAACACGGCATTTTTTGCGGTGCATGGAAAATTGTTTGGCAATTAAACTGGATATGTTTGTAAGGATTATGGCCAGTATGTCAATTTTTAGGTGAAAATCTATTTATGTATAAAATATTGAGACTTTGAGTGGGACTCACCAATCGGCCAAATTTCAACCCTTCCAAAAATATTAAAATCAAAAGAAAATTGAAGGCAAACATGATGATCAAAACTTCAGAAAGGTGGATGTTGACTGGTCTTGCCGGCGAAATAAAATGCACGGCGTACATATTTACTACACAACTCTGGAGTTGATTTGACTTGATGTGAAAATAATATTTATATCCTGCTGCAGTAGTGATACGAAATGTTACATGTTCATGCAAATTTGTGCATGTACATACAAGGTATAAAGATGACACTTGAGATATGTATTCGTATATTAATGCAAAATTAAGCCACACATTAATTTTGCAAGGCTAAAGTTACAAAAAAATGATTCGAGGCATTGATCTCCATTTACGTGTATGTGACATCGCCTGCCCCGGAGGCTTTCTTGGAGATTGTGAATTGAATGGAGTCTTGATTTTATTATGAGGGCTGACGGATTTATAAAGAATTTGATTGATTTGTTATGATGGTTGAGTCGAAGACGTGCAATATTACTGCTTCCCAAACTTATTGTGTATATTGTGGTTATGTGAATAATACGTAAATCTGTACTTATGTATGTATTTGCGTGTAAATGTCAGGGACCTTTTTGTATAGCTGATTTCCAGGAAATTGTGTTCAGAAAGATTTTCTAGTGGATATTTTGTCAATTATTTATTAACAGTATGGAAAACTCCTTGTTGGTAATTGTTTTGTTATAATTTATTACGGGTTGATAATGAAGAGATCCATGAAGAGATCCCTTCTTTACCGCACGTATAAACTATGGAATGACCTACCGAAAGTTGGATTTCCACAAAATGACATATGTGAAAAAATTAATTACTATAGTAATTAATTTTTTTTTAATAATTATTTACTACTAAATGACCCATAGTTATTATTAATCCATAGAACGTAGCTAATTAGTTTAACAATTATGTTTTGCAAATTTATATTCGAAATCTTGTCTTCCGGAGTCCTGAGCTGAAAGCCAGCACTTGTGCTGACGCTCATACGACTCCTTTAATAAAAACGATCAATCAATCAATCAAGGTCGCTGGTCAACTTTCTTAAAAAAATGTTTCTACGGTCGGGAGTTAAACTGATGTTTTGAAATCTACAATTGTTAGCCATATTTGAATTTAAGCCATTTTTCTATGATATGGGAAGGAAATAATTCGCGTCCTTGGGCCGGGATAAGGTGAAAGTTACCGTAATATCGGGCACAGTTGTTATTCTGCTGGTGGACGTGATTCAAATCAACTGATGGTGTCAATTCGGAGAGAAAAGCTTTCATCGTCACATTTCTAATCGGCTGGGTGACACGACATTCGCAGGGTGTGCTACCCAGGGTTTTTGGGGTATTGGGGTATTGCGGGTTTTTGTGGGTTTTGGGGTAGCAAATATGAGCAATACCCACGGGTAGTCGGGGGTAGTCGGGGTTTTCAAATTTAATAAAGTGCAAAATATATGACAATAGGACATTTTTACAATCCTAAAAGTAAACTAGCTATTAAAATTGAATTAATAGCTGGATTGTTGCCAAATTACTTCAAAATCAGATTTTTTCCACAATTTAGAAATCCTGAATACATGGGACACTGGCTCAATTTGCCCCCAAAACCCTGACTACCCCGACTACCCCGGGTTTTCCTTACCCTGGACATTCGCTTACATTCCCAATGTTGTATGCTCCAAAGAGGTTTGTGAACTTGAATACGATTAGACACTTTGAGCTGGGATATTTTAAAATATTGGGTAAGTTTTCAGACGAAACAAATCCCAAGAGATTAAGTGGAAAAGTCACAAAAATATCTCAAGTTATGAAATACAAAAAATATTAGCAAAACAGCCGTGTAGATATGTGGCTACACCGTTTGGTGATAAATTCTCACCGTCTAGTTTGAAATTGCAACCGCATGGTAAAAAATTGTCACCGTCTGGTGACAGTTTTATCACCACGCGGTGATAATTATGCCGGTGTAGCAAACATATGCACCCCGCGCGGTGTAAAATTTACACCAGATTTTTTGCACTGTTTGTGTCCAATTCACTCTGTACTTACCATTTGGTGGTGTGCAGGACATTCCTTGTCCAATTAAGTAAACCCTATCTATTTCTCTTCTACCAATAAAAAGGATGGAACACTTAAAATGTTTCATCAATATCTATAACATGGCAGAATATAAGTCGTCCATTAAGCTAATTAAAATTAAATCGAAAAAGTCACCGATAAAAATGTCGATTTTGATGAAAAATTTTGGTGACAAGTAAGGTTGCAAAGTTTATGATGACGAATTTTTAGTTTGAAAAGATAGACCTGAACTTGGAGCCTTGAAGTGAGAAGTGGCCTTGAAATGGGAATTTCTGCCCTGTTTAATATCTGATTGTGACGAATTTAATGTTTTTGATATTTAAGTGGAGCTGAAAAATATTTCAAATTCATTTATTTGTTGATCACGTACATGAACATTGTAGAAATTAAATAAATGTTTACAAGTCATGCGGAGTTATTCGGGATATATTTTATTTTGTACCTAACATTTGCATATGGGCAGGACATTCTTTGTTCAATTAATAGTTAGTCAAACCCATCTATTTCTCGTCAACCAATAGAATTGATGAACACTTTTAAGATATTTAAAACCGTTTCATCGATTTATAGAATATGGGAGAATATAACAATTTTCTGAAGCAGTCCATTTAGCTAATTAAAAGTATATCTGACAACCCTTCTCTGAAAATATTAATAAAGTTGGTTGTTACAGCCGGGGCTTAAGTTCTAAAGATATATAAGCATGCCAAGTAAATAATTTATAATTTAAAAGTCAAAGGCCGTCCGGAAAGGGCGTTAAAAAGAATTTAAATGCAGAATTTATGAAATATATACATTTGCAACTATATAATAAAGTATTGGAAAAAAGCAGTTTGGTTGAGGGAAGTTCACCTACAATCTGGATGCCTCCACATTTTCGTATTATGGATTTAGTTAAAGAGTTTGTATAGATTTTGATAAGAAATTGCCACGTATGCTAATAAAGAAAATGGGCATTTGATATTTTATTGTTCAGATAATTTTATACTTGCAGATAGAACTTTCAGGTGTCCTGGCCAATACAAAAATAGGTTGAATTAAATACGAGAATATGGTTCTCAGGGAGATGAGTTGAGGCATATCCCTATCATTTAATCTCTATTCTCTAACAAGGGACACTATTGACATGGGTTGAGCGTCCAGGGTACTCACTATGGTTTTTAAAATCTACTAGGACCCTAGATGAAGGATCCATTCACATTTCCTTGTAAAACTCATATTTGGTGCGGTGCCACATTAGCCAAATTTGAATGTTTTTGATTTTAAAACCACCATAACTTTTGAAACCCTGGACGGATTTTCAAAATATTTGGCCAAAATCATGAAAAGGAGTCGAAGTTTCGAATTCTATGAAATAAAAAAATTAATTGTTTCATTTTTTTCGAAAATTTTGAAGCATGGGATTCGTCGACAAAATCTTCTAAATGTCTCGAGAAATAAAAATTTGTAATGTGTTAATTTTTTTCTTAAAATTTTGACCGTTTTGAGCATTTTAAGCAAAAAATTTTGAAAATCCCATGAAATTGCAAAAGTTATTGAGGTTTGAAATTGGTCGGAAACGCAAATTTTTAAGTTTGGCGCCACGCCACGGCGCCAAATATGAGTTTTACACGGAAATACGAATGGATCCTTCATCTAGGGTCTAGTAGATTTTAAAAAAACATAGTGGGTATCATGGAGGCCCCACCCTTGTCAATAGTGTCCCTTGTAAGCCAGTTGTTCAAAAAAATAAAGTAATGAATTCGGATAGTTACGCATTGACTATTAAGGATTCAAATATTTGGAACCTCTAACCAAAATTTGTAAAAATAACAGTCTGAAAAATTAATCGCGGACAACCTAAAATTTTCTCAATCTAATCAGTCATACCTAATAACAATTGAAATGTCAGACCTTGTAAATATTTGTTCCATTATGGTATTTTGTATCCTGAAGTGTCTTACGTGCACTGGTTCCGAACAAGAATTCCTTCCCGTGTTTGACACTTTGATGTACAAATTGGAACCTTGCGACATCCAGGTGTTGCACGACAATGTTGATCAAGTTAGTACTGACTGGTTTAACATCAACCTGCCGATTAAAGTCGTGTCTGAATTTAAGAAAATGAAGTCGAAGCAAATAAACATTTTCAAATCAGTCGTAGATTATAAATGTAAACTTGCCATCATACTTTCAAGGATGGCTCTACTTTCTGGTAAATATAATATGGCTGAAATTTCGAATACGTACATTGGAACGGTTGTGCAAGGATACACGTTTTTCACCGACTCACAGAATCGCGAGGAGGTGCAAGGAAACGACGTGGTAATGATGTTTGTAACCACAAAGTCTAATCGGAACAAAGTTGTTTGGAGCAATACAAATGGGTACGACTATTTGAAAATTGCCACCGTTGTACTTCTTGGTCAAGGAGGGTTTGAAATATGCGGATGGGATAACACAGTGAAAAGCCTAAAAGAAGAAGAATTATATTGTCGAGAGGGAACACTCTGTGGTAACAATTTTGTTGAGTTGTACATGGAAATTCGTGTACCCTTTCCAGTCTGGTGTGCTAGTAAGGGAGCGATCGGTGGCGTAGCTGAAGTAATACTTAGAAAGGAGATGTCCAGCCGATTTGACATTCCAGATGGAAGTTCCGTGGAAGATTATATCCTTCGACTGGCCTTCGACATGGCAAATGAGACAGCAATTTTCGAAATGTTATGCTCCACGCATCATTCAATTGTTTCGATTGGTCCTTAAAATCAGGAACTACTTAAGACCACTTTGGTTGCCAGGGGAACCTTGGTATCCACAGAAACTACAGGGTATGAATTTTTGACGTGCTATCGAACCGAATACGTCACATTGGAATTTTATATTACACCTTTTACGACTTGGTTGTGGGTAGCTTTGGTTTCCTCGCTGACATTAATTGTAGGAATTACGAGCACTTAAAAATATTTCGGCGGTTTGAGAAACATCTCGTTTCCCCCCCTGGCTGTTCATTTTGGCCACCATATTTGAAGAGGCTGGGCACATTCCAGTGAGGATTGAACGAAATAATTTTTTCCGTTTAGTTCTCGGCTCGTGGTGTCTGGTTTCTGTTTTTCTTACGAATTGCTACAATGGAATTATGATTACAGAATTAAATTCGCCCCTACCTACATACCGGCCATCCCTGTTTGATCACCTTATGTGTGAAAAAATGTCGGATAATGATATTTCAAAAATATTTAAAGATTATGTATACTTCAAAACGACAAGGACCAATCTTTCGGTCCTAACTGACTCAAAGGAAAGGATTTTCAAGCACGGGCGAATACTTTGGTACCAAAGTATTTTAGAACTCTGATTGAGATAGGAATACATCGAAGCGTGCAAATAGGGGAAGCCTATCTGAAAAATTTACGTCGGAAACCTCTCAAAAAAGAGATTGAGGAATTGGCCCCCCCAATAAAATTACAAGGGCCGATGTTAACACTATTCTTCCTCTGTGGGGCGCTTGTTTTAGCAGGTGGTTTATATTTCATCGTAGAGACACGTTACATGATATATATTACGTGGATGGAGCTACGACGAACGATAAGGCGTTATTTAACGCCAAAAACAATTTCCACATTTCTCAATTTCATTTGCTACCTCAAGAATCATTTGAAAACTAAATTAAATTAACTTAATTAAATTAATTAATTAACTAATTTAAACAACAAAAAATTAATTTTAACAATTCAAAGATTGTGACAGGCTTCTACGCATGAGGTTGTGGAAATTAACCTGCAGAAGTTAACGCTGCAGGATATGGTGATAGGAAGTTTTACACTTTTTAGAAATTCTAAATATGTCATCAAATTGCACAGTAGATAAAAATCCGTACAACCTACGGTACTAATTTATTTATTCAAACCTTACCTCGGTCTCCAAACGATGCGATGGGATTAATCATGCTACAAATATCCGATGGTTTGAAAGCGATCAAAAAACTGACGGCCGTGAAACATGGCAGCAGTGTCAGTATACACGTCGCAATGAACATTTTTGCCATTTGTATCCCCTCATCCCCAGTTCTGGGATAGTAAATCATGTAAAATAGTGAACTCATTGCGGCCAAGGTTACCAGCGGCAGGGACCAATGGCATATTTTTAGGGCTACATTTTTTCGCCGTGTCAGGCCCACCATGTTCAAGTGTTTCTTTGTTACATCGAAGTTGAATGGGAGGATGGAAGTGGTGCTATAGACCGAGACAAATCTCTCTAAACAGTCCCATAACCCAGAGGAGATTAAGTCCCTACTAAATTCGGACATAATTTTGACATACAATGTTTGGATTTGTGAATAATATTCACAAGAATAATTCTCATGTAGAAACAAGAAAAGTAGGAGCGGTTGAACAGTCTGCGACAGTTGAGTGTTTACCAAGGAATGGAAAGTTGATTCCAAATTGTTCTGGAAATCGATGAAGACGACGGATATGACGATTTCTGTAAAACGGCTTTATTAAATTAAGATCGAGCCGGCATTTCCTTATGCATGCTTTCATATGTACATATGGCATTACCGAAAAAAATTGTCCCTATTTTTATTGATATATGTTTTTATTTTATACAGACAGGTCACTTATTGACATATTAACGAGAGAAAATTGATTTCTTGAGCGGAATATTCTTTCTAAATTTTGCGATAAAACCTAAAATAATTACATCCTGTTTATGATGTTTATGAATGTGTCGTAATCCATAACGTATAACTGGATCAGATAAGGGACCACCATATCACTACTGATTACGGTCGAAATTAATGTTTTTTTCTGAACATGTATACAAAATAAACACATCAGATTAATATAAATTGTAGACGTGTGTGCTTGGGGCATGAATTTTTGAGTTATCTACCATCTAATGATAGATAAGTGATAGTTGATAAAACGTCTCCTAAAGCGTTACCCATAAATGAAGCACCATAGTACATCCGTCCGTTGACGATTTGTCTCCAAATTATTTAGAGTATAATTGCCTAGCAATTTTCATCACTCATGCGGCACAATTTTCGAAATATTTACAAGAAAAGTGAGTACAAATTACTCAATAATTGGGTTACGCGGGCTTTTAGTGGAAAACGAAGAAAGGGTTTACTTTATTTCCCAATATTTAGAATCATATGCGCTTGCGTAGACACCGACGAGACATTTTGAAATAAAAGTACTTTAAGCTAAATTAGAGTGGAAGCATGAGAAATTCTAGCAAAGTTTTGTTAAATGTTTGTAAGTTACAAAAAATGGATCTTTTTGTAACAGGTTTTTCAGAATTAAACGGCAAAACACAATTACGATTTTTAAAAGCTATTTAAACATGTATTTGTCTATTTATCGGGTCGGTTGCATTATTTAATTTAAAATCGAAGTTATATTTTAGTGGACAATTTAAATCTGGATATTCTCAAAATTTCCAAAGGAAAGCACAGAACGCAACCTACTACATACAGGGCCCAGGCTATGCGTAAGTAGCTCTTATCTTCAAAACCGCTGGAGATAATAAAAATCTGATAAGTGCTTTGGATTCCTCATGCGATTTTGCATAAAAGGCACAAATCAGTTTTTAATTGCTTTCAAAGCAGATCAACAGGGAAAATCTAGAAAGGACGCCCGCGGCGACAATTTTACAGTAAAAATACGGGGAAAAAATAGTTAATTTGCCAAGTGCTAAAAAGAGGCAAAGATGAACTTTAACTTAGAGCACTGGACTATAAAAACGTTCATGGAGGCTGGAGTGACTAAAAACAGCTGAATAAGAAATTTTTAAAAACCTACCAGGGCCCCAGCCATGTCGAAGGCACTGAAGCCTAGAATCCGAACAAATCCATGAAATTCTAACGGAAACCAGCCCTACATATACAATTGTTGAAACAGAATATCAAACGAGTGCTCAAAATATACATTGGGGTTGGGGCTTTGAAACGTGTCACTTGCCGCATGCTGACCTTCCCCCTAGAAAAAGCCAGATTAAATAAATGCAGGCCTCTCTTGCAGCAGTGCGCGCAAGAAAAAGTCACGCATATTCTTGTTACAAATGAGGAGATTTTCACGATGGTGGAATATTTTAACATATGCAATGACCACATCTGCGCATAATTGGTCAAAGATACCCCCGATATAGCAAAAAGGTCAAAAGGTCGCACCATACAGTTTTGGCGATGGTTTTGGCAGGTGAAAGCTGATTGGGGGTAATTTCTAAAGATTTTATCAAACATTGGGGGAAGGTGAAGAAATAAAACTTCTTAAAATATGTTTTCAACTCCGTGCTATATCCCCTAAATGAGATCCAATTCAATGGAGTGGACTTTTCATCAGGGCTCAGCACTAGCTCATACTGCAAACAACGATGGAAGCGTGTCTAAAAACCAAAATTCCAGACTTTATCTCCGCTTGGAAATGGCCATCATCCTTACTGGATTTGAATCCCCGGATTATGAAATATGGTCTACGTTAGGGGGAAAGGTATGGTTTAAGCCTCACAGAAGTGTGGAAGCTTTAAAAAAATTGTTGACCACGGAATGCTACAATTTATCCACGGATTCAGTGCGCACTTCCATCGAGGACTGAAGGCCGCGTCTTAAGTGCTGCCTTATTGAAGGAGGAGGAAATTTCGAAAACTAAAAATTGTTTTCTCCAAAAAAATTAACTGGCTTTCAGCTAAAATTAACTAGAGCTTTGTAGCACAAAAACTGTTGACGCTACATCATTTCATTTCACTTACAGCTAGCCTGGGCCACCTAGTAAACAAATTCCACAAATGTAGCAGCCTGTCACAATCTTTGAATTATAATCTAATTGTGATGCCCTGTTGAATTTTGGATATGTCCAATTTGCGTAGTGATGAAACAATTTGGGAGGTTTAACCAATCGAAACCAAGATTTCCAGTGGAAGAATATTCCAGACGTTATTGATCTTGAGACGCTTCTCGGCATAGTTTCCCCGAATAGGAAATATTTGCCAGCCACGAATTATTCTGCAAAATGAATCTTCTCCAGCTAGATATTTCACGCGGTTTTCATTATCGTTAAGAAAAGGGAGAATTGAAGCAATATTTTCTTTAGTGTCGAGAAAAGCTACCTTCCTACAAGTGGACAGTGTCTCCAGTAGTCGATCCGTTTCATTATAATCAATTGGTATTAATGGAGATTGTTGCTGTTAAATATAGATTAGGTTACATTCCGAGATCATACATAGATTGAATTATCGCGTAGAAAAACGGTGTGTTGGAATATGTGGGGAAACTGTTGTCCGTTGGGAGGGAAATAATTGAAAAACAGCGGCTACATTTTCAGCTCTATCTTCCAAATACAACTTCATGCTAGAGGCTGCATCCATAATCACCTTCAATTCTGCTAAATTAATTTTAACTTTTGTTAACATTTGCAGCAGCGATTTATGGCAGAGTATGTCTTCAAACACCTGGGGATGAGACGCCTTTTATGGAGAATTTAATTCAGTAATCATTAACCCTGTGTACAATTGGTCAGCAGAAGTGCTGGAATGTGATTTTATAAAACGATGTCTTATGAATCGTAGCCGGAATTTTGACAGCATCATCAAACAGGAACGAAAGGTAGTGCAACCAAGGAGAAAATGATGTTGAATTTCGATTTAAAAAACTCTTGAAATTTCTTTGCGATCAGTGTAAGCAGAACAAGTAGAAGGAGGGAAATTAACAAAAATACCCATAATGCTCGCCGAAATGTGACAAATTAAAATTCGAAAGAAAGGTGTTTCTCTGCGAAGCAAGTTACAAATTGAAAACCATCAGATGAAAAAATCCTTAAATCTGGGAATTTTTGTACGTCTTGTAATTTAGAGCTTACGTGTGAATCCGTTATTATAGGCATGGGCTCTATGTTGTTGGTTTATCACGGCAAAATTAACGCTAGGTTTCAAGGTTTCATTTGCCGCGGATATAATTGCGTTTGCTATATAGCTATTCATTCGAAATTCCGTCTTTCTGTCAAATGTCAAATTTTGAAGTTTTTGCCCTTTTAAGATGGCAACATTGTTAGACACCACGGAATCATCTTTAGCGTCTACGATTCAAGCTTTAAGGACTGGTTCTAGTTGTTTGTATACCTCCATAACATTTCCACCTGCAGCAGTTTTGCAGACTGTGTCGGCTGTGGCAAACAGTTTTGTAACAACTAGTTCACAAACCTGAACTACGCCTTCTGTAAATCATACACAAATGCGAAATGCTGTATCCCGTTATATTTTAAATGGGGTAACCCATCTGAACTGTCCGGTTTAAATTTTATTTTAACTCGAGAATAATAAAATAAATATATGTATTTCGTGGAATACACGAAGTTACACTTCCCTCGAAGTAATTAAGTAGACTCAGGGTTTTACTTTACCCACCTTTTGAGCCTAATCCCCAGCCCAGTGGGTAAAATGGAAAAAATGGGTGGGTAGTGGGGAAAATGGGTCTGATGGGTTATAGTGAGGTGGTGGCCTATCACCACAATTGTGGATAGTTTAATTTGTCCTGTTCTGTGCTTATTGTTTATTAAACAAACCACTCGATATTTTATTTTTCCGTTAATAAATTAGGTTAAAAGTTTGTCAATTTAGTAAAAGTAGAATTGCACACCCTCGTATCCTATTATTCATTTGCAATGCAGTCATAAACTCAATCCATCACGTAACTGGTGGAAAACTACATGCAAATCATCGGTGCCCCCGGAAGTTTTGGAGGTTGTCGATACAATTTTAGTACTTCCGGCAGGTACAGCTGGAATTGAACGTAATTTTTCTACACTTGAATCGATTATGACAAAGCAGAGGAATAAGCTTAGTATCGATAAAGTATCAAAACTTTGCTCCATAATAAATCATTTCAAAATTAAGAGTCAACAGATTGTTAATTGTTATTTAATATTAGTACCAGCGTGACTGAAGTTTACCCGAGTCTAATTTGCTATTTTGTTGATCAGATAATGTGTGATATTCATTCGCTTCTGCGTCTTCAACGGCGGTGAGAAGTTTCCCCGTCTTCCGAATCTGAGAATTAAAATAGTGATGATAGATTTTCTTTAGCGGCAACGGCAGGTAGTTATTTTGACTTGTTATATGTTCCGTTCCATTTTTGATAAGTATTTTGTATCTCGAATTAATTTGATGTATAAGATATCTTCTTTGCTTCGGTGGACTCTGGGACCACCTCCGTGGATACTGGTACTACTTTTTTGTGTGGATTGTACTACCCCTTGGCAGATTTATCTTCAATCTTTGTAAACTTGTTTTGCATAATTTCTCGGGAATAGAGACTTTCTTATTTTGCCGTACAAGATAAGCGTCTGCAACGGCTTCAGGTTGTCAAAATCACAAGCATTCGTCAACTAACCCTCCGTCTGCTTTGTTGATTCACTACACGCGTGGATTTTTTGTTGTCTTCTAAATAATAAATCACATGACAAAATAGAGTGAAGATTTTTTTTATCTAAGCAATGACCAAATGGTTTACCGTTGTCCCGAATAATATCAGCTAACACGTTTAACAAGGAAATATTTTACAGTATAGATGACATAAGACATACCGAGTCAACAATTATGTTTTTAAGATTTTAGTGTTGACTTTCGTATTATTTGGATAGCTATATTAGCTGTAGTTGTGTATGAATTGATTAATCTTCCAAGGTACGAGCGAAAAAATGAATCATTTCGCCCCAGAAATTGTTTTTCCCGTGTTTTCCATTTTCCCCACTCACCGGGCTTTTTGGTGGGTGGGTAAAACCCATTTTACCCACCCATTTTACCCACCCCATTTTCCCCACGGTAAAACCCTGAGTAGACTGTCATGTACTGGGTCTTCGTAGTACCGGAAAAGGGCACCGCCGTCCATCCATCTCCTTACGGGTTGCGCATGTTTATCGCTCTTAACAGTTTTGTGCAAACTGGGCAGCAGAGTACTAATTGTGCAACGAGAGAATTTACCCTTAATTATATCTATGAACGGTTCTGACGTAGCCAAATTCGGTTAAAATCAAAAGGAAAGATTCTTTAATAGGCTACCAACTAGCTTAGTAAAATTCGGAATGGTGATTCTATTAGAAACTATTTTTGAATTTGCTAGTGCAACCTCAGCGTTGCACAATATTATAGAACATGCACCTCCTTGTGACATTCACATGGTGCACGATCGTCATACATTTGAAACAGTCCCAGCTTCTCATTTTTCCCCTACCACGATTGTATTTATGTCAGATTAACTTAAGGGCGAATTCTTCACTTTTAACGCATGGCATAACAGTTCTGGTATCGAGATAGCCATTGATATATCACGATCGAGATTTGCTTTTCGTAAAATTAGCATTTTGTTGTGTCCCTGCTTGGCCACAGAGTATAACAACTTCGGTTACTTGATCTTGGCCGTGAAAAAGTCGCAACATTACTTCGATTAGGATGTGCGACGCATGACGCCCGAAATCCCGTCCATGGGTGCTCGGAAATTTGTGATGTCGACCAAACATGATTTCATATTTCACATTGCCTCAGTAAAGCGGGAGCCAGGAATAAGTCAGCCAGGAATAAAATGCTTTGATGGACTCGATCTAAGGCTCCAGTTTAACGATACTGAACATTTTACACCCATTTTTGAAATTGATGGAAATGAATTTAGACGTTTGCAACCCGGTTGCACTATAGGTTGACAATATTTAAAGATACAGCGTGCAAGAAGAGGGTTCATGGAAGTATACGAAACGGATTTGATGAATTATCCGCTGCTCCAAAAATATGGATAGCGAATTTTTACAAAGTAAAGCTACCCTTCACAATAAATCCTTTTGATCGAAATATTCCATTTGATATGAATTGGTATCCTGTAAAGTTAATAACTTCGAAGATAATTCTAGTTTTGTTTTCGGTGATTTCCATCATGTCCCGTTAGATGCAAAATATCTGCCAGGAATATCAAGAAATAGGAGACTACTTAACCTGGAAGGAAGTTCCAGTGTTAAAATTTTGGATAATCAGTTAACGAATCCTATTCCAAAATTACAAGTAATACAGCTCTTGCTTTCGGATCCCTTATATTCCGTTCTCGATTAAAGGCATATTGATAAAGAGAAAGATCTGGCCAAACATCTATCTTTTCATGAAGCACTTGAAGTTCTTACAAAAATGGATATATCCTCTTGCAGCAAAAGCGTGTACATCGGAGACATTCAGCGTATTGAATCGAAAATGCAACATTTGACTAAGAAATTTCCAACAAAGAAATTTCGAAAAGGGAAGGACAGACTGGAGTTGAAATAGGCAATACCTTGATAGGATACAGCAAGCATGTTCCATACTCTGGTCCATTCAAAATGACATATTCTCACTACTAGTTGTTACGCCCCTCGTGTGTCTGTCAGATTAGATTGTCGGACTCTGACATTGTCTAAAGTACCAATGGATCAACCCGCTTTACTGGCAGTCCCTCCTTAAGTGATTTGATAGATGCTGAATCGTGATGTTAATTCATGTTGTTCCCATTTAAGC
This sequence comes from Folsomia candida, assembly GCF_002217175.1. Lineage (NCBI taxonomy): Eukaryota > Metazoa > Arthropoda > Collembola > Entomobryomorpha > Isotomidae > Folsomia > Folsomia candida. The sequence goes on along the minus strand of NW_019091197.1, from coordinate 8,663,862 downwards.
GGAAAGTTCCATTTGTAAAAATGGAACCCAACTATAGTTGACATAACCTGGTAAAAAACATTGAAATTTTTTGTGATGTACTATAAGCTTTATATCATGCCATACGTGAGTAAATCACCAAACCAATAAAATTCAACATTAATAATTTTTTATTTTTTACTTATTTTTTATTTGGAAATAGCGGTAATCATAGATGCGCGTTTGGGACGGACACTGACACTTTGTCCACCGACACTCGGCCACTGACACCGGCACTGACACTTTGTCCACCGACACCCAAAAAAATGCTTGGCACTGACACTGTGGAGGGCACCGAGTGTCCGTCACTGAGTGTCTGCGCATCTATGGCGGTAATGAGCGGATTAATACAGGAAGATATGAGAATGCAACTCATTGAATTTAGAAATGCCAATTAAACTAAGTACAGAAAAAAATACGCGTTTGCAGGCTGGCCGTAATCGAACCGGCAACTTTTCGCTCTATAGGCTACCGATTTACCACTTCTCCCACAACGCCATGTGAATGGCATTGCATCTTTTTCCTGTACTTGGCTGATGCATATTTAAAAAAAACATTAATTATATAACAATTCAACATAATTCAACATTAGTAATACTAGTAAGACACAACATGGAACGAATGTTCATCAAATAAATCGATTTCAAGGCCATCACATAGCCATGCGACTTGTTAACTAATAATTGAATATAATGGGTAGGAGTTACATTAAATGGGGCGAACCTACATATGTACGGTTATTGCTTGGGCCATAATTTAAGATAAGATAATCGACGTGTAATTAGTTATTTAGTCGATGGCATTTTGCCTGAATACCACTATTACATACGTATCCAACTCTCATCCGTGACAAAAGTGTTGGGAGGATGTAAGCATTTAAAATGCTGAACGTCCCCTGAATTTAAATATTGCAAATCTGTTTGCCACCAAATACATTACCGACGGCTGAACTTCCGCTTTCCGGTAGGGTCCTCCTTATCCATGTTTGGCAACGTTTGCTCTGTAAGTGCATTGTTATTTATTTCCACTATCCACTATCTTGGTTAGGTATTTAGTATTTAAATAATCATTTCATTTAAGTTTATGGGCGTTTCACACGAAAAAGTTCAGCCAATAAGTCTAATACATACATGCATGCATTGAAATTTATTAAACGCAAGGTGAAAATACTTACGTGCAATGCAAGATAAACTTTAAGGCTAAAAATTTATAAAAGTAAGTTTACATCCGGTTATAATCGGCATATTATTGGATAATAGATGGACAAGAACTCGATAGGCATTATTTCTCGTAAATACGCTTTTTGTTTTACAAATTCTAAAATACTGTCTCCGTCTTACATTATTTCATTCGCAGCCGCACTACTGGAAAGTGCATACTTCATGTAACGCAAATTGTTTAAATAATAGTTAAACTACTCACATATCACAAAATTCTGCTATAGTATTCTGCAATTGTCTGTGGAAAATTAAGTAGTAATTTTGTGTGGGTATTTCAGTATAATAAAAACATATAAAGATATTTAAACATGAAGCTGCACCTCATAAATATTTTCGAGACGGCCGCATTATGCAGTGTTCTCAAGCTAATATTAATTACGCTTACAAGTGTAAAAAGCTCACGTCAAAAGCCCTACATTAGTGATCTTATTGCTGATGAATCCAATTGGGATGTCCAGATTTTACACTGCGGCTTGGATTCTGCTGCATTTCAGCCCTCGCAGGACTACAATCTACCAACAACAATTTACCAGATATTACTTGACGATACAACGTGGATTGAACAACTCGATAAGCGCAAAACTTTTCTACCTGTTTCAAAGGGTCGCACATCCTTACCAACATTTATACTTATATATTTCGATGAATACCTTAATTTCACTCCATACAGTCACCACAATGTGTATGTGTTGTGGCTGGGGGTCCAAAACAACAGGTTCTTACAGTTCCTAGGGTCCAAAAAGGATTTTCTCTTTAACGAATATAGCTTTGTTGTCCTTGTCACCAGAATTGCAAAATCCGAACTGACGAGACATCAAAATGGATTTGATTACTCAAGACTGCATGATTTTGTAATTGCATACTATCAGGGAGACAGAACGTTCGAAATATGTGTTATGCCTCATGGTCAACCAATTCAATTTCCTAGGATGGAGTGCCACTATAAGCAAACCCAATGTCTTGAACGACTTGTTACGGATTTTGCAACACCCCCACTACTTTGGCGTATCAGTTACATACAGGGTGGCGATCTGATTCAAAGCGATTTGAAAGACAATCAACTGATTGCTCCAATGTCAAAGGTGTTGAACCCATTTCTAAGCACGCAATCCATTCATCAGCATTTAATTCACACCTCCTTTCACCGGGCTAATGCAAGCATAATCTACTTACTTCACGATGTGCAAGAAATCGAGTATAAACCGCATCTAAATTTGGTAGCGATTGCCCAAGATTATTCCCGGTTATAGTAGCAATAGAAAGCTTAAGTTATAAATTTATAACTTGTTATACGGAAAAGTACATTTCCTTTGAGTTATACCTAAAGCCATTCGAACCAAGCTTATGGGCCATGCTCATAATTTCAATTATAAGTTTAACAATAGTTATGGAAGTATATTTATGCATTGGAAAAAGGCCAGGAGAGCCGAGCAACTTCTCCCCGTGGATATTTATGCTTGGAAACTTATTTGAAGAAGCTGGATTTATTCCAAAGAAACTTGAAGAAAAAAATGTTTTCCGCTTGATACTTGGCAGCTGGATACTAATCTCAGTAATTCTAACGAGTTGCTATAATGGGTTAATTACCACCGAGTTAAACGCACCATTACCTCACTGGCATCCACAAAGTTTCTCAGAATTAATTTGCAGACCAATACCGGAAATTGATTCATACATGCAAGATCCAACAAGCAACATCACAAAATGGCTAATTTCCAACAATCTTGATACCTATGCAGATTATTGGATAGAAACTTGGCTAGGATTCGCTAAACACCCCAACTATTCCGGCGCAAAATCACAAAAATCTGACGAATGTTTCAATTTGCTCTCTCCCGTGATAAGCTCAGTTATCCCAGGCGGAACCGAGGTCTATGAAATGCATTATGTATTATCGACACGGTATAAGGATATGGTTTTGGAATATGCATCTGTCGCAAAACAGTGGAAAATTATTTTTGGGGAAATGAAGAGATTAACCGCAAGAATACTACAACTCACACCTCTGCTTAATCCACGACATTCCTTACAACCAAACGATATTGGCAGCGAAAACATTATCAAACACAATCTTCCATACGCTATTGAAAAGGAGGTTTCGAACTGCGGGAAAACCGTATTCATTGCCAATACTAATATCCTTGATGCGGAAGTTGATTACTTAAGAAAGCGTTATTATAGGACTCAATTTTATAAGGGCGAGGATTCTATTTTGGACATAACTCTCGGCTGGATATTTGATCGTCCTGGAAATTCTAAGATTCCACGGTACCTTAAAGCCTTGCTGGAGAATGGGATACATTCAAGACTGGTTAAGGAGCAACATGGTAGAGAACATCGACAAAGAAGGAAAACCTGGAGTCCAATTCCGCCACGAGTAAGCCCAATGGCCATTGAGGGTGCTACAGTAACGTTTTTTCTCGTATGTGCGGTTGTATTTGGACTATCAATTGTATTCTTTGTATTTGAATGTCGACTGCACATTCTAGTTGCCGTTCAAATAGCAACTCAAGCCTGCTGGCTTTACACATTGCTGAAACGAGCAGTCAACAGCAATGATGCAGTAGGGCTTTATTGAATTCAGTGACTGATGTGAATGAATTGATTTGTGAAAAGTTTAGTAAGGGAGCATATCTAATAGAATATTAGGTGGCAATTACAGTACCTCAAGGTATGATACAGAAATTTATTTAAAAGTTAAATAGCATATTTCTAATAGTATATTTTAATAGTGTATGCTAAGTTAAATAATATATTTCGAGCAAATAAGTAAGGTTTATTTCATGCTGTATCGGAAATACCCAATTCAAAATATCCTGGTCTATAAACCTGGTCTATCTGACTTGAAATGTGAAAATGTAACCATAAAGTTTGAATCAAAGTGTAGATAACTGTTCAAATATACACTTGTATGGGTGTGGTTATTCCTCACTATCCCTGGTTCGGTATTAATTTTCCCTTTCTATTCGACTGTTAACATGTGAGTGACAATGAAGGGAGCAACAAGGACTGGTTGGCTTAAGTCAGAAATATTTATTTCACCTTTAAAGAATATTTTACTCCCGAAATTAATATATTTCCTAACTGATAGAAAATTAGAGATGTTGCTCTGCTTTAGATATTAGACTGAATCTTTGTAGAACGAGGCATGAGCCACGTTTTTCAAAATGTGGAAAAAATAATCTCAACCGTATCACTTGCGGTGATCACGCACAAGTAGTACGGGTTACATTGCCCCCGAAAGGGGACATAACGTAATACAGAGTAACGAGTAGGAAATGTCCGTTTTTATAGTATGTACATAACAAAATCATAAATATAGAGAAATACAGAACATACGTACCATTCGTAATAAAAATTACTTATATATAAAGAGATTTGACGACCACACGACATGTGATGACGCTTCACAGACTAAAGACCGGTTCACGGCCCTTGTTAGTAAAATGGTCTTTGCGCATAACAGGATAATTTTAGACTGATGTGGATCCTTATTTAGTTCCTTGTATTTAAAGATTGACAAAATTGTAAAACAATGTTACATACATAATACATATGTAGTAAGTAATGTGTTGAGTAGTTGACTTAAAAACTACGTAGATTCGTGCCTGCATAAAGTGTCCCGTTTAATGAGGCATGTAAACAGAAAGGACCCATTTAATCCTCTCTGCAAGGAAAAAGGTTAAAAATGCTCAGGCCTCTTAAAGGAAACTTGAAAATTGGAAAATATGAACAACTCGGCTAACATGAATATTTTTAACAGCCCTCACGTACGCCCAGTACACGATGAAACACACATCAAAGTAGTGGTACGTAACCAAATTATTCGGCCGCATACGCGGCAAAGGAAATCCTGGTAATTATACACCCTAAAGGTGACCTGACAGCCCCGACAAATTGTCTGATTATATACGATTTTAAATATGCATTGTTACCTCACTCATATTCAACGTCTCAAAAATATTTCATGGATGATTAGACTAACCTAACCGAACCAACTAGTTATGGTTTCTAAAGCTCATCTTGCAGATGCAAAATAAAGTAACTTTTTGACTAGTTCATTTGCTTCTTGTTTCTTGTTTTATTTTACTTTGATTAAATAATATTACTAAACTGTACAAATACTAATAGTACTAAGTATTGTTACTTCTAAAAATTTTTTTAATCCATCCTATCCAACCTCAACCAATTAGTTCCGCGTTTGAGGTTAACGAATTTATTTCGAATGGCACTGGCACTGGCACTTTCTTGTAGGAAATTGGGTTGATCTCGTTTGAATGACTCGGGAGCAGCAAATGGTGTCGATCCGACATCCGGTATATTAGTTGGCGAATTCTCTGCTTCATATAACCCATTAATGGTCCCGTCAGCAATATTTTCAGGTTTCTGTTGTTCAGCACTTCGTTTAATTTGAGTTTGCATAGCCTTTTGTGTTTGCTTAGACACAAAAGAGTTTTCGGCATGTTTACTTCAACAAGAATTTGAAGAAACTCTGAAAATCCTGGAATAGGCCCATAATGAGATATTCCTCGAACACAATGATTTAATAAGTCCGTTAAGTTTGTGTTTTCATGAAGAATCCCATGCAAAATAAGTTCACATTTGTCGTTCCATGAAATCATCTATTTGTTAGCTTAGCTTATTTGCATCCACAACAATTCCAGCCTGACATTGAAACCAAACGTGAAGCTGATCCAAATAATAAAATTGTTTGTTCCGAAAAATGTAAAGTCGGTAATAATGAAGGTAAAAGGGGACAAAGCTTATCGTGGCCAAGAATCGGCTTGGAATAATTCTCTGAAAATTCCAAAAAATGTCCGTCACATTTTGCAGGTGAGTAATAGCAATATTTATTATGTTTTTGTACAAAAAATATATGCAAGAATAAATCTTAAATATAAAAATTCACTAAATACCAAATTAAAAAAAATATTGCCAACAAAATCAACAAAAACTAAGTATAATAAAATATTGAAGGCATCAAATGCTAATTATGTATTGTACGATTTTTAGTTGCAGGCCGAATTAAAATTATGTATAGGAAGATAGCCCAGCCCAGAATGCATAGCTAACCGACACCCGCCGCGCCGCTGGCGCCAGCCGCCCAACTTCCGTCAACCCCTATTGCCTAAGGGAATGTTGTGTAAGAGTTTTTGGGGGTGTGCCGGCCACACCCCCAATGGGGTAACGTGAGACAAATATACGACCACACCCACTGATCGGGGTAAAGTGAGATTTTCGTCTAAATCATCCCCAAAGTGTAAGGCAACACGTTTAAATGATGTCTGGGCACACCCACACGCAACCACACCCACTCTCTTGGGGTAAAATGAGATTTTTGCCCCAATCATCGCCAAAGTGTAATGCTTTAAATTTATTCATCTGTGGCGCTTCCCTCATGTCTCCCTGTTGGGGTAATATGAGATTTTTAGCCAAACCATAGTGAAAGTGTAATGCATCATGTTTACACGTCTGTAGGGTTGCACACATGTCTCCGTGTTGGGGTAAAATGAGATTTTCGCCGTGTGAGCCCACCCAGGCTGTGGGACCCTTCCACTCTGTGGCAACTTGAGAACATCGTTTGTATCTTTACGTCTTGGAAGTTATTACGAAGTGAAGATGACTGGTTGTCCCCATACTTCAGAAACTCGATGGAAATGCAAGACTGTATTTTTCTTAAAGTCGTGATGACGGTGTAAACCGTAAGTTTCGAGCTTCCTTTGGTCCTGCCCACAAAGCATCATCCGATGGATTGCAGGCTTTACAAGTCAAAATCTCAATGAGGTGAAATCCAGAATTAATTTGGACATCCATAAAAGATGCACCCGCGGCGAATAACACGCCGTTTCATAACCAAGTCCAAAATGCAAAGACACAAGGAGTGCTTTAACTGGATTTATCTGATCAGTATTCAATACATGGAAATCTGACAATTTAAAACTTATCCATTAGAATCCTGAGAATTCACAAATTTTCAAATTTACAACAACACTTGAATCAAGAGGCGCCGGCACGATTGCCGCCGGTTTATGACCAGCATAGATCGGTGGGTCGGGTGGATGAATATCAGCAGTTTCTAACGCGTGGAACTTTGGAAAATTCAAAATTGATTCCTCGAACCTGAATTGTAGGAATCCATTAAGTTTTGAAATTTTCTACAAAATTTGTTTCAACAGGCGCTGGCCGGATTCCCGCCGATTTAAGACCAGCATAGATGTGTGTGTCGGGTGGATTAATATCAGGAGTTTCTAGCGCGTGGAACTTTGGAAATTCAAAATTGATTCATCGAACCCGAATCGTAAGAATTCATTCAGTTTGAAATTTTCCACAAAATTTGAATTAAGAGGCGCTGGCGGGATTCCCGCCGATTTATGACCAGCATAGATGGGTGTGTCGGGTGGATTAATATCAAGAGTTTCTAGCGCGTGGAACTTTGGAAATTCAAAATCGATTCCTCGAACCTGAATTGTAAGAATCCATTAAGCTTTGAAATTTTCCACAAAATTTGATTCAAGAGGCGCTGGCGGGATTCCCGCCGGCTTGTGACCAGCATAGATGGGTGTGGTATGCAAATTAATATCAGGAGTTTCTAATGCGTGGAACTCTGGAAATTCAAAATTGATTTCTCGAACCTGAATTGTAAGAATCCATTAAGCTTTGAAATTTTCCACAAAATTTGATTCAAGAGGCGCTGGCGGGATTCCCGCCGACTTGTGACCAGCATAGATGGATGTGGTATGCAAATTAATATCAGGAGTTTCTAATGCGTGGAACTCTGGAAATTCAGAATTGATTTCTCGAACCTGAATTGTAAGAATCCATTAAGCTTTGAAATTTTCCACAAAATTTGATTCAAGAGGCGCTGGCGGGATTCCCGCCGACTTGTGACCAGCATAGATGGATGTGGTATGCAAATTAATATCAGGAGTTTCTAATGCGTGGAACTCTGGAAATTCAGAATTGATTTCTCGAACCCGAATCGTAAGAATTCATTCAGTTTGAAATTTTCTACAAAATTTGAATTAAGAGGCGCCGGCGGAATTCCCGCCGATTTGTGACTAGCATTGATGGGTGTTTCGGGTGGATTAATATCAGGTGTTTCTAGCGCGTGGAACTCTGGAAATTCAAAATTAATTCCTCGAACCTGAATCCTGAGAATTCATTAAGTTTTGAAATTTTCCACAAAATTTGAATTAAGAGGCGCTGGCGGGATTCCCGCCGATTTATGACCAGCATAGATGGGTGTGTCGGGTGGATTAATATCAAGAGTTTCTAGCGCGTGGAACTTTGGAAATTCAAAATCGATTCCTCGAACCTGAATTGTAAGAATCCATTAAGCTTTGAAATTTTCCACAAAATTTGATTCAAGAGGCGCTGGCGGGATTCCCGCCGGCTTGTGACCAGCATAGATGGGTGTGGTATGCAAATTAATATCAGGAGTTTCTAATGCGTGGAACTTTGGAAATTCAAAATTGATTTCTCGAACCTGAATTGTAAGAATCCATTAAGCTTTGAAATTTTCCACAAAATTTGATTCAAGAGGCGCTGGCGGGATTCCCGCCGGCTTGTGACCAGCATAGATGGGTGTGGTATGCAAATTAATATCAGGAGTTTCTAATGCGTGGAACTCTGGAAATTCAAAATTGATTTCTCGAACCTGAATTGTAAGAATCCATTAAGCTTTGAAATTTTCCACAAAATTTGATTCAAGAGGCGCTGGCGGGATTCCCGCCGACTTGTGACCAGCATAGATGGATGTGGTATGCAAATTAATATCAGGAGTTTCTAATGCGTGGAACTCTGGAAATTCAGAATTGATTTCTCGAACCTGAATTGTAAGAATCCATTAAGCTTTGAAATTTTCCACAAAATTTGATTCAAGAGGCGCTGGCGGGATTCCCGCCGACTTGTGACCAGCATAGATGGGTGTGTCGGGTGGATTAATATCAGGAGTTTCTAGCGCGTGGAACTTTGGAAATTCAAAATTGATTCCTCGAACCTGAATTGAAGAATCCATCAAGCTTTGAAATTTTCCACAAAATTTGATTCAAGAGGCGCTGGCGGGATTCCCACCGACTTGTGACCAGCATAGATGGGTGTGGTATGCAGATTAATATCAGGAGTTTCTAACGCGTGGAAATCTGGAAATTCAAAATTGATTCCTCGAACCTGAATTGTAAGAATCCATTAAGTTTTGGAATTTTCTACAAAATTTGATTCAAGAGGCGCTGGCGGGATTCCCGCCGATTTGTGACCAGCATAGATGGGTGTGTCGGGTGGATTAATATCAGGAGTTTCTAGCGCGTGGAACTTTGGAAATTCAAAATTCAAAGCAACAGGACAATTTAGAAATAAAGGCGAATATTTAGCAGCAGTATAAGTAGATTTCTTGACATTGCGAGAATGGCGGGGAGAGAAGAATAAATATACGCAATACTGACGCACGCACACTCTTATTGTTGCTTAGACTTTGATAGCTTGCTGTGAGAAAGTTGTTCTGCTAATAACGGACCGTTATCAACTAATTACCCCAGCTCTGGAGCTCCCAGAATTTCCAAGAGCAGTATATTTAATTGATATGTAATTGTGCTTTCCGGTATACCTACTCCATATTAATTGATTTTCGATTGTACATGAATACTTCAGGGGCTTTGTGCAATAACGGAAAAATGAATTATAGGTATTTGATTATATGAATTGAATTATAATTTGTGTCAGGCGAAGGTATAAATTTTGATTCACAATCAAGCCCTACGCTTTGCGCAAATTGTTATTGAATTCATCCCCAGAACAATAAGTATCCCAATCCCATGTTAAAAGTTAATCATTACAAAAATTGTCACAATGTAGATAAAATAATTGCCAAACCCCTCTTTAGATCAATGTCTTAACCTCTGTACACTCCGTTCTGTCCACTAGATATCAGTTGTAAACTAGTTCAATTTCAGGTGCCTCACTAACTACACAGGGTTATGCTAAATACTATTTAATTTGGTAGTTAAATTTGATATAGAACTCAAGCGCTGACCGATGGCTTACGAATTATGCCGATACTATGTACTACTAGGAATATATGTACTAAAATTCAGTGTCGATTTATTTTTGACTTAATTAAACATTAACCAGGTTAATTAATTACCAAATTTATTCAATAATAACATGTATTTTTTAGGTAATCGTGCTCCAGCTACACACCATTTAACACCCTTGCCTCACACTTCGCACAACCAAACCCTCGAAAGCTTCGTTATGTGTAATTCCCCAGTCTCTTCCTTGTACTTTCGGTTTACGACAAACCGATTTTCCGGTGTAGTTACGTCCAGAAAATAACTTCCAGGAATAGTTGCCCGTGAAGTGGTAGGATCTTACGGTTATTGGTGGAAACACCGAAGGTGTCGATCCGATCGCTTTATACTGCACTCCATAAAAGTTATAGTTGTCATAGAGATGAATTTCTTTCAGGATCTGGAATGGATCCCCGAATCGGGTAGCGGTCAATCGTTGTCCACTCAATGGCCGGAGCGGTTGACAAGTGTCGCCAATTCCAGCCAAGATAGTGTCAAAGTACCAGCCCCTGTGTTGGGATATCCTCCATCTAGGAAGATAATTAAAAACCGCGTTTCATGGATGTTACGTTGAATTTTTGTAATTATTTAATTATGAACTTTATGAATATAACCATGCAAAAATCACTACGACATTACTAATTTATTTCGCAAATATTTGCATGAGATTCTCATACTTAATTTGTACGGTAGTTTGTAGGTAGACGATAATTAAATTAAATTCTGTGCAAATTGTTGCCAACATTTTTAAAAAAATTATAACCAACATTAAAGTGATTTCCCCAACAAAATTTCTTGCCTTTGGTAACAAATCATTTAAGAAATGATTTGTTACCAGGATATTTTGGCTTTTAGTTATTCCCTAACAACGTAAATATTTAAATTCGCACTATGGTATTAAACAACTTACAATCCCATCGCTTTGAAAAAGACGGATTCCTGGTCTCTTGGTAGAATCAGTTCTTGTTCCTGGTCAATTGTTGAGTTGAGTTTTAGAGAATGGTTACCCGGCAAGCATTTCTCGTTAGTTTCGGCCCCAACGTATTCGAATAGATACTGTGGCATGTGGGTTGCCAGACACGTGGCAAAAACCATGGTCGTAGCGTAGAAAACGAGAAAATAAAATAATCGTGCTTCCATCATGAAATTTTTGTAACTAAGGAAATAGACAAGTGAGTGAGTCAGATTTGTCGTAAGATTGATGTCAAGTGGACCAAGTGGTGTCAAATTTATACCAAATGTTGATCTGCTTCATGGCACGGCGTCATATTTCGCGAAAAATGCAATTAAAATAATAACGGAAAACTACCTAAATATTTTTTTTACTTAAAGGGCGACATAATTTATACAAAAAATTATGTGAATATATTTTTGTACTCCGAAGTCAAATAAGGTAAAGATTATGGGAACCCGATCACTTTAAACTTTAGCTGGGATCTAGTCAAAAAACAGTTTTAGGAATCCAAATTTTTGGTATAATATTACAAATATATCTGACTACGAATCCTCCAAATTTCATAAATATTCAATGGCAAACAAATTTCCTACACGTTTTCAAAGCGAAGATTTCGCAAAATGGGTTTTGTGTAAGTACCATAATTCGTTTCTCAAACATAAGCAGAATGCATGACTACATTTCAAGGAAGAGGGGTATATTCCGGCAAAAATTAAGACATACATAAACAAGTATGTAGAATCCGAAAATGTCAACCTCAAAAAAGCACAATGAAAATAAAACACCATAATGACCCCATGAAAGTTAAAAACGATTAATTTGTTTCTTGAAAAGTTCCCATGAACGTCCGTGTCCGGTGTGGTGAAGATGTTGTAAACCAATACAAAGTAGTTGCATCATATGAAAGCTCATAAATTGAGGGTCAAAGCGTATTTAACAAAATGTTCAGAAAAATACTCGGAAGGTCAAGAAAAAATGGTGAACGCAACACGTCTCAAGCTTTGCAGCAAAATTTCTCCAAAAGGTTTGAGCATTCACGACGAGTCATACTTGTTTAAAACCCGGAACGAAAATCCGGTAAGGACATTTTCTTACCCCAAATATCCCAATATAGTGAAAATCAACGAGATACTAAAATGTTTTTCAAAATTTCCGAAGAAATCTCCGGTTTAGTAGGCGTTGGATTAATTTGGTCATATTTAGTACCCTTGCGTCTATGATGGTTTTATGAACGCAACAATTGATTTCAGTGAATATGTGATAGGTCATCGAATTCCCCACATTATGAGGTATAAAAAAATATGACATATAAGTTTTTGACACGACCATGCTAAAATCTACAATGCAACATCCATGTAGGAGGAAATCGAGAAAAATATCAATTTGATGCTGAAAAATGAAAACCTCCTCTACATCCTTCATCTTCGTCAGAAAAATAAAATTTGGACTCTATGTAAGAAGAAATACTTTTGGGCTCGTGGAACGGTCGATACTTTAAGAAAATTTGGGTCCTGATTGGAGAAAATTAACAACGAATTTGCAAAGTCTTCCCAAAAAGAACTAATGAAGGATGTGAAGAAATAGATTAAAAACGAAGTGGATAATGGATTAAAGTATTCTATGTTTACGCATATCGTGAACAGTAATATTTGTAATATCCTAGCAAAATTTGAGATTTTTAGAATCATTTTTTGACCCTTTAAAGGTCAAAAATCCAAGCGATCGGGTTCCCATAATCCTTAGTATAATTTATTAATGCTTCAAAGCCGTGGTAAATATTTACTTATGGTAGGAATCCATACAAGTATGTAAGTGGTAATATACATGACTTGTTTATTTGAATCTAACATAAACAGGGTAGGTACAGGCATAAATAAGAGTATTAATAATAAAGAATAAATATGTATTTATCTGCTAGACATGAAGTTACAATACGGAATCCACAAATATGTCTCAATGTTTTTCTACATTTCGACATCACACGAGGACAATGGACCGTATTGCGTTGAATTGAGAGCAACGGTACCAGCTGGTTGTGCAAATTATTCGACTGCTTATGCAGCTATCTAAAGCATCTATCCAAATTATCTAAATTTAATCGTGTCAACAAAATTACATGACGATCTCCCAGTATTTTTTCAATCCGTTCAGATTTGTTCACACCTTATGGTCACGTACAAAATTCGAGATCAGAAGTATAAAACCACCCGATCCCATCACATCCAATATTTACTGTAACCTCGCAATATAATGACGCCAAATGGCATCAAGGACAAATAAGATTTACATCAGAGTATAGTCGGATCCAGTGCTCGCAACGGGTCCCAGGTAAGACCCGGACCCGACTCGGACCCGAACTCGGGTCCTGGGACCCGGGTCTTCGATTTAATATTATATTCATTTTAATGACGCTTGGGCTTTCAATTTTCCAATTGCTGGCGTCTGGGTATTGTAAATCGTAGTTCATGAGTATATGAAAAGTTAACGAGGCTTTTACTGATGTAAATGATTTACATACCTATATACGCCCACCGGGCCCATTTATCTCGTACTACGGCAAACCTTAGGATATGTCACACGGTCACAAATCTAATTTTGTCGAAAATTTCAAAAGTTATTGGATTCTAAGCATTCCGGCCTGCTGAATCAATTTTAAATTCCTAGAGTTCCACGCGTTAGAAAGCCCCACAGTCAAACTACCTGTTCCCGCACGGGTACCAGTGCGGGTACCCGTTGCCCGTTACCCGTTATGAAAATTAGGTTAAACATTAACCAATTATCAAAATAAAATCGATTTAATAAACCATTTGATCCTTTGGGTGGATAAGCACTTTGAAATAATGCAGGGATAATACATAGCTGGTTGACACACATTTCTAGCTAGATTTTGTTAACTCTTTTTAATTAAAACCTTAGTGACTTATCCAAGCAACCAGTTTATGCTGATTTGTCGAAATTTGAAATTTAATGACATTTTTATGTAAAGAAACATTTAGTTGCAACTAAAATTTTTCCTTCGGGCTATATTTCGTTTTTTACACAGACAAAAACAAATTGAAGGATTTCAAGTCCTATTTATGCAAACGCCTGTGTATGTATCAGTAAAATTAAGTTTAAAGCAAGTCAGTCAATCTTGAAGAACAATAATTTCTCTCATAGACTTAGAATTGGATGGCATATTCTGAGTTTGTTGAAAGTCTGGAATTGTGCAGTTCAAGTGAATACAATAGTTTGTTCGACGGTTGTGGAAGTTCAAACTTGGAACTTACATGTATGTATATTAAAATATTCCGGATCAAAGTTGAAAAACTAGTGATTTTTATTGGGAAAGAAAATGGAGTTTCTTAATCCGCTTGATACAAAGCGCTAATTTTTGGCAACTTCGGCTTTAAATGTTTTGAAAATTACACACCATCGCACAAACTGCCTCAAGGAACGTTGGTGGTAATCCCTTGAACTACACAATTCCAAAGTGTAAACAAAATCGGAGTACAGTTCACACTTCAAGACTCCAAGACTATCGCAGACTTTGTGAGAAATTAAGCTCACTTTCAGCTTAGATTTAGTTATGCTTCAATGGCTCAGAATAAACTGACAAAATGGATGTATATCATTGTTAATAAAAATCAACAGCTCACATGCTTCGCAGGTCACAAATCGGAGGGAATCCCGCCAGCCCCTCTTAATTCAAATTTTGTAGAAAATTTCAAAACTTAATGGATTCTCAGGATTCGGGTTCGAGGAATCAATTTTGAATTTCCAGAGTTCCACGCGCTAGAAACTCCTGATATTAATCCACCCGACACATCCTTCTATGCTGGTCATAAAACTGCGGGAATCACGCCTTCGCCTCTTGAATCAAATTTTGTACAAAATTTCAAAGCTTAATGGGTTCTCCGGATTCAGGTTCGAGGAATCAATTTTGAATTCCCAGAGTTCCACGCGCTAGAAACTCCAGATATTAATCCAGCCGACACACACATCCATGCTGGTCATAAATCGGCGGGAATCACAACAGCGCCTCTTGAATCAAATTTTGTACAAAATTTCAAAACTTGATGGATTCTCAGGATACAGGTTCGGCGAATGAATTTTGAATTTCCAACGCTCCACGCATTAGAAACTCCTGCTATTAATCCACCCGACACACATATCTGTGCTGGTCATAAATCGGCGGTAATCATGCCAGCGCCTCTTGATTGAAAGTTTGTACAAAATTTGAAAACTTAATGGGTTCTCGGGATTCAGGTTCGAGGAATCAATTTTGAATGTCCAGAGTTCCACGCGCTAGAAACTCCGGATATTAATCCAGCCGACACACACATCTATGTTGGTCATAAATCGGCGGGAATCACGCCAGCGCCTCTTGATTGAAAGTTTGTACAAAATTTGAAAACATAATGGATTCTCGGGATTCAGGTTCGAGGAATCAATTTTGAATGTCCAGAGTTCCACGTGGTAGAAACTCTCGCAATTAATACACCGGCCACATTCATCTATTTTTGTCAATGACTAGGACTTGTCATAAATTGGGGGGAATCACGCCGGCGCCCCGTGATTCGAGCTTTGTCGAAAATTTGAAAATCTAGTGGATTCTCCAATCTATTGTGGGTTTCGGTTTATTGATAATTTACCTATGTTGTAAGGGATGCCATCCACAAAGAAGTGAATGGCAAACTCACATCTTTGCAAAATGCGAAATTCCATACCGGTGAAATTTCCCACGTGGGAACGCCCAAAACAAATTCGGACCTCACGGTTTACACCAGGGCCAGGGTTGTGTTTAGTTTTTGACGAATAGCGACACCCTCACATGTCCACTTCATAGTAACTTACCAGACGCAAAGATGTAAACGAGAAGCTCAAGTTTCCTCTAGGTTGAAGGGCTCTGCCTTGTGGGAGTGCCCAATCGACGTAAAACATTAAGCATTATAGTTTAGAAGAGATTTTAGCCGAAATCTCATATTACCCCAACAGGGAGACATGAGGGCAGCCCCACAGATGAATAAACCTAAAGCATTACACTTTGGTGATGATTTGGCCAAAAATCTCATTTTACCCCCAAAGAGTGGGTGTGGTTGCATGTGGGTGTGCCCAGACATCATTTAAACGTGTTGCCTTACACTTTGGGGATGCTTTGGACGAAAATCTCATTTTACCCCAGATAGTGGGTGTGGCGGCATATTTGTCTCACGTTACCCCATTGGGGGTGTGGTCGGCACACCCCCAATAACTCTTACATAACATTCCCTTAAGCAATAGGGGTTGACGGAAGTTGGGCGGCTGGCGACCAGCGGCGCGGCGGCGGTCGGTTAGCTCTGCATTCTGGGCTGGGCTATCTTCCTATACATTTTGGCTTCCTGAATTAAATAAAACAAAATTCAAATATCCACTAGTGAAGTTTGAAAAAGTGGAAATTATATAATTACGTGTAAAATCTGCAATGTGAAAAAGTTTATAAAATCTTGACTAGCCAGGTTTTCACAAGGATGTCTTCTTAATCTAACAAAAAATTAGCAATATTTCGTACCAACTTTTTAGTAATTGAGTCGCAAGGTCGTTTAAATTTTCTCGGTACGTATTCATCGTATTCATCGTATTCATTGCAAAATATTTGCAAAGAACAAATCAAAATGATAAGGATGTAATTATGGTCAAACTATCGATCTATCATTTACTAAACAACTAATGACAAAAATCTAAAAATATTTTTAACGGCGTTTAATATCGCAAGAAATTCAACGTTATGTAACATTGCCATAGATGAGACCAAAAATAGATACACATTTCTCTAAAAACGGTTATGTAAGTACGTAGTACATCTCCTTGAGTTCATAAGTTATGAATCATAACATTCTTCTTCAAAAAATGTGCCAGACACATTATTTTTACGGAATGAGGGCAGAGATTAGCCTCACAAAACTTATGTGTTCAAGTTTATTTACTTCTTTCTCATTTGATCCAATTAAATGCATGGAACTTAATGTAAATATAGTCTGTTTAATTAATTCGAATACTTACACCAGCAGCCAGCACAGGAGCCCCCGTAAAACAGGGATGTCTTCCTGGCTGGAAATTATTCCCAGTGGGAGAAAGACGAAAAGAGAAGAAGCAATAAAATATTGAACCAGACCACGCCAAAGTAATCCACTATCCACCATCATGTATGGCATAATGTAGCGTTTTATGCTGATGACAAAGGCTAACAAAGGACAGAAGGGAAAGTAAGGAATAAATCTGGGTGGAACTGGGTGAAAGTGGTTTGGATTTCAACTACTAACTCCACATCCATACATTTACCAGACGCCGTGGAGGAACGTGGAACAGACATGGACACTTTCTCTCCTTGGGGGAAAGTTCAATGCATTTTTATTCACGGTATTAACTTAACAGTTGTCGCGATATTAGTCCAGAGGTCGACGCCGACAAATTTTCGGCGGCAGTGGCGCCAATTTTCGGGGATTTTTCGGCGGCGCGGCGGCGCGGCGCGGCGTCCCAATGTTGAAGGAATAGGAATCAAATTTTTCGGCGGCGGCGGCGCCTAAAATACTATCGGCGGCGCGGCGGCGTGAGATCGGCGGCGTGAGATCGGCGGCGTCGACCTCTGTATTAGTCGTGTCCTTGACGTTAGTTGTGGAATTCATTGGAATGAAGTCTTAAAATATCTTTAGCTGAAGATTATGTATCCACATGCATGGTTACTGGGCTTGGGTACCTCTTATTTTTTCTTGGAGACCCACTGGGGGAAAGTCTGTACATACAGATACTTGTGGAATTAAGTAGTTTGCGCTCATTTATTGCGCTGCTTGTAATCCACCGTGGTACATATTAATTAATTTGTTTGTTTCGTATGAGTACGTAATTGGGGAGGATAACGCAGTTACATTTGAAAATATGTTAATGCGTTCTAGAACACTTCTAAAAATAGGGGATTGTTAAAAAAAGTGAAGGTTTCACATACATATCTATTTATATTTTTCAAATTAATTGTTGGCTTCGTGTTTCACATGCTTCATCTTAATTTAAATACGCAGCTTGTTTTTTTCATTTTATTTTCCCAAAATTGTAAGGATTTATAAAATCTCAAGTTGCAGCTGTCAGCCAAAAATCAGCTTTCATCAAACTTACTTCATCACCTTAAATCAAAGCATATGCGACTTCACACCCATCCAAGTTTTCCCTGTGGAAAGAAAGGAAAAAGAGGTGAGGACATGATTTGAAAATAGGATTAAAATTCCTTCCCTTGTCCCAAAACAGGGTGTCTCGATTTAATTGGACATTACATTTATTATGCTGCTTCTAACTCCTAATGGTGATGAGACCCGACTAAAGGTGAAGGTAAAACATGGCACAAAATTCACTCTCGTTCGGGGTGAACACATTCAGTCAGCCTTGGCGTAACATTCCTTCCTTCCTCTGCTGCTGTTCACCTCTTTACACGCTATGTGCGTGAACTATGATGTGATGGGTTAACGCGTTTTTCTCAAAACCTCGCCTGTACAATGGTCCACTTTCGCCATGTTTTCTGCCTTGTGAGTATACACTCGAACCCTGCCAGTAATAAAGATCAGTAGTAGAGTGCCAACTGAACTGTACAGATCATTCTCATTTACTCAATTGCATTTTACCTCACAGCCTGCCACCAAGTGGGTGGCAGGCAGTGGGTAACAGACGGTCTGATTCCAAGGGAGTAGTTTACTGCCAAAATTATTATTATTCTAACGGAGCAAATAAATGAGATTTTGCGTGATTTTGAAACTGATCAATCGTGCAAAAGTTTGATACAAAAAATACATGTGACATTTCGACGTCGGAAATATTTTGTGTGGATTAAAATTATGGTTGATTGTATTTTTTAGATGCTTTTTCCAAAATGTTCTAATGTGTCTGGTAATTTATTAAATAATTCTGGCAGTTGTGCTAATTATATGGCTTAATAAAATTTGAACGTGCACAAAAACCATGCAAATATTACTTAACTAAATAAATTGAGAAAAGTTAAAAACCGAGCCTGAGAAGTATTTTACTTAACAATTTTGTGGCCTGAGCTAAAATATCCCTCTTATTTTTTTTAACTTGAATCCTAAGAATGCATATTTCCTCACTCCACAAAAACACTGTCAACTGTTTCTTGGAGTGAGTGAAACATGATACGCACCTTGCTCGGAACCGACATCTCAGTAGTTGGTGGAAACTTGCAAGTTTTAACGCGCAAGTTGCACGTTGATATCAAATATCGTCAAAATACATACATCAAGAGGAAATAGGCCACGCAATTAATCTGTCAATTCCCTGGTTGTTTTTTTATTGTAAATATTTTACCAAGAGAAGTTCGGAAAGTTACAAATGCACGCAAACGAAGATATTCGTAATTATATTCGTATATAAAATACTCAAGGTTTTAAACAGAGTATGCAAAAAGGCGCCTTTTTGGGAAAAAAATTCATGCCTTTTTGCCCCTTTGCCTTTTTCAATGCCCAATTGCCTTTTTGCGTGCCTTTTTGCCCGTTTGGTGCCTTTTTGCCTTTTTCCGTATATTTGAAGTTGGGTATTGCCTGAAATATTATTATTTACAAGATGCAACGATAACAATGTAATGTATTTTTTTAGTAACTGGGTTTCCTTTTCGATTTTTCTAAAGCGTTACTAAACCTTAGTCTCACAAATACTCCACAAGATTATTTACTAATGGACTCTTGATAATTACGAGAATTTAGGAATATGGATACACCTCAAGATGTGTATAATTTGTTTAGTGGTGTCGCTGATTATGCGACTCTATGCGATGTTCTCAGAGTCGGAGGTGTCGAGGGCAATCCCGGCCGAATCATAACGGCGGTACTCGAGGCCTTCCAATCCTTTGATAAGCAGCTCGATAATCTCCTTCCTCGACTTGGGAGTCAAATAGTTTAGGTACGCAAATACTCCTACCAGCTAAGGTTGCCGCGGGTAACGGGCCGGGTAACCGTTACCCGCATACCCGCGCAAAATTGCGGGTACCCGTTTGTCTGCGGGTAGCTACTACTACCCGCACGGGTAACGGGTATTTCGATTTTACATAATTAAATAGCTCGCCCTGCGCAAGGAAGTGAGCAATTAATTTATATAACAGTTCTATATCTATTTTGACAACTTCTTTTGCATTATTGATGCAGAATTTCATCATGTTTTATACATAGGTAGTGAGCGTCATTTTTCGGGAATTCTACGACAGCCTCAGGGCAAAATAAACAAATAGATGGTATGAATTGCAGCACTCAGATTTGAAATATGAGGTCAAATTCAATACAACCAACGTGTTTATTGAGGCAGTTGGTGCGATAGTAAGGTTTATCAAAATTTTTCAGGTCAAATTTGGAAAAGGGGCGAGTTTTAACAAGTGGAGAAAAATCTACTTTCTCCCCAACAAAAATCGGTAATTTTTCAATTTTGTTCCCAAATATTTTGACAAATTGCAAACATCGTTCAAACTGTCCTGCATTCACTTGAGCGACACAATTCCCAAATTTTAACAAAATTGGAATGTTGCACTTCACACGATCCCATTATAAATTCAGAAAACTGGAAGAAATTTTTGCTTCTCAAGCATAAATTACTTGCTTTAAGATTTCAGTAATTTTACATGTGTATTTATTTGGGATTGGCGATCGTTCAACTTGTTTTTGTAGGAGTAAAAAAATATGATACGATTTAAAGCAAAATTTGAAGTTGCAAGCCAATATTTTTAAATAAAAATGTCATTCAAATGAAAATTTCAAAAATCAAGTCTCGCTGGTTTCTTGGCTAACCGTAAGTCAATAAGTTTTCATGAACAGTTATTTAAATACAGCTAACTATATCATCACCTATTTTTTTCTAATATTTTATTCTAATTTTACTCTCTCAAGGTTCTTATTAACCTAGAAAAGTAACTAATTAATTAAATCGATTTTATTTTGGTAGGTGGTTAATGTTTAACTTAATTCTCAAAACGGTTAACGGTTAACGGGTACCCGCACGGGTACCCGTGCGGGTACGGGTAGTTGGGCTGCGGGTAGCGGGCCGGGTAACGGGTAGCATTTTCGCTACCCGCGGCAACCCTACTACCAGCCAAAACAAAATTCCAGGTTATCGAATTAAATGTGAAGCGATAAAGTGCTTATGTAGCCATGTTTCGCGAAATGAAATGACGCAAGGTAAAAATGCATGGATACAAAGTTATCATGTTTGAGGATGTTCCCACGGAAGCATGAACTTAAGATGAGTATTTTCAGCGTCATTCACAACCATCATCACCTTTCGATATCACGTTAATTATCAAACACTTCAGTCATGTAAATAAATAATTAGATTAGTAATTGAATCAGTTTTGTGTGAATGGACCAACAGACAGAAAGAGGGACGCAACATGTAGTTCAGAGAAAGATAACTAGTTGCAAATACGATACACGGACAGGTTGATAAGCCTTATAATTCAGCTGACACTCATAATATAATCACAATGATTTATGCAAATTCCTTCACAAACTCGGACGTAATATTTTATATTTATGCTGATTATATTTTTGTTAGCCCAACTAAACATAATTTAATGGTTGTTAGGTCGACAAATCTTATGAACTGTGAAATATTATAACTTGCATATCGTACGATTGCATGATCACATTGCCCCGATTTTATCAAAAAGGCAAAAAGGCATTTCGGGCAATCGGGCATGCCCAAAATTCACGTGCCTAATAGGCAAAAAGGCATTTTAGGCACGGCATGCCTTTTTGCCCTTGCACACTCTGGTTTTAAATAAGGTTGAAAATTACAAAAAATAAGACCTTAAATAAAACCCAGTTAAAATTGTGATCTAATTTTAAGTCTAGTTTTAAATCTTAATTAAATCCGTAATAAATAATTAATTCGTCTTTGAATTGGATCTGAAGTTTCTCCATTTCTGTACTTCAATCTTTAGAAATACATGTCCGGCTTGGAAGTAAGACAACAAACCAACAACACAAAAAAAACACCCAAATCCACTTCTTACCTCACCTTAAGTATAAAAGGTGCCTATTAATACGATCTCATCCCGATAAAGAATGATATTTGGGCCACGTATGGCATGTGCCTGGGAACTCTGGGGAAACTCAGGACAAAATTTGATATGGGAGTACAACTCGGCCCACCCCTGGCGCAAAGGTCGCATGCCTTACGTCAGGGACCTTCGATATGGACCACGGTTGGCCCGTAGATGGAATCCCAAGTTTGGTTTCATTATGCGCATACACATACGGGCCATATAAAATATGTACCACGTTTCCCTAAAATGGAATTGCAAATGTGGCCCAAAAGTGGGACGTAGTAGTTTTGCCTCAAGTCTGGCACATTTCGGGATATCGTGCTTTGGCCCCCATGATCCAAACCATCGTTGGCCCTCTTTCTTTGGCTAGCTGCTGGCCCCATTCGACCGTAATTAACAGATCAGTTTTAGTTTGTTTCGCCTGCTCGTCGGAAAACAAGATGTCTTCCCTACACTTTTCGTCCAAATTTTCTGTGGTAGAATTTTTAGGGGAAAAATCGTTTGCTGCTGTCCCCTCAACTTGGTTATCTGAAGAGGAGGATAAGCAAATGTCCTGTTGGCCTAAGGGAGTCAAACTTTTGGAATAGATTCAGGACTGAGAAAGCAAGCCCAAATCAACGTGGAAAAAATTGGAGGTGAAGATTTTTCGATCATTTGGCAGTGGTAAGCAAATAATTTTTAGCATTGTTACATTGTCACATTGAGAGAAAAAACATTCCATTTAATTCTATTTATAGAGGACTACAAAATAGCTAATTTGAATGTGGACGAAGCAAGAGTTTTAAGTTCTGGGCAAACACAATCAAGCTCCTGTGACTCGGAAAATGTGAATTCAAGGAGAAATAAAATTCATTCGAAGAATCCAGCTGAAACAACCGAGTTGCCATTTAAGGCACCAATATCGGGTGAGAACTCTGCGGGTTACATGTACACACAATATTCTTAGTAAATTTGTGTATTTAATAGTTAGTTTATTTTCACAGCGTTCAATTTTTTATCTCCCGAACCGACTCCATGCTCGTCATCAAGTTCAGCCGTTCCAACAGATTTTATCCCCATTACAAATTCGACAAGAGAAGAGGTTGTTTCTGCCCCGGACTCCGATATAAATATCTCCGAAGTTACTCCATTTGTTATTCATACAGTACCATCGGAGTCTGACAATAGTAATGCACATTAACAATTTCCAGTTAATTTACAAGTTTTAATAACTTCTATTAGTTTTCAGAGAAAGAGTCTTGCATTACTTGGAGGGTTTGAAGACTGAAGTAAATCTCTTGTCCATCAAAGTTGGTACCCTTCTTGCTGCCAAAAACGTCGAAGAGGAAGCCCCGTTACTTCCCCCCTTTTAACTGATGAAGATGTGGAGCAGTTCGAGCAAGGATTAGGCGACCCAAAGTCAAAACAAATATTGGTAAAAATTATACTAGACTATCCACTAAAGTTGTCATAAACAAAGTTAAGTTTATAATTTCAAATTCAGCTGGTCGAGTTGGTTAAATTCGGAGGCGTCGACCTCACGGACACTACCGATAGGATTTTGAGTGAGGTGTTCGGTCACTCAATAGCCCTAAAAACGTCAAAAACTGGAAAGGGCGACGGGAATCAATTCAGTTTTATGAAATGGAAATGTTTCTCCATCATTATTGGTATGCATATAAATATTATGGAGATTGGATAGTTAATTATTCCTTTTTGTGAGTTTGTATGTATTGACTTTGCAGATGCGATACTGAAAAATCCAAAATGCAATGGGAAAACAAAACTCGATGTCGAGGTTTTGGGAAATCAATTGTTTTTAAAATTGAAGATATTTTACAGAAGTGTTACTTAATTCCAACTACATCTGTTAATGAGTTTGTATGTATGACATTGCTGTAATTTAGTATGTAATTAAAAATAATAATTTTGTATATTTTAAATTGACGAGGTAGAATAAAGATTAGTATATTGTATGGTACATATTCGGCAAACATGTGGCAAGTTTATTTGTTAAGTATGGCACCCTAACAGAAAATAGAAGTGGCCCATATCTGTGGGAGCCACAAAAATGAAGATGCGTCCCAGACTTGGGCCACTTGTGGACCTGAGTCATATGATCTCCGGCCCAGCAGTACGGCCCAGCTTTTCCCCAACTATGGGTCAAAGACGGGTATAAACTCCGGTGCACTATGTTCCCCTGAGGTCAGATCGTGGTAGGCCATACTTGCGAGCTACTGTACCCCAGACAAGGCCCACAGATAAATTCTTTATCGGGCATGAATCCTTTACTTCCCTTTTGACAGTTGAGTGACGCCAATTATCACACGTCTCGTCACATACACGACGAGAGGGCAACGACTCTCTCGTTTCCACACCGAAAAAAAGCACACCTTAGGGGACGTTCATAAACTTCATGACGCAAATTTGGACTTTTTTGGACACCCACCCTCCCCCTTGTCACGCGGGTGTCACAAAAATGACATAGCCCACCCCCCCCTCTGTAACGTAACGCTATAATCTATATTTCCACAGCTGTTGCTGGAAGGAAAATCTATTATTTTTGGTTTAGTTCAGATGAAGGACTTCGACGTGTGAATTAGCTTACCAAAATTTAACCTCGAGTTTCCAATTATGCAGAACCCCTGCAATCCATATCAGGAATTTTAACATTAAGCCCAAATTCCATGGCGCAATTGGAAATGCTGTAGAAGCCCGCATCTCACCCAAAGACAAAATTTTTTTGGTGAACAAGAGAATAAATAATTCTAATAATTTATTGTCATATTTTTCATGAATAACAATGGATCCTATATTCTTCTAATTTAAGAGGATATGTAAATGATTAGATTAATTCGTAAGTTCATTTAATAATTTAAAGCACATTACAAGTTACCAACACCAAGAACCATTAAATACAAACATGTCAAAAAACCTTAGACATTGTCATCTTCTGTCCATGGGTTAGACATGAATGTAGTCATTTCAAAAATTGGAATTGAATCGTGGACTTCTGTCATGTCACTAGATGGACCGGCAATGTCTCCAGTATGGATGTCTTCATCGTCAAACCAATCAACGTGCTCATCGTTTAATCGAGTTTTCCAGACAACCATCTTCTCTTTTTGGCGACGAGCAGCCACTCGAACCAGGCGAATGTTTTGTCCTACATCAGACACGGAAGGTACCACCTGAACTAAAGATGGCTGTTTAGTTTTGCATACTTTTGCGTGCAGTTTCAGACTCTTGACTGAACCATGGTAAATACCGCACTCGGCGCAGATACGTTGAGATATGATGTCCTTGAGGGACGGGCAGCAATGATCAAATGGAACTTCTTGGTTCGATCCTAGTCTTAACTTGTCATCATTAATGCGTAGTCGAAAAAAACAAGGACGGGAAGTTCTTCTTTTCGTCGTCATACTTCGCAATAGTTGGATAACCATCAATAATCTTCTCGGACCGGATTTCAGCCAAAACTTGACCCGCATGGGCAAAATTTTGCTTCTCCAAAATAGGGTCTTCGGTTTTGCCCTAATCATCCAGGTGGCTTCCGAAATGATCATGTGGAAGCACCAGCCCTGCCAGGTCCCTACTAAGAGGTGCCATTCGCCTCTCTACCCGATTAAACGCACTACGACCAGGAGCATTCGTGGCAATAAAAATAGCATCAAGTTTATATTCAAGAAAGTTAGAAATCGCGACCTTGATCACTTTCTCGTATCTGAAAATAAACGTAAATCATAAACGATGTCAATTTGGTTAACTAAAAAAACTGATTGAATTATAGCTTGCCTGGGGTTTTCGTCTGGCCCTCCATCTACAATAATCATTACCACTGGTTTGCATGCGCCTGCATTGTCCCGACAATATTCCGCAAGATCCTCGCATTTTATGATTTCCTAGAAGTCTTTAGCGTGGGAATATGCTGTGCTTCCGCAGTGCTTCCCACTTCGTATTTGGATGAATGTGGGTCCACTGTAAGTTACAGCTTTTGGGTCTCCAATTCTGTCCTCCTTTATGGTTATAATTGCGTAGACGGACGGAATTAATTTATGTCGCTCTGCCACGACCCAATCGTGATCTGGTAATCGAATTCGGTAGTCCAAATGCATCAAAAGTGGCGTATGTTTATTTACAGCCGTTTTTCCGATAGGAACTCTGGCCTGGAATATAAAGAGTGTTGTTAAATAGAGAGAAGAGAAAAAATATTGACCTTCGAAGTTCCAAGGTCAATATTTTTTCTCTTCTCTCTCTTCCCTTTTACTGGACGAAGTTGGAACTTCGTCCAGTAAAATTTCGAAAAAAATATTCTACGAATCTTAAAGAAGTATATCTACCAAGGTGATCGGTTTGGGCTATATTTTGGGGAATTTTTAAAGCTATGAAGACCATGAACGATTTTTCTGAAATTTTTATATGATATCAAACAGCTATCAAACTACCATTCCTGAAACTTTCAGGAATGGTACATGCCCACAAATGGAGAAATAAGTATTCTCCTGGGCCATGTTTTACATGTATTTAGATAGGCCAAAAACAACTACGCAAATTAAAGTATGAAGACCATGATAGATTTTGTAAATATTTGCATATGTTGATGGTCACACTATTGGTGATTTTTCATCAAAAAATTGGAGATGGTACATTTCTAGGTTTAGAGCAATACATTCAAATGCATAACAAAACTGCGAACAAAATGGAAACCACGCAAAATTACCGCAGATCTTTATAAAATGGTTATCATATTGTGGGTTGCTACCATTTTACATAACATTTTTAATGAACGAAGAACAAAGCCCGGTAAGGAAAAACCACTCAAAACAAAACATTAGTTTGCTGAAAGGGTCCCTTCGAGTTATGGTGGACGTTAAAATCCACACCGAATAATTATTTGACATCATAATCTACTAACTTGCCAAATTTCCAGTCAATCGGGCTTCGTTTGACAAAGTTGAACGTAATCAGACCCACGAACAGACAGACCGACAAAACGGTTCCCTAAGCTCTAGCCGAGGCTAAAAATTACTGAGCTCCATTTACTAATTAAAAACCAATGACAACTTCCGAATTTTGGTGAAATATTATAGCCCAAAATAACACCTTAATTTCTCATAAAAAACTGCAAAATTCATCGAAATTTAGCCCCAAACGATTACCATAACAGATACCCTTTTTGTCGAATATTTTAAACATTACACCCTTAAAAATACTGCTACCCTTCTGGAAATTAAATGCACTGTGTATTCTATATTAGGTAAACTATACCAAATCCAGAGTAAAGTTGAGTTGATAAAGAGTGAAGTTCACGCTATATTTAATGTAGCACACGTAATATCAAATTCATGGTGCATTTACTGTTCAAATGGGTGACATTACTTTTATGAGCGTACTTCCGGTATCAGCGACAAGGAAATACTTTCGATTAAATAATTTGGATCATCATTGATAACCTTGTCACTGCAACAAAAATTTTGCATTTGAAACTTTTGGACATAAAGATTTTGGACATATTTTGTAAATTTGAAATATTCTATCCAAGTTTCATATTTCTGCATGTTTTGCAAACTAAACAACCAAGTGTGCCGATACTTGTATTGTCTTCCTAAATAAATGTCTTATTTTGCCTTGAGCACTAACTTTATCATCCTGGCTGAGGAAAAAAACTTGATCAGGTCCAAGAGCAGCAGCTAAGTCTTCTAAGTACATGATCGAAGTTTTACAGAACATGGTGTCGTTATGTTGTTTGTGAACATCGTTTGTAGCGCGGATGAGTCGGACTGGGACCGTGGATACATGCCTTGAGCCTTCTCGTGTCCTTGAATTTTTTGGTAGAAGCCTTAAATAAACCCCACCTCGCTTGACCTAATCGAGAGATTAATGATTAGAATTTTTATGGTTTTGGGCAAGTTAAGATCGACTACCTCAAATCCTTGTTTTTGCAATTCTGTGGTCAGTTCGTCCAAAGTCTTTATAGTGCGAATGCTATCTGAACGACGCCGCTCGTCAGCCCCGCTTCCATAGGTGGCAATATGCACGATTGCCTTTAGTAATCCGGGATGATCGTCCTCCAAACTGGGCCTACCTTCTCTATCGCGTCTTTCTAATTTTGCCTTAGTTTCCGGATTATTGTCCAATAGCTCACAAATAATCTTCTTGTCAATTTCACGTTTGCGTTGTTGTCGCTATCGTCCTTGAATTAAAACGGCTAGATCCTTTTCAAGTATTTTCACATTTCCCTTGGTCTCAGTCAGCTGCTTCAGCTCATCAGTGGTTGCGGTGCCGTTGTCCTTCTTAACCGTTAAAAATGCGATTTTGGCATTACTTTCGTTAATTTTCTTGTGAAGTTCATCCTGCGCAGGGGTACGTGGAGGTTTCCTTGAAGGAATGGGTGCAGCGACATCAATGGGGATAGACTCCTGCAATTATTTTTACCATGCATTTAACTCAAGATTAATCAGTAAAATCAGTAAATCAGTAAAGATTAATCAAACGTATGTATATGTATAAATCACCTTATCTTCGTCAAGAGAATTATCATTCGTGACAGCCTTTTCCGATAGAATTGGGTCATTGTCTTGGTGGACAGGCTTCGGCACGCTTTTCTATTTTCCAAATAAATAAATCAAAGTCGAATTCTATTAATTGCTATGTTAACAATAAATGACGAACAAAATGTGAGTTATTTTTTTATTACAAAAAAAGAGAGCAGGTTCGACTTTCTTGATAACTCTATTTCCTTCAGCTTTCCGACTTCTTCTTCAATCTTGCCCTTATCATTACTGATACTCCTCCAGATTGGCTTGACTTCAAATTCACAGGTTTTGTAAGACTTACTTGGATATGCACTTTGGTATAGTTTTAAAAATTCCATATAAGTTTTATATTTAGTATCCATTTTTGTGCTTTGGAAGAATAATTTTCACTTGGGACAGAACAACATGTGATTTTAACTCTCGTAGTTTTTATTTTACATCGCGGTGCAAAGTCGTCTGTGCATTTCTATGGTGCGTTACAGTAACGTGTCTCAGCTCACCCACCCTCCCCCATGTCACGCTGTGTAACGAACTTTCTACCACCTACCCACCCCTGTTTGCGTTATGAAGTTTATGAACGTCCCCAGACTAATAAATACTGGCTGGAAATATTTACTTATTTTGAACTTAAACTTGTCAATTATTTTTCCATGGATACTGCATATGTGTATCTAAATTACTAAATCACAGTTTATCATAAAATTCAGAAAATCTGCATTTACAAACGCATGCTCATTTTTTCTGCGTGACATATTTGTTTGTGTATGGATTTACATGAACAAAGGCTCCCGAGGAAGACAATGGGCATCATAGCTCGCTCCGACACCTTCACCCTCCACCTGTAATTAGCTCCTCGGCCCGTTCCATGCTTTCTTCGTAAATTGTATCTCTCAATTGTAATTGTAAAGGCAATATACCCATCCGGATATGAAATATATAACCATGCACTTTTTAATTTTTTCTTTTGTTCTTATCATACGTGTCTTACCTGATCAGGAGACCAGTGAATCACTCAGCTACACCTTGGTTCCCATGCCCACTGTCCAGCATTAACATCGCCATTTCTTTCCTCGAACGTTTTGCATCTGCATGCAACATAATGTTTCCATCAATCCGGCACAGATAACAATTTTAAAATTGAATTAAGAACAAATTTCTTAGCTCGAAAGGTCGTAAACAACTTGTAAGGCTATCAGTGTAGGTGTCAAAAGCATTTCGAATCACAAAGTATGGCAATAAATCGTTAACAAATTTCTTTAACTGAAGTGCAAAAAAGTAAGTTGATTTGATAAAATTATTGTTAAATTACCTCCTGAAAATTTGTATGCAAAATTATATAATGCTAAAATAGTTAAAATCACACAAATCTTCTCTTTACTCCTACAGAGATTCTTGGAAGAAAAAAATTAAAGATAAAAAAATATTAAACACCTCCGCTTGAGCGTTTTTTAGTTGTCATGGATATTGAAATGCACGCGATCCCTCGTCATGGGCCAGACGAAGAAATTTTCCGGCCACAGGATCTTGCTTTCTTTTGGTGGCTAGTTTACAAAGCACTCCAACTGTACGTAAATTTACGAAGCAAGTGGACGAAGCTGATGTCATGGCAACCATCCCCAGATTCCGGATGGGTTCAAGTTTTTGAAAAATTACCCGGTTTTAGACAATCTGTGAAACCAGGACTGCATCCACTGATGAGGTAATTGAAATTTGTGAAACCATCTTCTAGACAAGAAAATTCGAATATCGAAAGTAGGCCAAAGCTGATGGAACATTTGAAGCATTTTGTTTTTTGACCGATCCAATTTTTTAGTCCAAAAAGCCATTGGAAAAAATTATTCATTCATGATTCATTCGTTTATTCAGAATTTAAAAAGAAATATTTATTCATTATTTGTTTAGTTTAACTCAAATTCGCCTAATTAATTAGATTTCTAAATATACCTCGTGAATTTTTGCATAAAACGAAAACTAGAATATAGAATAAAATTAGTCCTACTTTCTTCGTGAATATGAAATGAGATGAATATGAATTCCAAAATTAATATTAAATGAGAAAATGAGAAATTGGGAACAGTTTACAATTTGGCAAGAACTATTTACCAATTATTCAGAAATTTATCCAAGAATGAACGAATAAGTTATTCATTCTCGATTAAATAAGGTAACATAATCAGTCACGTTCCATTTATTAATATTATTTACCATGTGACATCAACGAGACAAATGTGATCATCAGTTTGTCCCACTATATCTAGTAACGATTAGTGCGTAAATTATTTTACACATTCTTTGAGTTTATGCGGTATACACTTCGGACACGGTCCACCAAATAAGGATGTTTGTGTCTGGCATTTTTTACCCCATTTTTCACAACGTTTCGTGGTCTCAATTGCGAGTTTGCGCTGGTTGACACATCTGTATACGCTATCTCGAGAGCAATTTTTAGGTTGGGCTAGCTCGTGGCCACAGAATTCGAAAAATGTGCCTGTAGAATTAAGATGTAATGGACACATGCACTCGCCAACAGATTCATCCATCAAGACCTGATCCATGAATTCTAGACTTGTACCATCGGTCGCGGGGAGCTTTCCAGCCCAGGATGTGACGATAATAATAGGGACAATGCACAGGAATTGCATTTTGTTCATCTTGCTGTGGATTACCGCCTTCAGACATTTAACAATTATTAATATACACAGGGATTCTAAAGTATACTTGATTACTTCCACATATTAGATTCTGTATAATGTTTTATTGCAATTACCTAAGCTCCTTGTGAGAATAGTCAAATTCCTCTATAGTGATTTCTGGGTTGTAATACAGGCCAGTACCAGAGATAGAATGGAAACTTCACTCCATTGTCTAGTTTTTATGTATTTGTTACATAAAAATAATTATGGCTTTACGACATTCTTCCTGTCTTTCAGGGCCTTTTGGTTCATTGTGGTTTGGCTGTGTTGCATCATCGTGTATCTTATTATCAAGGAGGGTATAAAGAGAACAATGGGACATCCACTAGTCGTGTCAACGGAAACGGAAGAAGTTGGGATTATGGATGTCGACTTCCCACAGGTCACAGTTAGTCACCCTGGTGGCTTGAAACTCACGTCCATATCAAGAGCAATAACGTAAGAGGTTATCAAGGCTTTACTCAAAGTTACAAGACATTCTAATTTTACGATGGATATAGCTACTCCGCTTTGCTTCTTCTGCTGTACAGTGAACGCTTGTAATTTTGTATAGAAATTATAAAACAGCCGTAGCCCTTGACAGTGTGACAGACGAGGATGGACTTTTATGGAGCGTGAAGGATACCCGCAGGCTTCTGCAAATTATAGATCAAGTTTGTTCCTGGAAAACGACTTATGCGGGACTGAACAACGTCAGAAATGAAGAAAATGGTAATACTGGCATATTCGTAAATCGAGATAGCTATAATCTCACTGATGAGCCATCATCCAACGCAATGACCGACAAAATTATTCCGTTCCTTAAGAAGGTATGGCTTGTTAAAATATGCGAATTCACTCGGTAAGCTGAGGTTTCATTTATAGGCAACATATGATTGCTCCAACGCAATCGCCGGATGTTTTCTTAATGAAATACTAGTCCCTTGCGGATTATTGTTCAAGAAACGCTTCTCCGAGTGGGGCAGCACATGCATGTTCAATGGAATTCCAGGGTTAGTCACCAGACGGTAAGCTTTAATTAATCTCAAATACTGCATTCTGGTGCTAAATTAGTTTCATAATATTAGTTATGTATGTTCGTTAGCTATGTTAGTTACATCATTGGATTACCAATTCAATGTTAAACATTCTTGACTGAATTAAATTCCCTAATCGATGCTGCCCCGGTCCCTGTAGTACTACGCTGCATGTCTCTTGAAGGTCTAGTGACAATTTTGGACATCTATCTATAGATTCCAAACCATTCAGACGGTCGTGAGTGAAGGGGAATATACCAACGACGAGCTAGAAGCATGGAGGAAGGCCAAATTAGACCAAGATATCGGACAAGAGCAACTTAAACCAAATGGTTCAATTCGTACTCCCTGGCGACAAACATCTCCAGGAAAAATGTCAGGTTTATCGTTTATCATAAAAGACGAGTTACTGGATAAAGCCTGTGTCCATAGCGAGGGGACAGGATTCATGGTATGTCTTTGTTTATGGTGGAAAAAGTTTCAATTAGAAGATTTAACTTCGAGGGTATTAACAATTTTGAAACCATGCTAAGCTCACCGTTGCTCATCCGTCTAATGAACCCAAAATTAAGCGTTTCGGAAAATCCATGCCCTTCGGACACGAAGTTTTCGTTTCAGTCAAGCCAATCATATTATTGGCGGATGGCGGAATTGGTGATATAGAAGTGGTATGACATTCGTATAAAATTCTTATAAAATTGTTCATAACACCTGGTTAACATTAATAATTTCTAAATCCTTGGTAAGGATCAACGAAAGTGTTTTTTTAGTGACGACAAGGGCGGTGCCAGGTTGAAGTTTTATGAGAAGTACACGCAGCAAAACTGTTTCCAGGAATGTATTTCTGATGCAGTCGACGCAAAGTGTAATTGTACTGGATTTCTAGCTCCTGGTAAACAATATATTCAACACTGTTATTCGAAAAATGTACAATAGCTACAATAGGTGAACCTGGACGAGCCTTGTGCGATACCTGGGGATCGATAGGGTGCGCTGCGGGAAAAGAAAGTGAGACCATCATATTAACATGTAGTATAAATGTAACTAAATAATTGGCACATTAATATGTTTATTTTCAGAGGAGATGTATGACCACGGCATTCAAGCATCTTGTAAGAAATGCCTACCTAATTGCAGACAAACCAAGTACACCACGTCCGTAACTTCTAGTCCATTAACCCAGAAACACATGGAGTGGTACAGGAACGAATATAAGCAGCAATTGATGTAAGCAAAGTAGGTGGAATTCAGCGGAGCCAACCCAGGGGGCCATACCCGACAATCCTGGTTTATTCCCGATTAGTTGTGAGCCAAAGAGTGTGACTCTCATTGATTGGTTCTTAACAACCAAACAGGAATAAACCAAGATTGTGGGATATGGCTATAACATCTAGGTTTGCTGTGCTGGTGTCATTTATAGTTTAGACTGGAACTAGTATCCATAACCCCCAGAGGTAACTATTAAAAAGCAAAGGTTTCAGATTCAGTTTCAAATTTCAGTTCCCTAATTCCGCAGAATTTGTGCATTTCGCACATATGCGACTAATTAAAGCTACCCGTTCATTCTTAAGAAATTTTACTATGCCAATATATGTATAAATATTTGAAGATATTGCATAGGTTAAAGGTTTTGGGAATATCATTTTAGTAATAATGAGACTTTCTCCATCGTGTACGTCTACTTCGAAATGGACTCCGTCCAAGCATCAAGGAGAGGTGCAAGATACAGCACCTTCGAAGAAGTTGGTAAATGTCATTCATCTTTTACTATTTGCATTGGAAGATAAAACTAAGTACCAAAATTGAATTAGGCCTCGTGGGTGGAACAATTTCCATGATCACTGGCCTCACATTGCTGGACATTATAGAAGCAATGGTCGTCATCGCGGGCTTAATTTTTGCCCAGCATAAGATACGGACGATGATCAGCGGCACGGACTGTAAGCACGCGCTCGAAAACTGGGTTAAAAAATTGCACCAATGCTTTTTAATCATTTCAGTTAACTGAACCAGCCTTATTCCACGCTTGCCATGGTTTGCCCCACTCCCCCAACAAATTGAGCTACCCATGGTTAATCTCCAGCCTTTGGACGATCAGGAAATTGTTGAGCAGGCTGCAATTGATGTCCATCCAACGGATCCCATAGAAATTGTCGAGCATCCGATTGTCACAATCGGCATAGTATTTCGAAGTGACCACTTTAACAATTCAAGATTTCCTTTGTGCCTCTCATTCGAATCAAGGATTGAGATACCCATAAGAAAAAACCTTGGACA
Organism: Folsomia candida; assembly: GCF_002217175.1. Taxonomy (NCBI): domain Eukaryota; kingdom Metazoa; phylum Arthropoda; class Collembola; order Entomobryomorpha; family Isotomidae; genus Folsomia; species Folsomia candida. The sequence continues at coordinate 8,629,059 of NW_019091197.1, read as the reverse complement.
ACAACGCGGATGGAATTTCTTAACGAGGTTCCACATCTACCCACCAACCAAACAATCTGCAGATAATCTACCGCCTAATCTCTACGAAGAACGGTTCTTTTCAAGTAGATGGATGACACCTTACTATCCGACAGGATATCACGTTTTGCTGCTAGAACCGGGTGGTAACTTAAAAATGTGGGGTAATAAAATGATAACTCTTGTGAACGAAAACTCTGGTCTTAATATGTTAGCCATGTTTGTAAATAATAGCGTAATAGTCAATTTCCAAGGCACGTGCGGGAGTTTGAAGTGAGACATGTGTTTTTTTTCTCCTCTCCCACTAAATTTCAAGAGAAATTATTTTCTCGAGGAGAGGAGGTGGGGGTGCCACATTTTTGTGTTGAGTGTGTAGGGGGGAGTGGGATGCATGTCAAGGTGGGTGGTTCACAACAGGGAACCACCCCCACACTTTATTTTCACCCAAATCTTTGCATGCCACGTGCCCATCAACGTGGCTGCAATATGTTTTAGTAAAACATTACTAATATTTTTTTTTTTTCAATGCAGGTTGGTGAGGAGGAGGAACAAGTGCCCTGGACGGAATGGACGGGGTGCTGCTCTCAGTCCCTCCTAAACAAGCCACCCTGAACTCGGTTACCGCGCCGATTCTGGGGGAGGGGGACGGGACTGAGAGCAATAAGTGCACGTTCAGGCGGTCAGTCCGTCGGCCTTGTGCCAAGTCCCTACCACTGTCAATACTACATACGCTGCGGTGGGAAGCGCAATGTAACGAGTCCATTACTGGTGGGGGCTCTGCTGCGCGGTGGTATGGCCCCGGCGGACCTACCCTCGTGGGGCTACGACCCACTGAGCTTCTCAGGAGTTGGTCGTGGCGGTTACGAAACCACGGGGGGGGGGTTCTTTTTGGGCCGGTCATCGTGCGGTGGAGGATTCGCTACCTAGAATGGACCGAAAAACTGGGAGGCGTAGCAATATGCCACCAGAATTCGGGGGAGAATGTCCAGATCTCTTTCTGGTCCTGACTCAATTCATAGTCAGGACCGGAGGATTTTTAAGTCATGAGAGGATTTATCTTAGGGGAGGTGTGGAATTCAGCGCATTAAGGCACGTGCCGTGTAATTGGGGAGACTGCAATAAGCCATAAGTGCTTACGCAGCTGATTGGTCCTGCCCAATTAATGGCAGGATCATCACCCCACCAAATACATACATACACATACATAGTCAATTTCCAGTTCTGCTGCAGATATGGTCATGGTTGTTTTCAAGTTTGTTACGATATTGCACTTGAGAAATTGGAGGAAGTAGGAATAGAAAAACTAGCCAAAGCGTTTAACACAATGGCCGACAAACCCCCTTTGGTTATTTATCGCAACCGAAAATACGTGGACTATAGAAATATTAAACCCTCAGACATAAGAAATGATGAGAGGATACTGATCAACTCGTTTCTGCAGGATTGGAATGTTCATATTTCCTCCAAAGGGAACCTCATCTACTACCGAATAGTACACTAGTACAGAATCAATGCTTATCTTCTCAGATTAAATATCCCACAATCACCATGGATGCCCAATTTGGGGTGGAACTTGTAAAAAGTTTACGTCCTTATGGTTTCCTGAGTTGTTCAAAGAGGCGTACGCCAAAAACATCGCTAGAAAATTTGATCCATATATTTTCCTGGCATTTGTGGACTCTTCTTATAAGCACTTCAATTCTTCTTGGTGTTTTTCTTCTGTCGACTTCGAAATCAAAAATTTCAAAATTAGAGATTTTGTCAATAGGATACAACATTTTTCTGGAACAAGGCTCCTCAATTGCGAGAAATGCAAAAGGAGAGACGCACATTTACTTTGCTTGTGGCCCATTCCTTTTAACGTCACTCATTACCTCGACCATATTCCGTAGTGACAACGTGGACAAAACAATTGCCCCTATTCGTGTCCTTCCTTATGAAAAGTTTGACCAACTAGTTGAAAATGGGTTCCCTTTTGTCGATGAATTAGTGAATTACGAAGCATGGGAGATGTTAGTTCCTGGGTGGTGGGCGGCCAATAGTTTGGCCCTCGCAACAATTGATACATCCTTTTCGAGGTTATCATCAAAGGCTTTTCATCATTTCTTGATGGGGAATGTCCATGTTAATCATACTCGCATTAGACCTGAAACCAACATCTGGTGGAATTATCCACACCAAATTCTTTCAAATTCTAGCGGATTTTCTTGTGGATCGGAAAAAATGGCGTATCTCGGCTGGCTTGAGAAGTTAGAGGAAGCAAAGGCGTATCTGGAAAATTTTCAGCCAGGCCCAGAATACAGTATTGGGAAGGAGTATGTAGGAGTGGTGCCGACCGGTTGGGTTTTCGAAAATATTGTTGACCCCAGAATTCTAGTTAGAATGAGTACATTGCATCATTCTGGTATTGCCAAGAAAACGATGCGGTATCAAGAGATGGCGGGAAAGTTGCGGAATCGCATTCCTTCAAAAGATTTTGAGTCAAAAGCATTAACCCTGGATGGAAATATTGCACAAATTTTCAAAATCGTGGCTCAGATTTTGTTCGGTACGGCATGCATATTTCTGATTGAGGAAATCTACTGGAAACTGTGGCATGTAAATATTAAGCAGTTTTGTATTTTGTGCATTATAATGATAAAAAAGGGTTTATCTAGAATAGTTGCCTGCGGGGCGGGAGCTTTAGAAGTACTTAGTTTAATTATTAGAAAGAAAAGGAAGTAAGGAAAGGAGGAGAGCTCGCTATTCACGCAAATGTCAAGTTAAAATAAGCTACATTGGCAAAGTTGTATATGCCAACATGCATTTGCTCACATATTTAAATATGTATATACTTTTTATATTTGTTCTGTATATTATATTCTGCATTGTTCATTTCTTACTTTCTTGACTTTGGTACTATTTAGATTAATAACATGCAATTAGAGTAGATGAAAAAATATTTTTATCACTAACCCCAGCATTAAATGCCACAAACATGACCGCAATGCTGATTTTGCAAAACTAACCACTAATTTTGCTAGAGATCCTTGAGACAATTTCTCGTTTTTTTTCTAAGCAGATATGCCTTGTCGAAAATGAATGGCAATCCAAAATTTGGATTCCAAATTATGAAATGAGAGTTTAATTATTGATTTATTTAGAACGAATAAGATAAATATCACCACTCTGAAAATATTGCGTACGCTCTCCGAGCTCATATGTGAATAGGCGCTAGTTAAATCTACTTGCTTTAATCAAATTAAAAATTCTTAGAGATATATGTAAATAATAAATTATTTGAAAGGAGCAACAACTAGTTTAACGATTATATTAAAAATATATTTTGGTACTGCAGTATAATCCTTAATGCATAAGGACGAAATCACCGATTTTAATCCAGAAACGGTGTCAATGGCACCGCGTATAATTTTGTATCAAACGCATATTCCTGGTTTCCAGAGGTGGGCAATATACATGTATATTGAATATACATGTATATTATATACAGTATATAATATACTTTTTGTATATTGTATATTGTATCTTAAAAAATAAAATAAAAGTATATTGTATATTGTATATTGGACAAAAATCTGCTCTCCAAATATACAATATACAGTTTCTTCTCATGCCCAAGAAATGAGCGGATTATTTGGTTTCCCATCTTCAAGTCGGTTCAAAGTTTCACATCTACGTTGTTACTCGCATCGTTGAAGTAAAATATTAAAACAAAATTTGTTAAAATAATTCGGGGGATGTCAAATTCAAGTGACCCTGGCTCCGACGACCTCAGAATTTACCCTGTCATTTTAGATGGGACATTTTTTGTAGTTAAATCTGTTGACAATAATGGAAAAACTGTACTGGCAAAATGCAATTTGTGCACGGTTAAAACCGTTATTAGTGGATCGTTGGCTGCTACTGGAAACTTTGTACTTCATTTGAAGGTAAAATTAAGAGCTACGTATTATATATTTGAACGATAATTAGTTAACGAATAATTAATCCCGTGTGTATATATGCCTAAAAAGTTCTAACAAACCACCCATTCGATTATTGCATTGATAATTTAATTAATTTCAGAGAAAACACGAGGATTCAATTGCAGATTATGAAAATCGTAAAAAGACCCAGCAGCCTTTAATAAAGAAAAAGAAGAAAGAGTTAAAGGAACAAACAACAAACATGTCGACAAGTCAGTCCACTTTAATAAGTGTCGGTTTTACAAAAGAAGTAGTCAAGAAACAAACCAAAATCAGCAATTCAGATCAGCTCGTGCTAAATTTCATCGTAAAAGGCATGCATCCATTATCAACGATCGAGCAACCTGAGTTTCAACAATTAGTAAAAGGTGATTACTTATAATAACCTTATTTGTTTCTATTGGAGTTGTGTATTTTTTTAATTGACCACGAATTAACATTTACATGCATATGCACTTACACTTCGCTAATGAAAAATGATTATTGCTACATTTAATGTTTATATTTGTAGGATTGAATCCCGCTGTCAACCTTGTTTCTAGACGCAAGTTGGGGAGACAAATCGCGGATCAGTTTAATATTGCAAGATCGAAACTCATAACAAAACTTCAGCAGATCAAATATTGCTGCATTACCACGGATGCTTGGACCTGTAAGGGAATGAGTCGTGGGTTTCTTGGGGTCACTGTTCACTGGGTAAATTCATGTCATACTTTTCAAATAGAATTGATACATGCGCAAACATATTTACCATTTTATTTTAAATGTTCGCATTAGATTGAAAGTGACCTGACGCGTTACTCGGGCGTCCTGGCATGTCGCAGGTTCAAAGGAACTCACTCATATGACAGGATTGGTGAACTTCTCTCGGAAATTTTAAATTCTTATACGATTCAACTGAAGCAAATTACTAGAGCCGTGACTGACAATGGATCAAACTTCGTGAAAGCATTTGCACAATATTCTACAATTGAACCCGAAGATACAGATTATAGTGCTGAAGAAGACATCTCATCCGAGCAGGAGAATTATGAAGATCTCGAATTTGAGGACGTTGGCGAAATCCTGGACAATAATGAAGCAACTTCATCCTAAAAATTGACAAATGACCATTTTTTCACCCTCGGCGTCAGTTTGCATGATTTTTATGAATTTTGACACTTTCAAATCTTGTTGCGGCAATGTTCTGATTACTGAAATAAGTTCAGGAATGCTTTGAGAATATTCCCACCGAGTTTCAGGAAAATCGTACATGGGGGAGATACCTAAAAATTGGCAAATATCCATTTTTCACCCTCGGCGACAGTTTGTACGAGTTTATCAATTTCTGACAAGTGCAAGCCCTGTTGCGGGACTTGTTGTGATCTTGATGGAATTTGGAATTTGCCCTAAATATGTACGCTGAAAAACCTACATATATATATTTACAAATTTACAAATTTACAAATTTGCAAATTTTGAAAAAAATGCCAAATTATTTACGAAACATCCCCGAAAAGATGAATTGATACAAGATTTGTAGTTTGGAAAATAATGCTCTGGATTTTTTTATAGTCTAATTTCTTTGAGCACATAGTTATGCTTCAAATTGATGAAATCTTCACAAAAGTATTTTGAGGATGCGTGATACTGCATGGTGATGAAGTTTGTCACCGTCTTGTGAGAAATTAGTACCAACTGGTGGCAATTTAGCACCATGTCTTAAAAGTCTTCTGTTCACCCACTCGCGGTGAAAATTTACACCGTTGGGCTATCTTAAATTGCGATAATTAGCTTGATGTCATTCGCTAAAGATTGTGCTGATATTTTTAGTTAAACTTTACGTAAAAATATGTGCCCAAACTAAATTTCTGTACGTAAACGAAAACGTAAAACTACAATTCTCCCCCACCGCTTGCCTTATACGTTTTCGTTTACCGGCGTTTGCTCAAGCTCTCTATTTATCTGCATTTACTAAAGGTTATGTATCTTGAACCAGCATGATAATCAGACGTCGGATATGAATGATCGATAAATCCCCAAAATATGAATGAAATATTACCGTAAAAATCCCCAAAATATGACCATAAAATGACTTTATTTTTTAAGTTTTGATTTATTAAATGCTCCATTTTTATCAATAAGTAAGTCCGTAAAAGCTCAGACGACAAATCAAGCTTCATCTTGAAATTTTCGGGTCTCAAAGCCCGGCGTCTGTCAGAAAAGAGCAAATATGTATAATTTTGCAAGTTGTTCTTTTGAATAGTTATATTAAAAGGAAAGTATGTATGCAGATTACAAATTTGTCATATTTAATTTGTGAAATGTCAAATTGTTCATGTTGAATGTATGTATGTAAGTACAGATATATATAAATTATTCAAATTTTTGTATCAAGATAATTGAGAGCATTTTATTTATTTCATATTATTGTTTGAAACATAGTACACACATTGCACGTTGAAAAGCTGACTACAAAGGAGTCGAACAGTAAAATTCCGTAACCTAAATTATTAATGAAGTTTAATGTATATACAACTCAATGACTCGTTATTCTTGGTCCATTTAAAAAGTAAATTTATAGATTAATATTTAGTTATTTTGACACAATCGCAATCTCATGATAGTTTGAGTTCACAGTGGTTACGAAAGAGAAAGCATTTTTCCCGAAAACTCAGTAAAATGTCAGGCATCAAATTATCATCTTCAAGTAAATCAGATCAATTCCACCGAAATTATTTTAAAAATGTTATTTAATGAGCAATTTTACCTTAATGCTTGGCATTTAACAAAAAATAGGAATCCTACAAAGACATAAAAAATGATGTTTAAATCAAGTATTTGTAACGTGCCATTATATGCGGGTTTTGATTTAGAATGTTTTTGCCTCGACTTTCCCTTCTATGTTTCTAAATAGCGATTTTAAAACGTGTCAACCTTCGTGCATTTTGACAAAAACAGGATTGTATATTGTCGATAACTTTAAGGTCTACAAAGTTAGAAGATTAAAATTTTGATTTCCTTCTTCCATGAATATTTTCTCACGCAAGAAAAAATCACAACTCTAACTTTGTAAACATAAAATTAATTGATTTTGAAATGCAATAAAATATTAGTTTTGTTAAAAACGCACAGAGGTGAACAAGTTTAAACATCCCTATTTTAATACATGGAAGATAATTTAATACATTTTAATACATTTTAATACATTAAACGTTTTCTTCTATTTAAAAGGGTTCCTACTTTTTATTACAATGCCACGCATCAAGGTATATGTAATTTGATAAATGATGATTTAATGAGTAATGAATAATGATAACTAACATTTTTCGGAAGAATTACTATGGGTTACTAGAAATTGAAAATTTTAATACTTGGCGTTTTATTGAGGTTTCGAGCGAAATTGTTTAAATTTCTTTTGCATAGAATCCTTGTGCAAATTCTGTGAGACTTTGTGTTTGGCATGCGAAAATTTAAAATAATAAGATTGAATGTATGAAAGATATGCTGAGAATATCTGATAATTATGTTGCATCTCGTCCCAGTTTGAACCAATCTTTAAAGAACAAGGTGGAGTTCTTTAAACTCTACCTGAATTGTTGTGTAATTGGCTCCCCATAAACGTTATAACCTGAAAGAAATAAAGTATGTTAGGTCAGGTAAATTCTAAAGGCTTCATATAAGGTCCGTAACTGTAAAAAATTTTTAATTAATTATACCTATAAATATGAAAATAATTTGTCGTAAACTCACGAGAAATTGGAAGAATTAAATTTTGGAGTTGCGTATAGCTCTGCTTCTTTCAAAACTAAGCTCATATGTATCGATATCCTGCTGTAGGATTTCTTGCAGCTCTCTCAATTGTACTTCAAGATCTGCAATGTATGGGTTTGCCGTGCCGTCTTCTAGCTCATTTGGTACTTGTTCCATCTGGTCCTTAATTTTTGAAATGCGATTCCGTTGTTTCATAATTTCTAAAATTTTCTTTCTTTCCACTTCTCTCATTTCAATTTGTTTTAGCACGACGTTTGCAATCCCACATTTGTTAAAAAACCTGGTTCCAATATCCGTTGTTTTCATCAATTCTTCAATCATATTATTGCGAAATACCCTTGTACCGTTGGGGTCAACATTCTCGTACAACATGTGATCCAGGTTTAGTAGCCTGGCTTTTAGGTTCATTAAACTGAGGATGACACAGTCGTTTAAAAATTGTTCCCTGGATCCCAGTCAACTATGAAGTACCTTTCTCGTAGAACGGCGCGAATATCATTGAACATGATCTTCTTTTCGACATCACTAAGGTACTCGGGCAATGAGTCCATGAAGCTGATTTTCAACTTATCAAAATCCACCTCCACAAGAATTGCATGGATCTTGTAGAAGACTATAGTGTATAGTTTACCATCCACCGTATCAAAATTTTCTTCGTCTGGAAGGAAGATCGGCATGGTCGTGAATACTGGCACAATTGCTTCTGGGTCGTTCTGATTACTGTGATTAATAACTGAACTGACCAGTTGTATTTTCTTCTGATCTGAATAATTTGGAATGCAGTCGCTCATTATCTTCAAGGCGTATGGCATGGTAATACCTGATGAAACACAAGTTTGAGGCGCCAAGGTGAGAATTTCGGCTTCTTCTCCCGAGAATCCAAAAAGTGACTCGTCAAAGTTTTTCAAACTCTTCATACCATATTCTGTCAGTAATCTTGAGAGGATCATAAATTGGCTGTTCTTCCGAATCCGATGGAATTAAAATGAATTCATTAGGGTCATCATTCTCGTGGGATACTGGAGAACTCTCGGCTTTTGTGGGATTGAGTTTATTATCAGCTTCTGCACAATCTGTATTCTCGAGTAAAAGGGATTCGATAGGGGGCGGTTCTTCTATAGTGCTACCACCCGAAGAATTCTTAAGTTTGGTGTCTGACGTTGGTCTCTTTATTTCGTCCTTCGTATTCTTACTGTTCAGCTTTCTTTGATCCTTATAACTGGGTTTACGTTGCTTTGAATTTCTTCCCCACGTCGCCCTTGCAGTGGCGAACCCTGAGGGACCGGAGTTGCCTGGTAACGTAACTGGCATTGGTCCATGCGGGATCATTTTGGACTTTTTCTTCTTCTTAGGTTTCTGTTGACTAGCAAGAAGAAGCGCCCTGTCGACTAAGTTAATTACGCATTCTGCATGTTTGGCGACGAAGTCAGGTCTGAATTCTTTCTTGGTGTGAAAAGTCTTCCACTTCCACTTCCACAAGAGGTAGTTCCGGGGAGTACCGGATGCTTGGGACACGCTCCCTTCGTAGTGCATAGTCTGAGGTAGGCTTTTGCGTCTCAACTTCTGGTTTTGATAATTTAATTTCATTAATTCATGTGATGATTTTAATGAAATTATTTATTGATTACCACTAACGGAGGATGTTGTAACTTTGCTTTCTAAATTGCGGATCTTCGATGTGCTTGTAAAATTATCTGAAACAATTAATTTTGTTAAACTTTGCTGCATTGTTTTCTAAGAGTTGAGTATGTAAATATGTATGTAACTTACTATTTTTCTTTTCGTCTGCGGCTGTGCATTTTGTTGATTTGGATGGCTCAGAATCCGGGGTCATTGAAATTGTTGTATCTTCAAATATACTGTCAATCAATTTTGTTCTATTGTATAAGAATGCTATCAAATGTCCTTACCACAATGGTCCGGCGAACTGTTATCAACTAGAGAATAAAGGCATAATATAAAATTAGGTAAAATTGCAGTAAATCGGAAATGTAGCAAAATAAAAATAGGAATCCGTAGACTGTGCTATGAATTGTTTTCAAAATTAACATATTGCATAATTTCTGTGGGTAAAAGACTCAAAATAACCTAATCTGTTTCAAATTCCAACCCGTTTTGAAACCATATTTTAAAAATTTTACGAAGTTTAAAATATGTATTTTAATTTTTAAGTTGGGCAGATTAAAGAATTCAGTTTGACATACGCTGACCTGATTTTAGTAGTGAAATAAAAACTTTGTAAAAATCTGAATTTTTCCCCCACTAGATAAAAACAGAATCTTTGACAAACAAAATCTCGCTACCGTCGTAACTACTTGCGGTATGCGAAATACTACGGACACCATAATATTTGTAATAAATAGCACCCTCATTACGTTTACATCTCTGCAAAACTCCTAAAATTATATTAAAACACGATACTTTCAATTTCATACCAGAGAAGTTTCGAACCTTGCAAAAGCGTCCCTCATGTGAAAACTTAAAAGCTGAACGATAATGTGTGGGAAAATTAATTATGTTGAACCAGATAAAAATATTTCTCACTAGTAATTGCAGTAAAGAATTGCTAAGCTGTGACGTTATTCGCCTTTGTTTCATAGGGGGATAACAATCGGCAGGTTACGAGACAATTTTTAACAATGTATGTAAATGATACTACTAGAGCTGCATTATTACGCCAGCAAGAAATTGTTTTGATATAAATTAAATCATGCGGTAGTTGGATTTGTTCATTTGAAGTTGAAATATATACGTATAGGATGCCCAGAAACAATTATCTGGAAGAAATCACATAGGAAAATATATGTAGGTGATTATTTCCATTCGATATTTGCTCCGGAAGATACTTTCCGATGTAATTCTTCCAGGTGATTTTTTTCGGTAACCTACATATGATAAACTAATGTCATTACAATTTTCCAAAATTGCAACAATTCATCGTTCATTGCATCGTATTTTGATCGCCACCATGTATTAGAGAACTAACAATGCGATCACGCCAGCGGTCTGGTCCCGATTTTGATTAAACTACAAAAATTATGTACCCTTCCAAAACTAAACACATTTTTTAGGATTTTTCATAATTGTCAGTGTAAACGAGATTTTAATTTAGTCCATACTTATGTAAACACTTGCATTTTTCTTGTTCTTGAAAAACATTTCACGGGAGAAATGCAAATTCTCGCTCACGTATATCATATAGTGTTTTAAATATGTAGCCTCGTTCAAATTGGAATTATGCCATCTAAATTTCCAGGAATGTGTTTAATTTAGTTATCTAAGGCTACCTAATTTTCGTAATTCCATTAAAACCGCAGGCGTCACCACATGTAGACAGCATAGCTTTTTGTGTACCAGGTGGTCCGATGATATTCTGCAACACAGCGGCCTTAGCGCTACGAGCCCTCGTAACTGCTCCAGTACTACTTTCCTCAGTTCCCGCATAGATTTTTTTCGTGTTTTTTGTTGCACTGTTTTTTGCTGTTGTGCTTTTCTTACCACCTTTATTAGAATCATTTGTGGTGGAGCTGGTAGATTCTTTAGTGCAACCAGGCAAGTGGCCTAATATAAATAAAAATTAACAATAAATATATACGTATAATTCCATAAATTTGAAATACTGTAGAAATCGAACCTTTCTTTTTTGAGGTGTATCTACATCCGTAATGAGACAAGGCGCCTGAAATTGTTTCGGGATGTGGTGTTAAAGGACGGTTTCCAAAATAAAACCGAAAAAAGTCGGTGTAAACTGGCTCGTGTAATTGTCCCAGGAACTCTTGAAACTCTTTGAAGGATTTATGTGTGCTCAAATTTAGCCGATCATGGGAATAAAGAAGCCGAGCGTCGTCTGGGTTATCCATGCATTCTTTACTGGTTACTATAGCGTCCAGTAATCGTCTGACCCTTTGCATTCTTTGAAATACTGCAAAATTCACAAAGTTAATTATTAATAATTTCACGCAGATTTTATCGTGGAACCATATTGAGTCTACATATCTATATTATAATTTCGAAAAGTCCGTCCCGTGAAAATTTTCCGTGACATTCCTGCATTCCGATTTGCTGTTGGCATTCTAGCTCAACCAATCAGGGGACTGATTCGATTTTTCATTATGGTTATGGTTATGGTTATGATTATGATTATGATTCTGGTTATAGTTATGGCTATGGCTATGGTTATGGTTATGGTTATGATTATAGTTACGGTTATGGTTATGGTTATGGTTATAGATATGGCTATGGTTAAGGTTATGGTTACGTTAAAAAAATCCTTAGCAACATTCAAAAAATTCCTTAGCAACGTTAAAAAAATTCCGTAGCAACGTTAAAAAATTCCTTAGCAACGTTAAAAAAAGTCATTAGCAACGTTAAAAAATTCCTTAGCAACGCTAAAAAAATTCCTTAGCAACGTTAAAAAAATTCCTTAGCAACGTTAAAAAAATTCCTTAGCAAGATTAAAACAATTCTTTAGCAACGTTAAAAAAATTCCTTAGCAAGATTTAAAAAATTCCTTAGCAACGTTAAAAACTTCCTTAACAACGTTAAAAATAATCCATAGCAACGTTAAAAAAAGTCCTTAGCAAGATTTAAAAAATTCCTTAGCAACGTTAAAAAAGTCCCGGCAATTTTCCCTTTCGTCCCGGCAATTTTCCCTTTCGTCCCGGCAATTTTCCCTTTCGTGTCGCAGTGCTACGCCAGTCCCTCATCGCTCTACTTTGGGACAATCCCCATCCCGTCCTTACTCGGTTGCCAACAAGGGGACCCTTTGGGCCCCGCCCTCTTCTCCCTAGTGGTCCACCCCATCGTCGAGGCGATGGAAACGGAGCTTAATTTGTGGTACCTCGACGATGGGGCCATGGGGGACTCACCGGACAAGGTTTTGGAGGCCCTAGCAACGGTTGCTAGGATGAGCGGCGAAGTTGGCCTCCACCTCAACCACGACAAATGCGAAGTGGGGATCCTGGGGGCGGAGCGCGAGGAAGCCATCGACATCCTCCTGCAATTCCAGCAAGTAGCCGCCGGGATCCAGCTGATGCCCCCCGAATCCGCCATGCTGCTCGGCTCCCCTCTCACAAATGAAGCGCTGGAGGTTGTCCTGGCAACCAAGACCCAACAACTTGCAACTTTCTCCCAACGACTCCTCGGCCTTTCGGCCCACTCGGCCTTTTTCCTACTCCGCGCGTCAATTTCCATCCCGCGGCTCATCTATTTTCTCCGCTGCGCCCCGTCGTGGAGGAAGATGGATGCCCTTGCCCACTACCACGCTACCCTTAAGGACCCGTTGGAAGGGATCCTAAACTGTACCCTCTCGGAGGCTGCATGGATGCAGTCCTCCCTACCCGTGAAGGAAGGCGGCCTCGGGGTCAGGCACGCTGTGGATGTGGCGATACCGTGTTTTATTGCGTCCGCCCACAGCGTCCTGCCCCACGTAGAACGTCTCCTTCCGGGTTAGCTCCATGGCAACGACATCGCCATGGCAGAGGGGGTACAGCGTTGGACGGATCTCGGCATGGCGGACCTCCCACCTGAAATAGTCAGAGGAGTCCAAGCCGCGTGGGAGCGCCCTATTCTGGACAAAACATTGTCCCATCTCTCCGATTTGGCAGTTATCCCGGAGGATATTGCCCGACTCCGGTCCCTGCGCAACAAGTACGCGGGGGTCTGGCTCAACGCCCTCCCATCTCCACAACTCAGTACCCTCCTTTCCAACGAGGCCTTTCGGGTCTCCGTCGCTCTCCGCCTCGGCTGCGACATTTGCCAGCCGCACAAATGCCCGTGTGGAGCTCAGGTCTCCTCCCGCGGCCTACACGGTCTCTCTTGCCGCCGGAGCGCCGGTGGTTGGTCCCGCCACTAGGCCGCCAACGACGTTATCGCAAGAGCCCTCCGATCAGCGGAGGTACCCTGCATTAGGGAGCCAGCAGGGTGCTCCACCACGGACGGCAAGCGTCCTGACGGGATGACGCTTGTGCCTTGGGCGAGGGGGAGGTCCCTCGTGTGGGATTTTACGTGCGCCGACACCGTCGCCCCAAGTCACCTTCCCGACACAGTGCGCCATCAGGTTGCTGCAGCCAGCAAGGCGGAGGACGCCAAGAAGAAGAAATATGCATTTCTGATGGACCGGTACATTTTTGTCCCGGTTGCCATGGAAACGACTGGAGTTTGGGGGCAGGAGGGGCTCGCCCTCATCGAACAAATCGGGCAAAGGATTGCCTCCACGACTGGACAGCTCAATGCGGTCAATTTTCTCCGCCAGCGAGTTTCCCTCGCCGCGCAACGAGGGAATGTGGCGTCGATTTTGGGTACACTTCCTCCAGGAAAAGAGTTGGAGGAGGTGTATTATATGTAACCCCGTTTTTTCTGGAATTTTGTCTTCGATTTTTGCTGCGTTTCTTTTTGTTACGTTTTTTCTGCGTTTAATTCTGCGATTTCTGCGATTTTCAGTTAGGGATATTTTGTACAACGCTGGTCGTTTAGGCTTTTTTTATACTACGAATTGTAACAATATACATACTCTGCGAATATAACTTATACTCTGATCAATAAATACACATAAAAAATTCCTTAACAACGTTAAAAAAATTCCTTAGCAACGTTACAAAAATTCCTTAGCAAGATTAAAAAAATTCCTTCGCAACGTTAAAAAAAATCATCAGCAATGTTAAAAAAGTCCTTAGCAACGTTAAAAAATTCCTTAGCAAGATTAAAAAAATTCCTTAGCAACGTTAAAAAAATTCATCAGCAATGTTAAAAAAGTCCTTAGCAACATTAAAAAAATTCCTTAGCAAGATTAAAAAAATTCCTTAGCAACGTTAAAAAAATTCCTTTGCAACGTTAAAAAAAATCCTTAGCAACGTTAAAAATAATCCTTAGCAACGTTAAAAAAGTCCTTAGCAAGATTTAAAAAATTCCTTAGCAACGTTAAAAAAATTCCTTAGCAAGATTAAAAAAATTCCTTAGCAACGTTAAAAAAAAATCCTTCGCAATGTTAAAAAAGTCCTTAGCAACGTTAAAAAAATCCCTTGACAACGTTAAAAAATTCTTCTCAACGTTAAAAAAATCCTTAGCAACGTTAAAAAATTCCTTAGCAACGTTAAAAAAATTCCTTAACAACGTTAAAAATAATCCTTGGCAACGTTAAAAAAAGTCCTTAGCAAGATTTAAAAAATTCCTTAGCAACGTTAAAAAAAGTCCTTAGCAAGATTTAAAAAATTCCTTAGCAACGTTAAAAAATTCCTTAACAACGTTAAAAAAATTCCTTAGCAAGATTTTAAAAATTCCTTAGAAACGTTAAAAAAATTCATTAGCAATGTTAAAAAAGTCCTTAGCAACGTTAAAAAATTCCTTAGCAAGATTAAAAAAATTCCTTAGCAACGTTAAAAAAATTCATCAGCAATGTCAAAAAAGTCCTTAGCAAGATTAAAAAAATTCCTTAGCAACGTTAAAAAAATTCCTTCGCAACGTTAAAAAAAATTCCTTAGCAACGTTACAAAATTCCTTAACAACGTTAAAAAAATTCCTTAGCAACGTTAAAAAAATTCCTTAGCAAGATTAAAAAAATTCCTTAGCAACGTTAAAAAAATTCATTAGCAATGTTAAAAAAGTCCTTAGCAACGTTAAAAAATTCCTTAGCAACGTTAAAAAAAGTCCTTAGCAAGATTTAAAAAATTCCTTAGCAACGTTACAAAATTCCTTAACAACGTTAAAAAAATTCCTTAGCAAGATTTAAAAAATTCCTTAGCAACGTTAAAAAAATTCATTAGCAATGTTAAAAAAGTCCTTAGCAACGTTAAAATAATTCCGTACGTACCAACGTTAAAAAATTCCTTAGCAACGTTAAAAAAATTCCTTAGCAACGTTAAAAAAAGTCCTTAGTAACGTGAAAAAAATTCCTTAGCAACGTTAAAAAAATTCCTTAGCAACGTTAAAAAAATTCATTAGCAATGTTAAAAAAATTCCTTAGCAACGTTAAAATAATTCCGTACGTACCAACGTTAAAAAATTCCTTAGCAACGTTAAAAAAATTCCTTAGCAACGTTAAAAAATTCCTTAGCAACGTTAAAAAAAATTCCTTGGCAACGTTAAAAAAATTCCTTAGCAACGTTAAAAAATTCCTTAGCAACGTTAAAAAAATTCCTTGGCAACGTTAAAAAAATTCCTTAGCAACGTTAAAAAAATTCCGTAGCAACGTTAAAAAATTCCTTAGCAACGTTAAAAAAATTCCTTAGCAACGTTAAAAATATTCATTGTCAAAACTAAAAAATATATTAACTTAATTAGATTTACAATATACAGTTCGAGTCGTATTGTCGGTCTTGATTCATGATTTTTACATAAGGATAAGGATTAACTGGCGGAATTAACCCACGTGAATTTTGTCCGCCAAGTAGTCAGAAGCTGAAAGGTTTTTAGATGACTAAATGCATTTCTGCTAGGTAGTAAGGTCAAAATGTATCCACTCAAGTTGAAAAACAAATTCTTTGAACTTTCATGATTTCCCTGGAGAGCATAATGCAACTATAATATAATAAATATGATTGTAGAGGAATTTATTCTGATAAGAGATATTTTTGGGAGTTTTAGCTGTATTTTGTACTGGAGTATTTTATAAAGCATTTCTTAAGCAAAACTGCTTTGAACCGCTATGATTTAATAATTTTCATAGTTTAGTGTCCAATTTTAAATGGGGCCCGTCTTGAAGACGGGCTTATAGGCTAGTTATAAATACTTGTCAATGGATTTTGAATAAAAATATATCCGTAACAAATCATATGACGTGATATACTGTTTTATATAGACCTGTTCAAATCAAGCGAATGTAAATAAGTAGCGTCAAATTTCCCTTCAAATAATTCAAGATACATATGTCAATTTTGTTTGTTTGACCTTAGACCCACTTGTGGACGGTCTTGTAAAATTTCCTATAAAATGACACCCCAATATTTAAATTATATGCTTAACGAGGTCAAACGTGCAAAATATTGAATTCGTAGTGAAATTTCTGTCAAAATGACACCCTATTTATATTAAAATTAACGTGTATTTAATTTGGGACCACACCCCCAAGCACTGTGGGGGGTTGTTCGATTAATCCCGTTATCGAGCACAATCGACAACAATAATTGGAAACACAATTGCGAAAAGGGCATTTAATTATGTTGAGAAATTCTATAGATCCTGCTTGAACTGGGGGTATTCACTTCAAATTCATAAAATTCGCATAACAATTTTGCAAAATTTACAAAAAGTTGTGATACAACAACCTATCGAAATCATTTATTTATTTTTATCAAATATTCGAAACATAGGGATATTCAACAAAGTAAGATAAGGCTAAACTTCGTAAATTATTTTTTGCAAACTCGTGAAGTGAATTTTTATTTCCCTTCACTTTTCTGCTTATGCATGTATGTATTATAGTAATTCAAGCATAATGCATATGTATATACGAATTTTCTGATTCAACAACGAGATCCATCAGTAATATTGGAATTTGGAATCAAGTATTTCAAAATGTTACTATAGTTCGTGTGATGATTAAGCCAACTTCTTTTTGGGCGGAGGAATTACCTTGGGGGGCGGTATGGACATATATCATAGGCTACACTGGGGCGCAGATTTCTCTGGTACGGGTGGATGGAATTACGAAATCTTTTTTTGTTGCAATCTATTTTCAATACCTCGACCCCTTTTAAGTGTTTTTACGAAATTCATATTTTTGAATTCGGAAACGAAAATAAAATAAATCGAAAAAATCTTATTTAAAAAATCTTCAGAATATACTAATTTTTGATATTTCTTCTCGTTGCTGAATCAGAAAATTATTACTCTATATTATCATTATATCATGGTCCCTTTTGAGAAACGTGACTACCCAGGATATTACTTCACACAAGAGGTTATACCCAAAACTTTAATATTGCTTCAATTTGACGATTTTTAGTTGGCTAGGATAGTAATAATCAAAAATATATTTACCATGTGCATTCTCCAGAGGATTGGTGGATATTGGTCGTGTTTGAAGAAACACTCTACATTCTTCTTCTGCACTTGCAACATTATCTTGGTTTGAAGGATGCTGCTCCTCTGCTGCTGCCGGGGGAGGTTGCTGGAGGTCGGAGGGGGGATCTTGTCCTGAATTTTGTAGTTCTTCAGCGGTGGGGGGTGAGTTTTGATCGTTTAGGGGTGGGGGCGTGCTCTCCGAACCAGACCGTCTGGTGGCCTGCCCCTCCGGGTGGTCCCCAGGTCCGTACGAAGGACGACAGCCTCCATAAATCTGGAAGGGGAAGGGCAGCCCTGCTGGTCTTCTGTACCAGCCCTTGTAATCGTTGACATACGAGTCAACATCCTCGTCGTATCATTCCTTTGACATACCGCCAAAGGATCTATGAATCTTCTGCAGAGTCTTATCTTTCCTTCTGTCCGTCATTTCCATCGTTTCGTAGGAGGAGCTATTTAGCGACTCCATCCAGTCGTCAAACGTGGTGGACTTTGTGGACCTGCAAAATGACTTTGCAGGGGTAGATCTTGATTCTCCACCAAAAGCTGGTGGTAAAGTTTTGGTGGCCCACGAATGTGTCGTTTGACTGGGGGTGAATGAAATAAAGGGTGCATCAGTTCGAAAATTGTTTAGTTTTGGGAGTGTTTTGGTTGGATTTTTTGCTGGCGTTGCTGTCCAAGCCCTTTCCACCACCGACCTCGCAGGCATCGGAGTATGCGTCTCACAAGCCAGTATCGCTTGGGAAATTTTATTCGGAACCTGCGATTTTGTAAATTCCTTTTTTATATTTCGTATAACTTTTCATTTAATTTTTGTAAAGTGCTTGGTATTTAAAATTAAATAATTTAACCAAAAATAAAGACATGCTATTTCTTCCAAACGTTTGATTTTTTTTCTACTCAAGTAAAAATCAAAAATTTCCAAATTAAATTGCACAGCATTTTTAAATTTGCTAACATATTTTGCAAGTTAAAACGGTTTCAGTTTTTTATTTGCAATTTTTTAGGATTTTTTGTATTTCTTTATTGATGCGTTGGACTAGTTATTGTCACTGGCATGTATTCCCAGTACTTGCTAAAATATTACACTAATTGATTATCAATATTTATACATTAGCACATTTTTGCTCATAACTGGTCGATTAAAATTATTCAAAAAATAAACGAATACAAACATAATCGCTAAAAAACAATCCTCCAAATGGATGACAATTTTGATAATTATCCAAATAATCCTAAGGAAAACTGCTGGACCAAAATCACAAGAAAAATCAGGTTTTGGTAAGATTTTAGTACTTTTTGCAAGCCTAGTTGGCTTACCACATCCAACACATTTTAGTATATTCATGTCAAGTTTTTTCTGACCTGGGCCACGTATCGAAAAAATTTGTTATTTCGAAAAATTTGAGTTTGCAATTGGACGTGATCATTATTTAGGACCCTACAAATGTTTAAAAAGTCAAAATCTTGGTGAAACTCGATTTTTAGACGCAGTTTACACATCATACAACTTTTTAGTTTGAAGTTTTCCACCTTTGAGTAGGCGTCGCGGTCACAAATTAACCTTTAAAATAATAAAATCCCTTCAATAAATGAAGACTCTGAATTTATAAATGAAACTAAAGTATCTACTGGCCTATGACTTAATCATAATAATAATCATAAAATAAAAAAATTATGTGCGATCATGGTGGATCCCACATATTTGCTTGATTAAGAAACAAGTAAAGCATATTTATACTTACTTGAAATTCAGTCCTTATTCGAACCTCTTCTGTCGGTTTTTCCTCGTGACACTCTAACATGTGCTTTTTTAGTCCTTGTCGCTCCGTTCCGTGATGGTGGAACGCTTTGTTTTGTACCGCAACAGGGCACAGTAACTTTTTTATATGTGGCAATTCGGGGAAATCCGCATGAAAACTTGGGGACTTTGGTGAGAACATTTTTGAGTAATTTGTCGAGATATTTGACGTGAAGATTCCAATGTAAATAGACTGCAAGACTGTAATAGACTGTACGACTTTTTAGAAACTAGCATGGTATCAATTGCATATAATTAATATGCATTTCATATTTAAGCAATTGTGCATTATTGCATCTGGAATGCTACACCCGTCGGTTGGTCCAGAAATTGCATGGTTCATTAATCTGTGTATGTCTAGAGCTGAATAGGATCCGCTAACTTCCATTCGCCCAAGTACTGAAAACTCCTAAAATGTTGTTTCATTAGGTTTTAAGTTTCCACATAGTTCATTGAATTACTCAACACATGTCGCACTTGGAAGTGATTATTAATTAAAAAAGTCAAAACATGTCAAAAACTTACTTACAAAATACATAAGAAACATTAAAAAGAATTATAGCGTTGGGTTGGTAAAATTCCGATCCTACGCATCTCTAGTGCACAGCAGCTCTCAACCACATATTCCAATTAGTCATCTTCATTATTATGAAATGGTTCATTTGTTATATACATACATATATGCAAACTTTAGCAATAAAATGAGCTGAGGTTTATTTCTCAAGTTTAGGCACATAAATATGAATAAATATTCAGATATGATCTGAATTGGCACATTCTTTAACCACCGTGTGGGCTCCATTCAGTTTAATTAGTACCTATATTTCATCTGACGACTCACATTTATTTTTTCACTCCCAATATTTATTAATTACAGAGTAGAATTTCAGTTAGTTTTAAATAAAATGGATTCTTTATTTTCTGTCCGTGCCTCATCAATTAACTTTTTTGACCCGGACGACCAAGCCCAAGAAGTACTAAAAATACTAAATTATCATTTACAAGCACATTACGATGTAGACGACAGGAATCGTCTCTTAAAATATTTCCACGCATCAAGTGCCATGGATTGCTTTGAAATTTGTAAGTCTAACAATTTACTGTATATTCTAATTGTTTCTCAAATATACTTTACATGGCAAATGTATTTCGTCATTCCTCATAATTATTTAAAATCGTCGTCATACTTTATTTATGTTTCAGTGCATGAAATCCGTCCGAACATCTCAAAATTGAGTGAACCCTGTAGGACGCTGCTTCTTTCCTGCCTGAATTCCAATTCCGAGGAGATTTTCCGCATACTGCAATCGGATCCTCTTTTGTTGGTGGACCCGATTTTTGTGGACGTTGAGTGCAAAAAGTGCACCAAATATGGGAAAACGAAAATACCTTGGTTTCTTCGGCGCATTGTGAAATTCTGGTCCTTCCTGTGGGACTAAAATTTTTAACACATGTATCTATTATTACACTTTGATTTTCTTGTAATTGTGTACTAAATTGCTAGATCACAAATTCGTATATTTCGAGTAAAACTGTAAAAATTATATTCTAAATTGTGCTTATTAATATCGCTGTAATGATGTAAAGTCTGGTAAACTTTGACAGTTTAAAATTAAAAATTTAGGTTATCGTATCATCACAAACTTTAAATTGCTGGTACAATTTGGTATTGCCGTATCAGTTAGCGCGCTGTTGTGTTGATTATTGTATGAAATAAAATGCTATGGTACCTACAAAATGTCATTAAAATTAATCACACAGACTATGTGCATAATTTATTATTTCCATCTTGATAAAAACAGGTCAAATCTTCCAGGCAGAAAAAAAACAATCTTTCGAATTAGTATTTAATACAACGGGCGACAAAATTACCAAATGTACGTAATGATTTCCTTATTCATTTACAGCTCAGTGAACATCGCAAATATGTCGTTTGTCGATAAAAGCAATACGGAAAGTTTGTGGAGCCTGACGTATGAACATACATACATACGTATGCGTATGTATATTTGGCCGTGACCTGAAGTCATGAAAACTGACGCCGAGGGTGAAAAAATGGTCATTTGTCAATTTTTAGGTATCTCCCCGCCGTACGATTTTCCTGAAACTTGGTGGGAATGTTCACCAGGTATTCCTGATCAAGTTTCAACCATCAGAACATTGCCGCAGGCAACTTTGAAATTGTGAAAAATCGACAAAGTTGAGAAAATGGATGGTTATATGCCAAAAATAGACATTTATGCAAATTAAAATAGTTCCCCGCGTCGGGTATGGCTGGAAATTTTTGGGAATTATTAGGAGCCACTATGGAACACATTTCAGTCATCAAATCATTCCTCAATGCACGGGAAAGCTCAAAAATTAAAAATTTGAAATTCTGGGCTGGGCTGGTCTAACTTCCTATAGATCGCTAACTGGGCCAATATCAAAGGTTTTCATGAAACAAAGACTTCTTTTTAATACAAAAAAGTGAATTTGCGGGGCAGAAAGAGAACGAGGCAATCTTAAACTTTTGTCTTACAAACGTCGTCTACTAGCAGTGAAGAGCAGCAACGAATTCCCCCTTGGACACACCCCCCACTGCACAAAATCCACCAAAATGCCGCGTCGCCAACCCTTCCCAAAGATCATCGTCCCCGCATCAACTTTTCGACTTCCAACTGACGAAGAATCAATCCGTCACCACACGACGAGAGAAAAAGTCATTTCCGTCATGACCCGCATTCATCGAGAGGTCATTGACCCCATCAAATTTCGCGAGCAGATGACCACCAAGGATTTTATGTTTTTAGAAGAACCAAATATCCAGCCCGCCTACGACGAGGGGATGGAGGTCGAATTGAAGATGGAAAATTGTGTCGAAATCGACACCCTGGTGAAAAATGTGGGACGGTTAATAAAGAAATTTAATTATTCAGTAATTAAGTGAAAAATTCAATATGCTAATTTAATTGTGATTAACTTTTTAATCAAGGTTTTGACCGGGAAGTTTGTCCTGTGCCGAACGATAACCCCGTCGAGCCGATTGTTCGGGGTGGACGCGGGCGTGGAGGACGTCACGGGAAAGAAGGCCGTGCGACTTGCATTATTCAATTATTCGATGGATGCGAAAATGGGGAAGTCAGATTTCGAAGCGGTCCTCCCCCTGGGGACGATGATGATCGTGAGAAATCCCGTCTTCAAAAAGTGTCACGTTGATTCTGTCAATTTTGGAGTGATCGCCCAAAATCCGGCGGATGTCGAGTTGCTCAGTCCGAAAAGGATGGCAGCGCTTTTTCCAGGTAATTCGGATAAAATGATTATTACTTAAATTATTTTATTGCAAGCTTAATTAGATAAGTCGTTAAATGATTCATTGGATGGGTACTCAATTAAAATATTAACTTGCTTATTATTAAATTAATAATATTAATCACATTATTTATTAATTATTGTTATTCATGTTAATAAGGTGATGTTATTTATTACACGATTAATTAATTAGATTGGGCGATTAATTTAGTATTTAACTCATTGTTGGCCAGGTGTCAAATGGAAGTCGGAACTACCACAAGAATCTCGAAGGGCGTTGAAGTCTCCCCTCGTCTGGGAGTTCACACCTGGCCAAAGCAACGTCGAGATCGCGGTCAAGTTGAAAAACGTGGGAAACAGGGCCTTCATCCAAAATCGGGCAACTGATGCCATCCGATTTTACAACATTGCCCTGGAATACTTACCCGAAGAGGAGATAACCGTGTCCGTGCTCTTATCGGACATCTTATGCAACAAGGCGGCCGCCCTGATCAAACTCGGTTGCTTCAATCCTGCTCTGCTTTGTACCGAGAAAGTTCTTGCGATCGACGGTGGCCACGTCAAAGCGATCTATCGTCACGCCAAGGGACTCATAGGACTTGGACGGTACGCTGAAGCTGGTCAGTTTCTGGATGAAAAGCTCTCCCAAATCCCGTCCTTGGGTCAGGAGAATGAAGATCTTGTCAAGTTGAGGTGCGATTTTACATGTTTTACATGACAAAAAATAATTCATAATTTCTTATTTTATTTAATGCTTGAGAAGTTGGAGGTCGCCCCAAATGAGTGTCAATCGGATTGACTTAATCGATCACAAATTAAATTACTAAACACGAAATTTGCGAATGGTACGATCTCCCAGTAGGCTTGCAGGGATATTTGCATCCGAAGAGGAAAATGTGCACATGGAATTTAGTGAGTGTAAATCTTGTCAACTTTAGAGCGCTCTTCGTGTGCAAATATCCCTGCAAAACGTGACCACTGGGAGATCGTACCCTTCGCTAATTTCATTTTAAAATTTAATTTAATTAAATAGTTAAAGTGATCGATTGAGTCAATCGGATTGACGCTTCTCCGGCCAAAATCTCAGAGCATAAGCTGGAGAACCTTAATTGCGATCTTAACCTCATCAATATTTTTACAGGTCAATCATTCCCGCCATGGGGAAACCACCAGGAAAAGAAATTATTGTCGCGTTGCTACGCCCAGGGCCACCGGATATGCACAAACCTCAGCCAGACTTACCGGTCGGGATGATTGACCGCATTTCCGAGTATCGCGGCCCAGTAGAACTCGGGCCAAGTAAGATTGGCGAGGGTGAAGGACTATTTGCCACGCAGGATCTCCCCGTTGGAACAGTTCTCCTCGTTTGCAAACCCTTCGCCGGCCTGTACGTCAAATCGACGAAGAAGAAGGAATTTTCATTAAGCACGAACCCCTACAAATATCTTGTCGGCACGATGGCCAACAAGATCTGGCTGGATCCTCTCCTTGGCCGAGACATTTACGCCCTTTGGGCTGGACCTGAACTGAAATCCTTGACGGATAAGAACGACCCCAAGATTACGAAAGTGGACATTGCCCGACTTACCAAGATTTGCTCCTTTAACGTCACCAATAACAACTTTACGAGGTAACTGATCGACTTAAATAATGAGGGTATTCATTCATTACATGCTTTTGAAAAAAAATTGCGAACTAAATGCGTGCGCAAGTTCGCAATTGAATCTGCAAGCCAAATTTTTGTGCAAAGTTGCGAACTTTGTTTATTATTTTTGCTAATAATGGCATTATTATAATGCACAAATAATAACCAATTCTAATTTATGTAAATGTGTCACAGGGAAGATATTGACGCCTTCATTTCTGCCGGTGTATGGATCTCCCCGTCCAAAATTAATCATAGCTGCGTGGACGCCAACGTCATGTATCCCCATCATGAGACTAGCCTGGTCATGATGGTCACGACTTTCAAAGAGGTGAAAAAAGGGGAGGAGCTCGTGTCGAGCTATGTCCCCGGAATGATGCCGTTATCAGAGCGAGATTTTATGCAAAGTCATGGTGAGTTGATCTTAAATAATTCTTAATTCTGACTTTGTCATTCATTTGGTTATCTTCGATAACTTATCGATGCGTATTTCTTAACTTGTACACATGTAAATCTCAAAGAATGGATAATATATTTCAATCAGTGTGGACAAGTCTGCAAAGATTTTTGTAGATTTAAAAAGTTTTGCGACGTTTGTCACAACAGAGGTTTAAATCATTTAGCCATTTTTAAAATACTTGCAACTTTGTGAATGGTTTTACATAGATGAAAAATGGCCAACAATAAGTGACGAAGTTAAAAAAAATACTTCTGCATACATTTGTTTTAAAAATTTGTTACATTTTTCACAAACGTATGGAAACAATTTCCTCTACATATTTTCCATAAATATTTACAACGTATCAGCATCGTAATTAGGCATGTACATTTATTTATACCTGGAGAAATTAAAATAAAATGATAATTTTTTGCACAATTTTTTTGCACAGGATTCATCTGCGAATGTCGCCTCTGCCGTCTGGACCGATCCGAAAGTGTGACTGTAATCGCGAAGAGAGCCAACCTCCTGAAAAGTCTGACTTTCGACCTTGCCAAATATCTGAAGAATATGAATGTCAAAGTTCTCGAAGCCGACTTGGAAACATTCGATAACCTGGAAATGCTTCGTGCCGCCACACCCGACCTGGATTTTGCCTTACCGGGTCCCGACATTCATCAAATTGTTTCCATCTTCGTGCTGCCTCTGGGGCTTTATGACGCGTGTTTGCACATCATGGAGGCAATTTACACTGTCATGGAAAACGTCCCGACCAACTATGTGAAACACGCGTTTGCCGAGACGATTTTGGTCGTTTACATGAAAAAGGGGACCGAAAAGGCCGTCCTGGAGAAATGGGTGGAGGAAGTGCGGAAGTATTGTCGTCTGTATGCCGGCACGCTGGAACACGTTCGGGCCGGAGATCATCCCACTATTCCGGAGGATTTGAAAAAATTCGGGATTGAATTCTTCAACGAGGAGACGGATTAATTAGTTGGGGATGAGAATGAGATTATGTAATCCAAGTTTTCTAATATTTCTCAGAAATAATTTCTGCTTTGTCCTTATTTTTTTTTAATTTACATAACTTTGGCTTGATGATATTGAATGAGTAATTTACATAATTAAATTGACTCATGTTGCAGATATATTTTACTTGTTTTTGAAAATTCATTTCAAGCATATTTTTTCAATCCAATTATTTTCACTCAAATACAGACTTCTGACTCAGAAGTTCTGAGTGAAGATTTGCATTCATTCACATTCAGACATTTTCTTTTAAACGCATTTCATTAGACTGCATTTCACTTAATTTCTTACCCATGTTTGTAGTATTACGTAGTTATGTAGTTTGTAATAAGCATAACGTGATAAACGAAAGAATATATTAAACGATTTATTTCATTTACGTTCATCCGTCAGAAATGAGGGAACTTTCACTCATTTTCATTTATACGATAGGAAATTCATACTCCTTCACTAAATAGTGAATCACCACCATAAATTATGATTCATGATTTCGATAGTGTCCTTTTTCCTTTATAAGGATACATATTTAAGTTAAATTAGAAAATTAAACTGTAATTATTATACGGTAATTATTATCGAATGCACTTTTTTCATGCAAAAATATGTTTCTCCCGAAGCGAATCCGGGGCAAAGAGAGAATACAGGAACTAGGGAAACTTAAATTATTTACACCTCGCCGACCAGTGCACAAAGATCAAAGAGCGAAAAGAGAGCAGTTTAACAAACACCAGAGTTGGGTGATTAAATGTTTTTTTGCTCCGGATTAAGGATTAAGGATTAGTTTCTCAGGATTGTTGGATTAGAATTAGGATTAGAATTAGTTAGTTTTCTAGGATTAGATTTTTACGGGATTAGTTTTTTCAGAAGAGCAATCCGGATTAAGGATTAGGATTAAATAATCCGGATTAGTCCTGTGATTAAGGATTAGTTTTAAATAATCCTGATTACTTTCGTGATTAAGGATTAGTTATAAGTAATCCAGATTATTTTTATGATTAAGGATTAATTTTAATTTATTCAGTCTTTCGGAACCATAATTACTTTGAATGTAATTTACATATGCTGCGCGGTAGAAATAAGTATCCTAGTTTGTTTCTATTTTAAACAGTTGAAAGATTTAGAAATTTCAGGATGACAGTTAAGTGGGGAAGAGTTAGATGGAACATAACATTAATTAATGTAGGCCGGAAATAAATTTTTTGGTTTAGCTTGCAAGAAAATTAGAAAAGTTTCAGACTGCAAAGTGCAGCCGTAAAATTAATTAGTCGAACAAGGAGAATACTTAATAGTGTTGCATGGAAATTGAACGAGAAGTAGATGGTATAGAGCAATTCAGGGTAGAAGAGAGAGGAATTCATAGGCAACCAGAGTATTTTTCGTAAAAAAATTATCCCTAATCGTGATTAGTTTTTGATTAAGGATTACTTTCAATCTTTCTTGTTGGGATTAGGATTAGTTTGCCAATGATGAAATTGTGGATTAGGGATTAAGGATTAGTTTAAAAATTATATCTTCATTGGATTAAGGATTAGGGATTAGTTAATTCTAATCCGGATTAATAATCACTAATCCCTAATCCAGATTTTCCCAACTCTGACAAACACAAAACAATAAATAAATCCCCCCTTAGGCACACCCACCCCCACTGCAAAAAAGACACGAGGATGGAGGAGGTCGAGTTGAAGATGACAAATTGTGTCGGTATCAAAACCCTGAAAAAAACCGAGATCGAGTGAGTTCTTTTATGATGGAATTAAAATTAATAAAAAAATTCAATCTTCTA
This sequence comes from Folsomia candida, assembly GCF_002217175.1. Taxonomy (NCBI): domain Eukaryota; kingdom Metazoa; phylum Arthropoda; class Collembola; order Entomobryomorpha; family Isotomidae; genus Folsomia; species Folsomia candida. Next base: position 8,601,339 of record NW_019091197.1, on the reverse strand, counting down.
ATTTAAACTACGATTTTTAATCAAGATCTTGACCGGGAAGTTTTTCCTTTGTCGAACGACCACCCCGTCTACGGCGATGGGCTGCGTGCAAGCGGTTGTGGAGGACGTCAAAGGAAATAAAGTCATCCTTGCGCTGTTCAGTTATTCGGTGGAAGCCAAAAACGAGTCCGACTTCGAGTCCGTCCTCCCACTGGGGACGGTGATGATCGTGAAAGATCCCGTCTTCAAGAACATTTTCGACGACGCCACCGATACTCCGGTAGTTGGAGTGGTCGCTGAGAATCCGGGCGATGTAGAGTTGCTCAGTCCGAAGAGGATGGCAGCGCTTTTTCCAGGTAAAATATGTATCCGGATTTAAGGTGATTAATTAAATGTGTTGTTCAGTATATTAATTATTTACTAAATTTTTAATCATTTCATGGGATGATTAATTAAAATACTAGACGATTAAGTAATTAATAATTAAGTAACTCGAATGTATCTACATGCATAATGAACCATTCCATTTGAATGGGAGTCGTTCAGTTTCGCATCGATGTCACCGATTTTAATCAAAAAAATTCCAACTTAAATTCCGGGTATCAAGATCAAGTTGACAAAACTATTTTTAAATTATTTGCAACCACACCCCCAGGAAAAACAGGGGGAAAAAATTTGGGAAAATGATAATGTCGATGTACACTCGGCAAAATAAGAATTAGACCCCTAGTTGCATTTGACATTCGACTGCCCTTATGGATACGAACATTTTGACGCATCAAAAGTTTCAAAATTCCGATTTTTTATATTTTTTTACCTTGAAAAACCATTTCATAAATCAATAAAAAACTCCATGACGCACAACTTTCTCTTCTGACAACCTGATGCCAGATTTTTCTCCTAATGAAGAGCTAGATTTTAAGCTTTTGTTGTCCGAAGAGAAAGTTGTGCGTCATCGAGATTTTTGGGGTCAAAGTTTCTGGAGGAGGGGCCTCATAAGCAAGAGGCGTAGCAAACTCCAGTAATATGAGATAAATACTTAATTACTACAGTTAACAAAATTGAAAATGTTAACAGCCAAATCGCCCCAAATTAAAAAGTTAGGCTTATCGGAATTTATAATGCTGATATCTATACCAAAGGGCCGTTTGCTACGGCCCTGAGGTAAGACTGGCAGCAGTGGTAGCGAAATCCGAGTTTTACTCTCTCTCTCCATAAATATGGGAAGCATGTATACGACTCCCATTCAAATGGTTTGACTCTAATTTTTGTCCAGGTGTCCGATGGAAGTCTGGACTGCCCTATAAATCTCGTTGCGAATTGAAGTCTCCCCTCGTCTGGGAGTTCACACCTGACCAAAGCAACGTCGAGATCGCGGTCAAGCTGAAGAACGTGGGAAACAAGGCCTTTGTCGAAAACCGGGCAACTGATGCCATCCGATTTTACAACATTGCTCTGGATTACTTACCCGAAGAGGAGATAACCGTGTCGGTGCTCTTATCGGACATCTTATCCAACAAGGCGGCCGCTCTGATCAAACTCGGCTGCTTCAATCCAGCTCTGCTTTGTACTGAGATAGTTCTTGGAATCAATAACACCCACGTCAAGGCGATGTTTCGTCACGCCAAGGGTCTCATAGGACTTGGACGGTACGCTGAGGCTGGTCAGTTTCTGGATGAAAAGCTGACCCAAATCTCGTCGTTGGGCGAAGAGAATAAAGATATCGAGAAGTTGAGGTGCGATTTACATGAAAAATATTTACAATTTTGCAATCATAAATTCCTTATTAATTTAGCATTAAATCAAGCATTTGTTTGACTGATAAGTGAACTCTGCCTAATTATTAATTTAACAGATCAATCATCCCAGAACTGGGGAAACCACCCGGAAAAGAAATAATCGCCGCGTTGCGACGCCCAGCGCCACGGAATACGAGTCAACCTCAGGCAGATTTGCCGCTCTGGATGGTGGACCGCATTTCCGAGTATCGCGGCCCAGTTGAGCTCGGGCCGAGTAAGATTGGCGAGGGCGAAGGATTATTCGCCACGCAAGATATCCCGGCTGAAACGGTTCTCCTCGTTTGCAAACCCTTCGCCGGCCTGCACGTCAAAGCAGCAGAAACGAATGCATTTTTGGAGAGGACGTCCACTCTGGAGCATCTCGTCGGCACGATGGCCAACAAGATCTGGCTGGATCCTGAACTTGGCCGAGACATTTACGCCCTTTGGGCTGGAGCGGAACTGAAATCCTTGAAGGATAAGGATGACCCCAAAATTACGAAGGTGGACATTGCCAGAATTACCAAGATTATTTACTTCAACAACACCGGTACCCTATATAAGAGGTAATTTAGTTTTGACTAGCTTCAGCTAAACCGGTACCTGGTCCTGACGGTGTTGTCGCAAAACCAAAAACGCTCTTACACGTGTCCAATGAAATCAAAAATTAGTGTACACGTGTTCGCGCGTTTTTTCTCAAGGTGCCCCAAATTTTTCATATTGCCCCAAACGCTAGGAACGCTGATTGTGACGCTACTAGCATTCCGATTTTCTTCAACCTTGGCATGCGATCCTAATTTAAGGTCGGTCAGAGCGTTCCAGAGAATTGACCGTCTAGGCTGAAATTGATAATACCAACTACCTGAAATTTTTGTTCCTTTTTTTTAGTTTTTTCAAAATATTTCCAACATTTATGAAATGGTATCGTTCTAGCGCCATATCTCTACAGAAACCCTATACTCTGCGTCGAATGCCGTAGGGTAGAACATCCTAGCTCAATTATTAAGGGTACTTTGTAGGAACATCGGTTTAGACAAATATTCGTACAAAATACCCTTAATGCTAAAATTATTCATTACCATCTGTTCGATCAGTCCGGATTTTTGATATGTTGCAAATCTTTAGTTGTCAAACAATATTTAAATTAAAATTGAAGTCGAATTTGACTTGCGTGACCTAATTTCCGGGGGTCAAGAGAATAAGTCGGGAGGTCAAGTCTCACATAACCCCACATATGTAGTATCGTTGGAAAGGCAATGGCGAGAGGATTTAGAATATGTATCCTTTGTGGGGTCGGCACGGTGGCCAACAAGATCTGGTTGGATCCTCTCCTCGGCCGGGACCTTTACACCCTTTGGGCTGGACCGGAATTGAAATCCTTGACGGATAAGAATGATCCCAAAATTACAAAGGTGGACATTAACCGAATTTGGAAGATTTGCCGCTTGAACATCACGTGTTGTTCCAGTTGTGAGGGGAGGTGAGTATCCAAACGCAGATGAATAGATAACGAGACACTTCACGCAGTCCTGGCCCACGACTCCTGAGTAACACTGTAAATTTTACAGTGTAAAATCTATAAATTTGACAAATATTTCTGCGGAAAATTAGATTACAAATGTTTGTAAACTTAGTTACTCAGCTCATGGGCGTCTCTTTCTTTTGGAAATTTATTTTACAAATTTTACGAGTTACCGTTGGTAACTTACCAACGCCTGCGTTAAAAATAACTTTGTTCTAATTTAAATCTGATGCAGGGATGATGCCGACGACTTCATTTCTGCCGGTGTTTGGATCCCCTCGTCCAAAATTAATCATGACTGTGTGGACGCAAACGTTATGTTTGGTCATCATGATTCCGCCCTTGTCATGATGGTCACTACTTTTAAGGAGGTGAAAAAAGGGGAGGAAATCGTGGCGAGCTATGCCCCCGGAATGATGCCGTTGTCAGAGCGAGATTTTATGCTAAGTCATAGTGGTGAGTTTTTTTTTAATCTTTCGACTTTGTCATTGCATTGACTGAAAAGTCACATTCAAACTCAAAAATGGGTGAATGCATTTCTAGAATTTCGTTAATTTTGTAAATCTTTCGACTTATGCTTTAAAAATGTGTAAATTATCAAACTTATAACGTTTTTTCGCAAATAGAAATAATGTCTTCGCCCTATTGTAATTATGTGCATTAAAAAAAAACAATTTTAAGTCTCGTTTGTTTACATACATCTTGACAGGATTCATCTGTAAATGTCGCCTCTGCGAACTGGACCGATCCGAAAGTGCCGACGTAATCGAGAAGAGAGACAGTCTCCTGAAAAGTCTCAAGCCTGCAAACTATTTGAAGATGAACGATTTCAAAGTCGACTTGAAAATCATCCGAGAACTGGAACTTCTTCGAATCGGCACACCCGACCTGAATTTTGTCCTGATGTGTCCCGACGTTTATAAAATTGCTGCAATTCTCTGGGCAGGTCTTGAACTCTACGAGCTGTCTTTGTTCATCTTGGAGAATATTTACCCCGTCGTCAAAAACATCCCGACCAATTATGTGAATCTTCCCTATGCCGAGACGATTTTGTTTTTTTGCATGAAAATGGGAAAGGAGAAGGCCGTCCTGGAAAAATGGGTTGAAGAAGTGAGGAAATATTACCGTCTTGTGACCGGCACGCTGGAACATATTCGGGCAGGAGCGTATCCCACAATTCCGGAGGATTTGAAGAAATTCGGGATTCAATTCTTCAATGAGGGAACGGATTAATTAATTCAAGTATCCTAATTTCTATCTATGTATGGTTTGGTTTGTGAATTTTTGAAAAATTAAAATTGGATTGATTATTCGGTATAGGAATGGGTAATTGTGAAGTACTAATTAATCAAATGGTTTACATACTTCTTTTTGAAAACGTCTAATTCAATCAATCATATGGTTTCTCCATAGACAAATAAACACAATTTAGTACCGCATAGAATAATTCCATAATACGTAATGCATACATATTTACATAACAGAGGGTATCCTCCCATAAGTGTAGGTGTGCCAAATATCTAATATTAAAATAAAAACAAGGCCCCCAAATAAGCCCATCTTAATTATAAAGTGCAATCAAATTACATCAGCATAAAAAAATCAATTTGGTAATTCTCGCATAACCGGTTTCGTATGCAAAGTTAGAATTAAACTTGAACAATGATTTTAATTTTCCTTAATCCCAAGTCTTGATTTTGGCCCCAACTTATTTTTACTCTCACTAAAAAACCTTTTACCCTTTTCATACTTTAATACAGGATTATTTTTAATATTCCGAGCAGGGAAAACTAGTTATTTTCGTCCCTGCCCTTCACACACTAATGGTAATAAAACCAGTCCCGTCGTACCCACTAACAAGACACCATCAGCGTGAATTCGCGTGACAACTTAACAAAAACATTTTCAGAAAACGAGTGCACAGTTTAAATTAACTTGTGACGCATTAAGTTCGTTTTGAGGATTTTACTTTAAAACCTTAGAAATCTGCATAAAAATGGAAACGCACAACTTAATTTCCACTTTGCCCGAGGTATGTGATTGATTAACACAAAATATCGATGGATTTTGTGCCTATTTATTTCACGATTTGAAACAAATTCAAATAGTAATTAAGCACGGCGAAACTTTACTTATTTCATAACAAAAAATTTCAATTATTTCAGATAATTTCTCAAATCATGGAATTCCTGCCCAGCTCCGACTTAGAATCGGCCTCTCTCGTCCATCCCACGTGGGAAAAGGAAGCCCTTAGACACCTCCTGATACGAAATCCGGTCGATGTCCTCCTCACCAATTCCAAGGCCCTTCTCCCCCTTAGGAAACTATCCCCCAAACACCTCAACGTAATTGTCTGTGCGCCCGAGGAAAATGCGGAGACTTTTTGGTCAAAAATAGATTCACTTGCAGCAACTAGCACCGTGACCAAATTCTCTATATACCCCTCGACAACTCCTTCCGCCACGTGGCGTCTTCTTTTGTCAAGATCTATGAACCTTTCAAAAACTTGAGATCTCTCGAATTTCATCTCATTTTGGTCAATCCCAAAGCATTCTTTTCTTCCGATCGAAACTGGGCCGACCTACTTCCACATGATTCACACGTCCCCCACAAACTGACCACTTTGACCCTTAACATGTCCAAACTCTATCCCGACAAACAACTCGGGCGATGGGGCAACGTGGTCTCGCTAACCACCCGATTTCTAACTATGTTCAGCCAGGTGCAAATTCTCAAAATGATGGTCACTCCTGGCTGCCTGATTCAACAAGAAGATCTCATTTTGCCCCGCCTTACCTCAAGTCAAACTTTGCTAACGTATCTCGACTCGAGTTTAACGTTACGCTGAGCGATAGGGCACACACGTGCGAAATATTGGACCTTCTCGCGCCACAGTTGGAACACGTGTGGATTTCCACGGTACACAATATTAGTCCCACTTCGAACATCCACCCCTTGCGCTTTCTCAAGATCCCAATTCTCCCAAGGTTGAAACTTTTCGAAATTTTAAGACTACCAGGGCTCATTTGTAGCCCGGATACGAAGTGGTTTCGACCACATCTCTACCTAAATTTTGACACTGAGCGGGATGAGGTTAAGTTAGTGTATGAAAAACAATTTCCTGTTCTGGAGAGGTTAATCGTGGCGAGGGAAGAACCAATTCCCTGGAGGCGGAGGGAAATCGAGTATGTTTGTCCCGATGAGAATTTGCATTTTGAGGCGACCATGCTTTTTTTGTATGAAACTTTTTTGGCGGAGGGTGTCGCGCCGTGCGAGACGGTGAGGAGTTTGGATATTTCGCTCCCCACGGAAGACTGGGATGTGGGCGGGGTGATAATGAAACGGCGGCGTGGGCCGGATAATGGCTGGGGGTGGAAGGAAGACGTGCCTAATTTTTACGCCAGAATTTCCACGATTTTCCCCCACGTGGATTACCACGTGGTCGAGAGTGACAAAGTGGCCGTGAGAAGGGCCAAGTTCAAGAAGTTTAAGGAGATGAGGGTCGCTTTGGGGATTTTAGGTGAGGAGGGGGTACCGTTTGTGCGGATTTCGAGGAGATGTGGGACAAGGCAAAATTTCGGTCAAATTCTTTTTAACTAGATTAAGCAATTAAGATTGCTTTGGTGGGTTAAAATTTGGCATACTTTAAGTTGACAATTTGACATGTAAAATTGCATGGCTAATTATTTTTTAAATGCCGTTTCCATTTTCGAGCCGTGTGGTGTTCGGTGATGATTACTGTATCCTACTTATAAAACATGTGTGTTAATATTTAATTCACGAAAGACTGTGACTCCCCTGTACATATACTTGCATTTTCCTTTATGTTCGCATGTTTCTTTCAATATGGAAAGCTATGTATGGAAAGCTTGTTAAAAAGACCTGGGCGTAGTCCATTATCGTGACTAATAAATATTTGTGCATAATACTGATCTAATTCATTTGGAGTTTATTTAATTATTAAGGAGGAAATTTTTGCTTAAAATTTACTAAGTTGCATGCACACTAATTAAGAAAAACTCGACTATTTATCATACAAAACTTGACAGAATTTTTGCGTAAACTAATAACTATTATTCAAATGCCTCATCCGAACATAAGTAGCGTAGTACATCTAACCAATCTAAATTTTACCGTAGTTGGAATCAGATTGTCCGACATAATAAATTAATTACGAAATTGCCTCTGGACAGACTACTAAATCTGAATACATAATTTGGACATTTACAAAAACGAGAGCATTGTAAGCTTCTAGAATACATATGTACCGAATTTTAATTTTCAGTCTTAAGAATTTCAGAAATTCTCTCTTTAATAATGTTGAACTTCAAATATCCTTGCTTTACTTGTCGATTTGCTGGAGTCGTTGTTGTTTCAGTTTGTTCTTAATGTTGGCACAGTAGGGCACCGCGCACCCAGGTTTCAAGCATTTCTTAGCATGAAGGCAGCAAAGAGCAATTAGCTGTTTGCAAACAGCGCAACCACCAATGACCCTTCGCGGGCATGTCTAAAATAAGAATGTAATTGAAGTGTTAATTATAAATATTATTTAATATTACTAAATTATGTCTAAATTCTGGAGACTTACCTTAGCATGGTTAACAATTCGCTTAAATTTATGGCAATTCCGCTGTTGACAAATGGCATCTCGACATCCATGAGAATGTTCAAGATCCATAACGTGGCTATAAGTTGAGGTCCATCTTGCTTCTTTTGTACTATCTTTGACTTTAGGAGAAAGGTCATCTCCCAACTTCTGTGGGTCCATCATCGGCGAAACTTCACCCATGGGACAATCCAATACAGCCGTCTCGTTTATACGGCCTTCCTCCAAAATAGAAGTTAAACCCAAACCAATACTTGGTAGAGGGATGTTCTGAGTGGTCACACTACAATTCCTGCTCCCTGGTTGCGGCGGCGCATTAATCGCCATGTAACCATCAATTTCAGCCGTAGGTGGAAGACACGCCGGCGGATTGCTGGATAAACCGGAAGCATCATTCCGTCTTTCCGCCTCGTAGCAGTCGTATTTTGTCTGAAAACAAATTTAATTAGCTCTCGGGTTGAGGGGCCGTCCATAAACCACGTAACGCAAAAATCGCGATTTTCTAGACCCCTCCTCCCCCCTTCAACATGCGCAACATTAGGCACAATATCATTGGAGCCTTAGACCCCCCCTCCCCCCTCTCGCGTTACGTAATTTATGGACGACACCTTACAGATTAGTCGTTGTCGGTGTCCCAGGACATATTTGATGTATAATGCGCAAGGATATAGGTATAAATCTATGCATGTTTTTTGTTGAATGCTTGGTTGAGGTCTAGCCTTCTGGACCACTTTTTTAATGCGACTACCGTTAGCCCAAGTGGGCTAGCAGTGGGCGGGGCGCAGGGGGCCAACGGTGGGCGGGGCGCAGGGGGCCAACGGTGGGCGGGGCCCAAGCGAGGTAGTTATCCAGGCTTTCCGCGTACTTGCAACCTAAGGGATTATCCATATACATATTACGTCATCAAAAATTTTCGATTTTATCACCCACCCACCTTACGTAAACATTAACGGATAGGGAATTTTAACATGGTAAAGATAGGAAGACCAAAACCACCCACCCACTAATATGATGACATAATATATGGACGTTCCCTAACCTGCTCGCTTCGCTCGCTTAAACACGAGCAATACCCCACTAGGGGCATAAATTCGAAAAATTTTCCAACTTTTTTTTGGTGCAAAAATAAAAGTCTTAAAATGTTCTGAAACATGTAAAAATGCAAAAAAAACAAATGGTCCAGAAGGCTAGAATGATACCGAATGCTTTTCTAATTTGACTTCGCCTTGCTGTCAATAAGCCAAGACCATAAAGTCGCAAGGGTTCCATATTAACGAAATGTATATTTATAAATCACTTATTATTGCACCAAAAAAATAATTCCACCAACCAACCTTCTCCCCAACTTCCTTCGCATGCCTCAAAATCGAGATGATATCTCCCATCGCAACGACGCCAAGGTCTCGTAAACACTCCTTGTTTAAATCCAACAACATATCCATCCTCATCCTGTGCTCGTCAAAAGTTAGGGCGTACTTTGTCGCAATGTGGGGAGGAATTCTGGCATCTTGAAAGAATTTTAGCCACATCTGAGAAGAACAAGACAATCGCGACCAGTTATATTTTAAACATATAATTACGACTAAAATCACCCTTTTTAATCGTCCACTAAATTAACTAATGTATCGGAGCAAAATCACATAAGAAAGATGTTTAAGAATTTTGAAAAATATTTGATATTATTGTTTTCTACCAACCGTTCTGTAATTTATACCGCTTTTGCCCAGCGATTGGGAGGATGGAGTGACAAACAAAATTTGAAATCTTGGTAAAAATAATTCACACAATTATTTATTCAATTGTGAAAGATGAATAATAACAAATCAGAGAAACATGTATTTTTCTTCTCTCACTTTTAACACATGCCTTTCTCTTTATTCGGTTCAAAGTCCAACACTTTGTTCAAGTTTGTCTCTCACACCGTCCACTCGACTGTTGTAAAATGCATACATAAGGAACAAGTTACTTTTTGTACAAATTCATATTCCTATAATTATTTTAGAGTCCCATATTTTACGGACTTAGAGAAATTTGACACTTCTACGAATGAATTTGGTTTTATGCATTTGTGGGAAACAAATATGATGGGACGATTTCAACGAATAACACACCTAATAACTTATGCAATGAACAACAAAGTTCTCAATACTATTTTTTTGATACTTAAAACTCTACTCCCCATATCAATGGGTAGCTACGTAGAGGACTTAACTATGTGTGAGAACAACAAAGTTCTCAATACTATGTACAATTACAAGCGACGCCGTGTTAAGGTCTAACTTATTCACAACTTATTTGTAACTTATTCACATCTGGCACGTTTTTTTATTTTTTGTGAAATTCTAGGCGGCATGTGTGCAGGGGTATTTTTAATTGAAAATATTAGCCAACCAAGCAGGAGGAGAGAATTGTATCAGTGGTTCAGTGCTGTTTCAACGTTTGCATCTTTACAGTATTGCCAATTTTGATAACACTTTCTCTTGAATACCGTAAATAGCGAATACAGATAAAAAAGTAGCGCTAGAGACACTGAATTTCCTTTAACTCGACACCGTTTCTGACAAGTATGTGCATTTTACCATTGACCTTGTCCTTCAGGTCATGAGGTCAAAGATATTGACGGTGTTGAAGGACTAGTCTAAAGATAGGCTGTTTCCCGGCTAAGCGAGTTTCGAGTTCTAACCTGTCTAGATTTATAGGTCAGGATAGTAGAAGAAAAAGTCATAATGGGCGCGTTGCCAGATAATGCCTGCGTCACCTTCTGTAGGCCAAAAACTGAAGATTTCGCCATGTCAATTTTTGATAGCTTCAGGGGCCATTATATCCAAAACGGCTAAATATTTCTTAATACTACCAATTTGAGAAATGATGGTACTTACACACGGTTACTAAAAAACTGCATACCGAGTTATTATCATTTAAACCTCAAACGTATTTAGTACGTCAAATTATCAACCGTAGATGGGCAATTGCAAGAACGAGTGTCGACCTTAGTCCCAGAATGCAAAATTATCAAGTTTTCAGTGTTAAATTTTGACATATTTGATTTTTTAACTCGAAAACTAAGAATATACCATCTCCAAATTTTTGATATGTTGCATGGGTATAGTTGTTCTTCCAAATAAAAATTACTCGAGCCAAATCCTACGGTGGCATCTAAGCATAGTAAGCGAAATATTTGCAAAAAAACGTAAAAAATAATGATTTTTTTAGATCGGATTTTTTAGTGGAGTGGGTTTACATGATAATAACTCGGTATGCAGTTTTTTAGTAACCGTGTGTAAGTACCATCATTTCTCAAATTGGTAGTATTAAGAAATATTTAGCCGTTTTGGATATAATGGCCCCTGAAGCTATCAAAAATTGACATGGCGAAATCTTCAGTTTTTGGCCTACAGAAGGTGACGCAGGCATTATCTGGCAACGCGCCCATTATGACTTTTTCTTCTACTATCCTGACCTATAAATCTAGACAGGTTAGAACTCGAAACTCGCTTAGCCGGGAAACAGCCTATCTTTAGACTAGTCCTTCGTGGTGAAATTCCCTACAAATGACATCCATTTATGCATTTTTGACCTCATGAAGTTACACGCACAAATAATTCCATTGTATGTATTTATTCTAACGCCGTCTCAAGTTTCTCCCATTTAGCATGCATATTACCGTATTAACATTTATTCAAATTTAACTTCAGTGAATTACATATTTCCGCTGCGTCCAAAAAATAAGACGCCATGATTTGCGTATGTAGTTATCTGAGTACCGCATAGCGACACACACGAATGAAACTGTTGAAAATTAGCCGACAATCGCAACCACGAAGAGTACATAATTTAATTAACTCTGCAAACGTACATAACTTCGGTATAATCATATCACAATCACGGAACTTCAACCTTAACCAGCACTTAAATCATATTCAATCATGGGATGCGCAACCAGGCTTACATACATATGCACCTGTTCACTTTCATTCATAATAGTTTATGAGTATGAATTTCCTTCCATATGCAGGATTACTGAAAAAAAGATTCCCTCATTTTAGCCTAACAAACTTGAATAAAAGGATTTTTCGCTCCTTTTATTTTATAAGCTGTGCCTAATACATGGGGCAAAGTAAGAAATGAATTCGAATAAAATGAGTTTGAAGGAAAAGGACTGTATGTGAATGAAAATCGTAATTCAAAAATCGGGATGATTGACTTTTGAGTGAAAATATTTTTTTGAACAGGTATTTTTGTATTTACATACATCGAGAAGTTAAGTTGTTATCCTATCAAGATAATCGTTGAAGAAGATCCACTATTTATTTTTACAAATGCTGAAACCCCCTCGCTCCCGCGGCCTGTTGAGACCGACCCACTGATTACTTATCTTATAATGCGGCACACTCGTTGACGTAGGGAGTCACCTTGACAAATTCAGTCTACATACATACGCTTTTCCATCCTTTTGTCGGCACATTGAGTCGCAAATTTTTAGTATAAAATGACCCAAGGTGTGCGAAAAATGCTCAGTTCGACAAACGGGCGAAATATTAAAATTTAAACGCAATAACATGCGCCCTGCAAAATGTTTTGCGAGCTTGGTTTCCTTCGCCCTTTTCATCCAGACGGCGTGCTGCTCCCAGGTCACACAGCCCTCCGAATGTGGTCTGATGAAGGAGGATGAGGTGAGAACTTGCACGTGCAAAAATATACTGCAAAAATTGGTCTATATTGTATCTCTTTTTATCATATACAGTACATGCCGTACTGTCCCGGATAGGTCATCCCACTTATCACCCGTACCCGTACGACTGCGCAAAGTTTCTCGAGTGCTCAAATGGTTTAGCGATAGTAAGTGTATTTCATTTATATAATTAATTCCCCTTTCTCGAAAAGTAACCGTATTTTTCATTTGAAATTAAGTAAACTGTACTAAACACAGAATAAGTTTAACTTGATAAGCAGTAGTCATTTGCTTAACTTTAGAGTGCAAAGTGTGACTCCGTTCTAAAATTATTTTTAACAGTATGAATATACACATTTTTTGCTAGGCACAATGTTGCCCAAATAGGACAGTGTGGAATCAAGACTTGCTCGTCTGCGACCACGAATCGACCACGCCATGCGTCACTTTAACGACGCCACCGCCAAGAGGGACCACTATGCCGACTACAGTGACAACGATCCCAACTACCAGGACCATACCGGCTAGGACAACCACAGCGGTAAAATTGCTTATAATGAGGAATTGTATATTTGTACTAGTCACCTCATCTGCATATTCTTACGGATTCACGACAGACATAGAGTTTAGTTGATCTGGAAAGCCCGTATCGCCAAAAGTGGGCATAGCGAGATTTATGTAAATGAGGTGATACGCCTAAGTAAGAGCATATTTATTATCCTCTAATGCCTTTACCTTTGTCCCCGTCAGGATCCAATTACCTGGATTTGCCCCGAAGGTTACACAGGAGTTATAGCCCATCCGTCCGATTGCCGCTATTACTACATCTGTGACCATTACTATGGTCCGCGGTTTCATGCCTGTCCCCACGGCTTATACTACAACCCGGTAAAGATGTTGCAAATATTCGGATAAATATTAACCTAACTTTGAACAAATGTAACGACATTTTGGATGAACATGTAGGACACTGAGGAATGTGACTGGCCCCACAATGTTCCCAACTGCGTTGGAGATAGTGTCCCCTACACACCAACCCCAAAGCCACGCACGACAAAATCCCTACCAAATTACAGAAACCAACGGAGAGCAATTAGATAAGATCCGTACGCTTACAAGGCTTAAATTTAATACAAAGACGATTAGCACATTTTTACTTGGCAAAATCATTCCCATATTTACATTAATCTATTGTATCACTGAGAAACATTAAATTTAGATTTCGGGATAAATGTACATGCAAAGCATTACTTGCCAAGTTGAATTAATTTAATTATGCAGCTCTGTAATGACTGATGTAGTAATGCAAAAAATAAATTTGTGTTCAAAATGACAACTAAACGTACTTCATGAAGTAAAAAATTTAGACTCGAAATTACATACACGCATGTAATTTTGAGTCTAATTAAAATATAGTTGGCTATTTATGTAAAAAGCTAAAATAAGAGATTTTCAAAATTCTCATACAATCCAAAACAAGGTCAGAATTTCATGATAAAAAACACTTAAAAAGTTTTAAACGAATTCATACATAAACGTGTAGGTTATTTAAATCGTTTCAATAGAACTAGACCATTAAATTTGCAATTATTTATCATTACTTTACTTATCATTAATGATTCGACCGTCTTTTTCTTTCTTAGCAACAAATAATATAAATATTTACAGCTAGACATGTAATGTTACTACCTGTACATACTTAAGTAAGGATTGATATAGATTTTTGCATGAAAATTTGCACATACAAAGTCATTCCAGTTCTCCGCATAGAAACACTCTTAAATAAAAATAATGTTACCTTTTTGTACAGTAAATGCACTATGCATTATAATAAATTATACCAAATCCAGAGTCTGGATTCCATACTAAACTTTAGTATGGCTTGCTTAATTTAGATTCAGATTACTGTTCAACAGGATGGAAATGGGATTATTTCTAAGAGTTTACGATGACTAGCATTCATTCCAGTAAACGCTTATTTATTTATCCATGAGCAACATATTAATTAACCTGTCCACGCAAAACTGCCAAATAATGAATGATGTCAACCCATCAAAGAACTTACCATCTCCCATCCCCACTTTTAAGGGAGGACACGACGTCAAAAATTTCTTAAACCAGGCATTCTGTGATCGCAAACTTTTCATGTTTTTTGCAAGCTTCACGCTCACAACGTACGGTTTACTGAGAGAGTGCAACGTGATATGAATTATTACGAAGTAATCGATCACCATCAAGTAAAAGAATGCGGACACGCCAAAACTAATATTTTCCCAGGATGTTATGATCACGTAGAGTGACGTTATTTCTGACAGCATGGTCAGCAAGACAAAAATAGTGATGAGCGGCTTTCGCATGACGGAGTTGACCAGGTTTTGAAATACTTGTGCGACACGAAAACCCGATAAGCCGTGAATCCCAAATTTGTACTGGTCCAGTTGTCTAAATATTGCAAAATTTCGATTTAAGAAAAGGTCATTTTACCGGTAACCATCACTCCTGTTCGAAAACCTGGCCGCATTCAAAATTTATTCAATTTACACAAAAATCGGAAGAAATATTTATTTATTCAAAATTTTAAAACTAAACTTTTATTCATTACTCATTTTTTATTCATTTGAACTCAAATTCGCCTTATTATATGGATTTCTCAATATACCTCATATATTAAGCATAGCTTGAAAACTGAACAATGAATAAAATTAATCATTCATTCTTCATGAATATGAGGAGAATAAATATTCATTCATTTTAAAATTTGGAAAAAATTATTAACTAATTATTCATGAACCTATTGAGTAATAAATGAACAAGCTACCTATGCACATATGTATTCATTCTCTATTAATTAAATGAATGTGAACAGGTATGATAGTAATAACGTAAAGCCTCACCTTTCAATCATCTTAATCCATAACTCCACCATTACGGAAGGATAAAGAAAAACTCGACTAATCGTAGCAATCATAACTGATGGTAACGAGAACCACACGTACCACTGTGCAGCCCCATTTACCACGCGTAACCACATCTCCGCGTCTTGGTCGCCCCATCCATCCCGACACTCGAGGAGCACCTCGTTTAGGATGGAGGGAGGCGTACAGGGTCTAAAAGATCCCAGCGCCCCCAGCATTACGGGGATGACAAATAATGAAAACTTTGCTGCATCAAGATTGGACAGAATGTTGATTTTCGTGTAGTCTGATGCCCCTGAAATTTGCAAAAGTCATAATTAGCACACTGTTGTAAATCGTGTACTAAAATAATACCAGGCGGTATTCATATATGACTCTGCCATAGTGTTTTTGATAAGTAATATCATGGAGTAAAAGCTCCGTATAATAGTTTCACCATATCGGGAGCAAATATTTACCGACAGGTATACGTTTGATACCAGGTGGTAACAAATTTAACACCGATAAGTCAGTATCTGACTGACTACATAGATATACCAGATTTCTAACAGAGTCCACATCATTTATGAATAAAACTTACCTCTG
The DNA here is from genome assembly GCF_002217175.1 of Folsomia candida. Classification (NCBI taxonomy): domain Eukaryota; kingdom Metazoa; phylum Arthropoda; class Collembola; order Entomobryomorpha; family Isotomidae; genus Folsomia; species Folsomia candida. The sequence goes on along the minus strand of NW_019091197.1, from coordinate 8,585,282 downwards.
CTAATGCATTTCGCCTCCATCCAGACACAAGTTTTCAGCACTTGTGGTAATTCTCTTTTACGAAATAGGAGACAAATGTGCAACACAAATATCATATCGTACGAAATAAGAAAGTAAAACGCAATTACTTTCTGCCAGATGGGAAGACTTCCGTGCGAATTATAGATATTTTTGTAAAACCAGAAAGAATAAGTAACATTGTAGAAAAACCATAGCAGCGCAGTGCAAACGTAGATAACCCAATGTCTTATTTTTTTAATAACTGAAAACTCCTTGCTTCCAGGTTCTGACGTTATCGGAATTGAAAATGATCTTATCGACCATTTAGTCAGCCAGGTCATGACAGGTAAGTATGACGTCTCCAAGTGGGAGAATGGGCTGACAAGTTTTCTTAAGAGATTATCCATTTTGAAAGTTAGAACCTTGTATTTTTTAAATTTTTGGGTGAAAGTAGACATGAAAGTTTTCACCATCGATTCCGCAAAGAAGTTATTGTTGAGTGGGTAAGAAAATTGTCGAAACATGTATCAGCCAGAAAAAACAAATAAATGTGTCATTTCAATTACTGTAATCAATAAGGCTTTTACTACTTCGTGAAAAGAATGGCCATTCTTATATGCTGACAATACGAAGTTTATATTGGTGAAAATTCATTTTACTTATAACATGCAAACAATTTCCTTGTTCACAAGTTGTGTTAATTACTATGGTTTTATATGGTAATCAAAGTGTGACAGCAAAGACGCATTAATTTTAGTACTGGCTGCCTTCTCTCCAGACTTGTTATTAAAAACTTGTAAACCGTAATTTGTTTCGAAAAGTGGAATATTACGTGAGTAAAGGAGTAATTAACATGCAATGTGTATGCTACCATTGCGGGGTACTGGGGTTTAAAAATATGTATGCAAAATATCCAACAACGCGAAAAAGCCGAAGGTCTATTCTTGTATTCATTTCCATTCTTTCATTCTATAATACATATAAGACTATACCTGTATCGCATAAAGTAGCTTGCGCTACTTAATAAATAATAAATAATCTTCGCACTTATTTAGTTTTAAATAATAAATATTCTCCGGGCGTTAAGCATTATTTTAATAAAAACTTATTTAAATAACGCAACTCTGGAGATCTCACATCTGTGGATGGATTCCACAGGGATCTGTGGATTCCCTAGGCTTGTAATTAAAGTTTAATTCATACTACCTGCCCGAGAATGCTATCTTCTTCATTAGTGTGACCATTCTCTCATGATAGCGTAGCTTTAAATTATTGATCCTTACATTTACGGATCTTTTTTCTTCCTTTAATATCGATTTTTTCTCACGGTAGTTTAATTTTAGTAGTTTAACGTCATTTATATCTTCGAAATGCACCGATGTTGAACAACAGTCATTTGCAGAACAGCCATCTTTGTTTTGTCCATTGGGCCTCTCTAAGGTTGAACTACCTAGCATATTGATGAGATTAATATCTTCTGAGAAATTTACATATAATTTAATTATTACATTCTTTAGAAGAACAGCAATCAACGACATGTGCGGGAACAGGTTGTTCGTCAAACGTGAGAGGATTATCCGAATGTTTCTGCATAAAGGTTCATCAACAATGAATCCCAATATTACCAATAGTTAACCATAATAGCATTGCAATGGTGACGTCACAGGTGCGAAAAACAGGAGTATATAGCGAAGCTAATTAAACGGACACTAGTTGTGTCACACTACCTGCATTTAAAATTATGCAGTTTCTTACATACCAAGTATTTCTCGATCTTGTTTTTTGTGTCAATCGTATCCGGGTGGTCCTCCCCAATAAGTCCAGCTTGCTTCTGGTAAACGTCTTTTAGCATATCTATTGCTGAATATATCTCACCCAAGTGAAAAATTGCACGGGCCAGCATATATTTTGCAATTAACTCTCGGGCTTGATTATCTTGGTGATCGGCCCTCTTCTTAATAACGTGCTCAAACTGAACCTTGGCCTTGCTATAATCCTTCATTTTATAGTAGCAATATCCCAGCGAATGTGTTACTCGTAGCACTTCATCTTGGTAACCCTTTTCCTTGAACCAATTGAGTACCCCCTGCAACTTCACTTCTGCATCGGAAAATTGTTTGAGGTCACTTAGCGCACCGGCGATATTGGACTGACATTTATTTACTTCTATACTATCCTCGCCAAAAATTAGTGATTTACCAGCGCATACTTCTTTGTACAATTTGAGTGCCTTTTCAAATTTTTGTACGTTGTAATAAGAGTTGGCCAGGTGCTGAAGTATTGTAAAACATTTTTCATTTGGTTGTTCGGAAGGCAGTGTGTATGTATTGTTAATGCCCTTGAATAACTTTACAGCTTCGTTACCCTTTCCTAGTCGGCGCAAAGCCAGACCACAGTTTATTTTCATTTCCAACAAGAGTTCCGGGTTTAGAGGGTTGTTTTCAGCCTCATTTATGCTCTTAATTACGCTCTCAGCAAAACACAGGCCTTCATTGTACATGAAAAGTTTATCTAGACGACCTGATATTTTTAGAGCAACTAGCATCAACTCTTCCGAGATAGACATCTCCTTGAGTGAATGTTCCCAAACGAATAGAAAATGTCGAATTTCCGGTACGGATTGACACCCAATTTCTAGGTTGATAAGGATGTCGTACAACATTTTGTTATCTATTCGCTTAATGCATCGTACAACTTGTTGGACAATAGGGTTCATCTGTAAGCATTCATTTTTTTCGCTTTTTATTAAACACAGGGAACTTAAGAAGTTCAAGCTCTCCTGAAAAACTTTCTCATCGACAGTTTCTTTCCAGCAGGTGAAAACTTTCAACAGAAATGTCGTTTCGACATGGTCTGGTCCGAGGCATGCGATAATCTGGAGTAGGTTAAAAGCATATTGATGCTTATTGTTGTCCTCGCTACTACTTTGAAGTTGGTTAATTGTTGTTGCCAGCGTTTCCAGAATAGTTTTCTCATACTTGGATCTTCCAAATTGGTGTAATTGAATAGAAAGCAAGGTTGCAGATTTCGCCTTGCATTCCTCAATATAGGCGTGAATGGTTTGTTTGGAAACGTTATGTGTCTGTTTGTACAATAGGTACCACGTGGCTTGCTCCAAGGCCAGAGGATAGTTGTTGACAAACTGGCAAAGTAGCCGCATGGAAGCTTCCGTCTCTTCCGACATCAGAGTGCATTTTACATAGTTTAGAGCTGATTCCTCGTCTAGTTCGGTAACATCGATAAGGTGGCTTCTATGAATGTGGTACAAATTTTTATTGCTGGAGGTCAATATAACCATTGCCTTGGAGTCTGCTAGGTTCATCAAAATCTTTGGTTTGACTGTAGCAGCGGTACATCCGTCCAAAACCAAAATCCATTTTTGATCAATAATTTTGCCAATATCAATCGCAATGGTTACCAATAATGACCCAGGATCTGTATTTTTAAAGTCTAGTTTACTATCTGGAAGAAATGTTTCAGCCAGGTTCGTCAACTCTTCCTTGAAATTTAGCAGGCTTATCCATATACATGGAACTTTATGGTTAATTTGCTCATTTCTAAGGAATTGTGCAACTAATTCTGTCTTTCCCATTCCAGGTAGACCGCAAAGTATTACTACTACAAAAGACGTGTGCTTATCATAAATTTCGAGCAATTTACGAATTTGCTTGTCTCTGCCGTAAAATTGGTCGATGCCAGATTTAATGTTGAACCAATATTCCCCGTGGCCGTGATAAGTTTTGATGGCATCTGTCATGAAAAGTAAATAATTAATGCACGTAATTATTTTGCATTTATGTATTTTATATATTCGTATGCAATCATAGATAAGTAGGAGAAACCTACACTTACGATAAATTTGTAGACAATTAGATTTTTTTAAAGTTGATTTCAGTAGCGATAACATACGAATTTCCCCGTGTTGACTAATTGCATATTCTATCAGTTTCTGGTACAGCCTGCGGTGGGTCAAACTAGATGATGTTACTTGATTCTGCCATGTGTCGAATTCTGCTGTTGTGTTCCTATCCAAAATCTCAGCGAATACGTCTTGCCACTTATCTTTGAACATTGCGTCTTGAAGGAATACTGCAATAATTTTTTTAGTCGTCATTTTTTAACGTGTGGACGATTACAAGGACAAGTTTGGTTTAATCAATTACACAGAGCTAAATGCTAAAGCCTTGTCGTAAATGGCGAATGGAGACGTAGATACGGAGATAATTTACATTATCGACTCCCTTACAAACAATGGAATTATTTACTTATGCATGACCACTGTCCGATAAGGCAGTCGCGTCGACATCCTGTTCACCCTCAATAAAAAAAATTTAGAGTCGTACTTACCATTACTTCAGTGAATGATGTAAATTGTTGCATCTCCGCATCACAGCTTTTTTGTGTTCGTTCAACTCCATTTATTGCGATTTACAGTTAAGTACATATTTTGAGGATGTTGACACGTAGTTGGCGTTTTTGAAGTACGTACAAGTTTATATAACTATTTATGATTGCAATTTGGTTTCGGTCGATTAAGCCGACAAATATTACATATCAGCGTTGTATTGTGTATTAGCATTTATTGTAAAAATAAAACACTTCAATGATGTAAATGTGTATATATATCTTATCTATTAACCGATAAGTGTATTGTTATATATAGGATGCGAACCAGTCGGTCCTGGGTTTTGCTTGCATTTCATGATCAAATAGATTTCATGGATGGAATAAGCCTTTCTAAAATTAGTTGGGAAACTGCATGCATCAAGGAATCAGCACGTTTCCTGTCCTCCCCCTTTTTATCAAAATATCTGCAAATATGTTTCCCACACGGGACGTTGCAGGGCGTCTAATCCGAGATAAGAAATTAACCGAGAACCTTTCCGGTTTTGCAACTGCACTAATTTCGGATAATTCCTGGTCCGAAGAACTTCAAATAAACGAGAATGACAAGTTGAACTTTATCAAAGAAATATTGCAAAAATGGGTATCGAAAAATGGGATTGCAGCTACTCTCACTAAACTGGTGGAGTTGCTACTGTTGGCAAAACTTGATAGTGCAGCAGGTAAAATACAGTAACGATTATTCAAATAAGCTGATTTTGAAAATGTTAATTTTGAATCTAGGCATAATCCAGCAAGGGTTTGGCATGTACGACAAGCAGCTCGGGCCAAATCCACCGTTCACTTAATTAAAATCATACTTACACATCTTAATCATAAATTGATCATAAACACATTTGTCAAAAAAATTGTAAATATGCCTACTTTACAAATAAAATAGAGTTTCAGAAGTCAATAAAATATGTCCGGTTAAAAATAAGTAACTTCATCATTAGCATGCTAAATATAATGTTATTCATTTTATTTGTACGCACTATGAACAAGGTTTTAAAATTTTAGAATTTACTCAGGTTGCGAAAAAGCGAGGATGACACAACAATTGGGTAAAATTTATGCAACGGTTGGATTGTGCTGTCATCCTCTTTTTTATTCAAACTTGGGTAAATTTTTCACAACTTTATATAGAGTGCATATTTACTGTGGGGATAAATATTTCTTTAGGTAAACACTTGCGCGGCATGCAGTTTCTGGCAACCACGACGTGTCGTATTTTGACCCGCAAATTTTTGGGTCTTAAAATGATTCCAAAATTCTTGATGTATATTATCATGAATATTAGTGTGCAAAAAAGTTGCTACTAATAAATATTTTTAAAAAGTGGGTTAACGTGAATCACTTACGTGATGGATGGTGCATAATGATATTTCCATAAGGAAAGTTAGCCGCCGCGGTTGGCACCGTCTGCATGATTACCGCCGCCGCCTCAATGTAATGGAATCCACCAGAAATTGAGAAATTGTGTACGGTGGCGGGCTTGAGATGCACATTGTGCAAAATATACGTCCACGTACACATATACTATGCCGTACGCAACCGCCTCAATGTTATGTATATATATATATATCGCTGCAACCGTATAAAAAAGTAGCGCCAGCGTTTCTTTTAATATGACACCGAATATCACAATTATGTATTTGTTGACCTTTGAAGTCATCGCAATGGTCAATATAGCAAAAATATTGTCATCGCTTAATTCGTGGCGAAATTTCCTTCAAATGACACCCTATATGAAAATTGTTTTTTGACCCCATCACCCCGACGACGAGGTCAGAGGTCTAAAATGGTCTAGAATTCCAGAAGTTTTGGTTCTTGTTTACATGCGCTCGAGCAAATGCAAGGCGTTTTTTCAGGTCGACCTTGGATATGTATGGCTTCTTCTTAGCTAGGAAAATTTTTAGGGCACCCTTTTTCAGTACTCTAGCAATTGTTGAACGACTTGCATCTTTGCCGAGCTCAATTTTTACTTCGTCAGAAATTTTTGAGGTTGATAGTTTTGGATTGATAAGCGCTTTTCTGACAATCATTTTCTTCTCCTTTTCTGTAAAGATCTGTAAAGACGCAATTTCCTGTTGAGTCTTTTGATCGTTTTCGACATCCTCGTAGTGTTGAATGATGAGATCCCGAATCTCTACTTGTGTCGCTCTTCTCTTGGCTTACATTATCAATTTTTTTAAATTGCCTATATTATAGTAAGTATAAACTGTAATTAATAAAAAAAATAATGACCTACCAATTTAGTTTCACAATATACTTAGGAGTAAACTTCTCATGCTCCTCACTTTTGACCAATTATTTTATAACTTTTTTGGGTTAGCAACTTTTTCTGGAAGTAGTAATAATTGCAGAATATTACATTTTAAATATGTTGAAGTCAACTAATTTGCCTTTAAAATGAGCCCGAAATGATTTTCAAATTCGAGGTATTTGTTGAGAAAGAGAGTCATGAAGTTAGTGGAGAATCCGTGCTACTCATTTATGAACAGCAGTGTAAGTATATAGTCGCATAATAATAAAAACTCAATTAAGTTTTTAATGAGAAGCGAATTTTTCAGGTGGAAGATCGAGCTAATCCAGATGAGTCTCACACAGAATTGAGATACAGATCGAAGGCTGCGTTTCCAGTAGTATAAATTAAGGTTCTTAAAATTCAGTTAAAGGTTTAAATCATGCGTAAATAAATAAAATCGTAAATACTAGCATATAAATCCGTCTCCAGCCGAGTAGTAATTGATTTAGTTTTCCAAATCCAGCACAATTTATTTTTATCAAATGCAAAGTGAAAAAACTAGTACTACGTAGCGTCAGCTACTTACTGTCATCGTATTGTTCGTCTGTCTGTCCGTCCGTCAGCAGGATATCCCAGAACGCCTCAACTTAATCAAATATAGTTTTCGCCATTTTAGACCTCTGACCTCGTCGTCGGGGTGATGGGGTCAAAAAACAATTTTCATGTAGGGTGTCATTTGAAGGAAATTTCGCCACGAATTAAGCGATGACAATATTTTTGCTATATTGACCATTGCGATGACTTCAAAGGTCAACAAATACATAATTGTGATATTCGGTGTCATATTAAAAGAAACGCTGGCGCTACTTTTTTATACGGTTGCAGCGATATATATATATATATACATAACATTGAGGCGGTTGCGTACGGCATAGTATATGTGTACGTGGACGTATATTTTGCACAATGTGCATCTCAAGCCCGCCACCGTACACAATTTCTCAATTTCTGGTGGATTCCATTACATTGAGGCGGCGGCGGTAATCATGCAGACGGTGCCAACCGCGGCGGCTAACTTTCCTTATGGAAATATCATTATGCACCATCCATCACGTAAGTGATTCACGTTAACCCACTTTTTAAAAATATTTATTAGTAGCAACTTTTTTGCACACTAATATTCATGATAATATACATCAAGAATTTTGGAATCATTTTAAGACCCAAAAATTTGCGGGTCAAAATACGACACGTCGTGGTTGCCAGAAACTGCATGCCGCGCAAGTGTTTACCTAAAGAAATATTTATCCCCACAGTATTCACACATGGCAACACCATTTAGCCGACTGGCCTTGAGATTTTACTACACGTTTAAGTGTCTGCACATGCAGGTGCAGGGTGGTTTAAATGTCTCGCTACATGGAAAGTTGTTTTTCCATGGGAAAAATCGCAAATCTCCATTAATTAATGAGATTTTGCTCTTGAAATTAATCAAAAAAGATTTGAACACGAAGTTATTTTCATATTTTGTAGAGTTTTAAATCATTTTATTCACTAACTGATGGAAGTTTACGAATTTCTCGGATCGAAAAATCTTCCTTTATAACTACACATTTTAACCACAAGTATGTAAAAGCATCGTAATTTTTTCCCCATGATTTAATTATTCATAAATTGCACTTTAGTTGTTAAATACTACATGATAATAGATCATTCGTATTTATGTATCATCGATTCGCATGTTTTCACATTTCTTCTTATAACAGATATTATTTTGATGCATGTCATGTTCTACTTGTATTAAATGTCAAATAAACTTTGTAATATTTGGTTGTTAAAGATGACAAATTTTATGAGCACACCTGTATCTTGTGCACTGACCTCGCCCAACCGATGATGATGATGATGATCTCACCGAGATGATTCTTTTCGCAATATTTCACCAGACAGCCCGGTTCCTCATCATCCCTCTCCTGTCAAAAATTCTGCATCAATAAATTCCATTGAAATAGTTACCAGATAGTTTTGGGAGAAATTTGTCTATGAATTTATCTTAATTTGGGGCTGGTGAAAGCTAGGTCTGTCTTTTGGAAACCCATCGTAAGTTTTACAGCACACTTCTTTCTGAATTAAAATTATTGACGCAATTCACTCATTCTCTTGTAAAATTGCAAACTCCCTAAGCGTACAATCTTCTACTTATATTTCCAACAAAAATTTGCTTTCAAATTTTTGCAAACTTACGCAGATCAAGTGCGCCATTTAATTTGGTAAAATATTATATGAACACACGATTTTATAATGTAAGGAGTGCGTGAATTGCCTCATTATCTAGTTTTTATATTTTTCTACGTATGTGTACATAATTTAAGATAATTAGTGACTATGTACATATTTAATTAATTAATCTGATCGCGTTATAGATAGCTATCCAGGCCGTGGGACAGGGAGATGGATAATCCAGGTATGAAAAAAGTTGTTCCGTGCAGCAACTCGATTTTTATTAGGCTCTTCAAAATTATGTATTTTAAAATTTAAATATCTTTCGTATCTATGCACACATAATGTTAATAGCACATTGATTATCAAAAAATAAACCGTTGTAACGGTAGAAGTAGCTCACCCCGTGAGAATTATTTTGACATAATTTTGCACCAATGGTGCAGAACAGGCGGATACAACAGATCCACAATTTTGACTTAATTTTGCGTTAATGGTGCATAATAAGCGGACACAATATTTACATAATTGTGATATAATTTTGCACCAATGGTGGAAAATAAACGAGGGAAAACGAGGCATAATTTTGACATGAAATCTTGACAAATTTAAAGTAAAAATTGTAGTTATTTCTTCCGGTTCGTCTGCATTTTTGGTGCGTTTTGCGTCTATTCCCTCAATTGTTTGGCACCATTTTAAGTCACCGATTGTTCGGTGACTAGTAGTGCTAATAATTCGGTCACGAATGCCAATAACTCGCTATAGTTAGCATCAATTGATGCAAAAGAGTCGTTAACAGACAGACAGACAGACAGACAGACAGACAGACAGACAGACAGACGGACAAGAGGAATTCAATAGCTCCTCTGCTACGCAGGGTGAGCTAATAATTGCAGATTAGTGCGTCATAATGATCAATTTTTAAAAATTGCAGATCTCCCAGCTGCAGACTTTCTCTTCGTAGGCGTATTTTTTGCCGTCCTGAACGGGGCAATTTCAGCGTTCAATGGGGTTGTTGATGCGGCGAAAGGCGCAATTGAAGCCGTCAAGGGACTACTTGATGTAATGGAGAGAGTTGGGGGTTATTTTGTGCAATTCGTCAACTATATTTGGCCAGGAAATTCTTCACAGTCGAGGTAAGAAAGTTGTGGCAAAATAATTCATTTTATTCGCGTCCTTTATTGATTATTGATTTCATATAATCACATTTTTTTCTGAAAGAAGATATTTGTTTTCGAAAGTGCAAGTGATAAAATCGGTAATTTTTTAAGGAACGCATGAGTCCAGGGTCTTTCCAGAATGGGTTTAAATGCAGAGTTGAGTCAGGTCACTGTTTTCATAAATCCGATCCGTTTTTCAATTTGTAAAATCCCCGATCTACTTAATCCGATCTGTTTTTTTGATTTTTGAAAAATATCTGATCCGATCCGTCCCCTGTCCCTGACAGATAATTAATAAAATACGGAAATTCTGTACTTTTTAAGAACGGATAAATTTTATTCAATGCAAAGTTGGCGTTGTATTCGTATGGTTCAGCGAGAAACGAAGATTTTTGAAATGAAAATTATTTCGTCACAGAATTTAATGTAAAGTCATTGGAAATTTAATGAAAACTAAGCAAAATTGCCAGTAGAAATTTCCTAACAGAATTTGAATTAGATAGCTTCGATTTTTTGAGTAGTCCTTCTGCAATGCTTATCCTTAATTTCGCCACTGTTCATCTCCTGAACTTTAGGATGCTAAATTTTTGCTAGTTTTGGGTCTCCACTCGCATGCAATCTCCCTCCCCCTCCCCCTTTCCCTCCCCATTTCCATGTAGTTCGTCCACCGCCATTCTTTCTAGGGATGCGACGAGTACATAATACAAACCTATAACTGTCACAACTATAGCTTCCCAAACCGGCAAATTTTGAAAAACCTGTTAAATTACGACCAAGTTAAGCAAGTACACACGTAGAATTAATTATTTTACAAAACAGGTATTTTTTTGTAACATTTAAAATGAAAATTGGGTTTTTGCGGAAATCGAAAATTGATTTTCAAATCGTTTAACGAAGTCCGGAAACCCGGTTTTTTGCGCCCGGCAAGCACAGCTATTTTTTGACGCAAATTTCCAAACATTTTTGCAACTTGCGGAAACAAATATTTTAAAATACCTGCAAATAGATCAGCTTGCTCGTTCTATCTTATTTTGAAGAAATATTGTGTAGATTTTAATTTAGGAAGTTCAAAAAATTTAGATTTAGAAAAGTTTGCAATTTTTTAATTTGTAAAAATTGGCTAATATTTTGCATCGCTTTTTTGCATGCGTAGGGGTGATGACGTTTGGGCATAGAACTATTTAAAAAATGTACGAATTTCTCATTTAATACTACATATCCCGTAGGAACGATAGTGTTTTAATTACTATGAAATTGCAAACTCACTATTTTGCTAGCAATAATTATTTTCTAATTAAAATACGATGTAGCAGTGAAGGGAATGGGATATTGTCACTATTTAAGTATTTATAAAATTACATAATTCAATTTATAACGTCCAACAGTTTATTAAAACATATGACTTTATCCATATATTATTATTAATATCTATAATATAATATAATAATTTAATTTAATTTAATATAAATATAATATAATAATATTAAATTTAAATATTTTTATTTTAGCCCCCCTCTGAATGCAACATTTCCGGACGATAACGATGCAGGATTTCAGTATCCAGACCGTAACACGATGCATGCCTGGCTGATGATGCTTTTGCATGCCATCCAATTCTTCGCGTATGTAACTAAATATTTTATTATTTAGAAAATCTGAACCCCTAAAATTATTTATTACTTATCTAGACCAGCCATATGGAAATTTCTCCGCCGCTGCAGGAGAAGGAGAAACCGTTTGACCCTTTTGCACCTTGAACACACATTTTTACGGTGCGTAACGAACAGCGCTCCGGGACACAGGACCATTGTTTTGTGGGTAACGCGACCTACCCAAGCCGTGCTGACAGACCAGTTTTTGAGAATAATAGGCGAATTTATAGGGTATGTGCACTTTACATAAAAATTTGCAAAGTTTAATGAAGCTTGAGTAATAAGGAGCATGAATTTTACACAGCGGTTGGATAAATTTTACCCAATTGTTCCTCTTTTTAATTGTGATCTTTAAGATCACAATTAATTTAGATCACAATTAATAATAGATCACAATTGTAATTAAGCTGAAGTTTGTAAAAGCCACGATCTGCAAGTGCACAGGTTTGGCGGAGATATTTTCATCAAACGAGAATAAAATGCTCCAAAAAGTTGATAAATTTTACACTTTTAAAATTTACCAATCGATTCCTGCTCTTCTGATGCAAAAATATCTCCGCCAAACGTGAGCATTGGCAGATCATGTCATTGTCAAATTTCAAAATAATTACATTTGTGATCGATTAACAATAATTTGGTCAGAATCGGAGAGCACACGCTGGGAGACATCTATTTTCATTTTTATTTTCCACAATGTTAATTTATCAAAATGATTCTCGTTGAGATTAATCTTTTAAAATTGTTCTGGGTTTGATTTAGAAACCCGAACTTTAATTTCTTGTATGGAATTGTAACGACGCCCGCGATGGGAAACTTGGCAACGGATTTAGTCGCAATCCCTCCACTGAACTTGGTGATATTTACGCCAGGAGACCTCACAATTTTTAACGGGCATGGGCTAACTCTGCAGCACTTCTCTAATATTAACGTAAGGTTTCATGCCTTGATACGATTTAAACAGTTGATGGTTATAAATATTTCGATGTACTTGCTCTCTTAGTTAAAAATAATGTTACCCTTTTAAAAAGTAATCGCCCTTTCAATTATATATTAAGTAACCAATGCCAAATCCAGAATAATTCGATAAAGTGTACAAGTTTACTCCTGATTTAGTTTAATTAGTGTTGGATTAATTTTCGAAAGGGTAACATTATTTTTAAGAGTGTATGAGAATTAAATTTACGTTTTGCTCCACCAATACTTGTGGGAAATAAATAAGTTAAATAACAAATTATTTAATAGGTCCAAGGGGCGTTGGATAATTTGGGGGCATGGTTGCACCAGCATATCCCCGACGCCAACCTAAATGCTCATGTGGTGCTCCGCTGGCCACAGTTCCCCAGAAGAGATTAAAGGAGGTCGTAAAGGTTGGGAAAAAAACAATAATTTCAGCTTCGTTTTAATTCTAATTTCACAACGTTAATAGGTAGGCATTAGTAAGGGTATTTTTTATCGTGAGAAGGCTTTGTTCTATCTGCAATCTGTTAAATCTGCAAAATTTTCAAAATCGTAATGCTTTCGATTTATTACAAATTAAAACTATATTAAAAAATTTAACGCTATGCGCTGCAAAGGTTTAAAAGAAGATAAATATTTTTCGTATTGTAAAAAATAGCGCAAATTTCCAAAATTTGAAATTAATAATTTTTCATGTGAAAAAGATATGTATTTTATGAAAAAATGTTTAAGGTAGACAAGTATTGATAATTTGATGTTTCTCAATAAAAGTTATGAAATATTTCTGAAAATTTTCGCGATTTTTTTTGCCAATAGAACAATTTTTATTTTTTAAACAGTTTTTCGTGTAAATAATCGCATTGTGGCAAATTTGCACATTTCGCAATTTTACTTTACAAACATATTCTATCACAAAGTTTAACTGTAACTAAATTATTTATCAGTTCAGACTATTTCGAACGCAGTCGAGAGATGATCGTACTTACGGTTCCCTTAGGATAATTAGTAGTAACCCAATTCCAATTCTTTTAAGAATCTTGTTGTGTAATTTAGGTATAAGTAAATATTTTTAAGTCTCATGATAAGTCATATCAAAATTTGTTTCACATATACTTATATATTTATTATTTTACTTTATTATTATTCTAATTTAAATGAAATGAGTATTTGTGTCCTGGATTATACTTCATTTATGATTCATAACTTATGAATGAGGCTGTTATTCTAATTTGTTAAAAATTAAACCATTTTTACAATTTTTCAGCATATGCAAAATTCTTGTTTCATGAAAATCCAAGAAGTAGATACATGAAAAACGTTAACTAGATAGAATCCCCTTTAATATGTTTATTCATTTACAAATGTAAGTACATATGTATGTGCACAACAATTGGTCATTCTCGCCCCCTCGTTTTCTCCATAAGTGTGGAAACTTTCAAAAACTCGTCAAACTCCATCCCAGCTTCGCCCCTGGTCTCAGGTCGTCTTTTAAAATGCTTCCTGAGATCGTTGTTATTATAAAATTTGACCCCACAGTGATGACACGAGAAGCCATGCACCTTCAAATGTACGCGATTCATTTGGTGAGACAAACTCCTTGCTGCAAGGGTCATTCAGCATAATTCGAAGTCAATATCGCTCAGTTTTTTTCCAACTGAGGTCCAAATTTTGAATGGTCGACATGCAATTTAAGAGAGTCTTGTCGGCTGAATGTGGCATCACACGTGTCGCAGAAGAATGGTTGGGCAACCTGTGGGTGATTGTGTATCGGGCGAGGTCTTTTTTGATGTAGAATTCAGCATTCATCCACAGGAAATGGATAGAGGGTTATTTTACAAAGGAGGACATCCAGATCGTGGGGGTTAACATGCAGATGAAAAATTCATGATCGACAAGCTTATGATTATTTACGATTGGGGGGACATTTTTTAAATAATTGTGGGGGTGGAGACATTAGGCGCGGTCACGGTGGGATCAGTCTTTATGTGGACGTCTTTATTGTCGTCCTCGTCCAACGATGAGGAATTTCGCTTGAATTAAACACGTCAATTTAGTTAAAAATTGCTAAGAAATAAATTGCATGTTTTTTATTAAACAGAGAACAAAACTAATAAGTAAATAATCAAAGTCAAGAGGATCTTGTTCAATTTCCGGTTCAGATTCGACCCCCATCTCGACAACATCGCGATCGGCATCCTCGTGTTTACTAAGTCCGAGCACAAGTTCTTCCTGGTCAGAAGTTTCCTCGTTTTTTATGACGACTTCTTCCAACTATATAAATAAGTGATGGGCAAAGAAAGAATCCATGATAAATTTGCAAATCATTTTGAAACCTCAGTAAACTTGCATCCCTTCCACGTTCGACTTCATCATTTACATTCCAACAAGACGAAGATCCGAATCATCCGCAAAAATCGTCCCGAAATATGGTGCGTCCCAGGTTAAGTTAGACAAAACGATTTTAGTGCATACTTCGCAGTTATGGTCGAGGCATTCAAATTAAAGACAATTTAGTATGTATCTTGCTGAGAGGCTTGTTGGTCGATCTTGATAATGCTTAACAACATTGAAAACTGTAATTTGAATTACTTTTTCAATTGTCGACCGATTTTCAAAATACCGTCTGTTTTGGAAACCTTGGGTCAATTGGCGAAATATATATTCCCAGATTTTTCAAATGCAATTAAGGTCACAAGTTCAAAAAACACGTAAAATTAATTCTTGAAGCGGAATTTCAAAATACAAAAATCAAATCGCATGTCGAAAAAATACCCCGACACCCAGGTCACCGATAAAAATTTCAAATGGTCACATGGCCACCCCCCTGGGGTGTGGTTCTCGGCGCCTTTCCGTTTCTATTCAAAACATGGGTTGTGACCTATCATTTTTCTCAGCTCGACGAGCAGATTACGACTGAGTAAGTAAAATTTTGAAACCACACCCCCAGGGGGTGTGGTTCTCGCTTTTTCGATGTACAAGAAACCAGCTCATGTGATATATCATTTTCATCGGCTCGACGAGCAGATTGAGTCTGCAAAACTAAAATTTAGAAACCACACCCCCAGTGGGTGTGGCTATTGGCGCTTTTTCAATTTAATCGAAACCAAATCATGTGACATATCATTTTTCTCAACCGGATGAGGGGATCTCAACGGAATTATAATAAACCGCTCTAACGTTAGAAGTAGTTCACCCTGTAATAATGATTTTAGCATGATTTTGCACCAATGGTGCAGAATTGGCAGATAAAATAGATACGCAATTTTGGCATAATTTTACATTAATGGCGCAGAATGGGCGACAGAAAATACACATAACTGTGATACAATTTTCCATCAATGGTGGAAAATAGACGAGGAAAATGCATCCATAATTTTGACATAAAATCGTTACAAATTCGAAGTAAAAATTCTAGTCATTTCTTCAGGTTCTTATGCACGTTTGGTGTGTTTTGCATCTATCTTCTCAATTCTTTGGCACCATTTTGTGTTACCGACTGTTCGGGAGCAATGGTGCTAATTTGCTAAAATTTGCACATGGGGCAAATTAATTAGCATCAATTGATGCAAAAACCTCGTGAACAGACAGACAGACGGACGGACAAGAGGAATTCAATAGCTCCCGTGCTACGCAGGGTGAGCTAATAAACCGTTGTAACGTTATAAGTAGCTCGCCCTGTAATAATGAGTTTGACATAATTTTGCACCAATGGTGCAGAATAGGCGGATAAATAAGACACGTAATTTTGGTATAATATTGCATTAATGGTGCAGAATAAGCGTGCTAAAGATATGCATAATTGTAATATAATTTTGCATCAATGGTGGAAACTAAACGATTTAAATGAGTCCATAATTTTGACATAAAATCTTAAAAAACTTGATGTCAAAATTATGGTTATTGCTTCCGGTTCTTCTCCACTTTTGGTGCGTTTTGCATCTATCCCATGAATTGTTTTGCACCATTTAGAGCCACCGATTGTTCGATATCAGTGGTGCTGATAAGTCGGTCACGAATGCCAATAACTCGCTTTATTGCGTATCAATTGATGCAAAAACTCGTTAACAGACAGACGGACGGACAGACGGACGGGCAAGAGGAATTCAATATGGTGCGTCCAACAATGATAGGACCAAGCGAATTTTTTCTGTTTCTCTGCTCACGTTATCTTGAACGAATTGATACTTGGCATGTTTCTGGAGATTATCACCCTACATTAGGACCACTTCACAGTTTTATTTTATTTTTGGTCATAGTCCCGTTCTGAGTAAAAACTCTTTTGTACGCCAATATAGGGAGAAGTTTAGGCCCAAATGAAGGTTAATCTGCCAAGGTTCGATTAATGTATGACCTTAGAAAAAATGAAAAAGGACTTACAAATTATATTTCAAAATCCAAGGCCTTTATTCGTCATAGTATTGAATTGGAAGATACATTATGGAACCCGAATTGGCCATGAGTTTCCGAAAGTGACTATGGAACAAGACTGAAGGCAAATAGTTAACCTAACAAGCCATGCAAAATTGTAAATTACAAAAATCACTAGTAATTTTTGCCAAAAATTTGTGTGTGATACGGTTCGAAATGTGCTGACGAAGTTTGCATATCCTTAATTATATAAAAACGTTGCTCAACCTACTCTTACTGATGCATATAAACGATCCAGACCTGATTTTACGAGAAATCGCATGTCCTGAGTAAAACTGAATGTGGAATAGCCCTCCCCCCTGATGCCAAAATTGGAACCTCGATGGCCCTGACCGATTCAAATATTATTGGTATGATTTGAGACACAAGCCTGAATTTTTCTAGAAGAGGCAGACTAGTGTGTGCAATTAAATCCATTAAATACATGCAGAATGCATAACAGCACAGAAATATACGATTATTATTTTTATTGGGTATGCATACTCTTTGGCTGTAGGTCAGTAACGATCTGGGAGGCCTTTGGACCAGTTTTCTTGCCGAAATTATTACTCGCCCGGACACTGGGTACTACCAGGATATACTCCAAAACAATTTGCTCCTCAATGGAACCAAGATTTGTAGGCAGGGTAGAATTCTCAAGCCAGACAAAGCAAAGTGCAGGATTCGCGGAGTAATGTAGGGTACTGTAGATGGAATACCCTTTGACTGTTGTCTTCGCCGTCGAATATACTTGACACCAGTATCATTGAGAAGGTTCGGGGTAGGTTGACATGAGTAGTTTCTAGTCAGTGGAAGTAATACAATAACGTTAAAGCGTTAGAAAAGCCAATTTTGTTATCTTTGAACCATTTTGCCCCCCTAAAGTTGATAAATTTGATTCGTCGAATCAAGAATGTAATTTTTAACGCTATTCTTTGTGATAGTGAGTTTGCTAAACAATAAATTTGTATTTGACCGCTGAATGATTGTTCGATATTAGTGGTGCTAATAAGTCGGTCACGAATGCCAATAACTCGCTTTAATGGGTATCAATTGATGCAAAAAACTGGTTAACACACAGACGGACAGACGGACGGACAGACGGACAAGAGGAATTCAATAGCTCCTCCGCTACGCAGGGTGAGCTAATAATTAGGTCGCCTCTGGTTATAGCCACCCACCAAAAAGCGAATTCCATAAAAATTCGCTTCACCACCAACTCTTCCACGTCAATTCGTGGTAGTACAAGGAAACTCAAAATTTCAAAAAGTTTGCTCCGCAACATTAAAGTTCGTAAATTGGGGTCTACAGAAAAAATTAAATAAAGTCCCCCACACCAGAGCTCCACGCCGATGACAATATCGGCGGCGGCGTGAGTAGTGAAAACCCTCGGCGGCGGCGGCGCGCCATGGCGCGCCATTATTTTATCCCTGCTTTTCAGTTAAAGATTCAAAATTATTAGGATTCTGGAATTTTTTCATGATTTTGGGTTTTTTAAAATCCCAAAAATTTTCAAAACCAAAATGCAGAAGCAAGGCTGGTCTTTTAATAGTTTCGAAAAATCAAGTTTGTAATTTAAAACATGTGCGTAGTCGATTTTTGACAGTCGTAAAAATTTAAAAACGGTAAAATACTTATAGAAAATTCTAAATTTTGGCTTAAATTTTTGAATGGCTTCCTTCCCATTGGAATCCTTCGCACGCTCAACTTCGTTCATTAGGACAAGTTAAGCATTTCGGGTATGCTGATTTTAGTTGTCGTTGTAAAATTTAAACTCAATCCAACCAAAATATGCGTGGAGCGCGTTGCTACTATTTCAATCAAAAGTAGAAAACCAGTAAGTACGCGTAGTGATAGGAGGCGAGATAAATATCCGTGTTCTCAACCACAACGTCGTTCTAATTCTAAAAAGTCCTAAGTGCACTCGATGCTTAATTCTAAATAGTCCTAAGTGCAGTCGATGCTTAATTCTAAAAAGTCCTAACGGTTCTAAAAAGTCCTAAGTCCAATATTCCACTCGGCGATAAGCGATTTAACATGCAAGTGAGATAGAGCAAATGAACAATCCCCCGACATTCCACCCACACAAGAACGATTGACATATTTGGGGTTTATGCAAGAAAGAATATAGTAGTCGACAAAAACCGGCCAAAAATTTGAGAGGATTTCGACAAATCTGGTCAAGAATATCAAAAAAGGTAGCGCAAAACAGTGGCAAAGCTCTTATGGGGATCGTCAGACAACAAATTCGCCAGATTGGGAGACAGGGGGTGTACGGACTTCATCATGCATATTTTATGCATGTCAGCCCTACTTCTATATCTGATAATGATTTCTTTGAAATTAATCCGATATTTTCGGTTTTATAGGAACTTTTGTATTGTTAACATTCAAAAGGGACCATCCTCTGTATACAAAAATTTTGTCAAAGAATCCGATTGTTCATTTTCTATTTATTTGATCCAGCCATTACCAACAATGGATGGGATAGACTCCTTGTAGGGACCTTGTTGGCGATTACTTTCTTCAAAATGGAACACCAAGATAAAAAAGATTTGCGGGAATTAGTTGTCGGAAAGGTGGAGAAATGGCTTCAAGCAAATGTGAAGGATTCCACAGTTTTGAAAAATATACAGGATTTTGTGGCATAAATATTGACGAATACCTGAATTTATATTTTCACATGACACTTATTGCTCATTTATATATCATAGGAAATGTTGTAATTAAAAGTCTAGGATTAAAATTTATGGATAATAGTATCAGTTTTAACTTAAAACTTTTAAGTACCATAATTTACTCATATTTGTAAATAAAGCTTCGAACAAGAATTTGATTGAAATAAAACTCGAGAAATTCTTATCTGCAAAATCATATGTAAAAAATATTCTTTGAGTAAAATCAATAAATAGGTATGTTGATTTTCTAGACAGAATACATTGAACAGTATTCAAGAAGGGTGAGACATGATGACAGGTATAAAGCACACATATAAAATAAGAATATACAGGGTGGGCAGAGAAGTTTGGATAAGGACGATAAATTTCAATTCCCTATTGTAATAATTTCGATTAATAAAACTAAACTTTGAGCAAAATTAACAAGATTTTGCAATTTAGTAGTTCAATCTTCATCCCGTAAAGCAGAATGAGGTTTAGGCAGTAAATTACTGAAAAAGTTGAATCATAGTTGTCAATATTGTATCGTATGAAATATGTTGAAAAGTGGGTTACATGTATGCGGAAAAGTGCTTTATTTCGCCTAAAGTTTTGTATCACTAATCAGACTTAAAATGTGTGCTTAGACATGCATCTCTTGTCTTTTTTGCCTACTCTGTATATCCCTACAAACAACGAAAAACCTGCTAATGGACATTTATCAAAGAGGTTATGTTGACTCCCAGGTAACCTTTCCATAAATATATACATAATGTTATTGACTTACCTTCAAGTCTCGTTATTAAATACGCATTAATTTACCATTAATTTGTTGTCGAAGGTAAACAGCCTACTGAAATGTTGCTTAAGAATATCGCATTTCAGAATGGGAGACTAATTTTGCACGTGTAATTCAATAATTTCTACTAACATTGCAAATTGCTAGAGACCCAGACCGGAATTAACCATACAACCGAAAATAGTTTGTATTTCAAATATTTTGAATTTGATTTTAAATATGTTGTATGCGATAATAGAAACGCTTTGTCGCCAAAATTAAAGTTCTCAGGTCTCCCCTTTAAATGATTTTTAAGTTGGAAGTTTTTTGCAAAAAACCGCGATTTTTTCTTCATTTTTGGTCAAAATGACCTGAAATTTGGCGTGAGGGTACAGTAAGAAAATAATTAATAGTGAACTTTTTTTTTGCAAATTTCGAAAAACTGTCGGAAATATTAAATATTTCCGAAAATTTGGTTTTTATTTTTTATTTTTTCAAAATTTGAAGTTTGTAAAAAATTTCTTTCGCAAATATGCCTCAAATTGCCCCATGTATGCTCCTAAAAAATTTCATAATCATAGGTTACCTGGAAGTCCCACAAAATTCTGGTACACCCCCTTCACAGCTTAAGAGGCATAATCATTTTAAAATGTTTTTTGACCATTGAGGTAAATCATATTCAATTAAATTATCATCGGATTTCCTTCAACGGAGAATTAATGCCCTTTTCCTGCTTACTTGATTTGATTATGCTTTGAGGAAAACTCTGAACTAAATAAACCGTTGTAACGTTAGAAGTAGCTCACCCTGTAATAACCATTTGGTATAATTTTATACCAATGGTACAGGATATGCGGAGAAAATGAATACGCAATTTTGGAAAAATTTTACATTAATGGTGCAGAATATGCGGAACAAAGATATATGTAATGGGAATAGAATTTTGCACCAATGGTGCAAAATTCAGGAGGGAAGAGAAACCATGATTTTGACATAAAACCTTAGCAAATTTGACGTCAAAATCATAAGCGTTTCTGACGGTTCTTCTGCACTTTTGGTGCGTTTAGCATCTATTTTCTCAATTGTTTCGCACCATTTTGAGTCTCCGATTGTGCGATATCAGTGGTGCTAATAAGTCGGTCAGGAATGCCAATAACTGGCTCTAATTAGTATCAATTGATGCAAAAAACTCGTTAACACACAGACGGACGGACAAGAGGAATTCAATAGCTCCTCTGCTACGCAGGGTGAGGTAATAATGTGGAATAAACCGTTGTAACGTTAGAAGTAGCTCACCCTGTAACAATGATTTTAGCATAATTTTGCACCAATGGTGCAGAATTGGCAGATAAAATAGATACGCAATTTTGGCATAATTTTGCATTAATGGCGCAGAATGGGCGGACAGAAGATACACATAATTGTGATATAATTTTCCATCAATGGTGGAAAATAGACGAGGAAAATGCATCCATAATTTTGACATAAAATCGTGACAAATTCGAAGTAAAAATTCTAGTTATTTTTTTTCGGTTCTTATGCACGTTTGGTGTGTTTTGCATCTATATTCTCAATTGTTAGGCACCATTTTGTGTCACTGGCTGTTCGAGACCAATGGTGCTACTAATTTGCTAAAATTTGCACATAGGGCAAATTAATTAGCATCAATTGATGCAAAAGCCTCGTGAGCAGACAGACGGACAGACAGACAGACAGACAGACAGACGGACAGACGGACGGACAAGAGGAATTCAATAGCTCCCGTGCTACGCAGGGTGAGCTAATAAAATTTAAAATTTTTCTTCGAAATAATTCCTGGAATTTCGCGTGGATATTAATTTCAAACAAAATTAAAGTATCGAACCTTAACCTAAGCACAATTTTTTAATTAATTTTCCATAAAACTTCACTTCTGACTTTCAACTATCACAATTTGAGAAATATTGAGAAATTGAGATATATTTCTGTCTGATAAATTATAAAGAAGAATGGTGCTTAGTTTTTGTAAACTTGCAATTGCACATTTTGATACAAATTTTTTTTAAATTAACACGCAAAAATTGAAACCATACCTGTTAAAAAATTATTTTCCCTCAAAATTTGTCATCCTTTTTTCTAGGGTAGTAGGGTGAGCTACTTCTAACGTTACATCATTTGCACCAATGGTGCAAAATAGCCGGATAAAATAGATACACAATTTTTGTATAATTGTGCATTAATGGTGCATAATAAGCGGACAACATATATACATAATTATAATATAATTTTGCACTAACGGTGGAAAATAAACGACGGAAAAGAAACCATAATTTTGACATGAAATCTTGACAATTAGAATTAAAAAATATAGTTATTTCTACCGGTTCTTCTGCACGTTTGGAGCGTTTTGCATCTATCCGCTCAATTGTTTGGCACCATTTTGAGTCACCGATTATTCGATACCAGTGGTGCTAATAAGCCGGTCAGAAATGCCAATAACTCGCTTTACAGACAGACAGACGGACAAAAGGAATTCAATAGCTCCCTTGCTTCGCAGGGCGTGCTAATAAATGGATCCATTCTCCAAAATATCGCGCGTTAGGTGTACCACACCCCGGCTCGTCAAGGGTAAGCGGTCCCAGCGTAGGGTATCCTGTGAGGGATCCGTAGATCGTCAGCGTATCAAATTGTATCTCTTACGGCAGGGGCTTATCAACTTCAGAACTATGTTCTTGTGATAACTAATTTTGTGGTGATCTGACCTCGTGCCGTAATGAAACTTATGCTTGGACTTGACTTGGACTTGAACTGGGAGCTCATGCTCGAACGCGACCTTAACTTAGCGACGTCGTTAATTAACGACGCCATAATTACGACAAACTATAACGACGTATGCTCATCATTTGTCGTCATGCCGTCGGAATTGTGATGTCGTTATGAGGTTAGCGACATCATCGAAAAAATCCTTAAAAAATTTTGACTTCCTTTCAATCAAAATAAACCGTTGTAACGTTAGAAGTAGCTCACCCTGTAATTATGATTTCGGCATAATTTTGCACCACTGGTGCAGAATTGGCAGATAAAATACATACACAATTTTGGCATAATTTTGCATTAATGGTGCAGAATAGGCGGAAACAAGATATACATAAATAATTGTGATACAATTTCTCGCCAATGGTGGAAAATAAACGAGGAAAATGAATCCATGATTTGGACATAAAATCTTGACAAATCCGAAGTAAAAATTCGAGTTATTTTTTCGGTTCTTATGCACATTTGGTGTGTGGTGCATCTATTTTCTCAATTGTTTGGCACCATTTTGGATCACCGATTGTTCCATATCAGTGGTACTAAGAAGTCGGTCACGAATGCCAATAACTCGCTTTAATTATCAAGGACCGCGACAAAGGTCAAAGAGCAGTTCCGTCATTTGAAGTCGGAAACCAAGAAAAAGGCCTCTGCGGCAATTAAAGCACATCACAAAACGGGAGGAGGAGAATGGGAAGAGTCGGACATGGATCAAATTGAGGAGTCGCTCGCCGGGTTCCTGGCGTGGGAGAAGAAAATGGTTCGTCTCATTGGGGTGGAAGGCATCCTTGGGATCCCAGATGGTATCGATACGTCCGACCCGTCGTCGTTCTCAACAAATGATCTTAATGAAAATGCTGAATGTTCTATTTCGCCAACTATGCTAAGCGTGTGGAAATTATAACAACTTTATAAATCTTGCCTAAATATTTTGTTATGGTTAAGGATAATGATGAATTATTTGCCATCGTCCCCAACTCATCCGTGCCAACTTCCAAGAAGAGGAAACGAAAATCAGCGGGGACAGATGAACCCTCTATTGAATTACTTAGTGTTGAGAAAGGCATTTTGGAGGAATTGAAACGCATTGGATCGGCAATGGAGGAGAGAAATCGACTCATGAAATTCAAACTGGGACTAGGTGTTCACATTCCCTTCTAAATTATGCATTAATTTGTTATGTTAATTTGAATAATTTTATCAATTAATTCAATGTTATCAAGTATAATATTTCAAGTCTCATCGTTTCGTGTTTATAACAATAAAATATTTTTTGGCTTAAACAAGATTTAACATTTCACACTAAATTTAAGCGCATGACTGGCTGACAAAATATTCAAGTAATGCACTAAATAACATAACTTTTAAGTAAATCTATCCTCTACAATTTGATCTCCTGCTCGAATTCCTTCTCGTGTGAGAGCTGTTTCCCGAAGTTGTGCTGGGGGATCTTGCGGTTCAGCGTCATCATCCTCGATATCATCGTAGGCATGATACTCTGGCAGGTTTAATTCCAATCTCAAATTGTGAAGTACAGCTATAGCTCCTATAATTCGGCACGCACGATTGGGCCGGTACATCATGCACCCACCCGTCTTATCAATCCATCTAAAAGTATTCTTCATTCATCCAATGGCGTTCTCGACAACATGACGCGTTTTCTTCTGAGAAATATTGTAACGTCGTTGTGCATCTGTGGCAGGGCGCTCAAATGGAGTAAGAAGCCAAGGTTCAATCCCGTAGCTACTGTCTCCTGATAATTGAAATTTTCCCCGTAGTGCCGAATTTTTCCAAATAAAAGAGTCATGTGTGGAGCCAGGGTACTTTGCAACGATGTCCAAAATTTTGTGCTTCGAATCAGAAATAATTTGAACGTTGAGACAGTGTTATCGCTTCCGCCCAACATACATTGGACCACTTGGGGCCTGAATGTTGATTAATGTTCCGTCCACAGCTCCAAGAACATTTGGGAAACCAGCCTTGGCGTGGAACGCTTGTTTTGTTCTTAAAATTTCGTCATCCGTAGTTGGGAACCGGATGAACGTTGGGGCATGTCGCACAATTGCAAGGGAGACATCTTGTATCACTCGACTTAATTTTGACTGTGATATTTCCGTCAATCCTTGAAGATCAAGCTGGAAAACCCCCTTTGCATAAAATCTGAAAAACATAAATAAATATTATAAAAAATATTGTTGTTACATATTTAAAGTTATAGTTCAATAATTAGTGTAACATTACATCAATTGTGGTAGTAAATTATTTTTACCTTAGTGCGGCTAGAACTTGGAGTTGTACAGGAAGGGCGTGGTTTCTGTTGGTTCGCCTTTGCAAGAATGGGGCGCATAATTCGGTAATTTTAAGAATAGAGTGGCGGGGAAACCGGTAGTCTGCTATGAGTTTGTCGTCGTCCATAGTCTCAAGAGGGTTTATTTTGGCGAGGAACACGCGACGGTGGAGGTGTTCGCGTCCTTCCGCTTGATGTTGCACGAAGTGAACAACGGCCATGATATTTTGGTAATGAGAACTACGGTTACGACAAATTTATCTCGTTTCGACAGCTATTTAAGCGTCGAAAATTTTTACAACAAATTTCATGGTCTTAACGACAGATAAAGTTATGAGCGTACGTTGGTGTCGCTACTAGCGACAAACGCTAAGGGCACATGCTCAAATGTGTCCTTAGCATTACCGACATCGCTAAAAATTATTTTGAGCATGTGTCGCTAATTTTAACGACGTCGCTAAGCTAACGACGCGTTCGAGCATGAGCTCCCAGGTCTTAAAACTGCATAAATCGTGCCAATTGTGCTTTATTTAGCTTGAAGGAAGGTAGACCCAAATGAATAACTAAAAAACTTTAATTAAATTCCTAATTTTAATTAATTTTTAGACTTGATTCGAATATTTGACGACTAGAAAAAATGGAGCTTCTAATTTGCTCGACTTCCACTTACTTGATTAACATTCACTCTCACACTCACTCGCTCGCTGACAAAGGAGGACGCGTCGTCTTTCCCACTCAAACTTTTTTCGACAATCTATTTTAAACAGACAAGAAAAGTTTTTATTGATCAGAGTGCAAATTGTATCGCAGTGTATGTATATGTTACAATTCGTATATATAAAAAAGCCTAAACGACCAGCGTTGTACACAAAATATGCCTAACTGAAAAGCGAAGAAAAATCGGGTAAAAAATCGTAGAAATCGCAGAATTAAACGCAGAAAAATCGTGGCGAAACAGAATCACGTCAAAAATAGAAGACAAAATTCCTGAAAAACATCGTTACAAATAGTACACCTCGTCAAACTCCTTTACTGGAGGAAGTGTACCCAAACTCGAGGCGACGTTTCCTCGTTGCGCGGCGAGGGAAACTCGATGGCGGAGAAAATTGTCCGCATTGAGCTGTCCAGTCGTGGAGGCAATCCTTTGCCCGATTTCTTGGATGAGGGCGAGTCCCTCCTGCCCCCATACTCCAGTCGTTTCCATGGCAACCTGGACAAAAATGTGTCTTGCAACTTTCTTCCAACGACTCCTCGGCCCACTCGGCCTTTTTCCTACTCCGCGCGTCAATTTCCATCTCATCTATTTTCTCCGCTGCGCCCCGTCGTGGAGGAAGATGGATGCCCTTGCCAACTACGACGCTACCCTTAAGGACGCGTTGGAAGGGATCCTAAACTGTACCCTCTCGGAGGCTGCATGGATGCAGTCCTCCCTACCCGTGAAGGAAGGCGGCCTCGGGGTCAGGCACGCTGTGGATATGGCGATACCGAGTTTTATTGCGTCCGCCCACAGCGTCCTGCCCCACGTAGAACGTCTCCTTCCGGGTTATCTCCATGGCAACGACATCGCCATGGCAGAGGGGGTACAGCGTTGGACGGATCTCGGCATGGCGGACCTCCCACCTGAAACCGTCAGAGGAGTCCAAGCCGCGTGGGAGCGCCCTATTCTGGACAAAACATTGTCCCATCTCTCCGATTTAGCAGTTATCCCGGAGGATATTGCCCGACTCCGGTCCCTGCGCAATAAGTACGCAGGGGTGTGGCTCAACACCCTCCCATCTCCAGAACTCGGTACCCTCCTTTCCAACGAGACCTTCCGTGTCTCCGTCGCTCTCCGCCTCGGCTGCGACATCTGCCAGCCGCACAAATGCCCGTCCGGGGCTCCAGGTTACTTCCGCGGCCTACACGGTCTCTCTTGCCGCCGGAGCGCCGGTCGTTGGTCCCGCCACGAGGCCGCAAACGACGTTATCGCAAGAGCCCTCCGATCAGCGGAGGTACCCTGCATTAGGGAGCCAGCAGGGTGCTCCACCACGGACGGCAAGCGTCCTGACGGGATGACGCTTGTGCCTTGGGCGAGGGGGAGGTCCCTCGTGTGGGATTTTACGTGCGCCGACACCTTCGCCCCAGGTCACCTTCCCGACACAGTGCGCCATCAGGGTGCTGCTGCCAGCAAGGCGGAGGACGCCAAGAAGAGGAAGTACGCCTTCTTGATGGACCGGTACATTTTTGTCCCGGTTGCCATGGAAACGACTGGGGTTTGGGGGCAGGAGGGACTCGCCCTCATCGAACAAATTGGGCAAAGGATTGGCTCCACGACTGGACAGCTCAATGCTGTCAATTTTCTTCGCCAACGAGTTTCCCTCGCCGCGCAACGAGGAAACGTCGCCTCGATTTTGGGTACACTTCCTCCAGGAAAAGAGTTGGAGGAGGTGTATTATTTGTAACCCCGTTTTTTCTGGAATTTGTCTTCGATTTTTGCTGCGTTTCTTTTTGTCACGATTTTTCTGCGTTTAATTCTGCGATTTCTGCGATTTTCAGTTAGGGATATTTTATGTACAGCGCTGGTCGTTTAGGCTTTTTTTATACACAATTTGTAACTTATACTCTGCGATACAACTTATACTCTGATCAATAAATACGCAAAAATGTGTCTGTCCATCATAGGGCTTCCCATGAGATGAGACGTCACATGAGATTCGAGATGAGACGAGATATGAGACGAGATGAGACAGAATATTTCGTCTCGGTTGAACTGAGACGAGACGTGAGATGAGATGAGACGGCCTTCATCCCATCTCGTCTCATCTCGTCTCATCTCGGTCTCGCCGAGATACCACGACACACGCTAAATTTACGAGTCGGTAAGGTTTAAGCGTTTAGATCTTTCAAAAATTTTTAACTTGTGGATAAATTTTACTATTTCTATTGCACTACGTACTGGAAAATTTATTGGTGGGCAAAACCCACTTATGAATTTGATCGCTATTTCGACACGTTCCGAGTCTCTCTTGAACAAATTGAAAGTGTGACATCCAATTTGTTGTACTTATATGGATGAACGTCAATCTCGAGTTCTCGGGGGATCCTCCTGACAACACCCACATGTTACGATGGAATGCCGTTCTAAATTTGTCACTTTAAAATCGCCCAAACAAAATATAGTATTGGATAATTTTAACTACATATTTTGATTTTCGCCGTAAACTTTTCACCACGTTTCGAAAGTAACAGATATAACTTTTACTTAACACGAAGTTTACACTCGGAATATGTATACGTAACCATTGTCGGAAATATTGAACATATTTTTCAACGGCGCATGTATTTGCCATGTCTTATGGTTATCGAGATGTCTCAGTGAGATTTGAGATGAGACGAGATGAGACCGAGATGAGATGAGACAACTACCGTCTCATCTCGTCTCGGTTTGGCTGTCTCGATAAGGATTCGAGATGGCCCGTCTCATCTCATCTCATCTCATGGGAAGCCCTAGTCCATCAGAAATGCGTACTTCTTCTTGGCGTCCTCCGCCTAGCTGGCTGCAGCACCCTGATGGCGCACTGTGTCGGGAAGGTGACTTGGGGCAAAGGTGTCGGCGCACGTAAAATCCCACACGAGGGACCTCCCCCTCGCCCAAGGCACAAGCGTCATCCCGTCAGGACGCTTGCCGTCCGTGGTGGAGCACCCTGCTGGCTCCCTAATGCAGGGTACCTCCGCTGATCGGAGGGCCCTCGCGATAACGTCGTTGGCGGCCTGGTGGCAGGACCTGGTGGCACTCCGGCGGCAAGAGAGACCGTGAGGGCTGCGGGAGAAAACTTGAGCTCCGCACGGGCATTTGTGCGGCTTACAGATGTCGCCCCGAGGCGGAAAGAGACTGGGACCCCTAAGGTCTCGTTGGAAAGGAGGGTACGGAGCTGTGGAGATGGGAGGGTGTTGAGCCAGACCCCCGCGTACTTGTTGCGCAGAGATCGGAGTCGGGCAATATCTTCCCGGATAACTGCCAAATCGGAAAGTTGGGACAAAGTCTTGTCCAGAATGGGACGCTCCCGCGCGGCTTGGACTCCTCTGACGGTTTCAGGTAGGAGGTCCGTCAGGCCGAGATCCGTCCAGCGCTGCACCCCCTCTGCCATGGAGATGGCTGGGAAGGAGACGTTCTACGTGGGGCAGGACGCTGTGGGCGGACGCAATAAAACACGGTATCGCCACATCCACGGCGTGCCTGACCCCGAGGCCGCCTTCCTTCACGGGTAGGGAGGACTGCATCCATGCAGCCTCCGAAAGAGTACAGTTGAGGATCCCCTCGAGCGCGTCATTAAGGGTGGCGTCGTAGTGGGCAAGGGCATCCATCTTTCTCGACGATGGGGCGCAGCGGAGAAAGTAGATGAGTCAAGGGATGGAAATTGACGCGCGGAGCAAGAAAAAGGCCGAGTGGGCCGAGAGACCGACGAGTCGTTGCGATAAAGTAGCCAGTTGTTGGGTCTTCATTGCCAGGACAACCTCCAGCGCTTCATTAGTGAGCGGGGAGCCCAGTAACATCGAAGGTTCGGGGGACATCAACTGAATCCCGGGGGCTACTTGCTGGAATTGCTGGAAAATGTCGATTGCCTCCTCCCGCTCCGCCCTCAGGATCCCCACTTCGCATTTGTCGTGGTTGAGGTGGAGGCCAACTTCGCCGCTCATCCTAGCAACGGTTGCTGAGCCCTCTAAGACCTTGTCCGGTGAGTCCCCCATGGCCCCATCGTCGAGGTACCACAAGTTGAGCTAGGTTTCCACCGCCTCGACGATGGGGTGGACCACAAGGGAAAAGAGGGCGGGGCCCAAAGGGTCCCCTTGTTGGCAGCCAAGTAGGGAGGGAATGGGGATCATCCCGTAGAAATGCGACGAGGGGCTGGCGAAGCACTGCGCCACGAACGGAAAAATTGACGGGAACAGGTCGCGGACAACCTTGAGAAGCGTGTCCCTCCTAATTTCGTCGAAGGCGTTCCTGAAGTCAATTTTCAGGAACGCCTATGGGGAGGTGTGCCACACCTGGTGTGGGCGTGGTTGTAGTAGATTCGGGCAGCGTGGGCGCCGTTCTCCGCTCCACCTTTGATACCCATCCCTAGTTGATGGGGGGAAAAGTGCTGGACCAACTGAGGGGTAATTCTTCCCACGACGATCTTCGCGGCTAGTCGCCGCCACGTATTCCCCACGGCGATGGGTCGAATCCCTCCCGACTTCTTCTTTAACGCTGTAAGGGACGCTCCGAGGAAGAAGGGGCAAAAAGTTGACGGGACTCCACCGCTGAGGATCTTGTTGAGGAAGGCTCGCATCGCCTCAGTGAGTTGGTGGCCCTCCTCCCCTTGAACACACCCCAAAAGGTCCTTCATGATTTGGGGTCTCATCCCGTCTAGACCCCCGGCCGACCCTGGCGGAAAAGAGGAGATAGCCTTGAACAATTCTTCGTCCAGCAATGACGTGATTCTCAAGTGGTGGTGGGATATTGATTTATTGGGGGTGGGCCGGGTGCTTGGCGAGCAGCGCGGCGAGGGTTTCGTCGTCAGACGGTGCGATGGTGTCGTCGGAGCATGCGAGGCGGATTGCTCCCTTGATGTCGCCGTCCGCGAGTTTCGCCTCCACTTTCTTCGCCGTCATGTCGAGTGGAGGTTTGTTGGAAGATGGACGCGGGATTGGTAGGGCACGAGGGATTGAGAAGCCGGCTTCCCATCCCGCTGTATTATTCTTGACCCAAGTGGTCAAATTCTTGACACGGTCCTCCTTCTGGTGGACGGGGAGTGTCGCATATGGGAAGCGCAACAGCTTTCCCCAACTTTCTTCGTCGCCTGACTCCGTAACTTGCTCCAGAATCTTGGTGAGGCACTGCGCCACAGGTCTCCTCGCACCTCGCGGGACTCTTCGCAAGGTGGGTGTGGTGGTCTTGAGTCGCGCGAGGATTTCTCCCCAATCGTGTTGTTGTTGTTGGGGCAAAGGTGGAGGTGCATCCGCCCACTGGATGCTATCGTAGCAGTAGTGGGACTTTTCTCTGGCTCCAACGCGACGGGTCGTGGAGTCGGGGAAAAAGCTCTTGATATATTTGTCGAGGGTGACTTCGGTGACTCCACCCTCCCCGCTCTGAGAGACAAAAACTTAGTAGCGGGTTAATACGTCCGCCTTCTTCAGCCGAACTTGATGTTGGGTGTTGGGGTCGACAGCTACGAAGGAAGTGCGCACCCATTCCCGGGCTCAACCTTGGGCAAAATTTGACTTTTTTGTTGATCAACTATCAAATTAACCAACGTTGGACGATCAATGCCCAAAAGTTGATTAATTTTTCCTCGGCAGTTGAGTAAAATCAACTCTCCTCACGTGGCGTCTTTATCAGCCACGTAAGTGCTGCCAGTTGATTACATCCAGTCACAAAAGCAATAAATTGGCTTCTCTTTTTGCAAACTCGCCAAAAATTGACCCAGCAACGATACCAATTGATACCAATTTCTAGAAGCACGGTAAAGCATCATACAGAGGATTATTTATGTTCAATTATCGATTAAAATCATTACATTGAGAGGCTATTGATGTTTAGGGGCACTAACTTGATAACGCATCATCCGATCCGACTAAAATTGCCAATCTTATGCGGTTCCATCAACGTCCTCGCTATGAACGCCTTGTCCCAAACGGAAGATTCGAACAGTGACGACGTAGCCTCCTACTCCGTTTCACCTTCTCTCATTGTCAGTCGCAGCGCTTCCCGTGCCTCTCACACCTTCAAACTGTTTCCCAAACCGAGTTTTTGATACATAATTAGCAGACACTCGGTCAACGTTCCAGTCCCGAACAATCCACTGACCGGATTCGTCATATTGTCCAACTTCTTAACCACCTTCTTGATTGCCCACTTCCGCACTGCTTCCGGCACTAGGTTATCAACCACCCCAAGTAACGAGATAAGTCTTCTGCACATCGCGTGCAAATACGGATTCTGAAACGGTCCAATGAACGAATCGTCTAAAACGTTGTCTTTATTGATGAACAGTTCTTCAAAATCCGTTACGACGGGAGAATTCTCGGCTAAATCGACACTTCTTGACACTAACACGACCGTAAATCCCAACCTGCCGAAACTCCCGATACTGTAGGTACTCACGGATGACCATGGCGGGATTAAGAGCGCTTCCAGCGGGATACTTTGCCAAGCTATGATTCTGGTCAGGGTGGCGTAAAGTTTTAAAAGGAGGTTCATCCGCTCAGCTCCGCCGTGACGAAGGATTTGGTCACGAGCACGGGTGAGAAGTGACGAGTTTTTTGGGACACCCATATATGTCAGGGCGATGTAGGCTTTGACAGTTTCGGTGAGGTCAAGTTTATCCTCGTCGGGAACAATAGGCCAACCGCCGTGGGGCAATTGACGATTGGTCAGGTAGGTGATGACTTTGGCTTCAGTGGCCGGACGGGGAGGTTCTCCGATGAAGCGGAGGGTCATGACGAGCAGGTGATGTCAAAGGTGTGCACCTCAGTGCCGTAGTTCCAGTGACCGATGGACTTTTGGTAGGCGAGGAAGGTTTGAGTGGCGAGGAGGAGGGCGGATTGGAGGAGGGAGACGAGGTGGTGTGGGGGAAAGGGTGGGGTTGACAAAATTCACTCATTTTTGGGCTTTGTGTAAGTAGTGGTGATTGTTTCCGGTTTTGATCGTAACTCCTGTCACCTGGAAATAGAATGTTAGAGAAATGTTAGTGAAATAGAGAAATTCTTTAACACTGACCGTATTTTCACGCATTTCGCAACATTAGTAGAAAAATACTTTGGCAAATTTCGCAAGGTTCGCAAAAAAATGCTTTGGCAAACTTTGCAACGTTCGCAAAAATATACTTTGGCAAACTTTGAAAAATTTTGATTGAAAATTAGTTTGCACACTAAAAATAATTCGGTATTAATTCAACAAAACATTGTCTAAACCCTTATCACCGCATTGTGACACATTTATCCCACCTTGTGATACAAGTCCACCAAGACAGTGAAAAATTTACACCGCATAGTGGCAAGCCAAACCAAATTAACACCACGAAATTTACACCCACGTGACTACACCGGGTTATATGCAGTGTATGCTTACTTATCCCATAGAGGGGCAAGAAAATTCGCAAAATTTGGATAATTTTATTTAGCGATGCGAACTTGCGAAATATTGACACATTAATACCCACATTATTCAAATACAACTTTAAAATTGATATTAAAAAAAATCTACCTACTTTTCAATCGAAAAAAATTAAAATTAGAAAATAACAATTCCAACTTGTATTTTTTTACTATGGCTGAATTCCCATCGTCGAGATATTTTTCTCCTTAATTTAAAATTGCGACTGGTCATGGTCACTCCCATGGCGTGATATTTATACATGAACTCTCGCACAGGTAAAAAATTGCTTTTCTGGACCCCGACTTTTAACAAGTACGTCATCTTGTCCTCTAATTAAAATGTTGTGCTAGGTGGAGAAAAAGTAGACAAAGATGGAGTGATGTGTCTACCTCATTCCATTGCATGACAATAAGTAGTACTAGTGTGAAGTTGGCCTCCCACTTTTTATTACTTCAGCCGAAGATAGCCGGTTAAGCCGAATTTTACCCGAAAACTTCGGATTTCATTTTCAAGCAAATTAGCACTAACTTTTGGACCGGATTAATTACCCCTGACATTGTTCTTCAAAATGCGTGTAGTGGGAATTCATGCGAAGACGTAGTTTGGCCGAAATACTCGGACAAAATCCATACAAAATTGCATATGCATAATTACATCTGAAATGTCACTCTTTTCGGATTTTATTTTCAAGAAAACTAGCACTAACTTTTAGAGCACTAGCACTAACCGGACTAATTTAAAAGATTACCCATGACATTGTTCTTCAAAATGCGTGTACACTCTTAGCAAACTGGTAATAAAATTTTAATAACAATCTTTACCAAGCCCCTGGTAAACAGAGTTGTTCCGCAGTGGTAATAATACTTATTACTAGGTTTATTACTGTTTGGTAAAGACACGACTCCACGTGTTGGTAATATTCTTTATTACTCATTTGGTAAAGATTTATTACCGCGCAGTAATGGTTTTCAACGATTTGGTAACAATAATTTTTACCGTCATAGCGTGAATTTTTACCGAGGCGTAATAAATTATTACTGCTGTGGTAACGAAATTATTTATTACCATTCTGGTAATAATTCTTTACCATTCTGGTAGAGTCAGATACTTGTACAGCTTGGTAATGATCTAGTAATAATTTTATTAAGAGTGTAGTGGGAACTCATGCGAAACCAGATGGCCAAGCATGTCCAGATGGTATACTCTACACGTTCAAAAAATGTCTGAGATAAACCACCCTCCAAATTGCTCCAAAGATTACTTTCAATGAGACGAAAACACATTATTATATTTTTCGCGCAAAATCCTGACCAAAATTAATAATAAAATGACTATAAAAATGCTTAATGAAATTAAATGGCGAAATTTTCCTACTCAAACGACTTCGTGTATCGTATACGTCCCAAAATTGGGGTAATTTTTATTCTATCAATAATCCGTAATATGTAATATTTATATGATCCGGCAAATGCAAGTTTTTGCGACTATGCACAGTGGGCCAGGTATCATATATTTTGGCCAAAAATACAATTAAGCCTGAATGTCTCAGGTAGCCCCATAAATGGGGTACCATTTGAAAGGTCTCGGCTGGAGGATTCAGAATATATATACTTTGTGGGGTCTGGGGCTACCCCCTGAGTATTTAGAGACCGAAGAATATTATGGAGTTTACCAACGCTGGAAAATCTTCCATCCCAGGTCCCAAATGGGGGCGGAACACTTGGTATGTTGTAGATCTTTAGAAGTAGAACAAAAGTTAAATTACCCTTTAGGTCGAAATCGCCCTGCTTGACCTTGTTTAGGTCGGCTGGTCGAAGGTCACGGATCCCCACAAGCGAGGTATCGTTGGAAATGTCTCGACGAGGGGATTAAGAATATGTATACTTTGTGGGCTGTAATGCCACTCCCTGACCAACCAGTTACCGGAGAAAATTTTTGAGTTCTCCCCATCTACTGCCAGGTTGGCTCTCAATCTACGACTGTGTTAAATTCTTGACAACTGAAAACTGGCATTCTTCGCTCGAACTTTGGACCCCGAAGCAAGGTCAAGAAGGTTGATTTCGACCTAAAGGGTTCGACTCCCAGACATCTACAATATATCAAAAAACGGTGGAAAAATATCTAAGGGAGATTGTGCCATGTTGTCCGTGCGGTGTCCTTTCTCCATAGCACAGTGGGCCAGGGCATGTGATTTGGTGGCCATTAACTGAGTGCGAGCTTCAGAGTAAATTCTATACCAGATGAACAGAGTATGAAGCCATTAACATTGTTGCAAAATGTCATCAATTGATGAACTCCAGGTTAAAAGTAACAGGGTTCCAAGGTTCAGAGAAAGCATTGGAGTAAGTGGGCACAAGTTTCGATAAGCGCCACCGCTCGCCACCGGCTGCTCCGGCTGATTTTTTGCCATTATTATTTCCTTTTAGTCTTGTTGTTTGCGAAACAGACCCGACATCGTCCACCTTTTTGAAATTTCAAAAATTACGGAGTCGTAGGGTGCGCCTAATTGGACATATCATATGCAAAAGTGTTAAACAGTTTTAACGCCCGTGAAATGTCTAAATAATACTGTCTCCTTCGCAATAAGTATTGAACTGATTTTGCCCCAGCCTCACCCATAACAGAGCGATAGCATTTAAGGGGACGGTGACTGAGTAAGGTGCCAACGTAACTCATGTTTCACCTTTTTTTCAAATAGCTGGCATTTGAACAATATTGGATGGATTTCCTTCTAGATTGATGAAAAATGATCTGAATGAGTTGTATTTACAGATTCGTTACGAATTTTGATTTTTCGCCATTTATAAATATTTACGCTCTAACGGCAGAAGTCATAAGGCCAAATCCTCATAGCCCCATAAATGGGGTCCGTTGGATAGGTCTCGGAGGGAGGATTCAGAATATATATACTTTGTGGGATCTGGGACCACCCACTGAGTATTTAGAGACCGATAAATCTTTTTGAGTTTTAGTTTTCCAGGTATATACAGGTTAACACAGGACGAGATTGAGAGTTAACACAGCAGTAGATCGACGTAAACTCCATAATATTCTTCGGTCTCTAAATACTCAGGGGGTAGTCCCAGACCCCACAAAGTATATATATTCTGAATCCTCCCGCCGAGATCTTTCCAGTGGTACCCTATTTATGGGGCTACCTGAGACACTCAGGCTTAATTGTATTTTAAGCCAAAATTTATGACACCTGGCCTACTGTGCATAGTCAGGATTATCTAGCTAAAACAAACAATCCATCAGACATTATCTTCTTTTTCCCTGTCCACCTTAACAATGGGTTTGACATGACAACTTACAGTGCCGCCCAGAATTGAACATCCACTTGTACTTTTCTTAGGAGGAACACTTCACAACATGCCACTCACAGAATCCGATGCCCTTTGGATATATTGTAGTACCCCATGAGTGTACCAAAACTCTGAAACAGTTTGACTCCATGGCCACATTTGCGCCCGCCACACCCACTCAAAGGTGCGAAAAACACGAAAATCATCACCTTCAAAAATTCACCAAAAATCCAGTTTTGATCGAATTTCCGCAATTTACGCATTTTCGTGATCCCAGATAGTTGTTTTATGATATCCGACACCAAAATGAATTTTTTAAATTTTTTGAATATTTTTGAAAACTTCTTGTCCAGGGGTGTGTCTTCGAAAAAATCAAAATTTCAAAAAACTTTAGTTTGATATTGGATATGATTAAGCAACTATCTAGGATCACAAAAATGTTTAAATTGTGAAAATCGGATCACAATTGGATTTTTGGTGAATTTTCTATTGAACCAAAACAGGGTATTTTTCGTATTTTTGGCACCTTTGAGTGGGTGTGGCGGGCGCAAATGTGGCCATGGCATCAAACCGTTTCAGGGTTTTAGTACACTCATGGGGTACTACAACATATCCAAAGGGCATCGAATTCTGAGAGTGGCATGTTCTGAAGTTCCCCTCCTTAGTACGACACGAAAAAATAAACTGTTGTAACGTTAGAAGTAGCTCACCCTGTAATAATGATTTCAGCGTAATTTTGCACCAATGGTGCAGAATTGGCAGATAAAATAGATACGCAATTTTGGCATAATTTTGCATTAATGATGCAGAATAGGCGGACAAAAGATATACATAATTGTGACATAACTTTTCACCAACGGTGGAAAATAAACGAGAAAAATCAATCCAGAATTTTGACATAAAATCGTGACAAATTCGAAGTAAAAATTCTAGTTATTTTTTTCGGTTCTTATACACGTTTGGTGTGTTTTGCATCTATTTGCTCAATTGTTTGGCACCATTTGGTGTTGACGACTGTTCGAGACCAATGGTGCTACTAATTTGCTAAAATTTGCACATGGGGCAAATTAATTAGCATCACTTGATGCAAAAACCTCGTGAACAGACAGACAGACGGACAGACAGACAGACAGACAGACGGACGGACGGACAAGAGGAATTCAATAGCTCCCATGCTACGCAGGGCGAGCTAATAAAGTTACAGTTTTGAAATTTTTTCTGCAATATGATTAAACTTATTAGTGACCGATCCCGCGTTTCGGATTTTTGAGGTCACTTACTGGTCAAAGGTCACAATTTATTTAAGAAAAAAATAAAAGGTCGAAAAACAAAACCCTCTGGATAATTTTTTTTCGACTTTCCAACATTTGTTGCAAGATACTACATCTAAGTAGAAGAAAAATGAGCGCTCGTATGACCGTCTACGACGTCAGGGGCGCCCACACCATCATGTCGAAAAAAATCGGTTTGGATCAATCCGATTTTAATCAGGATAAAAATCACTAATAAGTTTAATCATATTGCAGAAAGAGTTTCAAATCTGTAACTTTTTTTTTCGTGTCGTACTAAGAAAAGTACAAGTGGACGTTCAATTCTGGGCGCCACTGTATTAATTGATTGGAGTGTGTTATTAACAAATTAATAACACTGAAATGATTGTGTCACGCAACCAGTGTGTGACCCACGTATATTGTCAAACATGCCTTTTGAGACAAACGTATATAAAGCACACCACTACATTTACCTCCATACAGTCTCAACCACCACATCGCGGGAATTTATTCTTACCCAAATTTAACAAGTACTTCATCCTCATTTCTGCCTTATTGGCAGTAGGCCACTCTTCCTCACGTAAGTCTTCCTCACGCCACTAAAAAAATCATAACTAGACGCAACTATTACAAACAGTGTTTCGTTTCTTGCACTTTTCAAACATTTTTTACACTGCCAAGTGGTTTTTTTCATGTGCAAGAAATTGAAAAAAAACAGTAAAAGATGCAAGAAACTGAAAAAACACTGAAAAAACACTTTCTTGTAGTGGGTTCTTGCAAGTGGTTACTTGCATCCGAAACACTGATTACAAAGTAAAAACTAACATTGCAGTTGGAGCTAAGCAATCCTGTTCCGGTTGGGCGTACACGAGCAGCGACTCCAATTTGGTAAATCCCTTCGAGTTCGGGACTGATGCCAGCAACGAGAAAGCATACGGCTGTCGAGTTCAAAATGGGAACGAAGTAGTTCCCGGACATTACTCCTTCAGCACCCGGGGGTGCCGGATTGCTGTAGAAGGGCGGGAAATCGTGGCCACTGCAGGGGTTTTCGTTCTCGACAATGCGGGAAGTG
The DNA here is from genome assembly GCF_002217175.1 of Folsomia candida. Taxonomy (NCBI): domain Eukaryota; kingdom Metazoa; phylum Arthropoda; class Collembola; order Entomobryomorpha; family Isotomidae; genus Folsomia; species Folsomia candida. Next base: position 8,545,979 of record NW_019091197.1, on the reverse strand, counting down.
CAAATCTTCACTTTCAGCCCTCCGAGGGCCTTCCCCAATGGGGGGGGCGATTCAAGGCGGGGCGACGGCAAATGGAGAGCCACTCTATGCGATTAGATGCCTTGCCACCATTGACGGTAGGGCGGCCCGGCTGGCTGGAAGGTATCAAGACTCAACCCGTGCAGCTGTTGGTGCTTGGGGTGGATTAGAAGTCCCTTGCAATGCAGGCTCTGTTCAATTCTTGGTTTGTGATTAAGTCAAAAAAATAAATTAGAAATAAAAATAATTAAGCAACATGTACGTGATCTCAATTCTTTTCTAACAAAATTCATTATTAAAGTTTAATACATCTTCCTCAAATGAGTTAGAAATCAAAATCAGGGCTTTCTAATTAATTTCTTAAGCTAATTAATTAGCCAACTAAATATGTAATTGGCGGTTTAGAACTAATTGTTGATTACTAATTACAAACAAATTAATCAGCTTGGAAAAATATTAATCTAGTCTAATATTTTGGCTTCACTTTTCATTTCACCCCTTGAATTTCAACGCATAATTTCCACACTCAGCCTGCTTAGATAACATTATTTTCGGTTTAAAAAAAAATAAACTTTAATTACATATTCCATTAAAAATACGTTCATACGTACGAATACCATGAAAATGTGTGGTTACGTATATAAATCGAGTCGGGTAAACTTATCTAAAATTGAGTCAAGTTCTACATTTTCGTAATATTGCGGGTGGGTTGAGGCCCTAAATGCTTTCCCATTGTCCCCTGTGCAATTTAAGTTTAGGGCGAGTTTATGCGAATGGGTGAGATTTTCTCAAAGTCATAAGTTTGGCAGAGTAAAAGCGATGTTGCCACATGTACTCTGCTCAGCCAGTGGAGCAATGCGCAATACATTGAGAAAAAAGAGAACATCGCAACAACACAAATTCTCAAATTTTCTTTCACGGGCGGCGGCACACATTTAATTCTCGGGGTGAGGAAGAAGACTCGCTTTGAGCATGTACGCCACTGTTTTACAACCCCACCCCCAGAACTTTCAAGTCAAGTCATGTAATCCTTTATTCAAGTGTCAACAAATATCAGTTAATACAAACTGGTTTCCAATCCATGACACAACTCAGCTAAATATATAAAGCAACTAAGACTAAGTTAACATTAATTATGATAATTATTATATCCTAGGTATACCAATAACTATTTAAAAATATGTAGCATCGTAAAATTATGCAGCATCGTGAAAAATATTAAAATTTAGTAATACATAAAATCGTTTTGGCGTTTTACAATTAGTAATTCACGATAAAGTTGGACAAATTTGTTATAAGACATATTCGCTTCCCACTCCAGTGGTAAAGAATTCCATAACTTAATAGCGCGACAGGTTATGCTATTCTGGGCAAATTTAGTTTTGTTAACAGGAACGGATAGTAAGGGAAACGTACGACGGTTGGTGTGATGATGTGATTAAATGGCGTAAATTCTTAAATGCATATTTAAGTAAAAACAAGTCTCTTCGTTCAGCTATGGTTAGAATATTACATTTTTTTCGAAGTTCATTAATATTAATATTATGCCTAGTATCTTTATACCTTTGAGATTTGTGTGATCGCATTTTTTTGGCTACGATTGGTAGAAAGAAATTGATCAGATATTGGTCTACTTTTCTCTGGATAGTATTAAGTTGTAAATTAAATAGCACACGTTCGAATATTTTACAATAGGTAACGATACAACTAATAGGTTTATAACTAGTTGGGCATAATCTTGGCCCCTTGCCCTTATATGAGTATGAGTATGAGTATTTATTTCGATCCTTTTGAGGCCGCTTACGGGCCCATGAAGGTACAGGCATATACAAATATATAAATGTGTAGCATGAGACGCATAATATACACTACGTGGTCAGTTTCGTAAACTTGAGATTGAAAAGTTGTTACATTATTACAAACCGTATATAAAAACAACGAGTCAGTACATATTTTCTGTACAAATGACATTGGAGATAAAAAGTCATAAATAAAACAACCGAGTCAGAACATAAAAATTTGGTGTTTAAAATATTTAGCTGAGCTGAAGATTGAGACAGGACTAAACACTGTTGACATCCTGTGAATGGAATTTGGGGCAGTTGGGTCGTTAAATGGTCGAGCGAACATGTACAGCAGCACAGCATACAGGAAGGGGAAGAAAGGTTAAGCTGCGTGACGTCACATCCGTAGTGATATTGAGAAGATGGTGTCGAGATGAGAGAATGAGGAAGGACGGCAGGAATGCATTACTCTCTGTGTGGAGATTCGTGGGAATTATCCTCCTCCATCAAACTGGATGCAAGAGGGGAGAAAGCCGAGGGGTGCAACTGGACGGTGTGGCGATGCGCTGATCGCGACCTGATCGGCGAAGTAGTGACCATGATGACCTCCCATGCGTCCCCAGTCAGCCATCGAGTTGGAGCTTTTGGAGCGTCCTCCTAGGCCCAGGGTGGGGGAGTGGCTGGAAGGGCGTCCCCCGGCCCGGCCAGTTCCCCATCGTAGCGACGTAGATGCAGGTTGTGAACAGCCAATTTTACGGGGCTGTACTCCGTATTTAATTGCACAACTAAATGTGTATCGTTGCACATGGTGAATGACTGGTTCTTTCACTTTGGCAGAGTTTTTGATGGCAATTTGGCACAATTTGTTGAACAAACTGTCAATTTCACTGGCAATCAGTAACTTTAATTCACTTAGTAAATTATCAAATACACCAATCTTATTTGCGGGTGACATGATGATACGTTATTACTTTCAACTCGATTGACTGTTGCACAGATGAAATACGAGAAGCGTAAACGAGAGCGAACAGAGGACCAGTCTGCTCTGCTCAGAGTCTCAAACGCGTCTCCCTTGCCCTTATATAGTGGCACAAGCCTGGTGGCCTTAAACGCTTGTGGGATATTACAGTTTATGAATATTAAGTTAAATAGAATTGCCAACTGAAACGCAACAATATTTGAGAAACGTTTTAATACAGATAGCGGAACATAAAATATAGATTTACTATCCTTCTTTGTTGCAATTATAGCGCAAGTAACCTCCTCCGGGGTGACAAATTCGAATGTTTCGTTAGATTCGTTAATTGAATAGTTAACGGTTAACTATACTCTCAACAGAATTATAAAATTATGAGGTTAACTGTTAACCTCATAATTTTATAATTCTGTTGAGAGTATGGGGTCCGGGATTAACTTCTCGCTAGTAACTATAAAATGAGATGCCAGGGCATCACTGACTTTAGGAGGGGAATCATATACCTCGTTGCTATTAGGGTCGACTAGCTTATAAATATTAATATTAGCAGGTTTTCGGTAACCCGTTAGTAGATTTACATTGTTCCACAGATTTTTGGTATTACTAATTGAATCTGTGAACCCTTTTTTCAAAAAGTACTCTTTAGCATTACTTAAGCTGGTATTGTAACAGTTGCGCGCTCGGATATATTTTTTTATATCAAAAGGTAATCTAGTTCGGTCTGCGACAATACGCAATGTATCCCAATGTTTACGCTGAACAGCTAAATTGGAAGATACAACGGGTTTAGCTTCGGCTTGACTTGACGTCTCTTCACAGGGGCATGTTCGTCAAGTAGTGATAAAAAATAATTATACCTCTCGAGCTCAAATTGTGGACTAATATTAATATTTGTATCGAAATGGAAGGACGAGAGTTGACTTTCTAGTAATGAAAAGTCACAATTCTTATAACAATGATAATTTATAAATTTTGGTTGAAACTTTACTCTTGCAGACTTTCGGACTAGAAAAGTCAAATCGTGATCCGAGCTGGTAAAAGAAAAGTGGCCAGCCAGCTTTACATTTAATTTGTTACTGGAATAAACATGATCTAATAGTGATAGTCCTTATAAGTTGGACCTACCATGTGTTGCCACAAACGAAATTCTTTCCCTGCATTAAATATTGAGTACGAGTCTGCATCTCGCTTTAAAAGATCTAAATTGAAATCCCCTAAAATATAATATTCGGCATCGAATGATATTAAATAAGTGTTGAGTTCGCGGGAGAAATCTACTAATTTGGCTTTAGGAGTGGCAGGGTGAGTGTAGAGTATAGCTACAAGCACAGGTTTAAAATTCGTTAACATTAACTTAATTATTTGAATCTCTGAGTTATTATAAATAGGAACTAAACATAGGACGTGTTCAAAGTTAATTTCACTTTTCACATAAGTGGTAATACCTCCGCCCTGATTGTAGCTACGATCTGACCTTATAAAATTGTAACCTTCAACTACATACATACAATCTTTATCACGGTCTGGATCAAGCTTTGACTCGATGAAGGATATAAGATCAATATTAATATTTTGGTTGCAAATGAGGCTTAATACATCGTCAAACTTACTACGAATACTATTAATATTTTGGTCGCAGATTTTCAAACCTTTCGATGTTTTGAATCGATTGTATAAGTCGTGGACGATGGATGAGTCGTGGGGTGGGGGAGGTAGGGCTGATGATTGTTCATGAGGGAAATCTTGAGTTGTGATGTCTTGGAAGTGGTGTAACGGAAGTACCTCGAATAAATTTGAGTTAGTGGTTTTCTGGTCAATAGAAATATTAATATTATTGTTATCTCCTGTTTGAAACAAGGTACAATACCAAATTCCATTCTTAATTGTCGGCCATTCGTGGTTTGAAACAGTTGGCAGGCAGATCCTATGATGAAACTGGAGACATTGGAGACACTGCTGGCGAACGGCGATAATAGAGTTGCAGGATCCACAATTCATAGTAGTTAGTCGGTTGGGTGGTCTCCGGTGTCCATCAAAATAATACAAAATTAGTGAGGATGACTTATTCTTAAGAATAGTATGGGTTCGGATTTGAAGTAATATTAATATTAATAAACTTGCCCGGCCACGTGCCGGTCGGGTGTGGCAGCTAGAAGGTCAGCGGGATCAACCTCCTCATTAACCTTGCTAGCGCAGGACCACACCCGTGGCAGTTTGTTGTCCCGTTGATTCCTTAAAGTTATGGTAGTAAGGGTGAGTCCACTTAAGGAAAGGAGGGGAGGAAGTCGGCTCTTGGGAAGAGGAGTTTCTGTGACCTTTTCCAGAGTTTGGGAGTGGGTGTGGTGATCGGTGTTTGATATAGTTAAAGGGGGGATTAGCTTTGGAGTCTTATTTTAATAAGATTCGATAAATTTCGATTCTTAGTCATGTTTTTGTAATATTAATATTCTGAGAGCCGGAGAATGTGCTCTCTCTCCGCCTCTCCCGCCCGTCTCCTCCACTTTGACCGTGAATATCTCATGGTTCCTGTCGCCGGCCCCGTTGGGAGAAACTCTTATCTGATTTGATTTTTATAGATGCTTCTGAATCTGTCAACAAAAACTGGTGCCCATGAAAAAATGGTGATCAAAGTTAACTAGGTTACGCCCCAAAAGTTTCGAATTTTGACTTCAAATTTGTTTCAAAAATTTCTTCAAAAATATTGCTGTCGTTCATAAGTTAAAGTTGTCATCGTAATCCTTTTGAGTGACTAGTTATGGGCCATGATAATTATGCAAAATAATCACATATTCATGATTATTGGAGATGGGGTTTGACTAATTTAAAAAGTGAAATATACAAATTGTTCTTCCAAGCTCGCACAGTTCATGATAGAAAAATTAACTAATTCGGTGACATGGCCCCTCTTGGTTATCTCACCCATTCGCATAAACTCGCCCTTTAAGTTTATTCAAATTATCTCCATTGCAATAACATACGAGGGGAGACTGATGAGTCATTGGAATTGTTTTTTATTAAAACGGATTTTAAAGTCTAGTGCTAGTCAATCTGTGATTTTTCAACGTAATCTCTATCTAGTTCAATACACTATTTAATTCAATGCCTAAGCTGTTTCCTTTCATCACGAATTTTTATTTCTTAAATGATTTTAACACGCCTTGCACGACCTGAATTAAATGAGGATGAGAGAATCAGACCCTACAGGTCACAGGTTTCGATATCCTTTGAGTATGATATAGTATTACACGAGTGTACTATAACCTCAAAGTAGTTTGATTCCATGACCCCATTTGCGCCCGCCACAACCCTCTCAAAGGTCGAAAACCAATAAAATCACTATAAATTCTACGATTAAAAAAAAAGTCGACCGATCCGCATGATTTTTGATACACAAGATGTAGGATGGACAACGTCTAAACGGGTAAAATTTCAAAGCTCTATCTTATCTTTAAAGATATGATTCTAGGTACTTATCAATCTCCCCTCGTATTAGTAAAGCTACATATTTATTGTTCACAGTGAAATTCTTCATTTCTATGTAATGCATCTATCCTACTTTTCGTGGCTAACACGATGTGGGCGTTGGAATTGGTTCATGAGGAAGCCACCTCCACACCTACTCCGCTATACATGTTAAAATGTGAGTAAAAGTGTTGTTGTGTGATCCTGCATAGCCTCCAAAACTTTTACCATCCAGGAATTTGAAATCATTCCACACGGCCCCAATTAGCCTTAGCTCAGTTCTTTTTATGTAACAGATGAGTAACACATTATCTTTATGTGGCAAATTTTAAACTTAAAACTGGACCACCCACCCTTGGAGCTGGTGATTTGATACAAAATGATTTTTGTATTTCTTATATTTTAATATCACGAGTAGGATTTTAATCTCATGGTTGGAATGCAGAATCTATATCATTGTCGATATTTGTATTTTACTTACTGTAGCATTGATCTCCTCTTATCAATTGTTGACAAACTTGACTGATGGGCTTTGCACACGTTCACTTTAACCACGGTGCACATCTTTCTATTCTTAACCAGCATTGACATTGACATTGATTGACCACGAACCAAGTCACGTAAACTGTTTGCGCAATCAGTATCACGTATTGTGGACATGAATAAAGAACTCGGTATAAAAGTCACCACTCAAACCGTGCAAAAATTACTTGGTTTCTGCGACTTGAACACAATGTACCAAATTTTATCCTTTATTCTAGCCTTCGCCGTCGGGGTGGTAGTTCCTCACGGTGGAATGATCGACCCGCCGGGGAGGAACTACATGTACCACGCAGGCTTCGAAGGAACCCCACCAAACTGGAATTGGCAGGCTGTCTGGTGTAACGACGTTCCTCAAGCAATCGACGTCCCGGAATCTACTTGTGGTATTTAAATATGTGAACATCTTAAATTTGGGTGTAGCTTAAGCTTTTGCTTGACACTTGTACCCGGCTAGCACTCCCTAATTTAAATATTAGGCAGTTTGTGTAAATACGTTTTTAGGATTTCCGTCACGCTCCGTGTCACTTGAGACTGGTCAAAATTTTCATAGTGTATATGGAATATTTGAAGACTAAGCCCCCCACAATTTACAAATTTGTTCCTGAAATTTTGACACTCTCAAGATATAAGGAGCGTCACGGAAATCCTAAACACGTAGCTGAACAAACTCCTTATTGCTTAGGCATGTGTGGCGACGTTCCTAGCGATCCTGCCCCCAGAGAGAATGAGAATGGAGGCTATTATGGGAAAGCAACCGTAGGCAAGAACTATACCGCTGGCTCTGTAAGAGTGACCTACTGTGATGGAATGATTAAGAAAAATTCATATTTTTTTCTGTGATAGATTATCGATGTTCGAACCGAATTCGGCGCTGCTCACTACGGATACATGGAGTTTCACTTGTGCCAAACGAGCATCGAGTCGCCAGGTTGTTTCCAGAAACTTGCAATTGTTGGAGGAAGTGAAGACATCATTCCTGAAGAAAGAATGTGCGTCCCATACCCAAACAGCGAAACTAGAATACTCACCGCCAGACTTCAACTTCCAGCTGGGGTGCGATGTAACCGATGCACGTTAAGATGGACGTATCGAACTGCTTACCCGGGATGGGGAGGTATGGTCAATCAGGGACAAAACCACCCTGGACAGGACACTGTCCAAAAGTGGTTTTGGACACCAATCCTGAAGTGTCCAAAAGTGAAAAGTGGGGTAAACCGATACAATTCATATTACCCCATCGGACACTTACGGACACTTTTGGGAAAACCCTGTCGTCAATGAAAAAATACCATGTTCGAGCCGAATTAAAAGTACTAAATATTATTTGTGCATTAACAGGTTGGCATGAGTGTGCCGTTAATCCCAACCCAGCCCAAGTGTTCCGGAATTGTGCTGACATTAGCATCCAGTGAAAACAATGGTTAATTGGTTAAACTCTTAATGGTCACAAGGCGAGATGAAACAATATGTAAATGTATATATATGAAGTAAATTTAGTATGTTATATACGTCAACGTGAAATATGGTTGTGCCAAATCTTACAAACCACAATTGTTAAAACAAAATTTTCAAAATTAAATTAAATCAAAATCAAATATGTGTATTTATTAAGGGGTGAATCCCCTTTATCAGAGAGTCTTCTTTGTCTGCCTGTCCATACGTTTCGAAAAGCTGGGCCTTGAGACTTGAAACATAAGTTCCTTGGGTCCCATCTCAGGACAAGATGGAAGATTGGCTCTTAAGGTCTCACCCTCGAGAGGGTCCACACAAAAAGTAAAGGTAACCATATGTGAAATGGTTCCGCCATTAAATTGGGTGGCTTGGGGTATATTGAATCGTATTTGAGACAGCTTTCAAACTGGACCTTTCCGCCCTATCCGTAACTTTCCAAAGCGTGGAGACGTGGCCCCTGGTGCGTTTTCGTCACAAATACCAGTTTCATTAAGATAATTTTATTCAAATATCCGTGATACCTATTTAAAAATCTAAGATTTCTCTTGCGACAAAATTGCATTTTAGTGTCAAAATTATTTTGCACGTGTTTAGCCCGAGTCAGGGCTTATGTAATCATCATGTCTGTCCGTCTGTCTGACGATAACTCAAGAACGCTTTGACCGATTTGAATGAAATTTTCCAGAAACATGTATCTGGGCAATGCAACGACCGAGTTCCAAAATGGGTGCGATCAAAAAATATTTGGACCAGTGGGGGTCATATTAGAGGGAGCGGATTGAGGATTTAGTACAAAATATTCGAACTAGTCGTAGAAGGCTGAACTTGGGCATGCTAGCACCAATGGAGGTATGAACTCGAGAAATGAAGTTAAATTTGAAAAATTTTCTAGTGGGGGGACCCTGTTGGGTGACCTTCACTTGTTTACAAATATTGTCCTCGAAGGTTGAAATTCGGAATGATTGTACCAATAAAGTAATATACTTGGAAAATGAAATTCAAATAGGAAATTTTTCGAGTTTTGGGACCCAGTTTAAAACGAACCTGACTCGGGCTAAATGCTGCACTGGAGGTTTTTGACTATATGACCTGGATGCTAGGCGAGGAAAAGGTCACACCCATAATATTCTGTACTGGGGGGTATGGGAGAGACCAGGGCAGTTACTGGAAAAAAATTATTTTGAAACTTCATCAAGAATTGGCTCCTCTCCTCCTCTGCGCTCTCTTAACTAATATTCATTACTCAACATGTTTCAAAATTTACATGATCAGTTACCCAGTTATGATGCCAATTAGAGGTGAGCTGGATCGACTTTTTTTGAGATCCAATCCATCCAAATCCGATTGGCCCAAAAAATTTTGGATCCAATCCATCCAAATCCATTTGGCCAAAAAATTTTGGATCCAATCCATCCAAATCCATTTGGCCCAAAAAATTTTGGATCCAATCCATCCAAATCCATTTGGCCCAAAACTTTTGAGATCCAATCCATCCAAATCCAGTTGGATTGGATCGGGCCATGGATAATCCAAAAAATGGATATCCAGTTCGCATACATGGTTTGAAATTCAAACTTTAAATTTTAAAACGAGCTTTTATACATACAAAGCTTATGGCAGGCAAGCCTCTCATTTAAAAAAATCAAACCATAGGGTAGGGATAAATGTGATTGGGGGTCACAATTTATTTGTGTGTGTCATGCTAATAAAAGAATGACCCATTTAGTGTTATCAGTGGCATCGGATTCTTGATAAATATATTCGGGATATATTTTTCAAGAATCCATGATGTGGCGTAGTGACGAAATTTTATCCAACCCACCCAGATCCGATCCATCCAAATCCGGCCCAAAAAAAATTCAGATCCAATCCATCCAAATCCATTTGGCCTAAAAAAATTTGGATCCAATCCATCCAAATCCAGTTGGATTGGATCGGGCCATGGATAATCCAAAAAAATGGATATCCAGCTCACCTCTAATGCCAATCTCGCTACACAGACGAAGTATTATGATAAATATGATACCCTATTAACCTACAGCTTAATAATAAGTATTTTGCTACTTTTCGTCAAGCAGAGTGTTTCTGAAGCACTTTTTCATGCAGAGGGGAAAATTACTGTAGAAAATTAGTTTATTTTATCGAAAACAGTTGTACTGATACATTATCTTAGGCTGCCGGATTGGTTAACGCTTACATGGAAGTGAAGAATATTCAGTCGTGGGTTTTGTTAAGCTACATATTTCCGTGACGCTGGGATTTTTTTGTTGTATGGAATACTAGCAGAATAAATACATTGGTTTCTCAAATTTATTCAACTCATTAAATAAAATAAACTAGACACGATGGTAGCTGTGGTAGCTTGTAGTAATTCAGAGCAGCTATGTCCGGCCGGTGAACGTACAATACGGCAGGCAAATAGTTTATCTTATCTAATGTAAACAGGACGCCTTAATTCATTATCTATAGCAAATAGATTGTCACGGCTGGGTTTGGCTGCCTCCGCACTTTCGTTTGTTTGTTTACTTTGGTTGTGATATTTCCCAAAGAGGGGCCACTTGACCAATATAGACCCCACCGGACTATTGTTATTTGATCTACTTAACTTTATTCTCATTTATACTCCATTCATACAAGTTACTTACTTATTCTACTAAATCCTAACCTGATGTTTCCTAACCTACTTAACCTACAAATTATTAACCTATCTTAACTAATGTGATCTTCTCTTCCTGGTGATCGGATGGACAGAAGATCCTGGATGAGGACCTCCCGTTGCTGTTGTTGTTCTCCGAGTTGACAAGGAAACCAACTTGCTTATAAATAACTTCTTGTTTCCTTTTGTCCATTATTATGATGTACATTTTGCATCATGCTTGCTGACTATCATAAATATTCTGGTATTCGTGACAAGATGAAGTTTACAATGGAAGTGAAGAAAATATAGTCATAGTGGGTTTCAAGCGAATTCACTGAAACTTGGATTTTGATTGTGTGGAATAAATATTGAAAGATAAATACATTGATTTATTCAACCCACAAAATAAATATCAACGGTTAGGCAAAAATGTATTTATGTACCCATCCGAACTGGCATACTGAGAAAATAAGCTTCCTACACGATTACACCTTAGCTTATCTAGCTACATATATATATTCGTATGTCGGAGCGGTGTCGAGACAACAAAGCTTTGAAGGGATTGCATCTGATGATACCTTTCACTTGAAGAAATGCGTTCGATTCCCACCTACATCTACATCATGAGAATGAATCATTTATACCGTTGAAGGGAAGTACTGGATATAAATAAGTCAAGATAGAAGTGATATCTACTAAATGTGCTTATCTTGTGTAAACAGGATGTTTGTCAGTCTGGTGCCATCATATGTATGTACCTAACCTGGATGACTAATTACTGAGCTTAAAATTTAAAAAAATTCAAAGAATATTCACTTTTGTGCCCATATGCCTTTTATTGCTGGTGTATTTTTCTCAAAGTTTATCATAGACAACGTTTAAACGACAAAACTGCAGTTTGAATATATGAGGTCGAGTGAAAATAAACGGTTCATAAATACTTTTTCCACGCTGTATGTATGTACCTGAGCTTAATCAAATATGTACAAATTTGTTATCAAGACAGATAACCACTCCACGTATATAAATCTGTCCAACTCAACGAAGAGAGTCACTTTTACGCAAAGCTTTCCTTATAACGCTCCTAATTTTGAAACTTTCTAAAATTAGTAATGGAAAAGTCAAAAAGTACTCGGCTACTCAACAGCGATGTCAGCCCAGCAACTTCGACTGGCAGAGCCGTGTTGGAAGCGGCTAGAGCAGCGCTGGATGTTGTGAGTGAAGAAATATAATTTAATAACCTATCAGTACAGCTTTGCTTAGCCCGAACCAGGCTTGATTAGTAAACCCACTTTTGTCAATAGTTTCCTATAAAATTAAATTAGTACTGCATTGTACTATAATTTGTATTATATTAAATACATTTAGCGTCAATTCTTAATCTTAAATATTTGACAGCAAATTCTAAAAATCAACGCTTATAAATCGGTAGAGGTCCCCCCACTGGACCCTCCAGATGAAACTTTTCCCAATTTGTATACATATTCTTCCATATTGAGCTATTACCGAATTATGTACCAATTTTCAGCTCGATTGAATGATTTCCAAAAATCGGTATGGGTAACCCGTTGGGTCCCTTCGTTTGAAAATTTTTTCAATTTCACTTCATATTCTTTCATTAGAAGCCCTTAGCGACCTCCGTACCAAATTTCAGCTTGTTTAGATGACTTTGAAAAATCGGTATGGGTCACCCCGTAGGGTCCCTCCAGATAAAAATTTGGCCGATATCAGTTCATCTTCTTCCATTACGAACCCTTAACTAGCTCTGTGCCAAATTTCAGGTTTCTACGACCATTTTGAAATTTTGGTGCATAATACCCCACCCACTCACATAACCCCCATCGGTCAACCACTGGACCGATTTCGCCCATCTTCGAACTCGGTTCCTAACTTTGTCCAATATGCATATGGTAAAGGTTTCAAGTCAATCGGTCAACCCGTTCGAGAGCTATCGAAAGACAGACAGACAGCAGACAGACATGACGATTACAAAAGCCCTGGTTCGGGCTAAAAATGTTACCTCTTAATATTTAATTATCTCTGGTTCCATAATTTCATTAGTTATACAATAGATACTACCTATTAGGCAATATATGTATGTATGTGCGAATCGTACAGTACGATTTTCCCATCTATTTTACGACATGTTAAAATTTACTTCTCCCTAGAAATAACTTCGGTAAACTGAATTAAACCAAAGAAATCTGTAGCTATATTACTACAATTTACGTCCTAGATTCCTGATGAAATTAAGCACACAGTCCCTGGTTTGGCCACAGGAGTGGGAAATATAGCACTAGGTGTTGTCATCTATGAGAACTTCAAAGATTTGCAAGATCTAGCACCATATTTGGATCCTGGGAATAGCTGTACTTTATCTGATGCAGCTAAACACATGGAACTGTGCAAACATCATTAATTTATCTCACAAAACTCCACTGTTTTACATGAGACAATTACGTCAGAAGCCAGCTGTCCTGAATCCTTGAAGAAAACCATCACTGATAATATGTACAACGCTGGTAACGTCATTATGATATGGTCCATATTATGTGGCAGTATCCAGCTTTCGATCACATTTTGTTACCTGCTCAAGTTATATGACAGTGTAAAAAATGCCAGAAATGTGGCTGCCAAATGTCCCGAAAAGAAAGACAAAATCCAAGCCAAATTAGAAATATTTTTAACGTTGCTAAGGATTTTTTTTAAGGTTGCTAGAGATTTTCTTTGACGTTGCTAAGGAATTTTTTTAAGGTTGCCAAGGAATATTTTTTAAGGTTGCTAAGGATTTTTTTTAAGGTTCCTAGGGATTTTTTTTGACGTTGCTAAGGAATTTTTTTAAGGCTGCCAAGGAATTTTTTTTAAGGTTGCTAAGGATTTTTAAGGTTGCTAAGGAATTTTTTTGACGTTGCTAAGGAATTTTTTTAAGGCTGCTAAGGAATTTTTTTTAAGGTTGCAAAGGATTTTTAAGGTTGCTAAGGATTTTTTTTGACGTTGCTAAGGAATTTTTTTAAGGCTGCAAAGGAATTTTTTTGACGTTGCTAAGTAATTTTTTTAAGGCTGCCAAGGAATTTTTTTTAAGGTTGCTAAGGATTTTTAAGGTTGCTACGGAATTTTTTTAAGGTTGCTAAGGATTTTTTTTGACGTTGCTAAGGAATTTTTTTAAGGTTGCCAAGGAATTTTTTTAAGGTTGCTAAGGATTTTTTTTGACGTCGCTAAGGAATTTTTTAGGGTTGCTAGGGATTATTTTTGACGTTGCTAAGGAATTTTTTTAAGGTTGCTAAGGTATTTTTTTAACGTTGCTAAGGAATTTTTTTAAGGTTGACAAGGAATTTTTTAAGGCTGTTAAGGAATTAATTATGCTAAGCATTTTTTTAGCGGTGCAAATTTTTTCGTCACAATGAGAAGCATAGTGAGAATCGAAATGAGAACCATAATAAGAACAATAATAAGAACCATAATAAGAACCATAATTAGAACCATAATAAGAGCCATAATAAGAACCATAATAAGGTTGCTACGGAATTTTTTTAAGGTTGCTAAGGATTTTTTTTGACGTTGCTAAGGAATTTTTTAAAGCTGCTAAGGAATTTTTTGACGTTGCTAAGGAATTTTTTTAAGGTTGCCAAGGAATTTTTTTAAGGTTGCTAAGGATTTTTTTTGACATCGCTAAGGAATTTTTTTGACGTTGCTAAGGAATTTTTTTGACGTTGCTAAGGAATTTTTTTAAGGTTGCTAAGGATTTTTTTTGACGTCGCTAAGGAATTTTTTTGACGTTGCTAAGGAATTTTGTTGACGTCGCTAAGGAATTTTTTTGACGTTGCTAAGGAATTTTTTTGATGTTGCTAAGGAATTTTTTAGGGTTGCTAGGGATTATTTTTGACGTTGCTAAGGAATTTTTGTTAAGGTTGCTAAGGTATTTTTTTAACGTTGCTAAGGAATTTTTTTAAGGTTGCCAAGGAAATTTTTAAGGCTGTTAAGGAATTAATTACGCTAAGCATTTTTTTAGCGGTGCAAATTTTTTCTTCACAATGAGAAGCATAGTGTGAATCGAAATGAGAACCATAATAAGAACCATAATAAGAACCATAATAAGAACCAGAATAAGAACCATAATTAGAACCATAATAAGAACCATAATAAGAACCATAATAAGAACCATAATAAGAACCATAATAAGAACCAGAATAAGAACCGTAATAAGAACCATAATAAGAACCATAATAAGAACCATAATAAGAACCATAATAAGAACCATAATAAGAACCATAATAAGAACCATAATAAGAACCATAATAAGAACCATAATAAGAACCATAATAAGAACCATAATAAGAACCATAATAAGAACCATAATAAGAACCATAATAAGAGCCAGAATAAGAACCATAATAAGAACCAGAATAAGAACCGTAATAAGAACCATAATAAGAACCAGAATAAGAACCATAATAAGAACCATAATAAGAACCATAATAAGAACCATAATAAGAACCATAATAAGAACCATAATAAGAACCATAATAAGAACCATAATAAGAACCATAATAAGAACCATAATAAGAACCATAATAAGAACCAGAATAAGAACCGTAATAAGAACCATAATAAGAACCATAATAAGAACCATAATAAGAGCCAGAATAAGAACCATAATAAGAACCAGAATAAGAACCGTAATAAGAACCATAATAAGAACCATAATAAGAACCATAATAAGAGCCAGAATAAGAACCATAATAAGAACCAGAATAAGAACCGTAATAAGAACCATAATAAGAACCATAATAAGAACCATAATAACAACCATAATAAGAACCATAATAAGAACCAGAATAAGAACCGTAATAAGAACCATAATAAGAACCATAATAAGAACCATAATAAGAACCAGAATAAGAACCATAATTAGAACCATAATAAGAACCATAATAAGAACCATAATAAGAACCAGAATAAGAACCATAATAAGAACCATAATAAGAACCATAATAAGAACCATAATAAGAGCCAGAATAAGAACCATAATAAGAACCAGAATAAGAACCGTAATAAGAACCATAATAAGAACCAGAATAAGAACCATAATAAGAACCAGAATAAGAACCAGAATAAGAACCATAATAAGAACCATAATAAGAACCATAATAAGAACCATAATAAGAACCATAATAAGAACCATAATAAGAACCATAATAAGAACCATAATAAGAACCATAATAAGAACCAGAATAAGAACCGTAATAAGAACCATAATAAGAACCAGAATAAGAACCATAATAAGAACCAGAATAAGAACCGTAATAAGAACCATAATAAGAACCATAATAAGAACCATAATAAGAACCAGAATAAGAACCATAATAGGAACCAGAATAAGAACCAGAATAAGAACCATAATAAGAACCATAATAAGAAGCATAATAAGAACCAGAATAAGAACCATAATTAGAACCATAATAAGAACCAGAATAAGAACCATAATAACAACCATAATAAGAACCATAATAAGAACCATAATAAGAACCATAATAAGAAACCATAATAAGAACCATAATAAGAACCATAATAAGAACCATAATAAGAACCATAATAAGAACCATAATAAGAACCATAATAAGAACCATAATAAGAACCATAATAAGAACCATAATAAGAACCATAATAAGAACCATAATAAGAACCATAATAAGAACCATAAAAAAAAATAATAAGAACCATAATAAGAACCATAATAAGAACCATAATTAGAACCATAATAAGAGCCATAATAAGAACCATAATAAGGTTGCTACGGAATTTTTTTAAGGTTGCTAAGGATTTTTTTTGACGTTGCTAAGGAATTTTTTAAAGCTGCTAAGGAATTTTTTTGACGTTGCTAAGGAATTTTTTTAAGGTTGCCAAGGAATTTTTTTAAGGTTGCTAAGGATTTTTTTTGACATCGCTAAGGAATTTTTTTGACGTTGCTAAGGAATTTTTTTGACGTTGCTAAGGAATTTTTTTAAGGTTGCTAAGGATTTTTTTTGACGTCGCTAAGGAATTTTTTTTGACGTTGCTAAGGAATTTTGTTGACGTCGCTAAGGAATTTTTTTGACGTTGCTAAGGAATTTTTTTGATGTTGCTAAGGAATTTTTTAGGGTTGCTAGGATTATTTTTGACGTTGCTAAGGAATTTTTGTTAAGGTTGCTAAGGTATTTTTTTAACGTTGCTAAGGAATTTTTTAAGGTTGCCAAGGAAATTTTTAAGGCTGTTAAGGAATTAATTACGCTAAGCATTTTTTTAGCGGTGCAAATTTTTCTTCACAATGAGAAGCATAGTGTGAATCGAAATGAGAACCATAATAAGAACCATAATAAGAACCATAATAAGAACCAGAATAAGAACCATAATTAGAACCATAATAAGAACCATAATAAGAACCATAATAAGAACCATAATAAGAACCATAATAAGAACCAGAATAAGAACCGTAATAAGAACCATAATAAGAACCATAATAAGAACCATAATAAGAACCATAATAAGAACCATAATAAGAACCATAATAAGAACCATAATAAGAACCATAATAAGAACCATAATAAGAACCATAATAAGAACCATAATAAGAACCATAATAAGAACCATAATAAGAACCAAATAAGAACCATAATAAGAACCAGAATAAGAACCGTAATAAGAACCATAATAAGAACCAGAATAAGAACCATAATAAGAACCATAATAAGAACCATAATAAGAACCATAATAAGAACCATAATAAGAACCATAATAAGAACCATAATAAGAACCATAATAAGAACCATAATAAGAACCATAATAAGAACCATAATAAGAACCATAATAAGAACCAGAATAAGAACCGTAATAAGAACCATAATAAGAACCATAATAAGAAACCATAATAAGAGCCAGAATAAGAACCATAATAAGAACCAGAATAAGAACCGTAATAAGAACCATAATAAGAACCATAATAAGAACCATAATAAGAGCCAGAATAAGAACCATAATAAGAACCAGAATAAGAACCGTAATAAGAACCATAATAAGAACCATAATAAGAACCATAATAACAACCATAATAAGAACCATAATAAGAACCAGAATAAGAACCGTAATAAGAACCATAATAAGAACCATAATAAGAACCATAATAAGAACCAGAATAAGAACCATAATTAGAACCATAATAAGAACCATAATAAGAACCATAATAAGAACCAGAATAAGAACCATAATAAGAACCATAATAAGAACCATAATAAGAACCATAATAAGAGCCAGAATAAGAACCATAATAAGAACCAGAATAAGAACCGTAATAAGAACCATAATAAGAACCAGAATAAGAACCATAATAAGAACCAGAATAAGAACCAGAATAAGAACCATAATAACAACCATAATAAGAACCATAATAAGAACCATAATAAGAACCATAATAAGAACCATAATAAGAACCATAATAAGAACCATAATAAGAACCATAATAAGAACCAGAATAAGAACCGTAATAAGAACCATAATAAGAACCAGAATAAGAACCATAATAAGAACCAGAATAAGAACCGTAATAAGAACCATAATAAGAACCATAATAAGAACCATAATAAGAACCAGAATAAGAACCATAATAGGAACCAGAATAAGAACCAGAATAAGAACCATAATAAGAACCATAATAAGAAGCATAATAAGAACCAGAATAAGAACCATAATTAGAACCATAATAAGAACCAGAATAAGAACCATAATAACAACCATAATAAGAACCATAATAAGAACCATAATAAGAACCATAATAAGAACCATAATAAGAACCATAATAAGAACCATAATAAGAACCATAATAAGAACCATAATAAGAACCATAATAAGAACCATAATAAGAACCATAATAAGAACCATAATAAGAACCATAATAAGAACCATAATAAGAACCATAATAAGAACCATAATAAGAACCATAATAAGAACCATAATAAGAACCATAATAAGAACCATAATAAGAACCATAATAAGAACCATAATAAGAACCATAATAAGAACCATAATAAGAACCATAATAAGAACCATAATAAGAACCATAATAAGAACCATAATAAGAACCATAATAAGAACCATAATAAGAACCATAATAAGAACCATAATAAGAACCATAATAAGAACCAAAAAAACATAATAAGAACCATAATAAGAACCATAATAAGAACCATAATAAGAACCATAATAAGAACCATAATAAGAACCATAATAAAACCATAATAAGAACCATAATAAGAACCATAATAAGAACCAGAATAAGAACCATAATAAGAACCAGAATAAGAACCGTAATAAGAACCATAATAAGAACCAGAATAAGAACCATAATAAGAACCATAATAAGAACCATAATAAGAACCATAATAAGAACCATAATAAGAACCATAATAAGAACCATAATAAGAACCATAATAAGAACCATAATAAGAACCATAATAAGAACCATAATAAGAACCATAATAAGAACCAGAATAAGAACCGTAATAAGAACCATAATAAGAACCATAATAAGAACCATAATAAGAGCCAGAATAAGAACCATAATAAGAACCAGAATAAGAACCGTAATAAGAACCATAATAAGAACCATAATAAGAACCATAATAAGAGCCAGAATAAGAACCATAATAAGAACCAGAATAAGAACCGTAATAAGAACCATAATAAGAACCATAATAAGAACCATAATAACAACCATAATAAGAACCATAATAAGAACCAGAATAAGAACCGTAATAAGAACCATAATAAGAACCATAATAAGAACCATAATAAGAACCAGAATAAGAACCATAATTAGAACCATAATAAGAACCATAATAAGAACCATAATAAGAACCAGAATAAGAACCATAATAAGAACCATAATAAGAACCATAATAAGAACCATAATAAGAGCCAGAATAAGAACCATAATAAGAACCAGAATAAGAACCGTAATAAGAACCATAATAAGAACCAGAATAAGAACCATAATAAGAACCAGAATAAGAACCAGAATAAGAACCATAATAACAACCATAATAAGAACCATAATAAGAACCATAATAAGAACCATAATAAGAACCATAATAAGAACCATAATAAGAACCATAATAAGAACCAGAATAAGAACCGTAATAAGAACCATAATAAGAACCAGAATAAGAACCATAATAAGAACCAGAATAAGAACCGTAATAAGAACCATAATAAGAACCATAATAAGAACCATAATAAGAACCAGAATAAGAACCATAATAGGAACCAGAATAAGAACCAGAATAAGAACCATAATAAGAACCATAATAAGAACCATAATAGGAACCAGAATAAGAACCAGAATAAGAACCGTAATAAGAACCATAATAAGAACCATAATAAGAACCATAATAAGAACCATAATAAGAACCATAATAAGAACCATAATAAGAACCATAATAAGAACCATAATAAGAACCATAATTAGAACCATAATAAGAGCCATAATAAGAACCATAATAAGGTTGCTACGGAATTTTTTTAAGGTTGCTAAGGATTTTTTTTGACGTTGCTAAGGAATTTTTTAAAGCTGCTAAGGAATTTTTTTGACGTTGCTAAGGAATTTTTTTAAGGTTGCCAAGGAATTTTTTTAAGGTTGCTAAGGATTTTTTTTGACATCGCTAAGGAATTTTTTTGACGTTGCTAAGGAATTTTTTTGACGTTGCTAAGGAATTTTTTTAAGGTTGCTAAGGATTTTTTTTGACGTCGCTAAGGAATTTTTTTGACGTTGCTAAGGAATTTTGTTGACGTCGCTAAGGAATTTTTTTGACGTTGCTAAGGAATTTTTTTGATGTTGCTAAGGAATTTTTTAGGGTTGCTAGGGATTATTTTTGACGTTGCTAAGGAATTTTTGTTAAGGTTGCTAAGGTATTTTTTTAACGTTGCTAAGGAATTTTTTTAAGGTTGCCAAGGAAATTTTTAAGGCTGTTAAGGAATTAATTACGCTAAGCATTTTTTTAGCGGTGCAAATTTTTTCTTCACAATGAGAAGCATAGTGTGAATCGAAATGAGAACCATAATAAGAACCATAATAAGAACCATAATAAGAACCAGAATAAGAACCATAATTAGAACCATAATAAGAACCATAATAAGAACCATAATAAGAACCATAATAAGAACCATAATAAGAACCAGAATAAGAACCGTAATAAGAACCATAATAAGAACCATAATAAGAACCATAATAAGAACCATAATAAGAACCATAATAAGAACCATAATAAGAACCATAATAAGAACCATAATAAGAACCATAATAAGAACCATAATAAGAACCATAATAAGAACCATAATAAGAACCATAATAAGAACCATAATAAGAGCCAGAATAAGAACCATAATAAGAACCAGAATAAGAACCGTAATAAGAACCATAATAAGAACCAGAATAAGAACCATAATAAGAACCATAATAAGAACCATAATAAGAACCATAATAAGAACCATAATAAGAACCATAATAAGAACCATAATAAGAACCATAATAAGAACCATAATAAGAACCATAATAAGAACCATAATAACAACCATAATAAGAACCATAATAAGAACCAGAATAAGAACCGTAATAAGAACCATAATAAGAACCATAATAAGAACCATAATAAGAACCAGAATAAGAACCATAATTAGAACCATAATAAGAACCATAATAAGAACCATAATAAGAACCAGAATAAGAACCATAATAAGAACCATAATAAGAACCATAATAAGAACCATAATAAGAACCATAATAAGAACCATAATAAGAACCAGAATAAGAACCGTAATAAGAACCATAATAAGAACCAGAATAAGAACCATAATAAGAACCAGAATAAGAACCGTAATAAGAACCATAATAAGAACCATAATAAGAACCATAATAAGAACCAGAATAAGAACCATAATAGGAACCAGAATAAGAACCAGAATAAGAACCATAATAAGAACCATAATAAGAAGCATAATAAGAACTAGAATAAGAACCATAATTAGAACCATAATAAGAACCAGAATAAGAACCATAATTAGAACCATAATAAGAACCATAATAAGAACCAGAATAAGAACCGTAATAAGAACCATAATAAGAACCAGAATAAGAACCATAATAAGAACCATAATAAGAACCAGAATAAGAACCGTAATAAGAACCATAATAAGAACCAGAATAAGAACCATAATAAGAACCATAATAAGAACCAGAATAAGAACCAGAATAAGAACCATAATAAGAACCATAATAAGAACCAGAATAAGAACCATAATTAGAACAATCCATAATAAGAACCAGAATCATGTTTACAAATCGTATCAGTGCTCTGATTGGTTCAGCTGGAAAGCCAACAGCCAATCAGAATGCTGGAGTGTCACGGAAAATTTAACGGGACGGACTTTTCGAAATTATATTATAGATGGTAAGTGAAATCATTGGTCATCCTATATAGTCCTCAGCCTGATTATGAATATGAAAATTTGTTCCACTCATGACTGTATGAAAATTAATACACTCAGGGAACGTCGCCAGTTATGAGAGTGTGTAGAAAATTCCAATCGTCATTCAGAAATTTCAAATTTGCACTGGAAATATCAACTCTGTCCAGATTTTTATGATGTAAAGCAGTTTTGGAACCAATCGGGAGAATATTTTTTTATGTCCAAAGCTTCGATTAGAGGAAGTTGAATTGTTAATTTTAGAATGCCCATAATCCTAGCTATTTCAGATAGTATTAGCCGTTGGCATTCTATGACGATTTTCTCTACTTTTTGAAGGCTTTCGGGGGAGTAACGAATTTTGGGCGTCCAGTCGATGGGATGTTCAGGACGAATTCTCTTTACCTCCTGAAATCATTCGTCAAACTGAAGACCGATGATAATGATGGAGAGAATTCGCCATAAATTTTAAGGCTACGTTCATCAATCTGAGTCATGGATTAACCCTCCAGCATCAAAAATTCGATCACACCGAATTTGTAAATCTTGCATGTTTGTGGTCGAGCCTGAGTTTAGAAATTTATTTCTCAGGATCTACTGGTTGAAGCATTAGGGAAAAAATTGACATTTCCTAAGTATGTTTGAACTTTGAAATCACGAAAAAAAACTGGCGCTAAAACGTCTCCTTCAGCGGTATTCCAGCTATTTTTTGGTTCACCCTCGTACAATGACCTTGAATTAAAAATACCAAGAACACCCCGAAATTCGGGGCATAATTAAAGCTTACATCATTAAGCTCGTTGGTTAAGCTGCAAATGGTGATTTTTAGACCATACTAGGTAAACAAAAATCCAAAATAAATATGGAACTCAGAGGAATATTTACCACTATGTGACTTTATTGACACCGGATTACTTGTAGTGCAGCTTTTGCATACTTTACACAAATATAATTCAAATAAACCGTTGTAACGTTAGAAGTAGCTCACCCTGTAATAATGATTTTTGTATAATTGTGTACCAATGGTACAGAACAAACCGATAAAATAGGTCCACAATATGGGCATAATTTTCCATTAATGATGCAGAATAAGCGAACAAAAGATATACATAATTGTGATATAATTTTGCACCAATGGTGGAAAATAAACCAGGGAAAATGAACCATAATTTTGACATGAAATTTTGACAAATTCCAAGTAAAAATGATAGTTAATTCTTCCGGGTCTTATGCACTTTTGGTGCGTTTTGCATCTGTTCCTTCAATTGTTTGGCACCAGTTTGAGTCACCGATTGTTCCATATCAGTGGTGCTAATAAGTCGGTCACAAATTCCAATAACTCGCTTTAATTATCATCAATTGATGCAAAAGAGTCGTTAACAGACAGACAGACGGACAGACGGACGGACAGACGGACGGACGGACAAGAGGAATTCAATAGCTCCTCTGCTACGCAGGGTGAGCTAATAAACCGTTGTAACGTTAGAAGTAGCTCACCCTGTAATAATGATTTCAGCATAATTTTGCACCAATGGTGCAGAATTGGCAGATAAAATAGATACGCAATTTTGGCATAATTTTGCATTAATGATGCAGAATAGGCGGACAAAAGAGATACATAATTGTGACATAATTTTTCACCAACGGTGGAAAATAAACGAGAAAAATCAATCCAGAATTTTGACATAAAATCGTGACAAATTCGACGTAAAAATTCTAGTTATTTTTTTCGTTTCCTATGCACGTTTGGTGTGTTTTGCATCTATGTTGTCAATTGTTTGGCACCATTTTGTGCTACCGACTGTTCGATATCAATGGTGCTACAAAATTATTTAAAAATGGAAATGTTCCTATTTAATTAGCATCAATTGATGCAAAATAGTCGTTAACACACAGACAGACAGACGGACAGACGGACAGACGGACACGAGGAATTCAATAGCTCCCATGCTACGCAGGGCGAGCTAATAACCCTAAATAAGTGAGTCCTTCGAGTGGATGTACATATTCACTATAGTAGAGTTCCATACGGTTTGGGGGTGATATAAATATTTACTCAACGTTTTCGTAGAATTTTGACCACAATGCCAAATGTACGTATGTAGAAGCACGCCTCGAGCTACATACACATACAACGCATTTTACATACATACGTAGGTTACATCAATTTAAGTAACAAACCTTATTCACGGGTCACTAAACCATACTTTCCACTAAGAAGCCACCATTTCTAACAAAAGATGTTTAATTTTAAAACTGGACTTTGCCTTACCATTCCACAAATCAGAATTCACAAAAGCCTAAAAATAAGATATGTAGAAACTAAATATTTGTTGGCTAGAACCCATACGTCTCAAGCAAGCGAGCAAGCAACTAAATAAATCCGTTTCCTTAAAATAAACGTTTACTTTTTGGAATTTTTCCTCTCTGGTCTAGTGGATTTTCAGCCTTCCCAAAGATAAAAGGTATGGAACTGTGTGCCTAATACGTATGTAAATACACTCGTGGGAACAATTATCCCGTAAGGTTTCCCATAGTAAATAAAATGTCGTGCAATTAGTGAGATAATAGAATTTGAAATTTAGTTACAAATTCAAAGCAAATCAGATTTATGGGAAGGTAGAACTTTGACATATATTGAAACAGTATATATTAATTTACTACCGACAAAGTCAAACCGCAGGACCTTTCTGAACCTTAGTTTTTAATTAATTTCGTAATTTTTCGATATCTTATCACTGTGACTCCTCAATCGATCACTAAACTAATGACATTTAAAAAAAAAGCACTCCCAATATTCAAGTTTGGCAGATATTTATGTATGTATATTCTACGGACCTATGTTTATTTAAGAGGACAGTAAATTTAGAAAGTGTAACATTTGTCAATTTTATCGCGCATTTTATCACCTGTTGGATGTATGCAGCTACATATCTTCGCCAAACCTGAATAGTAGCGCATACGTACCTGGAGACCTCCATTGCTAAAATTAATGAAATTTTGGTGTCATATTCATAATTCATAATTTTTTTTTCTTCTTCTTTCATGAATCATACAGCCAAGAAATTATGGATACCGGACGCGTTACAACCACCCACATGGCCGTGCGCATGCCTGAGGTTTGTGAAATCCAATTAAATTGTTTGATAAATATTATATTTCAATTTGTCAATGAGATCACCCGCAGAAAATCGAACTATGTACATTATAATCCAGAAAGTAAAAATATTTATGTATATGTATTACTCTACCCCCGTGGTTACAAATAGATCACCGCAAGAAAAAATTTATAACCAGTGGGCGACAAATTTATTTGTATCTACAGCAGTAGAGTCACATACGATTATTTTGGGTTATAATTGTAACCCAATTTCTTTGAGTGTATTCTGATTTCATTCAACACAGTCTTCTGTGTTATGAACCGTGTCGGGGCGACAAAGGAAAGGGGGGGGGGTAACGAGTTCATCGCTAATTCCTGTACCAATAGTTAGAGCCGAAAATGTGTTTTTTTTTATGTAACAACTATGAAATTTGAGCTGTGCCATTTCGAGATATTAGAGTTCAAAATTTTTCCAATTTTTCCAAGGCGAGCCAAAAAAATTGTTCACGTTGCCCCCCCCCCCTCCCTTTCCTTTGTCGCCTCGACGCGGTTCATAACACAGCGGTAAAATTATTGTCCACGAAATCCAAATTCACTACCATACAAATCCAATGTCTCTCTCTCCGGTAATTTGAGCTTGGTGTCCAATAATCGCCAGCTTTTCTAATGTTCATTCAAAGTAAATATCTTTACTGTATTTATTACGCGCTGTAAATAATGTTGAGTAAAATTTATCCCTCCAAAGTTAAAATTTACTCAAGGTTGAGCAAAAACCTTTCAACGTTGGGTAAACTTGAACTTTTCTTTTGTTGGGCAACTTTTACTCAACAGTTTGGTTTTGTGGGAAATTCACTCAATTTTTCTTGCAAAAATATTATTTATTTTTTACGATAGGTTTTACAAAATATGACCTCCTTTTTGCCAACGACAAACCTGCTTGTGTGCACCCAGGTCAACGCGGGATGGGAAGTTGCAGCCAGGAATCAACTCCGAGCCCGCATCATGATCGATTTGTCGGCCGAATGTAGCAAAAGTTACTTAAATGTGATGCAAGTCCGATCAAATTACCACCAACGGGTCGAATTAAGTTGGAAACGGGAAGAAAAAATTATCCAGTTTCTCCCGCGATTTAAACATTTTGCTGAACAGAGCCGGGGTAAAGTGAGACATGTGATTACCGAGTTCTTCTTGGGCGGGCGGTCATACTCGGAGAAGTTTTTCAAAATTATCAAATCTCTAGGGACGCAAGTGACGTCGTTAAACTTAAAACTATTCTGTGAATATCCTAACAAAGCGTATGTACGTAAGAAATTTTTGCACTGCTTGCATTATAATGTCAATGGTTAAATAATTTATAATCGCACGCTACTGGTAATAACCTTAACCTTTTGATTCGTGAGGAAGATAAGGGTCGTTTTATATGTGTAAACTTAACTTACTTGAGCGTAGTGGTTCCAATCCTGAGATTTTTAACATTGAGTTTTCCAGATTTTTCGGGAAATCTAATGCTAAATACTCGGAAATTGTAACCACTAGGTGAGACATGACGAGATGAGACAAGATTTATACGCGATAAAACAAGGCTCATAATATTACAAATCCTGTAAGAAGTTGTTACCAGCATGTATTAATATAATTAACTCGAGCTAGATTTTAACAATTTTATTCGCCACCTTGTCTCCCCACCTAATCCATTATTTTTATCTGCCCTCACAGATTTCTAGGAAAGTTAAGAACATGTCCACCTTCTTGACACACTTCAACCCTGGACAAACCCTGGTCTTCCCATCCATCACTAAACTGGGATTAAACCTACACCAGGTCACCGGATGTGACCAGTGTCCTCTAATCCTTGCCAAATTTGCCGCCTTATTCCCTAATGTGTCCACGCTGGAATACATTTGCAGTGGCGGGGACGCCTTAAAATTCCTGTTTTTCACGAAACCCTCCCCATTTCCGAAGTTGATCTCGTTACGCCTCCGCGAATCTGGGTCGCACGGGCATTATGACGGTCAACCCGTTTCACCTGCCTGGTTCACCAACAATATTACCCGTTTTGAATTTAACGTGACACCCCAAATGAGTTCATGTCCGGCTCTACTCCAAATTTTGTCCCCGGTTTTGGAACACTTGAAAATCACCGGGCTGGATGGGAGAAGGTTCGTGAGGTGGGATGTTAAAGATCTCGTCATTCCGATCATGCCGAACCTCAAGGTTTTTGCTGTCAGTAGGATCACATCAATTTATGACACCTCCTTCAACGAGGGCCATGTTGGGGTGAAATTCGAAACTGAAAATCCTTTGGGTAAGATTGATTACAAGGAGCAGTTCCCCGCACTGCAAGTACTTTCGGTGAAAAATGAGGGCGAAACTGAGTGCGAGTTTGAATCCACAGTACAATTTTTGTATTATACTTTCCTCCCGGAAAATATTTCCGTGTGCGAAACGCTGCAGAAATTATACTTCCCGCACCTGCCCAGGGACAAGGTCAGTTTGAGCTGGACCACGCTGGTAGACAGGATTGTCGCCACGTTTCCAAATTTGAAACATATGATGGGCCACATTTTGTAAATAGGTGGGTGATGAGTGGGTAGATTTTTGGAGAAGATGGAATTAGGAGGGTGGTTTTGAGAATTTTTTGGGTTGAAATCTACGTATTTTAGTCCGGATTTCCTTAATCTTACATAAGTGTAAGCTGCTTCAACGTATGGAGGCAAGTCTAATTACGGACGAAATTAATGACCAATTTTTTTTTAGCTAATTCCACGACTAAAAGTACTTAGTAAAAGTTATATATGTAACATTTAATTATTTAATATATGCATTTTATAATATTTCATAGTATTTAATGAGGCAATTCGCGCACCCCTTGGTAACATTGTAAACAGCGTAAAATCCGAAAACTTACAAACTTTTACAAAAATTTCCGAGGAAAATGAGCTTACAAACTTTTGTAAGCTTAGGCAGGTCAAGGGCGTTTTTCTATTTTGTAAAATATTTTGTAAACTTACAGACTTTACAATGTTACCAAGGGGTGCGTGAATTGCCTGAAGATCTCGCTAAGTGTTTACTTAGAATAAATAAGTTTGTTTGGTACAAATTAGATAATATTTAGTAAAGAAATTGAATCTCGTCATCATGACAATTTTCCTGGAGTTGGTTAACTCCAATAATTGAGTGGTAAGTACTGTCCATAATATCTTACTTCCCTTCTCGATACACTTTGTACCCATTTTTGATATATGTATGTACTTTCCCAGCAATAGAATTTAAATATCGAATAATAATTAATTGCTCGTAATAATGGCAACAGAGATTGATAAATCTTATTTAATAAATCAGTGTCCCTCGAGACAAATGAAGTACGTAATTAGTTATTCCACTTAACACAGAATTTTGATTTACGCTTTTTGTAACTCACAAAACTCACTTAAAATGCAACTAAATATTTAGATATACGTACATACTTTAAGTTTTATGAGTTACAAAAACGTAACTCAAAATTCTGTGCTGACTTGTTTGTGACCTTAAAATTTACGCGTATTTAAAAAAAGAATCACTCAAATTGGTTAAACATTACGTGCGAGGTTTCATTTCTTAGATTTTGCATTACTTTTACATTGAGTGGCGTATTGATCAAGCTGGAGTTCTGATACTCCTTATAAGAACGCGATGCTCTTCAAGTTGAGATGAGATTTATTATTTATTATGTAGCAATCAATTATTTGATATAATTGGTTTACAGCGTCGTGTGATAAAATATATGTAGTTAGACAGGTTTCGACCAGATAGAAAATTATATTGATTTATAGTTGGTCCTTATCTGTAGGCGACGTATTGGTCAATAATTAACATTTTGTAATGCTCATCAGAGTTTCATCCAGGGCAAGTATGACATGCGTGATTCCTGATCAGAGATTTACGTAACTTAGGAGGAAAGCTTCACTAGTTGCCACCAACAGATTTCGATGCCCTTTGGATATGTGGTAGTACCCCATGAGAGAACAAAACATCTTCAAATTTGATGCCATGGCCCCATTTGCGCCCGCCACACCCACTCAAAGGGGCGCCAAATGCTAGACTAGCCGCACTAAAATCTTCGCAAAAAATTCAATTTTGCTTGGATTTTCAAAAAAGTTACATATTCTTGGATCCCAGATAGTTGCTTTATCATATCTAATAGCAATCTCAACTTTTTTGAAATTTTGCATTTTTTCAAGTCAAACCCGTGCTGACGAAATTTTCGAAAACAGTGAAAATTTCAAAAAAGTTGAGGTTGCTACTGAATATGATAAAGCAACTATCTGGGATCAAGAATTTGTAACTTTTTTGAAAATCCAAGCAAAATTGAATTTTTTGCGAAGATTTTAGTGCGGCTAGTCTAGCATTTGGCGCCCCTTTGAGTGGGTGTGGCGGGCGCAAATGGGGCCATGGCATCAAATTTGAAGATGTTTTGTTCTCTCATGGGGTACTACCACATATCCAAAGGGCATCGAAATCTGTTGGTGGCAACTAGTGAAGCTTTCCTCCTTAGTGAAAGTGGGGGTCGCATATAAGAACAGAATGTATGCTTACCTGGAGGTCTGCACCTTTATACGAAAAGTGTTATCTTTTACACATTCGTCGAGAACCGTTGACTCATATTTTATTTTCTCAAGGACTAATTGAGGTAAAACACCAAAGTGCCATGTACTCAGTGTCATAGATTTCAAACCAGTTTTTGTAACTGATATCTATTAAATCTATGAACTGAAATGAAATATACATTCGTATCGTTTTTCTACTACATAAGTACATGATCTACAAATCGGTAAGAGCTACATATGCAAGACGATTTAAATTTTGCATGGCAATTTAAGGGGGTGGTATTACATGATTTTGGTAATTTAATG
Source organism: Folsomia candida (assembly GCF_002217175.1). Taxonomy (NCBI): domain Eukaryota; kingdom Metazoa; phylum Arthropoda; class Collembola; order Entomobryomorpha; family Isotomidae; genus Folsomia; species Folsomia candida. The sequence goes on along the minus strand of NW_019091197.1, from coordinate 8,515,624 downwards.
CATACATTTCCTAATTTTACCACCACTGCTTTTGAGAAATAGGGTGGGATTCAAATTTCGAAATCACTTTCTTTTGTCTGTCAAAGCAAATTTTAAAAATTAAAATAGTTCGCCACTACATCTGGATTATACACAATCGTTATTTTCGTAAAATGATGAGCTAGGTTAAAAATTAAACATACCCGTCGTCTTGGTGATAAACATGTCCTCAAAAAATACAATGCAATGCACAAAATGTTTCACATCAGTTTTTCGTGGTTCAATTTATAGTTGAAATTAATTTTCGAAAAGGAAAATTAAAAGAGGTGAAAATTTAGGCAAATTTTAGTAACCAAGGATAAATTGCAGTTCTCAAAGTACAAATAATGGTAAAGCAAAGTAACGTTAAACGTATAAATATGGGATTAAGCCCAGATTCGGGTTAGAACGTTCGAAAACACAAGCAGCTCTTCATCTGTGAGCACATCGACAAAAAAATTGTTGCCACAGTCTGGAAATTGATAAGAATCAAAACGACGAAATTTTGATTATTGTTTATTCTCATGTTTGTCCAGTATTTACAAGAGTGTGACAAAAATCAAGCTAATCTTTCTCGTAAAAACTATTACAGTGCGACAATTGGTGAAAATCAACGGCTGGTAGACTTAATAAATATGCCATTACATAAATTAAGATTAATTGCCCAAGTTCGCCTAAACCATGATAGATTCTTCTTTAGAAAAAATATACATGTATTCAATGATAATCAGAAATGTCGTTTTTGTAACCTAAATGTATGCGAAGATTTATTTCATTTCCTGTTTCACTGTAGAATTCATGAGAGCTCACGAAATATTTTTTTGAACGAATTCCTTAATCAAGTGGTAGTGACAAGAGAGAACTTCAAATCAAAATTAACAAATATGGACGAAGAGACTTGTGTAAAATTATCAAATTATCTAGTATGTAGCTTATTAAGGAGGAATCTCTTCACCCGTTTAATGGAGGAGTGTAGCACTTAGCCACCAATTATACTATTAATTAGAACTCATTATTACTGTAAAAATATATCAAAATTGTGCTCAATGGGTGTACCCTGGAAGAGCCAATAAACACACTTATCTATCTATCTATTATTCTCATGTTGAGAGCACAACCTCCATCCGAACGTTTAACTCAAACTACAACTACAAGTTAGATGTCAAATTTTATCAACCTCTAACCATTTTATATGTAAATAAAGTGCGGTAAAGCACGATACATAAGTAGCGCAATAATGCTGAGAACGCTGAGAATGCTGAGAATTAATTTGCGCTATAAAGCTCAAATTAATTAAATTAATTAATTAAAGTAATTAATTCATTAATGATTGATTAATTAATTGATTAATGATTGATTAATTAATTAATTGATTGACTGATTGATTAATTAATTGATTAATGATTGATTAATTAATTAATTGACCACATGCTCTATACTGCGACATGCGACATCTATCTGAAATGTGATGGTCCGGTTTGATATGAAAATTTGACAGTTACTGACATCTTATGGATATGCCCAAGCTGTAAAGCTGTACGATTTTCGAACTTTTAGCAACAAAATTTAGATTGAGTCGTAGGAGAGTTTGATTAAGAGTATCACACCCTGTCTCGAGCTATAGGAAGACCACTTTGGAGCTTTATTTTCACAATCATTATTTCCACACATTTAGTAGTCACGTCAAACTTTCATATTTTTGTCGAAAGATATCACATGTAAATATGTTCTTGCCGATGATTAATCCAAACCAGTGTGTAAATTTCTCATCTGAAATGTCAAGATTTGAGGATGAAAAAACCGTATTGTAAAATACTTGAACATGGTCTCTTGGCCCATTTACTTTATCATTAAATCTCCCGTCGGCATGGTTTGATTATTTTTAATTATTCTTATGATAATTGAATATTTGAGTGACAAGCTGTACACATCGAGAACATCATTTTAAGATGACGGTACCAATGATAACGCCGTTGCTTAGCGACACAGTTTGAGTATAATCAAGTATCAATTTAATTACGGGTTTCCCCTCAATTTATTCACTTGTATTGTATTCCATTCACGTGTATCAATTACAAATTTAATTTAAAACACAAATTGATAAGCGTTTCGGTTTCTCACTTTGTAGGTCCAGGTTAATTATAAACTCGGCAATTTATGTAAGTTGTTAACACACCTGGCAGTGTATTCGATATGCTTCATTCAAGAGTAATTTTTTCTGTATATGTCGATGTAATTACGTATTATGCAACTTCAATGAACCGACAAAGCTAATTGTTTTTCGAGTCACGAATTATAATTGATTTATGACTATATAGAAATAAGTGGTTCTTGTGCGGACAAAATGGTATAAAAAGAGAACAAATTATATCATTTCAGTAGAAGTTTACGCACCGATTTTTCAGGATAATGGCAGGTCAAATCAAATTTCAATATTACTTCTTGCTCGTTGTCCTCATTAGCTGTGGGACCCTCCCGACAGGTCGGTATCAAATTTATTTTCTATAAAACTTTTAATTAAGGGAGGTTTAGGGTATAATTTTTAGGTTAGGCTCATGTAACAGTCAAGGCTTATGTAACAATCATGTTGATCCGTCTCTCTGTCACGTGATAGAGCCTAATCGGTTTGGCTCGTATTATTTGGCATGTGTGTATGGGGTCAATTTGCAGGTCGATTTCGTATATAGAGAAAATCGGCTTATTGAGAATAGGGGTAATATGGACCGGGTATTACATATGCACCAAAATTTAAAAAAATGGCGTACATATAGCTAATAGCTTCAAGTGAATTACTATGAGGTCAATTTAAAAAAAAAAATTTCATTCCGATGGACATTAGAGAGTGAGCCATACCGATTTTTCAAAATTCTTCAATCTATTTGAAATTTAGTTTGAGGGTAGCTAGGATGACACTTTGATGAAGTTAAAATAAGAACATTTTTATTATTAGCGACCAGAGAGATCGACAACTACCGATTTCTAAAAGTAGTCGTAATTAGCTTAAATTTAGTACAGTTCTTCCTAGTTTACAATAGTGAAATGTGAAGTCAAATTTGCAAAATTTTCAATCCAAATACACCAAACCTGACTCTGGCTAAATCAGTACTGAACACTGAAGGTTTATAATTCGAGGCCGGGCTGACAGTCTGTCCTTGACAGATCCAGTGCTCAATATGTAGCCAAATTTCGAGATTTTCTGTGAACTTAATCAAACGTTGTTAACTTTGGTTGTAATCCGTAGATGCTGTCGAATGTGGGGATAACTGGACTACTTTTGAAAAATCTAAATGCTTCCGGTTCTTTGATAATTTTGAAACTAAAGACATTGCGGCCCAGACTTGTCGCAATATTCCCACAGAGGAGGTTAACACGACCAAATTGTTATCTGTAAAATCAGAGGCGGAACAACTCTTCCTGAGCGAATGGTTGTTTAGAGAATTAGGTATTTTAAACAGAGTTTGGCTCAACGGCGAAAGATTCAATGGCTCAACCTTCATCTGGAGTGATGTTGACGGAATGTCCTTCACAAATTGGGACGTCGGGTTTCCAACCAACTTGACGAACGACTGTGTGGATATGAGTCCACAATCTGGTGTCATGTCGCCACCATTGGCCGCAGAGGATGGCGCGTGGCGAGATGTGCCATGCACTAAGAGGAATTTGGTTGTGTGTGAGAAAAATCCTAGCTTATCTCCAGGGGAGGTGGTGGACATGCTTTTCCATCTGAGGGACAATCCAGGTTGGTTATTATTTTTACCTTCATTGACTATTGATTTGCCACCCATGGTTTTTTTAGTTGTTGAGTTTAATTGCAAAAAAGCCTGATTACTTGAATAACTACTGTACACTTGGCGCTTATTAGTCAGAGTCAGGGCTTGCGTAGTCATCGTGTCCGTCCGTCGGCCTTTTCGATCCATAACTCTCTTTAAACATATCTGATCAATGTTTCTCCTAGTTTCTGCTAAGGGGGTGCTGCAAGGATGAAAATTTATTTTTTGAAAATTTCCAAATTTTTGAATTCAGGAATTGATTGATTGATTGATAACCTTTATTCGTGTGTCAATAGTGATCAATTCATTACAAATTGGTTTACTTACCATGACACAATTATAGCTAATTTTCTGTAAAGCACTTAACTAATAATTAAAAAGAACAAAAAATTGAGTACATACATAATCAGGGCAATTGAAATAGTTGGACAAAATTAATTATATATTCCGTATTATAACCAAATGAACAAAAAGTCGGTATAAATAGTCTTTTACCCTATTCCCTAATTCTCAAACGTATTAATGCATAAATCATACTTAAACTCAAATTCCTTAGCTGCATAAAACATGTCAGCACATTGACTTCGTAACGGGTTCAGCACTTTCGCTAATTTACGCATTAATTTATCATGATTAACGCAATTCCTATTTTCTAAAACTATCGTCATTCTCTTAAAAGGAGGAACGCAGCTAGGACAAGCCCAGTTTTTAGAGTGTAAAATGTTTCTGTAAGAAACTTCAGACATATTCAGGAATTATTTAGGTCGGGTGTAAATTTTTAGCACAACCTGTAGCTTATGCAATCGGCATGTCTGTCTGTGGTCATTTCATATCTATAATATTATCTGGACTCATCCGATTGATTAAAATTTTTTTTATTCATATAGCATAGGTAAAAGTAGGGAACGAATTCAATAATGACCCGAGTCGACCGCAGAGCGATCGGTGGGTTTCATTCTGGTCGGCGGGTAAAAAACACTTGCTCGGGCAATGCGAAGTTGAACTATGTGACGACATTCCTAACTGATTAATAATTTGTACCTTTATTCAGTTCCAATTGGATTCATCTACGTCCAACTACCCTTCCACCCCGCGCCACAAACGCTTTGGCCAAATTTGATCTGGAAAAATGCTACGGGGGATTATGCCGGATTATTCTTCCGAGCCGAGGGTGGACCTTCGGGGGGCTTTGGGACAGTTCAGGCAGACACGTGTAACCGACTTAGCACTGTATCCTCATCGTTAAGCACCACCTTTCCCCCATCATCGGTAACAGTGCCAGCTACGGGATTTTCTAATAGTATCTTTGCCGGATACGAACCAACTAGCATTAACCGTTATGAGGTAATGAGCTTCTCCAACTCTGGTGAAGAGACTCGTCCGAGAAATACGGCGGTTAGGATATGGGAACGAATATAGGTTGCATGGTACTACATACGTAACACAAATTAATTTAGTTTTCAACAAATAGAAATTTGTTTAACCTTTTTCCCTTAAATACGTGGTATGATGTATTTTGAAACATGTCCCTAAGAGACCAAATACATCATATGACGTAGAGAAGTTTTTCATGGGCAACTAACATCGAAGGTGAAAATTGGTAAAAAATGAAAAACTCCATTATGAAATGTGGAAAACGCCATAGTGAAAAGTTGGATTTTTATAGCTTTTTTCAGCGGAATTTTAGAATATTTTCTATATCAAGTCCATGCTAAAAATGGAATTTTCATTTTTTTCCAGTTTATATCAAGTTCGAATATTTACAAAAACTCAAATTCGGGTGTTAGTGGGTACAAAGGGCTTTGAAATTAAAGGCGAAAAAGGTTAATAGCAATAAATTTGAAATTTTAATATACTTATTGTTGGAGTTATTATCCAACCGAAAAAAATTGTAATAAAAGTAAAATATAATATCATACATAATATATAGTATAATATCACATTGCCACCTTCGACCCCATTTTTACAAATTTTTCGTATGTCTTTCCATTCATGGTTGATCACTGCTTTTCCTAACTTGTCGTCACACTATCCAAAATGTTTCCATAATTCATCGAAATCCGGTTTTTCCCACTGGACAGAAGTAGTTTTAACCTCCCTAAACCGTTTTAATCTTTCAAAACGAAACACTAATGTGCAGATTTTGGCAATTTATATTTGCACTACGTTATCTCCAACGAAGGCGGAAAAACGAGCCAGTTTCGGGCCCACACATGCCGGGTACTCCTTTTTAACCGTGTCTTAATAAGATATGAAATTATACAACTGTATTAAAAATTACTTGGTCGCAATTTACATAAAATATCAATTTAATGTGTCTTGTTACGAAATTTTTTGTCGTAGCACATATCCACAAGTGGTCCACAAAAATCTTTCCATTCTGCCTCAATCAAATCCACGCGACGTTTCTCATCCTCAGTTTTTCTTGCGAGGTGGCGAAAATTGCAGTAGTTTGCGTCAATTTGACGTCACCATCGACTAACCATGGCAGCTGAATATTTTATGATACCAAATTAATCGAATGCAGTGTTTCGGGTGAAAATAACCACTTGCAAAAAAACGGCTGCAAGAAAGTGGTTTTTTCACCTTTTCTTACCTGCAAGAAACTCTTCTTGCCTTTATAGTTGATAATGCGCGCCGCTAGATGGTGTTCTGTTTCTTGCACTTTCTTGCATTTCTTGCAGTGCAGTGCAAGAAATGCAAAGAACCTATACGAAACGAAACACTTATCGAATATTTACTTTAACTATTAAAAAAAACTTTCTTACATTTGGGAAATCAAATCCGAGTGATACTTTCACACCAAAACAACACATTTTGTCAACCACGGGATCCTTGCCGGTCATGGCGTACAATTTGACTTCCCATTCCAGACCGGCATGCTCCATGAGAAGGCGGATGTTTTGGGTCAACTGAAATATAATTGAATCGTCGTAGATAATCTCTCCTCTCCAAAATGATTGGATTTAAAATATTAGGCAGTTTGTGCAACTACGCTATTTTAATTTCCGTACCGCTCCGTATCTCTTGGGAGTGATAAAAATTTTCAAAATGCATATTGAAAATATGATGACTACCCCCAACAAGTTACAAGTTACAAATACAAGACATCAAATTCTGACAAAATACTTTAAAACTACTACATAATTATGTATTAACTAGCCTAGAAGCCCGTCTTAAAGACGGGCCACATTTTGTTTAACAGTAATGTAACAAAATCAAAATCAGAGCGTTATGCAGTTGACTGGCCTCGACGAAAATTATAATTACGGCGTTAAATAAGAGCACAAATAATTGAATAATGTGGTCACAACCAGAGGTCGACGCCGCCGATCTCACGCCGCCGCGCCGCCGAACGCCGGTAGTATTTTAGGCGCCGCCGCCGCCGAAAAATTTGATTCCTATTCCTTCAACATTGGGACGCCGCGCCGCGCCGCCGCGCCGCCGAAAAATCCCCGAAAATTGGCGCCGCCGCCGCCGAAAATTTGCCGGCGTCGACCTCTGGTCACAACAATATTAAATTTTTTTTAACGTTTCTAAGGAATTTTTTTAAAGTTGCTAGGAATTTTTTTAAAGTTGCTAGGGATTTTTTTTGACGTTGCTAAGGAATTTTTTTGACGTTGCTAAGGAATTTTTTTAACGTTGCTAGGGAATTTTTTTGACGTGGCTAAGGATTTTTTTAACGTTGCTAGGGAATTTTTTTAACGTTGCTAAGGAATTTTTTTAACGTTGCTAGGGAATTTTTTTGACGTGGCTAAGGAATTTTTTTAACGTTGCTAGGGAATTTTTTTAACGTTGCTAAGGATTTTTTTTGACCTTGCTAGGGAATTTTTTTGACCTGGCTAAGGAATTTTTTAAAGGTTGCTGAATAAATTTTGTGCGGTGGCTATGGCACCGGTTTCAATTCATCATCCGCATAATAATCAGAATGAGAACCAGAAGCATAATCAAAAATCGAATCCGTTGGGCTAGAATTCCAGCCGCCAATCGGAATGCAGGAATATAGGTTGCTAAGGAATTTTTTTAAGGTTGCTAAGGAATTTTTTATAAGCCTATAAGCCCTATAACCTAGCCTATAAGCCCCTCTTAAAGACGGGCCGCTTTTAAGGTTCCTAACGATTTTTTTTAAGTTGCTAAGGAATTTTTTTAACGTTATTAACGAATTTTTTTTACGTTGCTAAGGAATTTTTTTAACGTTATTAACGAATTTTTTTAACGTTGCTAAGGAATTTTTTTAACGTTGCTAAGGGAACCATAATAAGAACCATAAATGGGAACCATAATAAGAACCATAATAAGAACCAGAATAAGAACCATAATAAGAACCATAATAAGAACCATAATAAGAACCATAATAAGCACCATAATAAGCACCATAATAAGAACCATAATAAGAACCATAATAAGAACCAGAATAAGAACCATAATAAGCACCATAATAAGAACCATAATAAGAACCATAATAAGCACCATAATAAGAACCATAATAAGAACCATAATAAGCACCATAATAAGAACCATAATAAGCACCATAAGAAGAACCATAATAAGAACCATAATAAGCACCATAATAAGCACCATAATAAGAACCATAATAAGAACCAGAATAAGAACCATAATCATATGCCCAATTATGTTCAAAACTCGTATCATGATTGGTGCAGCTTGAATGCCAACAGCCAATCGGAAAGCCGGAATGTCACGGAAAATTTTCACGGGACGGACTTTTCGAAATTATAATATAGATTTAATTCGTTTCTTTGGTTCTTTTGCTACAAAAAATGATAATCTAAAGACTTAGATACACAATTTTGCGCCAATCATGCATGGCCTGGCTGGACCAGCGATTTGCATAATTGTAATTCATTTCCACCAGCCGTGCAGCACAATAGCACCATAACACCATAGCTAAACAATATTGACCCCATTGCACCAATAGTGCAGAAAAATTGAATTTTGTGATAAGAGAGTATAGGACGAGCTATTTCTAACCATGCTGCGGTTTATTAATTATTGGTTGTATAATGTAATCGACGGGACAACAAATGTTCCCATTATATTATCGGTGTTCTTGATCTTAGGTAGCCCATAAAATTTGCAAGATTTGTTACGCTCAATGCTTAGCTGATGCAATTTATTATACCCACATGGTGATTTTTGGATTAATTAATGTAGAACACTTTTTGTAGAATTTAGTATAAGGTTTCATAAGTAATGATATTTTGTAGTTGTATGAAAATGCCTTTATTTCTTTGTATTGTAATTGAGTGTCTCATAACCTCGTGATTTTGAGTTTTCCGGTTCTCTTGGGCTTGGGCCACTATTTTTTCTGTTGCTGTGTGAGTGAATAATTGTATGGATTATTCTTGGGTTTGAGTTGGTCATGAGAAGTCATTTCCAGCTTTGATTTTAAAGTAAAGAATCGCAAGAATCATAAGTCACGAGAAGAGTTTTAAAGTCATACACCGCATTCCACTCGGCAATTTTTAAGTGAGGACTTATCTACGGGTAGTAGGTCTGCTCCCTCAACACTTTTATTTATTTATTCACATACAATTATCCCCTTAAATTTAGCACAGCAGTACTACACAAATATCAAGTAATGCTAAATTATAGAATACATACTGAAGGAAGCATATTGGGATTTCCAAAGAAGAATTGTGAATCAGATTTGAAACAAGACATAACCAAGGCTAACTCGTGGTCACTCTCGCCAAGCCGTGTCCATCTTGACTGCTTGATCTTGCAATCTGTGAGTCGGCTGGATCCCTTTCTTCCTTTTGATAACGTTTCTTTCATTTTTATTGCAAGAATTATCATCAATATCTAACGCTTATGTAATTTATTTCGCTGTATAGTTTCATTCAACAGTCAAACATTTGTAGCTTCTAAATATGCACTTACGCTGCAAAAGAAGATGATTGAGTAAATCATTATGCATGACTTTGCGTAATGATTTGCAAATGATGATCTGAGACTGAAGATCATTTATCCATCATTGAGAGAGAGCGTGTTAATTTGTTTTCACCGCCTAGTGAGGACAAAATTAATTGAAGATATTTTAATTGAATTCAAACCCCTTCCTCTTAGTCATCTATAATTACACAATGTGATTTAAACATGTGTAAACTATGTGTAAGTTTATGCGATTTTAATGCCAGTGTCAAAAATATATACTCATTTTTAAGTAATTCGCGATAATTGTATCGATATATAAAATTCAAAATTCGAGCATTTCATTAATCACAAATCCCAGGTGTGTATTCAAATATTATTTATTTATTTAATATTATTTGATTAAAACAAATTACATATTTCATTTCAGGTACAAAAGTAATTCCAATCCCAATAGGTGTTGGTATGCAGAGCCTTCTAAATCAGAAATATTAAAGTAAGTAATTAATTATAAAATAAAGCTCTCTTTTAAACTTTCTTATTGTAATAATAAGGTATTACAAACCGCGACTGATAAGTTTATTTATAAGTGGTGGTCACTTATAAATAAACCGTTGTAACGTTAGAAGTAGCTCACCCTGTAATAATTATTTTGGCATAATTTTGCACCAATGGTGCAGAATTGGCAGATAAAATAGATACGTAATTTTAGCATAATTTTGCATTAATGGTGCAGAATAGGCGGACAAAAGATATACATAATTGTGATATAATTTTTCACCAATGGTGGAAAATAAACGAGGAAAATCAATCCATAATTTTTGACATAAAATCTTGACAAATCCGAAGTAAAAATTCTAGTTATTTTTTTCGGTTCTTATGCACGTTTGGTGTGTTTTGCATCTATGTTCTCAATTGTTTGGCACCATTTTGACTTACCGAGTGTTCGATACCAATGGTGCTACAAAATTATTTAAAAATGGAAATGTTCCTATTTAATTAGCATCAATTGATGCAAAATAGTCGTTAACACACAGACAGACAGACAGACGGACAGACAGACGGACAGACAGACGGACAGACCGACAGACGGACACGAGGAATTCAATAGCTCACATGCTACGCAGGGTGAGCTAATAACTCGATTGAAAACAACAGCAATAGAAAGTGAGTTATTCGAAGAAGTTGACTTATTTTTAAGCAGTGGAACAATAAGTCTACCTCACTCTAAGAAATCTGGTGATACGATATCACCAGGCGGTGACTATTTACATAGGATTCTGCCGTAATGGTGAAAATTAGCTACCATGTGGTGTAGGTTATCTCCCCGAATGATGATAATGTGTTACCAAATTGGAGCCAGCTATCTCCAGATTTCTTTTAGTGCAAGTCAAAATCCTTAGTATCCACTTTTAATTTCGATTTCAAAATATCTTAACTGCTAAGAATTTTTTATTTAAATCGTCATTGTTTGAACCATTTCAGGTAATATTCAGTATCTTATCGCCATTTCTTACAAATTATATTCCATCACACCCAATACACTGGTTCTTATGTAAAGTAATTATCATATTGCCAAACTAAAGTCTTATTTTTGCCTTTCCTACAACTTTATTATTATTGCGTAATATTTATTACAGAGAACAGGACAATATGGATCACAATTTATCTCTGTGTAATAAACAAGGTGAAGTAAAATCAACCTCGTCACCTGTCCAACCTCCTATTCGATATCGGCGGCCCCATCCTAGACAACCTGGACGCCACCATTCAACAAAGATCCGTGATAACTCGCCACCCCGCAATATCCACTCCAATATTCACCCTTCCGATCTCGAACGACTAAAAACCCTTCCCCCATCGGACTTGTTATCTCAACTAGTGTCCACGAACTCCATCACTATCCAAGGTCGTGAAACACATTCCATAATCCTTGCCCAGTTAACGAATCTGCTGCAGCGCAAGTTTATGAAAATCAAACTGAACCCGATCAGCTCAGTCATAGGGTACGACACCTCCCAGGTGGAAATCCTGGTGGAAAACTTTTCCGAAAAAGACCATAGCAAATGTGAGATCAACAGTGTTGCCAGTCAAGTCGCACAAATTCTGCGAACTTCTAATCTCACCCAAGTACGAATTGACAACGTTCAACTCTTCCGGAAAGAAGGATTTCAGTCCATGCGTTTTGTCGCTAGGACGAGCACAATCGGTGAAGCGGATGTATTCCTATCTTTTGTAAATGTGGGACAAGTCCAGTTATCCAGATTGGTTACTTTCTACCTAAAATTACACCCTGTAATTGAACCCGTCACGAAATTGGTGCAATTGTGGGCGGATTATCACCAATTTTATGAAATATCTAGGGAATGTTTAACATGGATGGTGTTAATGTATGCTGGGTATGAGGAAATCATCCCCTCGGTGGCTAGAATGCAGTCGTTTTTAAAGTATCCGGAGGATAAAGTTAATGGTAATTTTGTCAAGATTATGCTGAATAATTTTTAACCCGATTTCTTACTCATGCATAGACTACCAGAATTCCAACTACCAGAGATTTTTGCGAATTTTAATTCCAAATTTCCTATTTTCCCCGAGTTTATATTTATTATCCCATAAGCCTAATGTTAAATTTTTTTCCCTGGGAATGTTACCCAAATCTACATGCTTTCACTATCTGGGAATTCTAGAACTCTACTAATTCATTAATTTTTGCAGGATGGGACGTCACCATACCACTTCAAACTGATGGAGTCAAAATCCTCTCTGAATTTCCACCAAGTATTCCAACAAACTCAAGTGACGATTTTGCCGCAACAGTGATGGAGCTGGTTAAGGAATTCTTCCATTATTACGCCAAACTTGATTTTGAGAAAGATTTCGTTTGTACAAACACCTTACAAATTGTAAATTTAGAGACTTGTTGTTAGACTAAAGGGGATTCACGTGAGCGTCACAAGCGTCGCATCGCATCGCAGTGATAACTCGCAAGTTTGTAATGGATACGAAGTTTTCAAAAAATTCGCCATATAAAATGCACTCGCGAAACGTGCTATGTAAAAAGGCATCAGTTATCGAGCAAGTTTGTTTTTGCCATATCCATAATTTGATTTTGATTCAGCAAAATTTTTAGAGTTGCCAAAAACCGCGAAGGTAAAATTTTACAAAGGTTCGTTCATGTTCATGTTTGAACTGGGTTTGAAACGTCGCAAAGTTACGAAATTGCTGTGCTGTAGTTCACCTGAATCCCCCAATTGTTTACCGTATAAGATAAATACGAAGAATTGATACATAATTTTGCATTTATGTATTTAGGTGTCCAAGACCGCCCTAGCAGCGGGATCCATGCCCAAACCACATGAAGAAGAAGGCATCCTAAAATATTTCAAGTGGTTTGGTAACAAACCAAAAAACGAGAAACCACTCTTCGATATTCCGACCTCTTTTTGTATTCAAAATCCACTCTGTCTCAACCACAACTTGGCTAGAGGGGTGAGGAAGGAAATAATCACCCACTTTCAACATGTGTGTTCAACCACGTACAAACATATGGAAGCAAACCCTCCAGTTATTTCTTTCTTTGATACTTTGTTCCCAATTCCTTCCACATTTATGGCACGTATCCGTCCAAAAAAATACATCCCGGTCGAAGATTTGCAAAATATTGTGACTCTAGTATACACAAGTTTGAAGAAATCATCACCCCATGAGACCTGTGCCTCTGGTTGGCTCGGATTACGAATCAAGCCCCCAAAAAACTTTGTCTACCAGTTTGCATTCTCCATGAACGAATTGAATATCACACAAGTATTAGGTTCCTGGCTACTCTTTCGGAAACTTGAAATTTTCTGGGGGACAATGGTAGACGATTTTCTGCAAACATTTCTACAGAAATCTTTTAATACAGTGATTACACAAAAAGAGCAAAATACGGTGGAAAACTTGAGGTATCTGTTCGTTTAATTTTAATAAATCTCCTTCAAGCAATTACTAAACTTTTTAATTTAGATCAAAGCAACCCCGCAAGTCTCGCAAATACGTAGAAATTTTGTTTGCTAAGACCAACCCTGCTACACTTCAATGTTCTCCGGACAAATTCCGTAAAGTAAATATCTCGTCGAAAACAAGTGTTGTTGAAAGTTTGGAGAAATTGATACAGCCCATTGTGGGATTTATGACTTGTACCATTCTAAAATGTACGTGCTCAACGCCACTTGTGCATTTAAAATTCGAAAGGGATACAAATTGTGGGGAAATCCTACCTCCTGCGAAAAGGATGGCAATAGAAAGCCCTTTCGACCAAATGTGCGAATCTCTTCACCAAACTGAAAATACTGGCGACGAGCCACTGCATTTTGAAATATTCGTCAAAATGGAGTCACATTTGGGCTACTCGTTACCTATAATCGAGGTGGTGTTCAGATCGGTGAGAAAGTGTTGTGAAAAAGCATAAAAAGTACACTCAAAATATTTTTTAATGAATCGTCACCACGCGGTTTTACAATCTAAAGTGTTGGTTAAATCTACTAAGGAATGATGACAACATTTTGTTACGATTTTGTTCAAATTTGCTTCTCTCGGGTAAGACAATTGATAACAAACAGCGATAGATTTGAACTTGTGGAAATTCTTGTTATCAATCTGACACAGTTTTTAAACCAATAAGATCATAAGAGTATCATTGTGACACCGTATGGTAACAGTTCCTTAGGAAATTATTTTCAGTGTAAAATAATCGACTATTTTTTTGGATGATTTTTGGTGATTTTTGGTGATTTTTTTGAAAGGTGGATGACAAAGAGATGAAGAGTATACAGGTCCTTGCCGAAGCGATTTCGCAAAGTTTCCCAAAGTATGCGATGGACAGGCTTCGGTCATTGTTAAGGTGCGAAGATTAAATGGGTGAATTAAGGAGAAAGTACGCCATTAAGCAACGAATTGTTAAGATTTATCTAAACTTCAGTCCTAATAAATCCATTCATGCAAATATGAGACTTATTTATCATCTATTGAACTCAATTGTAAATTTCAAATTCTCAAATATCTATTGATGGTGATCATAAAAATATAAATTAACATGAACCATGCATTTACATAACTGGTTACACTCAATAAGTAATTACATATTGTCTGATAAATTCGTGTGGACGGTCGGTAAACCAAATGCAGCTGGTTGTACATAATCATCCCTTGAATTTGTCCCGCATCAAGACAAAGGAAGCAATTGACGAAACGAGCAATCCACAAAGGTAAAACCTTCGTCATCCGGTGTCCGGATAATTTTTCTCCATGACAATACCACAACATCCTGATTTCTCGGTATTGAAGCATTATTATATGTAAGTGGTGACAATTTCTTGCAAATTATAACGTCATTCACAGTAGCGGAACTATAAATTTGGGGCCGGTAGGCAGGGGTTCGCTGGGGCCCTAGTCCCTGACTGATTTGACAATACATAGAAAAAGAGAAATTTTGCGTTTTTTATTTAAGCATAAATTTGATTGAGTGCAAGGTAATTTCGAGTCGTGTTTGTGTGGTTAAACCACAAAAGTTTAATTAGAATATCGTATTAATAAAATTACACTGATAGGCCTCGTTGGGGCGATTTGCAACTTGATATGTCATTCAAAGTTCAGCCAACAAGGGATACTATTGAACAGTGTTGTAGTAGTTAATTAGATTTTGTAGTTAACTAGTAGTTAACTACAATTTTTTGGAAAAAGTAGTTGTAGTTAAGATTCAACTACATTTGGAAAGTAGTTGAAAAAATGTAGTTCAACTACTTTCTGGGATTTTATAGTTAATTAACTACATTTTAACTACTTTTAACTACTTTTCTACATTATCTCCCTCTGATAATACAAGAAAGAAAGGGTCCAAAAGCCGTTTTAAAATGCTCGGCAGATAATTCTTCTGATTATACAAAAAATATCAGAAAAATTGGAGAAAAAATTTATTGGAGAAACTGAACGAGACTTCAAAACATGAACAACTGGACATGAAAATGCGATTAGAAACGAAAACACAACAATTTCCCCCGTAGCGAAACACATGATTGAACAAAGTCATCAATTAGATCCAAATTCCCACAAACTCATATTAAAAGAACCAAGAAAATTCTACAGAAAATTCAAGGAAGGATTATTCATCAGGAGCATGGAAAAAGAAGACAAAATGAACATTTCAAAGGGAATGCTCATAAATTCTATCTGGTCCACAACACTAACTAAGTTTTTAATGTATCCATGATTATTATATCTTTAAAATCTCAAAAAATCTAAAGAATGTTGTAGTACTCTTTTCTTTCTGTTCAAACTAATTGGTGCCTGAAGATGATCTGCTGTAAGCGGTCGAAAGCTCGCAATTGTCAATAAAATCAAGTTTTATAATGTCCTCCAATAGTACCGTTCAAACCCAATTAAAAAAATATCAGAATTAAAATTCATCTGGATAAATTTATGTTGTGGATCTTACCAGGCAATGAGAAACCATTTGTTTAAGTATCTCATCGAATTTAGAGTGTATCGAATAGTTGTGATAAAAAATTTAAATTTCATAAGTGAAATATGCAAGACACCCAATTACCGGATGAGACCATTGTCCAATCTCCACAGCAAAAGGTGTTTATCGTAATTTAAGGATGCTCGATTAAGTACATAATGGTACATAATTTAGTACATCAAAGTAATTGAGTATCCTATTATTAATTACTAAATACTTGGCCAATTAATTAGATTTTTCAAAATTAAAATTTCATGGCATGCGAAACCTGAACTCCCTGTCACGAATGCGATAAAAAAATGTGAAAATCCGTCCAGGATTTAAAAGCTATGGCGGTTTTTAAAATAAAAACATTCCAATTTGGCGAATTTAGCGCCACGCCACGGCGCCAAATATGAGTTTTACACGGAAATATAAGTGAATCCTTCATCTAGGTTCCTAGTATACTATAAAAAAACATAATACAAAATTATTTCATTATTTCATTATCTTTTTTTCGTCAATTTACTTGCTTTCCATGCAATAAAACAAAGTAGGTATGCTAACAAGTAAAAGTACTCGTATATACTGTAGTAAATGTAAAGTTTTATTCACACCAAAACAATGCTTCAATATTTACCTTTTACTAATTTTGGGTGCTTACCTAGATATATTGCGGCTGGGGCCCTAAGAACCAAAACCTGCTACATAGGTAAAAACATCTCATCTGCGGCCAAAATTTGAGAAAAGGATTTAATGCAAGTTTATTTTTATTATCCAAACATGAAAGTGTATGAGTGGTGCGCCAAAATAAAAATGAAATGATGCTGAACGTATACAATTTCGTGTTTGAAATAAGGGAAATTAAATAACTTTTACGCCCAAACAATAAGTTGATATTAATTTTCTCAAATTTAGGCTGCTGGATGCTTTTTACCGGTGTAGGAAGTTTAAGTTGTTGGGGCCCCTGGAACAATATTTTGTACTTGTTATTTGTTGCAGTATTTTCTACTTTTTATACATATCAGTCAATTGTCTCCAGTCTGAGCATTTTTAGAATTAAATTATAATATATAATTTGACGGAATTTCTTAGCACAATTTGAATTCGATTTTTTGAGTATCCCTTCTGCAATGCTTACCCTTAGTTTTGCCACTGTTAAGATATTAACAAATTTAATTGTGTAGCAAATTCAAAAAAATTAGGTACAGGTTTGGGGGCCCCCACTTCGTGGGGCTTCGTGGGGCCCCTATGCCATGCCTACCCTGCCTACCCCTAGTTCCGCTAGTGGTCATTCAAACAACGACAAGTTCAAGCCGCACGCAGTAGGGAGGACTTGACCAGCATAGCGGAAGGAAGTATCAGCTGGTGAAAAGAGTTATTTGCATACATTTACATATTTGCCTGTTTCTTGAGGTATATAATTTTGAGAATGTGGAGGACAGAAATTAGTTTGCTGGTTAGCCTAAATTTGCAACATGCCATTTATTCGTTGAAGCGAGTTGGGAATAATTTTTACAGGTGTACATATTTATCCATTTATCCAGGTAATTAATTAGATCCTGATGAAGACGAAGATGACCTCCGCCCATGCCAGTGACCACGATGCTTTGTGGTGACTAGAATTTCATAGTCGGGGAAGGACAACTCCTCACCATCCTACGGTGCGTAGCAAACACCATGGGAAGGGTGCACTTTTCCTAAGAATGGTAAGTGTATCCAAATGGTGTACCCTTCCAATATGCAAAGTTTCTCCCTCCGCGGATTTTCCACCGGTCACCGCTTTATTCACGGACTGTCCACCACTGCTTTTTACCCATTTTAGTGAACCCTTCTTTGCCACAAGGACCTAAATATGAAGACAAAAAATGTACAATGTTAAGTAAGTTTGCCGAATATATTTTATACGCTTAGCGGGAGCGGAGTAGCACAGTAGGCAGTGTTCGCCCTAGCAGAAAAGCGCTTTTTTGAAAAGTATGCTTTTTTGATTAATAAAGCGGCTTTTTTGCTTACCAAATTCGGATGCTTTTTTGCTGTTTTGCTATATTGAAACTTATAACATTGGTAGTTGTGAAGTATGGCGACTGTTAAAACAGCAAAACAGCAAAAAATCTAAACAGCAAAAAAGCATGTAAAAAGCAATTATGCATTACAGCCCTCTATGCTTTTTGGCGAACACTGACAGTAGGCTTCGTGCCAGCCTGTGCCTTTGGGTTGCCCCCGCCTCAGTGGGCTTAATATTAGGCATTGTGTTAAATTCCCAGTGTCTGCATTGTCGCTTGTCCCCCTTCTCCTAGCTCAGGTGCTCTCCCACCGGATAATGAGCCACGCAAAGTGTGGTAGATACAATGTGTGTTCGGCTGTTTTCGCTATAATGTTTCGCTGTAGGTAAATAAAACCTGATAAATCTTGTGGTTATAATGGTACTTACGAAGGGTGCTTCCATCTTGTCCGCCTCAGATCTGCTTGAAATTTTGTGTGTAAGTGGTACCACTAGAGATATGAAAAAATGTAGCTCCTTAAGTCGCACTACCCAAAGCATTGGAATTTCAAATTTTCATAGATTTTCCAATTGTTGGCCTATGTTTAAAACTAAAAGTGTTTGGGAGACCTTAAGACGAAATATACATTCCCAGATTTTAAAAATATGGCCACACCCTCCTGAAATTAAGGTCACAAAGTCCAAAACTAGTCTTGAATAATAGAACAAATTATAGAACCGAATTTTAAGTCACAAAATTCGAGTTACACGTCGGAAATATATCCAGACGAACATGTAGCCGAAAATATTTAAATTTACCACTTGGCACACCCAAGGGGGGTGTGGTCATCAGCGTCTATTTTCAATTGTGACGAAGTCCTGGCATGTGACATATCATTTTTCTCAGCGAGAAAAGGAGATTTCAACGGAAATCTTGAAATTTAGAAACCACACCCACAGTGGGTGTGGTCTAGTCGCTTGTTCCAACTTAAGGAAGACATGGCGAGTGACATATCTTTTTTCAGCGAGATAAGAGGATTTCAAAATTGCATTGCCTGATAAATTAATCACGAGCAGTTTAAAACTGGCGGGTAAACCCGTCACTCTAATTGGGGCGCAATCGGATTAATGGGGTACATGGCGACTTTGCTTATTTTTATCCCTCGGCACACTAATTTGCACCGTAACGATTCAAAAAGTAATTTTAAAGGTTTTGGACAATCATTTAACTGTTACAGCAGTGTGGAATCTAGTCTTATCTAGTTGCTCTATTGGTAAATTCAAATATGTTGAACCATTTGGTCCTCAAATTTCACCCCAAATTATTTCTGTGGTATTAATGATTGGTGATTTTTAAGATAAAACGAAAGCCACAAGCTGTAAACGAAATGGTGACATCTTATGATGTGTGAAAAATTGGGGATACGCAAACTGTTTAAATTATATGAAGCCCCATTTGATAAAATTATTGAATATTTATGATTCAAAAATTCTGATATCTTCTAGAAGAACCAAAGTTGTGCATTTAGCTCGTATTTTAAACTTTTCTACTAACTTCATACCAAATATGTACATACATAATAAGATTATGTACACAATTTTAGTAAGCATTAAATTATATCGTGTGGTTTCATAAAAATCATGCTGCGTTAAGTATAACTTTCGAATACATCAGATTTCCATTTGCTTTCGATTGTGGAGCAAAAATGAAAGCACTGGCCGCATTTGCACTCATCACGCCTTTAATTGCGCACGCAGGGGTAAATTTGCAGCATATCTCGTTTAAAAGTTTTTTCCAGATAAACTCGATTAAACGTAATTAATTTAATTGTTGATTTAATTGTGATCTATAGACCCAAGGATCAATTGGGACCCAAGGAACTTATGTTCAAAGCTAGCCTATAAGCCCGTCTTAAAGACCGGCCACATTTTGTTTAACAGTAATGTAACAAAATCAAATTAGAGCGTTATGCAGTTGACTGGCCTCCACGAAAATTATAATTACGGCTTTACAGAAGAGCACAAATAATTGAATAATGTGGTCACAACAATATTAAATTTTTTTGACGCCTCTAAGGAATTTTTTAAGGTTGCTATGGATTTTTTTTGACGTTGCTAAGGAATTTTTTAAGGTTGCTAAGGAATTTTTTTCACGTCGCTAAGGAATTTTTTTAAGGTTGCTAGGGAATTTTTTGACGTTGCTAGTGAATTTTTTTTACGTCGCAAAGGAATTTTTTTTGACGTTGCTAAGTAATTATTTTAACGTTGCTAGAGAATTATTTTGACGTTGCTAAGTAATTATTTTAACGTTGCTAGAGAATTATTTTGACGTTGCTAAGGATTTTTTTAACGTTGCTAGGGAATGTTTTTGACGTTGCTAGTGAATTTGTTTGACGTTGCTAAGGAATTTTTTAAGGTTGCTAGGGATTTTTTTTGACGTTGCTA
The DNA here is from genome assembly GCF_002217175.1 of Folsomia candida. Taxonomy (NCBI): domain Eukaryota; kingdom Metazoa; phylum Arthropoda; class Collembola; order Entomobryomorpha; family Isotomidae; genus Folsomia; species Folsomia candida. The sequence goes on along the minus strand of NW_019091197.1, from coordinate 8,495,037 downwards.
AGGAATTTTTTAAACGTTGCTAGGGAATTTTTTTGTCGTTGCTAAGGAATTTTTTTGAGGTTGTTAGGGATTTTTTTTACGTTGCCATGGCATTTTTTAAGGTTGCAAAGAGAGAGGGCGCTCGAGGAGAGCACACGTCAGCTGCTTCTCCTCCATTTTCAATATTTTTAAGTTTTTAAAAATCTGACGACCAGGGTCACCCCCTTCTTAAATTTTCACCAAGCTAGTCCCTTTAGACCCCTAGTGGGTAGTGAAGTGTCAGTCGCCGTCGGGAACCACACCCGGGATATTTTGGCGAATTTTTTGTGTGCCCGTTCTTCCCAAGGTGGATCACATCGCCCCGACCCCCTTAGCAACCGGTTGCTAAGGATCTTTTTCTTCCATTTTTGGTGGTTTTTCGACTTTGGCCGACTCAGGAAGGACCACCCACGATTCAAATCGTGTCGGGGGGAGGTCCCTGCGCCCCCAGAAGTGGCGCGGAGTCTGAGCGACCATTTTCTGACGGGGCTGGCCTCTCTCAGGCATTTTCAATGCCTAAATCAGGCGAGATATTAATAAATATTTCAAATCTTTTCACTTTTTATGCGATCGGATTGGAATTTTCGGGATCCTACTCATTGTCTTTGTTTCCTTGGGTGGGACTACTTGGTCCCTCTTCGCGCTCAAGGCCCCTCACAGCCATGTCCACGACAAAACAAAACCTCCTTCTTCGCAGCCGCCGCGGGACGACTCCTCACCTGCGCCACGTCCACGCGGTCGACCGCGAAAATCGATTCCTGATTTCGCTCGCTCTGTCATTGGAATAGGCGGAGACGAGCCTCCTTCGAGTGAAGTGGCGACACCAGCCCCGATCGCCGACGTCGATCCCCTTCCACTTCAGACTCGTCGCTCAGTGTCCCCCGGCCATGCCGATCGTCTGTCGCGCCCACTTCTCCCGGTGTTACCAAAAATGACACCTACGCGGCCGCCCGGGAATGGGTCCGCACGTCCTTCGTGGGTGTCGACCCCAACACCCAACCTCAAGTTCGGCTGAAAAAGACGGACGTTTTCACCCGCTACTCAATTTATGTCTCTCAGAGCGGGGAGGGTGGAGTCACCGAGGCCACCCTCGGCAAATATATTAAACAATTGTTCCCCGACTCCACGACCCGTCGCGTTGGAGCCAGAGGAGAGTCCCACTACTGCTATGAGGGCATCCAGTGGGCGGATGCACCTCCAACTTTGCCCCATCAACAACAACAACACGATTGGGGTGAAATCCTCGCGCGACTCAAGACCACCACACCCACCCTGCGAAGAGTCCCGCGAGGTGCGAGAAGGCCGGTGGCGCAGTGCCTCACCAAAATTCTGCAACAAACAACGGAGTCCAACGACGAAGAAAGCTGGGGAAAGCTGCTCCTTTTCCCCTATGCAACACTCCCCGTCCCCCAGAAGTCGGACCGCGTCAAGAACCTGACCACTTGGGTTAAAAATAACACAGCAGGGTGGGAAGCCGGCTTCTCAATCCCTCGTGCCCTCCCACCGCGCCCACCTTCCAACAAACCTCCACTCGACATGACGGCAAAGAAAGTGGAGGCGAAACTTGCCGATGGCGACATCAAAGGAGCGATACGCCTCGCCTGCTCCGACGACACCATCGCGCCGTCCGACGACGAAACCCTCGCCGCGCTGCTCGCCAAGCACCCGGCCCACCCCCAACCAACTAATTTCCCACCAGCACTTGAGGATCACGTCATTGCCCCAGTGCTGGACGAAGAATTGCTCAAGGCTATCTCTTCGTTTCCGCCGGGTTCGGCGGGGGGTCTAGACGGGATGAGACCCCAGATCCTGAATGACCTTTTGGGGTGTGCCCAGGGGGAGGAGGGCGATCACCTCGCAGAGGCGATGCGCGCCTTTCTCAATAAGCTCCTCAGCGGTGGAGTCCCGTCAACTTTTTGCCCCTTCTTCTTCGGAGCGTCCCTCACCGCGTTGAAGAAGAAGTCGGGAGGGATTCGACCCATCGCCGTGGGAAATACTTGGCGGCGACTGGCCGCGAAGATCGTTGTGGGGAGAATTACCCCACAATTAATTCAACATTTTCTCCCCACCAACTCGGAGTGGGCATCAAAGGAGGTGCGGAGATCGGGGCTCACGCAGCCCGCGTCTATTACAACCACCCCCATACCTCTCCAAAAGCGTTCCTGAAGATCGACTTCAGGAACGCTTTCAATGAAATTAGGCGGGACACGCTTCTAAACTTGGTCCGCGACCTATTCCCGTCAATTTTCCCTTTCGTGTCGCAGAGCTACGCCAGTCCCTCGTCGCTTTTCTACGGGATGATCCCCATCCCCTCTCTACTCGGCTGCCAACAAGGGGACCCTTTTGGCCCCGCCCTCTTCTCCCTCGTGGTCCACCCCATCGTCGAGGCGGTGGAAACGGAGCTTAATTTGTGGTACCTCGACGATGGGGCCATGGGGGACTCACCGGACAAGGTTTTAGAGGCTCTAGCAACGGTTGCTAGGATGAGCGGCGAAGTTGGCCTCCACCTCAACACTGAGAAATGTGAAGTGGGGATCCTGGGGGCGGAGCGGGAGGAAGCTATCGACATCCTCCTCAAATTCCAGCAAGTTGCCCCCGGAATCCAGCTAATGTCCCCCGATTCTGCGATGTTGCTAGGCTCACCGCTCACAAATGAAGCGCTGAAGGTTGTCCTGGCAACCAAAACCCAACAACTTGCAACTTTCTCCCAACGACTCCTCCGTCTCTCGGCCCACTCGGCCTTTTTCCTACTCCGCGCGTCCATTTCCATCCCTCGACTCATCTACTTTCTCCACTGCGCCCCATCGTGGAGAAAGATGGATGCCCTGGTCCACTACGACGCTACCCTTAAGGACGCGCTCAAGGGGATCCTCAACTGTACTCTTTCGGAGGCTGCATGGATGCAGTCCTCCCTACCCGTGAAGGAAGGCGGCCTCGGGGTCAGGCACGGTGTGGATGTGGCGATACCGTGCTTTCTTGCGTCCGCCCACAGCGTCCTGCCCCACGTAGAACGCCTCCATCCCGGCCATCTCCATGGCAACGACATCGCCATGGCAGAGGGGGTATAGCGTTGGACGGATCTCGGCATGGCGGACCTCCCACCTGAAACCGTCAGAGGAGTCCAAGCCGCGTGGGAGCGTCCCATTTTGGACAAGACTTTGTCCCAACTTTCCGTTTTGGCAGTTATCCCGGAGGATATTGCCCGACTGCGATCCCTGCGCAATAAGTACGCGGGGGTGTGGCTCAACACCCTCCCATCTCCGCAACTCGGTACCCTCCTTTCCAACGAGGCCTTTCGGGTCTCCGTCGCTCTCCGCCTCGGCTGCGACATTTGCCAGCCGCACAAATGCCCGTGCGGAGCTCAAGTTTCCTCCCGCGGCTTACACGGCCTCTCTTGCCGCCGGAGTGCAGGTCGTTGGTCCCGCCACGAGGCCGCCAACGACGTTATTGCAAGAGTCCTCCCATCAGCGGAGATACCCTGCATTAAGGAGCCAGCAGGGTGCTCCACCACGGACGGCAAGCGTCCGGATGGGATGACGCTTGTGCCTTGGGCGAGGGGGAGGTCCCTCGTGTGGGATTTTACGTGCGCCGACACCTTCGCCCCAAGTCACCTTCCCGACACTGCGCCATCAGGGTGCTGCTGCCAGCAAGGCGGAGGACGCCAAGAAGAAGAAGAAATTTCTGATGGACCGGTACATTTTTGTCCCGGTTGCCATGGAAACGACTGGAGTTTGGGGGCAGGAAGGGCTCGCCCTCATTGAACAAATCGGGCAAAGGATTGCCTCCACGACTGGACAGCTCAATTCGGTCAATTTTCTCCGCCAGCGAGTTTCCCTCGCCGCGCAACGAGGGAAACGGCGTCGATTTTGGGTACACTTCCTCCAAGAAAAGAGTTGGAGGAGGTGTACTATTTGTAACGGTGTTTTTTCTGGAATTTTGTCTTCTTTTTTTTGCTGCGTTTCTTTTTGTCACGATTTTTCTGCGTTTAATTCTGCGATTTCTGCGATTTTCATTTAGGGATATTTTGTGTACAACGCTGGTCCTTCAGGCTTTTTTGTTATAATACGAATTGTAACAATATACATACTCTGCGAATATAACTTATACTCTGATCAATACATAAAATAAAAATCGTATAAATTAAGGTTGCTAGGGATTTTTTTGACGTTGCTAAGGAATTTTTTAAAGGTTGCTAGGGATTTTTTTTGAAGTTGCTAAGGAAATTTTTAAACGTTGCTAGGGAATTTTTTTTGACGTTGCTAAGGAATTTTTTAAGGTTGCTAGGGAGTTTTTTTGGCGTTGCTAAGGAATTTTTTAAACGTCGCTAGGGAATTTTTTTTGACGTTGGTAAAGAATTATTTTAAGATTGCTAGGGAATTGTTTTGACGTTGCTAGGGATTTTTTTACGTTGCTAAGGAATTTTGTTTACGTTGCTAAGGAATTTTTTTAACGTTGCTAGGGAATTTTTTTAGCTTTGCTAAGGAATTTTTTTAAGGTTGCTAGGGAATTTTTTTGACTTTACTAAGGAATTTTTTTAAGGTTGCTAGGGAATTTTTTTGACGTTGCTAGGGATTTTTTTTTACGTTGCTAGGGATTTTTTTTACCTTGCTAAAGGAATTTTTTTAAGGTTGCTGAATAAATTTTGTGCGGTGGCTATGGCACCGTCTATTCATCATCCGCATAATAATCAGAATGAGAACCAGAAGCATAATCAAAAATCGAATTCGTTCTCTGATTGGTTTAGCTAGAATGCCAACAGCCAATCAAAATGCAGGAATGTCACGGAAAATTTCACGGGACGGGCTTTTCGAAATTATAATATAAATATGTATCAAGTGTCAAGGCCCAGCTTTTCGAAACGTATGGACAGGCAGACAAAGAAGACTATCTGATAAAGGGGATTCACCCCTTAATAAATACATATATTTGATTTTGATTTGATTTAATTTTGAAAATTTTGTTTTAACAATTGCGGTTTGTAAGATTTGGCACAACCATATTTCACATTGACGTAAATAACATACTAATTTTACTTCATATATATACATTTACATATTATTTCATCTCGCCTTGTAACCATTAAGAGTTTAACCAATTAACCACTATTTTCACTGCATGCTAATGTCAGCACAATTCCTGAACACTTGCGCTGGGTTGGGATTAACGGCACACTCATGCCAACCTGTTAATGCACAAATAATATTTAGTACTTCAAATTCGGCTCGAACATGGTATTTTTTCATTGACGACAGGGTTTTCCCAAAAGTGTCCGTAAGTGTCCGATGGGGTAATATGAATTGTATCGGTTTACCCCACTTTTCACTTTTGGACACTTCAGGATTGGTGTCCAAAACCACTTTTGGACAGTGTCCTGTCCAGGGTGGTTTTGTCCCTGATTGACCATACATCCCCATCCCGGGTAAGCTGTTCGATACGTCCATCTTAACGTGCATCGGTTACATCGCACCCCAGCTGGAAGTTGAAGTCTGGCGGTGAGTATTCTAGTTTCGCTGTTTGGGTATGGGACGCACATTCTTTCTTCAGGAATGATGTCTTCACTTCCTCCAACAATTGCAAGTTTCTGGAAACAACCTGGCGACTCGATGCTCGTTTGGCACAAGTGAAACTCCATGTATCCGTAGTGAGCAGCGCCGAATTCGGTTCGAACATCGATAATCTATCACAGAAAAAAATATGAATTTTTCTTAATCATTCCATCACAGTAGGTCACTCTTACAGAGCCAGCGGTATAGTTCTTGCCTACGGTTGCTTTCCCATAATAGCCTCCATTCTCATTCTCTCTGGGGGCAGGATCGCTAGGAACGTCGCCACACATGCCTAAGCAATAAGGAGTTTGTTCAGCTACGTGTTTAGGATTTCCGTGACGCTCCTTATATCTTGAGAGTGTCAAAATTTCAGGAACAAATTTGTAAATTGTGGGGGGCTTAGTCTTCAAATATTCCATATACACTATGAAAATTTTGACCAGTCTCAAGTGACACGGAGCGTGACGGAAATCCTAAAAACGTATTTACACAAACTGCCTAATATTTAAATTAGGGAGTGCTAGCCGGGTACAAGTGTCAAGCAAAAGCTTAAGCTACACCCAAATTTAAGATGTTCACATATTTAAATACCACAAGTAGATTCCGGGACGTCGATTGCTTGAGGAACGTCGTTACACCAGACAGCCTGCCAATTCCAGTTTGGTGGGGTTCCTTCGAAGCCTGCGTGGTACATGTAGTTCCTCCCCGGCGGGTCGATCATTCCACCGTGAGGAACTACCACCCCGACGGCGAAGGCTAGAATAAAGGATAAAATTTGGTACATTGTGTTCAAGTCGCAGAAACCAAGTAATTTTTGCACGGTTTGAGTGGTGACTTTTATACCGAGTTCTTTATTCATGTCCACAATACGTGATACTGATTGCGCAAACAGTTTACGTGACTTGGTTCGTGGTCAATCAATGTCAATGTCAATGCTGGTTAAGAATAGAAAGATGTGCACCGTGGTTAAAGTGAACGTGTGCAAAGCCCATCAGTCAAGTTTGTCAACAATTGATAAGAGGAGATCAATGCTACAGTAAGTAAAATACAAATATCGACAACGATATCGATTCTGCATTCCAACCATGAGCTATGCGACTGTTAATTAATATAAGTATGACAGCACTTCTCTGCATTTGGTATTGTTTGTTTTGCACACGGTGGTTTAAATTTAGGCAAACGGACGTGTGCAAATCCCAACCAGCAAGGTAACCCGTGATAAAATGAGATCAAATGTGTCAAACCAGTCGATAAATGGAGTGGTGCACGTCTTCTAAAAATGTTGGGTGTATTTTGAAGCTGTAAATTCATGCCAGGTTAATTTAAATAGATTACTTGGTCTTTTTTAATTTTTTTTACCCACGACACGACACGACGCGACACGTGAAACTTTCCAGGGATTAAACCTCCGTCCACATTGGCTCGAATGACGAGAAGGTTATCGTCCCCGTTGAATCCTCCACGGAATGCTTTTGGGGAAAAATTACCACCCGAGAAAGATTTCCAAGCGAGTTTACGAAACATGTTGAATGTGGACTAGTTTGGACTGAAGTGCGACGAAGTAGTTGTTGACAAGGGTGCCATTACTTTTTATCACAACTAGCAAACCCAAGCCCGTGTCGTAAGGGTGACAAGTATTTAGTAGTAGATAATTATAAGCAAGAAAATAATGATGGGATGACTAACTCTTAAAATCTGAAATTCAAATACCAATTAGTTATGCGACATTATTCATTGCGAACAGCGTTTCTTTTTGGACGTCCAGAACGATTTGGGATGATTAAAAGCATATAGTCCAGTAGAAAAAAACGGTTTTAAACACGTTTGTCTGGTAATAAACGACCCTACGCTGGCCTACCCTATCACCGTTCCGATGGGGTCACTGGCCGGTGGTAGAATATTTTACAGAGTGATATACGAAAATCGTCAATCGTCAAATTGGCACGCGCAAACCTATGACTATGGCGGGGGGGGGGGTAGAATTAGATTCTCATTCGTGCTCAGTACCATGACAAAGAATCTGAGTGTGCCCCTCCAGCCATAGCCAAACCTTTGTGGCACAAATGTGTGCGTCCAGTTGTATTCAAATTAGTGGCACCACGGAGGGTATGTACTTAAATTTTGAGTTTGAACGTTTACCTTAAATGTCGTCATGATCATGGCGACATTAGAAAAATATATCAGACAAGATCACTAATTAACCTTCTTAAGCAGGCACTGAAGGGAGTTGGTCGTATATGCAGGACGATATTCACGTACAAATCTGCTCAATTATACTCAGAATGTTTTATGTCGGAGGTAAGTAATATCCAAGGATGTGATAAGTGCGGGATATCTTATCACATAGTGCGGGATTAACATTCCGTCAATATGTGATTATTAAAAACCACAAACCTATTACATACAAACTGAACGTAACTAATTGCATAATTAAATATTTATAAGGCTTACCTAATATCAACCATCCTGTCGTTGTCAAATATATATTGCAACCTTTGTAACCCTGATGTCAATGCAACATCAGAATTACAAAGGTTAGGTTATGTGATCAAATATATCTAAGATAGAATCATATTCAATTATGAAATTAATTGATATATATTTAGAGGTTATCTAGGCATATAAATCAATTAGTTTTAATAATAAGAATTTATAGGGTTAGGAATAATTAACAATTAATTAGGGTGGTAAATCCAATGTCACAGCATAGGGTGGTAAATCCAGTGCTACAGCATAGGGTGGTAAATCCAGTGCTACAGCATAGGGTGGTAAATCCAGTGCTACAGCATAGGGTGGTAAATCCAGTGCTACAGCATAGGGTGGTAAATCCAGTGCTACAGCATAGGGTGGTAAATCCAATGCTACAGTATAGGATGAATAGCCACATGAGGATGTTAAAACACAAGTCAACCATCAAGGTTAGAGAGAGTCTGGTTTGAGAGACAGAAGAGGAAGGTTTAGTTAGCAACCATCAAGGTTATCTCTAGGTATGAGTTTTCTTACTAAATAGAATAAGTTCCCAGTTAAATAAATTTAGGAAATTTAAATATTAGCATAAGCTCTCCCACATATTTAATAATATAAGCTATTTGGAAAATCAATATTTATTCAGTCGGTATTGATGTAAATAAAAATATTTATAATTTTCCTTAAAAGTGAACAAGTTCTACAAAGTTTATTGCATAAAAGTCACAAACTTAAGGGACATCCACGAAAGTGGGTGTGAATCGGGACACGCAACCCCAGATAAGGACAGGGGGCGTTACAATATATATATATAATATGCACCTTGTTATCATTGATTATCGTAAATGCGTCTCATATATCACAATACTTTTTAGCTCATGTCAGGGCTTATGTAACCGTCATGTCTGTCTGCCCGTCCCTCTGTCTAATTATAACTCTTTAAACTTATCCGATCGGGTTGACATTTTCACCATATGTTTATGATATGAAAGTACGGGTCAAGTTTTCGAAGATGAGCCAAATCTGTCTAGTGGTTGACCGGTGGGGGTCATATGATTTTAAAAACCTCCAAGTACAGCTTTGCTTAGACCGAACCAAGGAATTTGTCCGATTATATAAATTTCAAGCTTCTAGGGCAATACTTAAAAATCAATCGGGGTCACCCCATATGGCACCGCTGGGTGAAAATTTTTCAAAAGATAACTAAACCAATATGCAATTAGACACCAAATTACACTCCTGGAAAACTACTCCGCTCAGCGAGCATTTTATAGTAAGGAAAGGCAATAAAAGTAGTCTGGTCGTTATTGATATTAGTTTCACAATCTACATACATATATTCATCAAGTATCTCGGGATTATTACTTTTTAAATGTGAGGTGACTAAATTGCTCTTAGGTTTTAGTAATAAATCTCTTTTTATCATGCATAATTTGTCAAATATTTCGGTTAATAAAAAATCAGTGTACCCTCTAATTTCAAAGTCATTAAACATAATCTTAATATTGTGTATTGCTAAAATTAAATCGGATTAACGTCCATCGTAACGTGATCACATTGATGTCGACGTGGGACTCGAATTAGGCAAAGAAAAATAAATAGTAAATTAATTTCTGGGGGTTTACACGTCCTATATTTTCAAAAAACCAGGCTAAAATTTCGAAAATTTATATTATCCCAGTTACTATAGTGACGTGAATACCACCAGTGTAAAATTAAATATGAAACGACGAATGAACGACTTACTACATAATTTAGGCAGATATTTTTACTGTGAACTATGCAGGAGAAAATGCCTTGCTCGACGGTAAAAGTAGACTCAAAATTTGATCCCAGAATGATAGAAAATAATATCAGTTTCGGTATAATTGATCTAAATTTGTGTTTGGTTTATTAAGTCATTTTGAAATTGATAACTCTTTGTAGAACCGAAAATGTGCACAGTGAGGAGGATTTGAAGGCGACTTATAATAAATTATCATTCTGCACAGTAATAAAAAAATATTTATCATTTTATTATGTATCATTCACATATTTATCATGCCTTTGAAAATGATGGTGCATATTGTATGTCTGATTTTGCAGTGATGTAGTAAATTATGCATAATTAAGTATTTGAATTATTACTGGTTAAACTAAAATGTATACTTGTTCAAAAATTGTACTCTTTGCACGATTTATGTACAAGTTATAGATGTGTCTGGCATATGATCAATTATTGCTGAATTACATAAAGAAGTTTATCAATATTTACAAAATTTTTATTAATAATAGTGTTATTTTTATTATTCGCTATCCTCCAGCAGGATACATAGAAATACGTTATATTGAGGATAACTAAATTGAAACTTAATTTCATACTATAAACGTGGCGTTAGGATCTGACAAAACAACAGGAAGCGGAATTGTTCTATTACGAACCGGATTTCCGATGCATTGTTTTTGCAATAAGAGAAATATTTTTGGGATGTCTAGTTCCGCGTCTTCATTTGTTTCAATTATCCATCCATTCCATTCAAATCTCTTATCGAATAAAATTATTTAATAAATAAAATCTATTTCCAAAACTGCGCGGACGTCACAATGATCTACATACCTTTATAATAACCTAACCCAGTAACCAACTGGGATACGTACAAGTTGTGAAGATCCTAATGCAGAAATTATCAGTAAACTGGCATTTGTGTGCAAATTTTGTCACCGCAGAGTGACTTAGATTCACGTTTTGGATCTACATAATTAACAAACGTCAGCAATCAAAAAATTCAGACTTTGACGCAACTGATACTGACGCCCGTAGAGCATGTTGAACATAATATCAGACCGACGTCATCCCTAGTCGATTGAAAAGAATGGATAAAAATCAATCATCCTCGCACAACAACTAGATAACTCAATGGGACAGATCAATCTCTCCATCACGAGGGGAAGGGGTTGCTATAAAATGCAAACGTGTGATCCATATCACTTCATTAAGTGGTCAGCTCACAATCTTCGTTGTCCTAATAGATCCCCGCTTACCATTATTTTATACGATGGCTGCCAATTACTCGATCATCATTACGGTCCTCGCTTTTTTAAGCATTACCATCTCAGCCGAAATGGGTACCCATTCAAATAGTTAAATATTATCCAACTTGCTAATTTTAATTCCACTAATATTATTTTTAATCTTAGACATTTCACATAAAGTGATTCTGACCGCGCAACAGTCAGGGATGGATCTAGTGGGGCAAATTGGAACCAAACTATTTTTCATAACCGGCCTAAACGTGAGCTATACTTGTACATATTGATTAGATAATGAGAGATGACATGCAGTTGTACATACAATCAGGCCACAAAAGTCAACTGGATGGATGGGAATGCCACCTGCGGGAGGGCGGGCCTCAAGTTCGCAACTTTCAAGTCCGAGGAGGAGTATAGATTTTTACGGGATACGTTATGGAACGTTGTGGAGCCTTCACGAGGAGATTCTGGTAAATTTGAATTAATTTGTTAAAAATTACACGTTCAAAATCCTTTGCTATGCATTAATCTTTAATACTCCAACCTATCTTGCAGACCCGTGGGTAGGGGGATCTGTGAAAGGGCTCGTCACCGGGGACCAGGTTAGCTGTCGGGAGTCGTTCGAATGGGAGGACGGGAGCGAAATAGCTTCCTTCAACTTGATGAACCACCCAAGGAATTGGCTTTGCTTGTTCGTCAAATTATCCGATGACGTAGTCTACACTGATTTTTGTATCAGCACTCAGCGCGACGTGGTGTGTCAGTTTGACTTCAACTAAAAATACACCAATATCAACTTATTGATAATTACTGGTCTACATTAAAACCTGTTACGTGCAAGTTGCTAATGATTATTATTAAACTCTTGTAAAGCAAATCTTCCAATATGATCAATAACTGTGTCATACTTATCTAAAGCCATATCGCACGTCACACTCCCATAGTACACATAGCTGCCAAACTTGACTTGAAAGTTTCTCGTGACTTTGTTGCAACTAACGTGAAGTCGAATAATTTGCACGATGGGGAACCCTAGCGGGTGCCCACCACCGATTTGAAAATTGTTTTGTTTAATTCGATGTGAAGCTGGGTAGAAATGGCTGCCCAAGAATGCAAGTAGAATGCAAAAATATTTGTATACAATGTATAGCTCGGAGTAATATAGACATTGGTAAGCGGAAAAGAAATTTGGGAAGTGGGAAATGGGAATCGGTAATTGGGGTAAAAATTTGGGAAGTGGAAACTAGGGAAAAAAGCGGGGTAGTAGTAATTAATCCCCAAAATGGTAAAAATGCCCATACCACCAATGTTCACTGTGGAAGGTTACGGAATGGATTTTCTAAATTACAAGATCTTTACAAATACAAATGTGGGGCATAAAGTTGTCTGATGACAGTTTATAAGATGGTGTTATCGCCTAGTTATCTAATATTTGCCAGTTTTAGAAGTAATACGCTCTTTTTTAAAATCTAAATTCTCAATTCTGGTGCTTTATATTGCTACAAGGATAAGAAAGTCCTTACCTTTAGCACACAAGTCATAAGTGTCATAAGTTTCATAAATGCCAAGGTCTGGCTGTCACTCGCAGAGAGGGTGACGAGAATAATTGCAGTATACAAAAATAAAAATTAATAAATATATAGTGCAAAAATATGTCGAACAATTTAATCGCAGTCCGGATAAAAGTAAATTGACATTTCGTGTTTAATTGGACATTTATCACTCTAATTTTATAAATATACCTATTATGTAACTTTAAATTAAAAGTGTCCCAATCAACTTATCATGTCACCAATTTCCATTTGATTGTCTACTTATCAAACACCTGGAAATCCTCATTAGTCAAACATCCAACTCGTCCTGTCCACATACCTTTTCCCAGATAAGATTACTTTCACAGCCAACTTCTATCGCAGCCGACATGAATATAAGTCCTTAAATTCACGCCACTCTACACCACAGCGTGACACACTCCTCATCAAATAATTCTCTTCAATTAACCTCCCATAAACTTATAACCAAATACAGAAACCTGTATTTTTCTAATCTACCACTTCTTGTCTTGATCCTACTCCCATACGCATCCCCTCAACTAATCGCTACCCAATGTCAGGACCGCTTTGCGTCTGGGAGATACGGCACGGCGGCAATATACGATGGCGACGACGCCATCTACATCATAGGCGGGACACCTTATGGCGGTTATGACATCTCAAAATATTCCATTTCCTCAGACGAGCTGAACCTAGTGGCGGAAATCCCGCTGAACCGGGCCGACGGAACGGTCTCGATCGACACCCAGGGAAACATTTACCATCATGGCGGCCTTCAAGGGCAGTATGCCCGCAACGAGGAGCCGCACACGCCATATGGGACGGAAGGAACGCGTGGATAGTTGGAGGCTACGGCAATTGGACGACTGGTCCGAGGCCGGATTCTATTCTTAAATTCGACTCTGCCTCGATGCAAAGCGAAATACACTTGGTAGAGAATTTTCCCGTGAGTAGGGAAAATGCGACGTATTTTGCAGATACAAGTCCCGTTTGGGTCGAAGGAAATAAGAGGATCTATTTTTTTGGAGGGTCGACTCGCGATAAGCCGATAAGCAATACGATTATTCATGATAAAATTTGGTACATTCAATTACCTTGAGTGTATAAATATTTTCCAGGTGTAAATTTGAATTAAATATTTGATAATAAATGTTTAAATTTAAATTGCCACGTTATTTTATTTCCAATTGTATCAAATTCATTGATAACCTACATATTTCAGATTTATTAAAATATTAAATCTGTTTGTTTAAGAAATTAGTGGATCACTTTTAAAAACTTTTGATATATAAAGTAAGCATAAGCAGACGGTGTGCATTGATAATCAAAGATAGATATTTGGGTTTGATTCCTGACGGATGGACAAATGTACGCAACCTATTAGTTATTTATTTGATGTTGGTAAACTCAATTAAGTGCATTTATTACGATAGTTTCGATACAGATAAATTTGAGCTCCTTGTCCTCATGATATCATAATAAGGGATTACTGCTGCCCTATTTGACAGAGTTGACTGCTTATTTATATGTCATATTAAATGTGTATAAAAAGTAACTTATAAATATTAGAGAAAACTAGGAAAAGTGACAGAATTGTGAATTATGTATTATCGTCTTCAAAATCAGAATCATGCACTTTGATAAACCCACAATTGGCGACATTGTCGAAATTTTACCTGTAAACTGACTCGTGAAATTACCTCATTTTACGCTACTTTCATTCCGTGCCACTTGTCGTGGAATTTTCATTCTACGCAAGAAACTCTCGTGTAAACAGCACTTATGGCTTTTGCACTTTCTACATCTATTACGAATCAATAAAAACTTAAAACATGCCGTGGATATTATTAAATTCACGCAAGCCTTTACACTATGATGGACTTCGAACGCAACAATCGGTAGCGGCAATACCCCATATTATAAAAAACGTTGAAAATGTGCCCTCTAATGCCAGCGAATCTATCTCAAGTTTCCTATCTTTTCCTAAATCTCTGGCTCCTACCGGATCACGGCGTGCATTAATCCGCCTGATCAACTCCTGCTCCATCCTGCGATGAACACTCTCTATGAAAGATTTAAAATGCATTGGAATCTTTGAGACACTGCGTTTCTAAAGGCCACCCCGTACGACGACGCGTCCAAAATATGCCCCACCCCCTTATAAAACTTTCTCCAGGGGTAGTTCTTGGAAAGGAAAACGTACGCTGCATCGACGACGTCGGAGTGCGCGATGTATACGGTTTTTTCACATTTAATCATCTCAGTCTCGATTTTTTTCTTCAGCTCTGCCAGGTTAGTGTTGAACTTAGAATAGGTCATATTCTTCGGATGATGAGAATGTATTGGTAGGTACAAGCTTAAAAGGAGGTTGTAGTACTTGCTAACAAAAGAGCTTTCGGACCACCCAGATAACATGTCCTCAAACCGAGTTAAAACATAGTCGAGGAATTCTGGATTACCAGACATTGTCCTCTCTTTCGAACGCATCGATAGCAGCGAAAAACAATCGTCCCGTCTGTACGGATTCTTCCCAGTTTTTATAACAAAGGGACTAATTAAAGCCGTACCATACCATCCTGTCAGATCATTGATAAGTTTTCGGTCGTTGGCCGTCTTAGAATCGCTGACATGCGGTAAGTCCGACGCATAAAAGAAGCGGTCAGTCGACTCTAGCGTTAACTTGTGACATACCAGTTCTTGAAACGTCTTTGGTTCAAAAGATGGAAGTGGTGCGTTAAGTTCAGAAATCATTAAACCGTTGTAGCAATTAGTTAAGAAGATGGACATTACGCACCATGAGCATAGGATTAGGCGGAGATATGTTGCTCGCTGAATTTTACTAGGCATATGACCCGTCTCTTCGAATATTGTTGCCAATATGAAAAGCCAGGCTGAAAATGATACTTTTGCATAACCACCAAAAGGTTTGTAGATTGAGGCCGAGGCAACCACAGCTACCAAGGTGGTGATCAATCCTAACCAAAGGTTTGGTTGGAATGGGGCAATACAAATTTTGAAACTGATATATTGCTCCCTATAGCAGGTAAAGAATTGGAAACCTGTACATCTCGTGATAACTGGCATTCCATGTTCTAGGTTCTGATAATTTTCACTACCAAGCTTGTAATTGAATTCTAGCAGGGGAATGGTCTCACTAAAGCAATTTTGATGCAAAGTGGTCAGATCATGTACTTTTGATAGAGCTGCACGAGCCCAGTCAGCAATCGTATAATTTTCTTTACGATCAAACAGATTCACGTTATCCATATTAAGTTGGGCAGTATTTTTGACTAGGTCATAAAGTGAAGCCGGTATTTTGACACACCATACAGATGGCCAAGAGGCGATCGTAGCAATGCGGTCATTCCAGTGGGTAATTTGGGAGCAGCGAGAAGAGTTCCGGCTGGTTTGAGGGACAGCACAAAGTCCATTAGTATAGTTGTCATCGGCAAGGTATGATTGAGCAAGAATATAAGTATTGTGCAGTTCTGGCTTCTCTACTACGAAAGACTTCAACTCTCGTTTTCCCCTCGTGCTGATTAATATCACAAACGCGTCATTGCCGTAATGAAAAAACTTCTTTTCAAACGTTCTCCCTGAAGCGTCGATGTTTTCCTTTCTGTACAAATGATATTTATGTTTGCTAACTGCGATATCAATCCATTGTTCCAAATTTGGACTTGATTTTGGAAATTTATGATCAGAGTTTGAATTAATTAGATATTTGGATAGCAGAAAGATGAGTTGTGGTAGAACGGTACGTGACATAAGTGTATTCAGAGCAGGGTAAGTGGACTCATTTAATTTAAGATTGAGAGAGACATGAGTCAATTTGACGGGAATTTGGTGATCAGCTAAATCTATCCCGTCGTGTACAATTTGTAAATCGCAGTTGGTCAGATTTTTCAAAAATAGAGATATATGGGCTTTGGAAATTGGTACATCATTTTTTTCTGACTTTGCGACCGTTGCTAACATTAAAATAAATATTTTTTGCGAGAACATCTTGAGATTTCGAACGGTCAAGGAGAGAAAAAATAAGTAGGAGTGGAGAGCACCACGTTGGCTTAGGAATGGTGGCTTTATTAATTAACTCTCATATCCTAAGTACTTAACCTGGATAAGCAATATGGTTGGAGTATTTTTATTAAGTATGTGCTGGTTAAATTATTACTAGGTTTCGTGCATTCTATACAATGATATGCCACATACTCGTGAACGCTTAATTAATTAACTCTCATACCCTAAGTGTTAAACCTTTATGACATACCTGTGCACCTTCATGCAAAATGTCGAAATAAAGGTCGAATGAAGGGGAATGAAGGAAGAATCAATGAAGCAGAGTGAAGGCAGTATTGACGAAGGAGTGTGAAGGAGTCTTCAATCACACCAGATGATGAATGAATGAAGGCCTACCTCATTTTTACCTAATGTTAAATACATGGGGTGAAGGTAGACGATGGATGAATGAATGTGATGTGAGGGAAGTTGAATTAAGGTGAATGAAAAATGAAGATATCCAGATCCGACTGAATGATGGGTGAATGAATGGAAAATTTTTGCACAGCTATGCTGTATAAGCAATACTGTTCAAGTATTTTTATTATGTATTTGGTGGTTAGATTATTATTTTACTTTTTAGGTTTCGTGCATTCTACATACGCGATGACATGCCTCACGTACCTGGACTCTTTCCCAGGGGACCTGACAATAAGCTTGAGTGGACTATCTAATTATAGTGAGTGCATCGTATCACGCGATATTTGAAAATAATTTAGCTGGGAATTGGTCACATACTTACCAGGTATACTATTAACATGGGTGGAGAGTCCAGGGTACCCACTATGTTTTTTAGAATCTACCAGCACCCAAGATGAAGGATCCATTCATATTTCCGTGTAAAACTCATATTTGGCGCCATGGCGTGGCGCCACATTCGCCAAATTTGAATGTTTTTAATTTTAAAACCGCCATAACTTTTGAAATCCTGGACGGATTTTCAAAATTTTTGGCTAAGATCATGACAAAGAGTCGAACTTTCGAATGTTATGAAATTTTTCAAAAAATTGATTGTTTTAATTTTTTGGAAAATTTTGGATTTTTTTCGGCATGGTCAATCAAAGACACAATCTTAAAAATTTCTCAAAAAATACATTTTTTAAATATTTTATTTATTTCTTGAAATTTTAACCTTTGTGATCATTTTAAGCCAAAATGTTTGAAAATCCCGCGGAAATTGTAAAGGTTACTGAGGTTTGAAATTGGTCGAAAACGCTGATTTTGAAGTTTGGCGCCAGGCCACGGCGCCAGATATGAGTTTTACACGGAAATATGAATGGATCCTTCATCTTGGGTGCTGGTAGATTCTAAAAAACATAGTGGGTACCCTGGACTCTCCACCCTTGTTAATAGTATACCTGGTTAGACGAAGGATATTGTATACATAAATTTCTGAAAATAATAACAAATCTACAGTGGCCCCTAATTGGGTCACTATTTATACAGATCTGTGGAAATATTTTTGATTAGTCGCCTCAATAACCGAAAATTGATTAACCCTATCATACCTAACTGTCAATAGATATAAATTGTGGTAATTTGTTCTCCCCTTAACTGTAAAAAGCATTAAGAGCATTACAAATTAAGCCATGTATAATATTAAGCTTAAAATTGCAAATTGCAGATATAATTTACTTCATTTCCCAACAAAAATTTATTGCTTCCCAGAATTTTGGCAAGAATGTCAAACCTTCCTGGAATTCATGCATCCATGTTTTTCACGGCCTCATCCGATCGAACAAATACAACTCAACTATAATTACAAAACTAAAGTTGTTAGATTCGCATAACGCAAGTTACCAATATTTCCCAGATAAATCGTAATGGAGTAACAATAATTTCAACCGGAATTACTTAAGACAGAAAAAATTTTGAATTGGATGAGATTCTCAGGGTTCGTAGACCTGATTTTTCTGAAGCCCACGGTGGCAGTCTCCCGTCTCAATTTGCCCCCCTCGCGGAGTGGGAGGAGCTCAAAGTCGAAAATATCACTCGGTCTGCGACCTCTAGCGCGAAGAGGGGTCAATATTTTTGAATGCGGTTTTCACCAAAAGTTTCCTAATTTTTTTGTCTACAATGGTTTTCCACCGTTCTTTGAAATTATCAAAACGAAATTTGTTTTGGCGAAATTCGAAATTCGAAATTCACCTCTGACTTCCTACTTCTGAGTCTCACATAGGAAATTTTCGCTGATGACCGTGTGGTCATCAGCGTGTATTTTCAATTGTAACGAAGCCCTTGCATGTGACATATCATTTTTCTCAGCTAGAAAATGAGATTTCGACGGAAATCTTGAAATTTAGAAACCACACCCACAGTGGGTGTGGTCTAGTCGCTTGTTCCAACTTAAGGAAGACATGGCGAGTGACATCATTTTTCTCAGCGAGACAAGATGATTTCGACGGAAACATTGAAATTTAGAAACCACACCCACAGTGGGTGTGGTCTAGTCGCTTGTTCCAACTTAAGGAAGACATGGCGAGTGACATATCTTTTTTTCAGCGAGATCAGAGGGTTTCAAAATTGCATTGCCTAATCAATTAATGACGAGCAGTTTAAAACTGGCGGGTAAACCCGTCACTATAATTGGGGCGCAATGGGATTATTGGGGTACATTGCGGCTTTGCTTATTTCTATCCCTCGGCACACTAATTTGCACCGTAACGATTCAAAAAGTATTTTTAAAGGTTTTGGACAATCATTTAACTGTTACAGCAGTGTGGAATCTATGGTTGAAATTTTAAAAGAAGAAACCTTTACTATCCTAGCTTTGCTGAGAGGTGAATTGGCCGATTAGCCAAAACTCGTTATGGAAAAACTTCAAAACCCTGCCAATTATCCAATTTTCAACCGATTTTCGATTTTCTAAATGTTTCGGAAACCTCTGACCGTGGGGCAAATTATATATTCCCAAATTTTTAAAATTTTGACCCCACCCACTCTAATTCAGGTCACAAGGTCATAAAAACGAGGTAAATATTTATGTACTCCCAGGCGACGCCAAAAAATATTTTGATTACACAACTGCCACTTATTGTCTAGGTTACCCGTTGGCCGTCTAGGTCATTGCAAAAACTTTCAAGACCACACCCCCAGTGGGTGTGGCTTTCTGCGCTTTCGACCAGTTTTTGATAAAGTGGGTCTTGTGACATATCATTTTTGTCAGAAAAGTCAGGGCACTCTATTCGAGATATAAAAGTTTAAAAAACCACTCCCCCAGTGGGTGTGGTTTTCGGCGCTTTTGGCTATTTTTAGAGAAAGTGGGTCGTGTGACATATCATTTTTCTCAGCTTGGCGAGGAGATTACGACTGAGTAAGAAAAATTTTGCGACCACACCCCTCAGTGGGCGTGGTCTCGGCGCATTTCCAATTTAATCGAAACCATGTCATGTGATATGTCATTTAGCTGAGCTCGACGGGGAGATCCAGATTAATGTATTAGAAAATTTAAACCACACCCCCAGTGGGTGTGACCCTCTGCGTCTTTTCGATTTTATCCAAAACATGGGTTGTAACACATCATTTTTCTCAGTTCTACGAAGGGATCATCATTGAATAATTATAATTTGAAACCACACCCTCAGTGGGCGTGGTCATTTTTGACTTTTCGAACTAAATTAAACCATATCATGTGTGATTAATATCGAATTTTCTATCTTACAACAGATGGGTTGTGATAGATCATTTTTATTAGCTGGACGAGGTGCTCCAGAATAAGTAATTGGAAATTAAAAACCACACCCCCAGTGGGTGTAGTTGATAGCAAATTTTCGATTTAATCAAGACCATGTCATGTAATATAACACTTTTCTCAGCTGGATGAGCGGATCTAAACTGAGTTTAGATCCGCTAAACCAACCAATTTCAAATTTAAAGACCACCCTTAGGGGGGAGGTCCTCAAATTGGTCCTCAAATCAACTACACCCACTGGAGGTGTGGTCTCTAGTTTCTAATTACTTGTTAGTAATTACTAATTTCTAAGAAAAATGATCTATCACAACCCAGCTCTTAGGAAAATTCGAAAATTCGCTATTAACCACACCTACTGGGGATGAGGTTCCTAAATTTCAATAATTCGGTTCAGATCCTCCCATCGATATTAGAAAAATTATATATCACATGACATGGTTTAATTTAGTTCGAAAAGTCAAAAATGACCACGCCCACTGGGGGTGTGGTTTCAAATTATAATTATTCAATGATGATCCCTTCGTAGAACTGAGAAAAATGATGTGTTACAACCCATGTTTTGGATGAAATCGAAAAGAAGCAGAGGGTCACACCCACTGGGGGTGTGGTTTAAATTTTCTAATACATTAATCTGGATCTCCCCGTCGAGCTCAGCAAAATGACATATCACATGACATGGTTTCGATTAAATTGGAAATGCGCCTAGACCACGCCCACTGAGGGGTGTGGTCGCAAAATTTTTCTTATTCAGTCGTAATCTCCTCGCCAAGCTGAGAAAAATGATATGTCACACGACCCACTTTCTCTAAAACTATCCAAAAGCTCCGAAAGCCACACCCACTAGGGGAGTGGTTTTTTAAACTTTTATATATCGAATAGAGTGCCCTGACTTTTCTGACAAAAATGGTATGTCACAAGACCCACTTTATCAAAAACTGGTCGAAAGCGCAGAAAGCCACACCCACTGGGGGTGTGGTCTTGAAAGTTTTTGCAATGACCTAGACGGCCAACGGGTAACCAAGACAATAAGTGGCAGTTGTGTAATCAAAATATTTTTTGGGGTCGCCAGGGAGTACATAAATATTTACCTCGTTTTTATGACCTTGTGACCTGAATTAGTGGGTGGGGTCAAAATTTTCAAAATTTGGGAACGTGTAATTTGCCCCACGGTCAGAGGTTTCCGAAACATTTAGAAAATCGAAAATCGGTTGAAAATTGGATAATTGGCACGGTTTTGAAGTTTTTCCATAACGAGTTTTGGCAAATCGGCCAATTCACATTTCAGCAAGAATTGGTTTCTTCTTTTAAAATTTTCACCATAGTCTTATCTAGTTCCTCTATTGGTAAATTCAAATATGTTGAACCATTTGGTCCTCAAATTTCACCCCAAATTATTTTTGTGGTATAAATGATGGGTGATTTTTAAGATAAAACGTAAGCCACAAGCCGTATACGAAATGGTGATATCCGTACCAGAGCGAGCATGTTATTCAGCTTTACGAGGATTCAAATTTTCATGGCACGCCTCAAACTTTGCGTGGAGAGAGGTCATCAATAGTCCCACCGGTGAAAGTTGGATCGCTAATTTTCAGCGGGAATGCTGCCTGGTCATTTTATTCGGAACAGGATTACGGTGGTAATATGACCTGTTTCAAGCTAAAGAACCCTGGACCTGGACAAACGTGGGGGATGACTGGGAAACCTCTTATCATTCCAAATTTAATTGCAGGAAGTTTGAAAGATGGATGTTAATGTGATGCGTCAATTTAACGAAGTATTGATTTAAAATTTTTGGGTTAATAAATATATATTTCAAGAGAGTATGAAAAAATATTATTAAGACTTATTAAGGCATTCGCCCTGCATGTATTCTTTCTTTTGTGTATTCTAGATTTTAGCACGTTGCATTTGTTTGCACATTTAAATACATAAATACGGTTTCCTTCACCCGAGAAAAATATCGCTAAAATATGTTATTCAAAATATTATCAATTGGTGATTCTGTAGGCTTTCCGCCAATTCCGTGCAGTAAAAATAACCTTTTGTCAAACTCCTACATGCCGTCAAATTCCAGGCAAGGACTTAAATTTGTGCTACTGAACCCTTCCAAATTATCGAGATTTGTTGTACATTTTAAAAAATATTCGTTTAGTATTTAAATGATTAATTTTAAAAGAATTTCAGTGTTTGAAATATTCAAATAATTAATTTGTAAATACTTTAAGTGCATATACATAATATGTATATGCACTTAAAGTACATATTTAGTACTTAAAGTACTAAATACCCATTGGTATAAAATACTAAATAATTAAATTCAGTGTTTTATGAGACCACGGAAGGGACCATGGCACAGTGTATTATAATACCACAACAGGTCCCAAAAGTCCCAGGGCCCTTGGACTTTTGGGGCCCGCCACTCCCCCTGCAGGGGGAGTGGCGGGCCCCAAAAATTATTTGAATATTCTACTAAGGGGTCCTAGAAATGCATCCATAAATTTTTGGCGACCACACCCCCTTTTGGGGGGGGGGGGTTAACCCCCAGGGGGTGTGGCCCGAAATTTTTTATATTTTTGTGATCAGGGACTCATTCCAACTCCAAATACAAAGTTTTGTTCCTTTAAAAAAATTTCTGGCCGAGATATACCAATTTATATACAAAAGCGTGGGTTGAGGGGGTGTGGCTCGTTTATGTGCAGCTACCCTGCCGAGTTATTCACGGTTTTTAGTAGTCATGAGAGGGTACTATGAGGGCAAGTTAATTAGTCCGTCGGGAACCTGCTCGTTTTACAGATATTACGTCGTAAAAACGTCGAAAACACTTTTTTACATTTTCAAAAACCGTCCACATTTTAAATACTTTTAGAGGTTTAGGCGGCATAGACTATTTAAGTTAGTATCAATAAAGTTCAGAAAGACGAAATCCACAAAAAATCTCAGTTCACCCCAAAATTTGTAATGTTCAAAAACCGTTTTTAGTCATATTTGAAAGCGTGAACCGTAGCAGCCCTTACCTTCGTATAACACGCGATTATTAGATTTTTTTCTGGGATTATTCAGTAAGGAATAATGTTAATCCGGGATTAAATGATTCCGTGACTACATTCAGGTTGTATTTTCGAGGGCGATAATTTCAGCTTAAACAACTCAATATTTTAAATCCACAAGTGAAGGAAATATATCGAATATTGGAGAAACATTGCATGTTTGTTCGGGATTATGGATTACCAATGCTTAATCCCAATCGGTAATCCAGGACGACTTTTGTCTTCCTCCTCAAATAAACAATGTCCAAGGAAACGACCATTGTCCTCCATTGGAATTAAATGATTAAAAATGGTGCCGAGAGCTGTGAGGGAAGGTGCATAAATTATGCAAAAATCGGGATTTTCTAGACCCCCCTTTAAGATGTGTCACTTAGGCACGATATCATTGGAGCCATAGACCCCGCCTCCCCCTTCTTGCTTGACATAATTTATGGACTTTCCCTGACCGAGGTCGACGCTGCCGATCGCACGCCGCCGAACGCCTTACTAATTTACGCGCCGCCGCCGCCGGGGAGAGTTATCGGCGCCCCCACGCCGATTTTATTTTAGCCTAAAGACTTAGATATAGGTCGAATTATAATTGGGAATGTCGAAATTTTGCCAAGTTCAAAATATTTTTGAGAATCACCCGAAGTTATCTCGGGATAATTTTGTACGGTTACCTGAAAAGTCGTGATTTTTGTAATGTTAATAAGTTCAATGGTAGATACGCGATCAAGGGGACGCCAAAATAATAAATTAAAATTTGTTTGGGCAAAATCCTTAAAGCATACAAATGTCTTCACGTGTAGGCATGGTTAGGGCATAATAAGGGAACAAGGACCGTTCAATGAAAATTCTGATTTGGAACTAAAATAATGACAAAATTTCGACATTCCTAATTATAATTCGACCTATATTCGGGAGCCCTAATTGTTTCCACGCCCCATTGTGCAGTTTTACCATTGTCGGCTGCAGGTGTTTGTATCATTGGTGGAAGGAATGCCTTGTTTTCTGGCCGGACATTAAAATCTCCCGCAATTTTGGCAAGATCAGACAGTTTTTCTGCTGTGAGGCCTTTCACCGAAACCGTGTTTGCAATCCAAAATTGTTCCGTGGATAGGCCGAGGGATGCCGCCGCGGTGACTAGAGGTGTTTGCATTTCGGCGTTAAGTTGTTTCAAAGATGTTATCAGCCTGTCCACCTTGGCGTCGCCGCACATAGAGTCAATTGCAGAAATTTGGTTTATGACTTCCGGAAATTCGACGATGGCTTCGGTTTCCCCATTTTTTTCGACAGCTGCCTGAAGTATTGGGTCAATACGCCCCGACGAAGCTGCTGCAACTAGGAGGGCGATGTAGTATAGGATAGATGAACTCATGGTTCTTTCTTATTTCTATGGCGTTGGTTGTGAAGTAGTCTTTAGTATGATGAAGCCGGATAGCTCGGCAGCTATTTTATACTCTGTACCGGAGACCTACGTGACAAAAATTGGGAAGATTCGCCGGTGGTTAAAAATATGTAGACGACAAGAATTGCACATCTGTTGTGTTTACTGCTGTGCGAAAGGAAAATAACGATCAGCAGAATTTTGCTGATCGTTAATACTGACTGCATAAGCAATTAAATACTTTGCACAACAAGCAAGCAGCGGTGAATATTAAAACCTTACGTCTGAACTTGCATTGTAAGGTTGACATAAACCAAATAAATTCGCCATAATCTGTCAGACACGTACGCAAATACCGGATGCTAAATAAATATTATGTGTTTATTTTTTATGTGCACGTAATATTGGTGAAGATATGAAGTGTTTCAAATTAATAGTGTGATAAAGTAGTCAAGGACTGAGAATTACTAGAATATGTTCGAATAATGACACTAAAAATTATGAAATTGAGTGTATGTTAAACCACTTTAGAGATCGTTGTTATCCTGAATCAGTATTACAGAGCACAAAATGTGATTTAGAGAACATTACCAGGTCGGATTCCCTCAAACCTAATAAAGGCTTAATTATGGAAAATCTGTCAATTCATCATCCCGAGATTTTGCAGAAATTCATGGTCAAAACAGAAACTAAAAAAACTTGTAGTACCTAATATTAACTCATTCATAGTAATGCCTTACTACAAATCTGTACCTAATCTTAATACAATTACTATAGATTATATATTGCAGGAAGGCAACAAATCTTGTCATGCGAAATATAGGAATATTTTAAACTCATACAAGTTTACTATCAGTTATAAGAAGGTAAATTCCATGAAACAGCAATGTAACTTTATACATAGCCCAGTACAGTAACTAGTACATATGTACATACTTACCCATGTTAAATAAGGACGCCACGGAGCTTTTGTCTCTTAGTTTTACAGCCAGGATATTATTACTATTATTTTGCCTCCAATGATAAACGCACATATTTTTAAGAAATCGTGATTTTAAATATCTTTTAATAGTAGGAGACAATTAAAATAAGGTAAATTTGTCTTTGTATTTAATAGCAGCAACATAATTAACTTATTTGTATGTATTTTTTATAGAAACTCACAATACTACACAATTATTCATATTCTGATTGTAAAACATCACATGCTTTCACTTAAGGTACACTATTCATATTTTAATGTATATATCATGCTAAATTCTAATTTTATATAATATTTTTGTCACTACCCTGAAGAAAATTTGTGAAACCGGTCGCTTATTGCGGTGAATAAACAAATATCATTCATTAGTTGAAGTGTTCTCTGCCTCGATTTTTTTCAAGCATAATTTAATATTTTGATACAAAGCACTGCACTCTGAGCCATATCAAATGTACTGTGCACATCCTCCGTCGCATCGATATCACCAAATTTCATTTAAAAACTCCCTAATTTGATTTTGGGTAGAGGGATCAATGTCTCATAGCAGTTTTAGAATTACATGCAACCACACCCCCTTGAAAAATTGGGGAAAATAATTGAGAAAGCCAATGCACCCTTGGTACAAAATGAATTAGACCCCAACTTGCATTTGGATTCCCCGAAATACGAATTAAATACGAATATTTTGATCCATCAAAAGTATCAAAATTTGAAAATTCGCGCTTTTTTTATCGACACATAAATCATTAAAAAAGTCATGGTCCCTGAATGAAGAGTGGAAATAAGGAGAAGATCTGAGGCTTGGTCGAGTTTGGTGGAACGAAAATCTAAATTGTGGTGCATAATGTTAATTGTGCATTTGGATGAAGAAGTGATTTGGTGGAGGCGGGGATATTTGAACGTTCCGTAGTAAACTTGTGATAGATTTGGATCGTCACAAACCGAAAATGAAACTAGTGCCAAGAAGATCGCGAAATAGGCAAATTTCGTCATTTTCGGGAGAAGTGAAGAAACGAAATAGCAGGTTCAAAAACTCGCTATAGATTGTGGGTTGTTGATGTATGATGTATGGCATATCTTATCTGTATCAATTGGAACCAAGAAATGGTAGGATGTTTTATCAAATTAAGCATTTATTTAAATTGGCAACACTCGTGGATGTTTAGATAATAAGTTGGATTGCATTTAACTGAGGACTGCTTGTAACTATGGAAAGTACACATGAGAGAATGTGTGCGTGAAATCGATATTTTTGAGTGGGAAGGGCTCTAAATTATACCAAATTGATCTTTATCCTTTGTTATTAAAAGTTTATGTAGACAATTTATATAACCTTTAAATTAGGATAATATGAGTATAAAGGTGAGTAAATTACTTATGTACAACGAACTTTTAATTTACCCTGTATAGAAGTATCTAATTGACGTATTCTGTCAGAATAGGTGTTCCACATGTAATGAACCGCTCATTTTCCATCCAAATACAAATGCGGTTAAATGGCCGTCGCCATAACAACTCTTAACTAAACAAAGCTTTCATCCTTCCAGCAGCTAAAAACGATCAACGACGAATTCATTTCATGTACACTATTTAAAGACAACACGTACCATGACTTTATAGAAGGTGGATTGACTCGGGTGTTTATAATTTGGTTACCTGTATCAATTGGAACGATGGTACGATACTGAAGAATGCATATTAAGTATTGGGTATTGGATAGCATTAAATAAGTACGTTAAGATGTTTGTGTGGGTATGTATATTATGAGTTGATTTCAATCATGGACTTGGAGACATATACATATGCAATTATGATAAGTATGTACATATTTATATACAATAATTATAAATTGCTTACGTTTTTAAATTATAGTAAAAGTGTGCCAATAATTTGTCCCCGTCAAATCCGGCCTTGACTTGCTTTATAATTAATTTTATGACAACTGTGCAGTTTTGGAAATATTTATCACTACCATCTGCCCACTACTTTGCAAATGGAGTCGGTAGGATGTTCTAATAACCAAATCATCAAATCATTTTTTAGTTAACCTAACCCAAGAAAAGACCACCACTTACAAGTTTTGCAAAACTTGAGAATCCAATTAGGAAAAGTGTTGCAAGACTTGGATCACAAATCAAAATATGTAATGGGGACCTCGTCTTGTCCACAACTCGCAAGGTTTTCCTACCCTAACAAAAACCTTCAACGTTATCAGAAGGCATTCAAATTCATTCCTTGTATTAGCGAGGTTCCACAAAAAACTTGGATTAACCATTACCACTGGGAAACAGTATGCAACAACAAAGCATTTTCGAGCTTCATAAGCTTATCCTAAATATTTGATAATAAATCAAATTATAGAATCTCAACGATCAACAAAGAATAACTAAACATGCGTACTAAAAGACACTCTTGTTGAGAAATAGAAAAAAGTTTTCTTATGTAACAATCTCCAGTGAATATTTTTCGTCAACCGGTCGCAATAAAACTTTTTTGCAAAATTATTTAATTCCAATTGCAAAGTATCTGAACTTCTAACAAAATGTGACAAAATATTTCAGAATAATTTGCCACGCCGAAGTTCGCAAAGATTCAACGTATGTGATATAAATTTATTAGTTACGTGTCAGCTCGATTATCAGTATTCGGTTTATAAGCAATTGAATATCCATTAAAATGTCGTGAAACCCAACCATAATAAACATCTATACCAAAATTCTATACTGTGTTCATGCCCTACACACAAAGAAAATGAAAATTGTCTCTTTCAACAAATACAAAAAATTATAGGTTTGAATTTGTTCGGAATTTGTAAGATCGTTCTTAACAAAAGAATTTGAAGTTGTAAATAAGTAAATAGTTTCTATTATAAATTTATTTTATCAAATGCCTTGGTAAGGTCTATAAATAGATATTTAGATAGGGTATCGAAATATTTGGAACTTGCACAAAATAAACGTATCTACATTTCGACATATCTGAACACTGAATCGTTACTATGTATAAAGACCTTCAGTCTGAATTTGCGGTTTCATCCTTTAACACTTTGCAAATAAATATTTACACGGATCCTCCACGGTTTCCATGCTGGGCAGAATTCTAGTTTTGCATTTTGCGTGGATACTTTCCCTCAGCAGATCATCTTCAATATATAATTTCCACATAAATGGAGGAACATTACACTTCATATCTAATTTCATTTGTAAACATAGATTGGAAATTGGGTTGCATGAATACCATAAAAGCAACCCATGTAGCCCTATTATCTTGGAGCCTTTTAATTCAAGTAAACATTTAAAAGCGGTTCGCCAATCTTTCCCATTTCCGCTAAGGTTTATATTAAAAGGAATCGTAATAATTTTTATTGACGACGAGTTGCTTACTATGAACTTGACCTCGACCGCCAAGATCATTTATGGAATTCATATGACGAGTAGGAAAATAATACAGAAGATTTCTTACACTAAGGAAAATCCGGACTACGTCATATTTCGATTAGATTCCAAATATCTGGGGTTGGTCAACACTTATTTTCTACATAGGAGTGAAATAACGTCCACATTTTTCTTCTCAACGGAATCCAAATTATATGCAATCTGTCGCTTTTGCAATCCTTCTCAACGTGCAATCCCCCTCTCAGAATTTCCTGACGGTGTGGCAACGACACAATCATTGCTGCGGAATCTGGAGTATAATTTACAGGGGAAATATGTCGAAGGCTTCGGCTCGATTAAAAAGTTTGGGCGGGATTTAAAAAATAGAAAAAAATGCATCGCTACAATTGACTTGTTCGAACATGAGCAGAGCCACTGTCTCTTGGAAGCCTTTTCGGCGAAGCACAATTTTACGACAGAGAGAGATTCTCCAAATAGGGGGATAGTGCAGTTGTCAAACCCTTTGCTAAAATTCCACTCCTTCGGTCAAGTAATACACCATATGAGGGGGACGTGGCATTACTGGTTTAATTATGGGCAGGTCCACCACTCTTATACTTTTGCGAGTGTGACACGACCCATTTCTTGGGGAAATTTGGACACGTTTCTAATGCCTTTTGACGCATCGACATGGGCCTGCTCTTTGGCCACGGTTTTTCTGACGGTTGTCATCCTTACCGCGTCACATTTTAGTATTGAAAATATGAAAAAGAAGTTGTTTTGGACAATTTCCGTTATTTTGGGTCAAAACGAAGAATCCGAAGTGAAAAGTAATCTTAAAAATTTGGGATATTTTATTCCCATTTGGTATTTCGTTGCCGTTCTCTTGACAAACTTTTATCAGGGAGCTCTCTTTTCATTTATGACGGCAACACATCCGCCAGCTGTACCGACTTCTTTGAAGGAAATATTGGATCATGGAATTCCCATATTCACGTCAACCCCTGACGAGAGAGGTTCCATGTTTAAAGATGTGATTATCGTTGATTTGATGGAATCTGTTTGGAAAGACGGCGGGTTGTTGGTGCGGCTAAAAAATGCGACACATTTAGAAGGTGGCATTGTTCGAGTTGCCACACAAGTAATGAAGGGCTTGTCAACCGAAACGTCAAGTGTGGTGACCTCACCGATTTTTGTAATTATCGACGATGTGAAAGTAATGCAATCCTTGTTGGTGGTGCTAAAGGCACTTGGGCCGCCACTTTTTGTTAAAAGTTACCAGCAAGCCCTACCCTTTACTATTAGGTCGATATGGGTCGGAAGGAGAAATGTGATGTTTCCAATAATATCAAGGGCACTGGCACAGCTGGAAGAGTCTGGTATTTACGGAAGATGGGAGAAGCTCGAAGATTTGAGGAAGTATAGGAAAAATGCGGAAACTGTGCTAGGTCACGGTTCGAGAGAATATCGGATCGTGGTTGCAAACTTAAATGCAGATTTAAAGTTTGAAATTGTATTTGCAGAGGCAAACGCGGTCAGGTTGGAAACTGTCGAAATTGTTTTCGCGTTTTGTTCGATATTCTTATTTCTCGGGATTTTGTCTTTCGTGTGGGAAGTTTACCGAGATAAAAACATTGGCGTGAAATGGGATAGATTATGGAAGTATGGAGCTTAGGATTAGTTTTAATACGTAATTAATATTTAATTATGGGTTTTATAATGAGATGAAAATATTAATAATAAATATTTATTAATTAGACATCATATTTAACTTTAACAGGTCTGATAATTACTATTGAAAATAAGCGTACCCTCTTAACAACGGAAGATGAGTAATAACAGGTAAATATGTTGCACAGATTAATGTCCAATATCCATCACGTTCGCAAGGGAATGTGTTTTTTTTTGTATATATGTATTCATAACATCAATTACTAGCAAAACATGACAAGAATTGAGCAAGATTAGGGAATGTATGAACAACTAAATTTTTCTTTCCAGTAGTAGACGAATAATTAATAAACTGTGATGTTATGAAAATGTGATCTTACTTGGCTGAAATAACGTCCACTTGTTTGTTTGTATGTTTGTTTGGGCATTTATTTACATGTTATTCCTTGATCAGTACAATTAAATGACTGGTTTCCACAAGTAACACGAAACAGAAGATATGAGAAAAGACGCTACGTACTAATTAAATCTTGTCTACTTGTCTACGTCTATTTGTGATCATTTATTCATTGCCAAATTTAAACTAAATAGGGACTAATAACAGTGAGATGAAGAAGAACTAATTATTGGTTCAGTTAAGTGTTCCGATTTAGCCGGCCAAAAGTACATGTATATTGATAATTGTAATTAAACAAAATTTAATATTTGATAAAATGCATAAAAAATTTATACATATTACTGTTTCTAATTCAAACCTAAAAATTAGTTTCAAAAACCAAAAATTTGACCTCCCTCCAGAATATTATGCAAGATGGCTAAAAACCGCAAGTACGAGAGGTGCGAGGTAGAAGCAGCCTACCAGAAAATGCCCACGTATAACAAAAAGCACAAATCCATTAACATCACTGACCCGGAAGCTTTCCAACAAGCTATCGGCTTCATCTACACCGAGGAACAGTTCAACGCATACGCACGCTACTTTGGTGAACATCACGACGGTATGATGACCCAGGACCTCATGGCGGCTTCCTTTGGAGCAGTGGATGACGCCGAGGAACTCATGAAGATCCACATCCTTGCTGTCGACAAGGACAAAAACGGACTCATTGACGAATCCGAATTTAAATCACTCCTCTCAACTTTACTTACTCATAACCCAAACTTCCCAAGGGTGGACTTTGACAAGTTTGTAGAAGAAGCGGACACAAATAGGGATGGCGTGGTTAGCATTGACGAGGCCGTGGCTTGGTTTGTCAACCAGGCAAAGGAATTTGAGAGAGAGATTTAAATATGTAAATATTGCCGAATAAAATTGTAATATGTACAATGTATTTTTTATGATGATTAAATGACGGCATTTCCTCACCCCGAACCGAGTTTAATCAATACGTTTATTTATCCTCTATCAAATTGTTCGATTACCTGGTATGGACGTAAACACTGCACAACGCTAAATACAGTTAAGTAATACAAATAATATAATTTACTACATAGGAAGTAAATTGTAACAGATTGCAAAGAACACCTTGGGTTTTAGATAGCTACAATTGTACAAGGCCCAAAAATGCACAAGTTTGACAATTTATTTCATGAAAAGTGTTTTGGTCCGCTCTTAGATTTTTTTATGAAAAATCAAACAAGTCTTCGTCTTCAAATCTGGTGAGCGGCTCGATACACTTTTCGAGATGTGGTCAAAATCTCACGAAAGTATCTCATTGAAATTACCACTGGCCCACGCCAAAAAATGCTGATCATGTCGTTGCCAACGACAAAATAATGATAAAAAGATACAAATAATATTCTTGCGAGACATAAAAATTGGGAAATAATAATTTATCCCTAAATTGCGATTTTCTAGGAAAAATCCACTTCTACGATTAAAGTTTGTAAAGTGTTACATTGCTGACTGCAAAACTAATATATATGTCTCCTTCAAGTAAACTTCAACGAATAGGAAATCAAAAATTATGGGCTCAATTTCAAGCGTTCGACAGAATGATAGAATTTTGCAAATATCGACGTCATTTGTGGGAAGGATCATGGTCATATATTTTATATACAAGCATATTTATTATATTGGCAAATGTGTTTTATGTATTTTTTTAGATACGTCGAGCTGCCGGATCGGACATGAAGCCAAAAGGGGAAAAACTACGACGCAGCCTTCCTTTCCTCCCACACTGAGTTGATGATCTAAAGGACTTGGTGCAGCACTTACGGTGACGGACCGGTTGGGGAGCAGAATTACGCCCAGGAGAATGACCAGGAGGATCGCCACTCTCAGCTCGACGATGCTTACGCCCATTATAACCATTTTTGGACATGGAGGAGAGAGGATTTTTCGACATATACTCTCCAATTATACACGAGGATAACCACCCCTCAAACTTTAACGAAGATCAACACTCTCACCGTGACGAAGTTCAATGTTCACCCCATTCCCACCATGATGTGGAGAACTTTGTAACTGCGGAGGAGGAGCGCATCTATGATACCAAATTGGCGATCAGTTGACCTTGGTGTGCACAAATTGCGCAAGATTGTATAATATATACTAAACTATGCATATCACCGATCATTACGTTGGGAATACTTTCACACTTGGAGAGTTATGATAGGATGTTGTTATCAGAGCTTATCAGAAAACTGATAAATGTCGAGTTGATATGATACACTACTTGACAATTTCCAAGTATTCATCATTCTGTAGCAATCCTTATTCACATCACGATTATGGTCCAACAAATTTTACTTTCACTACACGACTATGAACTGACCTATTAACAAAATAAAGTACGTTTCCTGTACAAATTATTTTATTTCAAATACGTTAAGTATAATAATTTTATCAGAAACATAATCACAATGGATGACAATCCAAGAAAATTCCGCGACAAAATTAAACTTCTTAATCAAAAGCAGGCTGAGGTATGAACATCAAATCGAGTGTAATAATACAATTTCATTCCTTCTTATATTTTACATTTGTCTAGGATACTGCTTCATTTGAAGAAATAATGAAGGAAATTAAAGAGACAGCGCCACGAACCTCGGGCTGCCAAATAACACCGAAATTGGAGGAGGAAGACCTGCTCCAAGTCACAAGTCGCAATATTAACTACAGCAGTTTGCCAAATATTCATTCCCTGTTATCCGAACCAGGTGAGAGATGTAGTAAAATAGGGTCTCGTCGTGACACTGGACCCGTTATACGCAATTCGCGATCCATAAAAAGGGATCACGCACCATATTACTGTGGATCCAACAGAATTACTAAAAATTCATGCAATAGTTTATCACCTCCACGTCATCCTTCATTAGCACGCACCAAGTCAGATTCTGCTCTTCATAGCTCCAGTTCAGTTACAGAACCCGGGATCCCTCCGCACGCCAGCAATGAATTAATCAATAACTACAATGAAAACCATTACTATCGTTCTGGTTTTGAAGGGCAAGCTAATTTTCGAAATGATTTCTGTACAATAATTCCTAGCAATAAAACGATGCAGAATAATTTTCCCTTCCAAACTACACCAAGAATTCCGACAACATTGGATCATCTCGTCGATTTTAGATTAGAGTTTCCTCCATACCATGAAAATAACAACTCACCATCATACTCTACCGTAAGTATCTGCTTGTATTATTTATGAAGTACAGTTGATTATACGGCTTTTACAAATCTAATGTATATTTAGAGGCCTTCCTCTTTCACCAACTCTCAAACTAGTGGATCACCAAAACTCCCATCTCCAGATATAAACCATGTGTACGACCTATTCCTCCAGGCTCAACATCAGCATCAACAACAACAATTGACAAAACTTCATAGTCAATCCCAGGTGCAACACTGGTTTGAAAATACAACTAACCCAGCATCCCAGTTTGCTGATAATCAAGTATGTACATATGTATATAAATACCAATTCAAATATCACATCGTTTGTTACCATTATTTCGAATTGAGATTTAGAAAAATATTAATCCTAGATGATGGCAGCATATCCCCCTCTGTCAAATGTATATGCAAACTTTTTTTTATTTTATTAAATATTTGATGCAGTATTCAGGAATATATATATATATTCTATAGATCGAATATCCAAGAACGTTAGGGCGTCAATTGTCGATCCCTTCAAGTTTAGTCGTACACCAACAAATTCAGGATTCGCCAGAATTTTATTACGTCCACCAAAGAACAAATGAGGTACAACAGAGTTTGGAGCGGATATCAATGGTTCGTCAAGGTTTATACTGAAATATGTGGAATTATTTATTGCTGTAAAAGAAGTCGCTTATTACTACAATATGTAAAACTTATCCAACTACATAGAATGATATCACGGGTTCAGCCACTACCACAATGTCCCCTGGCATACCCAATATTGTATTCACTGGTAACTATATCTAGTTTTACTGAGTTTTTCGTTCTAAACGTTACATAATATTTTTGGTGGGCAGATTTTTCCGAAGTTTTAGAAGCACAGCCTTCCAGCGAGATGGAATCCATAATAGGACAAACCAATTTGATGAAGGACAACCTTCACTCATTCGATATTGATGGTTTCAATTTTGATGACCTTGAGCATCAAAATATTATGTCACCCAATTCTTGATAAAAAACGTTCTGGAATAGTCTATTCGCAAGTTTGGAATCCATATCAATTTCAAAAATTATGCCAGTAATAAGATTCCTCACCCCAACCTGCTTCTCGACATCTTGAATTTTCTAGAAATTTGCCTCAAAGACGATTTCACTCCAACTAATTTGAGAATCTTTTAATATATAAACATATTCCAATATAAATGTTTTTGATATATCTTTGAAAATAGTATACAAATGGTGAAAATTCCAAATAAAAATATACCTGATTTCATCTCGACATGCTTTAATTGTCATGAAAAGGAACACCAAATACTCTAAATCATATCTTGTTCTTCGGCAACACACAGTTTTATAACATAAACATATTATGGAGAATTGTTCATTAAAGTGTGTCGTTGCGGAAATGGTGTTCATTTGCAATCAATAAAAAATTAGCGTTCAGCTCAGGCCCTTGGAAATTACTCAATTTTTTAGTGAACAGTAGGTGCACCAAATTAGCAACTTGTGTGCCCACATACAATTTTCGACAATATGAATATTTCCTGCATTTTTAAAATTTCAGTTATAATTTATATCGCGTACAATCTTCTTCAGGACCCATAGTGGACAAAGTGCTATATATTTAGGAAGAAGTCGAGGCCAGAATAAATTCCAACTGGTTGGAAATACATTGGGGAAGAACTTCGCAAACAATTGAAACTACTTTCAGTGCGAGGTCAATTGTTTGCATCTTATTTACAGCTAATTTCTCACTTAATATTTTCAAAGGCTGAGGCGACGTGTTCATCCTCCTACATAGTTGCTCTCACAATGGGCAACTATTGGTCCAATAGTATTGGAAATGCCTTTCCGTCGGCTAAGGCGACAGGTATCCTTCGATGACCCACGAAGTATAAGGGAGTGTGGAAGGGGAGAAGGTAGGCTCTCGGAGGAGGGAGCGTCTGGGAAGAATTGACTTCACTGGTTTAACTATCCTTAATTAATTTGGAACTGAACTACTGTGCTTTATGCAATATGGCTGGTACATATTTATTTAGTTATTTATTTCTCTACTTGAATAAAGCCCAACGTACGAGCAAGTTAATTATAAATTGAGACAATTCAAGTTGAAACCCTCAATCCTTTCGTGAATTGAAACGACGAAATCATGCTTGTTCATAAATACCAACAATTGCAATTCCATGCTTGTTCCAACTTTTTTACCAATGCTACATAATTATATTAATTGTCTTATATTCAACTTCCCAAGCTGGGTAAGGTCACGCGAAGTCTCTATATTTTATAAGTGATGGTAAAAGCTAGCCTGCTTTCGACTTCATCTAAACCGTTGTTGTTAAATTATTTAAATAGTTGCTGCTCTACTAATTAATTTTGCAAGTTTGACTTTAGGCTTACTGCTTACAATTCATTAGTCCAGATTTCCTTTTGTTTTACCTATATATTATCCAATATTATTTTATCCATTCCAGCGTTCAAATTTAAAAGTAATTATTTATTTACGTGTAAAGGCAGCAGTTGATCATATATAGCTACATACAGTACGTAATCCTTTGAATATTTAATGAAATAAAAACCCACCAGGTACAATTCAACCTTTCTAGTTTGACAGAAACAAATATTTAGATTGTCTAACCAAGATGGTTGATATAATAATCTGCAGATTTTTGTCCACGGCTTTGGTTTGGGTTACGTCGACGTTCATTTTCCTTAGGTAGAGGCGATAAACAAAACTCACCAGTTTGCTACTGTTGAGCGTTTAATTATTTATTGATTTGAGAAAAGTAATTCGGTACTTAACAAGCTGTCTCTTATTTGAACACCAACAGCTTACTGGTATATACCAACAAGGAACATCCAAGTTGGGATTTATTTAGGTCGCGAGTTATGTAGTGTTTTAATCAATCCGGATCAAAGCTAGTTGAAGGTCCAAATAAAAATTCATGTATACTAATTCATGTATAAGAACAGGATCTCTTCTTTAGTAGAATTATAAGATAATTAACATACATTATGTACATTAGTTATGTAGCTTTCCCATCTTATAACAGACGCCTGGCACCATGATAACCGCAAGAATTTTTCATTTCTTATTTACCGGGTTTTACTTACAACTTTCCATTAGTTCATCCTCGGGAAGCGAAATTTTCCCAGTGTTTGACATCGTCTTGGATGAATTTGTTCCCTGTGATATAATAATAGATGGACCGAACGTCGACATTGACTGG
The DNA here is from genome assembly GCF_002217175.1 of Folsomia candida. Lineage (NCBI taxonomy): Eukaryota > Metazoa > Arthropoda > Collembola > Entomobryomorpha > Isotomidae > Folsomia > Folsomia candida. The sequence continues at coordinate 8,457,421 of NW_019091197.1, read as the reverse complement.
AACAATGTCACCCTACCAGCAAAAATCTTGCACTCTCGAGAATTCAAGATGTCTGGAAGTGCGCCAGAAGACATAAAAATTACGGCATCGCGAGGCCCCAAACATTGCCAATTTCTAGTATATCTTCACAACTTACATGTGATATACATATGTAAATTAAACTTTTCAATTACTTGAAGCCACTCACTCGCCCTCATTCCTTATTGTTTTAAGTTCCTTAATTTTCCCTTGATTCTCCTTCATTCATCTGATCAAGGAATTTATTTCTCTCACTCTCATTAATTCACCTTCTTCCCTTCATCGTGAATGAAGCATTCATTTTGCTTAAATGAATGAAGCTGCACAGGCATGTTTGGAACTTCTAGAAACAAATAAAACATTATAGATAAAAATACACTCTTTATTACGACTAGCCAATGGCGAATTTCCTGGTATGGATAGATTAATTGATTAAGTCGGCGCAGATAAATTTGCTGCGTAAATTTTTCTCTTCTAAACTGATGAAGTTAATCGTAGTTTCAAGAAATCATCGCATGGTCAGATGGATGATAAAATTAAATCCCACAAAGACCTTTTTTATTCCTTCTGGTGCTACACTCCAATACACGCATTTTGATGTATGGGAGATCCAAATCCAATGTAGGAAATTTTCTTCATGTACTGTTCCTAATGTTGTCTAACAAAGCTTAAGATATTCATAAGGTAAGTAGCATCTAAGCTAAGCAGGGGATAAGTTACATGTGCCAATTTTAGCATTTTCTCAAGATTAGCAATTTCATGTCAGCCTTAAGCACGAGATTAAACTAGGAGATTAAAAAAACTAGAAAGTACTTAATTCGTTATGTACATTAGCGGAATCTTATTTAAGTTAAACCAAAATTAATTCCCTTCGAATTCTAACATAACTTTGTTCTCAGGTCGGCTACCAACACGGCAAGTCTTAAGTGATTAAAAAACGATTAAAAAGCAATGGGATCATAAATAATACGCGAGATATATAATCTATTTTCCACACTTGTACATAGACACGTGCCAAAAAACAATCAATTACAAACCGACACGATTACCTCGGCAGAATATATTGTAAATATATAAGCTACTTATAACTCTTATCCTGCTCACTGTGCACTGCTAAGGGTCGGACCATGGTATTTTTCTTACTCGTAGATTTGTCTACCTTGAAATAAAACAACGCTGAAATCATTATCAACATTCGGGTTCCCAGCTATTTTCGATGATAAATATATTTCATATTTCTGAGAGGTGTATTAAAATCTCATAACAAAACTAATTGTGCACTTAAAAACTAACTCTTATAATCTCGTACTTGTATAGAAATCGAAATGTTACTGGTTAGCTTTCAAATCGTCCTTTCATTGATTTATTCCCACGTCACCTCACAAATTGTACAGCATTGCCACTTCTATCACAAATGGACTCATCGTGACGAATCTACTTCGGAAGATATTCATTCGTTCCATACCTCCGGTCAATATTATAATTCACTAATTTTCACCTGGTCAAAATTTAACGAACTCGGACCCTACAAGAAGTCCACACTTTCCATGATCTGGCCAGAGGTGGCAATTTCACCTAAAATTCCAAAATTCTCCCCTCCCTGCATCGCCATCCATATCCAACAGCCTCCCAATTTCACGCAACACCAGTATCACGATTGGCAAGATTTCTACCTCTTTAACTTCTACTTTGGACGATACAACAATGTTCATTTCCTCTTTTGGATAAAAAAACATATTGATTGGTATCAAAAAATGTGGTACGAGTTCCCATGCAAATTTATTATAGTTGGTTGGAACAATTCGCTATCTTACTTCGATTCTGGGTCAGCTGCTCAGTATTCAATCCAACAATTGATTCGAAAAGATTTCTACTTTACAAAATTCCACTATCCCAAATACAACTATAATCTTGGATCCGTCCCTCTACTAGATACTCCGTGGCCAGGAAATTGTTTAAAAAATATTCACCTTCGTAACACTCCAACGTCCGACTGTGAGGATAGCAGCTATGAGGTTGAAATGTTGTCATCTACCTTAAATTTGAGTATTGTGCCGGTTACATGGTGACCAGAGTGATGTCGAGCTACCAAAAATATTGCCGCGCCTCTTAATTGTCAATGAGGTGAACCTTATTGACATTATGTTCATATCCATTGCGACAGAAGCAATTCCAGCGGTTGAATACTGTAGTAAGCGTACAATCTTTCCTCTAACTTGGATTGTTTCGCTAACACCGTTTAACTACACGGTATGGTTCGTACTGTCCGCCTCAATCGTTGCAGTGGCGCTGATTCTGACAAAGGGAGAACTGAAGATGAAAAAAGTCTGGTTACAAATATACGTAATTTTTGCGTATCTACTCCGTCAACCTGTCAAAGAACTACCACCTGTTGTTGGATTAATCGCACTACTTTGGACAATTATCCCCACCGCGTATGAAACTTTAATAACGGGAAATGCCATTGCGCCATCTAAACTTGAAAAATATTATAATGTTCGGGATTTCCTTAATTCTTATTCCAAAATTGTTCACTACTCCGCCAGCCATTTTCCTATAGAAGGCATTATGAAATTCGAGTTTAAAAAGTATGATATCGAATCTAAGTACAATTCTAAATTTCAAATCATTTACGTGAAAAATTTTACAGATGAAGAGATAGAGAATGAGATGATAAGTAAACCGGTCGGAATTTTTGGCTACTACCAGCAATCCAATATTCAAATATATAGATGGTTAAATCGACGGAATAATGATAAGTGTGACATATTTCTCTCGGATCAACGACTCACGTACTATTCTCATACGTATGCACCATTTTATGCGGAAGCGTATAAAATTTACACAGCTTTACAAACTTCTGGAATAAAACTGCTTTGGAACGCTTGGTTCTATGAGGCATTGTATAATAGTAAAATTAGGAATGTTACGAACACGACGGAGTCGCAGTTAATATTTTTGGAAAATTTGGACAAATTCATTGCCGTGTGTGGAATTATTTTGGCGATATCCTTACTCATATTTTTGATGGAGTTGGGAAGAGGAGGAATTTGTGTGGTGACAAGGTATAGAAGAGTTGGGGATAATGGGAGATGCAGAGTGAGAATTGAGGTAGCGTTACGGGAGATGTAATAGGGCCTCTGGATGGTTAAGATCGTTACGCAATTATTTTTATGTTACAAGTGTTTAAGATAAGATCTTATTTAACTTGTATACTTAAGATTTCTCTCATCAGCAAATTTCAGCCATAGAAACTAATCCGTGGCTAACTGCATAAACATTTCCAAGGTTGGTGATACATAACTGGATCACCGCAATACATAATATAAACAACCAAGGACTCAAATTAACCAAACCTTTAAAACTTTTAAATCTGTTTTTTTTCATGTCGGCCATCAACACGAAAAGTCTTAAGTGATTAAAAAAGCGACACAAATCCGGACCAGAAAACGCAAACAATTACATGTTTACCATCTTTGTATGACATATCGTCGTACTAATTCTAAAAAGACCTATCTCATTTCTCTTCTTAATTTTAAAAAGACTTATCTCATCTATCTCCTTAATTTTAAAAAGACCTATCTCACCTCTCTTCTTAATTTTAAAAAGACCTATCTCATCTCTTTTATTAATTTTAAAACGAGCTACGGTACCTATGTCCAAAAAAACTATGCAAAATTCATGTGCAAGTCAAATACTATTAATTCTTACTAATTCTTAACAAAATGTAAACTGAAATAGGAGTATTCTAATATGCTTATCATACATGTAGTTTTAACTTATTTTTGCGCCATTCTGAACACGGAATTTAATCTAATATGAGACTTAATTGGTTTTTATTAAATTCATATTTTTAACAAATTGAAAATAAAATCTTGCTACCATATATCACTAAAAGTATTGTGGGGTTCAATAGGACGTCTCGATGGCGGAATTCTTGAATAAATCATCTACGATATTTTTTAAGACCGTAGAAATTCGCAAATTTCCTACTTTCATTTTCTAAATGTATAAATCATAATAATAGACAATGTCAGATTCTGAAATCGAATCAGATTCCTCGGAATGGTCTTATCAGGGGACCACTGAGGAAGAAGAAGACACCGACAGTGGTGACATATTTTCAATCGACGAGGTCGTCGAAGCCTCGGGGGTTGGTTTGGGTAATTATTTCATTATTTCAAGAAACATTAAAATATTAATATCGTTTATGAAATTACAGATACTCTTATAAATTACGGAGGTGGGACAGAGGTATTGGACTCGAATCAGTTAAATCGTAATTTCGTGATGTTTTTTATCTAGATCTGTTGGAATTAAACTTATTGATTCCAGGTTGCTAGCTACTACTGTATGTAAGAAATTAAATACTCATGATAGTTGTATTACTATTCTAGATTCCGCCCGACCCATGTGATCCAATATTAGCAGAGACGCCGTCATTCCACCAGCGAGTAATAAAATTAATTAATTCTGACTAAGCTTGGGTAGTAATTATTCTTCTATATTTTCAGATTGAAAATTTGGATGGCGTAGAAAACGAGTTTCACGGGGATATGACTCTGAAAAGGAAAAGACTAAAAAAACCAGATAAAAGCACCTGGAGCGTGGAGCAGCAAAAAATGAGAAGAATGAAGGGCGATGCATACTTCGGAATTCGTCGTACAAAGAACAATCCCTCGTCGTCAAATTTGTGCCAGCAAAAACCTCCAAGATCAATCGGATCATCGTGTGACTCGCCAAAATGTAAGACATATAAGAATCGACATTGTCAAAAATTTTCGGAATCTCGTCGCCGAGTACTTTTTGATAGTTTTTGGAAAGAAATGGATTGGGGTCAGAAGCATGCCTATGTTCTATCCCTCGTCGACACAATTTCCCCAAAACAGGAGACAAAAAAAGGTGGAGGGTCTCTAGATCAACTACTTTTATTTTCTATCTAAAATTGGATGGTGAGAAGCATCAGGTGGAGTTCCTCTTTGACTTCCTCTCGTGCATGACGTGTCCCTCTCTCGCTCTGCAACTGGATCCTCTTCAATCTGGGTCTCGGGTGTGCCAGGGCGTGTAAAGTGTGTCCCAAGGCCTTATCGCCATGTGAGCCTCGTCCACTCACACCCCCCACCTGCGTGCCTGGTGACACCCCCTGCCACACCCGTCCCAGCAACGACAAGCTGTGCCATCAGGCGAAGATGGATTCACCGGACCATGTGCACGGGAGGATCTACGTCTTGGAGGACTCCCCCAGGTAGGTCATTTGTTTGGTATGTCGGGGTGGTGACCGTGGGGGGTGGTTGATGGAAGAGTGAGGACGGGATCGTGTATGGCGGTGGGCAGTGTAGTCGGGCCTACGGGGGTCCCATGACCCGGTTGTGCTGCGAGGGGTGAAGGGGCAAGTGGGTAGTGTCGCTCGGCTCCGGCCATAATGCATGGTCGCGAAGGGGACACGTAGCCCGAGCCCGAAAGGGCGCTAGGGTATTTCGTGGTCCGTGGATGCCCCGCCCAACAACCTTCACTCGTCTTGCTTCCGCCTGCACGGCTCCGTCTTCATTTGGATATCTCCACATTCCTGTGGAATCTGCCTATGATCTCTATCATTGATTGGCCTATCTGGTGTCTTGGTAGCAGACCCGAATGGACCTCTGGGCATTCCCAGAGGTGATAGTGGTTTTCCTAGCTCTCCACCATAGCTAGGTTTTCCCACTATTCCTCTGACTACATTTAAATCTATTTACATATGTACATTTACACTTTATTCTGTACAAACTATCATGTAGCGATATGGGCTGCGGCCATCGTTTGAATGAAATAAATTTGATTGATTGATTGATTGAGAAGCATCAGGTGTGTCGAAATATGTTTCTGAATACATTAGGAATTAAATACAATCAATTGCGGTACTGGTTGAAGAAGCAACAAATTGCTCGCAAATTGCTCGCAAACCAAGACAAAGGGGACCTTACAACAAAACCGGGGATGATAAAGACCAAGATCTTCGTGAATACTTGAACAGGTTGCCAAAACTTCCATCACATTATTGTCGTCAAAGTAGTTCTAAATTATATCTCGAGCCTGTGTTTACATCTAAAACTAAGCTGTACTTGGAATATTCTACAAATATGAAAAATTGTAACAAGAAACCATTGTCGTATCCAAAATTCTATTCGATTTTTGACGACATGAATATTGGACTATACCAGCCTAAGAAAGATCAATGTGACGTGTGTTCTGCCCATGAAGCTGGAAATATTGGTGACGAAATTTGGAAAATGCATTTACAAAATAAACCGTTGTAACGTTAGAAGTAGCTCACCCTGTAGAATTAGTTTGACATTATTTTGCACCAATGGTGCAGAATAGGACAGATCCACAATTTGGACTTAATTTTGCGTTAATGGTGCATAATAAGCGGACAAAAGATATACATAATTGTGATATAATTTTGCACCAATGGTGGAAAATAAACGAGGGAAAACGAGGCATAATTTTGACATGAAATCTTGACAAATTTAAAGTAAAAATTGTAGTTATTTCTTCCGGTTCGTCTGCATTTTTGGTGCGTTTTGTGTCTATTCCCTCAATTGTTTGGCATCATTTTAAGTCACCGATTGTTCGATATCAGTAGTGCTAATAATTCGGTCACGAATGCCAATAACTCGCTATAATTAGCATCAATTGATGCAAAAGAGTCGTTAACAGACAGACAGACAGACAGACAGACAGACAGACAGACAGACAGACAGACAGACAGACGGACAAGAGGAATTCAATAGCTCGTCTGCTACGCAGGGTGAGCTAATAAGGACGACGCACGTGACGCTAAGGGAGCAGACAAACAAAATGCTGTCAATGGGAAATGCCACGTATTAGTGATGGACGACCAGGCCGGCAAAATCGCCCCACTTCTCAATGCAAGTGCATGTTATTACAAGACCAAGCTTGTGGTACATAACTTCACCATTTATGACCTAAAAAGTCACGATGCGAGATGCTGCCTATGGGACGAGTCAGAAGGAGAGTTAGTGGCGTCAGTTTTTGCAACGTGCTTAATTAAGTACATCGAAGAGAAGTTTACAGATGATCTCCCAATCATTATTTATAGTGATGGATGTACCAATCAAAACAGAAACGTCATGATGGCGAACGCATTGTTGGATCACGCAACTAAACATGGAAAAATTATCACACAAAAATTTTTGGAAAAGGGGTACACACAAATGGAGGTTGACTCGGTACACAGCGCCATAGAATGTAACTTGAAGAAAAGGACTATTTATTTGCCAACTGATTACATAAGTGTTTGCGTCGAAGCTAGGACAAAACCGGCACCGTATGAGGTAAAATACTTGACGCATGAGTACTTCAACGACTATTCTAACAATCAGATGCAGCGATATATAAGCATTCGACCGGGATCAAAAGCCGGCGATCCATGCGTTACAGACATCCGCCAACTGAAATATAATCCAACTGGACTAATTGAGTACAAACTGAAGTACTAAACAAAATCTGATGTTTTTTGCTGTTTTGCTATATTGAAACTTATAATATGGGTAGTTGTGAAGTATGCCGCTAGCTGGCGACTGTTAAAACAACAAAAAAGCATTAGCAAGAAAGCAAAACAGCAAAAAAGGCATGTAAAAAGCAATTATGCATCACAGCCGTCCATGCTTTTTTGATTTTTGGCGAACACGGTAATAAGCCAAGGTTTTCAAAACATTAGGTAAAGTGCGATATTTTTTTCTTAGGACTTGGCGTGGCTCTAAGGGAAGGTCCATAAATTATGTCACGCAAAAATCGCGATTTTCTAGACCCCCCCTCCCCCCCTTTAACATGTGTCACATAGGCACGATATCATTGGAGCCTTAGACCCCCCCTTCCCCCTCTTGCGTGACATAATTTATGGACCTTCCCTAATTTCTTTCGGGGGTAACTTGAGATTTGGCGTCATTGCGAATGACCACGTTCTCGCGAAACCTGGGCAAGCGGAGGAAATAACGCGATTGCTTTTGGCAAAGTTGGACAACTTGGTGAAGTGAAATTTGAATTTTGGCCATTAACATTTGCAATATTTTCAAATACTTGTTAAGGTTTACATTACAAATATGATTTAAATAGTAATAAAGAACTGAGATGTTCACTTGAGATGTTTAGGTGGTCATCGTATCCTCCCGGAGCACCTTTTGTCTATCATGGCCCATTATGTCGATTGGGGTAAATAGACCTTCGATGGATTGAATTGATAATTAAATGTCATGTAGACATTTTCCATCGCAGTAAGGAAGAAGAATTTTTTCGCTTTAACATATTAATATTGTAAAATCATAAATAAGAGAAAACAGCTAGTGTTGATAATTTACGATTTTTACTACGCTTTCGCTATTTTCGACAGTTACGCGAATACCCCCATCTTTTAATAATTAATACTTAATTTGTATATAAATACGATAATTAATGATACAAATTATTTTTAGTGTAATAATTTGTGAAATTAGCTTTTATAATTGCAGAAATAAACGATTTAGAAGAAGTATTTTGTATTTTACAAAAGGTATTTGCAAAATACGTATTTTGTATTCATCGTCCATCCCATCCATCCCATGGTCCATCGTCAATTTTTTGCCTCCATTGCCCATCGTCCTGCATCCATCGACCATTTTTTGTGTCCATCGTCCACCGTCCTGCGTCCATCGACAGTTGTGGGAAAGAAGGGGAGAAGTGCGTATCTAGATGGGTTTGCGTCTTTTACATATACCGACATGTTTGCATCTATAGTTGACATCTATTCGACGAGATTGTATCCAACCGTGCAGTTCTACCTTGGGTGGAATTTATCTCGGGAGGTAGGCTAATATAAGATTGCTATTCATGTCCCAAAGTTTAAGCAGGGGGAACAAAAAAAATTAGCAACGTTGTTAGCAATATGTTACCCGAGAGTAACATAGTGTAACTATAATTGTAACCTGCAGTAGAATTGCATTATTTATATTACTGGCGGAGGTACATACTATGCAATTTGCATAGTATGTACCTCCGCCAGTAATATAATTTATCCCAATTGTGGAAAGTGCTCCCTATCTAAATATATGCTGGGATGTTTGCAGCATAACCAACTGTGTTTTTTTAATATTATTAGTAGGTTGGAACTAAAATTAGATAAATTCTGATTACTGCCTGATGATTGAGACAGCTTGTCCCGAAAGATCGCATTATTTACTAAAATCAAGTATTTATATTTTTTCGAGACCGCTGAGTAAAAATGAGTATGCGTAAAATTAAATATTTAATAGTTTTTTTGCTGTTTACATATGTTATACATATTAGCTCCTAAACCTAACCTAACCCAACTTCCCTCTTTTCCTGCAATATTACCTCCCCCCATTGATTCCGCGGCCACTAACCATTGTCATGAGTTTAAAAATCTTGACACGCTTCCTCCTCATCCGACTTTACTCCATTATTGGTAGGATAACTCAACTAGGGTTACCCGAGGTGAGTGTGACTCGCAAATTTTTATTAGATAACCACTTTCTTGCTGTTATTTTACGCGGGTGGTTAGTTGCACCCGAAACATTGAAAAAAAGTTCAAGATTAAGGTAAAAACGCCCATGAATGTTTTCAATTGAGTTGATCCAGTGTTTCAATTTGTTTTAAATTCTTAAATCTCTACTTTTGTTGCCAGCCGTAAATTATAAATTACAACTGTGCCTTATTTAAACGCAACGGAACACCAATCGTTACACAAATATGCGTAATTATTTAATTGGTGCCCACGAGGTTAAGGAAGGTACCTGGTCAACATTTCATCTTTTACTTGCTGCTCCATCCCACATTTTTTGCTTATTTTGCTAAACAATTCCACCCCAAAACAAGTCAATCCCATCAGTCCACCCATTACGCAAAGCGAAACTGCCTCCTTCATGACGTCCCACGAGACTGGATTAGCTTCCGAAAAGGCCACCTCCCTCTCCACCTTGGTCAGCGCCATGGTCCTGAATAACTTGAAATTAGCTCCTCGCAAAAACTCGCCCGCTTGCGACACTTGATCCGCCCCTTCTCCCAATTTATTCCAATACCCGTAAATCCCAGACTGCACGAGACGTCCCAATCCGTGGGCAAAGAGGGGGTGAAAGAAATTGCGTCGCGAAATCCACGGGACGCGAGAAATGAACGGCGTCTCACCATGGTTTCGCAGGACGATGAGATCTCTCGCAAAGAAGGCGACCCCTTCCACCAGGAGATCGACTTCCTCCCGAACATCTAACAAGACCAGGGGCGGTTTAACTTTGACAAGTTCTCCGTTGGTCGAAAGTACGTCGAGCCCGTGAGAAATGTTGTACCCTGTCGCAAATTTATTCCCGGACAGAAATTTTGTTCTTCTATGCAACTTGGGAAACGATTTTTGCCACAGTTTGTTCCCACTTGTGACAAGATCAGGTAAAATACTGTGCTGAAGGATGGAACCTATTGCGCCATAATCCCTCCCCCCAACTGCGGCGGTCATCGTGACGAAATCCCAGTCCGTTTCGTCTACCAGGGTGTAGAACCCGTTCGGCACGGTTGGACTGAGTGTGGCCGTCATGCACGAAAAGACGGCTCCTTGGTGAAAGTTGCCCAACAAAAATGTCACTTCGCCCCATAGCAGAACCAATACTGGTAAAAGGATACGATTCCTCCGAGATGGTTGCAATCCTGTGGAATCCGTTTGACCGAAGATTGTCGAAATTGTGGAAAACGCAGCATTGGAGAAATTGTTTGAAAATCTAGTCGTCAAGAGCGTCAGTAGGATGACCATACTACCCGACGCGACGAGGATTAATGCCCACGTGGCAGAATCGAATGGCGCTGCGATCGTTTCAAAACTGAGCTTGACCTTGGGCGCAATCACGACAAAGAGAAAGGGGAGGTAGTGCGTGCCGTGGACGTACCACGCGTTCTTGTGCGGACTTCTGGGGCGAAACACGTTTTGGTTGAACGTCTTATCCGCCAGCATGTCAAATATCGGGGTGAGGACGATCATCACGTTAACGGTGGGGAGAAGTGTTCTCCCCCTCAGGTCACGGGGGTAGATGTAATTGGAGAAATTATACCTTTTGGCTATCACCTCCTTGGTGCACGTGCTTCAAGTGAAGGAATACGATTTGGTGGGGGTCATGCATTGATGGGGAGAAATGGGGCATTCTTGAAGGGCAGGTGGGCACTTTGGGACAATATACTGCCGCGTAAATTCCAGTTGTGCTTCCTCCACAGGGCTGAGAGTTCGGCGAGTTTGGTAAGATTTGGAATCGGGACGTAGCGTGATGAGCGGCAGGGGTGACATAGAATCATGACATGGAAGGGTTTAGCTTCCGGTAGGATCAGAAATTTTGAAGTTAGGGCGATATCCGGGGGAAAGTGGGACAATAATGTGGTATGGAAGATGTTGATGAAAATGTAGGTCGGGTCTTCATTAGAGGAGATGATTGTCCTCAATACGTTTAAAAGTTGGTGAGCTTGAGAGGCATAATAATAGAGGCAAGATATTTTTTGTCTGGCGGAAGTATTGTAAGCATCCTCATAAAATCACGTAAATTTGGAAACTTAGCAAATATATGCGTAAATTATGTAAACTTCGCAAATCCATACTCGTCGCATAAGCTTTGTAAACTTTGGCACTTCGTCTCTGCAGAAGCCAGCAACCACCCATTTTTGCAACCGAGCAGCAACCAAGTAGCAGCCAAGGAGCATAAGAATCTGTTCTCCAGTTGCATTCAACAACAAAATCCTGACCAGCAGAGGAGATGATGATGTCAACTCGGTAGCCAGGCAGCATCCGTTTTCATGCTCTGAGTCTGCATTCTTGACCCTTCACCTCTTCTCACGGATGTTGGGAATTGCTGACCACGTAGGTTAGCGGTGGTATGTAAATAAGTACGAGTAGGACGACAATAATTATGACGCTTGAGAGTGCTGGAAGGATGTAGGTTAAGATAGAATACTTTGTTACGAAAAACAAGGGGAGAAAATGGTTGGGAAAGAAGAAAGATGATTATTCTGTCTGGGGCGCTTGAGTGGGAATAAAGTAAGAATTTGTGAGATTGACCGACCACCAAACTTACGTTGTTTAAACACACATATTTTTTGGCGTTGAAAATCCTGACACAGAATTGCATACACATACATACGCATACGGACATTTGCATCCGGAATTTTATTAAAGAAATAAGTGCCAAAAAAACAGGTTCACTTTAAAAAAGTGCATAAAAAGATCGCCCCATATAGGAGAGGCCGCGCAAGGGAAGGGTTGCGCTCACAGTGTGAATGTGGCCAGCCGGGTTTCAAATCTAGAATGGAATGGATAAGTTGGTGAGGAGTTGTTGGAAATTACGGAGTTCTCGATGTGATCCAGAACACGGGGAGAGAATGGATTTGATGAAACTATGTGCAAAAAAACATGTTTTTGGTAGGTAGTCATAGCGGAGAAATGAGCGATAAAGTGGAGTGGGAACCCTTGAAAGAAATTATCTCCGAGAAAGGGGGGAGTACTGGAGGTTGTGGTGATTAAAATAAGGATGGAAGTCGCGCTGTTTGTGAATAATTTATCCATTGTGGAAAGAAACAGGTGTGAAAATATGTATGTACGATTGGCACAATTCATAGGGACACTCGCTATTCCTGGGTTTACTTTTTTAATTGTTTTTTTTAGTTATAACTCCAAGGAAATTCTATAAAAGTTGGGAAAACATCAAGTTCTGTTTTTCTAATGATGGGCCAAATCTTCATTTCGAAGTTGGGGCCACCACACTGCGAGTTTTGATGGCCTGCGAATATTTGTTCCAATTAAAGGTATAAATTTTGACCAATTTCCAAAGTATGGCATGTCGCTAATGGGGGAAAGTTGAAAATTGGACGTATGTAGACATGCACGTGTCAAGGCTAAAATAAATACATGACACTGAGCATCAATATCGACGCGTGTAATTTTGAAACTACCCGACCAACACCATTGGTATCGAATTGGTATTAAATTTCGGCACTAGTTTCGTATCGATTTGCCCCTTTTATCGGAACTAAGATGGTGCCGATTTTTCGTTACAGATACCGATTCAATACCTTTTCATTGCCGACCTTGCCTGTATTTTTAGTTACCTGCATTTCCACCAAATTCTAGGAACATACACTGGTATGGTAACGATAATTCCCCACTGAAAAGGTATCGGATCGGTACCAGTAACGAAAAATCGACACCATTTTAGTACCGCTAAAAGAGGCAAATCGGTATGAAACTAGTGCCGAATTTAATACCAATTCGATACCAATGGTGTTGATCGGGTAGTTTCAAAATTACACGGGTCGATATTGATGCTCAGTGTCATGTATTTATTTTAGCCTTGACACGTGCATGTCTACAGACCTCCAATTTTCAACTTTCCCCGATTAGCGACATGCCATACTTTGGAAATTGGCCAAAATTTATACCTCTACTTGGAAAAAATATTCGCAGGCCATCAAAACTCGCGGAGTGGTAGCTCATACTTCAAAATGAAGATTTTGCCCATCATTAGAAAACTAAAACTTGATGTTTTCCCAAATTTTATCGAATTTCCTTGGAGATAAAACTAGGCCAATCAAAACAGTCGGATTCAGCCGCGCCAATTCTGGTCACAGGTTAATACATCCTCGAATGTACACATACAGTCTAAACCTATATTATCACTTTTGTAGAGAAAAAAACAATTAAAAAAAAATAAACCCAGCAATAGCAAGGGTCACTTTGACTTGTGCCAATCGTACATACATATTTTCACACCTGTTTCTTTCCACAATGGATAAATTATTCACAAACAGCGCGACTTCCATCCTTATTTTAATCACCACAATTTCCAGTACTCTCCTCTTTCCCGGAGATAATTTTTTTCAAGGGATCCCACTCCACTTGAAAAATCGCTCATTTCCACGCTATGACTACCTACCTAGAACATATTTTAGCCATAGTTTTATCAAATCCATTCTCTCCCCGTGTTCTGGATCACATCGAGAACTCCGTAATTTCCAACAACTCCTCACCAACTTATCCATTCCATTCTAGATTTGAAACCCGGCTGGCCACATTCATACTTCCGCCAGACAAAAAATATCTTAATTTAGCCTTTCAAGCTCACCAACTTCTAAACGTATTGAGACGAAGCATCTCCTCTAATGAAGACCCGACCTGCATTTTCATCAACATCTTCTATACCACATTATTGTCCCACTTTCCCCCGGATATCGCCCCAACTTCAAAATTTCTCATCCTACCGTAAGAAAACCCCTTCCTTGTCATGATTCTGTGTCATCCCTGCCGCCCATCACGCTACGTCCCGATTCCAAATCTTACCAAACTCGCCGAACTCTCAGCCCTGTGGAGGAAGCACAACTGGAATTTACGCGGCAGTATATTGTCCCAAAGTGTCCACCTGCCCTTCAAGAATGCCCCATTTCTCCCCGATCAATGCATGACCCCCACCAAATCGTATTCCTTCACTTGAAGCACGTGCACCAAGGAGGTGATAGCCAAAAGGTATAATTTCTCCAATTACATCTACCCCCGTGACCTGAGGGGGAGAACAATTCTCCCCACCGTTAACGTGATGATCGTCCTCACCCCGATATTTGACATGCTGGCGGATAAGCAGTTCAACGAAAATGTGTTTCGTCCCAGAAGTCCGCACAAGAACGCGTGGTACGTCCACGGCACGCACTACCTCCCCTTTCTCTTTGTCGTGATTGCGCCCAAGGTCAAGCTCAGTTTTGAAACGATCATAGCGCCATTCGATTCTGCCACGTGGGTATCAATCATCATCCTCGCCGCATCGGGTAGTATTATAATCTTACTGACACCCTTGACGAGTTCGAGGACTACATTTTCAACCAATTTCTCCAATGCTGCGTTTTCCAAAATTTCGACAATTTTCGGTCAAACGGATTCCACAAGGTTGCAACCATCTCGGAGGAATCGTATCCTTTTACCAGGGCTGTTGTACTTAATTACTCCCTTAATTACTGAAATTGAAGTAATTAGTAATTGATACTTGATTTCAATTACTCCGAAATTTTCTAAAAGTATTGGATACTTAAGTACTTGAAGGATTAGTAGTACTTAAAATAGGAAGTATTTAATTACTTGACCAAGTAGTAATTAGTAATTGAATTCTCAATTACTTTGATCAATTACTTAATCGAGCATAGTTTGGGGTAAATTTGAGATAAATTTGGGGTAAGTCTCGTTCACCGGATGAAGTTTAGAATCTTTTTTTTGAGGACAGTGGTCCCATCCAGCTATTGCATTGCTTGCATATTGCAACCTGCAATGCAATTATTGATCGCAATTGTTCCATGGACTACAAATTGGAAACGTACTCAAACAATCTCGTTTCTCATTACCTGTAAAACGAAAATTATCACTAGAAATTTATGCACTGTTGAGAAATTTGTATATCAATTTCTTTACATGATTACAAAAGTCCTCCGGGCAAAACGGCAAACGACTGACTGTATAAAGTACACATTTTGAAGTTCAAATTTTCAAGCATTGGATATTAAAATGCTAAAGTTCAGTGCAATTTGCCTAGGAATTTTTATGGCTCAAAGGTTATTGGTAATTAGGAGATAGTATTTATTTTATGGGAAGTAATTAGTAATTAAAATCAATTACTAATTAGTAATTGGTACTTAAAAATCAATTACTCTTTGGTGAAGTACTTGTAATTAGTAATTGAATTCAATTACTGGAAAAATAAGTACTTGTAATTGATACATAATTACTTTATTTTCATGTTGAGTAATTAAGAATTAAGAATTAATTACTTTCATAGGTAATTAAACAGCCCTGCCTTTAACCAGTATTGGTTCTGCTATAGCGCGAAGTGACATTTTTACTAGGCAATATTTGAAAAAATGGCTATGTTCCTTTTCCAAAATTCAAATTTCACTCGACCAAGTTGCCCAACTCTGCCAAAAACAATCGCGTTATTTCCTCCGCTTGCCCAGGTTTCGAGAGAACGTGGTCATTCGCAATGACGCCAAATCTCAAATTACCCCCGAAAGAAATTAGACCCACGCCAAGTCCTAGCAAAAAATATCGCACTTTACCCAATGTTTTGAAAACCTTGGTTTTTAACCGACCTGAATATCTGGCATAAAATCCTGCCCTCACGGTCACATTTTTGGCCACGTATCCGCAAAAGTTTGACAAATATTCAGGACCAGGGAGATTTCCGACAAATATTTTTTGCTCTTTGCTGTCGTTTCTGTAAATTTGGGCCACAATAGGACGAGGAAGGCTGGCAAGGGCTTGCACAATGAGGGCCACGGTGACAGAGTAGGTTGATCGTTTCATCTCTGTCAATGCTTGCTGGGTGCGAAGGATCCTTTTCCGAGAATCCAGTTCCCCCAGGGGGGCAGCGTACATGCCGTGCGTTCTGTAATTCGACACCACATTGGGTTCGCGTTTACTGACAGCGCTATAGTTTTAAGCTAATTTTAGTCCCTTCATTAATTCGTCGACTATTCGGCGTGAATTTCATTTTAATTGGTTTAATGTTTTTTTTGCATTATTATCAACTATGGCATCATACTTACTAGAATCGCCACTTGGTGACAAAGAGCAGCGGTAAGTGAGATGCATTTCCTTAAAAAACAAAAACACCACGAAAAAATGAAATACGCTTCCTCTGCTTTTTTATGGAACACTGCATCCCATATTACACTTTTTGATAGTCGTGCCATATCTTAGGTTGGCTGTTAAACGACAACTTAAAAAATATTTATAAACGTGTAGTCACCAAATTTAGGGACAGCGTTGAAAGACACTAAAATTTTGAATCAATCATATAGGTCGACTAAGGGCCCATTAATTCATGAATAGTTATACAAATCCCGACTTTGAATTGGACACCCAAACTTTCGTGTTGAGCCGAAATATTTTGCGAACTAAATATTAGCCATTAAGATGCCGAACTTCGCAAATAGTAAGAGGTAAAGTTTGAGATGGTAATATTAAAAAATTCGCGTCTTACACATGGTTACCGAGGGGACGTTCCCTCTCCCACGGGGGTAAGATGGCTGTCTCCACCGCCACAGTTGCCGGAATTGGGCCACCCTTAGCAAAACACGACATTCGGACCGCACCCAACATTGCCGAATGCATGACCGCCACTCCGCCAACATTATATTTTTCTCCTATCTTACGAATCACGCTGAACGGGATGGACCCGCTGGAATGGAAACGAAGGCGAGCAGCAGCTTCGGAACATGATAATTCGTCGTCGAAACGCTTTAAATTCACAAGGACAATTATGGCGGACTTTTTGAATATTTAAAAATTATTTTTTTTCACCATCTCGTTCCGAACTAGACCAACAGTTCGGGAAACTTCCCGGCGGGTTTTCACATAGTCGTATGGCATCGAAAGGTATCGAAGTAGCGACAGGTGCTCTGATTTTCTAGGTTTTTCCCATACGGCGTCCGGACCTTGAGGTATTCTCATTTTCCCCAACATATGAAGGATTCCCGCACCGTCGGAAACGGAGTGATGGAATCGGAACATTAGTTCGAATATGGAGCTACTCGCTTTACGCACGATCACAACTTCCCACAAGGGTTGATTTATCTTGAAAGGTTTGAAAGTTAGTTGAGTCTGAAAATTGGCTACTTCATGATCCCTCATATCTGAAAATTGTGCAAGTAGTTTCTTTTAAATAATACGCAAAAAGGGTTAAAAAATTGAAAAGTTTTCCTTCTACTAGATGGTTCGACGATTAGTCTGGTTTTTAATTTTTTGTTGCACCCCCGGGGGAAAAATACAAATATTCAGAAACGTCGTAAAAACAACACCCGTAATTTTGAAAAAAATCCCTGAGCGTCATTGTTTATTGAATTTCAAAATCTGGAAGAAATACAGAAATCTAGCAGCCCCTCCCTGTCCAATTGCAGTACACAATTTTACATGTGCCCTTTTGCATTCAAGCAGGTTACAGAAGGACCAAAAATGTGCACAATAACCTTTTCACAATACTAAATCTCAACAAAACTTTGCATAACATGTCTTGCCAGTGTTCCGGGTGGCATAAACTCAAGTGGTAATAACCAGCCATTTTAGCCGGCCAAAAGTAAGCCGGTAGTGGTCAAAAGTGGCAAAAAGTGTCGCCATTTAGTGGTGCACAAGGTGAACTATTATATGTTCAGATAGCGGACCTATAGGTGGCGACACTTTTGACCACTTTTGGTCACTAACCACTTTTGGCCGGTTTTAACCACTTTTAGCCGCCCAGTGGCCAAAAGTACATTTGGCCGGCTAAATCGGAACACAGCATCGAGGGATGGAGCCAGACATTTTTGGACATTTTTTTGACAATTTTAACTCACTAGAGGGATGGAGCCATATCCGGTCATGCAGAAATAGGGAGGCTTCCTTCCAAAAAGGAAATCCCAACCAGTGCTCAATAGTCCATCCCAGTTCCGGATATAACAACTTGTTCGATTCCGTCCTGGCTTCCAGCACGTTGGTCCTCATCGTCTCCCGGATCAAGTCCAGATCAACGTCTCCCTCCAGTTCGACGCTTCCTATGATCGCGTTAAGTGGACAGGTGTGAATTTCATCGTGAGAAAATATTCCATCAATCGGTGCCAGCATGGAAATGAGGTCTCGTCGTAACTGCAAAATAAGGAATACGCACTCCAAATAATTCGGTGTAGTTAGGCGGGTGTAAATTTCAGAAACGGTTCCTCTTATACAAACGAAATATGACCAGAATAGCATAAACTATTGAATTATGAAACTCTTTACCGCGGGAATGGGAAGCTAATGTGACCCACAATAAATTTGTCCAACTTTATCGCGAATTACTAATTGCAAAACGTGAAGATGATTTTTTGTACTAACAATGCGATGCCGTGATGTGCTTATTTCTGATCTTGATGGGACTAACTTTAATTTGTTCACCCCCAAAAATAAGCGGACCCGTATTTTTGCGTTTCCGATAATACGCGCATTTGAGCGCGTGGCGGGAATTTAAAAAAAATCCAGACAAAATTTCGGGTTTTGAAATCGCTATAAATTTTCGAATTTTCGAAAAATTCTTGTATGCTTTTACTTACTTCCTCTACAATACAATTATTTTTTAATTTTGAAAATTCTAATTTTGTAGGGACATTGTAGGTTTCGAAATTCAAAGACTGTTTGAAGGCTCATATTTTCAAAATTTTTTGAAAATTAATTTTTATCTTGTAGCGGAATTAATTCTAAGCATACTTTTTTTCGTTTTTTAATTCGCGCCAAAATTCGAAACTTTATAGCGATTTCAAAGCCCGAAATTTTGGCTGGAAATTTTTTTTTAATTCCTGCCACGCGCTCAAATATCAAATCAAACATACTTATCTTGTCATCATTTTTCTAACAGGTTTAAATTGTCCCACGACTTACCAGCATGGCCAATATTTTCACGCCACAGCGAGCCAGGTAGAATGGGAGCCAAGCCAAGATTATTAGCGGCAGGAACAACCAGATTGCAGCAACGGTTAAGAATGTGGTTATGTTACTCATTATCAGGATAAGTTGCAGCTCTACAAGCTCTACGAGTATCTTGACCACGACTGAACCTAGCTTGCTACCAGACAGGTATTCCAATTAAAAAGGAGCATTTGTAACCAAAGATTATTGAGGTTCCTTAGATGCATTGTGAATGTGAAGTAGCAATCCCAACCAAAAAGCCAATCTAATTCACACTGTGTTCCGAGAGGCTGTAGAAAATTGATAAAAGTTGGTCCACCACATTTACTTTTGGCATAATTTAATTGCGACGTCGCACTAAAATCGAGTCGTCGATTGTAACCACAAAAAATATACAAAGTTATACATTATGCAACCTTTCAATAGTCATTTATCTACTTGAGAGAAAGGCAGTTCTGTGAAGACTTGATGACGTAAAAACAGGTTGAGAGAATGATATGCAGAACGTTGTGCTCCGCCATACATTTAGGAAGGAATGTAGATATTTCTGGTTTATTGATTTAATAGGAAGTTTGTGCAGCTAGGTTGTAAGGATTTCCGCAACGCTCCGTATCTCTTGGGAATGGGCACAATTTTCAAAAAAAATATGAACACCACCCCCACCACAATTTACTAATTTGTTCCGAGAAATTTTGCCCACTCCTGAGAGATACTGTCCCATGCCAACTCTGTGCTTCACCGCAACAGCTTGGGAGCGAAGCAAAATGGGGTCCGTGAAGCACGACATGCAAAAAATTTTCAAACTTCGCCATAATTTAGAAAAAATTAATAGAAAACTATTTTTCCTACAAATTTTTTTGATATTTTGCCTCCCTGACCTTTTATTAAGGGGTCAAACCTTTGCGTTATCTTTCACGTTTAAAATATTTATTAATTTAATTTCAAAAATATATTTTAAACTTGAATTTCTTGCTTTTGGCGTGTAGATTAGAAAAAGATAACGCAGAGGTTTGACCCCTTAATAAAAGGTCAGGGAGGCAAAATAGCAAAAAATTTTGTAGGAAAAATATTTTTCTATTAATTTTTTCTAAATTATGGCGAAGTTTGAAAATTTGTTGCATGTCATGCTTCACAGACCCCATTTTGCTGGTGGTGGATGTGAGTAGTTACTCAATCTACAATCACACAAAACTAGTTGCAAACAAGTTCTTGTCTCTAATTTATAACTTATCTTGAATATTAATGAAGATCAGAAAGGTATTTTGGCATGTGCAATGCTTTGAGTGCATTTAGTTGAAAGCTTTCTTCTCTCGATGTCACACTCAATTTTTCATTTACCGCATACCACGTGTGTGCCAAATTTCAACTAGATCCTACAATTTTATAGAGAGTTATCGCATTCCACACAAATATTCTGATACCAGGTAATACGTCTGTGCATAATTTTGTGCATAATTAGAAAAGGCATAGCAAAAATTCTGCACATTTCAATCCCAATATTACAAAAACTTTGAAATCGACCCTGGGCAAGATAGAGTAACAAGATGATTTTCTTTCCTCTACCACTGTGGTTACAATTTTATCACCAAAGAGTAATAGTAAATCCTGCCAAAATCAAATTTGCCACCATGCTGGCAAAAATTTCATACCCGTTAGTGATAAATTTAATTTTCGCAGAATTATTTTTTACTCTTTGGTGATGAAATATTACCACGATAGAGCATCATAGTGATTATATATACGCGGTGACGGTTTTCTATATTAGTTACAAATTATTTTTTTCATAGGTGTCTCTAACCAATCTAAAATTCACATGTCGTTCCACAATTTCATTTCTAGGTAACTACTTTAACTTTTAAACTCAATTTATACCTTAACTCGCAAATTTTACCGCAGCTTATTTGTCCGAATTTACCGCTGTTATGAACCCGGTTACCAGAAATTACTTCGAGACGAGAAATTAATCTTATTTCAAAATCTGCGTAACGACCGAGAGGTACCACTCATTCTAGAAATTGGGGCCGGACCCGGTAAATTTGAAACTTTTACCACACCACGAACTTGCCCAATTTAAATTTCTACTTTACAGGAACCAATTTCGTGTATTACCCCACCCCCTGCAACGTCATACTTGTCGAACCCAACATCCAATTTAAGGAATGCTGTATCGCCGCCTTGCAAAAATTTCCAGGCATTAACTTACTCGCCTATTATGACGTGGGGGTCGAAAACTTGGGAAATGTTGTCACCCCGGACAGCATTGACATCGTGCTTGGCACCATGGTGGGTTGTGCCGTCCCAGACGCGGGAAAATACTACGAGATTGTTTTGAACGTGTTGAAACCAGTAAGTTATGCAAACAAACACGCAGAATTATTACCGGGCCAAGTCACCACGACGTGCCATGTAGGTTAAAAGTTGTGACAGAATGGTAACAATAATTAACTGGAAATTCTAATTTGTCACCAGACGGTATAAATGTCCTCTCCCGAACTTCCTATGTCAACATTTTGTCACAATTTTAAACCAACATCATTTATCGCATTGCTATCCCAACTAAGTTTGGCACGGGCAATGATCCTTCACCAAACTATTTCAAGTGCTCCCATATTGCCCCAATAATATGACACGGAGACGGCATTCCCCCCCCCTTTAAATTACCCTTTTGTCGAAATTGTGACGAAATTAGTAAATATTTATTTAAAAAATCATCTCTCAGGGCGGCAAATTCTACTTTATGGAACACATCCTTGGTGAACCTGACTCGTGGCAGGCGCGATGGCAGCGCGGAACCCAGTGGGCGTGGAAACCTTTCGGGTGCGGATGCCGCATTGACAGAGATCTCGACAAGGAGATAGACAAGGCAGGATTTGCTTTTGTGGAGAAAAAAATATTTTACCTAAAACTTAAAAGATCTTCTTGGTATATGCCGCTTTGTGGGTGTAACATGGTTGCAAGGAACGTGCGAGGCGTTGCCACAAAAAGTACAGCAGCTTAAACAGCATTGAGGGTATTCATCACGACTTCGCGTCGTTAGCAACGTTAGTAAAAAATCAAAGTTCGCATAACAAAATTGGCTTGAAAAATGATTTGCTAACTTTCGCATCTCCAGGGCTAGTAGTCGTTCGCAAAAATATTTAAAAAATTTTTTTGCAATGCTAACATGCGAAGTCGTGATGAATACCCTCATTGTTCACATTAACTTTGCACATATAGGGTATCAAATTCTTGGGTTGCCTTCATAAGTATTGGTTGATTTCATATGTAAATTATTTGTGAAGATTAAAATTGAACTATGTATGAATTTTGATTGTTACTCCAAACTTCTTACGAAAAGGGTTCGTCTACCTGAATACGTTTTGAGATTCTATGTAATAACACTACCATGCAGAATATATTCTTAAATAATTTTAGAGTTATTGTGTCACATATTAACATGGTCAGGTTTGATTCTTTGATTTTTATTGATAAAATGTATAAATTTGCATACATGGGCCAATTACATTGATTCATGTAACTGGATTACCAATTACAAATTACTCGAAATTCGGTAATTGGATTACTTTCCCAATTAAATTACATTGAACTGGCCAAGTTACAAATTACAATTACAGTAATTGGATTACATTTCAAATTACCAATTACTTTATTCTAGAAAGGTGCTAAATACACTGTTTTGGTTCATTAAAAAATTCGCCAAAAATCTTATTTTGATTGGGTTTTCATAATTAAAGCATTTTCGTGATCCTAGGTCGTTGCTTTATCATATCCAATACCAAACTCAACTTTTTTGAAATTTAGATTTTTTCAAAGATCAGAAAATATTCAAAAAATTCAAAAAATTAATTTTTGTGTCGGATATTATAACACAACTATCTAGGATCACAAAAATGCTTAAATTTCGGAAATCTTATCCAAATTGGATTTTTGGTGAATTTTTGAAGTTGATAATTTTCGTGTTTTTCGCACCTTTGAGTGGGTGTGGCCTGTGCAAGTGTGACCATGGAGTCAAACCACTTGGGGTTCTTAGTACACTCATGGGATACTACAACATCGAAAGGGCATCGAATTCTGTGAGTGACAACTGTGACAAGTGGTGAAGCTTTCCTCTTTAGCTTCAAAGTAACCGAATTAAATAATATTGAATTTTTACAATCTCCGCCATACTTAAATTTTGTTCTGGAATTGTGTAGGATGAATTCAAACTGAATTTGATAGATATAATTTGCACGTTTATTAAGTAGCGCAAGCCACTTTATGCGATCGGTTAGTTACTCTGTCCGTCCGTCCGTCTGTTTGTCAAAACTAAAACTCGAGAGCGGTTTTTCGCAGCGACCTGACATGTTCTTCGCTGCTGTGGGGTGACACCCTATTAGGGGGGTGTGACCACTTTGTCGACATCGTGTCGAAAAACGTCGCCATGGCCTAATTTCGACATTTTTTGGGCGATTTGCATGGAGTTTGGGGAAAACATGTTTTTTGGTGTTGACGACATGTCGCAATATGGCGATTAAGGTTTCGAAAAATTTTGTCGCCATTACCGTATTTGGCGATTTTTTGGGCGATTTGCATGAAATTTGGGCAAAACATGTTTTTCGGTGTTGTCGACATGTCGCAATATGGCGACTAAGGTCACGACCCAGCATTCTCAGCAATTTTGCGCTACTTATGTATCGTGCTTTGCCGCACTTTAGTTTTTACTAAATTGAATTGTCTATGCAGCAAATAAAATTCACCAAAAATTTGCAATAAATAATTAATTGTAAGATGTAAATGGAAATTTTACGTAAAATAGCGCAAAATAATGCAAAATAGCACGAAACAGTGTGGTTATGTTTGTTCGATAGTGCACAAATCCCTTTTGTTTGGCGATGTACACTTTTCCAATGTAATTGGTAATTTGGAGTAATCCAATTACATTTATTTGAAAATCTCAATTACCAATTACTAATTACCAATTACAATTTTAGAGCATGTTCAAATTACATTACCAATTACATTTTTTGTAATCCAATTACGTAATTGGATTACATGTAATTGGCCCATGTATGTAAATTTGTATGTAGATCATTACATATTTTACTTTAGCTAAAGTTCGACATACAGATAAAGTAATCCGGAATGTTGGATAGGATAACTCAGCTTTATGAGAACACCAGAAAAATGGTTTTAGCTGTCTAGGCATAAATATTTTAGGATGTGTAAATATTTTGTAGTATTACTTAATTACAAAAAATAGTATTTAACGATTTTTCTCCTATATAATCAAGTTGGTGATGCCGCATATAAATAAATCCCACTAGTTAACTCCATCACCGTGGAAAATGCCTTTTCTTAAAAATAACATTATGCGACTTTGGATAAAGTAACATTCCAACCAAAGGTTCAAAATCAGGATTGTACACGGTTACGTCAAACTCTTGGTAGACACTCGTCAAGAAAAGCTCATCCATCGCAAAAGCTCTTCCTGGACAGACACGTTTACCATACGAGAAGGCAAGAAAGTTAGTGTTTTCCATAAACTTTCCCTTCACAAGGAAACATTCAGGTCTGAATTTTTCAGGAGCATCCCATAATTCTTGATTATGATGGGCATACCATAGATTACGCAGGATCATGGTATCCATTGGAATGAAGTAGGATCCCAGCTCAGTATCTTTCGTGGTCGAATGGAACACCGAAAATGGAACTAGGCTCATGTAGCGCATTACTCCGTATATCAAAGATACGCAGTATGACATTTCAACTTTATCAGAAAGCAATGGAAACCTATCTCTACCGATTATGGTGTCAATCTCAGAACAAAACTTTACTTTCACATCGGGGTATTTTGTCATGAGGAGAACAGCCCAAACTAGAGTTTGACTAGTTGTATCGGTCCCAGTAACGAAAAGATCGACCAGCACCCAAAACAGTTCTAATGAAAAAGCAATTGAATCAATTTTCCTCAACAAATATCTATGACGTGGTTTATGAATGTACCAGATTTGGGAGATGCTGCATTTGTTAAATCGTCAAATACTTTTTTGTACGATTCGATAATTATGTCCTTCTTGTTTCCTAGTCTCGTAATGGAATTTTGAATATATGTTATCGTAAACTTTAAACTTTGGAACTTTGCATGCATAAGTATCAACTAATTACCGACTAATCCCGCCTCGCCAAATTTTTAGATCGAAAAAAAATCTCCACGGATAATTGTTTTTCGAAGTTCAAATATTTATTATTTGATAGTACAACTCATTAGAAGAAAAATGAGCTATCGCACGACCATGTGCGCTTTTTCTGACGCCCACAGGAATTTTTCGCCAAGGTCGGTTTTGAGGACTAAAATCTCCACGGTCATGAAAATCGAAAAATCGAAATATACAAAAGCATATATACATATACTTCTATACTTTTGTATATTTCGATTTTTCGATTTTCATGACCGTGGAGATTTTAGTCCTCAAAACCGACCTTGGCGAAAAATTCCTGTGGGCGTCAGAAAAAGCGCACATGGTCGTGCGATAGCTCATTTTTCTTCTAATGAGTTGTACTATCAAATAATAAATATTTGAACTTCGAAAAACAATTATCCGTGGAGATTTTTTTTCGATCTAAAAATTTGGCGAGGCGGGATTAGTCGGTAATTAGTTGATACTTATGCATGCAAAGTTCCAAAGTTTAAAGTTTACGATAACATATCGAAATTTCAAAAAGTCAATCGTACGATTAATTAAGCTTCATTAAGCTGTATGTATCATGTTTTCTACGACGAGTCAGTAATTGTTTCCCTTCGACATGGGAAAGTAAATAGTTTATTTAACATAGCATGATAATCAGTAATTACTGTTGGCTTTGGCAACAACATAATAACGAAATGTTTATCGTTAAGGAATTTAACAAAAATAGGCATAACGGCCAATAAGTAAACCTTTATAAAATCATGCTCTGAACAATCCAAATTTTTAAACCAATCGCTAAACCTTCCATAAATTGCAATTTTTGGCACTGAAAAAGATGCGATTTTTAAACAATGCCTTGTCATTTGTCATCACGCCATTAACATTAGTATCCAGCCTGTCGTTTGAATCTGTATGGGAAGCGGGATGCAATATACCAGTTCCAGACCAAGATTTTAACAAGATTTTGACCTGGGTAAGTTAGGATACTGGTTTTGGAAATTTGTCATTTTATGGGCGATTAATTTAGTTTAATACACATATTTATCAGTGTTGCAAGTGGTAAAAACCATATTTCCCAAGACAGTGGGGGAAAAGTGGGATCAAGGAACTTTTTACAACCCATCAAAATCAGTGGGAAATGTGAGCAATTGGGAAAAACGTTAATTCTTATGCGACATACTCTAGGTGGCGGCACTTTTTCCCATTTCCCACTAGGAAAAAGTGTTTTGGGTGGGAAATATGCAGCACTGATATTTATATCCTAGTCAAGTTGCAAATTTTAATTCGCACGAATTGAGTTGAAAAACAATAATTGTCTAAATAAATTTGAATCTTTATATCAACAACACAAATTTTTGCATAAAACATGTTGATTCTAAATATTTATCTACTGAATTATCCGTGTATGGATTCAAATTCTTAACTTACTTTAAATCGCAATTATATATTTTTATTTAACATTCTAGGCAAGAAGTGTCCCATTTTTTACACAGTTCTCCTCAGTAAATCAGAAATGTTCGGGACCACACTTGAACTACTGGGAAGTGACAAGTTCTCCAAAATGAGTGAACCCGATTTGCAAAAGTCGTGCATGTACTACAGTCTACGAAACGATATCGTACCAATTTATGGATTTGGGGATAAATTAAGCAAATATAAAATTTATCCAAATCCATTACGCCAAGGTGTCTGGGACTGGACTACTATTCCGCCAAAGTCAATAAATCGAAGTAAATAATAAGGGTATGTGTTCACCATGATAAATAACGTAACTGTGATAAGGGTCATAAGTTCTAAAAAATCTAACAAAAATCACCACAGTTATGCTTTTTATGATTGTGGCGTGAATACCCCCAACACTTATTTTTTTTCTGGGAGAATTGTGTATCATGTTTTATTAAAATGTTATATGTATTTCAGTCTTCCTAGGAACTACGTACGTTACGATGTCGGATAATGAAAACGCACTGGTTATCGTAACCCTTTGGACAAATGGAATGAAAGGATTTTCTATCGGGTCGACAAAGCCACATTTGCCGGATTCATTCCTAAGAAAAGCCAGGAAACATTTGGTCGACGATTTAGGCTTGAAGGAACTTTTTTTATCGAAAATAATTATGACGATTGTACTCCATTTGAAAAAGTTGTAGAAAGGTTTAATGATGAGCTATAGGGATAAGATACATATTTTCTGATAAATGTTAATCGACTTTTAATTAAACAAATGACTAAAGTGATACTACAAAGATTATGAAGATTGAATACAATACGAAAATTCTGTCTTTAAGTGAAAGTCCTATCTGATTTTAGGCCCGTATGAAACGTAAAGTATTAAATTTAATATTTTTTATACGAGTTGCACCTATCCCTTCGCACAGTATTATTTTTATCCCTCTGGTACCCAAGAAGCTCTTTCCTTTCTAATTGACAGTTGTCTTTACTGATTCATGCGACTTGCGAGACAGTTCGTTTTCACCGCGGTGTAGATGATTTGGGGTAACCTAAAACGCGTTCAAAACGAACTGTCTCGCATTAATCAGATACTCCCAATGGAACAGTGTACAAGGATGGGTGAAAATATTTTCTCTTTTTAAACTAAACGGACTGGAGATACGCTTATATCCCAGTATGGGTCGTCAACCACTCCAGTTTCCAGTTCGTTTATACATAGCTAAACCTGTTTTGAGGAAATCGATTATTTCTTTAAAAAATCACGCATTATGCTTAGGGATCCCAATCCCGGACGATTTTTTAAATCCCGGGAATCGGGATTCCCGGTTTTAGCCCTGAAAATTCCCGGGATTTTTCCCGAAATTGAAATATTACCATATAATTTGAAATGGGTAAATTTGGGTTATACAAAGAGGTCTTTATGGACAAGACAACATGTGTACATATGCATGAACATATATGCGAACTTAATACGTACATATGTATGTACATGCGGGTATGAAATACCTATGTACCTGTTAATAGATATACTCTTAGAAACTTCGTATTGAAAAAAATTAACGGTTTTGTATTAAACAGTTGTATCACCCAGGTATAGATTCGGCAATGAAATAATACTATGTTGTAATCATTTTATTACTAGGTGGTATTAAACTTTGTAGCATTTGGTAATAATTTTTTTAATTAACCAAATCATTACCATGGTGGCAAAGTCACATATCAATACCATGTTTACTGATTTTCTTAAGAGTGTACGTATGTGTTTTGGCATTCTATGCATATAGACTATTGAATAAGCTAATTGGCAAATGACATACTCTACACCAGTGTTCCGATCGATTTCGATATATATCGTATCGTATCGTTCGATACGATTTCGATACGAAACGATATGGCCTTCGTATCGTATCGAAAGTTTCGATACGATACGAAATATCGTATCGAGTCGACGATTTCGATATGAGCCCCATATCGTATCGTATCGTATCGAAATTTTCGATATATATCGAAACTTGAAATCCGTCAAAATATAAAATGACTTTGTTCATCATGACCTAATTTATTCTACCATTCCACATCAAAAGCATGATGGGAAAGCAGGAAACATGTTACATGAATGTATTTACAGTTTAGTAAATAAATCATACATATTACTTCGGTACTACCGACTCGGTAGTTTAAAACCTGAATGAAAAAGCTTAATTTTCCATATGCTCTGAAAGTAATCATTGCTATTACTAGCATTATCTACTGTAATAATGTCACTTTTATTTTCATCAAATTGTTCCACTATAACACTAAATAGTTGGAATATTTTTTCCAAAATAATTTGCGTCAATTTCTGTGAAATTTTCCTACAATTTAGCACACAATTTTCAAAATATAAACATTCTGATTTATTATCAGGACCGATGGGGTAACTCATATATAAATTTTTGAAATTCCAACACATGTATTTGTTGTTTATGAGTCGTTTTTAGACTTATTTCACCTAAATATGTCAACTTTTAAAACTCGACTTATAAAATAGATATATATCGTATCGTATCGACGATTTTCGATACGATACGATATGGAGCCGATATCGTATCGAATCGATACGATACGATACAATACGACGCCCTGTATCGTATCGAAAAGTTTTCAAACGACCGATTCGATACGATACGATACGATTTCGATATGAAATGTTGCTATATCGTATCGCTCGGAACACTGCTATCCACTAAGCAAGGTTTTATTATTTTGTCTATGGAACAATTTTAGTGTATTGTGGTAGCCCCATTTTTCCTTGTCCATCCTGAGGAGATGATTGGAAAAATATTCATCATTTCACTCCAGAAAACTTCAATAATTAATAAAGGTTTTCGGCAGCATGATTTCATTAATGGTTTCATTAATTGTTGGAATGTTAATAAATTGTTAATAAAATATCAAAATGCTCATACTAACAATGCGAAGGCATGAAGTGTAACACTCAGATTTGGATGAGACCAACATAAATGTGTTTATCAACTAGTTTTAATGCATCAATGTGATTATCATTTCAAAGAATGCACACTTTGGCCAGAGTTATTGACAGGTCAAGTGACGAAAAATGACGAAATTTTCACTGAGGAGGCATTGAACTCCTGCTCCGCTCACCACTCCATCCACTCATCTCTCGCTCTCTCGCATACCTTTCGTTTTAAATTAGGACATTATTTCCTGTCTTATTCCAATTTTTTATTTCGTTAATATCTGTGAATCTGATTTATTGAATTAATGGAGTCTATTAATATACTTTATGTGTGCCAAGCATCAGGTAATAAAGTTAAATCTCCTCCTCGTTTGCTTCTTCGTCGTCACAGTCAAATAAATATTTAACTTTATTACCTGATGCTTGGCACACATAAATTATATTAATAGACTTCTTCATTTTATTTTGCCTATCAATATCAATATTTTGTCCAAAAAGCAAGGTTGCGTTGCCTATTTGTCATGTAAAATATTTTTGAAGCAGCATTTTACTGATTTTATTGCCGTGAGCAGAGTGGTCGCCAGCAGGTCGAGTCGCAAGGAAGATTAAATATTTATTAGTGTTGGCAACTTTTTCATTTTATTTATAAAATTTTAACATTTTAGAAATTTTGTATGCATGCTGAAACGAAATAATATTTTGCTGTGTGGACAAATAGGAAAATTTAAGACACTTTGTGATAACAAATAACCTCAAGCAATAATTTAAGTTTTAACTCCCTAGCAAAATAAAGCTAACTTTTTGCTTTTAACTTACTTTAAAGCTGATTTTTTGTTGTATTGAATTATTTTTTTTTGCTTTTTTGCTACTTATAACATTGTAGGTGGCATTTACGCTGCTAGGTGGCGCTTAGGTTAGAAAAATAGCACGAGTAAAAAGCAATAAAACAAGTATAAAAGAGTAAAAAGTAATTAAGCATTACAGCCCATTCTGCTTTTTTTTTGCTTTTTTACCCGATTACTAATTAATGGTCTAAGCTAGGGGCAAGGTTCGGTTACCGCGGTTGTTTAATTCTTTATAAGGCATAAATTTATGTAGGTCGACTGGATAACGGTATTTACATTGGAATGTATAAAAAAGGTCATTTTGATAAGATAATGTTACATAATTACGCCAATAAAATTGGGTATCTTGTCCAAATCATAATCACTCTTCTCCCAACATTAATCTTGTACGCAGTTAAGGTACCATCATTCTTAATTCTTCGGTATAAATACTTAAAATGTATCAAATTCTCCTTGTCGTCACCTTGAGCCTTTTGTGTCTAGGTAACGAAATTTTTTATCGCGATGGTTACATGTTAATTAATATAAATATTAGCATGCTAAAATTTGGCATGCTTTTGCAGTGAACATAATTAAAATATGATTCCATATTATAGCAAACTCGGTACTCTTGCAGTCCGTCTGTACTCCGGTGGACGTGTCCGAGCTGGATTTGCACTACGTGGGGAAGGTGAACGGTACATCGCTTTATACTAACCTTGGAAATGCGGTAAAATTTCTTAATTAATTAAGAACTTACTTTACTAATTATAAATAAACGCTCACTGTCTTTTCTTTCTTTCAGGGAATGTCGTTTCAAGATGCGATCGATTTCTGCCATTATTTCGGCTTTACACCTGTCATAATCGAATCGGAAGATGTTGATGTGATGCTGAACGATTTTTTGAATCGTGTCTCGGTCAACTCGACGTACAACAGTACGTAATTTATTAGGCAGTTTGTACAGCTACGTTTTTGAGATTTCCGTGAGGCTCCATATCTCTTGGGAATGGGCAAAATTTTTAAAGTTGACATGGAAAATGTGAAGACTACCCCCAACTACAATTTACAAATTTGTTCCGGAAATTTTGACCACTCCCGAGAGATACGCAGCGTTTCTGGAATCCTAAAAACGTAACTGCCTCCACAAACTCCTATTATTTAATTGTCCAAATTTATTTAGGAAATTGTGATTTATGAAATTATTACAAACTTTGAGAGTGTACTTGTCCATAATTACTTAGCCCGTCCATTTTGGCTTAGTCTATCCGACAATGAGACCGAAGGAAGCTTCGCCTGGTCACATAACAATACGCCACTTCAGGGATATATAAACTGGGCGGAAAATTCTCCAGTCACAGATCCCGACAATGGTCCGAGAATTAACTGCGTCTCCGTCCAGCAGTTTGTCGGGGGATTGAAATGTGTCTGGATTAATCTTCCTTGCGACTCGACCTGCTGGCGACCACTCTGCTCACGGCAGTAAAATCAGTAAAATGCTGCTTCAAAAATATTTTACATGTGTGCCAAGCATCAGGTAATAAAGTTAAATATTTATTTGACTGTGACGACGAAGAAGCAAACGAGGAGGAGATTTAACTTTATTACCTGATGCTTGGCACACATAAAGTATATTAATAGACTCCATTAATTCAATAAATCAGATTCACAGATATTAACGAAATAAAAAATTGGAATAAGACAGGAAATAATGTCCTAATTTAAAACGAAAGGTATGCGAGAGAGCGAGAGATGAGTGGATGGAGTGGTGAGCGGAGCAGGAGTTCAATGCCTCCTCAGTGAAAATTTCGTCATTTTTCGTCACTTGACCTGTCAATAACTCTGGCCAAAGTGTGCATTCTTTGAAATGATTATCACATTGATGCATTAAAACTAGTTGATAAACACATTTATGTTGGTCTCATCCAAATCTGAGTGTTACACTTCGTGCCTTCGCATTGTTAGTATGAGCATTTTGATATTTTATTAACAATTTATTAACATTCCAACAATTAATGAAACCATATTCAGGATCACATCGTAGATAAATAAACATTTAATGGATAGAAATGTCCATACAATTTCTGTAGAATTGTCCATTGTCGGCACTCCATTCCCAGAGGAGGACACACCTGTCACATGTCAAGCCTGGGGGAAACTGTACTTGAAGTGTCGTAATGGCACGTCACCCGTCCCGTTGTTCCACACCCTGGCGTCCCCCTTAGCAAATCTGAGCTGGCCTTCTCGGAAGCAAGTCTCGCTCTCGTACCCTTTCCAACTGTAGTCACACAGGCGGAATTCGTGCCACCCACCGTGCACCGCTTGCCAATAGATTTTGACATCGATCGTTTGCCCCACAGTGTAGTTCCTCACGATCAGACCGCACTCGTGCGCTCCCCCAATTTCATGCTGTCTCGGCATCGCTTGCGTTATTGGATCTCCGCACAGACCACAAGCATTTACGTTGGGATCGGTCACCTACAAATTTGTAATTGTTATTAAATCAAAAACGAACAACCGCGGTAACCGAACCTTGCCCCTAGCTTAGACCATTTATTAGTAATCGGGTAAAAAAGCAAAAAAAATCAGAATGGGCTGTAATGCTTAATTGCTTTTTACTCTTTTATACTTGTTTTATTGCTTTTTACTCGTGCTATTTTTCTAACTTAAGCGCCACCTAGCGGCGTAAATGCCAACTATAATGTTATAAGTAGCAAAAAAAAGTGTCTTAAATTTTCCAATTTGTCCACACAGCAAAATATTATTTCGTTTCATCATGCACACAAAATTTCTAAAATGTTAAAATTTTATAAATAAAATGAAAAAGTTGCCAACACTAATAAATATTTAACTGACAAAGTATTCGAAGCTAATTGTAAGCTGACTCTTTATGTAAATTGTGACGAGGTGCCACCACCGCCACCTTCAGAGTGGAGTTTGTATCCGGGGGGCTTCTCTGTATACGTGCGAGTCGGCATGGGCCCGCACATAAAATAATCTGTAAAGTGTAGAATCCAGACAGTCCCAATAAAGGAACCAACCAGTACACACTGCAAACCCGCTTGTTCCTCTCCGGGATTCACCATCACATCGTCCTCCGACCATCCGCATCTGCATCCCCATCATCCACAGCATCAGCATCCATGATCACCTGCATATTCGGGGGGGTGTGACAACTAAGGGGAGTCGTCCACGAGGTCACGACCAGAGCCTGGGGTCGTCAGTCGTGGAGCAAAGAACGACGGGGCGTTGCAAAATTCGTAATGCAATGTCAATACCTTCATGGTTTTCAATAAAAAATTTCTTGAAAGAGCCAAATTTTTGGTGAACTGGATAAAAATGTGTATTATGCGTAATTACATAAACGTGTGAATTACATAGAAAAAAACACTGGGGGAACGAAAACCTCATGCCGAAATTAATTCGTACCCATTCTCCACATATCAATGGTATCATGTCGATTACCGGTATTGTACACGTAATCATTTATGTGCACATAATAATTAAATGATTATGTGTAAATAATTATATGTATGTAAATGATTACGTGTAAACGATTATGTGTAAAATACCGGACACCAAAGTTAGGCAATCTCATCATCCATGAAGGGTGAAATTCTTTCATGGCTTTGCGCAGAATAATGATCAATATATTAATTTATGGACGTCCCTAAATCCAGAAAAATTAAGGTGTTACACAAAACTAGGTACACTCTTAGAAATTGGGTTATGATTATCACCAGAAAATAAAGCACGATACATAAGTAGCGCAATAATGCTGAGAATGCTGAGAATGCCGAGAATTAATTTGCGCTATAAAGCTCAAATTAATTTAATTAATTAATTAAAGTAATTAATTAATTAATTAATTGATTGACTGATTGATTGACTGATAGATTGATTAATTGACTAATGATTGATTAATTAATTAATTGACCACATGCTCTATACTGCGACATGTCGACAACACCGAAAAACATGTTTTGCCCAAATTTCATGCCAATCGCCCAAAAAATGCCGAAATTAGGGCATGGCGACGCTTTTCGACATAATGTCGAAAAAGTGGCCACACCCCCTTAATAGGGTGTCACTCCACCCCCATGATGAACATGTGTTAGAAGTTTCAAGTCGCTGCGACTAACCGTTCTCGAGTTTTAGTGTTGACGGACAGACGGACAGACAGACTAACTAACCGATCGCATAAAGTAGCTTGCGCTACTTAATAAACATATACATAAGACCATACCGCTTCGTTCTAAATTTGTCATGGACTGGGTATAAATGCGCTACCAGTTGTATACGTTTCACAACTTATAAACAAACAACTTATAAAGGTGACAAGCCTATGTATAGCCATGTCGGAAAAGTCATAAATTTATGACTAGGGTCATATGGGGCAAGTGTGAGTGGTTTTCGTGAAAGTCATGCTTTACATTGTCTCAAATTCGGAGCAAAACATTTCTAAAATTCTAAATTGTGATAATTGCATAATAGATTACTTGAGCCAAAATAGTATGCAAGCCTTTTAAAAAAATATTTAAAGTTGAGTGAGTTGTGCAAGATTAAGTATGTGCACACACTTGCCCCCTGATATTGCACTAAGCGGGGCAAGTGTGATTTTTCGTGTGGCAAGTGTGACAGCGTTCAAAATTTTGCAGATATCGATCCAGTGACTAAATCACCGGTTTATTAAGTAGCGCAAGCTACTTTATGCGATCGGTTAGTTAGTCTGTCTGTCTGTCTGTCTGTCTGTCTGTGAGCACTAAAACTCGAGAACGGTTTGTCGCAGCGACCTGAAATTTTTAACACATGTTCTACACGGGCAGGGGGTGACACCCTATTAAGGGGGTGTGGCCACTTTGTCGACATCATGTCGAAAAGCGTCGCTACGACCTAATTTAGGCATTTTTTGGGCGATTGGCATGAAATTTGGGCAAATCATGTTTTTTGGTGTTGTCGACATGTCGCAATATGGCGATTAAGGTTTCGACACTTTTTTCGCCAAATTCTGTCGCCATTCCCTAATTTAGGCATTTTGCGGTCAATATGCATGAAATTTAGGCAAAACATGTTTTTCTGTTGTCGACATGTCGCAGTATAGAGCATGTGTTCAATTAATTAATTAATCAATCAGTCAATCAATTAATTAATTAATCAATCATTAATCAATTAATTAATCAATTAATCAATCAGTCAATCAATCAATTAATTAATTAATTAATTACTTTAATTAATTAATTGAATTAATTTGAGCTTTATAGCGCAAATTAATTCTCAGCATTCTCAGCATTCTCAGCATTATTGCGCTACTTATGTATCGTGCTTTGCCGCACTTTATTATTACAAATAACGGTATTATCAGATATTGTTGTAGGTACGTAAATTACAAATTAGGGTGGTTTCGTGTACTCATACGAGGATTTTTTTCAGGCCGATTTTCCTTCTTGTCAGTTGTTTTAGGTTTTCGACTGAAATTGCTTAATTACACAAAGTTGGTAAGAATAGTGTTTTGCACCATTTCGCGAACACATCTTCGGTCATCCACCCATTATCAGAGGTTTTTTTGCTTACTATGTCCACAACTGAAGATCAAGTCCCCAGTTATTCATGATTTTGAAACATTTCGGCAGATTTTCTTCCGCCTGAATCGACAGAACAGGGGATGTTCCAATATTGCTTGAGTCAATTGTGCTTTTCCTCCACTTCCACTGCCTAATCTTCAGTGTTAATGTCAATTCTTGAAACTTTGCAGACTGTGTACAAGATTTCAGCTTTGCAGCACTATTTTGTAATTTTGGTGTATAAAACCTAAGGCCTGTACCTCCATCTCGTATAACTTAATTTTTTAATAAATGAACAATTAAAGTAGGTATATGCATATTTGCCATTTGTTGCACTTAATACCCACTATGACACATGAAGACTTTGTACCTGTGCACCTTTCCTTGAAGGATACTCAGAATTCTATTTTTAACGTTAAATTCGAGTCCAAATTCCTGGTATATAATATACCCGGATAATTCCGGATATATAATTTGCCATAGGGGGCCGTTCATAAATTATGTAACGCAAAAATCGACTTTTTTCAGACCCCTCCCCCCCTCTGTCACACTAGCGTAACGAAAGGCTACTACCCCCCTCCCCCCTGCGTAACGTAACGCAATTCTCATTTTTCCCATAACAGGAAGAAATATGTACACAAAATGAAAGGGTGATTACTGGGTGGTACCGTCATTTCCTTTCTCATTTAATTCATGAAAATATGGCAAAATCTTGAAAAGGTACATCAGGCTCACTATTTCTAAACCTTTAGGGCTACATGCAAGATCCATCATTTGGATCATTTAACTTAAGATTATGTTCTTGTATTTTAAAGTTAAGAAAATCTGAGATTTTCAAAGTGCCCCGAGTTTCCAATGAGTCTGAAGTTATGTGTATGTATTTAGAAGACTGTCTAATTAGAAAAGTCACAAAAAAACATCTAACGAACAAACCTGGCACAATTGAATCCAATTGGGGGTATGCTAGACGTAATGGTATTTAAATAATCTTATGAAAAATATTTATTCCATGTCGTTGTAATTCGACGATTTGGAAGGCAACGAAAATTTTTTGAGCATTTTTGTTTGAAAGGCCAACTCTTTAGAAACAACATTTAAGGCAACTCAAATCAGCAACTCATTGGCACCGCAAGTTCGCGACAACGCTCGGTTTTCAAGCGAAATCTTGAAACTCTTTCGTGGCAAGACATTCATCTTGCAATTTCCTTTCGATAAATCCTTGGATTAGAAGATGCAGTGCAAAAGCACAAAATTTTTGCGAAATATTTGGTGAGAGCTGCACCAAAACCTGCAATTTTGTTAGCGTGTTATACATAGATAACAACCATCGAAACGACAAAATAAAGCGTGTAGAATTTACAGAGCGTCCTTCTATCTGAGAACGAGTTTGACTTTTAATATCTTTGGTGTTATTTGTAATTTCAACTTGAAGTTTTGAAGGTTGATAGATAGTATCGTCCAAATTGCTGGTTTAAAATTTCAATTCGCTAGTGTCATAAATGACCCTCCCATTTTCCCTGACGCCTGAGAGGGGTGTTCCAAAAATTTCCTAACATGCTATGGATGTAATAATCGTATAGAAAAGTTGTTTATAACCTAAACTTATCGTAACATAGCAAATATTATGCCTTAATGTCTATAGTATGCTGTACAGTTGGCTGATTTGTTGGCCAAGGAAGGCACTCTTACTGAGTATCTTGGCCCGCAGCCCTCTATTCCTCTTTCCAGAAGCACTGTAATCTCCAGCATTGTAAACTGGGCAAGATTGCAGCATGCCAAATCGTGGAAAAGCAGCAAGGGTTGTTTAACTTCCAAAGCTTTTCTCTTTGCCCCTTTATCAGGGCTTAGCAGTAAGCTTTTAGCCCTAAATCGGAGTAATCTGCGATCAGTAATACAAACCTTAACCGGGCATTGTACCTTAAATGGGCATCTTAGAACAATGGGATTAGTTGATGAGGCCACGTGCCTCACGTGCGGCCGTGGCCCTGAGACTGTATTTCATTTTCTTGGATCCTGTGACAAGTACTGTGCCCTTAGGTTGGAACTCTTTGGGAGGCACGATGTGCCACCAGAGCAAATAGTTACTATGCCTCTGCCCGATCTGATTCAACTTATAATCAGATCAGGGCGGTTTGTTGATCAAGTTAGATCGGTAAATCGTGAGAGTCATAACTCTGCACAGTAAGCGGTGTATACGGGGAGACTGCAATAAGCCATAGCGCTTCCGCAGCTGATGGTCCAGTCTAATAATGGCAGGATCGTCACCCCACCAATACACACATACATGTACAGTTGGAATCCAAATAAGAAAATCACTGGCAGGAGTTTCAGATAAAAAATATAAGTTAGACATCAGATCCAACCAAATTCAAGTGTCTTATTTTGTTTCTAATGCAATATACAAACTTAATTCGAAAACTTATGGACCCAAAGCAGTTAACATTATAATTAAGGATGCCTCGGCCAACTTTGAAATCAAAATCATGCAAAAAATGTCAACCATTGTGACGCCAAAAAAATAATGTTTACCATTTTAAAAACTTCACGTCATATTTTTTTCGTAAATTGATGTGGTGTGCGAAGGGATTGGCATTTTTTATTGAGTTTTGAGTTATTTTTGAAAACTACAGTGGCGTCAAGATAACCTTACCCCGCCGGATCTCAATTCCACGCTCGCACAATGACAGGCTGAATCCCGCACAAATCGCCTAAAAACGAGGGTCTGGTTTTTACACTCTGGCGACCGTAATATTTGACCGTTTGAGGTCATATTTGGCATAATTATTCCTAATAACATTCCCCAGGGTGGTTTCGAAGGATTCTGACCTAGGTAACTACGGTGACCTTTTAAAAATGATCGTACTTTTGGCATAATATTTGGTTTTTCCAACCTGGTGACCGCAATATTCGATCTTTTGAGGTCATATTTGGCATATATATTGCCAAGGACGTTCCCAAGGGTAATTTTGAAGGAATTTCACCTAGGTCACTACCGTGACCTTTTAGAAATCACCAAACGTTTTACATAAAATGTCGTTTTTACACTCAGCACAGAGCAAAACATGACCAAATTATCGCTCAAAATTCCACGAGCTTATTTCTTATGAAATTTTTGCATGTTCCATGCCCAGCCGTGCCGAAGACATGTTCATAAAAAATTTTACGAGTCAACAAACGCCAAAGTTGGCGTTTTTTACGGTCACCATAGTGTAAAAACCAAATTTTGTCGTTTGGTGATTTCTAGAAAGTCACGGAAGTGACCTAGGTGAAATTCCTTCAAAACCACCCTGGGGAATGTTAGTGGGAACATGTGTGCTAAGTATGACCTTAAACGGTCAAATATTACGGTCACCAGAGTGTAAGAACCGAATTTTATGCAAAACGTTTGGTGATTTATGAAAGGTCACAGAAGTGGCCTAGGTCAAAATCCTTCAATACCACCCTGGGGAATGCCAAATATGACTTCAAAAGGTCAAATATTACGGTCGCCAGAGTGTAAAAACCAGACCCTCGTTTTTAGGCGATTTGTGCGGGATTCAGCCTGTCATTGTGCGAGCGTGGAATTGAGATTCTGTGGGGTAAGGTTATCTTGACGCCACTATACCTATAGATGCACGTCAAGAATTTTCATGCAAATTCAAACTCATCAAATTCTGTTGACGACATGTATTTTTTAAAGATTAAAAAATATAAAATACTGCAAAATTTATGTGGTTTTGGAACAGAGTTTTTCGTAACTTTTTTCGGATATCTATAGGTATCTCTGGCGGTGTTGACACCAGCGAATTGAAATTTTAGACCAACAATTTCGACGATACTCTCCACCAATCGTCAAAATTTCAAGTTCAAATTAGAAATAAGGCCGAAGATTAAAGGTCAAACTCGTTCTCAGATAGAAAGACGACGCTCTGTAATACGTTATACATACATACACATGTAAAATTTCATGATGATCACGAATATGCAAAAAGGATGCAAATTTTTGCCATGCTTTGCACGTTACAAAATTTGTAAAATTTTCTATATTTAATTTTCGTCGTTGTTTTGAAATTGCAACAAAATAAAAATTTTACCCATTGCAGAAAAATGTAAAACGACAATTTTTTCTTATCGGAAAAAGCTTATTGCAAAAAAAATGAAATAAATGTTTTTCTTGAGGATAATTTAACTAAGGAGGAGAGCTTCACCACTTGCCACTCACAGAATCCGATGCCC
Organism: Folsomia candida; assembly: GCF_002217175.1. NCBI lineage: Eukaryota > Metazoa > Arthropoda > Collembola > Entomobryomorpha > Isotomidae > Folsomia > Folsomia candida. Next base: position 8,416,760 of record NW_019091197.1, on the reverse strand, counting down.
TTTGGATATGTTGTAGTACCCCATGAGTGTACTGAAACCCTGAAACGGTTTGACTCCATGGCCACATTTGCGCCCGCCACACCCACTCAAAGGTGCGAAAAACACGAAAATCATCACCTTCAAAAATTCACCAAAAATCCAATTTTGATCGGATTTCCGCAATTTAAGCATTTTCGTGATCCCAGATAGTTGTTTAGTAATATCCGACACCAAAATGTTTTTTTTTAATTTTTTGGATATTTTCGAAAATTTTCTGACTATGGGTATGTCTTTAAAAAATCAAAATTTCAAAAAAGTTGAGTTTGGTATTGGACATCATAAAGCAAGTATCTGAGATGAAGAATATGTAATTTTTTTGAAAATCCGATCAAAATTGGATTTTTGGCGGATTTTTTAATGAACCAAAACAGGGTATTTTCCGTGTTTTTCGCACCTTTGAGTGGGTGTGGCGGGCGCAAATGTGGCCATGGAGTCAAACCGTTTCAGGGTTTTAGTACACTCATGGGGTACTACAACATATCCGAAGGGCATCGGATTCTGTGAGTGGCAAGTGGTGAAGCTGCCCTCCTAAGCAAAATTTTAATTGGTTAAAAGCTTTCGCAGTTTTTTGCAATAAGAAAAAATTTGACTTTCCAAAAACTTTAAATTAAATTCGAATTTTGAAACAGTGGCAGATTTATGCAATTTGCCGAAAAGAAACTAGCAAATGTTTACAAGTTTACAATTTTTCAAACCGCTCGGATTATTTTTTCAATCGCGTATTTTAGCCTGCCTTTATTTGAGTGACGTAACGCAGGGCCCAGACCCCCCCTCCCCCCTCGTCACATTTCGTAACGCAACTCTGAGACCCCTCCCCCCCCTCTCGCGTTACATAATTTATGAACGGCCCCTAGCGTGCAAAGCACACGTTCTCATTTTTTAACAAGATTTAATATGGGTAAGGTTATCTATCCGATATTCACAATTTTTCAAGATAATATTTAGTTAATACGAACAGTGGTTAAGTATACGAGAAAAATGCGTAAAGGAGTAAAAATTAGCTGTTAACAACAGAAAGATTGGATGCCCCCTTTGAAAGGGACGCTGTCTTGCCCACTAAAGAGCTATTTTGGTATGTTTCATTTTCCCTGGAGAATGTCCAGTCCTCAAATATTTCTTTCGTTGCCTAACCCTCGTCAAGTAAGGGCACGTTTTTTATGTCCCAAAAATTTAGAAAAAAAACTCTGAATTTTTTCACCTCGATGGAATAATATTTTGATCGAATCTAGTTGAATTAGTGCGACAAGGTTTAAATGTTTCGTGTTTGACGAAATAATTTTGTAACAAATTCAGTAACCAAGTATTTCACCGGCAGCAAATGCAACACGCTTAAAATCGAAAACTAAATAATAAAACGTGTCCCAATCAATTAACTTTTTACTTAAATAGGTATCTGTGTGCAAAGTAACCATACAAACTTATTACGAATTTTTTGTTCCATATTACAGCGTAAAATCAACACAAAAGTTAAAACCACGCAGTCAAATTTTGTCAGCACCTTCGAAAGTTTTTTTAGGTAAATTAATATTTACATAATTAATTTTAAGTTTTTACCGATTTCATCACTTCTCGCATGTCTTTGTTTAAATTAAAATAGGTGTTTTTTGTTTATCATTGTTAATTTTAGATACGCATTTACTCAAAATGCCACACGTTGGGGATTTGAGTGATGAAATTCGCCACAATATGACGCTGGGGTCAATTCCGTCAAGAAAGGAGAGGGGTGCTCCAAGTTTTGGTAAATTCTGCAATCCGTAATTTTATCCTAAACTTTTGTTCATTGCGAAAGACACAAATTTTAGAAATTCACCAAATTTAATTCCAGACTCAGAAATAATACGTGACAACGCTATGTCTAAAGTTTTCAGAAATCCGTTGATAAGTTACCTATGTATTTACATACAATGCAGGTGTCATAACGTATGCTCTAACATTTTGACCAAACCAGTGTCAATCGATCAGACATTTAATCGGTATGAAACTTGCACAAGGCAGTGTTAGCCCGTGACTCTGGACTCCAGTACATTTAGTCGATCCCCTAGAGAATCGCGGTGGTGGCTGCGTTAATGGTACCGTGCACACAGTATGTCGAATAAATAAATAAAACTAATAAATGTCAAATTGGTTGCAAAGTTTTACTATTTGACCTGAATGGTGTGGTACACATTGTCATGAGGTCAAAAAAATTAAATTTTCTTATGGGAAGTAAGTTTAGAAGAAATTTCGCCAAAAATTCAATTGACGTCACATGTATGTGTCCCATTCAATTGACGTCAGATTACACTCAAAAGGTCGAAAATTTTGGGGTCGTTTAATTCGTGGCGAACTTTCTTTTAAAATTATTTCCTATAAGAAAATTTAATTTTTTTGACCTCATGACAATGTGTACCACACCATTCAGGTCAAATAGTAAAACTTTGCAACCAATTTGACATTTATTAGTTTTATTTATTTATTCGACATACTGTGTGCACGGTAGCATTAACGCAGCCACCACCGCGATTCTCTAGGGGATCGACTCAATGTACTGGAGTCCAGAGTCACGGGCTAACACTGCCACAAGGTCCACCCAATAGTCATGTGTGTTTGGCAGAGATATTTGCATTAAAAGAAGAGAAAATTTGGAAACTATAAGGTTTGTTAAGTTTATCCACTTTATATGCAAAGGTCTTGCACATTGGGAGATCGTGCCTTTGGCAAATTTCAGATTAATTAAGTTTATGATAGATTGACACTAATTTGGTACCCACACCCACAAACTATGTGGGTTGGGAAACCTAAACTGTTGGTTGAGCTCATCTCTAATAAATAATTACTTTATCCAAATTTTTTTAATTTTCTACCAGATTCTTGACGTCATTTTCGCCAACCTCCCCCTCCCCGACCTCAAGAACTCTCGCCTCGTTTGTCACGAGTGGGCCGACGTCGGCGTCACGTTACTCGGAAAACGAGCCCGTATCCACGTCAACAAACTTTTTACCTGCAAGAGGTCCAAGTTGGCCAAAGTACCTCCTGTCCCTGACAAACTGACCCGACGTCTCCTAATCTCCGACAAATTTGACCCCTCCATCCGATCAAACAAGAAAAAGGCTGAAGCCATTTCCAAAGCGATCACGACCCACGTGTCTCAATTAACCCGAGAAATAAAATTTACCACCACCCACAAACAAGTTATCCCCCCTTTCCTCGAAGCAATCCGGGAGCTCGGATCCACAAAGGTCCAACACGTCGAAATCACCTGCCTATGCCAGCCCAAAAGTGCCTACAAAATTCCAGCCGACGCGTATGAAAAAGTCCCGCCTCAAACTAACTTGACCTCTCTGAAAGTCAAGCTTCTTTCGGGTCATCGATACAGCCGGTCCTCGAGCTGGTACGAATTTCAACCCCTGCTCAAAGTCTGGGTTGATGCTGCTCCCAACCTGACCACGCTGGAGGTCGAGGCGTCCCTCTATCCGTATTTGGAGGGGTGCAAAAGTCTGAAAATTCTCAAGTTTAAATTCGGGACGATGTACAATGGGAATAGTCCGGACCTCAGTTTGGCCAGGGTGGCGGAGATGCTTGCTGAAGTGAAGGATTCCTTAGTCGAGCTGGAATTGTCCAAGTCGGGGGAGGGTGGTGTTCGCGTGGAGCAGGTAAAGAAAATCATTTTAGACCGGGTCTAATTTTTAGCGTAATTTGGCAAATTTGTCAACTGCGCAAAATTTGTGGAGCGAGGGGATAAATAAAATCTCTTTTGATGGAAGGGATGGAAGTTCGTCAATAATTGCTAACTAACTAGGAACCTTAATTAGTGTCCACTCTCGATTTCCTTTCGGATAGTCTTAATTGACAGATAATTTAGTGTCAATGAGACTTTGTCATAGAACATGGGTGCAAAATCAAGTTTTCGCGAAATATTTAGCGAGAACCGCACCAAAACCTGCAATACTGCCAATGCTATTAACATAGCCCACAGCCTTTGGATCGATGAAACGAAGAAGTTTCTACAACTTGGGTTATATGTCAATGGGTCTGTAATTTCATGCTGATCAAGAATGTGCAAAAATGATGCGAAAAGTTGCCAATTTTTGCACATTGTGAAAATCTGCAATTTTTTGCAAATTGGGAAAATCTGTCAATGTTTTGCAAATTGTGACAATCTAAAAAATTCCAAAATTATTATGTTAGATTATTATATTAGAAACGGAAACGAAACGCGTTTCCGTTTCCTTTCCAGTTCCGTTTCCAAAATTTTGGAAACGCCTTGGACCGTTTCGTTTCCGTTTCGTTTCGGATCAGCGATGGAAACGAAACGGAAACGAAACGGGAAACGGTTAAAATGAAAATTGCAGAATTTGCTGTAAAAGTTTGTATGTGCAATCCTAGAATTAATTTTTTAAACAATTTTTGGATTCATTATGGTCTTATTATGCATAATAATGTAAAATACTTAAAAAAATATATGAAAATTGGAATCAGCAAAATCTTTCACCTTTCAAATTGCTTCTAAATGCTTACAACTTTATACAGGAAAAATGCAAATTTTTAAATTACACATTAATTGTAAATCTCTAAGTATATTTAATGATTTGCATAGGACTTTAATAGATAGATACTTCAACCATGGATGCAAAACTTATGCCTTAAACGTATGACGCATAACTTGACTTATAATCATAAGTATAAGTCGCCTTATGGGCTTTCTATGACTTATAAATTATAAATTAATTCATACGTCATAATTTTAAGATATAAGTTATATGTCCATGGTTGCACTATCTGCCTAATAATTATCGACAACATAATCGTTATCATAATAGGAAATACTTTTGAAGAGATAAAATACTGTTTAATAATATTATTAATTGAATCCAAGTAGCGTTATGAATGAATATTGCTACAAACAAATTCAACTTTTAATTTTATTCGGAAAATTAAAATTTTGGCGAGCAGCTACTGTATGTAGCTGCAGGTTCTTCAAAATACATTTGTATTTTGTAATACTCTCCAAATTTATTTTTAAGTAAATACAAAATACTGTATTTTGTCCATGCCTGAACTCTACGTAAAGCACAAGCCTAGAATAAAGTGTACTACACAAGTTTATGAACCATGCCTACATACTTAGGACACAATTTATGATGACCCCAAATGGCGATGTCAATTTCATGTACATTACATTTTCAACAACTGAATAATATGTATTATTGAATTAAGGAGCACTTAAAAAATTTCAAAAATTGAAAGCTACTTGCATGGTTTTTTTAATGCAGGAAGTATTTTCAGGCAAAACAACTAAAAAACATGTTTCGATGAAATCCATGAATAAATCGCGTTGATCTTAAATCAATTTTGGTGAACAAAATATTTGTAGTTTCAACCGTTTCTAGTTTAGTTTCCGGTTTGTTTCCGTTTCGTTTCGGATCGTTTCCGTTTCCAAAATAATTTTTCCGTTTCGTTTCCGTTTCCAAATTCTCGTTTCCGTTTCGTTTCCGTTTCCTTCGAAATCCGAAACGAAACGAAACGGTCGGAGCACTAAGAGCAACCCCATGAAAATTGGGCTCACAGGTTCGAATCCCAGAATACTCGGCCCAGACAGACCGTTAATATATTTCTATGTTTCAAACTAGTTCTGCTAAGTTTCACAAGCTTTCATCATCAATTTCCGAAAGTTGCCCAAACCTCGAACCTTGTTATTGATCAGGTCACTAGATAATAACAACTATTTTTATGGTTTGCATCGCAGATTCAGACTGGCTTCGTCATGTCCAAACTGACCACGCTCTCCATCCATGCCAGAAATGCGTACTGGATTAAAGACTTTTTTGATGAGAACCACTTTCCACAATTAAATACCCTCTCACTCTGCAACGGAGAAGATAAGTCTTCGCTGTCAGCCCATCTAAACTTGTGGCGGCGGCACAGAGGCGTTGAATCCCTCACGTTGGGAATGGATTTATGGGTAAAGGAAGAATTCGGGGAAAAAATGGTCCAATTATTTCCAACCGTTAAGAAATTCGATGTCAGGGTGGAACTCGGTTACTGATACACCTTTTAGCTCGCTACTACCAAAATGTTTTACCCCACAATTTCAATTCCTAAATATTCAACAAATACACATATTTACTTCAAAAGCAGTAACAATTTATTACTAAAGGGTGAGATTAACACGCACACATCTACCACATGATAATTAAAAAAAACAATATTTGTTGCAGTGAGTAAAGTGAAGTTGCTGTCATGTACACATATTTAGTTCTTTCCCCGTCATCTATACACTCTTAGCAAAACGGTGAGCCCACATGACTTAACCAAATTATGCTAATATTTTACCCCACATTGCAATGTGGGCCAGGACATGTGATTTGGTGGCCATTAACTGAGTGTGAGCCACAGGGTAAATTCTATACCAGATAAACGGAGTATGAAGCCATTAACATTGTTGCAAAATGTCATCAATTGATAAACTCCAGCTTCAAAGTAACAGGGTTCCAAAGTTCAGAGAAAGCATTGGAGTAAGTGGGCACAAGTTTCGATAAGCGCCACCGCTCGCCACCGGCTTCTCCGGCTGATTTTTTGCGATCATTGTTTTCTTTTAGTCTTGTTGTTTGCGAAACACACCCAACATCGTCCCACTTTTTGAAATTTCAAACATTACGGAGTCGTAGGGTGCGCCAGATTGTATATATCATATGCAAACAGTTTTAAACAGTTTTAACGCCCGTCCGTAAAATATCTAAGTAATACTGTCTCCTTCGCAATAAGTATTCAACTGATTTTATTGTGTTTAATTTTCCCCCAGCCTCACCCATAACAGAGCGATAGCATTTAAGGGGACGGTGACTGAGTAAGGTGCCAACGTAACTCATGTTTCACCTTTTTTCAAATAGCTGGTATTTGAACAATATTGGATGGATTTTCTTCTTTATTGATGAAAAATGATCTGAATGAGTTGTATTTACAGATTCGTTACGAATTTTAATTTTTCGCCATTTACAAATATTTACGCTCTAACGGCAAAAGTTATAAGGCCAAATCTCACATAGCCCCATAAATGGGGTACCGTTGGCGGGAGGATTCAGTATATATATACTTTGTGGGATCTAGGACCACCCCCTGAGTATTTAGAGACCGATCAATATTTTTGAGTTTTAGTTTTCTAGGTATGTACAGGTTAACACAGGAGGAGATTGAGAATTAACACAGCAGTAGATCGACGTAAACTCCATAATATTCTTCGGTCTCTAAATACTCAGGGGTGGTCCCAAACCCCACAAAGTGTATATATTCTGAATCCTCCGGCCGAGATCTTTCTAATGGTACCCCATTGATGGGGCTACCTGAGACATTCAGGCTGATTTGTATTTTTGGCCAAAATTTATGATACCTGGCCCACTGTGCATTGTGATAAATCTTCCCCACCATGTGTAAACTTAAAACTATATAGTGAGGATTTAACACATTGTGAGGAAAATTTAACACAATGTGTAAAACATTAGCACAATTTGGTTAAGTCATGTGGACTCCCCGTTTTGCTAAGAGTGAATTAGCATTTTGTAACCACGTGGTTCCGAGACTTTACCTACTACGCCACCAATGCTTGCTTCAGGTCCAATCGAAACATCACCCTGAGGCCGTCATGATTTTTCGGTGCTTTGTCAGCATCTCCAAAATCTTCGGCCCAACTGAGTCAGCTGGGCTGACCTTGGTCGTTGCGTAGCTTAATACCCACTCATTTTCAACGCCACGGAGACTCAGGGTTTTTCTCTAAGTCCTTGGTCGCCAAACTGTATCGGACATTCGCGCACCCATTCCAGGACGACCTCATTGTTGAAATGCGCCTTTTCCATAATGTCCAGCTGGTAATATTGTGTATTACCGACTTGACTGGCAAGGTTGGGACAAAGCCCAACGGTTTGGTAGTCCTTACGATATATCTGCATCGGTTTAATATAAAACTGGTTAGATTTGCAAAATAGTAGATAATTTTGCGACTAATATCATGGAAAGTTTCAAACACATTAAATCTAAATATTGGCGACGCGAAAAGCTTAAACCCAGTGTTTCCGGTGCAAGTAACCACCTGCATGAAATAACTGCAAGAAACTGGTTTCTTGCAGTTATTTTGAACCTCAAGAAATGCAAGTTGCAAGAAAATCCTCCCCGCCGCTATATTTCATATGGCGGGTCGCTAGATGGCGCCTTATTTCTTGCACTTTCTTCCACCTATATTTCTTTCAGTTTCTTGCTTTGCAGTGTAAGAAAAGAAGCACACTCGCAAGAAACGAAACACTGCTTAAACCTTTATCTTTAAATTCAGTTAGGCAATAAAAATGCACAAACTATCGAAAAAAATAAAGAGACGATGACTGATTTAGAGAAGAACAAAATATTATTTACATCCTACCTAGCCCTCCGCTGTCAAATATGAGACACCATCACTGCATTGGCCGACAGGATACGTGCAAAGGTTGGGCTGCCACGTGTCCTTCACGTCGATTAATTTCGGCGTTAAGTGTTCGTCCCATGACGACGTTTTCGTACAGGTTGAGGGTGTACAAAAAAAAATCGGCACATCTCTCCAGACCGCAATGATAACGAAAAAACGGTACATCCTGCCGTCCTTGGGTGAGAATCAAATTTACTGATAATCTGAAATCCTTTGTCAGGAATTCAGCTGTTACGCCCTTCAATCCCAACGATATTTGAGTTCCGGAGCGAGAGAGAGTTGGGCGCGAAGAGAAATTGGGTGAACCAGGAGACACCTTTTTTTTCAGGAATGAGGCGATTTTTATCAAAGAAACGATCACATGGATTGCAATCGCTACAGTTAAGACGTTGGTTAGCCGTTTTAACGTATTCTCGTCGAAGGTGGACTCTGCAGACATTTTGAGGCAGTCAGGAAAGTTTAGGAGAGAAAAATATGCACATTTACGTAAAGTACGCAGTCAAATGGAGGAGGGTTGGAAGTGGACTGACCCTTGGATACAAAATCCGTTGGCATTTATTTGTCGGATTTCTGTATCGAGTATGACAGGCAGGGTTTCGATTGGTAAAAACCAAATGGACCAGAGCAATGGGATAAAGGCAATCATAGACCCAATTCATTGGACTGATTAAGGGTACTTTGTGGGTTACTCCACCAGCTATGCTAATGGAGGTGATGTCGAAAATCGAATTTTTGAAAATCCTTCAAGCATGTGGTGGTGGACCTTAAAACATGGCGAAAAATCATTATCCGCGAATGTTTAAAACATCGGTGGGCGTGGTACGAGGGGGGTGGCTTTTATTGAGATCCCACTTTTGCGCCGCCGCTATTGCACCTACATGCTCCAACTTTCACATGAACATACCTTGGCTCAATCAAAACACGGACCTTTTTCGCTTTTTTCGAAATTAGGTCATGGTGACCGTTTTTAGGTCAAAATGCAAAATCCGTCCAATTTGTCTTAATCGGGTCATGTGGGGTGTCGTTCGAAAGGTCTTGACGAGAGGATTCAGAATATATATACAAATATGCGATTAACACGGAAATATGAATGGATCATTCGTCTAGGGTCCTAGTAGATTCTAAAACTCATAGTGGGTACCCTGGACAATAAGCAGTCGGGAACCTTCCCTTGTCAGTACCCGAGCTTTCACTCATGACTTGATATTCGTAATCTACAAAATTTTGTGTATTCATACATCTTAACTGCATTTCCAATTTCTCCGTTAGTAATTTATTCAAACACAAATTTGTACAATTAGTGAATCAATTACTTGAACCATGATTTGAATATTGCTCGCACAATAATAATAATAGCTTTAACAATTTTCTTCCAGTACTTTCTCACCCAGCCCCAGAACCGAGCGGAAACTAGTTCCCTCTCATCTCCCCCCAGTAGAACATCAAGTCGGTGAGCGGCGTCCATCACTCCCTCCATGTTTTCCCCTTTTCCTCTTGCCACAATGTCCCAGGCCGCTTTAGCCTCCTTATTCATGGTAAGTTCGTTCTGTAACTCGGAATAAGCTTGCTTCGTCTCCTCGCCTTCGGTTTTGTTCGTGTAGTAGAGCTCGTCTATGTAGGAGGGGATCCTTTCCTCGATCTTCCCCTCCTGGAAGACTTTAATTGAATCCCTTTCCCCATACTCTCCGACCAGGTCTCGCGTACAGGCGGCCAAAGATTGGTATTCCGTCTTCAAATTTATATTTAAAAAAAGGATAAGACAAACATTACAAACCTCAGGTATAGCTTTGCGGGGCTGGGTTCAGGATATATATGACTAAAATAAAATTAAAATGGATTAAAATGAGGTCATGTCGAACCACTCTGTTCTGCATTTCAACTTTCTAGGGATTTCGAATTTGCTTTCAAATTTTATCCAAGTTACATTAGCATATTTAAAATTTTGACCAGATCCGACAAGTTTAAATAGATAAACAGGCGAACAGACATGAATCCCGGGTCGGTTTGGGGTGAAGTGATAAAACTTACGTCTTGTCCGAATGCCAAGGTGATGGAAAGGAGTAACGCCAATATTTTCATTTTTCACTTTATTTGGCATTTGGAAATTCTGCTCAATTATCCAGCCTCACTCATACCTAAGCGGAGTTTTTCTTTAATGTGATGAAAAGTTGGAGAAATTTTCAGCTTTTATATGCATCCAAGCTTATTATGCAACCTACTGTTGCGCAGAAGAGAGGTAAGCACATAATCCTAAGACGATGTAATAAAATGTACGCCGAAAATTTAATTCCGAGTCGTAATAAATAATTGGGCTAAAAACAATTCTCAGTAAAACGCTGGATGTGCTGATTTATTACGCTACTTCAGTTCAGTTACAGCAATACTTCCACGTAGAGCAGTGCTATTAGTTCATATACTAATTACCGTCTTTTGCGACTTACGATCATAAACGTAAATATGCATCACAAGCTCGGGTTTCAAATAAATTCAGGGCGCATATATTGCGCCTTGAAGCGTAATCTGGTAATAAAATAAGTAGTACCTAATTACCTAATTAACTTATGCAAGGCCAATTTTTCGGCAGTTTTGACATTTTTTAAGCTGTTAGAAACGCTTGTTAAATTAATCTATATTTGATAATTGAGCTCATAAATATTACGCGATCGGCCTCATTCACCCGGGATCAAACAGTTCAAAACTAGAATTTTAGAGCGGGTAATAAAATGCACAAAGGGTTCAGTTAGTCAGCATGACGCAATATTTTATACCCGGTGAATCCATTCGTTACGAAAGTTGGTTACATGATTACTGGATTAACTTGAAACGCAGTAAAGCAATAAATATGACGTCCTGATAACCCAGATTGATTGTAAACAAAATTATTAATTTCGTAATATGTTTTTCACAATTAACAATTTATCCTCATATGTATACAGTAATCCGTCCAAAATTTAATCCATACCATCCGCTAGGGCTACAAATACCGTCCGCATTTAACCAAGAATTGCTTTTTGGGACCCACATTTATTTGTTACTTATGACTCGCCGTTAAATAGTCGGGGCAGATTTTAAGGATTAACTTGGATTAGAATTCCCATGTTTTTTAACTCAATTCTGGACTACACGACGTATTAGGTTGCACAATAAGCATACATATAAGCGTCGAAACTTGAAAAGGTTGCTCCCACATCCAAGAAGACCTTTCCTTAAACAGCACTAACTGCGACCCAATTTCAATAAATTTATAATCAAATTACAAAGTACAACAAAATTTCCGAATACCGAGATCACCACTTCGCAATGAAACTATTCGTCTTGCTCATTTCTTTCGCACTGACACTTGGTCAAGATGTAAGTTCAAATCTCATTTCACCGCTAAATCTTTTTTTACCTTTTTGGTTTATTTTTCTACCTTTAAATTATAAGACTGAGTTCCAATCTTTGGGCGACTCTATGAGAAACATAATAGCAAAATATGGCGAAAAGGAGACACTTCGAGTATTCCAAGAGGGGAGGATCGAAGCGAGGATTTCTTCCTACATAGACGAACTTTTCTACAGGAATAGAACTGAGGGTGAGGAGACGAAGCGGATCTACGCTGAACTTCAGGACGCACTTTCCGATAACCGGGAGGCCAACGAGGCCTGGGACATTGTCGCGAGGGGAAAAGGAGAAAATCTCGAAGTCGTGATTGGCGCCGCCTACCGGCTTGACGCCATCCTGGGAGAAGAAGTTTCTGGATCGAGGCGAGGCTTCTGGGACTGGGTGAAGAAAAACTGGAAAACGATCGTTCAAGTCACTGTTGCCGTTGTGGAACTGTTGGTGGCTTAAAATAACTAGTTAGGGGCCAAGCAAATATTGCGTCATCAAAAATTATCGATTTTAGCAAACACACCCCCAACTTAAGTATACATAAAAGGATAATGAATTTTACCACGGGAAAGATAGCAAGACCTAAACTGCCCATCCAATAAAATGATGACGTAATATATGGCCGTACCCTATTGAATTTTACTAGTCTATTTATTCTTGAATACATGTTAACGGTTAAATTTGAAGCAAAATTAATGACAAGCCGTACATATTTTGAAGTAGGAGTGAGACATTCGCAAAGGACTTATTTTCATGAAAAATTCTAAAATGGATACAAATTGTAAAATTATTTTTATAGATTGTCATGTTCTCCGGATTATTCCCAGATCACGTATATATACGTAATCAAACATATGTATAGTATGTAACGAAATTAATCGTATAGTGTGCATGAGTTCAGAGTGTAGTCGGATCGACATTTCTTGAAATCCAATCCAATCCGACTTGGTCGGGGGTTTCAAAAAACCGATCCAATCCAATCCGACTTGGCTTGATCATAAAAAAACCGATCCGAAAAAATCCGAGCCAAACCGACTTGTTCGATACAATCCGATCCGAGTGGTCGGATTTTAAAATAATCCAATTCAATCCGACTTCGTCGGATTGAATTGACCAAAAAGCAACACCAACACCAAAAAACCGAATCCGAAATCAATTTTTCCAATGTTATAAAATGTTATAAAAAACCCTGATGACATAACCAGTCAGGTTAAATTATATGAATATTTAAATCAATTTGAATATTTATTAATACATTTTACATAGAACCGAATCATGAATGATAAAATTTGAATTACTCTCAGTAATTAACCAATAAAGATAAATTTTGGCTTATTTCATACACTCAAAGTATCAGTTCGCCCCCGTAGACCGCATAATTAAAATAAATCGACGTCGATTGTACATAGACAAACAGAACTCAGAGTTATTTCAGTTTTTGCAAAAGAATTTGCCATCCATCCTTTTCTCTTTAGTTAATTTATAACTAGCTACAATTCCGAGTTCCCAGAAAGTTCGCTGCCACCTTCTTCATTCTGATCCATTCTACAATTGTGATTATAAGTTAATGCCTTTGCTCAATTTAAAAATGATTTTTTTCTTACATTTTAAGCAAATTTGGTATGACGAGTGATTAGTGTGAATTAAAATTAAATTTATTTCCAATTTCGTGTGGAGTGAAACTGCTTGCAAAGGAAAAAAGAAGTGTTACAAAGTGTGTCTACAGTTTCCTTGTGGACTCCATTGTGGAGGGAAATCAAGAGAAAATGCGACTTTGTTATCTAAACAAGAATTGTGCAGAGTTGTGTGTGTGTGTGTGTGTGTGTTACCTTTTGAACCAAGCGCTTCACTCGATGATATGCATCACAATGCCCCATATTTACTTAACTTACATGCGAACGCCACCTAGCGGCACTTTAGGGTACCAAGTTGCATTTGTTGTTGCCGCTAGAGGGCGTTCTCCGCTGTATGTGTCAAAACGTTCTCACAACGTTGTCTAAACGTTCTTAAAACGTTCTCCAAACGTTCTTAAGATGTTCCCTAAACGTTCTTAAAACGTTCTCTAAACGTTGCTAAAACGTTCTCTAAATGTTCTTAAAACGTTCTCCAAACGTTCTTAAGATGTTCTCTAGACGTTGTCAAAACGTTCTTTAAACATCACTAAAACGTTCTTCAAACGTTCTCAAAACGTTAGCTAGCATCAGACCAACGTAATAAACCTCCCGCTGGACCAGACTTAACCCTCCCACCCGTAGAGTTGTAGCGTGACCACTGGCCTTTGCACATCCCTTGGAGTGCTCATGTGACCTGTGACCATAGCCTCATGGTCACAGTGCACGTCGGCACACCATAGAATTGTCATTGGACTTATGACCTGTATTTACACAACATGTTTCATCACCTCATAGTTTCCTTTCAAGTTATCCATACCAAGAATTGTGCAAAGTGGTACGGTTTTGAATTTAGCGGTCGATTTTATATGTCTCTCACAGTGCCCCAATAGTAGTTAAGATTTCCCGCTAGCGCCACCTATCGACATTTTGAGGTACTGGATTATAGTTTTATCCCCTAGAGGGTTTTCCTTGCTGCAAATTTTCAAACGTTATAAAAACGTTGACCAACACAAGATCAACTCCACACACCCCCAACGATGGAGGAGTGTTGCCCTTACGATCTGAGCACACCCTCTAGAGTTTGACCTCTGATCTAGGCACACCCACTACAGTCGTAACTTAACCTGTCACCTTGGTACACCTCCTGGAGTTGACTCAGACTGGGGATGGTGTTTTGCCATTAAAACTAGATGGGCTTGAATACAAGGTTGTCTCATATTGCCCAATTGTTATTAAAATTACCTACTAGCGCCACCTATCGATTTTTGAGGTATTATTAGGTTATATTTTATACCTCTAGAGGGCATTAATTGCTTCAAAGATTGTTCCCAAAGGTTGACCAGCAGAGGAAGAATGGAACGCAACCCCGTCTTCACCTTATAACATGAGCTGTACTGTAACAAGAAATACGGAAATTTCGATAATATCTTATGAAATTATTTAAGTTTTAAACCACCCATGAGACGGGCTCATAGTTCCACATTTTCATAATTGCTCCTTTTAGCGCATTATCATTGCAACTCATTCAGAGATACGCGATTATTGTATGTTTTTCTGAGATAAAGGATTATTATTTTTCCGGGATTAGATTAATCCGTGATTAGTTAAGTAATTGAATTTCGTCAGGATTAAGGATTAATTCACAATGTCTTTGAATTCGCGATTAAGCAGGGTTTCGAGTGGTAAAAGCTAAATTGACCAGGGTATCGGGAAAAAGTGAGAAAAAGGCTCTTTTTACCACCCACTAAAATCAGTGGGAAATGGAGAAAAAGTTCAAAACCATTCAAAAGTGGCCGCATTATATACCATAGTTTTCTGAATTTCATGGAGATGACGAATATGAAGTCAAATTCCGAAAATGTTGAGGATGAAAAAATTTACCCTTCACCATAACTAAATACATGAGCCCCCATATTTTCCCATTTTGGACTGTTACATACCATTTTTCCCCGGTTTTTCCCACTTCTTCCCACCTGCCGTGGCAAAAATAGTTTTGGACGGGAAAAACGAAACCCTGGGATTAAGGATAAATTAATCCTGATTAATTTGTGCTTAAGGATTAATGGAATTTTTATTTTAATGAATTTAACCATGACAGTGGCGTCTTATATATTTATGTATGTCAATGCTATCTGAAATTTGGTACTAATCGACATGTGACGGATATCTTCAGGTTTAATTACATCTCAAATATGCTGTCATTCGAAAGATTTTATATAGGGGAATTCCCTAAGGGGATAGCATGTGTCTTCTAAAACTAAAAAAACCGATGTACAGGTGCACTTAAAAGAGTTAGGTAGGCTGTTCGAAAAACATCAAGTCCACATCTATGCATGACCGCGAGAGAAATTTTGCTTTGGGAACCCGCTAGTCGGGCTTTAAATACTAGTTTGCAATACGAGGGAGAGGGCAAGAACTAATGGGTGATGTGAAACTGAGAGCAGTCGAGTCGGACTAGGATTTTTACTTTTTTAAATCCAATCCGATACGATCCGACTTTATCCGGTCCTAAAAAATCCGACCCAATCCAATCCGACATCATAGTGTACTAAAAAAATCCAATCCAATCCGACTTTCTCAAATATTTTTCCAATCCAATCCAATCCGACACGGTCGGATTGGATTGGACTCGGTTAAATCCGCGAAAGTCGGATATCCGACTACACTCTGCATGAGTTTCACTCTTTCTGTAATGACTCATGCTGGCTTTCAAATTTTAACATTATTTTTTTAACATTTATTCATCATGTTCATTAAGGTCGGGGTACGCGTACTCCGGAATACGAAGTACGCGGTCGTAAAAGTTGTACCACACTTTTCACGTTATTACCAAATGCGGACTCCGTTACGCTTTCGTGATGACGAGCAGTGACACAGTTTGGGTCAAACAATGATCCTGCACTTTCAGGAAGGTCGTCCCCTCGGCGTAACTGTTTCCAAATTTGATCCTCAGAGGTCTCAACGATTTAAAGCATCTCGTTACACTGCGTTCCTTCTTTTGTCCGCTACGTGGTTTCCAATACTTCCACATGTCTACGATCTCCTTCGACCTCACGTTCACCATGGCGGCTGCCTGGAACATGAGCAGATTTAGGGTGAAAGCATCCGCCGTCAACAAACTGAACAGAAGAAGGTCCAGTACTCCAAGTTCCAATCGGAAGGCAATGAGGGCATAGATCGAGAAAGTTTGCACCAATGGTCCCGCCAAAGTGAGGAGGAGCATGATTCGCCTTTGGACACACTCATTCAGCATTACCTCCAAGATGGTAAGCATACGGTAGATTTGAACCACGTCATTGACCCGATTAGCCAAATGGTTCCCATTTAAATATCCATGAAGCAACCTGCAATTACCAAGCATAAATTATTTTTGACAGTGAACAATATTTTAGAGAAATCTGAAATTATCATATTATTTAACAAAGTACTCCCAGTTTTGGCAGAAAATTAAAGTCCAATAATTAATTTGTTTGACCTGAGTAAATAATCTTTACTAAGGACACGGTTAGTTTTTTATTAAGGTTGTTGGGGATTCCTAATTTCTGCTTTATTATAGCGACTGTATCTTGATGACTGATTTTCTACAAAAGAAAATCAGTCGTGTTATAATTCATACCCACGCTTTTAAATACATATGCACTGTCGACAATACCTGGTCACATTAATTCAATTACTACCAAATGAATTAAAAATGATTGAATAATTCCACATTTAAAAATAAATGAATGGATATCATAAATATATGTGATAATTTTATTCTTGGCACTTAAATTTGGCACCTAAAAACTCAGAATTGGCGCCATGTAAGGGGAAACACTCCAAACAGTGTTTAATTAATTTAATTTTTAATCCAAATTTAATTTTTAATACGCGGTCAGAATTTTACATCCACGGTTAGCTTCCAATTTTGATAATGATCACTACTTATGTAAATATATGCATATGCATATGTAAGGTAGTATTTCTACGTCGAGTAAACTCAAGCGTCCAGTTGTGAAATTCTTTATAAACAAACTTCAGTTGGGTTCATGAGTGTTTAACGAGCGAGACAGTTCGATGGCTGTTAAAAATTTAGGTATATGTAAGTTCACTAGTCAGCATTTTCAAGTTGTTCGCATATTAATGTGTGTCACCTTTGTGAACATATATTCCCCGATGATGTTAAATAGTGGAACGAATATTGAAGCGATTTTTGATGCCAACATTTACAAAATAAAATTGTAAACATTTTGGAAGAAAATTCAATATCCAAATTTGTTGATGAAGTAAACAGGTTCGTAATTGTGTAATAATTTTTTCATAAGTATTACTGGAGGAATTAAATTGGACATAATGTCGTCAATACCTCCCTCTTTATGGTTGAGGCAAAAAAGGTAGCCGGTGGGAGCACAGTTTTGAGTTTTGTCCCATACCAGGCAGTATAAACTCTTAGTCTCTAGCTGTGTTAAGTTCTGGCCAGCAAACGATCAAAATAAATACAAACAGAATTTAGAAATTTTCACAGACAGCCAAGTTTCTTAACATTTGGCCAATCGTCTATCTTTTTTCCCTCTACTCATAGCCATTTTTGGGAATGACCACCATCTATGCAAACACATACATCCTTCGTTCCATTGATTTTCCCGAAAAAAAAGAAAATACCTAAGGAAGTTTAAAGAATCCTTGTACGTGAAAAACTTTCAGCACAAACTGAATACCCAAAACCGAATGCATGATAACCAATCTGGTCCTCAACACTTCTTGATTTTTTCATTATCGAAACATAAACTAAAGCTACAACTCATAATTTATAAGTTGTAGTTTTAGTTTATGTTTATATGTTATAAATATTAACATATCTTGATCCCAATTGTACAGTTTATGAGATTTTGCATGATGAAATTAGACGGAAGCTCGAGATCAATAGAAATCCAATCACGGTATCATCAAATATACTGCAGAATGTGTTATCATTGTAACAATTTACCTTTTCAGCATCGTCACATTGTTTAAGACAGTGGCAATTCCTGCAGTCAAGAGTCCAAATACGTAGAAGCAGGCACCCGACATGACTTCAAGTGCGAAATAGAATTCAACCATGAGAAGGAGTGGCCAGTACAAAGGATGGATTGTCCGCGTTTTTATCAAATCCTGAACCCAGAAATGGTGGGATGCACGGATTCAGAGTGATTATGATCGGTATGGCCAAACTGAAGGCGACATAGGTGGCAGGAATCAATGGCCAAAGCATAAAGTTCGTCAGCATGTCGATCTTGCGTTTCCGAAAGGCTCGATCTGTGAAAGAATAGAAAATATGACAATCTTCTTCATTGGGGAATATATTGGGAAATGGAGAATGAATATATAACTATAGTATAGTTTGTGCATTTGTATGTATTTTATGAGTAGAACTTCTCCCCAGAACGGAATAGAACAGCCGACCCCGCGCAGGTTACATGTGAACCTATTACAGACAAGTCAAGAACACTGGCATACCGGATGCTAGTGTTCTTGAGTTGTCTTCAATAAAGAGGAGTACCAAGACAGTAACCGTATGCCGCATGCGGTTACTGTCTTGGAACTTGGTCCGCGTAATTATCGGTGTTATGTATGTACACATCCAATATTAAATACGTAAGGAGTAGTTGCATTATACATTAAAGGTGAGTGTGATTTATAAATCCCTGCTTTGACTGATCAAATGTAATGTTCTTTCATTTTGTAAAACCCCATATGAATTTACAATCGCAAGTATATATAGAGGTTTGGAAGTATATAAATGTTACTTTGCGTTAACGCACCGGTGTTGTGTTGTGTGTAGTGTTGTGCACAACACTCAGCAGTCATCCAATATTAATGCGCTATACTAATAACAAAAATCGCATATAACTTACACTTTGCCAGTACTTGTCCCATTGTTTTTGCTGACTCCACAAACAATGGGATAGCCTTGTAATCAGTAAAATCCATTTTAACAATAATTGATCCAGTATAGACAACCAGGAACAGGGCCGTTTGGATTTTGGTTCTAAATTCTATCCGACTTGCCATCACAGTCTTGACACGGAACACCATTATGATGTTGTACACGAGAAGCAGCATCCAGCGCCCTCTTATCGAAATGAGTTCGGTTCTGGACCTCCGGCCTCGAGCATTGTCAGATTTTCTATCCCATTTGTACGGAAGCTTTAATATTCGTGCCTTCTCAAAGTAGATAATGCAGGATTTAAAGAGCTTGAACAGTTTTGTAAGGTCCATTTTTCTGGAATGAGAAAAAAAACATGGGAATGAGTAGTCGTCTTATGCATGTGGGTCGTTCGTCACCATGAAGCAAAGACTGATACGTACCTGCATGCGCATCATTTTTGTATCCAATTTTTTAATATGTTCTCCTAGGTTCCGTAAAATATTGATAAAGTTGGCAGCCTCTTACTCGTTTCGGCAATGTTTAGTGGAAACAATAGACACTGAAATGTAAATATGTAGAGGGGGAAACGAAACTCACTTTATTAAACGAACATGGTTTGCTATATTTTCTAGTTTAATGGAAGATCGCAAATAGAGGCAAGCAGTGCTCCGCATGAATCCGAATCCGGATTCCGAGTCGGATTCGACTCTCGAATCTGACTCCGAATCCTTATTTCTGGGATTCAATACTTTCGAATCCGAATCCAGAGTTTGCGGGATTCGGATTCGAGCGAATCCGGATTCGTGTGAATCCGAATCCGACCGTCATGGGATTCGAATCCTTCATGCTTATGACAGTTGCAAGTTTTCAATCAGCATTTTCAAATCACCCTGCGTTACAACTGGTGGCGACTTTCTCACGGACTTTGTGAGAGAATTTAAGTGATATTATTTCAGATAATTTATAGACCGAATCAGGGCTTGTATTCATGTGCCCAGCGCAAACGGTTGGACGTTTTGAGTTCAAATTCTTATTGTGTGGGTATTCGAAGGTGGGAAAAATCATCGGTCCAGTGTTTGCCCGCAGAGGTGAGATGGGCATCCAACGCACAATGAGATGGTCACCGATTTGGCTTAATTTATCAAATTAAGTGGCCCAAGTCAATTCAACCAACTTCTCTTCAGGCAGTTTATGACGGTTCGAATTAGTCAAAATATTCGAGGTGAAAGTTGAAAAATGGGGAATTTTTCCATTTGAGAGGTTCGGAAGTGGAGTTTTCTTTCTCCATGTGGTTAAAATTACATATTTTTCAACTTTGACCTTAAATACTTTCACAAATCCCAACTATCGCACAAACTGCCCAAAGTAACGTTGGCTGCAGTAACTTGGACAACTCAATTTCAAAATTTAAGCCAAATCAGAGAGTCACACTTCACACAATCGCATTGTTAGTCGGATTAAACATAACCCAACCCACCCGACTTAAGGTTGGGAAAGTCAATGCTAAATTTGGACTGGGTCAGATGCCAAACCGTAGTCGTAGGATGCTAAAATTTGGTATACACTACGTTGCTTATAGGCTAAAATGGAAGAGCAGGAATTGAAACTTGCACAATTTTCAATTTGAGATCCTATTGGGTTATCCATATCAATTTTTTGACTCATCCATTCGAGGAAAGGAAATTCTCGTCAACCCGAATTTAATAATATGGGATTCGACTAGGATTCGAATCCGATGAATCACCACGAATCAGAATCCGACTCCAGGATTTGGAGGATTCCAAAATTCGAATCCGAATCCCATGGTTGTGGGACTCGGATTCGTGCGAATTCTGATTCGAATGAATCCGAATCCGGAAAAATCGGAGTCATGCGGAACACTAGAGGCAAGTTAGTAATTCCTGGATTAGGTTAGGTTTTCGAAAAACACGGCCAATATTAGATGCTTAAGTGGGCTTACATAGTTACTAAGTATTTACAAACGAGCACATTTCAATGCGTTGTAAGAGTTGACACGCAATCATTAACTTTTAATCATGAACATTCTTAAATTGGCCTGATAAATCCTTAGTGATCCACATATCTCAATATCGTCACTTCATATTTATTTAATGAAAGTATGCTCAATATTGAGCGATGCTGGGCACCGAACACGGTACCTAAATAAATACATACAGAAGCAGCACAAGCATAATTTTCATGATTACTTGGTTGGATATGTTGTCCCTGACAACTTGTCATATAAAGTACGTATATGCTTAATCCTCTTGATATCACATTTCCAACTATACCTCATTCATGGGGCAAATCAAGCAACTTGACCCCTCGAACTTATTGAGCCCTCGAACGTAACCCTAGAAGGTTACAGAGGTTAATTTTGACCTTGCCTTTAATTTAACTTGTGTTGAGAAAATCGAGATGTGCAACAAATCAAAAAATTGGGATAATCTAACCAAGGGGCATTTTGTTATCATAACAAAACCCAACGCCCAACATTATTGGGCGTGCAATGGCCTTTGGACACAATGCATTATATAAGCAAATAAAACCTCAAGTCCATTTCCTCTGGTCAGCTAAAACCTAAAAAAGTTCTAATGTTATAAAAAAAATTAAAAAAACAACCATACAAATGATGAATTCCTGTATTTTTTAACACCAGTCAGAAACTTGCCAAAAATCTTGAAAACTTGAACTTGTGGACAAGTTTTAATTGTTTGATAACGCAAAGTTTGGTAAAATTTACAAATTACTTATATGAACTTCTTGTAACAAGTCGATGGAACAAGGGAAGCTTTTGCATCTGGCACATGTTAATTTATTAATGATTTATTCAGTTATCGTGAAATCAGCGTTACAAACACGTAAGAAGCTTGGGTGAAAATGATCATGTATAGAATTGGCTGGTCTTTATGCATAGTCACTTTATGCATATAAAACGTCCATAATTCTGCATAATTCTAAAGCATTTACGCATATTGCATTCGACATAAAAAACTATGCATAATTTATTACATATTTTGTTATGTTTACAAATATTAACTTTTAACTTTTTATGTGGAAAATTTTATATAAAAATTTTGTATCCAATCTTAGCAAGTTGTGCATAATTTGGCATAATTATATGAACAAATTCCATGCATAAAAACCGGCCAATTGTATGCAGGGTTTTCACCAACGAGAAGAGGGCATATCTGTAAAAATCGGGATTTTTCGGTCACACAATTTCCAGATATCCCTCTGCTACGTAATGAAGTAAATAAATTCAAATTCAAAACAAGATTGAAGAAAATCAGCCCGCAACTCGGGAAAAATCAATTAAAAGATCTCATCAACAAAATTACATATACTGGTCGCCGAATGAGGTGTGGAATCTTTAGCTATATACCAATTTTGAGTGACAGGTGATTTATGATGTTCATACATACATACATTACATACAGATATGATAAAGCAACTAAGGTAAAGATTAAGGGAACCCGAGCACTTTGAAATTTGGCAACGGACTAGTCAAAAAACAGTTTTAGGAATCCAAATTTTTGGTATAATATTACAAATATATCGAACTACGAATCCTCAAAATTTCATAAATATTCAGTGGCAAACAAATTTCCTACACGTTTTCAAAGCGAAGAATTCGCAAAATGGGTTTTGTGTAAGTATCATAATTCGTTTCTCAAACATAAGGAGAATGCATGACTACTTTTCAAGGAAGAGTGGTATATTCCGGCAAAAATTAAGACATACATAAACAAGTATGTAGAATCCGAAAATGTCAACCTCAAAAAAGCAGAATGAAAATAAAACACCATAATGACCCCATGAAAGTTAAAAACGATTAATTTGTTTCTTGAAAAGTTCCCATGAACGTCCGTGTCCGGTGTGGCGAAGATGTTGTAAACCAATACAAAGTAGTTGCATCATATGAAAGCTCATAAATTGAGGTCAAAGCGTATTTAACAAAATGTTCAGAAAAATACCCGGAAGGTCAAGAAAAAATGGTGAACGCAACACGTCCCAAGCTTTGCAGCAAAATTTCTCCAAAAGGTTTGAGCATTCACGACGAGTCATACTTGTTTAAAACCCGGAACAAAAATCCGGGAAGGACATTTTCTTACCCCAAATATCCTAATCTAGTGAAAATCAACGAGAAACTAAAATGCTTTTCAAAATTTCCGAAGAAATCTCCAGTTTAGTAGGCGTTAGATTAGTTTGGTCATATTTATGACCCTTGCGTCTATGATGGTTTTATGAACGCAACAATTGATTTCAGTGAATGTGTGATAGGTCATCTAATTCCCCACATTATGAGGTATAAAAAAATATGACATATAAGTTTTTGACACGACTATGCTAAAATCTACAATGCAACATCCATCTAGGAAGAAATCGAGAAAAATATCAATTTGATGCTGAAAAATGAAAACCTCCTCTACATCCTTCATCTTTATCAAAAAAATAAAATGTGGACCCTATGTAAGAAAAAATACTTTTAGGTTCGCGAAACAGTCGATACTCTAAGAAAATTTGGGTTCTGATTGGAGAAAATTAACAATGAATTTGCAAAGTCTTCCCAAAAAGAACTAATGAAGGATGTGAAGAAAAATATTAAAAACGAAGTGGATAATGGATTAAAGTATTCTATGTTTACGCATATAGTGAACAGTAATATTTGTAATATCCTAGCAAAATTTGAGATTTTTAGAATCATTTTTTGACCCTTTAAAGGTCAAAAACCCAAGTGATCGGGTTCCCATAATGCTTACTATATCTGGGATCAAGAATATGTAACTTTTTTGAAAATCCAAGCAAAATTGGATTTTTGGCGAAGATTTTAGTGCGGCTAGTCTAGCATTTGGCGCCCCTTTGAGTGGGTGTGGCGGGCGCAAATGGGGCCATGCACAGTGGGCCAGGTATCATAAATTTTGGCCAAAAATACAATTAAGCCTGAATGTCTCAGGTAGCCCCATACATGGGGTACCATTGGAAAGGTCTCGGCTGGAGGATTCAGAATATATATACTTTGTGGGGTCTGGGACCACCCCCTGAGTATTTAGAGACCGAAGACTATTATGGAGTTTGCGTCGATCTACTGCAATGTTAACTCTCAATCTCCTCCTGTGTTAACCTGTATATACCTGGAAACCTAAAATTCAAAAATATTCGTCGGTCTCTAAATACTCAGCGGGTGGTCCCAGGGCCCGCAAAGTATATATATTCACAATCCTCTTGCCTAGACCTTTTCAAAGATACCCCATATGTGGGGACTTGACCTGCTGACCTTTGACGGGTTAAAACAAGGTCATGCAGGTCGAATTTCGGTTTGAAGGTAACTTGAACATTGTTCAGGACCATCAGGGCTAGAACATATCAAAAAATCAGCCAAATCGAACCGGCGAACATTTTGCCATGCGTTGTGGAAACTTAGTGTTTGGGAAATCAAACCCTGATGGAGGCTTTATATTTGCATGTAATAACTTTTGTTTGACAATTTCATCAAATATGGGTTAATATAAACCAGCAGTTCATCACAAGGTGCTAACAATAACGAAATGAAAAGTCGTAGCAAAGAAATTCCACCTCGCGCTGCGAACTAATTATTTTAAAGTCATCCAACTGGGGATGGCCTAGTTCAAATTCTGCTTGATGGACGCAGCAGAATATACTCCCGACACGGGCGGATCAGTTAGAAGATGTCCAAGCCCTATATCCGTAATGTATTATGAAAAGTTTGTTAATTTGTTTTCTTTATAATGGTTTCAACACTGGCCATTATATTTTGCATGGATAACTAGTTGGTTATGGAGAACACGATGGCATACGTCTGTTACCAATTCTAGATAGTGCCTTAATGGCCAAATGTATGGATCCTGGCCCATTGTGCATTGGACGGAAATAAATTTGAAATGTAAAAATGAATCGGATTGCTGAACTTCTGTCAAATTTTTTGCGAGGTAATCGGTTCCTTAAGCTCGCGGCAAAAATTGGCAAAAATTTGTAAAAGTATCGCACAAGTTTATGAATTTGAAAAAAAGTTCCAAATAATTTGCAAAAACAAGTTTCATAAACACAAATGGGGCCACCTTCATGCAGCCTTGATCCCTAATAATTTGATCTTGGAAAGTCTTTACATAGAGAAAACCACGAATAATCTGAATCAAGACAGGGGTATGAATGTAAATCCCATTTGGTCATCACCTATGTTACCCTTGCTCGATAACCAATGACAACTAAACATTAGACTAGCTTCAGCTAAACCGGTACCTGGTCCTGACAGTGTTGTCACGAAACAGAAAACGCTCTTACGCGTGTCTAATGAAATCAAAAATTAGTGTACACATGTACGAGCATTTTTTCTCAAGATGCCCCAAACTTTTCATATTGCCCCAATCGCTAGGAACACTGATTTTGACGCTACTAGCATTCCGATTTTCTTCAAACTTGGCATGCAATCCTTATTTAAGGTCGGTCAGAGCGTTCCAGAGAATTGACCGTCTACGCTGAAATTTATAAGGCCAACTACCTGAAATTTTTGGTACTTTTTTTTAGTTTTTTCAAAATATTTCCAAAATATATGAAACGGTATCGTTCTAGCGTCATATCTCTACAGAAACCCTATATTCTGCGTCGAACGCCGTTGGGTAGAACATCCTAGCTCAATTATTAAGGGTACTTTGTAGGAACATTGGTTTAGACAAATATTCGTACAAAGTACCCTTAATGCTAAAATTATTCATTACCATCTTTTGGATCAGTCCGGATTTTTGATATGTTGCAAATATTTAGTTGTAAAACAATATTTAAATTTAAATTCAAGTCGAATTTGACCTGCGTGACCTAATTTCCGGGGTCAAGAGGATAAGTCGGGAGGTCAAGTGAATAATTTTAGCATTAAGGGTACTTTGTACGAATATTTGTCTAAACCAATGTTCCTACAAAGTACCCTTAATAATTGAGCTAGGAGGTTCTACCCAACGGCGTTCGACGCAGAATATAGGGTTTCTGTAGAGATATGACGCTAGAACGATACCGTTTCATATATTTTGGAAATATTTTGAAACAACTAAAAAAAGTACCAAAAATTTCAGGTACTTGGCATTATAAATTTCAGCGTAGACGGTCAATTCTCTGGAACGCTCTGACCGACCTTTAATGGGGATTGCATGCCAAGTTTGAAGAAAATCGGAATGCTAGTAGCGTCACAATCAGTGTTCCTAGCGTTTGGGGCAATATGAAAAGTTTGGGGCATCTTGAGAAAAAATGCTCGTACACGTGTACACTAATTTTTGATTTCATTAGACACGTGTAAGAGCGCTTTTGGTTTCGCGACAACACTGTCAGGACCAGGTACCGGTTTAGCTGAAGCTAGTCATTATTATTGTCTGTGAGTGTATGTAATCTCAATTCTGCCTGTTAATTTCCAAAATATTATTTCTAACAAAGTTACCTGATGATGATACAAGTGTGGCTTCGAAAGCTTGTAATAAATTTGCTTTATACCTACAGCCATGTCTTCCGAGAATTCTACTCTTTGATCCCAGCAGATGATCGAATATACTTGTGCGGAGGAGGAGTTCAGCGCTTCTCCCTCGATGGACTCCACTCGTCATTAGCTTTTCACAAAAGTCGTCACAACTTGACGAAAAGTTAGTTTTGCACGGAAATTCCTTCAGTTCACCGTCGAAGTCGTCCATTGTGCTCATTTTGGTATAGGTGTCAACCCTAGACTCAACCGGCACCTCGAAAGTATCTCCTGTAAGTGTAAATATAAGGAAAATACTCATGTTCTAGAAGCCAGTAGGTCAATTTCAACAAAAATTTTCTCCGATGAAGCAGTGACCCTGACGTATTTATATGCACCACCAACCATAAGTTGCTGGACCCCACGTGAAGCCGCTGCCCTGACTTTCTTTCCGAAAACTACAAAACAGATTTTGCAAGGTTTTCGACTGCTTAAAAACTAGTTACTTTCCAATTTAATTTCAATATAGACAAACCTTATGGGGATGTTGATTAATTACAATATATTTTTCTGAAATTTGTTCAGTTTGTTTCAATCGGACCGCAATTAGGAAGATTTGGAGCATTTTACTCCTGGCTGTCATAATTCATGTTTTTGACTTTTCGCCTTCTGTGAAAATTTTGGCGTAATGAGAGCGAACTAGCTAAGCCCAAAAAGTATTTTTCTTGGGAATGAAGCTTATGGTATAGGGGTTCCAAAATTCCTTGGATGCAGTTTTTAAATTACGCATTGCGGTCCAGGCGTTCGGTTGTAATACAGTTTGAAACACATATCAATTCTTGAATAAATTACGGAACTATTAAAGGAATAAATTAATCAAGTTCAGTATAATCGCAAATTAATCCACATTAATTTCAGCACAAATCCAATTGTATGAAGTTCGGCTATTTTAATATCACAAGCTAAAATTGATGAAGACCGTGGACGGACATCGTGGTTTGGCGTTCTTTTGATAAACTTTTTTCCCAAACTATTCCGACAAAAAACTTTTGTATTCACACGAGGATATTAAGTTTATTTTTGTTATTGTTAAACCTTTTACACGTTTTTACGCATGCTCCATACGTTTCATATCAAATCTCAATATTTCTCATATATCTCGTACATATTTCTCATCGCATGTCCTATTGAGATGATTGATGTATATCATTAAGTAAATCTCACAAGGTGCCATATACCACTTGCAACCATGGTGAGGCTGATGTTCATTGGTATTTAGATCAATTTTACGTTGTAGGGTGAGGGTATGTATTCTATGAAGGTTGAGATATCGTCACCTAGCTAAAGATATATAAGCAAGGCAGAACTAATTTTAAATGGGAACACCTTTTACATATATGCGTCGTTTGTTCTACCCACGTTAAAACATGTGTATGCAAACTAAGACTAACAAATAAGTTTGTAAGGTTGTAAGTTTAAGTATTTGTAACCATGTGTATGCAACAAGTTATGTAAATTTGCAATGACCTGGTTTAAACTAAATCTTGAAAATCCTGTTATCCTCTGCACCAGACTTAAATAGTTGAGTTTGGCCCAATTTGTCGTCTGATACTGATCGTTTTTAGTTTTTTTTTGGTCGCTTAAGATTTTGGGGAATTGAAACCCTTTATTTCGCACAATGAGAAAATTATATTCGATACAATTGTTAAATAAAATAAGGTAGCATTTAAAAAGTTAGAAGTCATGTATGAATAAAATAAAAAAGTATTGTTAACCTGTACTATAGGTATAAAAAACCAGTATGCAAAGTGTCCTGCAAATATTTTTCTACTTGTACATATGTAGTTGTATGTGCAGGTCGGCAGACTTTTGATGAAACATACTCAGGAGGGAAACTTACGAGGTTGTCAGTGACCGATCTGCTTGAAATTTTTACCAAAGATAGTTTGACATGAATGAACCTTACCTCTGGAAGGTTTTGACTCCATGGCCACAAACGGCTGAGAAATAAATTTCGAAAGTTTCAAATTTTCTCCTCAAGGGATGCCATTCTATCTGAGCTCACTCTAGTTCTATGGGGAGGATTTGGTAATGCTTATAAGCATTGGAATTTTGAAATTGAGCCAGTCTTGCAAATCTTTACCGATCTTCAAAATTCGAAATGTTTTGGAAACTTGGGGTCATGGACTAGAATATATAATTTCAAATTTTTGAAATTTGACCTCATTCGCCTGTTATCAAGGTCACAAGGTCAAAAATAACCACATTTCCATGGTTCGCAAAAAATGATTGTCACCAAATTTTAATGAAAATTTCGAAATTAAAAAACTTGGGAAGCGTCAAAATATGACCAGTGGTGCTTGTAAAAAATTGTGGGTGGGGTTAGGGGTGTGGAAAAAATAAACCAGGTTTAAATTAGTGAATTTTACCGCATGAGAGTCTAAGAAATATCAAAATTCTACCAGGGACACACCCTCTGACGACGTTTACATTAGCGGATATGATTATTCAATCCCCACCCACAGGGGGTGTGCCCATCAGCGCTTTCGGCGTTAATAACTTCAATTACCTAGTGCGACACCAATAACTTATCGGGATGGAATGGGGACCCTGATGGTGACGTCCAATCACAAAAAAACACACCCCCAAGTGGGTGTGCCTTAGGGAACTTTGGGTAATACCTTTATAAAGCATGTCACGCGACGCAAATAATTTATCTGAATATAAAGGGAACCCCTATTATCACGTCCAATTACAATTATCCAGAACCACACCCCCAAGTGGGAGTGGTTCTCAACGACTTTTTGACGTTCACAAAGGCACATCATATGATGCACGTAGCGTATCCCGTCACAATGATAGGGTCTAGACGGCATTTCAAATATGTAAAGCCACACGCTCGGTGGGTGTGGTTCGCAGCGAATTTTCCCTCTTATCAGATCCATGTCATGTGACATGTCATTTTTCTCAGCTCGATTTGTCGATCTTAACTAAATAGCTTAAACGTACGAACTTAAAATATTCGTACTATATATTCATACGCGGGCCAACTAGAACATAAATTTAAAGGGGAATAAAGAAATCAACTAAAAGGGTTCCCGAAACAGAGGTCGACGCCGCCGACCCTACGCCGCCGCCGACAAAAGTTCGGAGCCGATTTTATTTTTGCCTTAATACTAACATTTTGGTCGAATCATAATTTGGAAAGTCGATATTTTGTTCGAAACCAGACTTTTCGTTATATGGTCTATTGTTCTCTTTTTGATGCATTCACTATGCGTATGCATGACGAAATTTTATTCACTTTTGTTCAGACGAATTTTGAGTTGTTACTTTTTGGAGATTTTTTGGTTGTTTGGTACAGCCAAATGTACAGCCTGAACCTTACTTCATTGCGTGCATGCCCTTGAATTTATTAATATTTTAAAAATCACAACTTTCCAGGAAAGCGTAGAAAATTTTACCAGAAATTAAGGGTGATTCTTAAAACCTTTCCAATCAAAAAATTTTCAATTTATTTCAAAAAATTTAAAAAAATTCCAAAGATTGTTCGATTAAAGATTGTTCGATTTTAACCTTATTACCGACTTATTTGCTCAGGATTTCATGGAGAAAACGAATATGAATTCGTTTGAATATGAATATGAATTCTTAGATTTTGAAAATGTCGAGGTTTAAAGAGTTGTTTCGGATCGCCCCAAACCACAGTTTCTCCCATTTCTTCCAGTTCCCACTGAGTTTAGATGGTGGTAAAAAGTGCCTTCTTCCCACTTTTTCCCACTGCTCTGGTCAATTTGGTTTTTACCAATCGAAACCCTGTACATATATTTGAAGCTACTAAATCACCAAATGATTTAAGAAAATAGTGTGTATGGTAAAAGCCAATTTCGTAATTTTCGAATAAATGAACGAATATTTGAACAATTGAATAAACGAATGCATACTTGAATGAATGTTTGAATGAATGAATGTGTGATTGAATGAATGTGTGATTGAATAAATGAATGAATATTTGAATGAATGTTGTCCATACTAGATGCTAATGAATGAATAATTGAATGAATAATTTCTCGTTGAACACGTATTTATATTCTTAATCCTCTTGCCAAGACCTATCTAACGATTCCCCTATCATGGAGCTATGTGAGACTATTTACAGAGAAATCTGGCAGATTGCGTATCTTGAGAACCACTCCCACTGGGGGGCGTAGTTCGTAAGTTTAAGCTATTTAGTTAAGATCGACAAATCGAGCTGAGAAAAATGACATGTCACATGACATGGATCTGATAAGAGGGAAAATTCGCTGCGAACCACACCCACCGAGCGTGTGGCTTTACATATTTGAAATGCCGTCTAGACCCTATCATTGTGACGGGATACGCTACGTGCATCATATGATGTGCCTTTGTGAACGTCAAAAAGTCGTTGAGAACCACTCCCACTTGGGGGTGTGGTTCTGGATAATTGTAATTGGACGTGATAATAGGGGTTCCCTTTATATTCAGATAAATTATTTGCGTCGCGTGACATGCTTTATAAAGGTATTACCCAAAGTTCCCTAAGGCACACCCACTTGGGGGTGTGTTTTTTTGTGATTGGACGTCACCATCAGGGTCCCCATTCCATCCCGATAAGTTATTGGTGTCGCACTAGGTAATTGAAGTTATTAACGCCGAAAGCGCTGATGGGCACACCCCCTGTGGGTGGGGATTGAATAATCATATCCGCTAATGTAAACGTCGTCAGAGGGTGTGTCCCTGGTAGAATTTTGATATTTCTTAGACTCTCATGCGGTAAAATTCACTAATTTAAACCTGGTTTATTTTTTCCACACCCCTAACCCCACCCACAATTTTTTACAAGCACCACTGGTCATATTTTGACGCTTCCCAAGTTTTTTAATTTCGAAATTTTCATTAAAATTTGGTGACAATCATTTTTTGCGAACCATGGAAATGTGGTTATTTTTGACCTTGTGACCTTGATAACAGGCGAATGAGGTCAAATTTCAAAAATTTGAAATTATATATTCTAGTCCATGACCCCAAGTTTCCAAAACATTTCGAATTTTGAAGATCGGTAAAGATTTGCAAGACTGGCTCAATTTCAAAATTCCAATGCTTATAAGCATTACCAAATCCTCCCCATAGAACTAGAGTGAGCTCAGATAGAATGGCATCCCTTGAGGAGAAAATTTGAAACTTTCGAAATTTATTTCTCAGCCGTTTGTGGCCATGGAGTCAAAACCTTCCAGAGGTAAGGTTCATTCATGTCAAACTATCTTTGGTAAAAATTTCAAGCAGATCGGTCACTGACAACCTCGTAAGTTTCCCTCCTGAGTATGTTTCATCAAAAGTCTGCCGACCTGCACATACAACTACATATGTACAAGTAGAAAAATATTTGCAGGACACTTTGCATACTGGTTTTTTATACCTATAGTACAGGTTAACAATACTTTTTTATTTTATTCATACATGACTTCTAACTTTTTAAATGCTACCTTATTTTATTTAACAATTGTATCGAATATAATTTTCTCATTGTGCGAAATAAAGGGTTTCAATTCCCCAAAATCTTAAGCGACCAAAAAAAAACTAAAAACGATCAGTATCAGACGACAAATTGGGCCAAACTCAACTATTTAAGTCTGGTGCAGAGGATAACAGGATTTTCAAGATTTAGTTTAAACCAGGTCATTGCAAATTTACATAACTTGTTGCATACACATGGTTACAAATACTTAAACTTACAACCTTACAAACTTATTTGTTAGTCTTAGTTTGCATACACATGTTTTAACGTGGGTAGAACAAACGACGCATATATGTAAAAGGTGTTCCCATTTAAAATTAGTTCTGCCTTGCTTATATATCTTTAGCTAGGTGACGATATCTCAACCTTCATAGAATACATACCCTCACCCTACAACGTAATACGCTGTATGACGGGATACGCTACGTGCATCATATGATGTGCCTTTGTGAACGTCAAAAAGTCGTTGAGAACCACTCCCACTTGGGGGTGTGGTTCTGGATAATTGTAATTGGACGTGATAATAGGGGTTCCCTTTAGATTCAGATAAATTATTTGCGTCGCGTGACATGCTTTATAAAGGTATTACCCAAAGTTCCCTAAGGCACACCCACTTGGGGGTGTGTTTTTTTGTGATTGGACGTCACCATCAGGGTCCCCGGTGATGATGATGGTGACATAGGAATGTCCCCATGCGCATGGGTTTTACCCCGAGCAAAGCTTCAATCTCGGCGTTTGTTATGGGGAATTTTGGGTTCCCCGCATTTGCTCGAAGTTTACCACAAAACAATTACTTGAGTTTCCAATTTAAGCAGCGTATTAAAAAGTATAAATTCTACGTTTAACCTTTTCAAACGAACGAATGAGAAAACTTCGATCATCCTCTGCCCTATACACATTTGATGCGTCGACGTTAAGATATTGGGTTGTTCACGAACCCAAGTTGAAGCTGAAGCAATGCACCCAATTTAGTTAATACAATTTTTGAAATTATGATAAATATTTACTTGGAGAACAGAAAGCTGACGATCGCGTGAAATCCAGACAATTTTGTGGCTCAATAAGTTTTGTATACAAGGAATCATTCGTAAAAATTTGAATTGGCCAGCAATGAGCATGCGATACTCCATGGCATCAGCGCTTATCTGAAACAATTTACCAAGATATTAATATCTAAAACGTGATAACATTAACATTTCATACAAACGTATGTATATGCATATTAACAAACCGCCTTCAGGAACAAGAGATATATCATAGTCGACGAATTGCCCAATTGTGGCAACATAGTAGTTATCATCGTATCCGATTTTATTAGGTCTGGATGTATCGTTGTGCTCGCAAGAGCAGCGTCCTGGGTACTTTATCACCATCTCCTCCACGTTGTCCATTGTACCCTAAAATGAGTAACCAAATTTGGTTTACTACCTTCTACAGTCAGTGTGTACCCCTTAAACGAAACCAATAACTTGCCATCCTTATATCATGGTGGGAGGAGTCTCGCCATAACCGTGTAGGACCCACCCCAAGTAGGGTCTCCTATATTGTTGCAGGTTCCATTGATTCGACGGTGTTTATCCCCAGGAGAATAACTTTATAAAGTAGCATCACAAGAGTCATGTCGCGTCATGCCCAGCACTGTGTTAGAGCTGTTTGAGAGTCGACACCATCCCTAGGCCGTAAATTGGCCGTATCATGGCCATGGAAAATTGAAATTGACCATATCATTTATTGGAAATAGGATCTGACCGTAATTATTCTGGGTAATTTAAACCACCTTAAGAGCCGTTCGTAAGTCATTAGATTAATATTGCTCTGTTCCCCGAGATATTCCGTAAGCTAGCTAAATTTGACGTAGGAGTTTCCTTTTATGTAGTTCTACCAATTTTTCCTGCAGTTATCGCTTCGTCACGGGCGATGGCATCCCTAGCATACTGTTTAGTAACAAGCATTTCAATCAAACCCGCAACGACAAGTTCAACATATGCATACCGGAACATGCATCGTACGGGTAAAAATTTGGATCAATAAAGCCGACAAATTTTTTATACCTGCGTGGCCGAATCCACAATTTCTTGCAGTGTTATCGTAGTGGCCTTGGACCATGTTGCAAATGCTATTAATTGCAAAGCAACTGCCAAAGTTAACATGTAAACTCTAGATAAGTATATCCAAAAAAAATATTTTCAGAAGTAAGAGTCATTATTTTCAAACGACATTTTGCTTGTCTATTATTTGTATAGAGATTATGTTTCAGACTTATAATAAATGAAATAATAAATGAACAGCAACTAAATAAATGAATCAAGTTATCACAATTTGGCATTATTCTATATAATAATAGCGTAGTCCCAGTCTGTCCGTCTGCCTGTCTGTCTGCTCTGTGCGTCTATCTCTCCGTCTGTGTGTGAGTCTGGAACGCATTCATTCAATTTAATTTATTGATAAAATTTTACACCCCAAAAAGTTCTCATCTCAATTCCAATGTATAAAAAATGACTGCATTGAAGGTTACCAAGATGGATTATCAGGCCAAGTACGCAAAGGCGGAAAATGTACCAAGAATTTTTTTGGGTTCAGTTCATAAATGACGATAATGAATGACGGAGAATGCCCCGTGTTAACACGGGCTGATGCCTAGTTACTTAATAATAACATGAAATACAGATTAAAGCACAAAAAAACACAGTTTCGTCAGTCAATTAAAGGATTTGAGAATTCCATTTAAATCAGGCGTACACTTATATATATATTACGAAATGAGAAGACCGCTACTTCACAATTGTGAGCGTAGCAGTCAACCTTCTTTCGAGCAGGAAGTTAAGAAAATTTAACAAAATTTGTCCCAAAAATCCACCTGCCCGCCCTGCTCTTTCACCACCTATCCAAGATAAAGTTGTTGTTACTATTCCTCCCTAAAATCCTTCATTCCTAAAATTGGTTTTAAGCCTTGGTCTTACTTTCTCCCCGACCTCTGATAAATCTAATCTCTTTGACCTTCATTGTGACCACGAACGCTTTTTTCGGCGATTGCGCCTTATTTGTCATTTTGGCCGCTCTAGCCACAAAATCCCAACTAAAACCCTCTGTCCGTCTGTGATATCAATAGATTCGGTCATTCCCAAGAAATTTAATTCACAGATTAGTAATTACTGAATTTTTATTCCCTGGTCGTAAACCGAATAATCTCTGAGATGGTTGAAATTGATTTGAAACTATTTAATTTTTATGCGAAATTTTGCAATTAAATAGTTTCCTGAAATCCAGCAGGCCTTTCAACACACTTCCAACCAACCGAGGGAGAATAAATTTTTAAAATAACTTTCGCAGCAGAAAGTAATTAAATTAATACTTTTCGGCGTACATCATAGATAGAGTCCAGGTATTTTATTTGAATATTTAATTTACTAATGTACAAGGTGATACATTCGTAATATCCGATAGCGTGCGCTTCGACAAAGCAACATTCAACATTCTTTGCCAATCCATATATTATTTCAGTTGTTTATGCCATTGAAGAATGTCGTCGTTTTAAGGCCGCTCAGTGTCTCATGAAAACCACGTCAGGGTTACATCTCGCTATAAATGTATTTAGAATCTTAGTTCTTAAATTCTTAACCCAAATCCATAACTGCGGATGCCTGGAACAAGTATAATATTTTTAAATTCAATTGAATTGTTTATCTGTCTTTTATACAGGTTCCGTAAAATCTTACGAGTTTGTAATAGTGACACATCCTCCCACCGCTGTTACGACCTTTTCTTCATTGTTTTCCCCATTTGATGGCCCCACCTGGATTTGCCTAATTGTCAGCCTATCCACTGCACTGGCAGGAATTCAATTGCTGCCGTATTTTCATGCCGCAAATTTAAAAACCATCACAAAAGACGTGATCGGAGGTTTCTTAAATATATTTGTTCTACTTTTTAGTCAATCTTGTGATGGAAGAATGTTCAGAATAGGGAACGCAGCCCCTTTAGTAGCCGGGTGGTTATTTATCTGTTTCATTCTAATGAACAATTTGTATGGGGGTGAAATATTTGCATCCCTCACCGTAACTCCTCCACCAAACGTGCCCCGAACAATCCATGAACTGGCCGAATCTAAACTCCAAATTTTCACCGGTTCGTGGCATGCTTTTCCAAACGCTAGATCCAATCTTCACGATAGTATAATCCCGCAACTCAACCCAGCATTTAAAAACAATACAAAATTCTTAAATCTCTTGTCAAAATTATCAAAAAAGATAGTTTTTGCCAACAAAAATAATTTGAACTTTACAAAATTGAAATCCGGAATCCACTCGAATTCCACTAATAGATTATTTAATTTCATCTAATGAGACTCTAGCGATTGTGGATGACCCCTTGTACTTATCCATTGTTCCACAGTGGGCCAGGACATGTGATTTGGTGGCCATTAACTGAGTGTGAGCTACAGGGTAAATTCTATACCAGATGAACAGAGTATGAAGCCATTAACATTGTTGCAAACTGTCGTTAATTGATAAACTCCAGCTTTAAAGTAACAGGGTTCCAAAGTTCTGAGAAAGCATTGGAGTAAGTGGGCACAAGTTTCGATAAGCGGCACCGCTCGGCACCGGCTGCTCCGGCTTATTTTTTGCGACGATTATTTTCTTTTGGTCTTGTTGTTTGCGAAACAGACCCGACATCGTCCACCTTTTTGAAATTTCAAAATTTACGGCGTCATAAAACGAACCAGATTGTACTTCTTTTTTTGGTTAAAAAAGCTTTATAAACCGTGAAAGCTTTAGTTGATAATAAAAAAGAAGAAATCTCAAGTCACCCCACCCATGGATTTTATTTTGTTTCATTTTGCCCCAGTCTCACTTATGACAGAGCGATAGCACTTAAGAGGGCGGGTGACTATGGAAGATCCAAACTCAACTCATTTTTCACCTTTTTTTAAAATACCTGGCATTTCAACAATATTGGATGGATTTTCTTCATTATTGATGAAAAATGATCTGAATGAGTTGTATTTACAGAATCGTTACGAATTTTAATTTTTCCATATTTACAAATATTTACGTTCTAACGGCAAAAGTCATAAGGCCAAATCTCACATAGCCCCATAAATGGGGTATCGTTGGAAAGGTCTTGGCGGGGGGATTAAGAATATATATACTTTGTGGGATCTGGGGCCACCCCCTGAGTATTTAGAGACCGATCAATATTTGTGAATTTTAGTTTTCCAGGTATGTGCAGGTTAACACAGGAGGAGATAGAGTGCTAACACAGCAGTAGACCAATGAAAACTCAATAAAATTCATCGGCCTCTACCTAATCTGGGGTGGTCCCAGACCCCACAAAGTATATATATTCTGAATCGTCCCGCCGAGACCTTTTCAACGGTACCCCATTTATGGGGCTACTTGAGACATTCGGGCTTAATTCTATTTTTGGCCAAAATTTATGATACCTGGCCCACTGTGCACTGGTTGGACACCCTTCAATCTATTATTTTGTGCGGCTGGGAGAAAAACTTAACTTAACTTAACTAAACTTCCATTTAACACTGAGTCAGTTGGCCCAATCCGGTATTCACAAGAGATGGATGGATCTTGAAGATTTAAAATGGCAGTCAGCAGAAATGTATCTTATTGGAAACAAATCACATGCGCGATTTTTTACCAGGAAAATGGCGAACCCAAAAAATTCATTACTTAATACAGCAGAACCCGTCCCATGAAGTGTGATAAAATCCGTTTTGATTATTGATATCCTACTATCCACGGCTGCATTAGCATTTTTTGTTTTAGAAGGTTTTTCTAAAAATTGGAGAAAAGTGAGGGATGAAATTGTTAGATGTGGTTCACGGGTGTTTGATATTACAAAAATACTAAAATGTTCCAAGAAACAGAAACTACGATTGTCCAAATGACAGATAGTGGGTGAAGAATAGAGTGAGTATGGTGATTATAAGAGCAATAAAACCAGTAATTATAATAATATGTACAACTTTAATTAGGAGATCAGGTACTGTATTAATCACAAAAGTGTTAATAATGTGTCTTATTTTTCTGCCTCCAATTGGATTAACAATACACATAATTATTTGACCTCACACACATACATTCTTGACCTCTCCCATCCAAACATGACCCCAACATACCTACATGACCTCCCAAATGCAAACTTGACCTCATACATGAAAAATTGCAAACAAAATTATACATTAACCCATTACTGCAGAATGATTCCTGTGGTTTATTTGGGGCTATGGAAATTAATGTTCACGTAGAAGGCATAATATATCCACATGAAGAGCGCAGAAACTTTGTGGAGTGCCAATTCAAGCGAGGTACACCAAAATTTAGGGAGCTCCAATTAGTCTCTAGATAAGACAGCCATTAAGTTTATTTAATTCAACTCACATAATTAAAATATTTCGATTCATACCGTCCGTTAAAGTTACTCCCAAACCCCTCGAATCATAGCTTAGTTAAGTTAGAGTATTATTTCTCGGCATTACAAAATATATTAACCTATGAATGTATGTAAGCCAACAAAATGTGTAGCGTGATTTATTAAATAATTATAATGGTTCGTGATACATAACATAATCTGAGCATCTCGAACTACATACGGTTCCCATTCTGATTCCCATTCTTATTCTCATTCCCACTCTAATTCCCATTCTTATTCTCATTCCCATTCTAATTTATTATTAGAACAAAACCAAAAGAATAAAGATGTCTCGTCATAGGTGCTCTGAAAATTTTGTTCCTATTTTGAAACAAAATATAATGCATAGAATATGTAGTATAGTCTATGCATTATAGCCTATAGTATACATAGACTATGTAGTACTTTCAAGGTCTTTTGTATAGAGCTTGCTATCCTATTTTCTTGATCGGTATGGAGTAGGGTTATGAAGTTTTGAATAAATTAAATTCTTGTCAAATCAATAGCTTTCACTTTACTTGAGCTTACACGGAATCGTGGCTGTGGTTCTGCTAAATTTTATTTTAAGACGGACAGACAGCACGCCTATTGATGTCGTGGTTGAGTCTAGAACCTAAGGCCCGTGGCCAGTAGGTATCAGATAGCATGCAGACCTAAGACCCTTGCCGACAGTTTCAAGGAAAGAGTTTGGAAATGCAAAAAGCATCTGGGGGACCCACAAAGTACTATGAAAAAAAGTATTATTTCTGGTCCATCCAGAAAGTGTAGAACATCGGCCAATGTTAATAATACTAAAAGGCTAAATGGCCGACCCCTCCAGAAGCAAGAACATGTAGAGTTTGAAAATTCACCGTACGGTCAGTTCTTTGCCGATTTTCGAAATACTGCCCGTTTTGGAAACATTGGACCTTTGTGCGAAATATATAATTTCAGATTTTTGAAATTCGGCCCAACCCACCCGTTATTCAGGTCACAAGGTCAAAAAACCAAGTAACATTTCTACATACAATAAATATATGATTAGAAAATATATGATTAGAAAATATATGATTATTTATTTGTAAAAAAAATGCGGTCATTAAGCAGAGGGAGTTTGAGGCGTTGCTTAATCCCTACCCTGGTGGCATAAACGTAAAGGCCTCCTCCGAAGAAGAGCCGCCGCCGAGGGACAGCTTTCTTAGTTAACGATATCGGATATTGGAAAATTTAGCGGATAATAGTTAGAAAATCTTCTTTTTCAGTCTCTATGACAACTTTTGCACGTTTTTTTTTATTATTTATTATGCACGATGATAAGATTCCAAGCCAAAATATGCTATTCTATAAATTTCATACTGTGATTAATTTTAGATTAGTTGTAGTTTATCACGGTATGTATACATATATGCGAAATTTAACGAAATAAATAAAAAGAGGCTACCAAAAAAAAAATCTACATACAATAAGAAATTTCTTTGAAGGTATTTCTAGTTCGTCGACGTAAATTCCTGGCGGTAATGTTTGAAACAGACAGGCGGTCATATTGACGACTAGTGGGTCACACCCCCTGCTTCGGAGTCATTGTGGGGGTGGCCCGAAGTCACGCATCAAGAATTAAATCCACAAAAAATTCTCTCTGAACATGGTTTCTGACGTCGCCACCGCGCATAATCGTACTCACGCACAGTGTATTATAATCCCAAAACATGTCCCAAAAGTCCCAGGGGGAGTGGCAGGCCCAAAAAGTATGTGAATATACGACTTCGGGGTCCTATGGGGTCCTTGAAATGCATCTAGACAGTTTTGCCGACCACACCCCCTGTGGGGGAGTTAACCCCCCAGGGGGTGTGGTCAGGAAATTTTTATATTTTTCTCGTCAGGAACTCATACTGGCTCTAAAATAAAAGTTTTAAGCATTTGACAATTTTTCCGACCGGGATACACCAATTTATAGGTGACCGCTGCACATTTCTTAAGTTAATCCAGGCCCTAATAGTCCTCTTTGGACGCGGTTTAATTTTTTGTCTCGCAGGATACACTTTCTTTTTGTAATGTCTGATGGCTGATGACCAAGCCCCGTTGGGGGTGTGGAATACTAAATTTTATTCCCCAACATCGTACGTTTCCAAGCCTATGCTTGTGGTTAATTTTGACATTTTTGAAGCTGTTGGTTATTTTTATCAATCATTTATCTCTCCGACGCGTAGTTTAGCCATGAGAATTTTGAGAGTTTTTGAGTGCTCAGTCTGAATGGATATCTCTCGACTACGCCGGGCCCCAACTGAGTGAGCATAGCCATGCTTTCTGCCATGGTTCTGTGAGGGCTCCCGCTTTCCGGCTTTCGCCTCACCTCAGAAAAAAACCCAATTATTCGAACAAGACACTAAATACGGGAAGTATTTCTGTAGTAGTACATGTATGAAAGAAATTCAGAGAAAGAATGACTGCAAAATTATGGTTTAACATTTTCACCTTTTCATTCAAGGTAGGAACAAGTGCAGGTTAAACAAATAAATACAAATAATTACATTATCTCTCTTTAGCTATATAACGGTATAAGAAAATAATTAATATGGCGTACTTATTTACGTAGATAAATAAATACGTGTGTGTTTTAGTTTCCTAGTGTAGTATGTACGTAATTAAGGCATTTACTACACACCGATATTCCTGTGGTATCATCTAGCAGGCTAAATTGGTTGTGCTTACTGAATATTATTTGGAAACATAACAAAATCTAGTTTAATACAGTTGCGAGACCATTTAACGAAAAATGTGTGGTTTGCCTCGTTTTGCTTATTTAACAAAATTAAGTAGCTCTGGTATGACATAGCAAACACATTGTGCAAAGAAATACATGGTTTTCCCCGTGTAAAAAAAAGTTGTATTATGACCACAAAGACCAAGGTTAATTTCATACGATATCCGAACTTAGGAGTTAGTCGGACTTAGTTATACTTAGTATTCTATTGAATGTGTAAACAGATTTTACTTCCCAAATTAAAAAGCAATTAGTCTAAACTTTTCTGGTTTCAGTAATCCTTGTTTAATCTCCTTAAAAGTCATTCGTTGCTTTTTTTATTCCAGTGAACTTCAATCCATCAGACTGTGTTGTTTACGATTTGTTTAAAACACCCACAATGTTCAAACTTGCTATGTGTTCGATAATTGTCATTTTAATTTCTCAACTAGAGAAATCAAGCCAACAGGACGACGAGAAACCTACACATTTTAATAATAACCTTTACGAAGCCATCACTGATTTCCTTGAGGAACAGAAACAAGCAAAAAAAGAATCACTTGAGCTCTTTGACACGAATAAGGATGGCTTCTTGGGTGTCGAGGAACTCATTGTTGCTGCTGAGGCTGGCAAATTATTTGAAACTTTTTCTGGATACAAGTTCAATGGTTACGATGTACAAGAAAAGTTGGACCAGTGGGATTTTGATAACGACAACAAACTGTCTTTCGAGGAATGGGTCAACTTTTAAGGAACCGGAAGGAGTACGGTGAACGAATAAAGTAATAAAACAGATACATGATAGGGCTAATTTTCGAAATTATAAATAGTTGTTTTTACAAATTCCAGGCAGTCGTACGATAGATATGCTAACCCGGACAATGTTTTTATGATAAGCCCCGTTCTCCAAGTTTTAAACAGTGTAACTTTCCAATCTAATTCTTAACAATAAAAATTGATTTATTTACTAGAATTACAATAATGGTGTGGTTTTTAAATTTGAATTACGCACTCGGGATCCTGTCACCGGGCTGGGAAAAATGATACGTCA
Organism: Folsomia candida; assembly: GCF_002217175.1. NCBI lineage: Eukaryota > Metazoa > Arthropoda > Collembola > Entomobryomorpha > Isotomidae > Folsomia > Folsomia candida. The sequence continues at coordinate 8,374,227 of NW_019091197.1, read as the reverse complement.
AAACACTGGTTTTATGAAAAAAAGAAAAGTCTACGAATAACATACCCGTTGTGATTGGGGCCTGTGAGCACTCTAAATAAGCATTGCATGCAGAAAATGGGCCTAATTGTATCTAATGCCTCGACCGTAATGACGACCTGCATGTCCTGCGTGTTAGATATTTAAAATATCATATTTTATCGGAATAAAATTTGATTTGCTTATTTAAATTTCTGTTGTTGGGACTAACTGTATTTTAACCATTATTGGTTATTTTAACCTTGTATCTGATTAATCAGTAACTGCTACAATTCTTCTACTCATTCCATATGGACAGGATCAGAAGTTGGTAGAAGTGAGTAAAAAATCAGCCCGTGTTCTTCAACTAAAGAAGAGGAAGGGTGGATGTGTGGATTTTCCGGAAGATGTTTGATAAGATCGCTCATTGTCGGACAGCCGAGTCCGCATGTGCCGCAGATTGCTTGGGAAACCTTAATTGTATCCAACGGTGTTACAACTGCATTACAATTGCATTATCGTCTACATTATTTGGTAATCTCATTGCTATCGTTAAAAATGGTAAAATCTAGATTGTCGTCTAACGACATAGCTGGAAAATTGGAACTTAATTCTGACAAAGTTATTACTTATAATACGACACTCATGTAATTCATTACGTAACACATTTGTTAAATTATTTTCGTAGATCAAACTAATGAACGTAAACAGTAGCATTTAAACGGGGCCTAATAACGAGCAGGACCAGCACGTATTCATGAGTGTAAAATGTCTGAACATGGTTAAAGAAGATCGCATGATTTTTTTTACTTATGTATGCCATATATCAAATCATTCCCGCATAATAATGATACGTAAATCTGAATAATTTGTTCTTCTCCGAAGGAAGGAATGCTTGACTGAAATTATATTCAGATTAATAAAATAAACCCAAATCTCACATTAATTTAAGCCCGAATTATTTCCAAGTTAGGGTCGATTGTTCACAAGTCCGGCGATTATTCAAAATATTGATATGAATTCGTTTATCTTTTTGTCTAATTCCACGATTTCGAGTAATGACTTATAAGGCACACACCTTTCACACTGGTCACTTTCAATACTCAGAAATGTACTCATAGCATGTCATGTCTAAAAATACATAGTTACAGTTCAACCCTACCATTCTTAAAAAGTAGCTGAAATAACCACAGTCTACACATTTGACTTACTTCTCAGTCACTAGTTTCATGATAAACAGCAACATAAAAATTAACACTCGAACAAAATTTATAATCTGACACATTTTAAATATGAAAATACAACACCATGCAAAAATCCTCAAAAGCCAGCATCCCTCCTAAAGATAAAATTATTAGTTATCAGTGCGACCAGCGAAATTGTTCAAAACAATTTGTCCACAAACAAGAACTTAGCCTTCATCATGCTACGGTGCATAAATTGCTTCCGCGAATCGGCAAATGATTAATTTACTACTTATTTCTGTGTACATAGAGTCAGCTCGGTTTAAAAATCCACTCCGCGATACACCTTGACATAAAAACAGTTAGAGTTTTTCCTTGTAATTACTGCCCATACAAGAGCACGACAGCATCAAACCTAAAACGTAAGTTGAGATTTTAATAAACAAGGTTTCCTGTGGAATTTGCTACGGAACGGAATTAGCTGGAATTTTCAACTTGCCACTGGGGGCAATTAACTTGCAGTAACTGGAATTTATCTACCCTCAAGTTAAAGTCTTCCAACAAGCCCCAAGCTAAGGATAAGTAGAAATTAATTCCAGTTAATTCCAGCTATATTTCCCCTAAGTGGAAATTCCATTGGAATTAATGAACCAATTAAGTAACGTAATACTGTTAATAAATTAAACAACTAATCTTTAAAAAAAATTGTGTACAGGACACACGAATGATCACATCAAAACTGACGGAGAACGAAAACAACTAAAGTGCCCTCATTGTCATTTACGCTTAAGTTACCCTTGCCAATTGTGGGATTAATAACGACTGGCTTTTTTCTCACGGGCAAAAATATGGAACAAGAATTCAGGACTCGATCCTGAAATTTCTCAATTACATGTTGAGCGTCTTACCGTTGGACCATTCTAGTTCGTATATCTATGTCCGTTTCTTAGCCAGTCATTATGGTCTCACACAATGAAAGCGGCACCTTGCCATTTCTTATCGAATTGGAATCCCTCCTAAAAAATTCGTTTGTTCCATATGTAGCGCCGCATTCCTCTTTCAATCTAAACTAATCAGACACCAAACCACGCACAACCGGAACTTGAGACAGCGTACCTGTTACTTTTGTCCCAAACAGTTTACGATGGTCACCCATATCCGCACACCCTACTGAAAAACCGTTTCCCTGCAACCTGTGCAATCAAACGTTTTCCGTAGATAATAATATGAAGCGGCATATTTTCTCGCGTACAAAAGAGACCCCATACAGGTGCAAGATATGTGGGAAAGGGAGCTTTGACAATGCATATGGCAGTAATTCATGAGAAAGAGAAACCCTTTTTCTGCAATCTTTGCGAATATTCAGTGTATCTCAAATCGGGGCTTACAACCCATAAGAAACGGGTTCATTTCAAGATAAGGGAAACGTCTTATAGGGTTTGTGCCAAGACATTTTTTAGCAAGCGGGAGATGGTGTCCCACCTCACGGTGCACCATAAAGTAACGAAAATTCCGTTATAGAAACCATCAAAAAGGGAGATAAGATTCCAGGTCCTTTTTCACATTTGGGCCTAATTTTCCCCAAGCATAAAACACGTTGCCAACCACATGTCCCGCCATATTTATCAAATATGTACTGTACCGTGTAAGAATGAGTGGATAAATTATTTGGCGACTGTGCATAAACCGTTTCTCTCCCTTATGGGTTAAAGTCCGTTGCGACGTGATCTCGTAATAGAAGCCGCACTGATCCGTGTTGAATATGTGGTCCTTGTCATATTTTCGAGATATTTATTTAATTTCTGCTTGGAATTTCCTTGCTGACTCCAGAATTTCTTCTGCAGATTTCACTTCGCCTTTGCTAACCAGCTGGTTAATTTTTCTGCTGGAAATTTTGATGTTTTTGTCCCGATGTTTTTGTTTGAACCTGTCCACCCATCGTTTTGACGCCTTGAATTTAAAAGCAGGATTTTGAGTTCAATAAATTTTTGCACAGCCCTACTGATGAGTCCTTTAATCAATTAAAGTTTACAAATTTGAAATACAAATATATCAAACACAAATAATAAATTTGTTGAGTTAAAACACGTAAACCCAGTACGACTTAAATAAAATTATCCCGCAAAAAAATCTCATAATGCCTAGGTGGTGCAAATTAATAAAGTCTTGATGAGATTGCTTTTGAAATTTTTTATTAATATTTACATATATCATGCGCTTGAGGAAAACTTACTAACGTATATCAATTGTAATTCTTGTATTCCTTAACTTAAATAAATTATTTGATAAAGAGCTCGTCTCGTTTATGTTAGGACAATACAAATTATATATTTCTTGAGTCTACTTTTAATTACATAAAAGCATTATGCATAAAATTAGGTGAATAGATTTCCACTAAAAATTTCATTAATTTCATTCATTCATCTTCGACCCGAAAGAGTCATCAAGACACCGGCATGAAAGCTGACAACGTACTCAGTTATATGCATGTTATAAATTGATTTACGTATTTAATTACCAGATGCACTAGTAATAGACACACCATTAATTTACTATTTACTGTTTAATGTGGCAAGACAGAAACGTACGAAACTATGTAGTCAAATGCAGATTTAAGTAAGATTCGCGCCTAGGGAAAATATGGTACCTACCAATATTACTGGTTGCTTGTCAGATTCTGAATACGACAAATTCCTATCAAGGCTACAGCGATTGAATTGATATTTTTTACAAATTATTCATGGTTACTTTTATAGTTTGTAAGATTTCACAAATTTTACCTTTTAAAATTTTGCATAATATTGAAGCCAGTCTAACTTTCAATTTAGGCTTTTCTTTCCGTTGTCCAGGAAAAGTTCTGAAAAATTTATATAAATAATTCATAAATTGAATTGAAGCATTTATTATACTCAATTACTAAGACTAGCGATTACAAGATTCAGGATTTACAAGAACATGCTTCGCACCTGTGTGAATCAAATAAAACAACTAGTAATATTTTCTCGAGTTTACAAGGTACATTATCTTATTTAAAATTAACTTAATTAAATTTTGACCAGATTGTTCAAATTTGCGCCTCGGGGTGTGATGTGTCTTGAAACTTTCTTCTTAGAGAGTAGACGTCGAACACGTTTAGCGCCTTTCTTTTTCCTCTTGTTACGACGGTGGACGGACTTAGCGAGGCAGAGGTCGAACTCGAGTACTTGATCCATGACAATAAAGGGGCAGTCAGCGCACCGACCTACCCCTTGTTTTTTAGTAATCCTAATTGAATCCATTAAAACCAGAACTTGAGAGAATCCGGATCCAATGTGAAACGACAACGTGATGGACAGATGATATGCCACGAAATGATATAACAAGACACATACTAATTACACACTGGTGAATAGTGTATTCATCCCAACGAAAGATTATGTCGGAATCGTGAGATTAGATTAATTGATCGACTAATTAAGAAAATAAAAACATACAGTGCAAATTTGCCTTGCCCGAACAAGGGTTTGAAACGGACAAACTATGAAAACAACTAATAATTGTAATGTTGAAATATTTAAAAATTTGAATAGTTACCACCATTTTCATAAATTGGTGTGCGTTATCCCGGTGGTCCACATGGTTGCAATTTTTTTCAATTTTACTTCAAAATTACTATGTGTAAGTGGTAATTTGCCACTATGTCAAATTTCAGCTCAATACGACCATTTTCGAAAATCGGTATGGGTCCCCCCATAGGGCTTCTCATATGGAAAATTTTCACTAATTGACTGCACATTACCTCACTAAAAACTATCAGCAACCACTCTACCAAATTTCAGCATTCTATGACAATTTTGGAATTTTGGTGCATATTACCCCCACCATCTATATGACCCCCACCGTTCAACCTCTTGACCGATCATGCCCATCTTCGAACTTGATTCCTAACTTTATCCCATATACATATGGTGAAAATTTCAACTCGATCGGATAACCCGTTCTTGAGTTATCGCGTCACAGACGACAGACGACAGACAGACCGGGTACATAAGCCCTTGTTCGGGCTAAAAATTAGCTTAGGAGAGCACGGCTCTCTCTTATTTTGACCTTGCTGCAAAATACATCCGTAGTTTCATTTTAAAATGTACAGCATACATTCCCCTATCATATGTTAGCTTCTATTTTTTATAAAAGAACTGGAGAGATGAACCACTTGTGTGAGAAATGAATTTTCATCTCAACACAATTTGGTTCAAAACCCCGGTTTGAGACGACTCTCATCCGCCCCTTACGAGCGACGTGGTGGATACCCACGAGAACCCGGGTTTCTCTCGCTCTCTCTGAAAATATGGAAACCGCATTCGTGGTTCACTTAGTGCGGTTTACCCCGTGTATACTATTTACTATAGAACTGGCTTAGACGCATATGATAAAAATTCCACCCAGTTACTTGCTCAAGAGCAGCAACGACACGGTTTCATTGATGCAAAATCCTTGGACAACCAACGGTGTCAAAGTTTCTACAAAGTTGTTACCAAACTCGATTCTTATGGACATCAAGGATTGGAGCCTCCTACCCTCCTTTTTTTGAAGAACCCTCAACTGTCTCTTGATCCAGTCCTTGCTCATTCGATTAACTTGGGCTGCAATTGAAAAGTAGAACATTGTCGTAGCGAATATTGAGACATAAATGACTGATGACCCTGCTAGAAAAGTCACGTTGGGGGAATTTGCAATTTGTATTATTGTATATCCAACCAATACTTGCACTAATGGACCTCCCAAGGCGATTGCTAAAAATATTCGATTTCTGATACACGCGTTGACAATTTTTTCCAATATCTTGAGATTCCTGTAAGACCTGAATTTCTTCGCATGTTCAGTTATTTCAAGTTCTTTGCAGTACAGCCACAAGGAAGCGATTCCAGTTCCAGTGGTTGATATTCCGTAATGGGCAGCTGAGACGGAGACCGTTTGATATCCGACAAATTCAACGATGGCCAAAGCAACCTGAATCAATAGCCACCAACCAGTCCACCCGCGGCATTCCGTGCTGCAAAGTAACGAGGAAAGCAAGGATGGAAAACACGGCCAAAGCAGGCACAACGTCGCCACTGAAATAGGAACTAGCCAGCAGGCCAAATAAATCAGATGAACCAATATTGCCATACATGTGGAAATCATAACTTTGCCAGATTCTTATTTTTGTCTGAAACATCAAATTATGAAGAAAATAATTAATTATAATAATAATTTTTAATTACATTAACAATTAATTATATAATTATTTAATTTTAATTAATTAAGGATTTACAAATTATAAAATATCATTTATTTCCCTTTAATTTGTACCTTCCCTTGCAGCAATATAGTTCATAAGTTGGCCCGGCGTGGAATCTTGCTTGATATCGAAGAGCCAGACAAATGCCAGGAGGTAGGCGCCACTCAATGTCATCCCACCAACCGTAAGGACTAAGTCGGACGACTTAGTCTTAATTGATATCATTTGGCATAACAAGTGAAACGCGTGAAAGGCAATCCAGAAATATGTTTTGATTTGTCTCCTTTTATCGATCGGAATTAAAACATTGTTCTTCCGATCAACCGTAAGAAAGAGACAGTTGTAGAAGTCGGCAATTTCGAAGAACCGCCTGATACCAAGGAATGCTCTTGAAAACATTTTTTTTTACAGATTTCAAAGCTAAAATTAGTGGGTGCTAATTTTTAAATGGTGAGAAAATCCTTTTGTAGCATGTTTGCGAGAAATGTACAAGGCTTGGAAATATGGGGGACAAACCACACCCCCCTAACCAACGAAATACCTCGTCTGGTTCTTTAAGGATTAAATATTTTAGGAACTTCTTGCATCAAGGGTATGGGTCGAATGAGGCTTCATGCTTGAGAATAATATTTCTCCACGTACTCAAATATTTGTGCCTCCCTGGGGGCAGCTTAAATTCAAGTTTCCTCTGCTTTGGCATATTCAATAGATAAACATCTGGAACATGTAATCTTAAACTCACATTTCGTTATGCTGAGAATCTATATTATAATTTCGAAAAGTCAGTCCCGTCGAATTTTCGATACATTCCTGCATTCTGATTGGGTGTGGGCTTTCTGGACCTACCATTCCGGGAACAGGTACGAAGTTTGATTGCCGTAAGGATTGTGATTTAAAATTTCCTTAGCAACGTCGACAAAATCCCTTAGCAACATCAAAGAATTTCATGTGGCCCGTCTTTAGGACGGGCATATAGGCTAGTTATTACATATTCATGTCCTTAAATTAATGAGAAGTAAAATACCTATCTTGATAATATTTAATTTAAGCCAATGATTGTGTAGTTGTTATAAGCACTACACTTTATTCACTCACATAACTCACTTGATTTAATATGCGAATATTACGGCAAATAACATTTACGGTTAATAATTTATGCAATGTTCTCGCACCCATTGGTCAGCAGCAGGAAGAAGCTTGTTAAAACTCAAATGTATTAATTCGTCGCTTTCGCCGGAAGCGTGACAGTTGTTGCCTTATACTTGACTTATGTAAATAATTAAATAAGAGATAAACGCCGAACCACGTCATTATAACAATCCACTTTCGAACCATCGAAGTGGCATAAAGGATATGATTTACTTCAAATATATGAATTGTGATACAGCGAATCGCAATTTATTAACGATAATTCAAAATAGAGAATCAATCTAAATAGTTATTATAAATTTTGATAATTCCGCTCACAAATACCGCTCACAAATGCTTGAATATATTCAGGCTGAATAATTCAGCATATTTATCTGTAACAGGGCGGTAACCAAGTTTGAGTTGTCAACGTGAACACTACTTTAGATTCAAACAGGATGCATTGATTTGCTACATTTTAGGGTCCCTCATCAAACCTAAATTGTTGGATAAGAATATTAAAGCACGTGTATCAAGAGGTTATCCTAGAATAACAACCCGTCGGCCGTCTAATTAAGGCTTCGTGGAAATATCTTTAAACAAAAATTTACAAACAACTGTAACCAATGGGTGAAACAAAATTATGCATGTATTTGCAAGCTAATTGAATTAAATTCGAATTGTTCTCGACTCTGGACTATCCAATTATGAATTTGTCATCAATCTTGCTTATTCCAACATCGTAAGATAAATCGAGTCGTCCACACGGTCACCATGTCGACGTACGTCAAAAGCATGTCGATTTTTGAAATTCCCGGCCCCAAATATATTTAAAACCTTTGAAACAACAATTACGACGATTCACTATTGTCCTTATTAAGTGCCGCCGTTACCTTTTGACCTACGCCGCCCGCCTGTTGGTTCGATAACTCTCGAAAGGAGTGAACGGAGTGAGACTTGGTTAAAGGTTGACCAAGGTCACGGCGCCACGTTAATAAGGTCAATGGTGTTACATGTCGAAATTTTTGTTTCAACGGTTTTAGACATATTTTTAGGCGAGGGCGAGGATTTCAAAAATCAACATGCTTTTGACGTACGTCGACATGGTGACCGTGTGGACGACTCGATTTATACTACGATGTTGAAATAATCAAGATTGATGACAAACTCATAGTTGGATAGTCGAAACTCGAGAACAATTAAAATTTAATTCAACTAGCTTCCAAATACATGCATAACTTTGTTTCACCCAACCCATACCTCGCGAGTTTCACTAGTTAGTACTACACACGTCGTACAACACGATCGTGGACAGTGCTCGGATCAATCATATTTTCGGTTGTTTATCATAATTCATAATAATGGAATCAATATCGTCTCCAATCGCAACCAAAATTGTAACCAAGGCGGTTAAGTCATATATATTGACTCCATCGGTATTGATTCGTTAAATTTTTTTTATAGTGTAGTATATTCGACAATGTATGCATATACATACATACGTTCACGGTTCTTACATAATCTTGTTACATACTTACTTTTATTTTTGGAAGTTTTATCTTCTGTTGTTATCATTGACGTACTATCGAATTCGCTGCAACTCATCCTTTTTGCTATACCCCAAACGTTAATGATGATGCTCAATATATCCAGTGCAAGTCAAAATAACCCAACCTTCAAATATCTGGGTCTCTATCTAAAAATGATGCAATCCTTAAAATAGATGGGGCAACGTGAGATTTTTATTATGGTTTAAGAGGATTGGGCAAATTTATTAAGGTGTAAGAAAAAGGGCATCATACCTTATCTACCAAAAGGGGTGTGGTAAAAAAGCTGAATATTTTTTTATTTTTTCGTATATGGAATTTCAATGTAGATCAGTTCTAAAACTCTATGTACCACGTCCACAGTACTCTCTCTGCACCAATTTGTGCGAAATTAACCCATATAATTATCTGCAAAATATTTCCACCGCTAATTTTATATGCTTATGTATAATGGCCTGCATAAATAGAAACTAATAGAACAAAGTGCAAAATTTACCCAATATTGTCCACTACACTTTTATATTTTTAGCAATTATGTACATTTCTCATCAAGGCGAATTTTACATCTTTAACGCAATAGCATATTCTAGTCAATTAAATCGATCCGAAGAAATGCCTTGCGCCGTTTAAAAATATTTCTAAAAAATCTATCTTCTAAGAAATCTATTTTCTAGGTTCTTTAGTAGGTGTCTAATTGGTGTCCTGCAAATTGTTAGTGTACATAATTATGTTTTGAGTAGGGAATCGTACATTGCAACACAAATATGTCAATGTTAATGATAAAACTTATTTACGCAACATAGAGAATTACAGAGCTTGGATTAATCGGGATTAAGGACTGGACTTTTTATTTTAAAATTAATCCCTAATCCTTGATCCATCAATTCTTAGAAAAATAACTAATCCTTAATCCTTAGAAGTTTCAGATTTTTAATCCTTTAATGCCGATCGGGATTACTTTTTGGGATTAACTACTCCCATTTTGGGGTAAGGCGAATAACAGATTTTTGTCTACGGGTTTTCAGTAAAGACTGTACTCCTTGTACACATTGTCTGTAACATTTTCCAATGTTTTTTTAAATAGTAATATTTCCTAAATTGGTACGGTTTCAAAAAAGGAGTTGCGGTTTATATTTAATGGCTTATATTGAAAGCATAAGGTCGGTGAAAAAGTATCCGGCAAAAATCAAGTCAACATAAGTTCAACACTACCTCCTGTCCAAAAAGCGTTCAGCTACGACGTAATCACCATTAAGCTAGCCTATCCTACTAATTATTAAACCAGATTGTGTTAAAAGTTAACTACTAGAAAGAATTAAATTTATTTTTACGCTGTCAGTAAAAATTGGGATTATTACTATCCATTTCAAAAATTGTAATCCTTAGTCACGAAATTAATCAATCTTAATCCATTAATCGTGCTTTCCCATAAGAAAATTTTATCTCAAATTAATTCAATCTTGGTTTGAGCTTAATCCCAATCCAAAAATTTAATCCAGCTTTTAGAAAAAGTAATCCTTAATCTTTAATCCAGTTAACAAAATAGTTTAATTTCCAAGTTCTGGCGAATTCCCGTCTGCAGTTTATGTAATCAATTATAATTATTATGTAATCATTATGATCAATCATTTTAACCTTGCGAGGGATTTTTGCATGTCAACCTCACCAATCAATTACATGACCAACAAATTGTGTAATTTGTTATTTTTACACGTTAAGGCGCGGGTACAGGTGGGATAAATGTACCGGATAAATTTTTATAATTCGATGGTAAATTACAAATTCGCAACTTTTATCTGTTCATTTTTGTGTAACATTATGTTATACAAAACATTGTTTTATAACCTTAATCCCACCTGTACACGCACCTTTAATTTACATAATTTACGATTATCCAGTTTTTAACGGTATAAGAGTTATGCTGAGGAGAGGAAGAACTTTGGGCGCTTTGATTTTTATTAGTTTACGCGCCATAGAAATTTTATACGGTCGCAATTCAAACCCATAGATGTACCAGGGTCTTATTGACCCTTTGTACAAAAATTTAATTTATATGTATTTTTATATAAGACGATTATGGGAATCGAAAATTTGACCAAGGAGAGTCCACCATCCAAGGGAGACATACAAAAAATGAACCAAATGTTATTTGTTAAGGTGATTCGACGCGACGGTCATGAAATACCTTTCACATGTACCTATCTCCCAACTTGGCATCTGACATAAAATTTATTTAACAAAAACATTTCAAGATATGTGCAAATATTTCTTTTGCATTAGCCTTTCCTTTTGTTTGCCACATACGCTAGTCCGGTTTTACTAGCTCTGACTTCAAACAAAGATTTAAAGCGATTCAACTTTTTCTCGCAATTTAACCGACCAACATACCTGACTTAATGAGTGATTATGTTCAGCTTTTACGGGAAACCCGACAGGTGGGCTGATGAATTATATAAATCACTCCAATTGACCCATCCCAGACTATCAGAACTATTGTAGATAACAGTTATTCTATATATAGGATCTGCTAATAAAACCGAGAAAACTGACCAATTGTTCCCCATACCAATTAAATCACCACTTAATAGTAGCAGGGAGGCTAATCAAAAATGTTGCTGGTCCTTGTTCTTAGCGTATTTTTACGCCTTGGAGTTGCATCAGGTACTTGAGAAATTTGTATGTAGTTGATCAACTGCCGCTTTAGTGATGCCCATAAATCTAAGCGGCTACTTACATTGCCATTATTGTAATTTTTCTGCAACCGCCCATTTAGCCTGTAATACAAATAGCAGCTAATTTTCTTATAATTATCAGATGCAGACTTGCAACTAATCCTTGATGGAGTTAACGAAATTTATTGCAACGGATGCGTGCCTGGCGTAATGGTTGTTTTTGGCAACAATTCCTTCCCAATAGTATCGGGCACCGATAATGGACAGATGTTTCCTATCGCCGCCGCATCACGTTACGGAGCGGGTAGAGTCATAACGGCGTCACACGATAGCTTACTAAGTGTCCGACCAGGGCTAGTCGATTCGGATAGATTCCTCATAAATTCCATAAATTGGGCATGTAATTGGACCTCGAGTGATGTAACTGGTCGAAAGGCTGCAGTTCTTGAAGGTAAGGTAATTATCTAAAAGTGTCCCTGTTTTGTTTATTGCGAATACTTTATGGCACCTAGTAAAAAAAAGTGCGCGACCACTAAATTTGCAATACCTTAGCGCCACCTATCGACCCACTTACCTCAAAATGCCCGAAAAAATTCTGGGAATATGCCTTAATTTATTAGAAGTGTACCACCCAAGTTCCCAAAAGTCACTCATCGTTGCCATTATTCTGTACATGTGGTGTGTTGCCCCCGAAACATTTAGAAAAGTTCATAAAGTAAATAAATAACTGCGTCAAATTGAGCCTTGACTAATATGTAAATTATCATCAGGATACTCTGGTGCCCCCAATTTGAACAACTTCCTGAACAACTACACGCAGTACGACTCCCAAATTTTGCCATTCTCCAGTCTAAGTAACCTAGCCGTGTTGAAACAATTCAACGTCCTAATCATGCAAAACATGTGGCAATATACCCTGGAAGATAACCTCGTCGATATTATAAAGCAATATGTCAGTGAAGGTGGCTCCCTGGTGACAGCGATGACCTCCTGGATTGCAGATGTCAATTGGGACTTTTACGGAAACAGACTAACCCGAGACGCCGGAATGATTTGGTTGTCCCAATATGCATTCGCCACATCACCTAACGGCAACCTTAATACATCCACTGCCTGGTTGGTTGACACGCATAGTGATCTTGTGATTCAAAACATCCTCACTATTCTAACAAATCCGGAAGTCGAGTTCCCTGGAAGCTACAACCAACAAGGTGGGATAATCAAGAACACAATTCAACACCTCCCACATGATCGCATCGGCGAATTAGCAGCCTTAAAAAATGCCATATCCAACTTGACAGCCATTATTCCCAGTAAAGAAAATCCCGTGGCATGGACGCCGTACAATAAATTTCAGGTTGATACAGAATTTTCTATGTGGGCTTATGTTTTCGATGCTCAGGAAGTTACGGCACACCCGTCAAGCGCCATATTTCCTGGAGCGGTAAATTCAACTGTGAGAGTACAAACCGTGGCAGAAATTTCAATTCCATATCGACAATTTCGTACGGGACTTAAACTTCATGGGGAGGATGGCCCATGGGGCAAATTCGAGAAGCCTGAACCTAACCTTCAAGCAGTTGAGGGATACAGCTCTCACTGGTACAGTACGGGAAGTTATGCTCCTCCAGGCACCCTTGTAACAGTAGGGTTATCGGCGACTTCAAATATATCGGCTTTCACGGTACGCATTGGTTGCCATAGGGATGACTTAAGCGATAAGACGGAATGGGTTAGGTACCCAATGATTGTAATCGTTAAAAGGTAACTTCTTATAAGGTTTGGTCATTAAAATGAGGAATTTGTTAAGGTGTTACTACAGAGTCCATGTTTTGTTAATTTTTATGACTTTGATGAGAAGGGACGGCATTGAGTGATCGTGTTAGTGTTTAAAACTTAACCAGAAAGTAGCAATGTCTGTCAATGGCACTAAATTTCACAACTGCTTTCTTACCCACTGTTTGAGAACAATCGGAAATTTGAATTTTTTTCTAAAAAGTAACAAATTTGAATTTAGTTTGTGGATTAGTTTCTTCTCAAGAGTAAACTAAAAACCTTGTTAGCCAGATGAACCGGCAAAGCTTTGTTAACCTTCAAGTATTGTCAACTTAATAAATTTCGGTGGTAATGAACCAAATATTTCCGTTACTAACCTTGTAAATAGAAAGATCTCTCTGTGACGATTAAAATATTTTTGCTGTAGAATTGCTGGTGCCTCAACTACTATATCGAGTCCTTTTGGTGGATTGATCTACATTTCAAACGTCGTCTCGGACGAGGCTATTCAAATTTTGAATGTAACCGTGACAGGGGGAGTAGTCAGCCCCTCGTTTTTCAAGGGGACAACGTCGGTTCAAGAGTGGAGAGACACTATTCGGTATATTTTATTGTTCGAAATTTTGAAAAACGAGTTTTTCCCGTAAATTTTGACATTTACATTCTCGAGAATTCTATTAATTAGAATGCAAAATTTCCCGTAGCTGGATTCCCTAATGCCATATTTTGTCCTATGATTTTATGCTACACCGTGTCCAACAAACGAGTACATCACTACTATTTGCTCGAGTAATTCCAAAGACACCGTGCAAACATACAAAAACCGACAGCATGGAGTAGGAAGGCCTGTACAGGCCATTTTTCTTCTAAGGTATTTCTACAATATTTCTTAACGGTGACCTTGGAATTAATCACGAAAATGGCAGTGATGTATGTATGTATCGGTGGGGTGACTATCCTGCCATAGTTAGACCGAACCGTCAGCTGCGCAAGCACTAAGGACTTATTGCAGCCTCCCCGTATACACCGCTTTATTGTGCTGAGTTATGACTCCCACGACTTACAGATCAAACTTGACCTGCAAACCGCCCTGATCTGATTATAAATTGAATTAGATCGGGCAGAGTCACAATTTGCTCTGGCGGCACATCGTGCCTCCAAATAGTTCTAACCTTAGGGCACAGTACTTGTCACAGGATCCAAGAAAATGAAATACCGTCTCAGGGCCTCGGCCGCACAGGCACGTGGCCTCATCAACTAATCCCATTATTCCAAGATAGCTATTTAAAGTAGAATGCCCGGTTAAGGTTTGTATTACTGATCGCAGATTATTCCAATTTGAGGTTAAAAGCTTACTGCTAAGCCCCGGTGTAGGGGTAGATAGAAAAGCCTTAGAAGTTAAACAACCCTTGCTGCTTTCGGCTGTAGTAGTGATGTACAGGGTAAGGAAAACCACGGGGTTTTGCTATTAAAATCCCATACCCACGGGTTTCACCTGGGTTTTGCGGGTAGTCGGGGTTTTGGGGGCAAACTGAGTCAATATCCCATGTATTCAAGATTTCTAAGCAGTGACAAGAATCTAATTTTTCAGTAATTTCGCAAAAAACAGCTTATTGATTGTATTTTAAGAGCTAATTAACTTTTATCATGTATTGTGCCCTTCAATAAATTTAAAAACCCCGACTACCCCGACTACCCGTGGGCATTGCACATATTTGCTACCCCAAAACCCACCAAAACCCGCAAAAAGCCAATACCCCCAAAAACCCTAGGGTAGCATACCCTGGTGATGTACTTGTTTTGTTGGACACGGTTTAGCCTTAAAACCGTTTCGTCATGAACTGTAAAATCCACCGATTTTAAAGATTTACAAAATTATAACGTTTCATCAAATTTTTTGATTTCTCCTAATTTCCCGCTGATTTTAATGGACGCTAAATACTGCCACTGTCTGTCTGTCTGTCTGCTGTCTTTTCCCCCGGTTATTGCCCATTATCTTAGGAAATTAGGTTTAGCACTGGAAGTCCTTATTTCACTTCGATAAATTAACTATTTTTCATATTACTTCTATATTTTAGATATTTTGGTGCTCCATGGTCAGAATTTGTCGGCGAACGTGTGGTACTTTCCGTTCCAGCAGATGTCGCAAGAACTGTAGAAGATCCGTTTGAGCTCCTCGTATTTTGGGACGATGTCATCAATTCTATCTCTGACTTTGCTGGCGTAGTTCGTTCTGAGAATTACCAACGATTCGTGTTCGACGCTGATATTGGGGGAGGCTATATGCATTCCGGATTTCCAATTATGGCACTTCTCGGATCGGCGGGAAATAGCGTCAATTTGACCATTATGCGCCAAAATGTGGGCGACAACTGGGGTTTCTTTCATGAGTTGGGGCACAACCATCAATGGAACGAGTGGACCTTTGAAGGCGGAAGTATGTACACTTGTCAAACAATGCAAGGTTGCTGGCGGCTGCATTCAGATAATTTGTTCAGGAACACAAATAAGCTGACCATTTTGCATTTTTCTGAATGCGCGATTTTAAACGCGTGGCAAAATTTTCAGCCAAAACCTAAGGTTTTCAAGACGCTGAAACTCTTTAAATTTTCGCGCGATTAAAAAAAAATCAAGAACATGTATCCTTAGAATTAGTTTATATAAAATGCAAAAATTCATTTTTAAAAAAATTTGCAAATTCGAATTTTATCCAACGTGTGATTTTATAAATATGTAAACTCCCGACAAAATTCGAATTTGCAAAATTTTGTAAAGATAAATTTTTGCATTGCAGTAGGACTAATTCTAAGCGTGCGTGTTCTTGATTTTTTGAAATCGTGGGAAAATTCAAAAAGTTATAGCGTTTTGAAAACCTTAGATCTTGGCTGATAATGATTTTGACAATTACGCCACGCAGTCAAAATCGAGCATACAAGAAAATGTATTTAAAAATACGGCTATGCTGATTTTGGTTCCTGTATAAATTAACATTTTTCCCATCGAAATCTGAGTGTATCCGCTAACAAGCTTGCTTTGTAAGTTCAAATAAAATTTCAAAGAGTCGATAAAAAGTAAAACCATGTGTAAGGCTGAATTCCTTTTTGCCTGCGTTTTTGCAAGTTATTCGTGCTGTTTTGTTTTCAACCAGACGCCACCTAGCGGCATCACGTGTACATACAGTATGCTATAGTTCCAAATGCAGAAATTTTAAAACTGCCAAAAAAGAACAGTATTTTGACTAAAGCAAACAAAGCACCAGCTCTTTGGCTGTACATATACATGAAACGAATCCATGTAGGCTTTATTTCTGTGGAAATCAACAATTAAAAATGTTTCATGATCCAAAATTTAATCAGCGGAAGTCACCTGCAACATATTCTCGATGTACGTCATGAACCAATTCTTGGGTCACCCCATGCCAGACACTCGTCCCCACATCTTACTGCCTGAAAACCTTCGGAGGTACATAACTCAGTATATCTCCGATGGAATTAACTACCCAAATTTTCAAAGGGACTACGACCGCGGTCTAATTTTCTATTACCAATTGGAACGAATTTTTGGATGGGCCGCTTACAAAGAGGTGTTCCAGAGGTATCGCGACCTTCCGGGGGATGAACTACCAAGGAACGATGATGAGAAGCGTGACACCTGGCTCATTATTTTTTCAACTGTGGTGCAACGCAATATTGCCGAATTGATGAAATCGTGGGGAATTCCGGTCTCTGCCGCGGCAGAGGATCAAGTTGCCCACCTGCCCGATTCCGGGTTTACGATTTACTCCTTGCTGGAGTAACCAAGCTGATATATTAATAAATGGGTGGCCTCAATATTTTTTTCGTGTAAACGACCAATTTTTTTATCCTTATCGGTTTCTCTGATAAGCTCTTAATAAGAATTACACATTTATTTTCCGTATGTGTTTCACCCTGACGCTACCTATTAATTTGAAATTATGTATGTAAGAGACCAGCTCACTGGGGGGGTTTTTTCAATTTATTACTCTTTTGCGTGCCCTCCCTCGAGAATATTGAGTCCCCCAAAGATATATATTTATCTGGCAATAATGTGTAATAAATTGAAATTACACAAATTTACAGTGCCTGTTCAAATATTTTTCCTTCATTCAAAATTCATTCACTTCGAAATTCAATTGCAATTATGCATTAATTATTCATTCATTCCATAAATAATTCGTTCATTCAATCAATCATTCGCCTTATGTATTTAACAGGAAAAAATTGAGTGAATAAAAAACTCATTATTAATTCAATGAATTATTTACTCACTCATTATTCATTTCGTAGTAATTGAGGGGAGTAGGAGTAGGCGAATGATTGAGGCCCAGTTACCATGAAGTCGACTGTTCCTTTGCTTCCTTGTTTGTATCGGACTTCCTCGCTGTCGCAATCGTATATCGCAGTCGTCTAAATTTTTGTGCAATTTGTGCCATTTTTATACAATTTTTGTGCAATTTTGTGCAATTTGTGTGCTCTTCAATGCAACTAAGGTTTCGTAGAAATATCATGATTCACAAGAACAATCTCCGATTAAATCGATGGATGAAATGGATCATCGAAATGTAATCATCGATGGATGATTACGATGAAACTGATCGAAACTGACTGAAATTAGTTATTACCAATTGCTGAAAATTGATTTTTAAAAACTAAAATTAATAGTTCCGAGGATACATGTTTTAGATTTTTTAATTCGTACCAAAATTAAAACAGTTAAGCGATTTGAAAATCTCTAAATTAAGAAAACTTACTTGAAACCCCCGCCACTTGCTCAAAAACGATTATTATCAAAAAAACACGGGTAAAACACAGTACACAGTATTTTTTGTAAAAAATTAAAATTAGTCCCATCAGAATTAGAGCTACACACCTGACGATGATGCCTTGTAAGTGGTAACTTTCTTTAATATCGAACAGAATCCTCGAGCAAATTACGATTGTTATGAATACATACATACATATATTGCTGAAGTCCTTTAGCCCCTCAGGGATAACACAAACATGAACAAATGTAAATGAATGTAAAGCTTTTATAAAATACGAACTTTCTCAATTACATTTCGCTATCGCATGTATGCATATACGTACACAACTTTATTTCTGGAATTATCTGTGTTATTGTTGAAACAGTAATGGGGCGTATAAACTTATACTCATGCAACTCGACACTGCACACCACCCACTATTCTTTTGATTAATTCTCCATCCATACTCGCTCCGTACATCCCGACCATCCACACTGTGAAGTGAGTGCCTGGCCCTCAGTGTCAGCTTGGCAACAATCCAAGATTTTATTTTCACTCGCATTTCATCGAAATTCATAATACATGCTCATAATACGACAACAACAAATTTTCATTCATCAGTTTCAATTTGTTTCACTTATCATCGCCTATCTTAGGGTTATCAACAAATTTTATTTTTAGTCATATTTCATTCAAACTAATAGCATGTGTTCATATTGCGACAACAACAAATTTTCATTCATAAACTTTAATTTTTTTCACTTATCATCGCTCATCTTAGGGTCATCAATAAATTTTATTTTTAGTCATGTTTCAATCAAATTAAAAATGTATAATGTGTTTACAGGGTCGAATAACTGGGTCATGACGTTAACAAATAAGGACCTGGTTTCCACTACGAATCGCTTTTAGCGAAACATCTTCACGTGCAAACAAAATGTTACACTTCGACAACTTTTCGCTAAGGTATCTATCATCCCTATGACCGAAGTAAAAAAAATTTAGGATGTCTTGGACAGTCTTATATGTTGGACGTCAGAACTCGATTTAGTTCACTTGGATTGATTAGTTTTCAACATTTCGAATAATTAATTAACTTGAACTGATGAAAATATTTACATTTGTTTAGATGTTGATAACATCCAATGGCATGGAATTTGCAAAAAAATTTGACGACGTATGGTTTCCGTATAAGTCACCTTATTTTTATCCTGACTGAAAAGTTCAATCGCAATAGAATCGGAATTGCTTAAAGAAAACTATGTGGAACATTCCTACAGCTGGGCCAGCAGGACCTGACAATTCTACCAAATTAAGAGTAGAATTCCCGGAAGACATGAGTATAGATATAATATTGTATCATCATTTGCAAATCATCTGCCAAATTGTCTATTATTTAACTGACATTATTTAATATCGCTTATAGAAACAAGTAAGTTAGCATTAGACGTCCATTATAACGATAATTACTTATTTATGCCCGTAGTTATTTCCGAGCTTACTGATAATGCCATAACGGTTAAAAATGGTTAAAAAAGCAATCTATAATTTATTGCTATTAACTCTTGCCTTCAACAGGCATTATCAGTCTATACGATAAAATTCATCGTTTATTTATTGCAAATCCAAGGTTGTATATTTCCGTCTAAAACCTATTTCGCACAACAGTGCCAACGGTGGTAGCCTATGTATATACTAATGGGAAAAATAATTTTCCTACAAGTATTCACAACTGGAAGCATGTGATATGAGACAAGAATAATAATAAATACAAGATCGTAGTGATGCAAAAATATACAATCTACCCCTTCATATACAGGTACACAGGCTGACAGGCTGATTTCGTATGACATTTACCATTGAGTTAAACTAATCCAAATATTATTAATTCACGATTTTTATCAGAAAATGCTGATATACGATTTTCGCTTCGATTTTCTAGCACATGATACGTACTCATCGGATATTATGGTAGAAATTTTAAAATTAAATGCTTTTTAACAATTTTTTTACCTTGTGATATAAATTTCTAGGGGGAGTCGCAATATTTTAAAAATCTGAGAATTCAAAATTTTCCCTATGGTCCAGGGTTTTGAAAACCGTTTTCGATTTTCGAATCATCCTAAAATTGACTGATCAGTGACAATTTAAATATCAGGAAAAATCATAAAAAAGCGTCTAAAGGTGTTGTACAACTTCGTTATTTCTGAATTGTAAATTTTTGCGGCTTCCTGCTTAACTACGCCGTTCACATTAAGGTGTCCATCCGGATAACAGTAGTAATTTATCTGGTTTTTGAACCAATCCGTAATTGTTTGTTTTGGGTTTGCAAAATATTCGAGTGCAGGATCGTAATGATCAAGTTGAATTCCATCAATTAAATAATATAAAAATTTTATACATACGTTTTCAACGCTTGACAGCCATTTCTGTGATAACAATCTTCATTTTAATATTTGCTCAGCTTCTTTTTTTACTTTTTGCAGTGCAGCGTAAAGTACACTTTCACCCAAAATAATCGGTGCACTCTCCACAGAGTATCCGTACGATAGGCAGGTCTGGACTCTCTAAAAACATACGAACGCTTACATTCAACAGGAATACACCGTAATGTTCTATAAACTATGGACAAAAGTTTTTCAGGACTGCACTTTTTCCGAAGCTATAGCATTGGACATATGGGGGAAGATTTCATGGAGCTCTTGGGGCAAGAATCTCCAGCGTAGCGTATACATATGTACATTGCAGGAGATCTGAATAAGATTGTTCAGCTAGATCTGGACTATTGATCAAAAATAAATCGAATTTGGAAACTCGTTCTTTAAAGTTGATGAAAAGTTAGCTTTTGGATAAAAATTTCGACATTTTTTTCAAGTTTTGACGTCTGACATTTGTAGACTATTGCTTTGTAAAATTTGAAATCTTTTCCTTGAGTACTTATTTGTTGTTTCAATTTCTAAGCTGGTCCAATAATCTGTTGTCCTACTGTATATTTAATACGTTTACAACCAAACCCCAACTAATTGAATGCTTTAAAACTTCAAAGGCATAAATGGCACAAAAGCGAAGCATAGGGCTGATTTTTAGAACAACTCTCAGTTTCCATTACACAGTGAATTTGCCTAAAAAGTCCTGAATGGCTCCCCATTTGCTTATGTAACTGTTTTTTTTTACTAATTGTTACTAATTGAATATTAGAATACATATTAATAGTATAAAAAGTTTGAAAACCTTTGGCAAAAGCTTGTGAATTTGCCGTGTGAAGTTTTTTCCTGTACAAAAGCTCATATCTGTAACACATCGATTGAATAGCGAGCAATTGTATCTTACAGGGAAATGTTTTTAACAATTTCCTAAAACTTAAAGTTTTAGGCAGTCCATTTAATATAGAGCCACATAAGTAATACAGATATAGAAAAAGTTCAAATTTTTGTTTGAAAAATTTCATGACAAACCCAGGTTTTACTATAAAGTTTTCAAATTTTTAGCATGGAGCTTTTCCATTTTTTCCATTTCCTCCTTGGTTTTTGGTTACCATTGATGAATTTCAAATTGCGCATATTTATGTCTTTAATTGATACGCAACGGAATAAAATTCAGTATGTATGTAACCCGTAGTCAAGTGGCTAATTCAGTAATATGTAAATTCCACCAGAAAACACTGTTTCGGAAGTATGTAGGGTTCAAGAGAATTGCATGACATGGATTTCACGCTATGAGGATTTTCATGCATCCTGTAAGGATGCATGAAAGGATCCTGTGCCTCTCTCCAGAACATGCAAACAAATGTACATGAGCCCATCACGATGATGTGATGCAGAACCTTGAGTTGAGTGGCATACTATTTACTATGTAAGGTATTTACATAAATATGTACATATGACATACAGGTAATTACCTGACTGCAATATTCTCCGGAATGACGCAGCACGACCCAAGTGTATAAATGTTTACCTACATAAATACTTGTCGAAATCTGTCCGATTGAAGATTGACATATGTAAATATCTACGTACGCATGTAGTTGGTAGAAATGGATTACGAGGTATATTCTTCACGGTGCATGAGCTCAGATTTAATTTTAACCTCCAAGGTAGCACTTGGACTTGAATAAATTCTATAAATTACTTCAATTCGTCCAGCCGTTATTAACAAATTTTATTTTACAAGTCGGAATCAGATACACGGTGGGGATTAATAAGAAAAAAATTGGAAAAGTATGGAAAAAAATTTCCAAAAGTAGAAAATGAGCAAGATTTTATAAAAAATCATGGAATTAAAAAAGAGTGAAATCATTTTACACATAGGAGGACGTGATGGAGGCAGAAATAGCAAATACAACGACACAAATTGAGTATTTGGACAATAGATACTTGGGGCAGTCATCGACATATAACTTATAACTTAAAATTATGACTTATAACTTAAATTATAAGTTATAAGTCATAGATACGCCATCTGTCGACGTATACTTATAATTATAAGTTAAGTTATAAGTCATAATTTTAAGTTATAAGTTATATGTCGATGACTGCCCCAAGTATCTATTGTCAAAGGCACCATGATATTATCGATGAAGGTTTTGATGAATCCAATCGTAAGTTGAGTAATAAATACATAAATTTGATCATGGGATTTGTTGGTTGTTTTTTGTAACTTCCATGGATTGTTTGTCTGGAAATTTACTCTTAGCATAAGTAATTTGCAATCAGGGAGTATTAATTACATCTGTAATTAATTAAGTCAAAAATAAAATTTGACCAATTCAATTATGGAAATTTTACGTGACACTTTAAAATTGTTAAAAATTTTAAAAAAAGAAATGAATTAGCATCGGTATGTATATGTACATAGGTTTGACGTAACAACATTTTATCCATAGCGAATTTGGTTTAAAATTCCAACAATATAGCATCGGTATTCATGACACCGATGCTACCTTGTTAATGATACAATGTTAGTGTCTTGCATTTTTCTGACTTTTTAATAATTTCTGATTACGTACAATTGATGTGAAACTACAACTTAATTCGGTTTCCATAAAATAGTTTTAAATTAAATCAAAAGTTGGGAAAATCTATATTATAAGCTGGAAATGTCTGTTGGCAACGGAAGTGAAAGTAAAGAAAGTAAGTTTCGAATGGCGCGAAAATTCAAAATAAAATAAATTCAAAAAATTGAATTGGGGAATAGGTATGGGCATGGTTATTTTGGGGTGGTCATCGTACGGAGATTATCTGGGTGTAGTAGCATGATGGCTGTTATCTGGGGGAGGTTACCTGATGGCTGTTATCTAAGGGAGGTTATCTGGGGGCTGAGGCCGCCAGGCCGGGTGACCTTAGGTGGCTCGGCCGAGCCGAGCCGAGCCGAGCCAGCCAGTTAGGGATTCAGATCCCATATGTATGAGTATTGCTGATACAAGACCTTAGGTGGCTAGGCCGAGCCAGCCAGGCACGTCAGGCGTGTTAATTCTAACTAATTTTTAACACTGAGCACGAATTTGACACTCAATTTGGCCTTCGACGCTCCGGTGACCGTGTGGGGAGGTCAATAATGTCTTAAAGGTCCCACAGGGTTAGTATGTCATGTCTAGCTTTTTTTTAAAAATATTTTCCACTTTCACGTTCGTTGCAAATTTCTTGGACTTACTTCTACAACAGAGAGTTTCAGCTAATGATACAATGAAGTCAAATAAATAAATAAATAAGGATTTAAATAAGTCCCGCCTGGCGGGAGACAGGCTCTTACGCTAGTCATATATAAAATTTAGCTGATTGTGAGACGCATGATGAAATGATTGAATCGATGACCGTCGGTGTACAACCATATGTGGTTGACATGAAAATTCACTTCTTCCAAAAATACAAAATTTCGTTTAGCACAAAAAGTGTTTAGGGAAAGTAAAAAATCTGCAGAAATCAGCATATGTAATGTATTTCTTTGAATTCTTCATACTCAACATCCCAGTATTACCCAATATTACACAATTATTACCCAGTGACAATATATTATGTATGTGCTTGCCACCAAGATTATAAATTTGTTACTGTCACGCAACAAATGGCAAAGAAATTAATTACCGTGCCATAGAAGAGTAACAAATATCACTATCTGCGAACAAATTTGCCTGTCGAGTAATGACCGCGACATCCATACGTATATATTTATTCATACGTCACTAGGAAACAAGGTTTCGCAACTATTAAAAGTTATGCGGTGAAACCGCGGAGAAGAATTTTTTTGTTAACACTTTTTTTTATATATTTGTTAGTATAAATAAAGATAATGGACGCCTCTCCTACTTTCAAGTTTGACTTACTAAATTGTTCAGTTTTTGTATGCTGATCAATAATCTATAAATGTTTTGACCGCCAAATGTATATTAAGGTCAAAAATTAAGATCAGAAATTGACCCCCATTTTTTATTGCAATTTCACACGTTTCAGAGGATTTTCTCAAACTTTTCTCAACTTGCCCCAGAAAATCTCATTGTACCCCGGTCCAAAAATTTATAGATTCTTGATCAGCGTGAAAAACTAAATAATTTAGTATGTCAACCTTCAAAATCGGAAAGGGGGTCCATCATCTTTATTTTTTAGCCCGAACCAGGGCTTATGTAATCATCATGTCTGTCGGTCCGTCCGTCCGTCTGTCCGTCCGTCCGTCCGTCCGTCCGTCTGTCTTTCGATAACTCTCGAATGGGTTGACCGACTGACTTGAAACTTTTACCATATGCATATTGGATAAAGTTAGGAACCGAGTTCGAAGATGGGCGAAATCGGTCCAGTGGTTGACCGGTGGGGGTCACCTAGGTGGGTGGGGTGTTATGCACCAAAATTTCAAAATGGTCGTAGAAAGCTGAAATTTGGCACAGAGCTAGTTAAGGGGTCCTGGTAGACAAGGATGAAATGAAATCGGCCAAATTTTTATCTGGAGGGACCCTGCGGGGTGATCCATACTGATTTTTGAAAATCATCCAATCGAGCTGAACTTTGGTACGGAGGATGTTATTAGCTTCTAATGAAAGAATATAAAGTGAAATTTAAAAATTATTCAACCGAAGGTACCCTATGGGCTGACCCATACCGATTGTTCGCAATCATTTAATCGAACTGAAAATTGGTACAAAGTTTGATAGTAGCTCAATATAAAGGAATATGCAAACAAATGGGAAAAAATTCATCTGGAGGGTCTAGTGGGGGTGACCCCTACCGATTTATAAGCGTTGATTTTTAGAATTTGGTGTCAAGTATTTAAGATTAAGAATTGACGCTAAGTGTAATATAGTAAAAATTATAGTACAATATAGTACTAATTTTATAGGAAGCTATTGACAAAAATGGATTTACTACTGGTTCGGGCTAAGCAAAGCTGTACTGATAGGTTTTCATTTTGTTAAAGAGTATCTAATGAAAATTACTTTTCTGTCCCCTTAAATTTGATTACAAAATTTCTTATAGAAAAGGTGACTATTTAAGCAATTTGCATGTTCATTTTGAATGACCAGCAAACATCCCTCAGGAATACGTTTCCAATGAGGGTGAGTCAAAAATTTATTAATGTGAGGTACTTTCTCCAGCGAAATCGAGATGACATCAAATATGATATTTTAATTCTTCCCGCCTAAGGAAAGCTTTATTCTAAAAAAAGTTTCAAGAATTTGTTGTGCCAAAACAACTTCTGCCTGTGACCCTGTGAACCGTTTATACTGATCGTGCACCCAAATCATTTGAAAAAATATTTAGGGTCGACAGATTGAAATAGAAAGGCAACGGGGATATTTCATATAGTTTTCGAAATATCAAAAAACTGTAAGCGTACCCTATCCCTACTTTTTAATGGTCATAAAGCAGTTTACCGGATTATTCTATCTGTCAAGGGTTCCCCATACGACTTTCTACAAATGGGAAAAAATAGAAACAAGTAGTAAGGCAAGTTGGGAATCTTAACCTGTGAAGTTTATAAAAACTTCGCATACAAATACTTTTAGGCATGACTCTTGTTCAGTTCTTTATCCAAAAACGCATATTTACCTACGTATTTAAGTTGATATCTATTGTTGCTCATATATGCATACACAAGAGTAGATTAGGCACTATTTTATTTAAACAATAAATATATTTCATTGAAATCTTTAGTGAGTTCAAGGATGTCATTTTAAAGTGGCTTATTTGTACTCAAGCTTTCACAAAAAAAATATTCTTTTTAACAGAGAATATAGGAGAGCGAAAGAGCTTCAGCTTAGTCACCAGCTTTTTAAGCGGAAATTAAAGTTTCCCTCGAAATGAATACTTAATTTATTTAGATGCTTATACAATTTAATCACCTATTCCCAACTAAAATGTGCAATTATTGTCGTAGCGTAGGCTAATACGAATGAAAAAGCCAATTTCGTTCGACACCACTGCGTAAGCAATTATAATTAACGGATGTATTACATACATATTATTCCACACGTGTATATTAAAGACAGGCCTTTAATATACATACATATGTAGGTATACGTGCCGAATGGTGTCCTCTTCCCGAGACATGGCTAGGTTTTATCGTACATGGTTTCCCTAAGCCAAACGGAATGTACATACCAGCAAATAATTAGTATGAAAATATAATGATGAGGGCCTCGGCCATATCATATGTGTGAGAAACAAAAGTATCTATGCATCTATCATATATAATTTTCACTCCATATACTACTTGCTTATTTCAAGCCGATCACGCAAGCGTCGAACCACCCTGAAACAAACAGACCTAGAGTCTGTTGGTCGTCAGTTCAAGTATCGAGTTGTCGAAAATCGTAGCAAATTAATGATATATATTTCAACTGTAGAAATGATTTTATTGATATGTTTCCTTGTGTTATTTCAAATTAGTCCAGTTGCTCCTACAAGAGAAATCTTGCATTGCCACTTTTATCATAGATGGGCAAATCCTGATCCCAATGTGGAACATCTTCAAGACTTTCACGAAAACTCAAAACACTCATTCGAATCATTAGTCGAATTCACCTGGACAAAAATTAGTAGTCGGGCCGCTTACTACAACTTTTCGAAATTTTCCCTCTGGCCAAAGGATGTCATAGTTCCGGTCGTAATTAAATTATCCACCGCATGCATTGCGGTACATATCAAACAACCCAGAAATTATCCTATATACCCATTCTACGATTATAAGGATTTCACCATGTTTGTGTTTTACGCGGGAAAACCATCAGCAACCTTCTTCTTCTGGGTTGAAAAACATTTTAAATTCGCCTATGACTTCTGGGACTGGTGGCCATCCCGTATAATTGTAGTGGATTGGTGGGACACGAAGCTGATCTACTTTGATCCTGGAGCAAATCATATTTCCAATCAGGTCGTTCCCATACATAACGTGGCCATCTATACGCTCTACTTTCAACCATTCGACTATCCAAGATACAATCACAATGCAAAGACTGTTGCACTCATGGAAAAACCAATGGTCAAAAACTGCTTGTTGTACAAGGAATTAAGGATACTTAATACCCTTCCGAATGTGCATTGTAATTATTATCAATTTGATTTGGAAATACTGCAGTCGCAATTAAATTTTACGCTATTGGAAAGGAAAGGTAACTGGGACTGGCTGAAAATATTTCTCTTAACAATACCTATAGGCAATTATTCCGACTTTGAAAAGTTTGTGGAGCAAATGTTTTTAACAAATCCTGCTCAACTTGTACCCATAGTATTTTATTGTCGGCATCAATTAGTTTTCCCAGTTACGTGGACAGTATGGTTGACGCCATTTCAGTATCCAGTTTGGGTGGGATTGTGCGTTTCATGTATTTTGTTAGCATCAAGCCCAATCCTTGGGACGCATTGGAATTGGTCGAGAACAATGTTTGAAATGTACTTCATAATTTCACACTTGTTGCGACAACCCAGCCGGGACATTTGATTTGATTTGATAACCTTTATTCGTGTGTCAATAAATATCAGTTAGTACAAACTGGTTTACAACTCATGACACAATAAGCTAATTCTCTAATTAGGCATAAAAAATATATATACAGTAAGCACAAAAAAGATCGTACCCTATAATGGGCAGGTTTGAGGTGTAAAATCGCGACCGTGGCGAAATTCAAATAATTGAAATATACAACAGCATGCATACATAATTTATAGGTTGTTGTATATTTCAATTATTTGAATTTCGCCACGGTCGCGATTTTACACCTCAAACCTGCCCTTGTCGAAAAATTCCCGTGGGCGTCCAAAAAATCGCACACGGTCGTACGATAGCTCATTTTTCTCGCAATCGCTTGCAGTATCTAATAAAAAATATTAGAAAGTCTAAAAAAATTACCCACCAAGTTCAAAATTGACCCTTTTGTAAAAAAAATTCTGACCTATGACCTGTCGGTGACCTTAGAAATCGACGACGCGGAATTATTAGCCAATCGGTTGGTGCAACTACGTGTTGAGTTTCAAAGATCTATGTTGATGTTATCATATCGAAATTACCAGCATTATAGGGTACGATCTTTTTTTGTGCTTACTGTATATCGTCGACCTAATTCTAAAAAGCCCTAAGTGCAGTCGATGCTTAATTTTAAAAAGCCCTAAGTGCAGTGGATGCTTCATTTTAAAAAGCCCTAAGTGCAGTCGATGCTTAATTTTAAAAAGCCCTAACTACACAAAAAAAATTCTAAAAAGCCCTAAGTGCAAGCATGTATTTACTTATGGCTAAATCTTGACAAAACAATTCTTCCTACATCGCGCGATTTAGCCATAAGTAAATACATGCTTGCACTTAGGGCTTTTTAGAATTTTTTTTGTGTAGTTAGGGCTTTTTAAAATTAAGCATCGACTGCACTTAGGGCTTTTTAAAATTAAACATCCACTGCACTTAGGGCTTTTTAGAATTAGGTAGACGATATAATTCTTTAACATACGGCACTTACACATATAAAAAAAATGATAAAACATGAATTTACGAACACTATTAGCAGTAATTGTTAAATCAGAGACGGTCCGAGAGGAGGAACAAAGAACATAACCAAGAAAATTTCAAAAATTTAACCGAAAATTTAACCCACACCATAATCATTAAAACTGCTAATAAAGAAGTCATACTTAAAGTTAAAATCTTTCATGGTGAAAAACATATCAGAGCATTGATTTCGAAAAGGACTTAATATTTTCACTAATTTGCGTAACAATTTTGCAGATATAGATTCAAATTTGACGCAAACATTAACAGACTTGTTCCGAATATTTTCAAAGATAGGGACACAGCAAGGACAGGACCAATTTTTTGTGTATAATACACTAAAGTACGATGAATCGGACATAGTTAAAGAACATCGTTTCCTATGAAAAAAATTAAAACAATAACAACATTGTAAATATCTTGCATTCCAATCACGGTCTACAAAATCCCCCTTCCACAAGACAGTATATGTGATTTCATTGTGTATTGCTTGTGATGTAAAATCACGAATGACCTCTCCACATAGGTGACAGTCCGGACCGAAAGATTCGTCGTAATCCCATTCCGTATAATCAAGCTTAAAATATAGTTTTTTCCATTCATCCATTTTTCCATCCAAAACAATTATTCTTGTTGAAATGTTAGCCAAAGGGACGATGTCCTCAACAGTTCGGTCAGAAATAGGCGTCAATAAATACGGGGTTGACATCTTTTCAAGGGTCAGGCTCAGAAAAGCAAAAACAAACTCCCTTGAGAATCAATCCATAAAAAGTATTTCCCCTTAAAAATGTGTGGATAAAGTAAAAAACTTGCCAGGCCTTGCCAGGCGGGTGTGGTTACTACTTTGAGGGTGTATTACGCACCAAATAGAACCACACCCAGTGGCTTTTTTGAAAGAATCCGTTCAAAATCCGTATTAGAAGCTCCAGGGAGATTTCCTCTTTTTAGCTGAGTCAGATCGGGGGTGTTAAGTTAGATGGGATGAAGGAGCACGGAAAGGATCCACTGGAGGATTTCTCAAAATCCAGACTTTTAAAATCGAAAATTCCGAGCCGATTGCCAAATTTAGTGCATAAATGTAATTGCAAACTGAGGGGGAGGAGGCAAGTAATCGAATGGTATAATTCACCCCTCTGTAGCTGGATTAAGAAATTTTTTGTAAAAATAGAAATATTCATCACGGGAGAGAATGTGATGTGTGTGCGAACTGAAGGCAGGCAGTTTTCCAGTTAATATTAACATGAAGCCTTCCTTCTGCTTTACCGCACTGGTATTGTTTGTTGTCTCTTGTGCGTATGAATCATTGATAACCGCAGGACTTATTGCACCATCCAAACCAATCGAGTACCACAATGTGGCCGAACTTTTCGGTGTATATAAGAAAATTGTGTATTTGACGGATTCCAGCTATGTGCTACACTATTACATTGAACAGGAATTCAAAACCTGGAAAATCCCAGATCTATTTAAAGCTGGCCTTGAAGTAATGCACAACCCGTTAAGTTTTGATATTCGTCAACATTCTGCGGTGTTATTAAACTCAACCTACAGGGCGGCCGTGTTACAGTACGCAAGCGATTCATACACAAAGGCAACAAGATTGTGGTTTGATCAAACGGAACGTCAAGGCAGCTATCCGTGCAACATGTTTTACATGAGTCAACGACTATTGTTTTTTGATTACTTTTTCGTTCCCTTTTATCGAGAGGTGCACAGTATCTTAACTTTAAAGGAATCCGGGCTGACGACATTCCATGACAGTTTGGACGGGGAGAAATTTGTAATTCACAGGGAGTTGAAAATCGATAGGAAGATTTTTATCGAGTTGGAAAATTTGGTCAGGTTTTTCTCTTTATTGGGCATCGCAATAGGAACGTCTATCCTGGCATTTATAATGGAATTGATCAAAGCGTTTAATGTATTACATGCTAAGATTTTGTAGCCGGACGATGGTACTGGAAATTAAAGTCTATCACGTAATAGCCTTGGGGAATGAATTCAAAATTCGCAAATATTTATATTTGTTTCAAGTTTGTGCCAAATCTCAAGTCGAAGTTTAAATAAAGTTATCGCAAGACCTATTATTTGTATTGATTATATGGTAATCGGGTACAACGACACTGCAAACAAGTTGGTATAAATTTTAACACCAACGGTGTATGTAAATATGCGGCTACACCGGCATGGTGTAGATTGCTTAACCGCTGGTGAGAATGGTTGTCACCAAGCGGTGACATTAGCTACAATGTGTGTCCAGTGACAATTTGGCACAATACGGTATATTTACACCGTGTTTTGCTAATATTTTTTGCAGTGTACATATAACGTCGTAGCTTCGTAACGTAGCTTCGATTGGGAATCGTGTTATTTATGTATTAGGTAATATTAATAATAGTTAATTGTTAAGTAATTGCAAATTTTCACCAAATAGCAAGTGCTGCATGTCCGTTTTTATTGTCTTAATTATGCCTTATGTCTTGCACCCTAAAAAATCAAAAACACGGAAAATACATCACAAAAATTCGCTTCCTAAGTGACTTTAAATTTTAAATAAATAACCAATTTATTTTTATGTAATGTCCTTCAAATTGTTTAAAATGAGAGCAATAATTCCAAACAGGGTCATGAATTTGGGAACGGTTGTGGGTACGGCAGAGGTCCAATAATCAGACATGGCGCCATCCCCCATACAAGCAGCATAGCCGACGACATGAGGAACGTAGCTTTGTTGATGGACACCTGTCAGTAGGTGGGCGTGCGGACCCTTAGCAAAAATTAGGACCCAAGTGGAAAACATGTTAGAAAATTAATACATTTCAGACCTTGGACATAAGGGGTATTCAAATCAAATTCGCATTATCAGAAAATTAACAAAAAAATAAGGATCTTTTGGCGTGGGTAAAAATTACTTGCGAACTTCCATTTCTTCCATCTCTAAAACTGGTTGAACATTGCAAACAAATTATTAAACCTTTTTTGCGAAATTGTACGGTCCTGATGCTCGCGATAGCTCAGGGATGTGACTAAGTCTTGTAAGGAATTACATCAATTGTACATTTCAACATTCAATAATTTATTCAACGCTCACTATTAAACCAATGGAATGATGTGAACAGTACCAGTGATTCTACTGGAATTGCTTACTGGTACAAAGCTACTGAGAGAATGAGGTTGTAAGGCTCAACTACGTGGGAAAAAATACGTTTTTCTTTGTTCTAAAGGTAGATCGAACATTCGTGAAGGAATTTGAAAGAGCCGCTAATATTCTCAACTCAAACTTCATACATACATAAACTTGCATGAAAATGAACATTAAATTAAATTCATGAAAATCTACAAATAAAATAACATTCATACATACATATTAATTTCATGAAAATTAGCAACTAAAAAATAATGATTAATTTTATGACTCGACGGAACATGGACCCCTCCGAAAAGCGTCATAGTCTTTTCCAAATTCGGTGATGTCGAGTCGACAAATCTTCACTACGGGGCGTTTGTACTCCTTGCCGGCGATCTTGACGGTGACAGCTCGGACTTGTCCATCGTCGCCGGGATGCGTCTTGATTATTCTTCCAAGGGGCCAACGATTTCGAGGTAATTGGTCGTCCATCACGATGACGACTTCGCCCACTTGGTCAGGGTTCTTCGGCTCATGCCATTTCTTGCGGTTGACTTTTGATGGCAGGCATTCTTTCATCCATCGATCCCAGAAATGTTCCACGCGGATCTGGGCTTGTTTCCACTTTTCCTATTAGTAGTGGTCAGATTCCATAAATTTTCCTGGCGTTTCAACGTTTCCACTGCCAGGTCGCAGTAAATCGTTAGCGGTGAGACTTCGGGGGTCGTCCGCGTCGGTTGATACATGGCTAAGGGGGCTGCTGTTGACCATGTTGGCGGCCTCTTTCACGTAAACTTCAAAAACTTCTTGAGTTGGTTTTCGACATCGTAATGAGTTTTTTAGGACGGCCTTAACAGACTTCACCATCCTTTCCCAATTTCCTCCCATGTGAGGTGATTGAGGTGGAATAAATTTCCACTCGACTCCTTTTGGTAGTAAAAATTCTTCAATTTTCTGGTGTTTCCATTCACCAATCGCCTTCTTCAGTTCGCCATCCGCTCCCCGGAAGCTTGTCCCATTGTCAGACAAGATGCAGCGGGTTGTCTTCGAATGGACATAAATTTGCTCAATGCGTTGATGGCTTCGTTGGTGTCAATTCGTCTTGCGATTTCCACGTGAATTGCGCGAGACGTCATACATACAAAGAGGGCGACCCATCGTTTCTGGACGCTCCTTCCAACAATAACTTCCACTGGGCCGAAGTAATCGAGTCCGTTGCACTATTGGCCAGGATCCCTAAATTGTGGCCAAAAATACAATTAAGCCTGAAATGCGGTCAAGTCTCCGGTTACCCCCATAAATTGCAAAGATCTTGGCGGGAGGATTCAGAATATATATACTTTGTGGAGTCTGGGACCACCCCCTGAGTATTTATAGACCGAAGAATATTATGGAGTTTGCGTCGACCTACGGCTGTGTTAACTCTCAATCTCCTCCAGTGTTAACCTGTATATACCTGGAAAACTCAAAAATATTCATCGGTCTCTAAATACTCAGCGGGTGGTCCCAGACCCCACAAAGTATATATATTATAAAGTTTGTTAATTTTTAGCCCGCGTCAGGGCTTATGTAATCATCATGTCTGTCTGTCTGTCCGTCTGTCTGTCTGTCTGTCTGACTAAGGATTACTCAAGAACGAGTTGACCGATTTGGATGAAATTTGGCAGAAACATGTATCTCGGCAATGCAACGACCGAGTTCGAACATGGGTTCGATCAAAAAAGATTTGGACCAGTGGGGGTCATGTGGGTGGGTGGGGTATTATGCACCAAAATTTCAACATTGTCATAGAAAGCTGAAATTTGGTAGAGTAGTTGTTAATGGCTCCTAATGAAAGAATATGAAGTCAAATTTGAAAAAATTTTAACCGGAGGCAACTTATGGGGTGACCCATACCGATTTTTCAAAATCGTCCAATCGAGCCGAAATTTGGCATAGATGTTGCTAATGGCCTCTAATGCAAAAATGTGAAGTGAAATTAGGAAAGTTGTTATGCATGGGGGCCCTATCGCATGACCCATACTGATTTTCAGAAGTTGTCCTAAAAAGATAAAATTCCGTACATTGATACTTAAGGGCTTCTTAAGAACGAATATAAGGCTAAAAGCGAGCATGGTGTCTCCAGAGAGACCCTTCCGGGTGACCCATGCCGGTTTTTGAAAGATATTAGTTGCAGCTGAAATTTGGTACAGCGGCTAAAAATTACTTCTATGAAGCAAACACAACTTTGTAACTTCTAAATTTGAAAGCAACCCCAACTGGTCCTTGTAGGCAAGGTGAAGGATTTGCAAATAACTTTACACATTTAGTGCTAAGTAATACAACATTGCACCAGCCCCACCACGGGGGGTGATAATAGTTGCTCGGAGAAGTCGGACACAGTAAAAATCAGATCCAATCCCTGACTCGGGCTATATGAAGGCTGCACTGGAGGTTTTTTCTCTCGATTGACTTCAACGCTGGCCTTTATATTTTGCATGGATAACAAGTTGGTTATGGAGAACAAGATGGCATATGTCTGTTACCAATTCTAGATAATGCCTTAATGGCCACAATTTATGGATCCTGGCCCATAGTGCAACCATTTGAGTGGCAAATGAAAACTGACCCCGCAATTAATTGTCAAAGTTTTTTTCTAACCCCCACTTTTTATGGCATTTTTGGACGTTTCAGGCAATTCTAAGACTGTGTCTCATTTTCCCCATCGCGGGAATTTTTTGGGGCAATATGAGATATTTGGGAAGATGCATACATGTTTAGATACACAAGCGTTTATGTACAGGGGCCCTTATGTAGGAAATACTGGGGAATTTCTTAAGTCTTCGTCTTTCGTCATGGGAAATACTGACGATGGGGCATTTTTGCCAAGAAATGGTCAAAAAATTATCTTTAAAATCCCAAATTTCTGAGAAAGCTTTACGGGATGCCAACCCGAAGAAGAATGATATTGATGCAGTTACTCTGGTCGGAGGTATGACTAATATACCAGAGGTTGAGGAGGTCGTGCAAGATATATTTGGAAAGGCGGCATCAAAAGTTGTTAATCCTGAAGCACCCGTCGGTGAGTTTTGTAACACGTATAAAATCTATACACATATTTACTTATGTACCTAAAAGGTTAATCGAGCAGTGAGTAAGTACGTAAATAAATATTAAAAAAGCAAACCTCCACAAAATTGATTATGAAACCTAAGCAATATTGTAACAAATTAAATTATTCTCGGTTCGTAACCTGCATGACTCTGCATTGATGCAAGTGAAACGTAAAACTGTATGGCAAAAATTTGGTGATAAATCATTATATTAACTCCTAATGATAAATTTAGTCCCAAATCTTTACCGAGTGAATAATAAACTTATACCCATTGGTATCAACAATGTGTACATTGTTTGAGCACATCTAACATCCTGCGTAAATCCGAAGAAAATAGTGCATCTATTTTGGCTTAAATAAGTAGATTCGTACGATACGGAACTGTGCTTCCTCTTAGGAGGAGAGGTTCTCCACATGTTCCTCTCAGATTTCGATGCCCTTTGTGGGTCCGCTAGGCCAGTAATGAATAACCCTAAAGTGGTTTGACTCCATGGCCACATTTGCGCCCGCCACACCCCCTACTAGTGATGAAAGGCAATAAAATTGCAAACTTAAAAAATCAACCAAAAATCCAATTTTGCTGGGATTTTGAAAATATTTACATTTTTGTGATGCCAGATAATTGTGTGATGAGACCCGATAGCAATCTAAACTTTTTTGAAATTTTCAAATTTTCTAGAAATTTCGGTATACGGATGTCTTCCGCCCATCTTTTCCCGCCCGCGTTTTTCCGCCCATCTTCCCCCGCCCGCGATAATTTCCCATCCACCGTCTCCCGCTAATCCTTTCCCGCCCGTAAGCATCTCCCGCCGAAACCATCTCCCGCCCGTTTTGTTCAGAATTCTGTAGTTAACATAATGTAACAAATCAGGATATACGAGAATATTTATTTGACGAGCCAAGGAAAGAGGAATACATGAACGACAACCTTTTAATACCTTTTCTTATTATCGTAGATAGCTGAAATTTGTTACAGAGGTTTTCTGCCTTGCTCGGGGCCGCCAACCCAACTATTTTTGGACTGATAGAGGGACTCCAAAAACGGCAAGTTCTGACGGAGTTGACCATAAACCAATGGCGAGCCGGATCAGTTGACACCCCCCGTAAGAAATTCGCCATCAAGTCCAAAAAATTAAAATGCATAGTTGAGAAGTACAGGGTTGGGGATGACTTTTCCCATATTGATTATCTTCGACAAGTCTCTTACCGTATCCGATTCCATTAATTTTGTATTGATCAACTTTTGGCCATGAACTTCACACCCTGACCAAGTACGACCTTCTCCTTGCACTCCTTCCTTGCTGCCTCATTGTTGGGAGATGAACCAACCCGTTTGCAAGGCCAAAGTCTCAACTTCTCACACATGAACATTCTCACGTCCCTAAAATGTGCAAATCGCAATCAGGACGGATGAATTGTGTGGGCATAGAGATTTCTCAATCTTCATATGTAGCTATTCTCCAGCACCATCATCATCATAATCTCTAATTCCGCTCTGTGAATGTCTTTGTTAGTGGATTCCTATGGTGGAGACCAGACTAGACTAGTCTTCATCCATAATCAGGGGATGAAGCCCAGAAATTGTGAGGCGTACTCTCCAATTGTCTCTATTGTTTTTCCATCAAAGCCCTGTTTCACTGTATTTCAAGCCAGTTCAAAGTGGGATGGTTAATGTTTGGCTTTTGATTGTGATTTAGCTTTCACTTTACATAAAAAGTTGTAACTTTGAGGAAAAGTTTCTGCAAATTTCCTTCCTCTGTTTCTCGCCCTACCGTTGACATCGAGGGAGTCAAGTATCCCTTGTATCCCTTTTTATTAACTTTAATGATTGTCTGTTATTGATTATCATTCCCGTTTTGATATATATATATTGACTGATTTTTGTACTATGACGGGTTTCATGAGAGATGCTCTCATGCTGATGACTAAATAAATATTCGTGTATATAATAACTTAAATATGCTGTGTGTTATTACTAAAAATTCGGGTACTCTTAAATGATTTCGGGCGGGAGATGCTTTCGGCGGGAGATGCTTACGGGCGGGAAAGGATTAGCGGGAAACGGTGGATGGGAAATTATCGCGGGCGGGGAAAGATGGGCGGAAAAACGCGGGCGGGAAAAGATGGGCGGAAGACTTCCGCAAATCGAAATTTCACTGCTGATGAATTTTTCGAAAAGATTCAAAATTTCAAAAAAGTTGAGATTGCTAGTGGGTATGATCGCACACGTATCTGGCATCACAAAAATGTAAATATTTTCAAAATCCGAGCAAAATTGGATTTTTGGTGAATTTTTTAATGAGATGAAACTGGTTATTTTTCATGTTTTTCACACCTTTGAGGGGGCGTGGCGGGCGCAAATCTGGCCATGGAGTCAAACCACTTTAGGATTATTCATTACTGGCCTAGGGGGCCCTAATATGTAAAGGGCATCAACATCTGAGAGGAACATGTGGATGGCCTCTCCTCCTTAGTATGAAAAATACTAAATTCATTTCCATTTGTTTAATTCGGGTTAGAAAATCTGTTACTCATTTACAAAAAATTTTAAGAACCTACTATAATAATTTGCCAATCTGATCCTTGCCTGCATGCGACTTCACACGAATAGAGTGTAGCTACCACACAACTTTTTTTCGTGTGCTATCAGCCTCCAATGGCTACCCTCATGGTACTTGCCCCCTTTCCATTGGCCACCACAGAATTAGGGATATATGAGAATGCGATATGGTGGGTACTTCGCGCTAAATTTACACTGGTACCGGCAGCGTGTAACTCGGAATCGCCGAGGGGGGCGTTGGCGCCGTATTATCGACGCTGTCGACCACCACGGGTTGGGTATAACCTAACCACAGTTAACAATAGTAAACATTATGGGTTGCTTATTTTTAATTGAGCCCTTTTTGATGCAAAGGGAAAAACTTAAAATTCTATGAATTTCAATGGCACACCCACTTGCATAGTTTAAAACCAATTTGCAATTGTGGTTAACTTAAAAGATATTTGGACCTTGAAATCCCAAAATATATCATAAATGAAAGCATTTTAATGTATAGAGGAAATTTTGCAAATGATTGACCTTGCAACCATTATTATAGGTCACAAAGGTCAGCATTTGAAATTTTGAAAATATATATTTTCCCTCATGTTTCGAGGTTTCCAAAACAGAGGATGACCTAATCATCTGAGCGAATATTTGAAATTTTTTCTCACCTATAACGAAATTTTTCTTGGTGTGAAACTTGTTCGATGTGATGGCCCTTGTTCTGGACTATAAGCCTGCATCGTTTTTTCCATGATGAAAAAACTTCCTTGCATTTTTCAGGGGTGACTTTCTCCCACTCTTCATTCAAAGCGTTCCAAAGTCCGCTCAAAGTCCTACTACGTCGGAGGAAACCTTGTTGTTTTAGGAGTCCAAATCCAAAAGAATCCAAAGGGGCAATGTCAGGAGATTTAACAGGAATATCTTGATTTTTTATCAGCGTGGGATCTAAATTATCCCGTACGGTTTTTGCATACTGCTGGGTTTTCCTCGCGGTGTGCGAGGACACTTTGTCGTGGTGAATGTAAACCTTCTCCTCCTCCCCTGGGTACAATTTTGGAATTTATTTTTCCACCAATGGTCGTGAAACGTCGTCAATATATCTGTTTGCATTAATCTTGGCATTTGGTGGCACTATCATAAGTGCGAGGCGTCCACGGCCGGATAATGCACAGATGACCATCAGTTGGCTGCCAAACCTCCTTTCTCTCACATACCCAGTCAAAGGGCATGTTTTCTCCTGGACGCATGTAGCAAATTGACCTCGTCCCATTACAGTCATCCACCCTGAAGAGTGATTCGTCGATTGTGACGACGTACTCGTCCCGGCCACCTGCTAGGTGGTGCTCATACAACTTTCTAGCGTTGGTCCTCCGATTCTGGATGTGCCTGTCTTTCAATGCGTGTACTTTTGTCTTTTTTCTTACAATCTTTCCCAAATCTGTTTTAATTAGTCTCTGGACAGTAGACTGATTCGATTTTAGCAGTTTTGCCATGCTCCGTTGAGATCTGGGGTTTTCCTGATTGACTAAGCCTCTCAATCGCTTTTTCAGGTTTTTGGTGCGTTCTGCTAGGGGGCTGTTTATCTTGGGGGGTAACTATCCCAGACTCTCGGCTTGTCTTTTAATACCTTCACCGCGCTGTATTTTATAAATTAAGGTCAAAGAAACTTCATGGCCACGTGCTTTTAGTTCTTTTTTTTATCACACTTCCGGAGTAACCATGAGTAGAAAAGTCTTTCACTAATACCTCTACTTCGACTGGACACGGTGGGGGCATTTTTAACACTAGGTCCCCTAAAAAATCACACAACTATTTTTTGAGTTTCTCTATCACATTTCGAAAACAAAATCGAATTTTGTCAACCCGCCTTTGACGCGGGGTGATTCAAATGTTCGCTCAGATAAATGGGTCACCCTGTATCAACAACTGATTTTAACACTGAGACTTCAGACTGCAAATTATTTTATTGCTCTTGCTGTGCACTTAACAATTCATGCAATTTTGAGAATTGTTGATTCATTTTTTTGGTAATGATGTTGGTAATGTTGGATTCATTATCAGCAAATAAACACTTCAATAGTCACTGTTGGCGAAGATTTAATGGTGACAGCCTGTCACTGACAGGCGGCATTTCACTGTGGGATTCGGGGATATCAGGAAGAATAGGATCACAAATTTTTGATGACGATCCTTATCAAGAAGAGGTTTGCTTTTTCACAGCTAAAGCTTTAGCCTTCGCAGATTTTGATATAGTTTCAATCAAATAAGTTGACAAAAAGAAGAAAAATTCGCATTTAGTAAATGGTGGAGGTTTTCAGTAACATAAGCTGCTATACTAGCCCACACCAATAAATTGGAGGTATGTATCTACTACATACATAAATATAATAATGTCAGTTTGATCACTATCTGCCTGCCACTTCACTCGAATGGAGCGTAGCTACCACACAACTTTTCTTCGTGTGCTATTGGCCTCCACTGGCTGCTCCCTCATGCACTTGCCCCCTTTCCATTGGCCTCCACAGAATTGGGGATATATGAGAAGGGGATATGCTGGGTACACTTGATTTTTTCTCCGTAGGAGAAAGCATCAAGTGTTTTTTTTGAAAGTGATGAATTGTAAATTGCGTCTCTCTAAACAATCTGCGCCACCGTCTTTACACTCTCCGCCATTCATCTGTTGATGTTTATGTACATTTCATTTGTAACCTCCAGATAACGTAGTTTTAGATGTGTCTTGATCTGAATAGCAGTGTAAACTGATGATTTGCGACACTCCAATAAACTAATGTATTCAAGTATTCAAGTATAACGTTTGACACAGTCGACAATACAAGTTTGAAGGAACACAGTCATTGCTGGTTTTTCTGCATAACAATAAACTTTTCTAATCTGTGACGCATTGAATTATATAAAGTAAACTAGTCAGTATTATCCAGATTTGAATCGCTTTTTGCACAGATCCCTAAATAATTTAATACCCATTTACATTCAGGCCACGTCCTTACTAATGATTCGAGTCGACAAAACTTGAATTACTCAGTTGGGGTAATGTTCTTTGTGATGTAAATAGTTTGGGCAATATTTCCAACCTTACTTAAACATAAAGCACAAATACCTATTTAGGTTAGTTGATATGTTGACCAACAGCATTAATAGTACTTTCGGGCTTTGCGTCATTTTACAACATTTGAACCTATAAATCATAAATTCGTCAAATTACTAATTCAATTCAGATGTAGTTTTGTGATCTGCTATTGATCCTGTGACAGGATTCCTGTCTGTGCAGGATTGTACTGAATTGATGTATCCAACTACATATGACGAATAAATTTGATAATAACATAATAACAGCTCGTTTCGCAATTCCTTCCAAAAATATGTTATTTTGTCTGTTTCTTTTGTTCACGCTGTTGACAATGCTTTGTATCGGCCAGGCATCAGAAAACAATTTCCAGTTCGTCCCAGCCGTAACGGCACCTAACTTGTTCTTTCCCTAACAAATAATCTCATTATTCGTTACTCTGTGGTAATTTACATATTAGTATATATATAAACATGTTTTTTTATCCAAGTCAAATCAAGCCTGGAATAAGACACCTAACGTGCACCTCATACCGAGCTGCCTTCAGGTAAATAACATAATAAGATTCACATTTTCGATTGAATGTAAAAAATACAATAATAATAATTTGAAGTTATTCCCTCGCAGATTTCCAGAACACTACAAAATTTAAAAACTTTCAGTATGTTTGCAAAACTGAATTTTATCTCATTCCTTCTCATCGTTGGAATCATATTAATGATTACAATAAACGAGGTGTCCGCACAGTGTGCCTGGCATTGCCAAAGACTCCGAACATGTGCCGGGTTGGGTTTCATAATGCCCACGTTGGACTGTAGACCTGCTCCGGCAGGATGCTATTGTTGATCTCATCACTTCCATTGGAATAACTTGCATGTAATAGTTCGTCGCTAATATTTTTGTAATTCTTACTTAAACAAGAGAATACCAAGGTATATAATTTCCAGAAATATCCAAATCGCTTGGTTAACAAATTACAATCACAATCACAATTTTGTTTCAATTACGAGTCTCAATCAGTCGAGAAAACTCCCCGTCAACCCTTACTGCTATCCCTCAGTGCAGTCACTTCCTTATACATTGAAGGGATGCGCTCCAGACAGACGGACATACAGATGGACTAATCTTTTATAGAATATGTACGTCTTATCCCATGCTTTATTGTGTTCATGTGATATAATATTCACACTCTTAGCAACTTGGTAATAAAAAAAATAAGCGGAGTAGATATATGACTCTGCCATGACGGAATTAAAAATTTACACCATGTTGGTATAGATTTAGTAATAAAATAACACTTTTTGGTAATAATTTTAACACTGATTTGTGTTTCTTTTTTTACCATATAGTATTGTTTTAATACCAAATCATTACTATCGCGGTAGAGTCATATATGCACTCCGTGCAGTAATGATTCATTAAAATTTTGTGTAGCGTGCATAAAAGAATCATTAAAGCTCAAGAAACACGAAGCCAGTTGAGATCTGTGAACAGACATGTACTTATAAATTTGTCATCGCCTTGACCATTATTCCTCAGAAAAAATGTGAGTGTTGGTTGTGAGTGGAGTTTTCTTTATGTTTTGCATATTTTCAACCGCGCTTGCCAACGTTAAAATAAAATTTTCATTTATCAAATTCCATTATTTTTAGGCCTTTTAAGATGGCCTTATAGAATTGACCGTTTGTCTGTCTCTCCGTCTGTCTGTCTTCCTGTGTGCACGAAAACTTAATTTGGAGCATGTTGCCGGCATAAAGGATTTGTTAAAACTATTTTTAAAAAATCGTACAAATCTTCCCATTTATTTTTATATATATTTCTTGAATCCTCCAGAGTGGCATCGATATGAAATTCGCATCCGGGTGGGTGGATTTCATGAGAAATATGCCAACACCACCCCCAAAAATAAATTTATTGCCC
Source organism: Folsomia candida (assembly GCF_002217175.1). Classification (NCBI taxonomy): domain Eukaryota; kingdom Metazoa; phylum Arthropoda; class Collembola; order Entomobryomorpha; family Isotomidae; genus Folsomia; species Folsomia candida. Next base: position 8,331,171 of record NW_019091197.1, on the reverse strand, counting down.
TTGGAAACATTTTTTGGTTATTTTCACAAGCAATCTCATTACGATGATGGAGTGATTTCGAGCCTCTGCAATGTCATTATTGGTGTCATTATTTCATTCAAACCATCTTAAAAGGGCCTACGAAGTTGCTTGAAGTAAGTTTTAATTTTGAAGTCAAAATTGAAACTACGATACATTTAACTTCGTGATTCTTACAAATTAAAGAATTTTGACTTCTATGTAAATTTTGATTTTACATTTTTCAAGATTCAGATTTCTGACTTGTATGAAAATTTTCACTTTGAAGTAAAAATTATGAGAACACAGTTATCATAATTTTGACATTTCCAAAAATAACGAATTCCAATTTCGAACGAAATTTTGAATTGTAAAAAGCAATTCTCAAAATTTTGATTTTTGACTTTCTCAAAATTTTTATTCTCGAGTTTTGTCGAAAATTTGATTTTTGAGTTTTACCAGTTTTATTCATTTTTCGTGTATCAAAAATTTTGACTTTGGGGGCCAAAATACGGGCGTCAAAATGTATGTTGAAATTCAGGCGCAAGAATTTTGAAATCATAAAATTGAAAACTTGAAATTCGAAGAATTTAAATTTTGAAATTCGAAAATCATAATTTGAAATTTGAAAAATGAAAATTTTGAAATTTTAAAGCAAAAATTTTGAAATTTTAAAGCAAAAATTTTGAAATTTGAATCTCTGAATGCTTTAAAATAACAGATTTAAATGAAATAACTTTATGATACTTCTTGAAATCATGTAGCATGCCCGCAAATGAAAATCTTGGAGAAGTTGATATCAAGTGTATCCAGTACAACATTCTGACACTACAAGAATTCATGTAGTTTGTGTAATAAAGTGGTCATATTTTTTATTACATGCAATCAAGTATGTATTTAGGATCGCTTTGCATGATATCATGCAAAAATGATATTAACATATACAAAGGTATGTACGTATGTGTAGGTTGCGTTTTTGTCCTGAAAATGAAGAAATCTGGGCAAAATTAAAAATATTTTAAATGCCGTACTTTCAAAATGCAGATAATACTGGACGACCAAGGCATGAGTTTGTTACTTGATTTTTCTCAGCGAATATCAAGTTCCGAAATATAATTTGGCTTATTTTTTTGAAATTTTGTGAGAATATATCGAAATTTATCAAAAAACGCAAATTAACGAGGTCAGATGCGAAAATTGAAGAAGCAAAGGTACCTCCATGAGTGGCTAGCAAAAGTAAGTGGAAGTTGGAAAATTTTGCTAAGTGGATAAAAAAAATTCATTGCGAATACAAAACAGAAAACTTACGAAAGTCCCACTCACTTTTTCTCCCAGAGAGCCACTCACACTTTTGCAAAATCTCCACTCAAGTGGTGAGTGGAAGTATTTTATATTGGGTATACAAAATGTGAGTGGACACTCCCACCCACACTCAGAAAAGTGATTCAGAATACGGCCGTAAGTCTTTTAGATTTATTGGGTATGTTGATTGTCGTAGTAGAACTGACAGCCACAAAACCGTGTACCAGACATCGTCAACTTTAATATACTCATCTCCATGCTATTCAGAAGAGTCAGGTTATAGTATGTTGTCTTACTAGAATTGTGCCGAGCAAAACATATACTTTGAAAATTATTAGTAATTTTCAGATTCAGCAAGTAAAATATGGATAGATAAGTACCACTATAATTTATAATTTGTTCCTTACCGTAATCAACTTTCGTACTGTGTATGTTTATTTTTTTTACAATAACTTACTAATTAAGTTGTCCTCAAGTAAAAAAACCTCTATATACTTAGTAATTCGTTAAATAAGAAAGCATTACGTATAGCCAAACAAGTTTTGTTGAGACAGGCGAGATAAACACAGCAATGAACAATACATAAGATAATTACCCCTTGACTCAAATACATAGAAATAAATAGATACCTACGTTCAAAATTTTAGATTTATGTAGACGCTTTTTGCTATAAGCAATGCATACAAAAAAGGGTCTAATTTTAAGATTTTCACTCATACAGTAAAACTAATTGCGCATTTGAATTCAGCATGAAATTCTGAAAATTTTCATATTCGACTTGGATTTCCTATAGTCAAAACTTTAAAATTAGATACTTTTTTCTATTCTTTGCTTACAGAAAAATGGGTCTAATTTTAAAATTTTGACAATAGCAGTCAGTCGTTTATTCATATCACGCCCATCAATATTGTCACAGCGACATTGTTCGTTACTAAATAGTTCCCACCGATGTATCTCATCTATTTTTTCCATCGAAATAATAATTTTTAAATTCATTTTCTCCATACCTAAGTTAATCGTTCAAGGATGGAAAATATATAAAGGAAGATAAACTTCCTCTGCAGTAGCGGAACTATAAATTTGGGGCCGGTAGGCAGGGGTTCGCTGGGGCCCTAGTCCCTGACTGATTTGACAATACATAGAAAAAGAGAAATTTTGCGTGTTTTATTTAAGAATAAATTTGATTGAGTGCAGGGTAATTTCGAGTCGTATTTGTGTGGTTAAACCACAAAAGTTTAATTAGAATGTCGTATTAATAAAATTACACTGATAGGCCTCGTTGGGGCGATTTGCAACTCGATATGTCATTCAAAGTTCAGCCAACAAGGGATACTATTGAACAGTGTTGTAGTTAACTACATTTTGTAGTTAACTAGTAGTTAACTAGTAGTTAACTAGTAGTTAACTAGTAGTTAACTACAATTTTTTTGGAAAAAGTAGTTGTAGTTAAGATTCAACTACATTTGGAAAGTAGTTGAAAAAATGTAGTTCAACTACTTTCTGGGATTTTATAGCTAATTAACTACATTTTAACTACTTTTAACTACTTTTTCTACATTATCTCCCTCTGATAATACAAGAAAGAAAGGGTCCAAAAGCCGTTTTAAAATGCTCGGTAGATAATTCTTCTGATTATACAAAAAATATCAGAATTAAAATTCATCTGGATAAATTTATGTTGTGGATCTTACCAGGCAATGAGAAACCATTTGTTTAAGTATCTCATCGAATTTAGAGTGTATCGAATAATTGTGATAAAAAAATGAAATTTCATAAGTGAAATGTGCAAGACACCCAATTACCGAATGACACCATTGTCCAATGTCCACAGCAAAAGGTGTTCATCGTAATTTAAGGATGCTCGATTAAGTACATAATGGTACATAATTTAGTACATCAAAGTAATTGAGTATCCTATTATTAATTACTAAATACTTGGCCAATTAATTAGATTTTTCAAAATTAAAATTTCATGGCATGCGAAACCTGAACTCCCTGTCACGAATTCGATAAAAAAATGTGAAAATCCGTCCAGGATTTAAAAGCTATGGCGGTTTTAAAAATAAAAACATTCCAATTTGGCGAATTTAGCGCCACGCCACGGCGCCAAATATGAGTTTTACACGGAAATATAAATGAATCCTTCATCTAGGTTCCTAGTAAATTATAAAAAAAACATAATAAAAAATTATTTCATTATTTTATTATCTTTTTTTCGTGAATTTACTTGGTTTCCATGCAATAAAACAAAGTAGGTATGCTACCAAGTAAAAGTACTCGTATATACTGTAGTAAATGTAAAGTTTTATTCACACCAAGTCAATGCTTCAATCTTTACCTTTTACTAATTTTGGGTACTTACCTAGATATATTGCGGCTGGGGCCCTAAGAACCAAAACCTGCTACATAGGTAAAAAGCATCTCATCTGCGGCCAAAATTTGAGAAAAGGATTTAATGCAAGTTTATTTTTATTATCCAAACATGAAAGTGTATGAGTGGTGCGCCAAAATAAAAATGAAATGATGCTGAACGTATACAATTTCGCATTTGAAATAAGGGAAATTAAATAACTTTTACGCCCAAACAATAAGTTGATATTAATTTTCTCAAATTTAGGCTGCTGGATGCTTTTTACCGGTGTAGGAAGTTTAAGTTGTTGGGGCCCCTGGAACAATATTTTGTACTTGTTATTTGTTGCAGTATTTTCTACTTTTTATACATATCAGTCAATTGTCTCCAGTCTGAGCATTTTTAGAATTAAATTATAATATATAATTTGACGGAATTTCTTAGCACAATTTGAATTCGATTTTTTGAGTATCCCTTCTGCAATGCTTACCCTTAGTTTTGCCACTGTTAAGATATTAACAAATTTAATTGTGTAGCAAATTCAAAAAAATTAGGTACAGGTTTGGGGGCCCCCACTTCGTGGGGCTTCGTGGGGCCCCTATGCCATGCCTACCCTGCCTACCCCTAGTTCCGCTAGTGTTCCTCTGGAATAATGAACAGGCCACAGCTCAGTTACTAAGCAACCACGATTTATACCAGAAAATCCTCAAAAACCTTAACAAATTTCGGAAAATTTTCACCTAAAATTCCCTCCGTGTACTTTCCCCATTCAACCGAATTCATTCATTTATACATATTCTTACTCATATTAATCTTATACCTAGGAGTGGCAAATCCGATCCGACAAAATCCGATCTGATTAGAAATCCGCGGATTAGGATCGGATCGGATTGTTAATCCGATCGGATCGGATTGCATGGTTAATCCGATCGGATCGGATTGCATGGTTAATCCGATCGGATCAGTCCGAAGCTAGTCATCGGATTTCGGATAGGATTTCGGATTGACGATTTTAATTTCACATTCCCCCAAAATTAGCATACTAGTTGTGCCGCAGCACTAGTATGCACATAATAATAATAATAACATAAAAATAAAATTATCATTTTCTTAGGTGAAGCTATGGTTATCAAATGATTAAAAACACCTAAGTATTCATCTACTGCACCTATCAAAAGTGACAAAACGACATATGTAACGAGGTTCATCATTCTTAAGTCATTTTCATTAAAATAGTGCCGAGAGTTAATTACGATGCTATAGTTTTGAATTTGAAATTGGCACTTAACAATTACTTGTTTTCCGTTACACAAAAAAATATTTTTTTGAGTAATTTAATAATTTTGGTTGTTGGAATATAAATCAATTATCATTTTAATCCCCAATTACAATTTTTAACGCATTTGGTTTCATGATTAGATAGGGTATGGTCGGAAAAGAAAGAAAATTTTTGAAAATGCCTGTAAAACCAGCAGTAATTTAATTAATTCTAAATAATTTTCACAAATTATAAGTTAAGTATTAAGCTATTTATTTTTTGCTTCGTAAGGTCCATAGACCCCCGTCCTTCCTATCTGGCGAATTTTTTGTCGCGCGCTCCCCACAAGTGCTTTGCCACTCTTTTCTGCTACCTTTTTTGAGTCGTGTGACCAAATCTGTCGGAATCTTCTCAAATTTTTGGCTGATTTTGTTCGACTATTATATTCTTTCTTGCATAAACCCCAAAATCTGTCAACCGGTCCTATGTGGGTGGAATGTCGGGGGATTGTTCACTTGTCCTATCTCAATTGCATGTTAAATCGTTTATCGCCGAGTGCAATATTGGAATTGGGTTTGCATTTAAATTAATTTTGACCTGTTTTCTTATTAGTGCATGAGTAGTACTTTATTCCAGGTACTTCATTTAAATCAATCGAACAGTAAGTTTCGTCATCCATGACCAGAATGACGGGCGTGTTTTGCGCGAGTCTTTTTCGGCAATCTTCCGACAATTCGTCTTGGCTCTTTTTTCTTGACCTTGGTTGTATTTTGGTGCAGATATGACCTTATAAGATTTGATTCCCAACTTCTTGGCTTTGATGTCGTGCAAGGTTGATTTAGCAATTTTCAATTTGTTACTCAAATTTCGCTCAGATACTCCAGGGTCTTTTTTGAATTCCTCCTGAACTCTACGTATCACTATGGGGGTCATTACACGAGCAGGGCGGACATTTGATTTTTTATTTTTAGCACTCCGCCCTTCCTCATACACATCTCAAATTCGGCAAATTTACCCCGGACAAATTTTTTCACTTTTGAAGTGGTCATAAACCTTTTTCCGCATGCGCCCGCACACATTTTCGTAGTAGTGGCAAATTCTTTTTGCGACATGCTCTGAATTTTGTGTTCTCATTTTCGAACGGTTTGAGATATCGACTTTTTGTTTTCTGATATTTGTTGCCAATCGCATGGGCTATAAAACTACCGAGTTGTAACTCAATGGCAATTTGTTTTGCATATAAATAAATTCATTTTCAAAAATTTTCTTTCTTTTCCGACCATACCCTACATTAAGTATGTATTTAATTTGTAATCGAGTAATTCCGCAAGTAATTGTAATTAGTTACACATTACTGGCTGATTCCAAGTAAGACTGTCAAATCCAGTCCGGCAATCAACAATATTTCTTCAAAAAATCATAATGAGAGAGAAAACACAAATTTAAGCTTGACGTGTTTTCCCGTTTTAACGCTTTCGAAAATTTACGTATTTTGGAATATTCCTGTCTGAAAAAAAAATGCAAAAGTGCAACAACGTCAGACGTCTTAAATATTTTTAAAACTCTTCTCATGACTTTTCCCTAATTGAAAGTCACTCGTTCAGTAAGTCTAATGTAAGTAATTGAGCAATTATTTGCTCTCGTCGAGTAGTAATTAGTAATTAACTACATACCCAAGTAATTATACAACACTGCATTATACGTATAATATGCATATTCATATCGTCGGACTAATTCTAAAACAACCTAAGTGACTTCGTTTCTTAATTGGAAAACAACCTAAGTGACTTCGCTTGTTAATTCGAAAGTCACTTAGGTTGTTTTCGAATTAAGAAACGAAGTCACTTAGGTTTTTTTAGAATTAGTCCAGCGATATAGTACAATTTCATATAATCGGATCTAATCCGATCCGATCATGAATCCGACGGATCACTCCTAGTCGGATCGGATTGAGTGTCTGATCCGAATCGGATTGATCCGAAGGCCCCATGATCCGATCCGATCCGACGGATTGCCACTCCTACTTATACCACAGCATTCATCAAAAATATGCCAACCATAAATTACCCTAACCATAATCTTTTACAGCAACAAAGATTTGTCTTTTGAGGCATAATCCTTGAACAACTTTGTGCTTACGTGATTCAAGTCCCGCATTAATATTTAGTACTTTAAACAACAATTTTAGTACTTCATGCAACTTAGTCCAGATATACACATAATATCGTAGAGTTTTATTACGACCTTAACACACTCCTATCGATCCCAACATTTCGTGCAAAGTATTTCACTAAGCGCTTCACAAATTATGCATAAGTCGTCGACCATCCATGTATACACAAATCTCACGGCAGCATTTTATCCATATCAGAGTACTGGCTTCTAATACCATGGCGCAATCACCGCATGCTCCCACTGCTTTCAAACAAACAAAATGCGCATTATCTTGGTATAGTTGAAACGAATAAAGGTAAAGTAGGGTATTCATTTCATGACTTCTTTATTCCATCAAAGCTCTTCAGTCTTTTGGGTGTTACCATAACGACGAGCAATGCCAATAAATGTGTAAAATTTAATTTAAGTTAAAAAAATATATCACCAACGAAGCGAACTGACTTGTTAATTGCACCTGTCAATTCTGATATTTAGATCTGTGTATATTTTAAAAATCTATCGAGTTCTTTAAATTTTCACAATTACTTAAATCGTTTGCCGTACGTCCGTATATAATTTGAACAAGTTGACTAACTAGTCATGTAGTACACACAAAATTGCTAAGCTTGTTTTCTAAATAGGTTACAGTAGAATTTCCTAATTAACTTCCGGACCATTGTAGCTGAGTGGTTTAGTTGCACACAATTTATTAATCTATAATTGCAAATATAATCAGACCAAAAGATATCTATGTCTCATAGAAACAGAAAAGTTCTTGAGACAGATTACGTTTGGTGAAATCATCTAAAGAAGTTTATATACATTTGAGTAAAAAAAAGTATACGATGGTATAGATTTTTTAACATAATTCTTACCATAAAATTAAACAAGGTGGTGTACACTCACAAACCCGACTGGTAATAAGACGGTACTTATGGTTTTATCATCATGCTTAACATGCAATTACCGAGGGCCTGGTAAAAACGTTTATTACAAATTATTTACCAGCTTCCTAAGAGTTTAGAGATGGCAAACGTTGCCCCTTTTTATGTATATTTCGCACTTTTCCACTTTCTTGGTACATCTCACCTTTGTCAGGGTGTGAAACTCTTTAACGTCTTGCTCAAACATCTGGTTGTCTGCGATATTCAAATCATTCACGACGTGCCCAACGGTAAGCTTGATTGGACTAATATCCACCTGCCCATTAAGATCCTTACAGGTCTTGATATTTACGACAAAAATGGAAGAGGCCATATCAGATTAACTCAGTCCAATCTCGTGCGAGCGGATATTGCAAACTTGTAATTTTTATTTCAAAACACTTCATCGAACTAGCTCGGGTCAGGTCATATTGGGACACCAAAGACGAATCTTTTTATAAGTTCGATGTTCATGAAGTAGTCAAAAACCCGTTTGATCCCAGTACTTACAATTCCCATATACACAACAATTTTAGAATAATTTTCAATGCCGCAAATGAAACCCTGGTCATTAAACGTTCGTGTAGTGGGTTCATTCTGGTCATATATGATGAGGAGTATCCCATAGCATCATTTGACACGACAACGCTAATATCTACCGGCAATCTACCTTATGAATTTCTAACCTGCCATCGAGATGAGTATGTTACTTTCAAAATCTACATCACTCCTTTCAAACCATGGTTATGGATCAGCTTAGTTATCTCCCTAATCCTAATTATTATAACCGCGACATCCTATGCATATTACCTTGGTTTTACCGATACGTCCTTCAGTGTTTGGCTGTTCGTTCTTGGCACACTTTTCGAAGAATCAGGTACAATACATAAGAAAATTGAAAAAAATACATTTCTCCGCATAATTCTTTACTTATGGTGTTTAATGTCTGTAATACTAACAAACTGTTACAATGGAATTATGATTTCTGAACTGAACGCGCCCCTTGACGGACTACGCCCTGAGTCGTTTGACGACTTTCTTTGCGGAACAATGCCAAAGGCCGACGAATACAAGATACTCGATCGATCAAAGCATTACCGTGATCGGGATACAAAAAACTTACTAGCGCCGGCAAAAGACTCCCAAATGTCGAATATGATCGGATTGCGTGGCATTTGATTCTTCTAAGTAACATATTTGCAAGCATGTCCTTTGATATCTCCCCAGAATTTCAAAATTTGAGTAGACGAGAGTATACAAATCCATTCGCCTCTGTCCGTTGTTTCCACTTGCTATCCCTCCCAACTGGATATGTGTCTGGGTACGCGAACTTTCCTGCCTTCTTAGAACACATGTTCACATCCATAGCTTACAGAGTTACTCATTTGGGACCTTCCCAATGGACCGCTAGGGACCTTAGAATCACAAACTTCTTAGATCCTCGACACACCTATCACCCAATTGGTTTTCAATATAATAACAAAACCCAGACCTTACTCCAGTTACAGAGTAGTGTGGAGAGGGAGTTATTGAAATGTGGCAAGTCCGTCTACATTTCTGATTCTGATGTGATTAGGGCAGAATTAAACTTCCTTGGTAAGTATTTTCCCTCGAAAAGATTCTACACGGGGAAACAGAACTTTGAGTCGCCTTTGGTTACATTCACATGGAGGATGACTGTGGACTGCGTATCAAAGGTGCCCAAACACTTCAAGAGCGTGGTTGAGAGTGGATTATATAGAAGACTGGAAATGGAAGAACTTCATCAAAGGTATCTGCATCGTAAACCTGTTAACGTTGAAGAGGTAGATGGAGCTATTCGTTTGCGTGGGGCAATTTTAACCCTATTCATACAATGCGGTGGTGTTATTTTGTTGGCAGTCTTCGTGTTGGTATTGGAAAATCGGTTACTAATCGTCGTAATCATTCTAAATATACCCAAATGTAGTCGTTGTTTAATGCTTAAATGTCTAAGGGCAGTCGGCGCTTAATTCTAAATACAGATAAATGCTGTCGTTGCTTAATTCTAAAAAGGCTTAAGTTCACATGAAAAACTAGCAAAAAAACCTATGTAAGTACAACACCAGTATTATATCAAATTAAATCTTGTTAATTAAATTCATAATATGAATACAAATGCATATGTAAGCTTTGTTCGTACACATGTTCGCCTATTTTTGTTATCTAACATGTATATGTTACCAAAAACAAAAATTAATTCAATTCTCGGACTTGTTAAAAAAATTCAAGTTTTATGTAAAAGTGTACATAGATACGTGTTACAGAATGAGTATGTAGAGTCGTCGGTAAAAAAAGTATATTTAGACTAAAGTAAAAATTTATATATTTATTGACGGCGACCGCAATAGTGTCATCTCTAATAATTAATGCATATTGAAGCCGTGGGTCTAGTGTTTATTTAGTAAATTTATTAGACTAATCTATCCAGTAGAAAATTAGTTATTTAGGTTAGACGGTGGTAAGCAGAAAAACTAAGGTATAATATGTATTTGTAATTTACTTAAATTCTAACGGATAGAAATTTCCAAATTAAAGTTTAAGTTGTTCATTAAGGTGTTAGTTAATGATTTCGAGTAGATTTAGAGATGACATATTTAGGATAGCTGTGTAATTAATTGTTAAAGTTCAGTGAATTTAGTAAGTAAGATGTAATGTATATAGTATCTCAAGTAACCCCTAGTGTTTGAATTTGGCTGCAAGGAGTGAGCAGGGAGGTTCAAGGAGAGAAGCGTAGAGTAAGAGAGAGAGGAGAGTGCGTGCCGGCAGTATTCGTTAGAAGTACGTAAGAGAGAAGTGTCTGAGAAGAAGTGAATGTGAAGGAGAAGTGCCTGAGAAGAGAAGAAGAGAAGTGATCCATTCATTGTTGTAACTGTAGTTAATAATGAGCTTGAATAAAACCAGTGATTTAGCTAAAGTGCGCTCATTCTGCTACTTTTATTGGCCTTATTACTAGAAAGGGTGTTGCAACGTGAGGAAAGTGATATTATTGCATGATCCATAAGTTAGTCGTCAGTTCAGTCGTATTAGTTCGAAGTGAGTTAGTATTTCGGTTCGGCTCATTGTCGGAGAAGGACTCGCACCACTTGGTTCCACTTACACCACTTCGTACCACCTGCATCGCCGTCACCACCCAACCAGTATAAGTCACGTTAACGCTTACGTCGGTGAAGTCACCTTGCGATTTACAACCCCACAAGTGAGATAAGTGAACTTTAGTGAGCGGCGGCGTAACACTACGTAAATTTCAATAAACGATCCTAACTGTACGTGTTGACAAAGATCTTTGTTTCCGTCTTGCACTATTCTTCAGGACACGAGATCAATTGAATACTCTAACATGTTATCATCTTCTCAAACACAAACAGAAAATATAAATTTTTGAAAACGGAAGGCCAACTTTTGCGACTATTTGTTCGCATTGGTACAACGAACTGTTGCCTTGACCCTTCTATTTCTTATTAAAAAAAAGTCCTCTGGAAAAAAATTCCTGAAATTGAAAATTGGTTCAAACTATTATTAAAAAGCTAGTCTACTTTTCTAAAATTTAATAACTGTACGTATTCTGCCACATCTACACATAACAGAAATTCTGCTAGAAATTGTGTTGTAACTAACGACATGGGCGGGGTATAATAAGACGATTTCCAAACGGACTTATCAAAACGATCATGTGGAATATTTTCTATGAATTTCTGTAAATTCATACTTTTTATTTTCTTCTGAAATTTTGTATGAATTTAAATTGACTAGCCATGTAGAGTCGGCCTTAACACTAAACGTGATAACCGTTACTCTGGGTTGAGCCGGCCGTGATTTCGAAAGAGGATGATAATGACAGCCGACCTGATGTCCGGTGGTTGAGAGTAACTTTTTTCGTATAAAACAAAGTAGTCTAGACTGCAGATTTCACTATCTCAAACTATCTTACTTTATTTTTCATTATACGAATAATTATGACAATTAATTGAGAGCTCAATAACTTGACTACTCTCCTCAAAATCTTACTTAAAAGTTTTATGTAAGTTCTCCTTTCTTCCAACCACGTCGACAAGAAAGATGATGCAATCTCTGTACCGCGACACTTAGAACTACGGGGAAAAATGCGACTCATTTCTCATTCCTACAACCTATATCAGAGTCTAAAATAGAAGTCAACCAGTCTAACAATTTTTATCAAGGTACCACTAAATATGAAGAAAGTGATGATATGAAGGACATACTTCTTGTCAACAAAGTCGCCGAAGCCTCTGGTATTGATATTGGTGATTATTTCATAGTTTAAGAAAACTAAAAATATACCATTGATCGCCGCACGTCTCCCACTGGGTTGAACTAATACAAACTACCGGGGTGTAAGACAACTCCTGAATATGATTGCGCCGTGATGCAGTTCGTTGCCGAGGATAGGATTATGACTAATTTACTCGTTAACTACTCGCTTTAAAATAATCCGGCATAACACTAAGTCTAGGACCTTTAGCTTTTCACGACAGGTTATTAACACATTTTCAATCAAATTTTCACACATTGAATTACACGGATGCAATCATTACGTCAAACGAGTTGCCACTAGCGCCATATACAACTCTGCCACTGTCACCAATTTTGGAGGTGGCACAGGGTGTGGTTAAAAATTCTTAATTTACTTGAATACCCTAGTTTTATGTGTAATAGCTTTTTAGAAATTTTAAAACTATCCAGCCTCACACGCCTGATTAGAAGCTACATTAACGAATAAATTTTATTATTCCAGCCTCACTGAACAAAGGGGTGTGGTCATTGATAACTCTACAATCTATATAACCTATACATGGTGTCATTTGGTCATATATGTACGCAAAAAGGTACAGCATTACCACCTTCCCGTCCTGGTTCTTGAGCTCGTTGATTCCCTCGATTGGATCGAATATTGCTATAGGATGTTTTCCTGTCCATCAACGTACTCCACAGATTACATTGGCCAAGTTTCTAAAATATGGGGGAATATGAGACATGTATGGTACCTGGTACCCATTTCCCTTACTGACCTCTTGACCTTAATTCCTGGTGTGGTCGAGTTTAAGAAATTTGGAAATATAAAATTTAGCCCACGGTCCATAGTTTCTTAAACAGTTGGCATTTTCGAAATCGGTAAAAATTTCGCCGAAGCGGAGAGTGGGAGGGATAGAGAGAGAGAGAGTGAGAGCGAAAGGGTCACTTGCTTTGGCATTGGAAAAATCCGTCATTTCTGGTCACAGTCGTCATATCATTTCCGGATTTGATTTTTACACGGAAATTTTTATAGATTGGGGGACTAGTATTAGTTGATGGACTAAATTTGCATAATGGCGACCTCCAACTCAACTAGTTGTCGAGGTTCATTCCTTGTCAGTTCGGTGGGTCAATGTGCGCATAGGGGGGCGCATATTGTTCATTGTCCTAACAGAAAAATCTAGTCTGTGATCTTTGTATGATTTATACATATATTTGAGTTGTGCATATTTAGACCTCTGTTCCACAGTAAGCATATTGTTATTTGTTCTAATCTTTTGAATATCAATTTTACTCTAGTGACTTTTAAGTTTGACATTTTTTGTTTTAGTATAACGTGTTCTTGCCAATTTAGGGTAATAATAACTCATCAAAAAATTATCTATGACTTTTTTAATTTTTGCTGGATACAGTGAGGTTTGGACAGCCCATATATCGACGCAATAATCTAATGCAGAGTGTACTTGTGTATTAACAATGACCCGCATTGCTTGCTCGCTAATTGTGCGTTTTAAGTTATTTAGCAACTTAAATATTTCCGACAACATGTAAGAATTTTCAATTTCTCTCGTGTTCTGAAGATGACCGGAAGGTCGAAACAAAGATCTTTGTTAACACGTACAGTTAGGGCATTTTTGAACATTTACGGAGCAATGGACATAAAAACTATTTCAAATTATCAATCTCTCCGTAGAAAAAGTCCTTTTTTGGGCTAAAAATTAACATTTTTAAAAATAATCCTAATGTCCAGGATAAATTTCCATCTTTCCAGAGAAAAATATCTTGTCGGGCGAGAAAACAGTTAGTTTTCCTCCAACATTTCCAGATTTTTATCTTGTTTTCAAAAATTTTCGAATATTTTCAGAGAATTTTCGTAAATTTTGATTTCTTCTCATGGCTAAGGCAACAGTTCGTTGCCACCATGAAAAATAATCACAACAGTTTGTTCTGAAGTTTCAATTTTGTCGTCTCTTTCTGTGTTTGACTCTCTCTCCGACAACATGTTAAAATTTTCAATTTCTCTCGTGCTCTGAAGTTGACCGGAAGGTCGAAACAAAGATCGAATCGTCTCTTTACACTAATATATTGTGTGGCAATAAGATGATTAACTTCCGTCCACATCACCCACTGGAAACCAGAAATATTATCCGGCTGTTCGATTGGGTTACAAAATCATTTATTTTATATTACATATTTCTAGTTTGACTTCCTTATATTAAATAAATAATTTCACATCGGACAAGAACATGGAAATAATTGTTTGCAAAACTTTATATTACACTAGCATTCCATAATATATAATACATCAAGGCAACTTATAACTCCAGACCTACCAATTACACAAATAGGAAATAGTGTACAGATGGGATAAAGTCTAACCATAGTGTTGGGAACCCAATACAAGAAACGTTCACATTCAAATTTTCACAAAATGGCCATTTCTAGAAAATATTAAAATTAAAATTATGACTTAGGAGGGGAGCTTCACCACTTGCCACTCACAGAATCCGATGCCCTTTGGATACCTTGTAGTGCGTGTAGTGCGTACCATGAGTGTGCTAAAACCCTGAAACGGTTTGACTCCATGGCCACATTTGCGCCCGCCACACCCACTCAAAGGCGCGAAAAACACGAAAATCATCACGTTCAAAAATTCACCAAAAATCCAATTTTGATCGGATTTCCGCAATTTAAGCATTTTCGTGATCCCAGATAGTTGTTTGATAATATCCGACACCAAAATAATTTTTTTTAATTTTTTTGGATATTTTCGAAAATTTTCTGACTATGGGTATGTCTTCGAAAAAATCAAAATTTCAGAAAAGTTGAGTTTGGTATTGGATATCATAAAGGAAGTATCTGAGATGAAGAATATGTAATTTTTTTGAAAATCCGATCAAAATTGGATTTTTGGCGGAGTTTTTAATGAACCAAAACAGAGTATTTTTCGTGTTTTTCGCACCTTTGAGTGGGTGTTGCGGGCGCAAATGTGGCCATGGAGTCAAACCGTTTCAGGGTTTTAGTACACTCATGGGGTACTACAACATATCCAAAGGGCATCGGATTCTGTGAGTGGCAAGTGGTGAAGCTCCCCTCCTTAGCTTTTATTGAAATTTCATGATTCATGTTAAACATAACATACTGTGCACGCATATCTATTCCTCTATTATAGCCTACTTTTTGTAACAAATCCGATGCTTAATTTTAAAATATATTAACACTATCCAGCCTTTGAAGTACATCAAAAGCTTTAACCGACATTCCACTGCCAAAAAAATTGTTGCTAAGCTAACGGAACACCCACACAATATGAAGGCTGTTAAAAGCGATCCGGTCATTGAAACTGGCATTGCTCCGTGTGGATAATTATTTCTCTGTACAATGGCCTTCCTGCCCACATATGCATTATTCCATTGTTCCATTTCCAGCCTGCGATATATACCAGATTCCAGCATAAACTTGAAATATGTCGGAACCTTTGAAATTCCTTCGTTAGTAAATAGTAATTTAAATGGCAACGCGAATATAAGGTCCCCCTTGTAGAAATGCGTCCTGGGATAGTTCTTCTGTAGAAACACTAACTCTAAATGTACCGATTCTGACGTTCCCGCAAACACAGCCTTTCCACACGACACAATTTCATTCTCCACTAGTTTTCGCACGGTTTCAACTGTGTATGTTGAATAGTTTACTGAAGCGGGAGTATGGGCATGCATTGGATTAAGCAAATTAAACATCAAATCAAAAACGGGGCTAATGAAGTGCTCAGATAATGTTTGCCTGCCATTTGGAGCACCTGGATCTAGCAGAGAGGTATGAATGTCATAAAGCAAGTCTAAGAATTCCGGAATTTGTCGTTGATCAAATGCGACATTGACTAGGTTTGATAGTAATTTAAAACAATCAAAAGATGTTATTGGATGGAGCAAGGAGCTATTTGGTTGAAGGTTCCACATAAACTGGCGGATCTGTTTGTGGTACGCTTTATGAACGTATGTATCAAGGGCGGATATATTTCTTCCAATGCTTAAGACGTAGTCAGGGTTTTGTTTTGATTGTTTTATTTTAGAGCAAACCAAATCATTAAACGTTATGGGATGTCTTCCTTGCAATGGAGCATTAAGTTCTGAAGTCATTATTCCATTGTAGCAATTCGTTAAGATAACCGACATTAGAAACCACGCCCCCAAAACTGTGCGAAAGAATGTTTTTTTTGCAACACAGGGTGGAACGGGAAATCCCTCCTCGAACATAGTTGCCAGTAATAACAGCCACACCGGAAATCTGTATAACTTTGCAAAATACAAATAAATTGAAAGGATTATACACAGAAGAACTATCCCAATTCCAACAGCGCACCATAATTCAGGCTGAAATGGTGTAATATAAAATTGAAATGTTATAAATTTTTCTGTGTAACAAGATAGAAACTCTATGGCACTGTATTTAGTGACAACTAAAGTTTGAGAGTAGCCATCAGACCCATAACGCATTGGTACTTCGTGATTTATATAAGCGGTCCGTTTCATAAATGTAAGTAAGTTTGACGTACTCCTTATCGACTGGAATTATTGTGCCATTAATCCGTTCGAACACAGCAGAATACAGATATGTGATGTATGAATAGTTTGCGGTTGGTATGAACGGATTCGTTGGAACATTCGGCAAGTATACCAATCGATGGACCGAATTAAAAACAAGCCAACATTTTGGCGGAGATGCAATAGAAATTAGTTTTTCTACGTTAGGTGCTTTCTTCACACAAATTATTTCTTCTGGACTGTGTTGATGCTCAAACCCAAGCCCAAACGGATAAATACATAATTGAATTAAATTTCTGTTTGCGAAATAAGCAATCCCAATGTAATCTAAACTACCAAACATTAATTGTATAGAAAAATAGTGCAACACAACAACCTCGGGTGAATATGATCGAATGGTTTGTACAGCCCCGTCGGCAATGAATAGTAGGAATAATTTCTTCAGCCGCGTCCAATTTGTATTGCCTGACGCTAAAAAATATTCTGAGAACCATTCAGATTTAGCTGCAATGCCCTGAAACTCAGTATTAACCATTTGCAGGTGAATCAAAAATATCAAGACGAGTTTGCATTTAGCAATGCGCCCGTTGTGAATATTTAGACCTGGAAAGTTTGACGGGGTTCTGTAATTTGTAATTATTGTGGTAGGAAGCAGTAGATCTTTTTCTATGTGACAATGATATAAATTAATTTCAAACTCATTTCCATCGTCAACAAATTGCAAATCGCAATTTGAATTAATATCGACAAAGTTATCTACCAGACACCCGTCATTCCCTTTGACCACGTTTGCCGCTGTAAGAATAGTGTATGAAATAAATAATGTTTGATATTTTCCTTTCTGCATTTTGAACTAAGGTTTTGGAATTTCCGGACAAACCACGATCGCTGTGTCACTTCGTTTAGAGTCGCTCTTCTAAAATATAGCTAAAAGCACTGAAAATTTCATTTATATAAAATGTTTGTTTAGCGTGTTTGAAGGTTGTCTCGTGTTTATATCGGCTAAAGCACTTTACCGGACAAAGAAATGGCGGATTTAGGCCTGATAGCGGGAATGTGTTAATAATTGATGCAGCAATGTGATACTATAACTGATTGATGTTAATGTTAACACGCCATTGCTATGAAGATACTGCAAGGACATTTTACAAAGTTATGCAATGTATATACCTATCTCTAATGTTAAAAAAACAGTATTATGGACGCATATCACTCCTGTGGTGGGAAGTTATAACACCTTGGTAGTACCAAGTTGGTACTTACAGACTTGTAAATTCTGTATTACATAGAATAAGTAAGCTATGGTGTATAAGGTGCGCAATTTAAATCCTGCGATGCGCAAAATAATTTTGTCGACGCGTCAATTCCTATTTTGTTGGAATGTCTACCCCTACCCGGACGAGTCATGGTCTCGCTGAATAGAAAGCAATAGACACGCAAGTAGTAGTAGTAGTAGGATGGTTTTATTCAAACAAGATCGATATGGCGTTAGCCTTTACAATCATACATCATTTAAATCTTATAGAAATCATACAATTTCATGCATACATACATAATCGTATCATAAATAAATTAAATTAGTCTGTCAGCCAAAGTATGTACACTGTTGTGGGCATTATCCACAAGTAGCACACGGCATCCCAATACAGGCAGTGTACACACCATGTCTGAAGACATAAATTATAATAATAATAATAATAATATGCATGCATATCTATGCAGGTATGAGTGAAACAAAACCCAACATAAGTTGGGGAAAAATTTCACTCGTACCTGCACCTACCCAAGCATGTAAATGACTGGCCAAGATTCATAGGCGATTAAGGGAGGGTTGTGGTTATCACCAAGTGAGGAATGTGGTGACGTGACACCGGAAGCAGACGGCTCTGGTTGTTGGGCGGGGACTGTCCACGGACCACGCACCATACACGTGTCCCCCATGGAAGTCAACTAGTGACCGGGGCCGAGAGACGTCCCCACTTGCCCCTATCCCCATCACAGCAGAACCAGGTCATGGGACCCCCGTAGGCCCGATTCCGCTGCCCACCGTGATGCACGACCCCAGCCCCCACTCTTCAAAACAACCACCCCCTTACCCCCACCACCCCGATCCGCCAATCAAATACATACCTGGGGGAGTCCTCCTTGGGCGTCACGAGACATAGCGTCCGTCGTCTCCAATCTTCGCCTGATGGCTCAGCTTGTCGTTGCTGGGACGGTGGGCGGCTGTAGGGGGTGTAACCAGTGGAGCAGATGGTGGGTGTGAGTGGACTAGGTTCACAGGGCTCGCTGGTACACACTTTACTTGCTCTACAGGCCCCACCGCGACCCAGATGGGAGATGAATCCCTCAGTGGCCGGAGCGAGAAAGGAAGATGACTATGTCTCGTGAGTGCCAAAGGAGAACTCTGGACACGCAAAGAATCCTTAATTAGAATGAGGTTTTCGTAAAGCGTCAAAGACAGGGCATTCCGACCCCGGGTTTTACTGGGTTGGGGTTTTGGGGTTTTACTGGGTTTTACTCGGGTTTTACTTTGTTTTGTCTAAAATTTAAGTAGATAAGTCAATAAAATAAATTTTCATTACTTATCTAACTCAAAATAAGTCCTCTGAGAAATATTCCTTGAATTTCCATATTTATTTTGGATTTTCATTCGTGGTCTAAAAGTCACTATTTACAGCTTAATCTCTAGTTTAGTGATGTCAGCGTTATTGGTGGTCCTATTGGCATTTTCCATTGAAGTTTCATGTAAATCTTGATAAAATGCATAAATTTAACTAATCGACTTAACATTGTTAGTTATGTTATTTTACCCCAAACATTAAATAAATCCCAGTAAAACCCAGTAAAACCCCAAAACCCAGTAAAACCCCAAAACCCAGTAAAACCCCAAAACCCCGTAAAACCCAGTAAAACCCCGGGGTAGTGGTTTTCGAGGTAAAACCCAGGGTTTTTCCTGACTCTGGTCAAAGAACTCAAAGCTTACGTGTCTGTTGAGGCAAGAAGGATTACTGTTCATCCTATTGTTAGTGCATATTGGGTGTGGTTCTCGGCGACTTTCCGATTGTATCCAAAACATGGGTTGTGACATATCATTTTTCTCAGCCCGGCGAGGAGCTTACGACTGAGTAAGTAAAATTTTGAAACCACACCCCCAGGGGGTGTGGTTCTCGGCGCCTTTTCGATCCAAATGAAAACATGTCATGTGACACATCATTTTTCTCAGCCGGACGAGGGGATCTCAACGGAATCATAAAAATTAAAAACCTCACCCACAGGGGGTGTGGTTCTCGGCGCCTTTTCGATCTAAATGAAAACATGTCATGTGACACATCATTTTTCTCAGCCGGACGAGGGGATCTCAACGGAATCATAAAAATTAAAAACCTCACTCCCAGTGGGTGTGGCCATTGGCGCTTTTTCAACTGAATCCAAACCATGTCATGTGACATATCATTTTTCTCAGCCGGGTGATCTCAACTGAATTATAAAACCTACAGTGCAGACTTGATATAGCCTGAGTCAGAGACAGAGTCCACTTCTAAATCTTTTGCATTTGTCATGTTTGTCAATTGACCGGACTTCGGATAAGAAGTCCGGTTACTTTTGTCACACCCTACGCGGGATTGATTGTTAAAGATTTTCTATTATTTCCCAAAATTGTATTATCATTTGCCCAACTTCACTTCATGTTCTTCCACTATTGCGCACTAGCAATCACAATGTCAAATTTCAGCTTCCTACGACAATTTAAAAAAATCAGTATGGGTCACCCAATAGGGTCCCTCCGGACACAGATTTTTCCAATATGAATTCATATTCTATATTTTTATAATTCCGTTGATCCCCTAGTTCGGATGAGAAAAACGATGTCACATGACATGGTTTGGATAAAATCTAACAAGTGCAAAAGGTCACACCCACTGGGGGTGTGGTTTCTAATTTTTATAATTCCGTTGAGATCCCCTCATCCGGCTGAAAACAATGACATATCACATGACATGGTTTGGATAAAATCTAAAAAGTGCAAAAGGTCACACCCACTGAGGGTGTGGTTTCTAATTTTTATAATTCCGTTGAGATCCCCTCGTTCGGATGAGAAAACTGATATGTCACATGACATGTTTTTATTTTGATCGAAAAGGCGCCGAGAACCACACCCCCTGGGGGTGTGGTTTCAAAATTTTACTTACTCAGTCGTAATCTCCTCGCCGGGATGAGAAAAATGATATGTCACAACCCATGTTTTGGATACAATCGGAAAGTCGCCGAGAACCACACCCACTTGGGGTGGCCATGTGACCATTTGAAAATTTTTAATAGTGACCTGGGTGACGGGGTATTTTTTCGACATGCAATTCGATTTTTATATTTTGAAATTCCGCTTTAAGAATTATTTTTATTTTACGTGTGTTTTTGAACTTATCACCTTAATTGCAAGGGGGTGTGGTCGAATTTTAAAAATCTGGGAATATATGTTTCGCCGTTTGACCTAAGGTTTCCAAAACAGGCGGAATTTTGAAAATCGGTCAACAATTGAAAAAGTAATTCGAATTTCAAATTTGCAATGCTGTTAAGCATTACAAGATCGGCCAATAAGCCTCTCAGCAAGATATAATCTAAAATGTGCTTAATTATTATGCCTCGACCATAGTAACATTATGTATTTTAACTGTGGTTGTCTCACAAATTCGTAGACGCTCGAGATAATTTGTGTTAGAATTATATGTATTGCTAAACAAATTTTCAATACATTTATTTTGCAAATTTACTAAATCCATTGATGCCAGAATTAAAAATAATTGTGGTTTTAATAATAATAATGAAAATAAAAATAATAAAGTGCGGCAAAGCACGATACATAAGTAGCGCAAAAATGCTGAGAATGCTGGGTCGTGACCTTAGTCGCCATATTGCGACATGTCGACAACACCGAAAAACATATTTCGCCCAAATTGTGACACCCCGACCACACCCCCTGTCGCCGAGGGGGTGTGGCACAACTCAGATACACTTAATTGAACTGGATTTCATCCATAGATTAATTTGCGCTATAAATCTCATTTTGCGCTATTTTTCTAACAAGCTTAATTTTCTCAATTTTTAGAATTATTTTGCATGCACCGTTCTTAAACTGACAAAAATTGAACAAAGAACAACTCTCGGCACGGTGCACCGTGCTGAGAAATTCTCCTATCAGAGTGTAAAATTTATAAATTCGGATTTAATAGTGAATAGTGAACTGTTGTACTAACTTTCTCCAGATCCCTTTGACAACACAATGGTTGACCCTCAAGTCAAAAGTATTTTGGAAATGCGAAACATATTCTGATCAAAGTACATTCGTTATGAACCACAAAATACAAATGCAAAATACAGATACTTTACTTGAAATTTGGTCGGAAAGACAAGATACTTATTGTTCTATATTTTTTGCACTTGTGTTTTGGAGATGCCCTATATCGTCCACACATGCTCAAAAAGTTTAACCACTTTATACAGTTTCAATAGTTTTTAGCTTCGTGGTAAAGGCCGGTATTTACCTGTATTTACCAGTGGCATACATACACGCAGGCACAATTTGGTCAATATCACTCGTTGATCACACCCAAATCCCCACGCGACGTGACGACACGTCCCATCCCAATATCATCTATTCCTTCATCACCGTCCGGATAAGTGTTGCTGAGATATAAATTAATAATATAGAGTATGCCGTAAAATTACTTAAAATTTCTATGACCTACCAAGTTGGGCTCCAATCGTAGCAACAGAGTGCTTTGGACGCTATAATGGACAGGACGATGTAAAATGCTACAACTATAATGACCAAACCCCAGTTTTGTTCGTAATTTGTTGCTCCTTCCGATAACGAGGTGGTGTTGGACGTGGTCGCCATGGTTTTCGTCAATATCCCGAAATTTTTTAACGAGATGATCGATATGCGTTTGTCTCTGCGGAGCTAGGAAAAGTAGATGGCGAAGGTATGACGACAGGTTGCTATGTATTCATGCGATTCTGACTCAAGTTATTGCTTCAAATAATCCGCAAACATGGCCAGTCTTATACTGGGGATGACAATTCAAGATTTGAACGAAGCAAAGGATACATAAGTTGTCACCCTGCGCGGTTAGCCCCTTCAACTTTTGAAGTATTTGACCAAGTTTTGTCCAAATCCTTTTAAATAACAACATGTGGTGTGAACAGAGTGCTATGTAAATATTCTTATTTTGGTGGATTTCAAACAATGGAGTATTATGTGTATCTTGTATGATACGAGAATAGAAAAAATAAAGTTATGAGCCTTCGGTTAACGAACGAAATGGGCTCGGCAGCTTCGTCTTTATACATATTTGTTATAGATTTAATGAATGTCATTTCGTTTGCCAATATCTGTCTAAATCATTAAGTATGACATATTTCACTACTTTGGGCCCCAGGTCTGAACGAACTGAGCGTGGCACCCACTAAAGTATGACTGACAAATTGACTAACTTTTTATTAAAAATAAAAATTTCATGCAGATTTTATCCCACTTTATGGGTTCGACCTCCTTGTCGAATAAGGGTCAAAGGAATTTTACTTCGGTTTTCAATCAAGGGGGCTCCGGGGATTAATTTTGGTCCAAGAAAATCGATCCAATGACACAATTTGTGTCATAATTAACCACCCAAAATCTCAATTTCTTAACATATTTAACAAAATAACGTTTTGAGTACTTCATTGGAGATTTTGAGCTTTTTGGAAGACTGGAAAAATTGTCATCTGGTAGGCGCGAAGCATGGAAATGTTAAGAATTGAAATTTCCTAATGTGTTTGAAATTCGAAAATATTAGTATTAAGTAAGTAATGAGGGTATTCATTACGAGTTCGCATGTTCGCATTACAACATCACTTTGTTAGAAATTGCGAATTTTGCGAAGCAACGATGTGAAGGCACTTCGCAAATGACAAAGTTGGGAAAATTTGTTCGAAATGTCACGTCCGAAAAATTTGTAACTCTCCATTAGTTACCAAAGTTTTGCTTCTGATATTTGTCAAATAAGGAATTTAAAATATTTCCAATTTTGAAATATTTTAAATAAGTTATTAGAGATTTACAAATTTTCCCATTGCATTGTATTGCATTGTGTATCTTTATTCACGTGACTTTCCCAATTCATTCCATTATTCACCGGTTCAACCACACTGTTCTACCATTGGTGACACAAAATATAAACCACTTACTACTATTATTTTCTAATTACCTAATTTATATATATTTTGTTTATTTATATATATTGCAAAATTTTACATATTTGTGAAAAATATTTGGCGCACTAAAGATTTAGTTAGAAATGTATTTTTTGTGAACGTTGCTATAACGATGCCAACTCGAAATGAATACCCTGAATATTGAGAAATAGGTACATAAAATTGAACAGAATGGTCATGGTAATTTATTTAAAATTTAAAATTTTACTCCATTGTGTTGCAATAAGAAAAACATTCTGTTTAAGAACTTCTTTGCACATTACAGAAGAAGTCGCACTTTTAAATTAGTTTTGAACTTAAGAAAAAAATGAAAACAAAAATGAAAAAAATTTAAGAGAATCTGCAAAATTCACGAAATTATGCAGATTTTCACAATTTTCGAATAACTGGCAAACCCTTAGATCGCTTTTATGTAAATCAGCATGAAATTATGTACAGGAAAATGATGTATAAATATTTCATCCACAGACTGTTATCAATGTTAAACAGCATTAGAATTATAAATTTGTTAGCAGTCCGCGACAAATATTTCGGTATATTTTCGAAAAATAACATCTTCGCGAAGACGAAAACGTGGTTTCTGTTTCTGCAACGCAGGTGTAATGACAAAGTTTAAGTTGCACTATATTGTCTGTCAATTAAGATTGTATAGAAGGAAATAGAGATGATAAAGTACTTAAAGTTCTCGGACTACAAGCCTACCAATAAATTATCGAGAAGTTTATGTCTGCACAAAACATTCATTGATGCGCTCACATGGAGTATTTGCGTGTCATTGCTTACTGTATCCCTCCATCGTTTTGATCGAAGTATGGCTGCGTTAATGATTGTTATGTATTTAATATATTATTCTGCTCGTGCCATCTGCATTATTAATTATTGCTCATTTTATTATTGTCGGAATTTTATATATATTTTTTAAGTGTTATGTTTGCATTTCCGAAATAAGTTTATTTGAATTACATGGCTCCTCGTTTTGATTGTATGTATACATTTATTGACTGTGCCTTTCGCACTATGACCCAAAACGGGGTACAAGGGTGACGCTCACTTGCTGATGACTGGTTTTTCAGCTTAGAAAGTAATTTCTTTGGACTATGCATAGTCGAAACCCCCTTCAAATGATTAAATGTGTGTAAATGATTCGGTGTGTAAATAATTATGTGTAACTGATGACATGTGTAAATGAGTATGTGTAAAACACCGGGCACCCTCTGGAATGAGTCCGAGAGTGTAGTAGGTTTGAGTGGCTCTGAGAAATAAGACTGGAAGTTACATTTACATTTACATTTACATTCTTACATTTACATTCTTTACTTTTTTACATTCTTTAATACACCTTAAATATGCACAAATAATTAAAAACATTATTCAAGTATTCAGAAACAAAGTACTCAAAACTAATATAAAATGTTATCAGGCAGTCTTTCCAAACCGTTGTTTGGCATATCGTCATTGTAATTCTAAATAGAGCTAAGTGCAGTGCGTGCTTAATTTTAAATAAAGCTAAGTGCAGTAGGTTCTTAATTTTAAAAAGAGCTAATTGCACTTGTTTTAACTATAGTGTTTATTGTGCAGTTAGCTCTTTTTAAAATTAAGACCTTACTGCACTTAGCTCTATTTAAAATTAAGCATTCACTGCACTTAGCTCTATTTGAAATTAGAACGACGATATTATTGATAGAAATATAGTTGGTAGGAAAGAAGTAGAGTCTTTTTTAGTTGAAGAGAGATATAGCATAGCAGCATTAAAAAAGGCTCAAAATTGAAATTTATACTGTAAAGTGGATTATGGAGAGATTTCAACTAGTGACCAAAATACCTACGTAGTTGGGTTCATGAACGAGGAAATAAGATGCCAATAAACCGTTCAAAAAATAATGTGTTTGTGAAACTGACTTCATTTCAGTTGAAGAATTTCACTGAAGACGAATGGAAGAAAGGAGGAATTGATGGAAGAATTTCAGTGGAATTTATGCAATACAAAACAGGAGCAATAAAGCAGAACGTATTACATGATGATACAACTAATATGAATTAATTGATAACATTGATGCATATTTAACTACACCTTTTCATAAGATGTTCTTCCCCTCTAAAATTTCTTTCGTATCTTGAAATAAGTTTTTAAAATCTTCGTCTTCCTCAACTTGCCCATCGAAGTCTAATATTTCCTTAAATATTTTCCGAGCTTTCTCCCTTTCTCCACATTTAGTTAAACAATCCGCAAAACTGTACTGAGCAAACAGAGTTTTCTTACAATCCCTCCCGAAAACGGTACTTCTAGCGATAAAAACCTCTTCCATAATAATCTTTGCTCTTTCAAAGTTTTCCATGTTATATAAAACCAAGCCGACAGCTTCCTTCGTTGAAATAGTGGATGGATGCAAATCCCCATAAATTATTTGAAATTCGTGTAAAACTTGTTCATAACTTGTTAATGCCTGTACAAAATTTTCCTCCACTTCTGACACTTGCGCAAGGAAAAACTTTGTTACCAAAGTAGTTGGGTGTTTGTCGCCAAAATTTTCCATATTCGCGATCAGTACAAACTCCAACATTTTTCTGATTTCGGGTGTGTGATTTGTGTCGTCGTTTCCATTTTCTAGTAAATACACAGCCAGATCCTTCAAAGATTGTAGAGTTGTTGGATGTCGTTCCCCTAAGGATCTTACTTGAACGGAGTGAACATGTTTGTAAACGTTACTCACAGCCTGGACTAAGTTGTGGTTGTGTGGATAAATTTGCGAGATGGTTTTCGCAAGCCAAATTTTCGTTTCCAAAGTCACCGCATCTTCTTCCCCAAACATTTTTGTGCGAATTTCCAATAATTCTTGAAATATTTCTTTGGCTTCGGAAAATCTGTCTTGATCATAATAAATTGCAGCTATGTTTTGTTTTGCTGTACACGTTTCCTTTTCATCCTGTAAATTTGACCAAAATGCTAAAACTTCGTTAAAAAAGGAAAGAGCATGATCACATTCATTCAATTCCTGTAGAGTAAGTGCGTAGTTTCCTTTAATTCGATTTTTCGTAATTTCATCTTCTTCAAATTCTATTTTTAATAAGGTTTCAAATCCAACTTTTGCTTCCTGGAACATTCCAAGGTCGTGGAAAGCTGAAACTATCCGTTGCTTGATGTCAAGGTTGATCCAGTGGTTTGGAGGGAATTTTTTGGAACATATGTTCCCCAGACGTTTCCACTCTTCTAAGGTTTCATTTGCCTTTCCTTCATCACTTAATGCAGAAATATACCAGTTTCTCATGGCAAGCGTGTGCTCATGCTGTCGTCCAAAACAACTTCTAAAAACAGCCAAATTGTGTAGCAGATACTCCTTGAAATTATTCGTAGAACGAAGCAAGTAATTGAAATCGAGAATGTAATCGACGTATTTCTCAACCAAATTATGGTACGAAAGTGTGTGTTTGATTAATGTTGCAATAATTGGAATCCAGCTTTCCGCTCTTATTGACATTAAGGATTGAAAAATGCCAAGAATTTCGTCCAGAAAATCTGCACCATTTGGAAAACTTAAAAGTAAATACGCTGCGATCACAATGGAGATAAAATCCCCCCGATTCTCATTTTGGATTGAGATCAGATTAAAGTTGTAGCAACTTGATACCCTCTTCTATCTCGGTGTAGGATACGTTTGGGAGAAGCTGTTGGAAAATGTTGCGCTCCATCTCCACTGATATTTTATTCGGGTGGATGTAATACAAAAAAGACAAGATTGTCATAGAAACGTTATTCTTATTGTGAAATTTCTTAATGTGAACTATAGAGAGTCCAAATGTTGACAGGGTGGCCATAACGGAGTTGCTTGTTCCATAGCCAAAACCCTTTATCTTTTTTTGCAAAGGTTTTAAACGGTGTATAGAAGTTAGTACCTTCCTAGTGTATAACGTTATACCGAATGGTATCTCTATATTTTTAAATTTTTTCCAAGCCTTAATGACTTTTATGGCGATGGTAAGAGCTGCCGGGGTGAAATGTAGGGCATAAAGAAGTTTTACAAGTTTTTCGTCAAGTTCTGGGTATTCCCCGAGTTCCGAATTTAATAGGCGTAGTCCGTCCTGAAAACTTAGCGGCTTTAAGGCCGTCAAATTATCTGTAGTTGGAGACAAACTTGAGGGTAAGAAGGTACTGAAATTAGTCGTTATGATGAAAAGTAGTTCGCTTTCTTGGATAAATTTGGCAAGGTTGTTGCTAGTTTTCCGGTCCAATGTATTATCATCATTTGTGTATAAATCATCAAGTATAATTATTGTTTGTGTTCCTTTAAGAATACTGCACAAATCTTTTAAAATGTCCTCCGTATCTCGGATGAAATTGATGGCACCTGGTTGTCTGGTTGGAATGTCTAGTTCTGCACAAAGGTTAAACAACTGTGCCTCAAATAAGTCTTGAGTTGAGGATTCTAACCAAATTTTGGAGTAGTTTTCAAGATGCGGGGAATATGTAAGGAACTTGTGGACTAACATGGTTTTACCCATGCTTATTTTGGAACACTTTCCGGAATTTTTTATAATTGTGAAATTACTTTCTTTATCAAATAGAAGTTTTGTTAAGTTTTTCAGCTCGGCTTCTCTCCCATAAGTTTTTGACGTGTTTAGTAATTCATTTCCTCCTTTGTAAAATATTAAGGGACTTCAGTATAAATCTCCAAAGCTTGCGGTCTTTCATCTATGAGTTGAATAAAATATTTATTTTAATAAAATATCATTATTGAACTTAAACAATATCAACGGTTAAAGCATCGCACCTGGATTACGGCAGAGCATTTTTTGAATAACTGAAAAATATTTTCTTCTTGTCACATCGTCCATAAGTATCGTGTCTTGTTCGTAGATACTGCTGGTTTCGTGGGTTTGAAGTCTCAAGTAACGGAAATATTCAATACACTTAAAATCCGAAGAAAATTTGCACAAGGTGAAAATATAGATTAGCGCCAATGAGTAAATATCAGTTTTAGTTGTGTACGGCAGTTGCTCATACATCTCCGGGCTCTTGTAAGACTCCGTCCCTTTAAAGCTTTGTGATGAAAATTCTTCTTCTTTCCCCGAACCAGTTACGTCCAGCTCGCTCAAGTCAAAGTTAAAGCCTCCAAGTTCATCGGCTGAAGAACCAAACTTTGTAGAAATTCCAAAATCTGCAATCTTCCAAATAACCAAGTTTCTTCCGCCACCTTTTGTCGCGTAAATATTGTCTGGTTTTAGGTCTCTGTGAATTATTCCTTTAGCGTGTATGGCACTCAGTCCTTTCGCAGTTTGTGAAATTATTCTTGGGCATTCAATAAGCCTTTCGCGGTCAGTTGCATTTTTCACAAAATCCTTAAGTGTCTCTTGGTTACATAATTCCATTTGAATGTAAAGGAATGTCGAATTTTTGGTTGAATCGGAAAAATATGATTTAGATGAGCTCCATAAATCTTAGAAAAATTCATTAAATATTTAGTTCAACATCCACTTTTCCGTTTAGAAATGTCTTTAGAATAACGTTCATTTATAGATAAAGTTCACTAACCTGAATCATCGCTGCTTTCTTCGGTACTTTCGTCTCTATTATTTCCCATACACAAGCTTAAAAGTTCCCTGATTTTGTTAGTTTTGAATTTTTCCGACCCAGGACCCTCAACCCAGTGACTGTGATACCTGACCACAAAAGAGCTGTTAATTCCACTCTGCAACTTAATCTCTCTTAAAAGCTTCTCAAGAAGAGCAGATTCATCTTCTTCATTTTGACTTCGTAGTTTTGATAAGGCTGCGAGCACATTAATTTGTTTAATGGCGTAAGGAATAAAGTCCAGGCGATGTCGAGCTTTGAAAACCCTGCCGAACGATCCTCTACCCAGGGGTTCCGCTTCCATTAGTTGGAAACCAATTGTAGTTGACCATGGTGGGTTTAGATCAGTTATGGATACATTTCCCTATACGCAAAATTCCTATTAATTGTATCAATATAAACTATGAGCGTACACACGTCCGCCTTCGCATATTTCGTAAATTGAGGAATTGTAACATGACTTTGTGAGATTTCGCAAAACTTTTGCTGGAAAACTATGGAATTTTTTGGCAAATTTACGCAGCAAATGCGCATGCTCTGATATATTTCGCAAAGTTATTTCGCAAACTTCTCTTCAGCATTAGCAGCCAGAAATACATGGAAAGTTTCCATTAGAAACAATGCCAAAATAGGTGTTGTTATAAAGATTTGCGAGATTTGCAAGATTTGAGAAGTCATGTTTTGCTAGTCCCCTAACGACAATAACTTTTTTAGCTTCGCAAGTTTTCTAAATGAGTTGCGATGCGAAATAAGACGTAGTCGTGAGTACGCCCTATGTAAAAGTTTATTTAATATTGAACTTACCAAATTATTAGACCCAGTTAGACAAGTTTTCGGCCTCGTTTGAAGTAATGATTGCATTTTTTACAAAATGTGTATTATATTTGTTCTCGTATTGAGCAGCAATCAGGTGGCGTATTTTGTGAGGATTGATTATTTTCATGCATAAGAGGGTCTTCTTATCCAGCTGGACACGAATGTATGTATGTACATAAATTTATATTCCAATACATTAGTGGGATGCAGTATTTTGCCTTGCTCAATTTTACTTATGGACAATCCGACTACACACTGGTTAACATTGCTACTCACATTACGCATACCTATACTTAAGTAGTACTGCTTCAGTATAATTACTACAGAATGCGTCAAATTGGATTGATCAGTAGAGAGACCTGTACTTATATGGTAAAATGGTAGGTAAAACCTCCAGCCAAATCCATGTTATGTGTATACATACATATATCGTTGCACATAATGCTTATATTGGCGTAAGGTGCAATAATATTTCGCTGCATGCAGCTAAGCAATATATTAGCATAACAAGCGTTACGCTAAATGGGATAAAGTACTGGGAAGTCACTTTTATTATCCGAATATGATTAGATTACGTAGGGTTGTTGGACTGACAAAATCTGACGGGATGGACGCATTCCAAAAGTCTTGTTAGGCAGAAATCAGACATCCCCCTGCCACAGAGAAATTCTCGAAAATTTCATTAACCTGGATTTGTGATGACGTGGATTGAAAAAAATCGGCTGGTGAAAGCAATACGCATTTCTTTCGACATAGGGTTACAGTGAAAGCCAAGACCTTCACGGACAAAGTTTTCAAACCCATTGTAAAACCATCGAGAAGTTTAAATATTTGCAAATCACGTGTAAATTTTATTTTCATAATAAATATGTTTATTGTTACACTTACTTATAAAAATGGTTATTCGCAACACAAACCTGTGATAAGAGCGAAAGAGGAATTTCGAATGGAAGTTGACATACGTATGTTAATTGGATAGCAATTAGTTAAATGAGAAATAAATGTTTGCTTTAATTTGAAGAAAAAGATACTAAAACAAAGAAGGGAAATGTGGGAAGTTTTCCCGCATGACTTTGCCTCCGTTTTGTCCATCATCATCAGAGGGTGGATATATATGGACTTATGGAATTGTGCAAAATAAATGTGCATGTACTAATATGTGCCTAAAAACCCGGAAAATATCCACATAAAATAGGCATGTTTTTCAACTTAAATTGTCTACTTTATTTATAAGAATATAGTTGCGAGGAAACCTTAATTTCTGAATGAAGAAAAATATTTTTACATCAAAATTTTTGAAATATCTATTAGAATATTTATACTTGGAAAAATAGTCGAAACATACAAAAATATGTATGTATGAAAAATCCTCAAAATATGAAAAAAAGGAATATGTACTAAAATTTTAAAATACAGAAAATATGGATATACGAACTTTTAGTACGATCTGATTTGGTATTTCAAAGTCATAAATACATACATACCGCATAGATAACCGCGGTCTGATCATCATCTGGCTCTATACCAGCCCGACTGTGCATACTTTGTGCCAAGTTCTCGTCAATACACCAGGTTTTCTATGTATGACTTGGCCTGTATCATGTAGCGATAAAGAAGATAAAAAAGGGAACGTCCATATAGTACGTCATCATTTTTGTGGGTTGGTGGTTTGGATCTTCTTGTCTTTCCCATATTAAAATTACCCACCGCTTAACGTGGGGTGCGTGGGTGCTAAAATAGGTAATTTTTGATCACATAATATATGGATGGCCCCTTATCTGGGTTTCTGCCTGACTCGAATTGCAACTTTTCACTTAATGTGTCCCTCATGCAAAGCTCGCTTATGAAAAAATACGATTTAAATTACATAAATGAATTCAACCGAAAGGTAAGCTACACAAAATTAACATTTTTTTGCACTTCTTAAAATCTAGAAATATTTAACATGAAAATATCAAATTTTACGATTTTGGTCTCGCAAAAAGCCCGACTACTCTTACACAAACAAGTTAGTTATAATTTTTAAATATTATTTCATGGAAATAATTAATAATCCGATTACTCTGATTTAAACAATTTACGTATGTATAATTAGGAAATATTATTGGTTTGGACATGTAATTAATTACTAATTGATCCTAAATTATGGGCTACACTTCTTAATTAACTGAACATACTCATTACCCGCGTTCGGAAAAAGGCGTGGAAGTCGGGTATACTTATCGGATATCTTCCCCTCTCTTAATTTATCTTTCGTATCGTGTTCCTCAAACTCAAAATATTTTACAGTCTTACAAACGTAGGCCGGATTTCGAAAATCGTACGGAAACCAGGCTTTAAAACTGGTCGCTGACCACGTCCCCCGTCCTCCAAGGGCATCACATTGGAAACTTTCCAATTTTGGGAAATGGTATCGGTAGTCGATCCCACCGTAATAATTTTTCGCCAAAATTAGTCCCACCTGTCGGCCCGGGGTGGCCGTGGAGAAGGCGCGTTTTACAAAGTAAATCTCCACGTCGCCAGGCTGCATGGAAAATGAAAATTTTTTCAAGGCAGGAAACCCCGGGAACAGAAGGAATCCTGGGGCAAATTGGGCGTGTATTTGGAGACTGAGCTCCGTCAAGGTGGCGGCGTGGCGGGAGAGGAGGATGTACAAGGCGGACATGGCTCGATCCGGGGATAGGATCGAGGTCATAGTTAGTTTGGAAAGGTGGCCGGTGGGGAGTTGGAGTAAGGGGTGTAACTCGTCCGGAGTTAGGGGAGCCGAGCTGCAGGGAAGAGTTAGCTGGGTGATGGTGCTAAAATAAATAAAATTCCAAAATTAAGGGGTGGTTTGGTTATGATTGGATTTTTGCCCCAAAATTAAGGAGTGATTATGTATATTAGAGTGATTTGATTTTTCCTCCTCGTCCTCATTTTTTAGGGAGACGAGTAAAAAAAAGGGGAGTGGAAGGTGTTTTTGCTCCAAAATGAGGGGAGTGGGGTAAAAATCTGAGGATTTTGTGAGGAGGGGACAAACATACATAAACCTAAACAAACTGAGGGGACTTGATAAAAAGTCCCAACTCTGGTTGGTAAGATATAGGAGCCATACACATATTGCGTCGTCAAAAAGTACCCACCAACCCAACCTACATGTACATTAAGGGATTGGGAATTTTTACGTGGGAAGGGTTAAAAGAAAAAAAAAATTGTTTAATAAACCGGGACATTTTATCAAAACGTGGACATTTTCGGGACAAATTTTGAAAAACGGGCATGTCCGGGTCACCCAATTAGTGACTTTTACCTTTCGTTGATGGAATCTTTGCTGGAAAATAGGACACGGAGTAGATTCCCAGAAACGGTTAGATTCTTCAGGGCCGGGAATGCTGTCAGAATTCCGGTAAAAAATGTATCATTTCCGCTTTTATCCTCCCCTTCGGCCGGGTTCCGTCTCGAGAGGGAAAGTCGCGTCACTTTGGGAAATTTGTGACTCCACGGCAATTCCTCCATGGAAACTTTGAAGGCGTCAAAATCCATGGATAACTCTTCTAACGTTTCCCTCGAGCTGGATAGAATTCCCAGTAACAAATCCAGCTCGGCCTGTCCCCCGATTCGGATCGAGAGTCTCCGGAATTGGAGGGTTTTCAGGAATAAGGAGTAATCCATATTTTGAGCCGGGTCCAAATCCGAACCGAATTTGATCGAGACGTTGTGCAACTGGTAGAAGGACATGGTTTCAGTGAAGTGGTCTTGATGGCGGGAGAGTTCCGGACAGGTGAGGTAGAGTGTGGAACGTTTTCGGAATTCGGGTAACACCCCGGAATTCCAAGCGGTGTCGACCAGTCGGCAAGATAAGAGGTCGGGGACTGGGAGAAATTTGGAGATGCGGTGGACCACCTGGACAGAGTAAAAGTATTTTATATTTTGTTATAAAATCTCGCTGGGGCTGTACAAATGTTACGGCATCGAAACTTTTCGATTTTAGCATTCACCTGCCCTCCGTGTACATAATGGGATAGGGACTGTTAACGCGGGAAAAATTAGAATATGACTTTGTAAATCTACTAAAAGATCTATTCTTGGAATTTTTTCCATGGATTTTTGAAATTTCTCTGGATGGAAACGGTAATGATGAGTTTCCGAAATAAGAACTTGTCCAATTGCTAAGAAAAATTTGTGTAAAAAAATCCCATGCATTCCCAAAAAAATTCTAGACACCACGGAAATTATGCAAAACTTGACGCTATATAATGCTTATAAGCACAGCGACTGGGTGGGCACTAAAAGCAAATTCCCACCCTTAAATATTCCCATATTCTTCTACGTTTTAACTTGCTTGAACTTTTTAAACTTAGAAATATATCGATATAATTTAGGTTATTCTCGCAGTGTAAGTTTTTTTGCAGTGCTTGTAATGCCTTATCAGTGATAAGTTATCACTACCTAAACTGACTGTACCTACATGTTTTTGAATTTCGTAATGATTATTCTTCAATTTTTCGCAAGGTAGTAATTTTTTTTACACAATTTTAGCATAAATGCTTTCCCACAATATTCATTGCAAGTACAAAAATCACCTTATTGAACTACTCAAATTAAAAACCATGACAACGGTAGTATTAGAAATTATCTTCCAAATAGCATTCAAGAGTTTTAAATTTATAAATAAATAAATTAGTTTTTAATTTAAATTAAAAATTGAATATTTACATACGTCTCCGTTTAATTGTGGCGTTAACTCGGTCATTTTTAAGTGGAGTCGAAATGGAAATTTTGTCGGCCAGCCGGAACCTCTCCTATTTTTAAAAAAATACACTAATGATTCCTAGTTTTTACAAAATTAATTAAAAACTTTAATTAAATGACACCCACCACGTGGTTATTATAAAGCAAGTGTATACATTTACAAAGTTGCTGGAAGAAAGCAGCTCACAGTTTAGTCTTCTCTTCCCTACTCTGCATTTTTCCTCTTTGTTCTTCTACGGGAAACGCTATGGTTTAATAGCATGCAAAGTTATTTTAAAAAACTCTTTAATTTTGAAAATTTTGCAAACAAATTTTACAAACTGTGTGATTGAAATAATTTTTGGAATATTTTTATATTGTGGACATGTTTTGAATATTTACATAAAAATTTAAGAAATTATATTGAACTTATTATTTTATACTTTCCAAGTTAAATGTAACACGAAGCAGGCAGGTAAAAGACTGAGAATAGAAAAAAAATTCTGGTTAAGTTACATACACAAGGAACGGGCATATATTCCGTCGTCATTTTAGTTAATGGATGGTTCGGGGTTTCCTATCTTTCCCATGTTAACATTCCCTATCCCTTAACGTGGGTGGATACTCAACTCTAAAATTTTTGATGACATAATATATACATGACCCCATTGGTTAAAACACAAGTAGCATCGCTGCTATCTACGCCTCATCCCCTTTTCACCCGGCCCAGGTGTGGGTACATATTATCCAGGAATGTTTTGTTGTAAAGGAGCATTTCTAGTAATAAGGTGATTCAATTTTTTTCGTGTAATATTCTAGAAAGTTAAGAATCATTCAAAAAATATCCAAAAAATTCTACAAATACTTTTTCAAATTCGGGGGACATACTAAAAAAATGGATTCAACGACATCAGTTTTTCGTTTTAAGTGTCAATCCTGTGGCAAGATTTTCCAGTATAGATCTGCCCTGGATAGACACGTGGTCTGCCATGCGGATGCGAGGGTGAAATGTGAGGTGAGTTATTTATGATCAACTTAATTAATTCGAGTTGCCATTGACACACAAGTTTGCGAATTTTGGCGAATTGAATACACATAGCTTTTGGTGGTTAAAACGTTTCCCATTTCGTAATAAAAAACATAATTATGTCAATTTGGTAAATTTCAGTTACTTCACTACGGAAGTTTTGCGTCTGAAATTTACCAAATACATACTAAAATACAGGGTGGTTTAAATGTCATGCTACAATGGAAAATTTTTCAATGGGAAAGAATAATAAATTTCCATTAGTTATCAAAATGTTGTCTCTAAAATTCAACATTTTAGGAAATTTGTCATCAGTGTTCCACCAGTTTTGATAATAATTAATAAAAAATCTCAATCCCAATTCTTTCAAAATCATCGCTCAGCGAAACCGCTTCTGCAGTTTGAACCGCACGTGGTCATGATTGCTCTCCTTTTCTAACTTAATTAATGTGAACCCTTCCACTCAGGTGGGAACCTTAGGAAAGTTCACCTGGAGGTAGTGAAGGTTAGAGGTGTAACAAAGCGATTGGTTCCCTTAAGTCACGTGTGGTTCAAACTGCAAAGCGGTTTCGCTGAGCGATGATTTTGACAATAACTACTTGAGATTTAGGGACGTTTGTCGTTGAAAAATTTGCCATTGTAGCGTAACATTTAAACCACCCTGTATATTTATGTACATAATAATTTCAAAAATTCCAAAACCAAACCTGTATCAAGTTTATTACTAAATCGTACTTTGTACATGTACATAAAATATCACACAATTACAAATCGGAAAAGCTGACTGCAAAGGAGTCGCAGATCTAAAAATTGCATAACCTTATATAGCTCGTAACTTTTATCATACATAGTACGCACTTGGAATTTAATTAGCTGATTAATTAATTACAAAATCTATCGAATTCCCAGCAGGAAATAACTCTTATTAATTGAATTAAATACGGAATCGCTATTAAGTTAAAAAAAGTGGTTACCGCAGTGGGATCCGAACCCACGACCTCCCGTTTTCATGACGGATGCTCTAACCTCTGCTCTGAAAACTCTTATTAATTTTCAGATTTGCAAAAAACTTTATACACACTCAACTAGCTTGGAGAAACACATTGAGCGAAGTCACGCTACGCCCCGAGCACGTGTCTCATGCAGCATTTGCCACCGAACATTTTCGCACAGTTCACATCTACTCCGACACAAGAGAAGTATTCATGCCAAAGTCCGACCCTGTTTCCCATGCACGTTCGACGGATGTCAGAAGCGGTACAGACATAAAGCGGATTTAGGAGTGCACGTGAAAATTCACCGAAAATCCGGATCGGTTTCCGTGCACCCTTTGTGGATCCGAATTTCCGCAGAGAAAGCAACTCGATCGACACATTGGGACCCATACGAAGGAGAAGACCTTCAAGTGCACCACGTGTGGGAGGAGTTTCGCTTTGAATGGAACTTTGCAGGATCACATGGTAAGGGTTTCGTCACACTGCAGATAAAAATTTTGAGACGAATCGTCACCCCGAGGAGGTAGGTCTATTTTTGAGTAATGATTCAGGGGATGTTGGGTCACCAGTGGGAAATGAGGCAATAATTCGTGTCCCAATCAGACGCTATTAAAAAAAATCAATACTTTTATGTATAAATAAAATCCTAAATTAAGATATAGATGTTCATTTTTTAAAATAACGGCGTCATGTATGTATGCTTCATACACGAGTTTTTACCTTATTTCTAAATGGTGACGAATCATCTCTGTAATCAGTACACAAAAATAGAGCACCCCCGCGGGTGCCGATTCGTCTCAAATTTATTTGCAGGGTTCGCAATTCGTTTTCGTTCTAAAATTGACAAGATCAATGGCACGGCGGGTAAAATCGGTTTTCTTGATTTTGTAAAAACCGATATTCAATTAACACGTTTTACAATTTCAAAGACGGTTTTACACTTTAGTAAAGAGCGTTTCGTAAAAGACGGCTTTTACAAACTCAGTCAAAAATCGGTTTTCCGTTGCGCATCCTGCAAATGTTTATAATTATTAAGTTGAGTAATTATAATTATCGACTTTTTTTCAGGCTCGGCACGTTGAGAAATCTAATCGAAAATTCGTTCCGTGTAATCGATGTGATTCAAGATTTTTTAGCAGAAATGGTTTTAATCGACACATCCGAGATTATAACGAAAACCGAAAGAATTTCCGATGCAAGTTTTGCGACCAGAGGTTTGGATCCGTTTGTGCTTTGAGGGGACATGTCAGAGACAAGGGTAATTTTGAGAAGAAGCATGCCTGCTATTTCTGTGGAAATAAGTTCCAAACATGGCCCGAGTTGGTGAAACACTTGGGCAGAATTCACACACTTGAAAAATGATCATGCTTCCAAATTTGATCCAGTACTTCGCATTATTTATGATATTAGGATGTATGTATATTTGTTAAATAATATCATTAAATAATGCCTCGCATATCACGGCCCTCTTAATATATGCAGATTTCGAGTAAAACCATGAATTTTTTGTAACACATATTGAGAATAAATTGAGTTAAGAAATATCAATGTTACTGGGTTTTTAATTTTGCAAAATTATTTTCTAAACCCGTTCTTACTATCGCGTGCGAAAAAAATTGAAAAAATCCTTTCAAACAGTCCAAAAATATTTAATATAATGTCTTGAAGGGTGTTTTGAGCCACTTTGCTCCTGGTTCAAAATTTATAATCAAATAGTATTATAAAATATTAGGATAGAAGCCCGTCTTAAAGACGGTCCACGTTTAAAGGTTTAGACGAACACCGGAACACGCCTAACTCATTGCCTTGAACAGAACTGCCGCGATGTACTAATAAAAGTCTTTCCCTCTCCGAATCCGCCAATCGCAGCTTCCGTTACATTTTTAGTTGGAATTTAGGTTACAATTACGTTTACAATTTCAGTTATTGTTTAAAAATATTCCTCAGTAGCATAAAAAAAATCCTTCAAAATTTTTTTAACATAGCTAAGGAATTTTTTTAACGTCACTAACGATTTCTTCTAACGCTACTAAAAATTTTTTAAACCTTGCTAAGGAATTTGTTTAAGGTTGTAAGGAACAACTTGATGGTTGCAAAGGAATATTTTTAGGATAATAGCCGGAAATCATAACCGTTTAACCTACTACTTACTACTTGACAAGGTGGACTTAAATAAAATCCACAGTGAATAAACAGTGAAATTAAGTGTTTCCGCGATATGTCACACCCCCTCGCACTCAGGGGGTGTGGTTGGGGTAAAATGAAAAAAAATCGATGGCTGGGGTGAATTGAGAGTTTCATTTAAATTAAACCTACAGATGAAATATTAAAGAAATCTAGTGCTCACACTTTGTCGTGGGAGTGGCTGGGGTGAAATAAGATAAATACATTCCTTCCCTTTCACCCCTTCGTGTACTCTTTTCAAGTGCATGGCCAGATTGCTCTCACTCCAACTTCCGTACTCGCACTTGTCACAAGAATGCTTTCTTGTGACAGAACCGAGTTAAAGCATTCGAATGCCATAACTCGGTTCTTAGCGTGTGTCTCGCTTCCACATGATACCTCAGTCCTTTCGCGGATTTTAGTCTCTGGTCACAAATGGTGCAGGGGAAGTTGGCCAGATTTTCGTGAAATTTCTTAACATGATTCCACACAGTAGTCCTATCTAAGAAAGGTTTTGGGCACAATTGGCATTGAATCCGTTTTCGGGAAGATTTCTCTTTATGGGTTTCCTAGAAGTTGGGGGAAAATGAGAAAAAAAGTATTACTAACCATGTCATTTTTGGTTGAAAATCAAAATTAAATTAATCGAAATGAGACGCGGTTTGAAAATAAATGATATTATTTTGAAAATTCAAAATCTGACTGACTGGAAAGCAGTGAAAGTAGCTAATCCGAAAGAATGTATTTTTTACATCCGGTCTGAATTCTAAGGTCTTCCAAGGAAAATGTGTAGCTGGAATACTCCAACATCAAAGTAAAACAAATGAAATTAAATTAAATGCATTGACATGATGTGGAAAATTATAGTTATCGTTGCAAATTTCTCGGTTACATATTTGTCGCTACATATTTGTCGTACCACCATAAAATATGGCTCACCTGGTGGCCCGCCAGTGAACTCGTTGAATTCTCGTTTACAAAGGGCACACACAAATCTCTTCACATGAAATATGTATTTTCGAAATTTCTTGTCTACACCGTTCTTCATTTATCCCGCGGACAGACTTAGGGTATCCAAAACCGGACCTCTTTGTGAAAACCGGTTTTCGGTTTTTCCGGTTTTCTGGCGACCAAAACCGGTGAAAAACCGGTTTTTCACCATTTTTCAAAATTATGTTTTATGCACTAAATAAGTGGAAAAATTGATTGAAAATAAGTAGACTAGGAAACCCATATTTTAGCACTTTCTTGACTACACAAATTGTGCCGGACATCTGATGATCTGATCTGATCTGATGATCTGATCTGATGATCTGATCTGATCTGATGATCTGATCTGATGATCTGATGATCATCTGATGATCTGATTTGATGAGTGGATGTCGATTTCCGAACAAATGATTGATTTTAATAATCACATACTAAAGTATTTAGATAATACTGCCCCTGTTAAGCAGCGATATGTTAAGCCTAAATTGAATAATTGGTACACTGCTGAACTTTCGAAGCTTAGAAAACACAGGGATAAATTACACAAGGTAGCTAATACCACGAAATTATGTGAGGATATTAGGAAGTATAGATATGCTAGGAATTTGTACAATACTAAGTTGTGTCAAACTAAGAAACACTATTATAATGTCAAATTTAAGGAATCTGCTAAAAATACAACGAGTCTATGGAATAATATGAATGATCTTACGGGTTATAGGAAGAAACAATATGAACCAATTTCCAAGCTAGTGTGTCCTAATAAGGGTAATATTGATAACCCAGTTCTAATTAATGAAAAATTGGTAGAACATTTTATTGTATCAAATGAGCCTAAGATATTGCCCTCCGAATTAGATACCGAAATTAATAATTATTGTAATTCCTTTAGGTATGATCACAAGGAGAAAGAGGAGAAGTTTTATGATGTAAAAATGGAGGAGGTTGAGAAAATACTGGTTGAGTCGAAAAAAGATACAAAAAATGATATGTATGTACCACTTAAGATTCTGAAATCATGTCAATTAATTGTAGCTGCACAATTATCATTATTATTCTCCCTTATTTTTAAGACTTCATCTACACCGCAGAGTTTTAGGTCGGCAATAATAACGCCGCTTTATAAGGCGAAGGGAAAAAAGACGGATGCCAATAATTATCGACCAAATAGTTGTCTTATTATTTACTGTAAGTTATTTGAGAGGTTATTATTTAACAGAATTCAGTGTAGGATTGAAGCTAAGTTATGTGACCAGCAACATGGGTTTAGGAGAAAGAGATCGTATCAGTCAGCTTTAATTGAATTTACTTATTATTTGTATAAGTCGCTGGACAAGCCTCATGGTAAGGTTGTTGCCATTTACTTTGATGCCAAATCAGCTTTTAATAGTGTTGACAGATCGTTGTTGTTGAGAAAGTTAATGTGTCAATTTAAGCTTCATCCCTTGTATATCAAATTACT
This sequence comes from Folsomia candida, assembly GCF_002217175.1. NCBI lineage: Eukaryota > Metazoa > Arthropoda > Collembola > Entomobryomorpha > Isotomidae > Folsomia > Folsomia candida. Next base: position 8,289,391 of record NW_019091197.1, on the reverse strand, counting down.
TAATAATTATTTAAATAACCGTAATATTATAATTAAGGGGGATAAGAAATACTATTGTAACCCTACTGGATTATCCCAGGGGGCAGCGATTTGTCCACTTCTTTATGCGGCATTCCAGGATGATATATGTGAAATAATTAATATACCTTTTTTATTATATTGTGGCGACTTAGTTGTATACATATGTGGTACAAACTTGGATGATATGATTAGGATTATTGTGGAACAAGCTATTTTGATTGAAAAATGGTATTGTGATAATAATGAATGAATGAATGAATGAATTTATTGATCCCTTTTTGGGGCCACTCGGGCCCATAAAGGAGCGTATAATGTGGTACAGAATAATAATAAAAATGATAAATTTGCTAAATTATTAGATACGATATTGTTAACAATATGAGTTCCAGATTTTTTAATTATTGATGTTGTTTACTGCGTGGAGTGTACGGAAGAGTGTTAGTTGTGGAGAAGAGTGTGTAGTGCATGTTTTTGTAAAACGAATGAGTAATTAACTAGTTGCAGATTATAAAATATAGTGGAGGTGATAAAAGAGGAGTGGGAAGATAGGAAGGATTGAAAAGCTGCTATTGTTCTATGGCACTAGTGTTGGTCGTGGCGGTCAGGGGGGTCCAGTTAGCATCGGAAGGGATTGGGCGACGAGGTGGGGAATGGCCTGGGTGGGTCTGGTGGGGCCAAGCGGAAGGGGCGTGGTCCGAGGACTTGTGCGGTGGTGGAAAATGACATATTCAGCCGTGGGGGCTGACACAAGGACGATGTCGCTGACTGGTCTTCATCTTGTCGGGGGCGTTTTAGTAGTCGAATTTGAGCCTGGAGCTGCTCCGGGAATGGGGCCTGGGGGGTGGTGGAGGCAGTGATAGGCAGGAGGGGTACTTGTTGGGAGGGTGCAGGACGCGCGTGGAAAGTGTCGCGTGCAAGTTTGGCAGTCACAAGAACGGTGAGGATGATCATGGCCAGGGATTGAATAGAGTGGAGGGCTAGTGTGTAAGTTTGGTAGGAGGCATCGTCTTTCATTTTTTGCTCGGTGAGTGTGAAGGTTTTGTTGGACAAAAATGCATCAACCACGTCCATCTGGAGATATTCCATCCAGAGATGCTCATCGCCGTATTTAGGGAGTCTGAGCGTTGTGTTGGCTTTGTCGCTCCAAAGGGTACGGATCTGGTGAAGGAAGGTACCGATGCCCTCCATCACGTCCCCGGCTGTGTCGACTATTTCTGCTGCGGACCATGCCTGGGTCACTGGTTGCACCCCCGTTGGGCGCCCTCTCGTCGGGGGGAGGAGGCCAAGGAAGCATACCAGAGATACTGCATGTTATAAATCAATGTGAGATGACGGCATGGATATTATTATGTTACTCGAGGCTCTTCTTCCTAGAGAAGAGTGGGAGGAACAGTCGGTGTGGGGAGTGAGGAGGGGCAGTACTTACGGATGCGAAAGATTACAAAGTAACTTTTGGTTTCCATCTGCTGTGCAGAGTAGAGAAGACGGATGTTCGCTATTTGTTGATTGGGTGACACTCAGAGCAAGGGGCGAGTTCTCCGGTGTTGGTTTACGCTCAGCGGTGATAAGAAAACTGAGAGGCATTGGGTCGTGCTAATTCAGATGAAATCTCCATTATTTGGTTTAGACATGTGATGATGAATCTTGAGAGCCGGAGAGCTTCTAATTTGGAGATTGGGTTAAGAATTTGATAAACATCCGTAGGATGTGGTGTGTGGTGACTAAGGAATGCTGACCGGGCTTGCATATGCAGTGGACAGTGTAGGAGAATGTGGGACAAGGAATTTAATGCTTGTTGGTTGCATATATCGCATACCTCATCGTAGTTGAACTTAATCATCCCGAGTGGCGTGGAGTAACGGCCCTGTCCCAGTCTGCACTGTGCTATAATTCTCAGTGCTGGTAATGGAATGAAAAGGTTAGTGTATGGCGCTTGAATTGGTGGGTCCGCAAGTAGACGGGAGTAGTAGCTAAATCTTTGTGAGAGTGAGGTACGGGTGACATCAGCTTCGAGTGTCGCTTGGGTCATAGCTTTGGTGGTGTGATGAATGAGACTGGTGAGATCAGCAAGATGATTTTGCGACCAGTCATAATTATCTGTGAATGGACCAAGCCAAAATTTAATTTGGTTGAGCCAATTCATGCCGTTGTCAGGTTCCTTTGCAACTAGTATTTGCAGAGACTCGAGGCTTTGAGATGTGTAGCGATGTTCTTCATGCCGCATGACCTTACATAAGTAACGAAGGGTTTGACGGGCGACTCGGATGCTTAGTGGGGGTCGGTTGAGTTCCAAGCGCATCGCGTAAGATGGAGTACCGTGTGGTAAGCTAAGTAAACGGCGATGGAATTGGTATTGAGTTTTCTCAATTTCCCCCAGATAGCGCAAGCCCCATAGGTGAGCCCCGTATAGAGTAGTAGAGGTGACTAGGGCGGAAAACAAGTTGAACTTCTTTTGCATAGATTCGAGGCGGGAGCGGGTTAGAATGGACCAAGTGGCTCCTAAGGCGGTTAAACCTTTCTGCTTGAAGTGTTTCGCCGCGTTGCGGAAGACCCCAGAAGAGGAGAATGGGACTCCTAGGTACGTATACTGGTTGACAATTTCAATCGGTTCTCCATTATAGGTAAAAGACGTTCCTTTAGGGAGTCGACCGCCTTTGCGTCGGAATACGATGACTTTGGTTTTGGCCAGGTGGACATTTAGTGACAGCTGGGTGAAGTATTTTTGCAGTGCACGGATCTTCATGCGTAGTCCGTCACAAGTAGAGCTTAGGACAATAGTATCGTCAGCATACATGAGTAGATTTATCGTGAGGGATGGACTGATTGTGACCCCGGAAACGTCGAGTTTCGACAAGATTTCTTCGATGTCGCAAGTATAGAGGCTGAAAAGAAGGGGGCTTAAAATTTCTCCTTGTAATAATCCGGTTGTAATTGCAATGGGGGTGGAGTATGCATCCTGGAGGCGGATTCTTGTAGATGCATTGCTGTACAATGATTGGAGTAAGCGGATAATTTTACCGCTGACTCCTATAACATGCAATTTATGCCATAGTTTGTCGTGTGGGATGGAAGGGAACGCCCGTGCAAAGTCGATAAATAAACCGAAGACGGACGCACGTTTCCCGCGTGTCCCAATTGTGATGGCAGAAGAGAGTGTGAAGATTTGGTCGTCGCAACCACGACCGGCCCGGAAGCCTCCCTGTGCCTCGGGTAAAATGTTGCAGACGTTGGCCCATTTAGTGAGTCGGTGGCAAATGATATGGGTAAAGAGTTTGAGGAGTGAATTGAGTAAAGCGATAGGGCGATAGTTATTGGGGTTCAGTTTGTCTCCTTTTTTATGAAGCATGACAGTGATGGAGAGTCCCCATTCTTCAGGTGTTTGTTCGGAGGCAAAAATGTCGTTAAAACATTCAAGGAGGACAAGTAGAGCATCGGCTGGGAGAGCTTTAAGTAGCTCGTTGGGTATACCATCGGTACCGGGAGCCTTCCCGGCAGGAAGGGATGAGAGGGCCCGTTGTAGTTCTTGCATAGTGATTGGTGTGTCTAAGTCGGGGTGAGTGACACCAATGAATGATTCCTTGTGTGATGGAGGCGGAGGCATGAGGGTAGCATAAAAGTCAATCCATTTTTCATTCGTAATAAGGTTTGGGATGAATGGTGTGGAGCGGAAAGGTTTTATGGCCTGCCAAAAGTCTTGCTGACGAAGTGCATTATTGAGTTGTTGCTTAAGACATGAAGAGTGATTCCTTCTTTTGTCGCGTAGTAGGGCTTTGTAAGTATGCTTGGATGTCACATATGCAGCTGTGTGATGTATGTCCCAGTTATTGCGTTTAGCCTGGTGTAAGCATATTTTTACAGAGCGGTTGGAGTCATGACATTCTTTGTCGTACCATGGTTTATGGGGTGTGTGTGAGAGGGTGTCATAAAATCGAGCAAGGCCAGTGGAGAGTGCAACATCCGTTATAGTGTTAACCAGGGTGGGGTATGTGATGAGACGTGATGCAAGTAAAGCAGTGCAGTGTGTATGTAAGGTCTCCTGAAATGCTTGGTATTTGTCGCTCTTCCTCGAAAATTTAATGACATGTGGCGGAGGGGGTTGATACTGATAGGAAGAACCTTGCCATGTGAGCTTGTATGGGTGATGATGGGATATTGGGACGCTGAGAGTGCCACAGCTATGAGTCACCGCTGCGATGGTTGGTGAACAAAAAACGAGGTCAATTACACTTTTGCCTTGCTTGGACACAAAAGTAAATTCTCCACTCAAATCCCCTTCAAAGCGTCCGTTCACACATATTAGATCGTTGTCCATCATAAAGTTTATTACATTTTCGCCTCGGGGAGTTGAGATTTGATCCTGAGATTTCCGGAGTTGGGGGCATGGGAATTGGGAGTCAATGAGTGCACCAAGGGAGCTTATCCTGGCGTTAAAATCGCCGCCAAGGATATGATGATGGTTGGGATGTTTTTCCAAGATTTCCTCTAGAGTTATTAGGTGGTTCATTAGGGTCAGTTCTCCTTCTCGAGTTGGGGGAAAGTAAAAGCTTCCTATTACATATAATGCGCCGGTGTGACTGCACTTGGCCTCAATGATGATGGCCGAGTCGGTTCTGAGAAGGGTGGAGATGAGCGTGAAGAATTTTAGGTTGAGGAGGAGAAGTAGTCCCCCTTTTGGGCGACCGACAGGTGGTTTTATGGCTTTCTGGTCAATCAGTAAGAATTGCGGGAATAGTGAGGCCACCACAGGGTCTTGGGTGTGCCAGGTTTCGGAGAGGCAAACAATAGCAGCGTTAGTCAAAGCGGATAGATCGTGTGCATTTAAACTATGTATATTATAATAGTTCTCTATGTTGAAGAAAATGATGGTTAGCAAAAGATTGGAAATAGGGGGTGTGCTTATCTGATCCTTTGCTGGCCGACGTCCTCATGGGATGATAGTGATACCCGTGGGGGTCCAGTGATACTTCTTGTCGACGACACCGTCTTTCCTAGTGGTGAGTATGTCCTTCCGAATCGTTCCCATTGTGGTGGGGTCGGTGGCTTTCAGTTCACGTAGTTTCGCTCGTAACTCACCAGCAGTTTTCCTTTCTTCTTTCGTCATATCCTCATTGATGTAGACTTGTGCGAATTTCCAAGTTTTGCTTGCGTAAAGTTGCTTTTTCTGGGCGAAGAGTGTCCATTTGTCACATGACCGAAGTAGTTTTAAGATGACGGGGCGGGGTCCTTTCCCGACGAGGACTTTACCTACTCGAAATGCCTCATCAAAGTCAAAACCGGCGATGCCCATAGCCGTGGTCATCTCCAGAAGGGTAGCAGTGAGAGTAGTCATGGTCTCCTTTGCAGCCTCAGGTAGGCCGGTGATTACAACCGCTTTATGGCGGTCCGGGGCAGGTGTTCGAGGGCTATTCGACTCCAGCATGGTTACCTGGGCTTCTAAGGCGTGTATTTTCGATTCGAGTTCATGTAGCTTGGTGGTGATGTTTGTAAGGGGTGCGATAGCTTCCTCCAGTTTATGCATGAAAGTGAGCATAGCCTGGTTGATTGCACGATTAATGAGATCCTGGATTTCAAGTTTGGTGTAGTTGGAGCTGGTGGACTCCGCATCCGACATATCTTGGTCTTCAATTACAACGTCGCCCCGGGTGCGTTTGGGTGTATGCTTGGGTTTCCCTTTGGGACCTTTAGGGGAAGGCATGATGAGAGAGAGAGACTTGTGTTATGGAACACGTTAGGGTCTGAGATGGTCGAGGCACTTTGAGACGGTGGTAGTGGAGATATGTGTGAAGATATGTGAGTGCGTGTAGTAAAGTGAGTTGGGTTGGGAGCTCTGTTTCGAGTGTGTGTACTCGACCGCAGACAAATCGGAACAAAATTGTATTGTGATAATAATATGATTATAAATTATAGTAAGACGAAATTTCAAATATTTCATAAACCGCAGGATATTATTTCATCCGAATACAATAATATGAAGCTAAATCTTAATGGTAATGAAATTGAGCAGGTTACTTCGTTTAAGTATTTAGGTATCGTGATTGACTCGACGCTTACTTTTTAAAAATCATTTGAGTTCTGTTACGGGTAGAGTTTCTGGTGCCTTAAAATATTTATATGGTATAAAACGGTATCTGTCTGAAAATGTTATGTCAATTTTAGTAAATTGTAATGTGCATTCGATTATTGATTATGGTAGTGATATCTGGGCGATACATACGCACGGGCAGTTGTCTCCATTACAGGATAAAATAGATACCTTTATTACGCAATATTTTTTACCAGCTATTTGCAAAAAGACTAGAAGAAATAGGAAGAGTAGTAAAATGGAATGTAACATAAATGAGTTAAGAGCGAAGTGTAATTTTCTAACCTTGGAAGAAAGAAGGGATCTTTTTCTGTTAAACTATGCATTTCTTCATTTGTATACACATGAGAAGTTTGGTAGACAGGGTCGTAGCAGCAGAAATTGGTAGCAGTTGGCCACTGCTACCAATTTCTTCATGTAATACTATTTTTGCCCAAAATAATATAAAGAGGCGTAGTGCTAAAATATGGAACTCTCTTCCAAGAGGTTGGATCATGAAAGACATGACATACAATAAGTTTGTTGATGATTGTAAAGAATGGTTGGTTAAGAGGAGAGAGAACGAATTTGTTTATTTTTAGTTAACAATTAATTAGTGTAGTCAGATTTTATATTTTTAATGTGTTATAACTTGTAAACCAGTCTGACCGACTGAATGTGACTAACACTTGAATAAAGGTAAATCCAATTCAATTCAATTCTGATATGTATAACGTGCATTCATAATTCGCAGACAAAACTTAAAGTTTTTAAAACGCCACAAGTTTTAAAATTTCTGTGCGATTTCAAACAATGGTTTATTTTATTCGATGTTTGTTCGAAAATATAATTAATGTAGGTTTTTTAATTCATTGCTACTAAATTTTTTGACTTGCTTCCCAGTTTTTAAATTGTGCAAAATCCCCTACTTACGACAAGAGCATTAAGAGAATTTAAAATTTAATAAATTCTACAACTTTTCGAATTTTAGCACTCTCTTAAAAATAAGGTTACCTTTTTAAGAGTAAGTGCAATCTCAGCTTTATATGAAGTAAACTAAATCCAGAGTGCCGTTAACATAAAAAAGAGTAAAATGCAACCTGGATTTAGTATATCGTTTACTTAATTTAGAATTCAGAGTGTATTTACGTTTCAAAAGGGCAACATTATTTTTTAAGAGTGCAGGAATTAAAAAATTCTAAAACATTTCTTCAAAATGATTTACTTGACTTATTGAAAATCAAAATATCACGAAATTTGAATTAAAAATTTCTGTCCTTTTTTGAAATCTGCAAAATTCAAAAGTTCCTGTAAATTTTAATTTTCTAAAAATATTGTAAGTGGATTTTTAATAAGTCAAGTAAGTCATTTTTATGAAATATATTTTCGAATGTTGAATTCCTGCTTAAATTCGAAAAGTCGCAGAATTTTAAAAACTGGAGGTTATGGCTGGCAAGCAATTTAAAATTCCAATTAGCGCAGCATGAAAAATAAAAAAATACAGGTATGCTTATTTTTTATGGCTAACAAAATAAAATTGGTCCCATTGAAACTGGAGTTTTACACGTACAAGACTTGCGTTGTTAGAATTAGTGAAATACATGACAACTGCGCCTCCACGCGCAGTGTCACTTACATAAAAGTGGAAAATTTGTACTGGAAATGACTTATAACTGGTCCAAAGATTTATTAGTAATCAACTTGTATATATATATCGTCCTAAGATTGCCAATAAATACATGGATTGATTTTACGCATGTACATTGTAGATTTTGTTTTGATCACGCCAGAATTCCGAAAACCAGCAGCGTTAAAAAAATTCAAAATTTTGTCAAAAAACCCGGTTTTTAGAGTGGCAAAACCGGTTTTCGGTTTCTCCGAAAACCGGTTTTTCTCCGGTCTTTCCGGTTTTGAAAAACCGGTGTTGGATTCCCTAGACAGACTGGCTTTAATGTGATAGAGGGGTTTCGCCCTAGATAATTAATTCGATTTTCTAATTTTTTTCTCTCTTTTTTAGATAATCCATTCACCAGTGTCCCAATCGAGCCTTTCGTGAGCGACTGGACGAGGACGAATTTTCTTAATTTGACTGCTTGTGTGCAAAAATCAATACAGTCCGTTCCCAGTTGGGGCGGGAACTTTTCCCGGGAAAAAATTGATGGTGAATTGGGAGAAAACTCTGACGGAAAATGTCGCAGACATCCTTGGAAACCAGATTGCTTTCAGGGCATTCATGGAAAATGGGGAAGTCTCATCCTCCCCCGTCCACAAGAAATCTTCACATTTCGACTACTTTGGTTGGGATGAGTTTACGAAGGAGCAACTTTTCTTTATATCGTTGGCCCAGGAAGGGTGTGAAGCGTATGAGAGTGAGGAGGCGGAATGGGAAAGGTCAAGTTCTCAGGTGCAAAGGGACAACCACTCCCCAAATTCGGTCAGAGTGATGGGAATGTTGGAGAGTTCTCGAAAGCTTTTAATTGTCCTGTTGGGTCAAAGTATAATCCGGAGGAGAAATGTGGATTTTTTTTAAATCAATGTATAAAAAGGGGTCATTCATATATCACGTATTTATTAGATTTCTCCAATAATAAATTAAGTCATCGAAAGGTCCAATTTATTTTCAAACAAGACATATTTTGTCCAAAAATATTTTCATTTGTTCATTTTTTCAATACCAATCTTTAAATTAGTGCAACAACAACAACCTTACCGTCCCTTTAATACAAAGTACCATCATTCTCAAGGGTGTCAGTACATCGATAAAGTTGCTCCCGAACTTTATCTTTATTGGAGAACAGCCCCTTACCCGTTTATAAAACAACTTTCTCTCCCCCCAAACACTCCCAAATTTTAGCTGATTCAACAAAATCTCCGACTTCTTATTCAATATCCCACACAAGCCACCAACGACCAGGAAGAAAAATCCGCTTTGTACGAGACAAGAAACGAAGAAAAAATTCTCCAATTTTTCGAACAAATGTCTAGCGTAGGATACACAGAAATAACTGCAGGTTATGTTGCAGATACCGAAGGCAAATAAAATTCCGGGTAATAACGTTTTTCGGAAGCATGTGTTGATTTGCCCGACTATGATTTTGAGCTGTATATATTCGTCCAATTTGCTTTTGTATCCGTCAGGACGTGCCTTCAGTTTAGCCATATTAATTCTACGGGAAGACAAAAAAATACCGAACTTCCAATGCGATGGTGTGTAGTGTCACCCTCCGGTTTGGTTGAAATTTTGAAATTTTTGGTTGAAATTATATGGTCCAAGTACATACAACGAGCGTTTCTTGTCGCAGTTTGTTCCATGGTCGGAATTTACTTATTTGAGGTCCAAGTTAAAAACATGGGCGATTTTTACCTTTGAAAGGAATGGGAACTGGATTTGCTTCGGAAAAGATAGCCCGTTTTTTAACCTTGACTTAAAATATTTTGACAGATTGCAACTATCGCACAAAATGCGGCAAGAAACGCTGGTTTTATATACTTCGACCGCACAATTTCAAAATTTTACCCAAATCGGAGTGTTATACTTTACACAATCACAATGTTAGTTAGAATATGAGCATTTCGTATGTTATCAATCAAGATCAAACCTTAATGTAGAGTTGAGCCAAACGAACATACAGAATATCGATGTCATGAATATATTTGTAGTTGTTATAATGGTCAAACCACTTAACACGCCGTATTGCCAACATTCAATCAACACCGCTATGAGACGTCCTATGAATTCGAATTCTGTACAATATAAAACTAAATTAATGTCTGATTATAACCAAACACTCAATTTCAATTTATATCAATCGAATATATATATAAATTCAATTCAATTTATATAAATTTCAATTTCTCATTTATTTACTTAATCCTCAAAATTTGTGCATGCTTCTTCTATATAATTTATACAGAAAAACTCAAGTCTGTATTATTCAAATACCTGATATGACCGATCCCAGGAACGGTGGCCTACCCGGGTTGACCAATATTAAGACAAGAAGGAAAACCTGAATGGCCGTAGTACCCCCAATTCCCACTACTCGAAGCGCCCATTTCAAAAAATTGCCATAGGTTCGCTCCTTCTCATTTCTCAACTTACCCCCAAACCGTGTCCGTTCATATACTAGCTGCATATTCAACAATGCCGCCAAATCTTCTGGATTGTTGTACCATGAGTTTATTGAAGCAAACGCTACTGCCGGGATACACAAGGACATCAGGGCTACCAAAATTTTGTCGTCCGTTTTAACCTTTGGCGATCCGAGATACCGTAATCCGTTTATGAAGAGGAACATCGAGTATAGAGATAAGCTAAGTAATTGAACTTTTAGACGGTTACGATCCTTTAGCTGGGCCTGTTTCGTGGTTATAAAGACAAAATGGTTTTTATCATCTTGCCGAATGGAAATTGGTAAATGGATGAAAACAGAGATAAGTTTCATTTGTTCTTTTGTGATGGGAATGGTTGAGGATAGAATCATTTCTGGATGTTAATGTACACCTCGAACTTCTATTCCAAATAGGGCAAGATTTAGTACAGGATTTCAGGATTAGTTTCCATTTATGAGATATGTGCAACTGTCTATACGAAATAGACTATTTCAAATCGTCTAAAAAAATTGCTTAAAGTTAAGCCTTTCAATGCCTTCAAATCAATATGTCACGCTTCGAAAATGCTTCATAGTTGGGTATTTGGAATTGAGTTGTGCAAATAACATTTATACAACACTTCAAATAGTTCAAACAACCGGATGCACGTCAAAGTACAAGCTCTAAAAGACGAATTCACCAATAAAATAGCATGCTTGGTTAATTGATTTAAATGGTTCAAGTTTTACTAGCAAGCAGTGTGTGCAGAACAGAAAGGCAAGCATTGCCTTTTAGCCTACACTGGAGAGCAAATGTGAACGCCCAAAACCACAAGCACAATTTAAATCATAGTTTCTCAGTAAGTACGGGGAATTTTTGAAAGGTCGTTATCTCATTTTGAAGACAAATTAGTACACAAACATTCACCAAAGAAAATTTGTTGTAAGATTTTTTTTCACTCCGTACGGACCCATAGCGTGAAGTTAAGAAATGAGCACCGGTGCAAAAGTCATCGCCACAAACAATTAAAATGATAGCACTTTTAAAATTACTAAAGTAGGATAACAACTTTTTTAATTTTTAAGTACACCTACTATTGATGTATATATAAAATAATTCCACTTCAATTAAAAAAATATATCCCAGAAGAAAATGCCCAATAATGAAACAACAGTCGCTATTCAAGATTTGGTCATTCATCACTACGAAAATGGGGGGAAGACGCAACAAGAAATTGCTGAGTTGGTCAAAAAATCTCGTCAACTGTCCGTGACATGATTTCACGTTACAAATTAACGGGATCAATTGAAAATAGGCGACGAGCAGGACGTCCACCAAGTTTCATCACAGGCGAGTAGAAAATATTTGCTCGAAAAGTGACCAATAATCCAAAACTTTCGTCTCCCAAAATTTCTGGTGAAGTAGAAAAATGATGTTAGAAAAGTATCAAGTGGTTGGGCAAGCTGGGGAATATCGAAACTCAGTGCTCAAAAAAATTATAGAGCCAGGAGGAAGCCTACATATCAAAAACGCACCAATAGAAAATATTAACATTTGCAAGGCAACACACAAATAAAGATTAAAATTTTTGCGAATCACTCTCCTGTGTGTTTAGAGTAAATTTAGTGTTTTATGGTCGGATGGAAGGGTTTGAGTATGGAGAGAAGTCGGAGAATCTGTCAAACTAAAAAATCTCAACACCATCTTAAATTATGGCGGAGGACGCGTCATGATATCTGGGTGTTCAGCTTCGCGGGGGCTGGTACGCACGAATTCATCAATTCTACCAAGCACCAAATTTTGTACCAGAACCTACTAAAGAGAAATGTTGAACAATCAGCAGCAAAACTTCCCTTTGCAGGGTGCTACACCTTTCAGCAGGAGCGCCAACATAAACGGACGGCCAAGTCCACCTGTGAATTCTTGTGACCAACAACATTAATGTTCTCGAATCGCATCAGGAAAGACTGAATCTCAATCCTACTGAGCAGAGGTGGGGAGCACATATATTTAGACATCCGAAAACGCTCAATTTCGAGCATAGCTGACGTGAAAGCAGAAATCTAAGCCCCCTTGAGTGACGTCGACCCTGATATCCCTCAGACATTGGTTGCGTCCATGTAACGTCGCTGATAGGCTGTCATATTTTCAAATAGAGGTCCAACAACGTACTAAGTGTTAATGCTTTCATTTAAAACTTAAAATTGTAGAAATATTAAATGTTTTATTCGTTTTGGCGATCACTTTTGCATCTGCCGTTTTTACTTTTTATCTAATCTACTCACTTGTGATGAAAACTATAAACTTTTAAGAAGACTCTTTGATACTTAGTTATTGGATATTAAATTGTCTACAAAACGCAGAAAAAAATTCTGGAAAATCTGTTATTTTCAAAAAGTTATGAGAAATCAAACGGCAAACTTTCTCTTGGGCGATGACATCTGCTCTCCAGTGTATTTGCTAATTGGGTCGAGATGAGACTCAAACTTAAATAATTTAACTTTCTAAACCCAGCATATTTCTACCTCTCGTATAAATATGCCATATTTATGGAAACAAATATATACGACAGGATTGCGTGGCTGGATTGCGTGGCTTATTTATTCTATGAAGACAGGTGAATATCATTTTAGGATTTTCGTACTTACAATAGAGGTCTCCCAACGTATGCTCACAGATTTGGACGAAACTGGTGTCAATCGATCACAAATTTAATTAGTATGAAATTTGCAAATGCAACTATCTGCAAATGCGCAGGTTTGGCGGAGATATTGGCATAAACAGAGGCGAAAACGCGCCCAAAATGCCATCACTTTTACACTTTTCGAATTTTGCCTTACAAATTTGCGAGTTTTCACCTCTTTTTATGCAAATATCTCCACCAAACCTGCGCATTTGCAGATAGTTGCATTTGCAAATTTCATAAGAATTAAATTTGTGATCGATTGACACCAGTTTCGTCCAAATCTGAGAGCATACGTTGGGAGACCTCCATTGTTAGTACATATTTTCATACACACTTTGAGGATTTTTCGTACATAATTTCCTGTAGATCTCACGTATTTCTCTAAATATTAATCCTTTATTAGATACATATATGTATTTCAAAGTTTTTTTATTCAAGATATTTCTCTTCACTCAGAAATTAAGGGTTTGTCAAAATTATATTTTCATAAGTATAGTAGAGAACTTAATTCGAAAAACATTTTTTATGAGCATATTTTCAGATTTTTGATACCATATTACATGCAAATGTTTGCGGAATTTGCGTACATATATATCCTCCCTCTGATAATTTTATATACTTCTGGTAGAAAAACCCAAACAAGAATTTTATGTACTTCTGGCAAAAAATACTATGAATTGTATTGCTATGCATCGTATTAAGCTATCAAATATAATACTACGAAAAAAATTTGCTACGAGTTGTAGCATGCTACAAATTATTACAAATTCTTTTCTATGAATTACACCTGCTACGAGTTTCATGCTATGAACCGTCAGGTACCCTTTTACAGGTACTTTGCTCCAGATTAAGTAAGACGAGATATTCTTTGGCCGAAACAGGAAAAATCATGCTGATTTACGATACGTGGGCTGGACAGATTCTTGGATAAATTTTTGCTTCATTGGGCGAAAATTGTCCTCGAGAACAAATGCATGTCGAAGCTGCATTTCTAATTCTACCCCTGGACAAATATATATTTTTGACATCAGGATGACGCGCAATGCAATACATACATAGGTTGACATGTTTACTATCGTATTACGTCAATAATCTCCTCGCGAGTAAAAATTTCAACAGGTTTCCTACAGAAAATTGGCCCAATATTCTGCTTTGACTTTTCTGAAGAAACATGTGCAGAATTATGCTCATACGGTTAAAAATAACGACACAAATTTTCTTTTAGATGATGTAAAACAATCAATGCATAATATGTTTGCCTAGGGTTTTTGTCTATTAGTGCAGAATTCAACCCGGGCTGTTACATAAGATCAGGAGTAGTTCGTAGCAAAACAATTGATCTAATACCCATATATTTCATAACCGTTTATAACTTAAATACACGAAGTATAATCAGTCTGGTAACCCGGACCCGGTACCCATTCTGGTAAATGCGTAAATTAAATAAATTCACTAATCCCATGTAAATATATGATGTAGAACTGAAATTTATCAAGTTTCACAAACCAGTCAATATTGCATCAAAATTAAAGGTAGTTTCTGGATTTAACTGGTTAGGATTTTATTCTAAGGGGAGTGGGAGGTCCATAATAAATGTAAGGTTGAAAATAAGTTATCCCTCCGACAACTTTTGCAACCCAAACCCTGAATTTTGCTGCATATCCTTATTAGCTCACCATGCGTAGCACGGGAGCTATTGAACTCCTCTTGTCCGTCCGTCTGTCTGTCTGTCTGTCTGTCTGTCCGTCTGTCTGTCTGTTCACGAGGTTTTTGCATCAATTGATGCTAATTAATTTGCCCCATGTGCAAGTTTTAGCAAATTAGTAGCACCATTGGTCTCGAACAGTCGGTAATAACTAGAATTTTTACGTTGAATTTGTCACGATTTTATGTCAAAATTCTGGATTGATTTTTCTCGTTTATTTTCCACCATTGGTGAAAAATTATATCACAATTATGTATATCTTTTGTCCGCCTATTCTGCACCATTAATGCAAAATTATGCGAAAATTGCGTATCTATTTTATCTGCCAATTCTGCAAAATTATGCTAAAATCATTATTACAGGGTGAGCTACTTCTAACGTTACAACGGTTTATTGTCGATGGGCTTCTAAAAAGTAAAAGTTTGCCTCCAAAATTGTGCAAATGAACCCCCAATTATTTTTGGCACCACGCAATTCATCTTTTACCCCCCCCCCCTAAATATCAAACGAAACCCCCTACTGAATTACCTATATCGTCGTTCTAATTCTAAAAAGTCCTAAGTGCAGTCGATGCTTAATTCTAAAAAGTGCAAGCATGTATTTAGTTATGGCTAAATCGCGCGATGTAGGAAGAATTGTTTTGGCAAGATATAGCCATAAGTAAATACATGTTTGCACTTAGGACTTTTTAGAATTTTTATTGTGCACTTAGGACTTTTTAAAATTAAGCATCGACTGCACTTAGGACTTTTTAGAATTAGAACGACGATATTTAGAGTGGACTTGCCAAGCATAATCAAAATAATTAATATAAATTTATAAATTACAATGTTTTGTAGCAATTTGGTGCGCCCCCTGCTTCCGTTCTTTCCCGGAGTACCTGGTTTCTGAATTCAAACATGGTAATGTTCGTCAGTTGTCAACCGAATGAATAAAACGAACATTAAGCATTTCATCAAGCTAAAAATCAGAAACCACTTTTAGACAATACGATCACGATGATTTTAGTTATTCATATAGAGTTAAATAATATTATATCTTACGTAAGATTATTCATAGAAGCTTATTCATTCATAATATAAAATTATTGTCGTCGTGCCATTTTCATTCAAACCCTTGTCTTCAAAATTGATGGGGACCCATGAATTACACTATTTAGCTAAAAATTGCAAACATGCAGTGTATAACTAGTATACAGACGGCGGATCCGTATGTATCACTAACTTTTTCATACCAAGCCAGATGGTACAAAAACTTCGTACAGTAACGTTCCACATAACCAGGATTTCAAAAATTCAAACATAGTTTTGCATATTTTACATATTTCGTGTTTTTCGTACATATACATATTTTCACACATATTTTGAGGGTTTTCATAAAAATAAATATTTTCAAACATATTTCGATGTTTTTTTTTATATTTTAATACATATTTCCGGGTTTTGTTATATAAAAATATTTTTCTACATTCATAATTTAAGGTCTTCTAAAAATTATATTCGCACAATGATGTTATTCAATTTACGATAACGAGTGGCAAATCCAGTTTGCATCATTTCATAAGTTTCCTAAGCCAAAAAATTACTCAAAATCTAGCTAGTGTCACAGTATCAGTCATTAAATGCAGACCAAAATTTATTGCTGCTATAATTCTCTTACAAGAGTGCTAAAAATTTAAATCTTCACGAAGATAAAATATAAATATAGTAGGAATTTGTAATTGAAAAAAAAAATTTATGTACATATCTTCGATTTTATTAAGTACATATTACATACATATTTTGAGGAATTTAAATAAATACATATGCTAATATATCTTAAACAGGTTTACGAGAAAAAAAGACATACAAGTGTGACCGACTTTATCACACGTTGAAGTTTTCTTGTACGGAATAACAGGGAGAAAAACGGGATAATATACCAACCAGTGCGATAGTGGTGTAGCAGCATAGTAGCCTTCCAAGCTGTTGACCGGAGTTCGATTCTCCGCTATCGCATTCAATTTTTGTTTTTGCAATTTTTCAAACTTTTTTCATGGCTGTATATATTTTGCTATGAGTACGTATTCCTGTTTTAGGCTATAAAACCCTCTTCGTCACCATTGTAATGCTCTTACGAGGGAAGGACACGACATGTCTACCGGACCCGGACATGGGATATTTATTCCCTACTCTTTGGGGTCCCCAATGATGGAAACTGATGAAATTCGTCGGTGAATTTCACGTTTCTTGGAAATATAAAATTTTGAAATTATGAATTTCCGAAATAGTTCATGGGGTCTCCCCCTTTGAAAAGGCAAAAATCACATGCTAATTATTATGTACTTTTCGTCAAAATGAACTTCTCGGGACTTATGTACCTTTTACATGTTTTGCATGCACCTCAATTTTGTTTTACAATTTTGTTTTACAAGATTTAAAAAATTTTTAAATATATTTTCGAAATCGAAACATGACTTTGCATGTGTTGCAAAAATGTTCAGTAAGTGATTTTGATGATTTTTGTTGATGATTTCAACAATATTTCATTGAACTTTAAGTTCGATGGCCAGTCCCGAGAAGTTGATTTTGACGAAAAGCGCATAAGAATTAGCATGCGAATTTCGCATTTTCAAAGGGGGAACCCCATGAACTATTTCAGAAATTCAAAAATTCAAAATTTTATATTTCCAAGAAACGTGAAATTCACCGACGAATTTCATCAGTTTCCATCATTGGGGACCCCAAAGAGTAGAAAAAAATATATCCCATGTCTGGGTCCGGTAGACATGTCGTGTCCTTCCCTTGTTAGTACGCGAGTAATGACGTTGAGGGATTTATAGCCGTATAAAACAAGAGTACTTCTTGTTCTCATAATTGTCCTTATAATTCACGAGAATGTTTAGTATCATAGTAGAGTGCGAACTAATTATTTGACATTAAATGCACACATTGAGGCACGAAATCCTATGCATTGCACATTACACACATCTTGACATGACTCGTGACTTTGCGAGGACAATAAATATTTAGATACGTATTTATTTTCGGACGGAAGGTTTTGCGGCAGTAGAGATATCACTGGGCGTACTCATGACAACGTCTTATTTCGCATCGAAACTCATTTAGCAAGCTTGCGAAGATCAAAATATTTCTGTCGTGAGGGGCTTCGAAAAACATGACTTCGCAAATCTACCTATTTTGTTGTTTATCTTTGATGAGAATAAATACTTGCGACGATACTTTAGCGCCATGCGTCCAATTCAGTACATCGCCGGGATGAATGGGCACTACTTCTTTGCGATAGATAACTCAATCAGGACCTACTTTCTGCACAGTATTCTGGACAATACGATCAATTTGTTGATGAGTTTGCCAGAAGTTGATGTATCAGATGGATAAAAGAATAATTGTTATATGCATTTCTCTATCAACAATTTTTGTAGCTTAATAAAATTTTTATTTGCAAGATAAAATTGTGATTGAACAATATTACCAAGTTTCAAAACGTTTATTGATTCGCTGGAAAATCACTACGTGAAATATTCCCATTGCTAATAATTTAACTCGAAAGAGGTAGAATTTCAAAGAAGGGGACAAACTTTTCCACCTTGAAGACATACTTTCCAGGCCAACAGACATTCGTGGAGTGCCCAATATTTGCGATACTTCGAGTACAAGACCCCTGCACGTTAAGGTATTGATTTAAAATTCCGAAATTGATTCCTACCCTGGCATGACCTCGGACATTATCGGTGCTACAGTCTGGTCCAAGAAAATGGTCCGTGGTGTACTGTATCTGATTATAGTAGACGATTACAAAGGAGTAAACCCCATCTGTGGTTAAAATCGCTTGAAAAGTGTTGTTTGCCATGACACATTCCGCCATATTTCCGTGTGGCGTGGTATCCTCCCAGGTAACGATTAAGACCCATTGCATCCTCAACGGCCCTAATCGCGGAAAGGCAATATTAACTTCGTCAGATGCTTTGGCAGTCTCGATGGAATTATTGGTCTGTCGGTAGAAAATTTGTCCTTCTATGGTAGCTAAATTATGAGCCCAAAACGGGTAGATGGCAGGATCAGAGGATTGTTCGCATCTCGGAGTCATACTTAACGGTTCTGGAATAGATGGATAAATTTAAAAAATTGATGGGTAAAATATAAGTCTAACTTTTGCGGATTAAGTTTTGAAGTACCATCTTTAAATGAGATGATTCCTTGATCATGAATGTACAAGGTGTTGTAAACAGTATTGAAATATTTGAACCCTTGCGTCAGCGGTACCGCTCGGTAGACATGATGACCCATGTATTCCGTATCGTTATTGACGCGTCCGAATCGAAACATATCGGCACGTTCGACTAAACTATTGATGACCTCAACGAATGGGACAATCAGAATTAAAAAGTTTAGAAATCGTGGCTTCATCCCAACCATTTTCGAAAGTTGATCTCTGCAAGTATACGTTTTTTTAAGAGAAGAGCTTATACATAGCTCTGCTGGTTTTGTATACGTTTAGCAACCTTTTATATACCGCTGGCACCTTCACCTCCTTAAACAAAGTAGTGCTAATTTTCAGTGAAATTGCAAAACGTAATCAGAGTTAAGAGCTTACTTATCCAATTTCATGAAGTGAAACTCGTAGGGCTAGACGACCATTGGGAAAACGTAGAATGACGCAAATAAAGGTCAATTCATTTAATTTAGTTAATCCAAAAGGATTTACTCAACACCTGATACTTATTGTTATACAAGATTCAGGTAAGGGGCTATCCATAAATCACGTGATCGATTTGGGGGGAGGGGGGGTGAAGGCATCCTATCCTTCCCATGTTAATTATAACATGGGCAGACAGGTCACCAGGGGGGGGGGGTAAAAATTCTGTGAATCTGACAGCCATAAAATGACGTTGTTTTTATCATCACATTGCATAAATATGTACTTTATCTGTGGTTAGCGAAGGTTTTTGGGTATGTTTTATATTATATACTGAGAAAGAACTTGGTAAAGTGATTCTGTCTCATGGTAGAAAATATAATTCGCCCAATATTTGATTGTACTAATTTCCACTCGAAGGGAATTTTGGATGTTTGTCGGATTCCCAATATTCCCGGAATCTATTTTGATTCCCTACTAGCCTAATGCTAAATTATAATCCTTTGGAATAAATCCATCGGATCCCCATGGTTCTGGGAATATATTATCACTCCCAGGAAATCTTACAACCAGATTCATATAAATATTTATCATGTGATACGTACGTAATTGGTTTACAAAAGTTATGCACCTGTCTATACATATATACAGATTCTAATAAGTCACCGCAAAATCAATGTTCATCCCAGTTTAATTGTGCATGCTTAATGTCTGTTTATTATATATGCATTACTTATTATACATTTCGATTAAAATGTTTATAACTCTCAGAAAATATTTCATGTAGGAAATGGATTTATCAAAATCGATAAATCCTGCTCGTGTGGAAATTAACATTTATTTTGCAGTGCAATTCAGATCGATTCACATACTTACTTTTCGTCTATATAGATACGATTCAGCCAGACTGGAAAATTTAACCAGCAAATATTTCAAGAAATATAATGTTCGTAATACTTTTAACACTTTTGATAACATCAATCCATACGTATAGTTCACACTTGGTAATGTATAATTTCGACGATATCCCTAATTCTCAGGATTATACCACTTTCACAATTGTCTCCAGCAGTTCGCCAAGAAATCAATTGAGTTGAATATCAAAAGTATCCGATTTTCATCGTTCTCCATCACATTTAAAATTTCTTTGCAAAATCTTGACGATACTTTCAATTCACTCAGTCAAACCATCCTTCAAGATAAATCATGACTTCATTTTTTTCTGAAAACGAAACCAACCTAAATTTAATATGAACCAGGTCACACGTTTGTTTACGTTTAATGCAAACATATATGGGTGGGTCTAAAAAATTGTTAATTTTTGCATTATGAAATTTATTAAAGCTCCAAAGTTATTATTAAAGTTATTATTATAGTTATTTATTCTTCCAAGCATGTCACTCATTCTACTCGCTCCACCTCAAATTGGTTTGTTCTGAAGACCACGAGCAACCCTGCGGGATGACGATGTCCTTTGCATCCGAACGTAGACAAAACCAGGTCAGCTTATTGTAAACCTTGCCGTTTGGTTCTTCTTTCCATCTCTGGGTTTCGTCATCGCGCCGACAAGTCACCATGTTTACAGTGCTCGTTCCGTAATAGGATATCGATGCGATGCATAATTTTGTCGCTCTGTTCTTAATGGTGGAGTTATTCACCCAATCCCATTGTTGGTACTGGTTTTTGTCATTGCATGGCGACACTTTAAGCGAGTCCTTAACGAATCCTTCCGCATCGAGACATTTCTTGGAGTCTTGATGAAAGAAACGGCGTCCTTCAGAGGACAACGATAGGGCAACGACCCCTAGCGCAAAGGTGACCAGGATGGAATTCATTGCCCGCTACAATTATATACAAGAAATTTATTAACAATGGATCACATTCATAGATTTTTTTAAGATTTACTTAATATAAAATAAATTTAACATTACTTTAATAAGTTTTATGTCAACTAGAAGAAGCTAGAAGGAATGAACTGCTTTCGGACTTAAGCCCTGGTTTAGATTATTAAACCAGGAGGAAGGGTCATAGTTCAAAAAGTCCTTATGGTCACGGATTTACGAGACAACGGGCAGAATTGGGAAAGATCGAATGCAGGCAGTCGATTGGACAATATATTGCACCAATTAGTGCACGGAACGGAAGGAATATTTACTTACCAACCTTGGTTTACTGAGGAATTTCTGCTATCAATGCGTCCCGTGATCTAGAGCAATGTCGATTATCGAAGCAAGTTTTTAGCCAAGAATGAAACTGGGAATGATTAAATTACGTCCGCCTCGAGAAACCAAATCAGAAGGAGGAAGTATGCAACAATGCATAATTTAATTGCTCAATTTCGCTACGCCGCACACGTAATAATTCTTTGTTTAAAAGTAATATTCCATTAATTCCATGCAATATGGAAATACGCAGGCATGTAATTGCTTATTTGTTTGGGAGGAAGTGTAATAAATTCAGGATCGTAAATAAATGACGGATGTGACGTTATTACACGTCTGAAGTTGACATGTACGTTTTTTGTCCAGCACCCAATTTATACATTATTTACTTGCCTATCTAACAGTTGTTAAAATGGGTAAGAAAGACATAATTTGTAATTGCTACAAAATCGAAAGAATAAAAAACCTACTTCAAGCAACTTTGCGGGGCCTTTTAAGATGGCATCATTGGTTTCAATGTACATAAAAATTAAATACAAACAAAAACTTTACTAAAACATCCGATTTATTTCACTTCTTGTCAACATCGACAAGAGAATCATATAAACATGACAAGTTTGTTAAAATTGGTTAACATTATATTATAGAAACACGTACAATACATGAATGACAACATTTCACAGATTAGTTATAGAATTATTGGACCGACATGGGTTAAAATACGTGGATAAATCACAGAACATTACTACATTACATTAATCCGCGTTTCACAACTTTAAAAATCCAGGTACAATAGTTTTTTTACGAGCATTGAATATTTTAGGCAGTTTCCATACGTTGAGACTTTTCATATGCTGCCAATTCTTTTTGATAGCGCTTCTTGTCTTCTTCAGCGATAGTTTCGTATCGTTTCTTCTCAGATGCGTCCAACTCCTTCCAACGGCGACCCAGCTCCTTTGCTGGCTTTAAATTCAGGACTTTCATTAAGAATGGGACGCTGTTCGTTGCTGAAGACGAAGAAACTTGTCATATTGCTTTCTGGGGCGTTTGGATCCTTGACTTTCTTTGGTTTCTTGGTTTCACCATCCTGAAAGTAGAGTTAAATGACAATTTTAGTACATTATCTTGTTAACCCTCGAAGAAAAAATATTAGGTGCTTTCCTTACATTTTCCTTTTCTCCCTTATCATCCTTCTTGTTCTTCACGGATCGTCGCGATTTTCGGTCATCGTCCCCATCCCCGTATTGTTCTTTCTCCCTTTCAGCCATGGCCTTCTGCTCGCTCGACAGTTCTCTCCACTTCTTTGAAGCAAGCTTGGACAAACCTGAGACCGTGATTTCGTCTCCCGTGGCCCTTCGACGAGTCAGTTCTTCCGTGCGAGACTGCTCAGAGACGATTTCGACCGGCTTCTCTGCTTTTGGTTGACCATCAAAATTTCAAAATAAAAATAATCGAATATACATGTATAAAACAGGCAACAAAATTCTTACCTGGATATCCTTCCACTCTTGCCAGGTGTATGCGACCTTTTTCTTCTTCCCCTCAAAATATCTTCCAATTTTTTGAAGAATCTGAAATTCTTCCTTCTGTGTCGGGGTATGCACTTTCATACCTGAAGCAATACTATCAATTGCTGAAATTATTGGAACAGCGCATCCATTGGGCACTCTGTAATTATAATGTATATTAATTTACTACAGGAAATATTCATGTACATTTATTGTTCAGAGATATTTAATAATAATAATTCGCTGCACATGTGGTAGAAATATATTTTTATTTTTATTTACCTCATTTGATTCTTAAATCTGAAAGTTTTCATAGGAATATGCCGGTTGAAAATCTTCCTCAGTTTTGGTAACAAGTTTGTCCTTACACGACGATATCTCGGATCTTTGTAAAATGGTTGATTGACTAGCATTTTTCCATCCACGTATAGTGCCGTCCAGTCCTTGAGACTTATCATCAATAGTGCGAAGTGATCTTCGCAATTCCTCAAGTTTTTCATGCTAAACGAGTGGTCGTACGAGACTGGTATTAAAATTATCTTGGCTTTCTTTGGGGGGTCAATCTTTGTCGCGTTTACAATAGTCTTCGTCCCACGGGACCAAATGGATAGGAATACCTCCCCCGGCTTGTATAGGAAAACCTCGTCCCCAAATTCAATCTCTGAGATGTATTGACTGAACTCATGATCGGTGAGTCCCTCTAACGCTGCATAAATATGTTTCGGCTTTGCCATATTAATTTCCAAAAAAAGAATGCCAAAATATGGAAACAATAATGGATACAATAATGCAAAAAATAACTTGCAACTCAGAATGTTTGTTATTTATTTTTCTCATGACTTCCAAAATTTTTTTTTCAATTGGTAACCATTAGAAACATTGCATCACAATAATGTTTGAAACATGCTATTACAAATGGTTACTACGTATTAATTTAATCGTAACTTCTGCCACTTTCATTTCACCCGTGTCATTCCGAAGAACAAATTAAAGTACTTTACCTACTTCATAAATTCGTCCTTCATTGAATAACGATTCTCCGTGATTTAACGAATATATTCGAATTAACAGACTATTTGGTTCCTACGTATTAATTTAATCGTAACTTCTGCCACTTTCATTTCACCCGTATCATTCTGAAGGACAAGTTAAAGTACTTTACCTACTCCGTTAATTCATCCTTCATTGAATAACGATTCTCCGTGATTTAACAAAGATATTCGAATTAATAGACTACTTGGTTACTACGTATTAATTTAATCGTAACTTCTGCCACTTTCATTTCACCCGTATCATTCTGAAGGACAAGTTAAAGTACTTTACCTACTCCGTTAATTCATCCTTCATTGAATAACGATTCTCCGTGATTTAACAAAGATATTCGAATTAATAGACTACTTGGTTACTACGTATTAATTTAATCGTAACTTCTGCCACTTTCATTTCACCCGTGTCATTCCGAAGAACAAATTAAAGTACTTTACCTACTCAATTAATTCATCCTTCATTGAATAACGATTCTCCGTGATTTAACAAAGATATTTCAAGTGCAGATGAAGAGATGAATTATATAAATAATGGGCGCGCTTAAAAAAATTAACGGTTTTTTTTTATTAAAATATGTCTATTATATTTAGAAATTAAATAAACATTCGTACAACATCAATAAATCTTAGAATTATCATTCCAGCATAAATCTGCCTATCTTGCAATAGCTGCCAATCTTGGTCAGATTTTTTTCATTGCTTTAGTTTTTGACCTAGTTATTCGAATGGAATTCTGCTTATCATCATAATTATCGACTTGTTCCACGTGTTCGTTGTTGTTCAAAGCCATATCCTAGGTTCGCATTGAAATATTTGTTTGTTTAAGTTTATGTATTAATTTATTATGGCACACCTTATCTCGCTTAGCTTCTTCAATGTCAAAGCATAGTTTGGGATTAGCTTCACCAGTCATTGCACCACTTAAACTGGACTCCTGATTTTTCGTTGGATCGTCTTCCTGTGAATCTGATGGG
This sequence comes from Folsomia candida, assembly GCF_002217175.1. NCBI lineage: Eukaryota > Metazoa > Arthropoda > Collembola > Entomobryomorpha > Isotomidae > Folsomia > Folsomia candida. Next base: position 8,264,498 of record NW_019091197.1, on the reverse strand, counting down.
AACTTCTCTGTAAGTAAATGAACAATGAATAACAATAGTAAATTAAGGCAATACGGGTTATACAACAACAATTACTTGGACTAGAAATTTCGGCGGACACCAAGCGCCTTGTCCCAACCCCGGATGTATGGCTACATGAATAATCTGTAGACACAAGAAACACGAACCTCTGACGTTAAGCAGAGCTATGGTTCCACATTTAGGATAACTTGACTTACACTCAGTGCTTCATTTCATTATCAACCTTGAGGCAATCTCGCTTTTCGATCTTAAATTTCTCTTTAGACCCTCAAGTTCTGCTTTGTTATATTCTTCATTATAGTCCATCCTATTCATTTCATTTAGACTATCCACACTGGCACCTCCTTCTTCCGTTAATTTGTTATTAGAGGCGATATCCTAGTTTCGTAGTGAATTACTTTTTAGTTTAAGCTTCAATGTTTCTTTATTTACGGAACACTGCAAACCTCAAATACTTTATTTTGATCTTCTAAGTCGGTTTCCTGATGTTTGAAGTGCATGTCTTGGCCTATTGGCTTCTGATTTGCAACCTGTGACTCTATTACATCGGGCCCACTGCCAGCAACTGGCGATTCAATCCAGGTAGCAAACGTTTGACTACATAGCTCGTCATCGTGCATACATTCTCGTGCTCTTTGGTCTTCACCGCTTGGTTCTTCTAGTCGTATATCTGGTTCTTCATCTTCAACCGGCGATGCAATCCATGTACCGAACATTCCGCTAAATAGATCATCATCTACGAAAGGTATTGGTGACGACGTACCTGGGACTAATCAAATTGACCAAATCATAATTCTACCAATAATGTTGACATGAATGGTGAAATTACTTTCTCTTGCCACAATTTCAACCTCCCCTCTAGCCTCAACGCCAACACGGGAGGATTCAGAATATATATACTTTGTGGCATCTGGGACCACCCCCTAAGTATTTAGAGACCGATGAATATTATTGTGTTTTAGTTTTTCTGGTATGCAGACGTTAACACAGGAGGAGATTGAGAGTTAACACAGCAGTAGATCGACGTCAACTCCATAATATTCTTCGGTCTCTAAATACTCAGGGGGTGGTCCCAGACCCCACAAAGTAATATATTCTCAATCCTCCCGCCGAGACCTTTCCAATGGAACCCCATTTATGGGGCTACCTGAGACATTCAGGCTTAATTGTATTTTTGGCCAAAAATCTATGATACCTGGCCCACTGTGCAATGGTGGAAACTGAATGAGTAAAAATCCACAATGTGTACGTAAGCTAATTTGCTAATAAGTCGGTCAAGAATGCCAATAATTCGCAGCAATTAGCATCAATTGATGCAAAAGAGTCGTTAACACACAGACCTACGGACGGACAGACAGACGGATATTCAATGGCTCCTCCGCTACTCAGGGTGAGCTAATAGGCGACAAAATTATGAACACGTTTTATGAATGTGACCACAACTGGATGAGCCAATATTTTGACAAGCACGGGGTAGTGTAAACTAACCGGAGTACCGACATAAAAGTTTGGAAAATTTAACCAATCCCATAATCATTAAAACTGTTAATAAATAATTCGTAGACTATGACTCATAGTTATAATCATTTATAATATTGAATAAATCGGAGCATTGATTTCGAAATGGACTTAAGATTTTCACAGTAATGAATGAAATGCAGTAATGAATCAATATAAAAATATATTGATTCATTACTGCCGTTATAAAGATTCTATTCTCAGCTATAACAATTCAATTCTGTGCGGTAATCTAATTATTACCATCAACCGTAGAGTCATATATGCGCTCCGCGCAGTAATGATTCCTTATAATTTTGCTAAGAGTGTAGTACGTATTAAATAAAGTTCGGGGCATTGTGTGCAAACACGTCACTCCTTTGTTTTATAAGAACAATCAATTTCTACGCTCGCCAACATTCTACAGAAATACTTTGTTCTGGTACATAGCAGATGAAAAAAATGGAAGATAATTGGGCCCTAATTTAATTACGCATTAATTAGTAGTTATTTTATTTTCCCACATCCTTCCCTCATACCATATCACATATCAAACCATACCAATATCATGTCGCATAACAAATCATACTGAGCAAAACGCGTGCACTAATGGATCATCCAGCAATCAACAAAGATCCAATCAGGGTAAGGAAAACCCACGGGTTTTGCTATTGAAAACCCATACCCCGGGGTTTTACCTAGGTTTTGCGGGTAGTCGGGGTTTTCGGGGTAAACTGAGCCAGTATCCCATCTACTCAGGATTTCTAAGTTATGAAAAACCATTTGATTTTTTATTGGTTTCGCAACAAACCAGCTTATTAATTCAATTTGAATAGCTTTCCTGTTGTCATATCTTTTGCACTTAATTAAATTTGAAAACCCCGACTACCCCAACTACCCCGACTACCCGTGGGTATTGCTCAAATTTGCTACCCATAACCCACCAAAACCCGCAATACCCCAAAAACCCGGTGTCGCGTACCCTGGATCCAATCGTTTGTCTGCTGCAAACATCTTGAAAAACGAGGGGAGCCTTATTCTCTACAAGGTTCAGGTTGAAACGAATCTTTAATTGTTCCAAGGCCACCAAAGTCTTTCGCAGTACCGACTTTCTCTCCGATTTCCACTCCGTTTCCCACCTGTGTACGAGTTGCTTCGAAACAGCTGAAAACTTTTGACGCCGCCAAAAACACCATCATATTCAAGGCGACGACATAAGGACGAAAACCCCGGTTCAACTTCACAAGGAATTGTGTGGTTTAACACAGACGAAAAACGGGAAATACTCAATGCTCGCGAGACCAAGTGCAGCCGCGGGAAATATGTATCTGTTTCTGATTACACTAATTACTTAGAATGCTCAAATTTTGTAGTTGTTTGTACAACATGACCAATTTTTGGGGCGAATTGGCTCCAGTTTTTGACAACGTGTTCAAAATTGTAACATAGTTCCACAAATGGACGACTGCTCCCGTTAAGACATGTGTCACGTAGAAAGCCGCAGACACGCAGACTTGTAAACATGATGGCATCAATTATAGGCAGTAGGATTCGAGTTTCCCACCTTGGCAAAATCGCCCTAATTATTCGACACGTGGGCAGCATAGATCCCAGAAATGGTAGTTTTTAGGGACACTAAAATGACCCTTAACGAATTTATTAACCAACATTTGATCCTAAAATTTCTGCAATATAAAGCTACATGCATCTAGTAAAAATTAAGCCTACTCCATAATTTCGCCAATTTCTATCGCCACGCCAACGGTTAGCTTCACAAATTCGGCGACTTGCTCAAAGCTCATTTTATCAGCTGTATCTGCCGGAGTGTGAATATCTGGACTCAATGGGTATGAGGACGCACAAGCAGTGGCGTAACCGTGGCGGGTGAACGAGGCATGATCCGAACAGGCATACCCGCAAAAATGGTTGATCCATAATATTGAGCAGTACTTTTCGATTACGAGGCGAAGTAAGGCCGTTAAAATGGGGGACGTATAGTCCGTCAAAAGTCCGAACTGGTTGGGGCCTGAGCGAAACCCAACCTCGTCGTAATTCACCATTGCGACAATCTGCGCAAAAAATGATAGAAAATTATACCAAAATTATTAGAAAATTGCTCGGACAACGAAATATAATAGTGTTTTTGTAAAATTATTGATTGGTTGATCCTTATACGGATAGCCCGCGTAAAAATTCGGTAATGCTTACATCCTAAACGGATACTACATTATTGTAAATCATTTACCTACCTTTACGCCCTGGTTGTAATAAGTCTCCGCGATATCGCCCGATCCCCGCAGTCCGACCTCCTCCGCGGCATACCACTGAAACTCGATGGACCTCTTTGGCACGAATCCTGTCTCTATTAACACTCTTAAAGATTCAAATAAAGTCACACTCCCGCTCGCATTGTCATTTGCTCCAGGCGCTATTCCGTTTACCGGATCGTCTTTGTTTATCGAGTCAAAGTGAGCTCCAAAAACTACAAACTCGTCCTTCAAAATGGGATCGGAACCTGCAGCAGGACATTTTTATTCGCTCGTGAGTTTCAATATTTTAACCGGGATATTCAAAAAATTAAGTAAACTGTAAATATACAAAGCACAAATTGAATTTCAGGCTGCAAAAAATGATCGAATTTTCCTGCATAAAATACCCTTTTATTCATTCGTACTCTTGTTTTTTTGACCGTGAAATTTAAATAATTCAAAATAGCGCGTCATAATTTCCTACAATACCCCGATTCCTTCAGAATACTTTACCTTCGATCCTAGCAATGATACTGTGCTGTGCCCAGCTGTGATTAAACTTCGTTACTGTGACTCGTCCCTCATACCCGGGATTAATTATCGCAACCTTCACGGTTCTTTCCACCCAATCCGCCGCATCCACTCCATTCTGATTGTTGTAATACCGATTAGGAAAGTTGTCTAAGCGGTCGACAAATGTCGTCATTCTGTCAATATCGATATTTCCTATCGCTGTTAGTACAACATCCTCAAATCGCAGGTTTCCCGGAATAACTGAAAATATTATTCAATAAATATAGTATATTTTTCTCTAAAATTTGCACCCCTTAAAAAAGACCCCTCCCGTACCATGCTCACCAATTGTTGTCCGGTTTATCCCACCTGGAAATTTACTTGTCGTCACATCCACAAAATGTATTCCGCTTTTAATCAGTGTAAAAATTTCTTCTTCGCCGAGCCAAGATCCTTCATCGGATTCGCCCCACTTAATCAGACGTTTGGCAGGTTGCCCTTCCTCGTTTATCGCTGCCAACGACGCTCCCAAAAAGACAGCAATAATTATCTGTGCCTTCATATTTCTCCGTAAACGAAATATCTGTTCTCCTGGGTGAAATCCAAGCCACTGGCTGGGTGAACTACGCATTGACAACTTTGATTGTTCAGTTCACCTATGTAATTGACATTCTATCCCCTTTGCGAAATATCCTGCTCGATTAACAAATATCGTTGGAAATTTAATCCAAAGTGTCTGTCGGTATTGTTAAAAAGTGATTGATTGCGTTTGACTTTGGTCACAATTGTCGAGCTAACTATTAATCATCACCAAGCGTCGGACTGAATTGACTGATTGACTAAAAAATACAGTTGCGGCGTAGCTTCGCATAAATAATTTAATGGAATTTGTGGTCCTGGTAGTCACTGAATGATATGTATTCTGGGAATACCTTAATTCTTATCTGTTTTTAAAACGTATGTCGGAAAAATTCCTTATCTGCACGTTAACACATTTATCTTTTCAGTAGCTTATTTGTTGGGCCATCAAGAGAAATTGATATTTCTAAATACTTAAATTGACTGGAAGATTCCTGTATTTAGCTTTATAAACAATAGGAAGTTAAATAAAAATATAATAATTTAAGCGTAACAATAATTTAATTTAGAGAATAATTAATTGACTCATTAATGGGTGGAAACGCATTTATGGAAATGTCTTGTTTGTCTGTCGGTCTGTCTGTTTGTCCATGTCCACATTAATTTTAGAACGGATACAAATTTCGACATGCCGTTTTCGACAATGTGTTTCTTATTTGTGAAGTACGGATGAGTTCCAGGATGCAGGTTGTAGGTTACAAGGTCACTGCTGTAATGATAGTAATGACACCAACGGTCGAACATGTGGAATTTTTGTTTCAACCGTTTTAGTCCTAGTTTGGGACGGGGATTCAAGAAATTGTGCGATAATTCCATGACGTGTGGGTGGTGTCGAATGTCGAAAATGACTTTTGTCATGTGGGGTGTCTATTGAAATGACAGGTCGTGCGTTTTCCTTGTCAGCAAAATTAAGGATCAAACTAGAATTAAATGAACTAGCGATGTTATGCAGTGTTACAGAAAAGGGGTACGTATTTAGAAGAAACATACCAGATTAGAGAGCTGCCGTTATGATTACCACAGAGAAGGACAGCCATTTGGCCATTTTCCCCCTCTTCATTATCATTTTGAATTTGCAAACTAGCCTGCATTGAGTAGGTTGAAACATAGGTGCGCAGCTTCCAACCAAAAATTTGTGCTTCCAGCTTCCAGTACTTCCGCATCCGACCAAAAATTGTGCTTCCAGCTTCCAGTTCGTCCGCTTTCGACCAAAAATTGTGCTTCCAGCTACCAGTACTTCCGCTTCCGATCAAAAATCGCCGCTTCCGACGTCCGGAAGCTGCGCACCTATGGGTTGAAAAGATAAGCATCAAATAAATTAGCAACACAACCGAAATATTTTCATTTCATAGTTCCTGTATTAGGTTCCTGATCAGACGCATTATTTAAGGCAATGTATTTTATGTATTTTAGGCAAAATTTGATTATTTCCATAACCAGAAGCTTATCTGTGTGTGTCACGGGGTCAATACAGTAGAGTGGCACCCGTGCGTGATTATTTTTATCAGTTGGCACGCAAAGCCTTAAACAAGCACTCCATCTCTAAGTAATTATATACGTACTCTCCGTTCCATATAGCAAGAGAGTTGGCTACATTAGTTTTGTGCAGCACAAAGTTGTTTTCAGGCTGTCTGACGTGGGGTAAATTGATGCCGTATGGCTCGCGGTGGTGAGAAAAACTTAAATGACCAGCCCCATTTTTTGTGCGGTACACAAAGTCATTTAGCCAACTTGCTTGCTATATGGAACGGAGAGTACATATTAGGCTAATTAATACAGATGACAATATACACTGTTTAACCAAATAAAAATCTTGCGTGGTTACGACATTTTTTTCAATTACCAAATGTAAGACACATGCGAAGGGTAAGTAATTAAGTTCAAATACACCTTACGGTACAACAGCACACTGAAATTCAGTCACTGAATTTCAAACGGAGTGCGTCACTTGGCAACCATTTCTTATCGTTGGTCGCAAGCTTTATTTTATAAAGAAGAAAACCAATTCAGTCGACTGTGTTGGTTTTCTTCTTTACGTACGACTGCGGTCGTATCCATCTAGCATCCTGGTGCCATGTCAATTAGATATTTGTTGTTTTAAATCATAAATATAAAATCCTCCGAATATTCTCCGAATATATTTAATTGGAAACAAAAACTCACTTGAAACATTCCTTCGCTTAACTCAATTTCCTCAAATCCTACTTTGTTTAACGAGTATTATGTCGTCAATTTCTTGGATCTTCTTATTTATCACCATCCTAGCTACTTTATCCCACTGCTCCAACCGATGGAGTGGTCTTTTTCTTGATGCCGATCTCACCTTCATATTCAGTCCGATGTGCAAGAAACACTTCTTCACACCCTGGAGGATGACTTCAATAAAAGAATTTGACATCGCTATGCCAGACTTTGGGGATGTAACTGCTTCCAATACGTACACACCATTACGTGTCGCGTTCCTTTGTCACGACTGGATGGAAGTGAGCTATGAATACTCCACCAATCCCTTGAAAGCTTTTCGATATCGCGAGATTGAGAAATCAGCCCGACCAAAGGCCGCATTTGTTCGGTTTGATTGGACCAATGAAAGATTTGCTATGGGCAAGTGCCAGGCTTTGTTTATATTTTTGAAAGACAACCTAGCCCAAGATTATGTTTTTGGTCGCTTTTCGCAGACTTATGATTGTTTCTACGTTGCACCTCGACAGATTGGGACGTCAATGATGGTTGCTTTCGATGACAGTAGTATCGAAATTCCATGGCTGACTTGGAGTCCCTTACGCACTACACCGCTGGCCTACTACTCGCTATCAAATATCCGGATAGCATGGAAGTATTTGAATAGGAATTCAAACAAATACGTTGCCTTTGTCTTGACACCTGTAGATATAAAATGTGGAATAAGGTATGATGCCTTTATTACTGTGAAAGAACTCAACTACTGCACCATAGCCACAATTGCGGAGAGGCACAACTTAACTTTAATAGAAGACAAGGGCCAGCTTGATACTGACACAGATTTTGGGATCGTCCTGGCTGCTAATTTTGATACGCCTAACAATCAGGCTTTCCTTTACGAACTAATCCACAGCCCGTACAATTTTATCACCGTTACAAATGCACCCTACCCTGCCAGCGGAGTAGCCACATTCGTTGCCCCTTTCGACCTGTACACTTGGAGTTGTCTCATGGCCAGTGTTATCTCAGTTGCGGGAAGCCTCACCCTAGTGGCGTATAAGGACGGAGGTTTGTACTCATTTGTTTCTATGACGGCGAGCAGACTAATCACAACCATCTGCGTATTACTTGGTCAATCTGAAGAAAGCAATGGAAGACCGTACCGAACTAGAAAAGCAAACATCGTTCTCCTTACTTTATGGCTATTCGGGAACTTTTTTCTAATGATAAATTATTATCAAGGCTCGATATATTCATGTCTTCTGGTTCTATTTCCGGAAAAGACTCCAAAAAGTGTGGATGACCTCGTCAATTGGGACATTCCAATTATTGCACCATATAATATTCGCCTAGGCATTACGGGAAAAAGAGAAAATATTCTTTCTGATTATCTTATCCCGAAATTAATTGCTTCTAGTAACCACAACATAAAACTTGTTAGATTCTTAACTAAGCTTCAATCAAAGCTTTGCAAAGTAGGTTGTGCAAATTTGTACAACATAGGTGAAACCAAAGCTCCGAAAGGTTACAAAATGGTGTTATTCTTCTTCAAAGAATATGTAAAATATATTATTGGGTTTGGCCGTCTATCTTCAAACGTCAGCGTGGCAGGAAATAAGGGAGATACATATTTCAGCATGGTAGCGTTGCAAGTTGGACGAAAAACAATGCTGTCTCCTTATATCATTGAGGAGTGGGAACGCTTGAAAGAAGCCGGTTTATCCCAAATGTGGAACACTATGTACTATGACGCACAAGCCTGGAAAACATATTCATCAGTGTCTCCCGCAAAGACGCAAGTTGTTCAATACTTGCTCACTAACAAAGGTGGTAGCAAATTTCAAGAGGATTACCCCATATCAATGTCTGTAGTAATGCCGATATTAAGCCTTTATTTCATTGTCATAACAATTAGCTTTGTGGTATGTTTGGCGGAAAATGAGAATCTTCTCGTAAATTACATATGTCGTGGTCAGCAATTAGCTTTTAATGCCCTACCTCCAGTGGTCAGATTATCTCTAATTATGAGTAGTTCAGATAAAATAAACTAAGACATCTTGACGATTTCAACGATGAGAAGTTCCGGTCTTCCAACAACCTGCCTAAATTAACGTTGGTGGTCTTGACTTGGACCGCATAATTTTAAAATTTCAGTGAAATCGGAGGGATACACCTCACACCATCGCATTGTTCGTATGGAGTGAGATTGCCTGAAATTGAGGCCGACAAAAGTGGCATAGCTATTGGAGAACCTGAATGTTTAAAAATGTATCTTTACATACATGATTATTATGTATGTAATAATAGCAATAAATGCTAACCTTTGTTTATTTAATTTTTCCTTGAATTTGGTGATTGTTTCGTCGTATAATATTGTAAAATTCTAGTTTAAAATAATTTTGAAATTAGTTTCCACTCATATTTAATTAAATTTGGGCGAGTTCAGGCTAAAAGTCAAAATTCGCACATTGTGGCTTGTATCCCGAAAGAAGCCAATCGACCATCCCTATATTATTACGGATTCTTCGTGCTCACAAAATTACGGAAATTTTAAGGCATGAAACTCGAACATCATTAGAGCGCGAAAAAAACGTTATTTAATTTTGTATATCTATCTTAAATACAGTTACGGCATGGAGAGACAAAAATATTTTTAATAGTAATATAAGACCAAAAACCCATTAAGACGAGTGCTTTAACAAGAATCGGGTGAATAATTTTGTAAATCAGCAAAAGATACGAATTAATTCTAAATAATTTTCAATTTTAATTATAAATACTTTCAGTAGTAAATAGGTTATATATATATTTGTTATTTATTATTATTTACTATTATTATTTTTATTTTTTATTTATTAGTATAACCGCTTTAATATATAAGAATTATATGAAATACTGCGGGTATACATTACGACTTCGCAAGTTCGCATCGCAACATAATTTTTTCTAAATTGCGAATTTTGCGAAGCAACGAAGTGACTTCACAAATGACAGAGTGAGTAAAATTTGAGATGAGAAATTTCGAAAATTTCACTAGGCAAAACTTGGGTAGCTAATGGAGATTTATGGAATTTTACCATCGGAATGTCAACAGATTCAAAACCGTAACGCAAACGGGGATTTTCCCTCACGTGGAAAAATTGGAAGCTACAGATACAGATTTCAATCGCACACCCGACATGGAGCAGCCAGGAGATGTTAAACTTACAAATATTGCAACTTTAAATGGAGCATTTCTAACAGTGTTTATCCTCGCGGGTACTCTGATCATGGTGGAAATTTTAGTACTTGTCGTGGAATGTAGGTCTCTTTCCTGCCACCTGATTGGAAATATTCGTCGGAGATTTATATCAAGTTGATATCGGAAGATGAGACAGATAACCGCCAAGTCTGTCATTGTCGCTGTTAACCCTGTTTCTGAAAGGCAAGAATGAGTAACCAATCACAGTGTGGCGAGGCAATCTGCTGTTTTAACTTAAAACTCAAGTTGGCGCTTGTAATTTCATAACTAACTAGTCTTTAAGGGCCAATTATTGGCCCTAGGGGGACCGTTGTGAGTGTCAGGTCACGTCTGAACTCTCAAGCTCATCGTTCCATGTGGTGGGAAAGATCATAGAGTGGAGGCAGGGTGAGACTGTGTGGGGCAAGCTCAAAAACGCAGACAGACACATAAAGTTGTCGAGCCGATTCTATTAGGGATTGCGTGTAAACTAAATGCGTTCTAAGGTTTTGTCTAATGTTAACCTAGCTTAATTCTGACGTCAAGAAACTTACCGTGGATTTACTAAAAAAACGAAACCATAAATATAAATATTTCTTATGCAACAAATATGTATATTTCTTATTTATACATTATTCTGATAAAGATCGTTTTCAAAAACTCATAGTTTAACTTCATAATAATAATTATATTTTTTCCCGCTCTTCTAATGCGGTGTGACGTGATTCACGTCACAGCGTGCTCTAATGTCGTGAGGTGTTATTTAACAGCAGCAACTTTGGGTAACACCTTGCTCAAATTAATTAAATTAAATTGTTATTTAAAAAAAATTAAAGATTGTCTGGACGAATCTTCATGAATTTTTATATAATGATCGGTATGCGACATCATTTCGCCTATAATAATCGCATGCTATAATCGCATCATGCGATTATAGGTTGACATGCGAGTCGCATGACAAAACCATCCAAAACAATTTATCAGGGAAGGTGGAGGTCCTTCATGTCGAATAATTTCGCGCAAAGTTTAGAACGAAATGTACCAAAGCAAACCATAGGTGAGACATACATGAGGTAAGAAAATTAATTACTTGATAGAGTGGCCTATTTTGCAGTGGCGTTAACCACCGAGTTACATATGGGCGATACTTAGGAACTGAGAGTCGTGAAGTTTTAGTTTACTGCGCAATTATGTGAGCCACGTAATTACTTGTATTATTTATGCTCAAAGCTTATTGCAATAGCAAGAAGAAGCTCAATATCAAAAATATTTTTGAGAATGGCCAGCAAACAGAGTAATAAAGCTGAAGGTGAAGCACTCGGAAATCGAGTCTCTAACTCCATTTATAAATTATGTAAATTATGTAATTCATGTAAAAATCGACTTTTCCCGTACCCCTTCCCCCGCCCTCTGTCACACTATTTTAACGCAGGAGCAATACCCCCCATTTACACCTATGTAACGCACCTAACAGTGGGGGGCTGGGAAGTTTATCCATTTGCGAAGTTTGTATATAGTTCTTCGATCCTCACATTGACGGGCGGGGCATTGAGCTTGGTACGGTGGGGAGTCATATGCAGAGAGCAGTAAATCTTGTTAGTGACTGGTGCAAAGAGGTGAGCCTGTCAGTCAATGATAAGCTTGCCCTAGTACTATTCACTAGGAGGTACAAATTCACTGCTCCTGTGATCAAGTTGGATGGTATTCCCATCCCTTATCAAAAGCAGGTAAGATATCTTGGGGTCTTATTGGATCACAAGTTGAATTGGGGCCCACTATGCAGGGCTAGGGCACAAAAAGGTTTGCGTGCCCTGACCCAGTGCAGGAGGGCCATTGGTAAAGCTTGGGGTCTTTCCCCAAAAATCACAAATTGGATCTACAAATCCATAATTCGCACGGCCATGGAATATGGGTCACTATTGTGGGCTCCGGCTACACAGGTGAAGTCCCACATGGCCCAGCTGCAAAGAGTACAAAGGTTTTCCATGCTTGGTACAACCGGTGTAATGTCTAGCATTCCTACTGCAGCCCTGGAGTGTCTACTGGGGCTTGCCCCAGTGGATATCCGGGTACAACAAGTTGCACTACGTACCTACCATCGCCTAGCTCACCACGGCCAATGGAGAAAATGGTCTGGGGGTGATCGGACGATGGTGCTAAAACATAACAAGTTTGTAGAAATCATGGCATCTGGCATTCCTGAATTCCAGATGCCATGTGAGAAACTTGTTAATCCACCAGCAGAGAGGAACTTCTCAACCTCCATCTGTTCGGCGCAAGATTGGGAGGATGGTAGCGTGCCCACGGATGTCGCTGATGTGAGCTGTTTCACAGACGGCTCACGGATGGGTGAGAGTTCGGGTGCGGCTTACTACTTCACATACACCAACCTTGTCCAGGAAGCTGTGAGGTGCTCAATTCCTCTGGGATGGGCACCCACAGTTTTCCAGGCAGAAATTATGGGTGTTATCAGGGCTTCTGAAATGTTGACCGACAATTCTCAGAACTATGGCACCGTTGACTTCTTCATTGATAGTCAGGGTGCCATTAAAGCACTCACTAGCCCGTGGCCAGTTTCATCACTGACTGCTGAGGCTATTGAGATGCTAAATCATATTGGGGAGACTAAGAAGGTAACACTTCATTGGATCCCCTCTCACCATGGATTTGAAGGGAATGAAGTGGCTGACTTGTTGGCCAAGGAAGGTACTCTTACTGAGTATCTTGGCCCGGAGCCCTCTATTCCTCTGTCCAGAAGCACTGTAATCTCCAGCATTGTAAACTGGGCAAGATTGCAGCATACCAAATCGTGGAAAAGCAGCAAGGGTTGTTTAACTTCCAAAGCTTTTCTCTTTACCCCTTTATCAGGGCTTAGGAGAAAGCTTTTAACCCTAAATCGGAATAATCTGTGATCAGTAATACAATCCCTAACCGGGCATTGTACTTTCAATGGGCATCTTAGAACAATGGGACTAGTTGATGAGGCAATGTGCCGATGCGGCCGTGGCCCTGAGACTGTATTTCATTTTCTTGGATCCTGTGACAAGTACTGTGCCCCAAGGTTAGAACTCTTTGGGAGGCACGATTTGCCACCAGAGCAAATAGTTACTATGCCTCTGCCCGATCTGATTCAACTTATAATCAGATCAGGGCGGTTTGTTGATCAAGTTAGATCCGTAAATCGTGAGAGTCATAACTCTGCACAGTAAGCGGTGTATACGAGGAGACTGCAATAGTGCTTGCGCAGCTGACGGTCCAGTCTAACAATGGCAGTATCGTCACCCCACCAATACATACATACATACATACATCGATCCTCACAGCAACAATTTTTTTCCTAAGATCTGATTATTTTCATTATTTTGTTAAAGTCCATATGAGCCTTGAATTAAAATTTTTGTCTCAACTGTCCTGCTTTTCTAGATTCAAGCGACGATTTTGAAACATCTTTGAACAAACACTCATTTTATTTCGTTTAGAAATCCATAATTTTTAGGTTTGCAAAGTTTGGAGGATGTAATTTTGTGCCATGTAACTGTACGGCACTTGGACAATATGGCGGGTTCAATTTTCTTACAGTTTCAAACTGCGTGGTCGATTTTTTGCGTAATTGTTAATTTTAAGCTACTTTAGTTTGTAATGCAGGACGCTGAGTAAATTTTTGCAAATTTTCAGTTTTGTCTCTAACTTGTCAAAAGTTGGTTTATGTAATATGACCGGAAATAATTTGGCCTCTGACTATAATTCTGACCCCATGCTGACTTGAAAATTTCTACTACGCGAAAGTTTGCACTTATAATTAAGGCTTCGATATTGTACCCACGAAGGAAAGCCCTCCAAGTCCACCTAAATGCAATCCAAAAATTCTGGGATCTGTGCAAATGTAGATACTCAATCTTCGTGCGCAGCCAATAAATATGCATGATTACAAGCTGCAACTGCGGGAAATCAGCAAGGACTTTGTAGAACAGCATGGACAATCGCTGGTTTCATGGTTACAATATAAATCGGATTAGGGGCCAGGAAGTGAGTGAGACGAACCAACTAAGGTCCCGACCTTCATTTGTTACCAATTTTTGGAAATCCACTAAATCTACAGGACATTTTCTACATGCTCAGTCCCTAAGCATTCTACACTCTGTCTCAAATGTAAGAGATGAAAATTAAAAATGCCCTCATCTTGTAATATGTTTGTCATGGGCCATGAAGTTCTATTATATTATAGCTAATTTACTGCCACATGTCTCCACAAAGTTTCATTGGAATTTGGCTAAACCTTCCTTTAGGTTGAACATTCTCTCAAAATTAGTCAAATTGAACGGTCTCAAAAATAAGAGATAGAGCGTTTTTTTGAATAAATAATTTAATTTAATCAACTGATAACTCAGTCATCAGCCCATTTCTTGGTCTGAAATGCTAGTATTGGCCAAGGTGCCTACCGGAAAGCCTCTTACCGACACCAGTTGGGGCAGATTGACCTTCTACGTGAGCAAGAGGCGTCTCAATCGAAAATTTCTCAATTTCTCGGGTGTTCTCAGAGTGCTGTTTCAAACTATCTCAATTCAAAAACCCACCAAGGACTTGAAACCGGTTCGCTTAGTCGTCCAAGGGCCCTCACACCTCGAGATGAGCGAAAAATTGGGAAACTCGCCGCAACAGGGCAGTACTCGATCCGAGAAATTCAGAATTGCCTTTCAATGTCTGAAAAGACACCGTACACAGGTCCTTGACCAACAATACCGACTTGGAGGAAAAAGCTCACCCAGCCTCCCCTGACCCAGCGCCACAAGGACGCAAGGCTAGAATTCGCCAGGACTCACATGTCATGGGAGAAAGAGTGGCAAAAAGTAGTATTCACGGATGAGAAAAAATTTAATCTGGATGGACCGGATGGTTACTCCTACTACTGGCACCATCTCAAAAAACAACAGGAAATCTTTTCTAAAAGGCAAGCAGGTATGTCAGCGAACATCTTTGACCCACTATTTTTACGATAAAATCCTTCTAGCAATTAAATCTAAACTGCTGAAATTATCCCATCAATAGGGGGTGGGTCTGTCATGCTATGGGGAGGATTTGGCTACAATGGCAAGACTGAACTTGCGTCGATTCCACCAAGAACAGATTCTCTAGGCTACCAAGAAGTCCTCAAGGCAAATCTCCTTCGGGAAGGTCCAAAAATTGGAGGGAGAGGGTGGATTTTGCAGCAAGACAACGCGTCAATCCACGCTTCCCGTTCCACAATGGAGTTTCTAACGAGGAAAAACGTTCGAACTTTGCCATGGCCAGCAAGAAGCCCCGATCTCAACCCCATGCAGAATCTTTGGGCCGAACTTTCACGTCGTGCTTACTCCCACGGACGCCAGTATCGTATTAAACAAGAACTTTAACAACAAATTCATGAAAAATGGGCGAATATCCCACTGGAAACTCTACAGAATCTAAACGATTCAATGAAACGTCGCATATTTGAGTTAATTTTGGTCAAGGGAGGTTTCACCAAGTACTAGAAATAGTTCGTCGAATTGTATGCAATTAAAAACTAATATTCATGCAGATTAAATTAATTTAAAACGCCCTATCTCTTACTTTTGAGACACTCAAATTTGACTAATTTTTTGTAATTGTCCATAAATTTTGTAATTTGAATCAAATTTGAATGCAACTTGGTGTGAACATGTGGCAATACCTTAACCATAATATAATAAAACTTTGGGCCCCAGGACCAATCCATTAAAAGATAAGAGCATTTTCTAAAACTATCTCTTCTTTCTGAGACAGAGTGTAACTATGCTTAGTTCAGCCTAGCGGAACTAAGCATTCTTATAAGAATCATAAATATGTTTAAATATTTATTTATTTTTTACGCCACTGCAAAATAAAAAAGGAGCTCAATCTAATGCACCCACTTCGTATGATTGTCCATCCAAAGAGAAATTATATATATGTATATGAGAACACGCAACAGTGTAATCCAAGTAAAAGCAAAGACTCAAAAGGCCACCTAGTATGGTAAACAGTTCAGTAAAGACCCATCCTAGCTCGTTCACGAAAGAAGTTTTTCATAAATTCTGTTCTTAAGTACGCAATAACCACCTTGCTTCGCCCTAATTTCGCTAACTTTTTTCGCTATTAACGAATCTCTTCAGAACATGGGTTCAAGGTATGATATCAGTATCCCAAACAACTTTCTTAACGGTGTCGAAAGCTGCGAAGTTCAAATTTTGTACGATACTAGTTCTTCAGACATCTTTACATTTTTGGAGAATATATTTCTTCCCATCACCTTAGTGCTTATGCAGAGTTATCCCAAAATAAAAAATATGTCCTACATAGAAAAATTCATTCTCGACATTTCTAGTAGTCGTCCAGCTCCGAATAAGCTTAGCATTTGGATTTCAAAACTTCTCTTTGGAACAAATCCCAGACAAGAATTTTCCGGCTGGGCACAAATATATAGAAGCCAGTACGCTTTCCGTTGTAAGCATTGCAAGGACATGAAGATTAAAGAAGACCAGTGGAATTTTGTATGCTCAACTAAAACCGTCTTTCCAGTCCTGCTATCGAATAAGGGAGTGGAGACGGTCATAAAGTCATTTTGGATTGAAGAAGGTGTTACCGAAAATTTCATCCTAGCCTTACTTCCTGCAAGATGGACCACGGAACCTCCTCAGGTTTGCAAGATACGAAGTGGGCGCAGCTTTGCCACATTTTATGGAACCTATGATTGTATTTTCATGTATGACAATAAAATCTTGAAAGAATATTCTGCCCTGGCAACCATACCTCAAATTTGGACAGTGGAATACTTCTCCCTGGAAGAAAGCGGAATCAGGCATGAAATCAGGATGAAAATAATACCTCAGCGTTCCTTTAATCCGTTCAGTCGTAACGGCTCCATTTCTATACCTCTCTACATGGCAGTTGCTATCGTGGCAGCGACAAATTCATCACTTGAAATAGAAGCCAACGGCAGATTTCCCAAGATAGTTATTGAAACAGCTGGTGTAGGCCCAGACATGTTGTGGGACGGGGATCTATACGAATTCGTTTATACTGATGGATATCAATTCCTCAGCTGTTATGCCGAATCCTACTTAACCTTTGAGTTTTACTGGATGCCATTCAAGCCAATGCTATGAATATGTTTTTTGATAAGCATGACCATAACCTTTATCGTTTTCTATATTTACATGAACTGGAAACATAAACAGTTCCCATTCTCTATATGGCTGTCATTCGTTTCGGTATTATTCGACGACTTTTCGTCAGTGCCGAAAATTGTGGGAACATCTCTATTCTATCGCCTCATATTCGCCACATGGGGACCGGTCTCGCTTCTATTCACTAATTGTTACAGCGGGCTAATGATATCAGAATTGAACGCCCCACTTAAACAGACCCGGTCTCGAAACTTCGAAGACCTAATTTGTCTCAACAAGCATGTCTTGGATTTAAATGTATCATCCATGGATATCCGGGAGTTAGCGGAAAATTTGCAGTTTAAAGATTACCGGGCTGACTCGGGCAAAATGGACTTCACTTTCAATTCCTTGCCAACCATTAAAAATCTTTTTGTATCTGATACCTACTACAGAATCCTTTCCCCTCCTTTCCAGCGACAATGGATGTTTTCAGGGGCTGCCACATATATATGGCACTTTGAACGGGTAGTGCATCTTCTACAGTTTACTCAGCTTCTCAGTAAAACTAGGCTTGCGTCTAATTTTGTGAGGGACGAAGTTGTCGCTCTACTCCTTATGAATCCTGCGCACGCTGTGTTTCCCATCGAGTTCGATCAAACCCGGGTAAACTACTCAACAACAGAGCTTGCAGAAATGGTGGAGACGGATGTAATAAATTGTGGGAAAAGAACTGCATTTGTTGCGACTTCGGAAACTCTTCAGGGTGAAATGAGTTTTATTTCGAAAAAGTATCCGTCCAGGCGATTTCATACGAGTCAGCGACTCCTAGGCCCAACCTGGAAAGGTTGGTCGGTCAAGGGTGGTGGACGAAGTTCAAGGCTCAGTAGTGTTTCTGCTGTACAGAGAAATTTTCAGGTTTTGGTCCACTCTGGAATTTATTCTAGATTAAAACAGGAAATGCATAAAAACATGTGGTTTGGGAGGAACCCCGTGAAAGAAGATGTGCCTCCCTCCCCCGTATCTCCACTGACAATGGGAGGGCTTGTAACCATTTTTATGCTATGTGGTGCACTTACAGGCTTCGCACTAATCGCTTTTTTGATTGAGAGTCATAAGTATGACTGGAAAGCAATCGTCTTTGCATTATCGGCAAGCTTACGCAAGTTGCTTCAATTTAATGACAGATTTCAGAGGTTAAAGAAGAGTATCACGTGTGTTACCTTGAAATCCAAGTTACACAAATCGTGGAAATCAAATTAAGATTAAAACTATAAGAAGTTGCCCAAAGAAGCTAGAATTTTAATGTTGTCTTTTAAGATATAAAGGGAAAAGGGAGTTTAATGGACTAAAATTATTCTGCCCTCAATTTAAATACCGGTAAAGACACGGTCATTTATTATTCACATTATAATTTGCGAATGGTGCAACGGGACTTCTTTACGAGCAGTTCATTTGGAAATAAACCATCCTAAACGCAGTTTCGGAAGTGGCTTCACTCACCCCTTCCCTATAACCACTCCCACAACAACGCGGGAACACTTAATTTCGCTGTATTTCATCTATAGATTCAATTACAGTGAAAATCATTTTTCCAACGACCACACAGACGCACCAGTGGGACACGTTGGGAGCACAATCCATCATCCTGCAGACGGTCAGACAGATGAACAAAGTCTTCACATAAAGTGGCTGAATCTACATATCATAACAAACCATTTTACTTGTAGAGATGTGCATTTTATTTATATAAATAAGAAAAATAATTTTGGTTTGGAAAAATCATCAACATTTCAATGATTGCAATTTACAATTCTTAAATATAATGGATTTAAATGTTTAGCTAAAAGTCAAATTTTGTACGTAGTTTTTGTGTATCTTCGCTTTATAAAAAGAAATGTGTATGCATGCGTATTTAAGTATAATAATAATAATAATAATAATAATAATAATAATAATAATAATAATAATAATAATAATAATAATAATTTATTGTCAGAACAACTAGCACAACGAAATAAATAATGGTTGCTTTCCACTAGAGACATGGATGGTATGATGTCACACCATGAATATATTTATTGCAAAATGTTGGGCCAGGCAGGCTTACAAATAACGCGTATACATAAGTACGTTGATTAATTCAATAATCAACATCAGCCTCGCCAACAAAATCGTATCGTAATCCTGCTTAGTACTTGCAGACACCCCGTATAAAAACTTTAACGAATTTTATGCAGAAATTTGACTGCATTTTATTTTTGCGAGAATTAGCATTTTTCTCTCTCTAAAAAATTTTACCACAAAAATTCAAACTTTGGTCAACAAATACCATTTTACACCTTCGTTTAAACTGAGCATTATGAAAAATCCCGAAACATGTGTTCAATTATTTGTCTCGGGCTACAAAATTTTTCAGCTTTCGTCGAAATCGGAGCGAGACGGCTGGCGTCATCGCATTGTTAGCAGAAACCTCCCAGATTTAAATACTACCCAGTCTACCATTTACTGTACTAAGAACGTCCCACGAACGTCTCACAAGTACGTGAGTACGTTGCATTATACGTCCCTGGTCCCAATTTGGTACGAACTATTTCAAGTATTTTGTCGCCCGATATATGTGTCTAGTACGTACCTACGAGGTACCAAGCGCCCGTAAATATGTAATATTGATACCAATAAGGGACGTTCTAAGGATTAATTAAAAGTACTTTACCAGCATATTCAGAATTTTGTAAATACGTATTTTATTAATCAAGTTTTCATAAGGTATCGCATTGTGTAACATATACATATGTATTATTATAGGGGGAAATGTAATATGCTAGCAATTTTCATGTAGTATTAACTTCTGGAGCAACATCGCCGACAAGTCCACCACCTTTCTGCAAATAATTAACGTAATATTTTAATATAAACACTACATTACAATTTTAAAAATAGGTTTCGAAATGCGGGTTATTCACCTTGTCTCTTTTGAGTCTTTCGGGGCCCTTTTTCAGCCAGTATTTCATTCCGTCTTCAATTTCATTACCCTTTGCGTCTCCAACGTTCCGTCTTACTGCGGCTGTAAGTAACAAGTTAATTACCAATTAACTCCGGATTAAAATAACATCACTTTAGATAATGATTTATAACGTATATATGCTAACCCATAACTGCCGTCTTTATCAGGGGAAAATCGCAAAAGGAGAGTTTGCCCTTCTTCCCTTCGTAACTGAATTTGGCTGCTACTTCATTCGACATCAATTCTGTCATCACCCTGTATGTCGAATCAGATGTCTTACGCCCCCCACCAAGTGCGAGTTGAGAAACCTATACAAATCCTCGTCTATGTACAAAGTCAGAGGTCATATTTTATAAAAAAATAGAACTTGCAAGTGATTTCTTCTTGTCTCTTCCTTCTGATGATTTTAACTCGTCCTCAATAACCTTCATATCTCCCGTGGTAGAAATTGGTAGCTCAAAGGCATTTTCCAGGTCATCAATTTGTTCGACAGTATGGCGATTCACGAGCAAGTTGACCACATCGCAGAGGTGGTTAACTGTGGCAGTTAGATAATCCAACTTCCGAATTACTTGGCCCTCAAAACCTTGCAAATAATAATAGTAAACTAATGCATATCATTCAATTAATAGTAAGCCATCTATTCATACAAAATTTTGAAAATATTGAAATATTTGAATGTGAATTACTACCGGAATTAATATTCGTCTCAGCAGCAATAATGGGCTGAGTTCTTCTGTTTAAATTTTCAATCGAAGAAATCCGATGACGTTGAGCTGGAGAGTCGTGATTGATTAGAATTCGTGAAGATTTTGGTGTAGAATTCGTGCTGGTAAATGCAGCTGAATCATTGGCCACTGGTGATACATCTTCAAAAACATCTTTAACAAATCATGAGAGAACCATATATATTATATGAATTAAACTAGGGAACTTGTTTAAAAACTTTTAAAAAATCGAAGTCACCATTATTTTGCTCAATAGAAATTAAGGAGATGTCCAAGTTAGATTCCGGTTGCTTTTCTTGCGACGACTAAAAGAATAAATAATTTTAATCACTTGAAAATGTATCCAAACACTAAAGTGTGCACAGACAATATGTTTGTTTTCTGTAATGCCACTTACCAGAAGGGGGATAATTGATACCAACTAACCGAGCTTGAGTTGTTACCATTTTAATTTTTTTGGCAGGGCTCTCGCTGTTGTCGTCAGAGGAGGAAGGGCGTGGCTCACATTCAGATAATCTGGCTGCCCTCCGACATTTGCGTAGTTTTCGTATGTTGACAAGGCGCTACTTGATTCGTCCTTCTCCATTCGTAACGTTTTCTGGTGGGCCTCGTCGTATAGTTCTGTACATATATACATAAATAAATACACGAAAATGCAAATCCAAAATAAATAATCATTTGTTCTGAAATTAATACATGTATAATTTACTCACCATAGCCGGTAATAATCTTCACCGTGTACAGAGTCCAGGAATTTACATTAGGAATCTCGTCAGTCTTTATTGCCTTTTTCAACTTGTTACCATCCTTCCAGTACGGTGGCCAGTACGTGTAAATCTTATTGGTAATATTTTGTAGCCAACCTTCTCGAACAATTCCAATTGATTTATCATGGCTAAACTCGACGACGATATAAATAGCTGCGTCTTTTAATAACTCCATTGTCGCTTAGTCCCCGTGCAGTAGTGGAAAAATTGCTGTATGGCGACGGTAAGGGAGAGCAACACATTTGTTAGTTATACTACTGAGAGCAAACGTGACTTTATGTTGGGAGAACGTGGCAACTTCTATTCCCACCAAACTTGAGTTTTCCGGGATTTTGTAGAGTTGTTCTTGCCGTTTATACAAGAGTGCGCTGCAGTGAACACTTCCGTTCATAAAGAAGAATTCGTTAATTTGCACAGTTTCACCTGATTTTATTTTACATGTATTATTGCCTGGTCTCAACGCTATTGAAAATTTCTCTAAATGCACTTGAGAATTAGCCTTGTTAAGTGCACCAATTTTTTTTGTTTGCTTAGTCACATTAGGGTTTCTATTTCTCTCAGTAATCCGATTATGGATTTGTTCAAGAGGACGGTTTTTTCCTTTTAATAACGATGACAAATATCCTAAATGGTTCTCAAACTTAAAGGCACTAAAGTTATCAAGCGGTCCTAATTTTAATGAATCTCTTGCCAAATGTACTAAACCATGCACATTGTATGACAAGTGTTCTTCGCCGTATAGCCGTGGGACCACTTTAACAAATGTTTCCAATAATTGAGCTGCATAATTATTTAATTCTTTGTACCACTTTTCGCTGCACAAGATGGATATAGCTAAATGTAAGCAAATAAAATGATTATAATAGTCGGGTGGAAGAATGTCTTTTAGCACGACTGGCCCTGAATATAACAAGAACTGTCGCAATTCTGTTGCTTTCCATCTTCTTATATCTTCGATTATTC
Organism: Folsomia candida; assembly: GCF_002217175.1. NCBI lineage: Eukaryota > Metazoa > Arthropoda > Collembola > Entomobryomorpha > Isotomidae > Folsomia > Folsomia candida. The sequence goes on along the minus strand of NW_019091197.1, from coordinate 8,241,571 downwards.
TTGGTTTTCTGACAAACTCTAATGGGATAAATGGCTTAATTATTATAAGACGTCGGGTTAATTCCAGTTTCTGATGACTTGACAGCCGAAATTTCCGAAAGTCCCCACATATCCAGAGAAGAATTAATTTTCGCACTACACCTAAACACACCAGGTGCATATATTCGAAAGGAAACTGCGTAATTAGGTCAATATCCACTCGTTCCAATTCACTAGGGCCATGATGATGATCGTCGTCCGATTTATTACGAAAACTAAAATTTGTCCTTAATGGTTTATCAGTACAAGGGAATGTGACTCGATTTTTTATGTATTCTCCCTCCTGCGTACACTTTCCACATCCGAAATATCCTGAATGTCCCTTGATATTTAAAATGAAAGCACGGGCTGGAGCGTCGCAGATAAAGGCACTAATACAGATTTTAATATTCGAATTATTCACAATGACCCCACTTTTACATAAATCAGTCAACTCGTTTGCAAATAGCTCTAAAAATTTTGCCGCAGACGTTGGCTTTTCGCGCCCACAATAAACACCCACTTCGAACACTTTTTTAATTTCTATAACGTAACAAAGGATTGGCCAAAATTGCAGCCCAGTGCTTTTTGAGATGGGCAGTCCGTCCACATTGAACTGAAGTGATAACTGCTTGACATGATGATGCGGTGAAACAATCTTATTTAACTGAGATTTAATTCCAAAGTGGCAATATTTTCCTGGGGCTACATCAAAGCCTGGAATTTTTCTCGGAGTTTTTAGAAGAGTCCCTGCATCTATGGGTAGCGAGGAAAAACATTTGTGACCTTTTAAAATTTTTAGCAAACTTGACACAGCTGAGTAAGGAATTTTATTGCTTGTGCTCCAGACAAGTTTTCAATAATATTGTGCTCTTGTGCATCGTCGTGGGTTTCCAATGCGTCTAAATTTAACAGAATATTAGGGTCGTTTGATTGGCGATGTCTAATTTTCGGATGTAAGGCAATATGATCGATAGCAATGTTCAATGTCTTATTCAAATAAACGTCAGTAATTATTTGTTTACTGGGCCTTGTAACTTGTCCAGCAGTATTAAGTAATTTTAAGGAACTATCAAGACGCTTATTTGCCGCACGTTGTACTCTTCTTTTCCATGTCTTCCTTCTTTATGAGTTCATTATTTCTACTTTTGATTAAATATAATTTCACTAGTAATTTAATGATTAATGCACGAGATCTTAATTTTGAACAGAACCGCTGCACACGTGCATGGTTTTGGCTCAATAATTATTTCGGTCTTTTTGGGACGTCCCTGTAAGGTTCTGAATATCCCCAGTATGTATGTACTATTAGGTACATATGCAGGACGTTATGGGGACGGTCCTCTGAGACCAATATATCATGGTCCCAACAGAGGATATTGGTACCAAACAGGAACGTCCTCCGGATTTAATGGTAGACTGGGTATTCTAACAAACTTTGATAAACAGCAGTATTAAAATCTCACTTTACCCAATGCAAGACCAATAAGCAACTAAAATACAGTATCGGGTAACCAAACTTTGAGCCAGTTATTATTTCACAGTTTGGGGCGGTTGTACACGGTTAAATCGGTTCGAACTTTCACCCTGTTGTTGGGGTATTGAGACTTGAAGTTTTTATCTATTTAATAAAAGGACTAGATATTCAATTTTAGTTCGATGAGATGTCGTCTTCAGATATCCACTTCATGTCTAAAGTTTAATCTAGGTAAGTTCTCCTTGGTTAATTGGGTATACATTTGCAGGACTGGTGGAGAAGCATAAATATTTAAAATACCCCTTTATTGCTTCATGCATAGGTTTGTATCATATGTATCACGGAAGAAAACTATATATGTATGCCCACACGGAAAACATGGTTTAAGAGGAATTGAACTGAATAAATAAATATTTTATTTTAAAACATTAGACAAATCATTACTTACATAAACTTTAGCACTTTGCAAATTAGTTCCATTTTAAATCCCCGTCAAATAATCCAGTAGACATTTGAAACTTATGTTCAGATTGTATAGGACTACCCTATCTTATTTTACGTGTTTTAACTTTGCGCAAAATTCAAGGCTATCGAATAAGTTTCTTGATATTTAACAGATTAACGAAAGGCAGGCAACTCGGGAACATAAGGCCTGGGTTGGGTTAAATAGCAAAAACATATATAGCAGCAGTTGGTTTGGTTTCGTAAATTTTCGGTTCTTTCTAAGTTTATTAGCAATTACAAAATAACGATATATATATATATCCTTAATTTACATAAATACTTCAAAGTTTCGCAAATATGACGGTTTGGGCTGCACCAGGAGCGACTATGAGAAATGCTTATTCTAGGTATCTAATGAAATTAACTAAATATGTAAACTTAACATTATATTGTTTCAATTTCGTCAACAACATTCATTTTTAGATCAAGATATAAAATGTGGCCCACGAATTTAACATTTCTTCAGAACTTGTGCTTAACCATTACTTTCATCCATTTCGGTTGTGCGGCAAATCCTGAGGCAATCTCAAGTTATCGCGACCTGCTGGTTAATTTAAGTGCTTGTGATTTACAAATATTTCATTCTCGGGATTACACTAACCAATTGAATTCAATCGACTTGATATCAACTACTATCTTCATGCCAAAGTACGAGCACCTGCCATTATTTCACCTTGGACCTAAGCACCTTCCTGTACTGGACGTTTTTAAGTCACGTGTTTCCCCGTGTCGATTATCTTTTATCTTCCTGAGTCCCAATAGTTTCAATTCTAGGGATTCGTTTCAATATCAGCCGGCGGTTGGATACGAATTGCTTCAATGTGTCATTTATACTACCGCATGGCATACTACAGCCTCATAGTTCCAGGTACAAACGCCTTTATCAGTGTTGTTGTAAATAAGTCAGCCATAGTACACTTGGCATTGAGTAAATTTGATCAGCCCTTGTTTCATTATTTAATTGTACTTGTTGTGTCGTGGGGAGAGGAATTCGAAATGTGCTTCCCTACATTGACAACCGCGCGAGGGGGTTTGGTCTGGGAAAAAATGACATGCATTAGGAAAATAAAATTGACGGAAGGAAATTATCCTTATGCCGTTGAAACGCTTAGATCAAACCGGGAGGAATGGTGTGTCGATGAAACCCAGATTTCCCCAAACACTGTTAATAACAGACCTCTCGGAAGAAGCAGGATTTCGGTTAATCAATTAGCATTCCAGATTTACTCGAATGCGAACGTAACTCTTGCTAAATTTATAGCATGCTCGACTCCACGAGATAAACATGTCCAATTGAAGTTCAACCTTGCTAATAGGCCTCAAGATAGCAGCCTTATACTTATCGAAACAGACTTTGAAGGATACCATTTTCTCACTTGCTACTCCGAGCCCTATATTTCACTTTATTTCTATGTAACCCCGTTTCAAGCCGAAGTATGGGTCGTGCTTGGGACCACCATCAGTACAATTGTTGCCATAACGATGGCCCTCAAACATTTCAGTAGCCTATTAGAACAGCAGCCTTTCTCCATATGGATGTACGTTTTAGCCTCACTTTTCGAGGAGGGGGGCTTCATTCCCAGTCGCGCTGAGAGACAGACCTTTTTTCGAATCTCGCTAGGAATTTGGGGCACCATGTCGGTTGTTCTAACCAATGGATATAATGGAATTATGATCTCGGAATTAAACTCACCACGAAGACAATCCCATCCGGACACTTTTGCCCAGCTGCAATGCAATAGTTTGTTCAGAACTATATTAAAAAATGCGCATATCGACCGAAAATTTCTTTCTGAATCAACTGAAAAGGAAATGCATCTGGATAAGTCCAAATGGTCATCGGATACATTTTTTCCGTTTCGTACCCACATATGGAAGCTCTACGAAAGGTTGCCGTCAAATCCATATTTTCCAAACAAATATGACGTTAATCCTACCGACGTGGATAATTCGTATTTCCGGATACTATCCGCATTTGAAGATATTACCCCCTTGAAAGCCCTACCTGAATTCTTGGGGGTTTTACTAAGTCTCGCAAACGACTATTCCCTAGACCATGTTATTCCAGAGGTCTTCAAGGATTTAATCTTATGGTCTCCAAAGCATGCCTTTTTCCCTAAGAATTTCAGTTATTTGAGTGACAACTTAACTTCTTCCATTTTACGGAAAAATATTGAGCGAGAAGTTTTACAGTGTGGGAAAACGGTTTTCGTAGGAAAATCATCCAAAATTACTGTAGAATATGAGTTTTTATCGAGAAAATATCCCGACGTAAAGTTTTTCATGGGTGGAGAATCAATTCAGAATTATCCAAGTGGAGTCTCGATACGAAACGGGTGGAAGTCGCTAGTTGTTCGAGGTTTTAAAAGCGTGGTAGAAGCGGGGATTTGGAGCTACGTGGAAAAAGTGGAGTTGCGCGTGAAAAATTTAAATCGCACACCTGCCTTTGTCAGAAAGAAAATTAAAGATGACAAGCCAGAAAATATTGCTACACTTAAAGGAACATGGCCAACGGTATTTGTTCTAGTGGGATGTTTGACAGGTGTAAGTATTCCTGTTTCTCGTGGAATGCAGACAGATCTTGCGTAAATCAATTGAGAACGTTTGTCGTGTCCATTTTGGGCGAGTTAAAAGACCAAAGAGAACAATTGCCAAGACTGAAGCCATACCTGTTCACATTCCCTCAACAAAGTGAATTTGAATAATGAATGAGTTAATTATTAAAAATCAAATGAATTTTGAATGTATAAATAAGCTTCATTAATTTATTCAATGAATATTGAATGAATGAATAAAATCTTTAATTGAATAACGGGATGAGTGAATGTACTAAACGAATTATGAATAAATTTGTCACTCATTTATCTCAATCTGAAGGGAATGAGTATCTGGGGTCTGACATTTCTCATTCCTTCATTATGATTGTGGTAAAAATTTTTATGTATTATGTGCTTCATTACACTGCGGGAACCTATTTAGCTGATTTCTTTATTACCCTATAAATTTATGTTAACTTTTAAGTTCTAGTTCGCCCGCATATGGTAAACGTCAATTTCGCAATTTTCGAATAAATGAATGAATACTTAAATAAACCGTTGTAACGTTAGAAGTAGCTCACCCTGTAATAATGATTTTTGTATAATTGTGTACCAATGGTACAGAACAAACCGATAAAATAGGTACACAATATGAGCATAATTTTCCATTAATGATGCAGAATAAGCGAACAAAAGATATACATAATTGTGATATAATTTTGCACCAATGGTGGAAATTAAACCAGGGAAAATGAACCATAATTTTGACATGAAATTTTGACAAATTCCAAGTAAAATGAGAGTTAAATCTTCCGGGTCTTATGCACTTTTGGTGCGTTTTGCATCTGTTCCTTCAATTGTTTGGCACCATTTTGAGTCACCGATTGTTCGATATCAGTGGTGCTAGTAAGTCCGTCACAAATGCCAATAACTCGCTTTAATTAGCATTAATTGATGCAAAAGAGTCGTTAACAGACAGAAAGACGGACAGACGGACGGACGGACGGACATGAGGAATTCAATAGCTCCTCTGCTAAGCAGGGTGAGCTAATAAGTGAATGTTTGAATAAATGAAGGAATATTTGAATGAATGAATGAATATTCGAAAGAGTGAATGAGTGATTGAATGAATGAGTATTCGAATGAATGAATGAGTGATTGAATGAATGAATATTCGAATGAATGAATGAGTGATTTCATGAATATTTTAATGAATGTTATCCATAGTACAGAGGATAATTTTTTTATCTGGTGACGACTTTGACCTTGAATAGATCCGAAACGGTTTGTCGCACAGCTTCGCGATGTGACATTTCTATGTGAAAGCCCTTATCCTCAAGAACAAGTAGATATCTCTTGTTCCAACTTATATCAACTTTTTGAATCGGTGTGAGGTCAACCTTCTTTAACTCTTGTTTCCGAGCAAGAAGTATCCGAGCAAGAAGAAGTTCATTTGACTTATATGGGGGGGATTGTATATGTATTTCACTATTCGAAGTGATTTTTATCCCAAGTCTAACTTCAAGGTCCTTTGCATAAGCCTGGGTCAACTTTGCCGTATGGGACGTCGCCGCGTCATGATTAACTATCACTTTATTTATTTTTTTGCCATTGAATTTTGTAAAATGTTTTTCTAAAAGTGGTTTTAGAAGATAGTCCACATAGTGCTTCGAAGATATTTCCACATTTTGGGGAACTTTGATAAGTGGAAGAAAAGTACAACCAGATGTTGCAGCGACAACCATAACTTTTTAAAAAAGTGCACCTTATGAGGAAGCACCAACTTGAGTGAATTTGTTCCCATATTTGCCGCATAGTAAGCTTTTCGAACCAAATTAGTATTTTGTAGAGAAATAGTGCTTCATCTAACGTCACCAAAATCTGACTATTATCTTTGGCCAGAAAATTTGAAAAAATTTTTTTGCACATATGACTATGATTTTTTTCTTGTTTTCCGGTGAGCTGATGCACACGAGTGTTCCGGCGATGTTGTTTGTTCGAAAACCTAATCCCTCCTCCCACTTTACGTCTAGACACTCCCACTTTACGAGCAATCTCATTTTGGGTCGGAGGGTTGTCCTTGGAGATCAGCTGATCGATTTTTCTCAGCACGGTCGGGATTAACACTTTCGACGGTCTTCTTCTAGGGGGTGGGGTTTTCCTTTGCTGAACGCCTCCCGCTTTTTGCCTTCATTTTTCAATACTTTAGTGATTCCATTCTTCGAAACTGTTTTTCCTTCGTTTTTAAGATGTTTAATTATTTGGCTATACGAGTAATTAAGTTTGCAAAGTGCTTTTATGCTTGTCTCAACTTCTGGGGACAGTGGGGGAGGCATTTTTGAAAGTAGAGAGCTAATTTTTTGCACACCTCTAAGTTACAAGCACATGTTACTCTGATCAAAATTTTGAGCCGCTTACGACACAACGTTCCGGGGTTATTCAATAATGAATTCGTCACCAGATAAAAAAATTATCCTCTGTACATGTGAGTGAATGAATAATTGAATGAATAATTTCTCGTTGAACAGGATGACTGCAACAATTTACCGAAAGCGCGGTATATTATTCAAGGAAAAATAATTAATTGAAAGATCTTTCTTATAAACGAGAATGTCTGCCTACAACGGAAATACTTTCACTTCCGAAATACTTTTTTGCGGTTGCTCAGCATGGCTTTTGACATTGCTAAGAAATTTTATGAAGGTCGCGTAAACCCATGTCGTGTCTGCAATCATAACTCAAATTACCCGAAATTGTCAACTTTAACTAGACAGACGTTTGGAAATTATACATGTATTTATTTTTACTTTCGGATTAGAATTTCTTTATAGATTACATTGTAATGTACTGCTTTAATCTAAAGATCTAAAGGTGGTTTGGTTTAAAACTCTAAATTTCGACCGCTTTTGAGACGGCCTTATATGCTAATCCCATATGAAAAGCAAACTCAAAAATGGCTCGCATTAAAGTTTAATCAAACAATTGTCATGGTCAAATTATATTTATAACAGTATTACACGATTTAATTTTTCAATGACATGTACATACTTTCATACAATCGTCACAATTCGAACTAAATTAAGACTATTATTACAATGCTTATTGTAATACTATTGTCCTGATTTGTTTCAACTCAATGGAATAGGTCTTTACTATTTTAAATCTACCATTAAACGCTGGTTTTGAACTTTCTGGAATTTAGTTTATTTTATTTCAAGAGCTGACCATCCTGATGATTTTTCTACAGGTTATTTTAACTTAAATTCGACAAGATATCAGATTCTAGTATCTCCATGCAGGTTTTGGTCTACCCTCTGATGACAAGATTTTGCCGAGGAGTTCTTGCAACCTCTGTTGCTTCTTACAACCTTCCCAGCTTGATCCCCTCGCCGCAATTAGTTAAATACAATGTAGTATATCGTCGCCCTAATTCTTAAAAGACCTGAGTGCAGTCGATGCTTAATTTTAAAAAGACCTAACTACCCAAAAAAAATTCTAAAAAGACCTAAGTGCAAGCACATATTTAGTTATGGCTATATCTTTCCACAACCATTGTTCCTACATCGCGCGAATTAGCCATAACTAAATACATGCTTGCACTTGGGTCTTTTTCGAATTTTTTTGGGTAGTTAGGTCTTTTTAAAATTAAGCATCGACTGCACTCAGGTATTTTAGAATGAGGGCGACGATATCTAAAATAATGTTTCATTAACTTGCTGTGAAATTATGACTGTGGTGAAAAGTTGTGTCCAACAATGTAGCATCGTTGCTGCTGTGTGCGCCGTACTGTCTCGAGCACTGAAGCTCGTGATAGTCAACCAGCTGAATATTTAATTGCCAAACTACCAACATTTCTTTACAAATTTCAGGCAATTATATCTTATAAAACTATATTTTTCTACTATATAAGCAACCGCACAAATACCTACAAATATAACATACAGGAGAAACAGCAGTGCAATTTTTTCTACCCTAATAGCGTCCCCCTCTTTAGAAACTTCTGGCGAATTACTTTCTTTCCTCCCAAAAACAACTTTTTGGAAGTAATTTGTATAATTCTTTTCTGGGACTCCTTGTTCTACTCTGTGCCTGTGATATAGTGAAACACCATCGACGGTCATAAATTTTTGATAGTTCTTTTCCCACATATCTGTAATCCCAGCCTCCGTCAGATAACCAAGGTACTCCTCAAATATTACTCCAAATGGGTTTCTCGGAGTTACCCAGGGCAACATCAATGAACCTAAACGACCCTCGCTACTGGAGATTATAAAGTACTGCCTAAATAAACCTAAGAAATCCTCCATCTGTTCATGTATATCCGAGGGGTCAATGATAGCAAACCTTATCTAAAGAAAATCGTAACGCAGCCTCAAACTTATTCCCCATCGACCACTCTACCCTAGCTTTAAGATCATTTAACATTATGCGAAACTCGGGTGAATACCCTTTCGCGTTTAGCATTGAAGGAATTGTCAATTCTTTAAGTGAACTAACTTTTCTATTTTCATCAACAACAATATGGGTTGTGAGGAATGAATAAATCGGAATTTCTTTTGCTCTCACTAACTCCTGCATATTACTCGGTATATTGTTAGGCACCCTGTTGGATGTAAAGAGAGAGTAGAATTCCCCACCGAAAATGCTTCCCACGAAAAAGGCATTGAAGAGCCATATTAGGATTACTACGTATGTTATAAAGACTCGGAGCCTTATGGCCTTGTTAGCTTCTGATAGCTTGATGATAATGCATGTGCCCTGCTGCAGGAATATACTGATAGCCCACATCATCGGGGCAAACACAAAATCACGATTCATGAAGATTAGTACTGTGAAGCAGCTTCCAAACAAGGTTAGGATGAAGAAGGTCCAAACATCAAAAATCCTTAACAAAGATTTTGCATTTAGCTCCATTGGAAGCGCATAAATCGCGTACTGCAACTTCCTGAATGTTATACTGTGTTTGAGCCACGACGATCTCAAAACAGTTCCCGGCATCAAAAACCATTCATTCATTTTACTTCCGTCGAAAATTTGATTTGCCACTGCATGACCTATACGATTCCTAAATGAACTGATAGTTGTAAAGTTCAGTCTAATCTTTAGTTCGGAGATTGGGCAACTTGTGGGCGGTGTGTCCAACCCGCAGTGCCTTGGGCTACAGGGGATTCCCCAAAACTTACGATTACCAAAAGCATTGAAATATATAGAATGTCGATGCATATCTTGAATCAACTGGTTGCAATGTTTTCTGAAGTCGGGTAAAGTACGCTGTTTAATTGCGATCAGTTTTTTTAGTAAAATGCTCGGATCATTCTGATTTGTTATCTTTTGTGGTGGATTACACGTGTGGCATACAATTGATAGAGTATTCGACGTCACATTGTTATATAAAATGATGGATGTAAGTCTAAAGTCTGAATAAAAAGCGAAATAGTAATTAAATTGCCAATGGATACGTCCAGGGTAGCGGTCAATGATGATCAGAAAATCCGAATCCTCATTGAAGGCCGCCATCCCCCACATTACATGAAGGAGATTAGTTGGCGGTGAGAAGAGAAGGGCGACATGACAGTTCAAAAAAACCAGATGGAACTTACTGTTCGGGAACGGAAAATTCGGAATAACTCCATTTCTATCCGTGAAGCTAGCATTAGCTCGAATGTATCTGTTATTTGGGTCACCTAAGTTTTCCATCACAAAGTTAAAGCTCAGATTCAAATTTAGATTTTGGAGTGCTGCATGACTCGTGTCCCAATTTCTAAAGCTGCTAAGCTGGTAAAATACTTGTATCGTGCAAAAGTCAAGCATATTTATGAAGGATGTCCAACTTATGGTTTTGTGTGTTTCAGACTTTTTCCAACTACTACTCTGACTGGACCAATTATAACTGTGAGATAAAATTAAGAGTAGGAAAGCAAATCGAACTTTGACAAACATCGCGACATCAAGATGGACCGTTGTTAAATTTCACTTGTTAAATCCTAGGATATATTTATAAACAGCTAGATATTGTTGCCCGAATTACTTTGGATATGCTAATCAAATAACTTTTGGATATTAATCTTTTAACGTTCTAATAACTTGCACACAAACTTTTCAAAAGATAGGTTTCAGCTACGTAAAAGTCTGCCGATTCTCCTTAAATACGAACTCATGGGCATGTGTAGGTAGGTACATATTTATTGGAAATACTTTAGATCAATAAAAACCATTATTATACAGATGTATTTAAAAACTGTATGAATATTTTATCAATAATTAGCTTATACAACACACATAGGTACGCAATAATATTGATAGAATATTTTATTGCAATTTTCTCCCTAAATGCATAGATCGGATATTTTGCGTACTCCGTACTTCAGAAAAAGTCGCGTACTCTGGTCTATTCCTAAGTGTATAGATACTTGGCTCATTAATAAAGAGACATTGGTAAGCACATGTATATATACGGTGTACAAAAATTTTTTAGCAATGCCAAAAATTTCCTTAACAAAAAAATTTGTTTACAAGGCTAAAACATTTCATGTGGGCCGCCTTAATGACGGGCTTATAGGCTAGTATGCATATATAGACCACGTGACATGCATATATTTACAGACCACGTTACACGTATATGTATATGCATATAGAGCATGTATGCAAATTTATGTATAGTATGAAATATGATAAAGTACATACTTATGAAAAGAAGGAACCCGTATTCAAATTTTTACATATTTTTAAAAAAATGCACGCAAGATAAAATACAAAATTATAAACCTTCGGTAGGATGCCTAATAACAAATTATATACATATTTAGAGAAAACCTTTTGACACTTTCAGCAGAGAACGCCGTCTAGAGGCAAAAATGTAACATGGTCCCTGAAAGTGCCGCTAGGTGGCGTTGGCTGGTAATTTAACTAAACATGGGGCAATGTGATGCATGTCATCGAGTGAAGCGCTTGGTTCAAAAGGTAACAAAAGGTAACACACACACAAACAACTCTGCACAATTCTTGTTTAGACTAGTCTTTAAAGCCCGCCTAGCGGGCTCCCAAAGCAAAATCTCGCGGTCATACATAGATGTGATGTGGACTTCGATTTGTGATGATGTGAGATGTTTTTTTAGAACAGCCTACCTTACAATTACGATTACGATGACGATTTTTTAAGTTATAGAAGACACATGCTATCCCCTTAGGGAATTCCCCTATATGAAATCTATCGAATGACAGCATATTCGAGATGTAATTAAACCTGAGGATATCCGTCACATGTCGATTAGTACCACATTTCAGATAACATTGATGTACATGAATATATCAGACGCCACTCTCACGGTTAAATTCAGTAAAATAAAAATTCCATCAATCCTTAAGCACAAATTAATCAGGATCAATTTATCCTTAATCCCGAATTCAAAGACATTGTGAATTAATCCTTACTCCCGACGAAATTCAATTACTTAATTAATCAGGGATTAATCTAATCCCGGCAAAATAGTAATCCCTGATCCTTAATCCCAGAAAAATATCCAATAATCGCGGAACTCTGAAAGAATTGCAATAATAATGCCCTAAGATGAGCAATTATGAAAATGTGGAACTATGAGCCCGATTATGGGTTGTTCAAAGCTTAAATAATTTCATAAGATATTATCGAAAGAAATACTACCGTATTTACTCTTGCTTTTATGGACTCTAGTAGGGGATGCTCAAGGTTAGGTCAAGACGGGGGTGCGTTCCATTTTTCGTCTGCTAGTCAACCTTAGGGAACATGCTATGAAGCAATCAATGGCCTCTAGAGGTGTAAAGTACAACCTCATTCCTCAAAAGATCGATTGGTGGTGCTGGTAGATAATTTTAATAACAATTGGGCAATATGAGACAACCTTGTATTCAAGCGCGCCTAGTTCAAATGGCAAAACACCGGTTTGGTGTCACTGTTCCCATAATGCATTTCAACATAAATATGTAGTCAGTTTGCATAATAGTCACTTTCCCTGCTGCTGCTTTGCATAAATAATTACTATTACGTTTTAACGTTTTAGGAACGTCCAGAGAACATTTTAGCAACGTTTAGAGAACGTTTTAAGAACGTTTAGGGAACGTTTTAAGAACGTTTAGGGAACGTTTTAAGAACGTTTAGGGAACGTTTTAAGAACGTTTAGGGAACGTTTTAAGAACGTTTAGAGACGCTTTAGCAACGATTAGAGAACGTTTTAAGAACGTTTGGAGCACATTTTAAGAACGTTTTAGAAACGATTAGAGAACGTTTTCAGAACGTTTGGAGAACGTTTTAAGAACGTTTGGAGAACGTTTTAAGAACGTTTGGAGAACGTTTTAAGAACGTTTGGAGAACGTTTTAAGAACGTTTGGAGAACGTTTGGAGAACGTTTAGAGAACGTTTGGAGAACGTTTAGAGAACGTTGTGAGAATGTCGAGAACTTTTTGACACTTTCAGCGGAGAACGCCCTCTAGCGGCAAAAACAAATGCAACTTGGTACCTCAAAGTGCCGCTAGGTGGCGTTCGCATGTAATTTAAGTAAATATGGGGCAATGTGATGCATGCCATCGAGTGAAGCGCTTGGTTCAAAAGGTAACACACACACACACACACAACTCTGCACAATTCTTGTTTAGATTCTTGTTTTGATATGCTGTTTACGTATAACTTTTGGTCCATGTTGTTTAGTATTTTTAGCCATAAGCAATTTAAACTTCATGGTAGTCTATAATTAAAGTCAGTTTTAAAACATCGCTGAATAATCGAGACACCTTGTTTACTTTTTTACAGTATTGTGTTGACTCCCATGTATACATAGCCTGCCTTTTGTTAATAGGACGTCGGGTTGGTGGTGACACTATGTAGCTAGGGGCTGTGCAGAAACGGTTGGGAATTTTAAGACATTTTAAATTTGGCATGATAATGCACCAATATATATAAAAGCATTCAGATTAGGCTAATATGGCGCCACGCCACGCCGCCAAGTATACGTTTTACACGGAAATATGACTTCATATTAGGTCGCAGTAGATGTTAAAAATAAGTCTGGACCCTGAGACAAGCAGTCGCGAACCCTCCCTAGTTATATATATACGTATCTGTATTTAGTATGTAAGAAATTTTGAGCAGTTCGGCATAATGTTGAATTTTATGATGTATTTTGTTTGATAATAAAATTAGATAATAACGTTAGCTAAATTTGAAAACGATGGTTGCGAGTAACGAATATTCGCAATTATATTACACTAGCGCATAAGCCCGTCTCCCGCCGGGAGAGATCTAATCTTATTTTTGAATTTTCAGTAAATAAATCTTTTGCACAAACCAGAGTGAAGGAAAGTAATTTGTGACCCAACACTGAGGGTGTTACCATATAAGGGTATACCTCAGGTGAATTAGCGAACTTTACGCTAAGGAATGGAAGGAGAATGGAATTCCTTTCCCTTGGTGTAAAACTTATATTTAATTCATTCACACATGCATGGAACGGAATCCGTTCCAATTCCATTCGCTTACCTTGATTGGGACTTCATGAATTTGTGACATACAAAAGGAATTGCCCCACTTGCATTCCCTTGCAAAAATTTCCTATCAGAAGTATACCCATGGGGAATGGAAGGGAATTCCATTCCCTTCATGTGTAGGCTACTAAACCAAATATGTAGCTGTACTCACATGAAGGAAATTTCAAATGATAGAAATACCGTACATAAAAGGGCACATGTGCCCTTTCATATACGGTTATCGCTCTGTGGGGAGGGAATTGGTGGGTGTGCCACTGGCACAGTGGCAGACATTGGATGGATAGCGATAACCACGTCCAAGGCGGGCACACCTCCCATTCCCCCCAGCAGAACGATAACCACGTCAAAAGGGGGCACACCCTCCCCTTCCCCCCAGCAGAACGATAACCACCTACCAGTGGGACACACCCATTCGTTCCCTCATGCGGCCGGATAAGCACAACTAAATAAATTACTTTAAGTTCCCTTTCTAAAGGGTGTTAATAAAGTCCGATCCCATTTTTCCTATAAAAAAGTGAAGGCTAGTATAAAAAAAACTACCCGTGATACTTACAAAAAATGTTCGACATATTTACCTTAGTATTTGGTCTTGTTACCATTTACTTTAACCATGCCCTCAACTCTTTGTTTAAGGCTCTGTGCTAATTTTTCCAATGTGTCTGTGGGAATCGAATTCCATACATCTTGAACTTTTTTTACTAGCTCTTCCCTCGTCCGGGGTTGTGGTTCTTTGTATACATTTTCCTTAAGTATGGACCACAGGTTCTCCAGGGGATTCAAATCTGGGCTGTTTCCGGGCCACACCCCCTTGCTCCAGACCGTTGAAACTTGCGTCTTGATGAGACTCAAACTCGCTTTTGCTGTATGGGCTGTAGCACCATCCTGCATGAAAACTATTTTTCTTTCATTCGGAAATATTTCCTTGTTCCCCATGCTATCGAAATAGATAGGTAATATTTTTTCCATATAATACTTTGCATTGACTGTTTGGCCTTTTGGTATGATATGTAGAGGGGTCACGCAACGTGCACAAAATCCACCCGCTACCATAACTTTAAGCCCGAATTTTGGGACTGCTCTTGATGGTACATCCGATTTGTTTTCTGTCCTGTAACGAACATTTTGTTGGTTCAATTTTGGATATAGCTCAATAATAGATTCGTCAGTCCAAAGGATGTGACTGCGCAATTCTTCACCAAGTCTTTTTTCACTCAAATGGCCACTTTTCTGAAGGAGTTCTCCAAATTTCAGACGGTCATCGATATTTTTTTGTGACATGAGAGGTTTTTTGGTTAGTTTGTAAGCTGTGTGACCCCACCTCGTAGTTTTCACAAATTTTTGCACGGTCACACAGTTAATTTGCTTCTTCTTCTCTTTATAGCGTTTTGAGTCATTTAACTCCCTTGCTTAATTACGTAATGAACTACCGGTTTTCTTGCAAAGTCTGTTTTTAATCATTCTTTTTGTGGTAGGTGACACCTTTCTGGGTCGCCCTGGTCGCTTTTTGTCGTGGACAAAATTTTTATTCTTCCATTTCCAAACAGTTCTGCGGCTGCAGCCCAATTTTTGCACAATTTCTGTAGGTTTAAGCCCCTGCTGATGCAATGTTTGTATCTCAACTCTAAGATGCTCATGACTTACACGTTTAGTTGTTCCT
Organism: Folsomia candida; assembly: GCF_002217175.1. Lineage (NCBI taxonomy): Eukaryota > Metazoa > Arthropoda > Collembola > Entomobryomorpha > Isotomidae > Folsomia > Folsomia candida. The sequence goes on along the minus strand of NW_019091197.1, from coordinate 8,225,862 downwards.
CCCATGGTAAAAATTTGAAATAAATAACTTCACTGGTTCAAAAGTTCCAGCTGAATTTGTAACAACCACGCTCCAAAAAATGCATGGGATCGGACTTTATTAACATTGACAGCATTTTTGGCTTTTTATGTTTAACAAGATTTAGGATATCTGTGATTTAACCTGTATACGGTTGCATGTAACATATTTAATCCGTGACACGTACATAATATATGTTTATAACAGTTTGATAAGTCTAATATATCACAATGATTTATGTACAGCCCCCTGAGAAAACGAACCTTTTTCTCCAGGTAAAAATATCCTGCAGGAAGGTCACCTCCAGGGTTTGCTCGGGTCGCTGGAGAGCCTATGCTTCACAATATAAATGTAACCTCGAATGCGTTCTTAAAATAATAAGCTTTAATGAAGCTGCTTCAAGTTAGCCCAGTTTTCCCATTTCTTCCATTTTTCCTATTTCCCAGGAATTTTAGTGGGTAGTAAAAAGTCCCATTTTCCAACTTTTTCCCAATTAGGTTTTGACCGATTAGGTCAGTAAGGTTTTTACCAAGCGAAACCCTGAATGTAAGTATGTGCATAAACATTTGAATGATTTTATTTTGCGCGAAAATTGCATGCAAACAAATTGTGTAGGCCATACAGAGGAGCGGTTAAATGATAAAAAAAACATATCTATATTTATTTGTAGGTATAAATGCAGGCCAAATGCTCGTACATATGTAGACTCAAAATTTCAAGGGAAATGTAACATACAAATTTTTATCCGAACATTCTCGCGGTCTGTAATGTAACGGCCACCAGCCACAAAACTAACCTAACCTATTGAGATTTGCATTTTTATTAAATAGCGCAAGCTACTTTATCCGATCGGTTAGTTAGTCTGTCTGTCTGTCCGTCTGTCTGTCTGTCAACACTATAACTCGAGAACGCATCAAGATAATCGAAATCGGTTTGCGGCATCATACACAGGACCCCAGGGGGAGGATCCCGTAAACTTTTGGACCACACCCCCTCGGCGCCAGGGGGTGTGGTCGCAGTATGATCGGGGCAAAATGAGATTTATACCGCAAATTAATCTATGGATGAAATCCAGTTGAATTATGTGTATCTGAGTTGTGCCACACCCCCTCGGCGCCAGGGGGTGTGGTCGCAGTATGATCGGGGCAAAATGAGATTTATAGCGCAAATTAATCTATGGATGAAATCCAGTTGAATTATGTGTATCTGAGTTGTGCCACACCCCCTCGGCGTCAGGGGGTGCGGTCGCGGTGCGATCAATTAATTAATTCGAATGAATTAATCATTAATTAATTCGAATGAATTCATGAATTAATCATTAATGAATGAATTAATTAATTAATGGATCAATCAATTAATTCAATTAATTAATTGCGCAAATTAATTCTCAGCATTCTCAGCATTCTCAGCATTATTGCGCTACTTATGTATCGTGCTTTGCCGCACTTTATTTGAGTTTGATTTACCTTAGGTTCACATTATGTAAATTAGATGCAAAATTGAATAGCAGTCCATTGATCAGACAATATTTCCGTGTAAAACTAACTTTTTGTCAATCTCAGGCAACTCAGGTGACGGCCAATGAGCACTTTTTCCCATGTTTCCCAACTGGGGAACATAAGCAGCAGTGACCCTGGTTCCTACTCCTCGCGTTTTTTCACTTTTTTCCTGGCATTTTGGCTTTTTTAGTTTTTAACAAGGCTTAAACAGCTGATCTATATGGATTATTTAATTTGGTCAACTTTAGCTATATTAGGCATTCAGAAAATGTATTGTTGGTTCAAGTCTATGGATAACAAAATGAACTTGCCATGCATGTGAAAAATATCGATACTGATTTTGGACATATATTTCTTAAATATGATAATAAATACGAAATTGACCCTCGACAGATATATTTTAATTTAAATGATAATGTATTTTTGGCATACGGGTGTAATTATAAATACATTTAAATTACAATGAGCACACTTTATGAATGTTTCATTCTCACAATCAGTCTCACAATCTCACAATTAGTCTCACAAAAAATTTGTAGTCATTGGCGAAATAAAGACATTGTAAACAACCAAAGTAACCACTACATCAGTGCCGCGACAAAGGTGGATTTGACTGGATAATGATTTCCAGGCCGGACGGCCGTATCGAGCCTAGGCTTTACACTAGATATAATGAGCTATTTTATGAAAAAATTGTTGAAATCGTGAATTTTTTGTGAATGATTTAGTGCTGTTCATGAGCCGAGCTGAGCGAGCTGAAGCCAGGCTCGGCTCGGCTCGATAAAAAACGAGACGAGCGAGATATATTCGAGCGAGCCGAAGCTGTGGCTCGGCTCGTTTATTATCGAGCCGAGCCGAAGCTGCGGCTCGGCTCGTTTATTATCGAGCCGAGCCGAGCCAGCTCGAATTTTCCAAATTACCGTAAATACAGATGTTACAATTCAAAATTCAGTAATAAAAACCGGTCAGTGTGCAGTCTCTATTAGCCCGAGTCAGGCCAAAATGTGTAGTACAGAAACTCTCTTGTCTGCGACAAAAGAGTTCGTGTTCACATCACTTTACTTTAATCTTTCATTAAAACCAATCAGAAAATTATTTGCGAAGTTTGGACTCGATTAAATGATTTTAAAAATCGGTATCGGTTTCCCTATAGGGTGCTTCTCAGTGTTTCGTTTTGAATGTCCAAAACCCTTTTGGACTGGCCAGTGTCCAAAACTGTCTTAAACTGGACAAAATCTTCCGTTTGGTTGAAATGGGGCAAATTGCTAAAACTTATCTACTTTTTGACAAATCTGTGGACATATATGTAATCTACGTTACATTTTGAGAAATTTGATTGGTAATACGACCAAATTTGGAAAAAATTATTTTTACATGTATGCTTATGGCAAAATCAGAAATTGTGTAAATTATACCGTATTACGCTCCAAATTAATTGGAGATTACGTAGCCGTTGACAGATTTCCGAAAAAGTCAATAATAAATAACTTGTAGAACTTGCCCCATTTTATATTTTGGACGCTTTTGGAAATCCAAGGTTAAGTATCCAAAACCGGTTAAAACCGTTTTTGCACGGGTACTTTTGGACAGTGGTAAAAACCACAGAGAAACCCTGGCCTTCTAGGTGAAATTTTTCAAATGTCACTTCTGATTCGTTTCTTGGAAGTCATAAGCATACTTTCCCACCTCGATGTCGAGCGTGTCGGGACACCCTGCTGACCAAACACAAAAAAAGACACCCTCTGTGTGTAAAAAATTGACCGACACTCTGCTGGCCGGAAGAATGTTATACTAAAATATTTTCACACATATGTAATGGTTTTATCTTGAATTAAAATTAAACTTTGGCAGAAACTATCAGCAATAAACTGCTCCATTCAAAATGTAAAATGAAACCGGTATGAGGTTTGTGAATATATAAATATTTATCCCCACCAGTAAATACTTAGAGAGGGACTGTATTTATGTATAAAGGTATGTAAATTTGTGGGCGAAATTTTTAACCAAACTTTATACAAAAACAAAAGATATGAGTTATAACAACTATGGACCGTCGTACTAAATAAGTAAATACTTGGATATTTCAATAAATGTATTCAGGTAAACCCATAAATAGAAATGAATACTCCAGTCTGAGCGTACCCATTATGGAAATATTAAAAGGTGCATAAAATCACAAAGGCAATCCACTTTTCACATACGTAAATATTAAGTGCGACAACCTGTCCTTTGGGGTGTTGAGTAGTGCAGAGAAATGTATAAATAGTACTTGAAGTTCAAGTCCTGAACGGTCCACTCTTTCAATGAAGGTTTAAAGGTAAAGGTTAGTTTGGAAAAAGGAATATTTTTACCTTACGAGAATATTCGGAAAAATCAAATTCAAAAACTCAAATGTTTTCAAGTAGCTTTATTTTATTTTGTTTTGTACATATCCCTCCAAGCTCCGGCTCTGATTATTATTATTACCCATGTGGAAAAAAATGTCAAAAATGTCAACAGCCTTTTGGATCAGTTAGGCAAAAAATTAAGCATTCTGATGATTGCAACTCTTGATCAATAACGTAGCAAAAGTTGTGCAGACCTGTTGCATTAAAGGTGCCCATTCACCACGTTGACGTGAATATCCTAAAGCCTTTAGATGCTCTCCGCCGCGTACACTCACAGAAACGGGGTTATGATTATAACCAGAATGTAAACGTACATGACTCTACCGGACTGGTTATAAATTTGTCTCCGACTGGTAACAAGCTTATCACAACTGGTACTGATGTATACCCAGTCGGTGATAAATTTATAACCATTCCGGTGGAGTTATATTATATACGTTTACTTTCTGGTTATAAATTATAACTTATAATCATAACCCAATTTCTGTGAGTGTAGAGCCGATTAACGAGAAACCATAAGCCTTTGTACATCTCTTGTCCGAAGGCCTGGTCCTGTTTTTAACTCCACCCGAGGAGCGCATATGTATCTAACTCAACTTTAATATTTTGCTGCAATGTAAAATATCTAGAGCTGCAGGCGAGGGACATTAATTTCATGGAAATTGTGGGTGGATATAAACAGGGTCCTTTCACTGCGGCTTACAATGGAGGTCTCCCAACGTATGCTCTGAGATTTGGACGAAACTGGTGTCAATCGATCACAAATTTAATTAGTATGAAATTTGCAAATGCAACTATCTGCAAATGCGCAGGTTTGGCGGAGATATTTGCATAAAAAGAGGTGAAAACTCGCAAATTTGTAAGGGAAAATTCGAAAAGTGTAAAATAGATGGCATTTTGGGCGCGTTTTCACCTCTTTTTATGCAAATATCTCCGCCAAACCTGCGCATTGGCAGATAGTTGCATTTGCAAATTTCATACTAATTAAATTTGTGATCGATTGACACCAGTTTCGTCCAAATCTGTGAGCATACGTTGGGAGACCTCCATTGTTAGTTTTGTTTAGATAGGAGCCAGTCAATTCATTATTTAGAAAGAAACCGGTTGTGGAAGCACAGATTTCCATTTTCATTTTTACTCGTTTTTCATATTGAATTTGGCCTGACTCGTCATCCATATGACAGAAAGTCATTACGTCTAAATATTTACCACACAGTCAGTATTTTAATATGCAACAAGGAACTGGTTTACATATGTACATGCGTTAAATTAAATCACAATTTTAAATGCGTCAAAAAATCCTGATTATTAAACTTAAGAAGTACATATGTAAATATGTATCGGGCATCCGGATCTTGGTGTACGCAATTTGGTCATATTTACCCTCTGAAGAAAAATAATTGCATGCAATTTACCCAAGGTTGACATAATAATTGGATAATTTTTTTTATCAAATTTGGTTATGTAAAATTTATGCATCGGGTTGTTGAAATTTTATACAATAGCTGTACATAGGTAAAAAAAATAATACGCAAATATAGGAAAAATGTATCCCATTTTGTATCAGTAACTTGTACCTTTTAATTTAAAAATGTAAAATGTGTTTATGGGAGGAGATAACTGGAAGGTGGATAACTGAATTAAATAATATTTTCACTGAATTAATAGTAACAGATGGCGAGAGAAAATGGGACATTTTTTGGAGTGCAGATTGATACCAAGTAAAATTTATATAATATAAATACATAGCTTAGAATACGTAATACAATATATTTTTTGCTAATTAAGAAAAATTTTGTACTACATAAATGTCCTCCGTATTAAGAAGCCCGAGTAAAAATGACTGTGTCGAATTCTGCAGGAATCGACAAAGGCTCTATGCATATTGGATTCTGCATAAATTTTGTTAGATAATCCTGCAGGGAATTTACGTCGATTTTTTTCAGCGGAACAGAATATGCATAATTTTGCACAGTTCGGCATAAATTTCTGCAGAAATCGATCTGCATAAACTTTCTGCATAAACTCTGCATAAAAATTGGCCCAATTTTCTGCAGAATATTGGGCCAATTTTCTGCAGGAAAATTTTTCAAATTTTTACTCGGGAGATTATTCCATTCAGGAGTGAAAATAAAAACGTTATTTAGCTGGGCCAGATCCTTTCACATAAATACAAGCTCTACTTACTAAATACATAAGTGAGCCTCACTGTCTCCTATCCGAAAGCGACTCGGGAGATCGAAAAAATCGATACAACGTCACGAAGAGTTTTTACTTACGCACCTCCATCCATGTGCTGACTTTCTTCACGCAGTGTCAAATATTTATCAAAGTATGTAAATAAATTCGTACGCAATTTTCCAATGTCTGAAGACTCTGACCCTACTCATAACGTGAGTTTCACATAATTCGTTTTCCATTCGAGACTTAGCAGGCGATTTTATTGTTTAGATAACTAATAGTCCCAAGGCTTGTTTACAAACTAACAACATTAATTCGCACATTTCATCCTTTGCTCGAAAACCGATTTAGCTTAAACTCTTGGATTATATAAAAAAATTTAAAAAAAAATTTAAACTGTGTAGCATGAAAATCGCTATGGTAGTTAATAACTACCATAACGAATATTGAAAATCACCTTATATACAATCGTATTATTCTATTCGAACAATATGTTTAATTTGGAAATTTTCACGTTACATAATCGTGAACGAATTTACAAAGAACTGGTCATGTCCTTGCTGTGTTCCTATCTTTGAAAGCATTTGAAACAAGTCTGCTAATGTTAGTGTTAAAATTGAAGAAAAATCTGAAAAATTACTACGTAAATTAGCGAAAATCTGAGATGTAATGTATTATTAATGATTTTAGCTATAAGTATGACTTATTTATGAATATTTTTAATGATTATGGCGTTGGTTAAAATTGTTTTGAAATTTTCATGTCGATACCCGGGTTATATCTCTTTGGTTCTTGTTGTGGATTGTCCCTGATTCTGCAAATTCCTGCTATATTTGTCGATTTTTTTGTCTTCTTGTATATTATTAGAGTTAGATAATATAAATTTGTTTATTGTAACGTGTCACTTATGGAAGAGCATGGTTTAATTACTGTGAATTTGCTAGACACATGAATAAAGCATCAATCAATCAATCAATCAAGCTGGGCGGCAGTATTCAAACTATTTTAATTTTACTCGTCACCTCGCTAGCGGCATGTGTCTGTCTGGCAGTCTATGCGAAATAAAATAGGGCAAATATTGAGAACTGGGTGAGATTAGTTGGGGCAAGATTTAATAAAATTGTGAAAATTTTACTGTAAATGACGGTAAATGTAAATGTAAACGACGGTAAATGTTTACCTGGGCAAGACATATATGGCGATATGCGCACCGTGAAAATTCCCGGCTTGCCCACCCCTGTTCAGGAGCCAAAAGAGAATGAGACGTAGAATTAATGTAAGAACTAGAACTACGGTTCGACCGAGTAAATTACGAGTTATTTTGTCTCACAATCGAAAAGAAAAATTTTTAATGAAGACCAAAAAAAATAGTTTACATTAACCGTTGAAGGAACTACTTTATTATATTGAAAATCATATATATCTTATAGTATTCATACATAATATTAGGCAACATTATGTTATTACATCTGGTGTAAAAATGTGTTTCAAATAGTCGAATTTCAAATAATTGATACCTCTACCTACAATTTTCTTAAAAGATTAAAGAAATAAATCAGTAAATGTAGATGTATACGAATAAGCTGGTATTTAGTATTTAGGTATTTGGTATTTACATTTAAACTTTTTCATAATTGGTATGTATCGTTGTACTAACCCCAAAAAAGCTTAAGTGAAGTGAATGCTTAATTTTAAATAGGCCAAAGTTCCTTTTAGAATTAGAAGAAGTTGAATCCCAAAATTAAAAGGGTTAATTATTTATACAAAATCGTAATGTAAACTGAAGTATGAATATTTTAGTCAGGTGAAATAATATTCGAAATTCTAAAACCCCACCCTAAGAGGCGATGTGGCCTGTGAGTTAGCGGTGAAGTTCTTGAATATCCTGCTGAGCCAAATCAATCCAAAAAATCACTTTCTTGCCGTGATTAATTTATTACAAGGGGCAAGATGTGCGCGAAACGATAAAAGTGATCTTCTGATGATATGTCACATTTTGTAAAAAATTTCATTATCCCAGCCAAGCTGAAAGTATATCTCTCGATACCGATCAGTCTGAGAACTTAAATACCTTTCACCAAACTGGAAACAGAAGAAATTATAAATATTATGAGTACGGATATTTTATTGATGTTAAAACTTCATATTTTGGGGGAGCTTAAGAAATAGCGTCGCAATTGGCGGGCACAATTTTAAAATGATCACCTACATAATCTGACACTATCACCTATGCGACTCGTGATATTTGATCCGATTTTCATACGCATATGCGAACGCATGCCAGCGTTAGAGCTTCCGTCCTGAACCCTATGTACGTATACACAGGGTTTCAACACATATGTATGAACTTGTGCATTTAGATTAAGCGATTATCGTTATCTTATTTTTTTAGTTATCTTACTAGGGAACCTTCCGAGGTGCCCGGCGTGTCCAGGGTACCCACTATGTTTTTTAGAATCTACTGGGACCCTAGATGAAAGATCCATTCATATTTCCGTGTTAAACTCATATTTGGCGCCAAGAATAAGAATTCCTGCGAAATTCAAATTCGTTGCTGTTTGGATAGAACATTTTTACCAACCGATGACAAAATTGAATTTCCCAGAAATTGCTGTTACTCATTCTGCGACAATCGTTACCAAGCAGGGTAGAGCATCATAGATAGTAACTCCGCACGGTGAAGCTCACTACCAAATTATTTTGAGTGTACAATTTACGTTTTTTATCATGAAACAAACAACACTCTCCAGCAGCATACATACATATACATATGCGTTCAAAGTATGTACTTAATTAGAACCCCGAGGCTGAATTAATTTAAAGTTTAACATTTCAGAGTATGACGTGAAGAAAATTCTAATCTCTGGGAGTTACACTGCTAACCAGTTTGAGTCAATAATTCAGGAATATGTGAAAAATTTGCTAAACTGTGGAATCCAAATAACCAAAATACCCTGTTACACCGAGATGGCATCTAGACTTGTTACGGACCTTAGCAGCGATTACCTCAACGATCAAGGGGCAATGAAGAATCTCATCCTCAATTTCGCCAATGACGTGAAAAGTAATTCCCGCTATTTTCCAATTGGGAGAATAAAATTGTTGCTGAATCTGTAAAATTTCCTTAACCACAAAATCCAAGGAAAATTTCAGTTTTACAAGACCCCGTAATTTAACAAATTATGGCTACTACAATTGTTTCAGCAAAATGACTTGTAGTGTGTGGAATATGTGGAATAAATTTTTAGCTGTGAATTTAACCCGGAAAAATCAATTAAACATTAAATCAATAAAATCAATTAAACAACTCTATCAAATTTTACTAAAAAGTCAGTCTTTCAGTTATCATGGTCAGTGGTAGTTTTATATCGGCGAATAATATGCTATACGGTAAAACTTTGATTTTCAACACTAATCATTTCATAATTATTTTGCAGCATAAATGCAATCCAGTGTTAGACATAGGTATGTACTGTTCAAAATCTTTTCCTTCATACATTTAAGAATGCAATCTTCATTATTCGTTGAGATTCCTTATTCAACCCATTTATTAAGAATAAAACATAAAACTAACGAATAAAATAAATATCATCGAATGAATTATTCATTCATTTAGTACTCATTGAATAAATGTGAACAGGTATGATTTTAGAAGTGGGGACTTTTTTTCCATCCAGCTTCCAGGATTTGGTACGGCGACCCAAAATCTTACAAGGGAAGGTCCCCGACTACTTATCGTGTCCAGGGTACCCACTATGTTTTTCAGAATCTACTAGGACCCTAGACGAAGGATCCATTCATGTTTCCGTGTTAATCGCATATTTGGCGCCATGGCGTGGCGCCAAACTTAAAAATCTGCGTTTTCGACCAATTTCAAACCTCCATAACTTTTCTAGTTTCCGGGGGATTTTCAAAATTCTGGGCTTAAAATGATCACAAAGGTCAAAAATTTGAAGAAATAAATAAAACATTAAAAAATTTTATTTTTGAGACATTTTAAAGATTTTTTCGCCTAATTCCCAGGTGTAAGAAAATCTCAAAATTTTGGCAAAAATTGAAACAATCAATATTTTGAAAAACTTGATGGCATACGAAAGTTGAACTCTTTTTCATGATTTTAGGGAGTTTTTTTTGAAAATCGGTCCAGGATTTCAAAAGTTATAGGGTTTTAAAAATAAAAACCTACAAATTTGGCGAATTTGGCGCCACGCCACGGCGCCAAATATGAGTTTTACACGGAAATAAGAATGGATCCTTCATTTAGGGTCCTAGTAGATTCTAAAAAGCATAGTGGGTACCCTGGACACGAACGACAGGTCGTGAGTGTCCCTTGTTAGTTAAACTCGGTGTTAAACTTTCCTAACTTTACAATATTTGTAATTTGACTGATTTTTCTCGATGGTAAATTACTCCTTTAAGCACACTTTATATTATCCAGGAGTATCTCAATTAATAATTAACGCTTAGATTAACCTTTACTCGTTTAGTCTATCTACATTCCAAGTCAGGAAACGAACATGCTTGGGCTTGGGCATGTAAATGCATAGTATTTACATACCAAAGAATGTGTATTTATTAAATACATACATATATGTATCTATCTTCCCAGGCATGTTCACCGCGGCCAAAAAAACGAAAATTCAAATGATTCCAACCTATGCCAAAACACACGTAGGATTTTTTGAAATGATGTACGCGAAGAGATGTCTTCGCGTTATTCATCAAAATAATTAATACACTGATTAACGGATTTCTTCAATTAGTAATTATTCAACTCATTAACTGGACGGGGAGAAAATTATTATTAAAAGTAAGTATTAAATTCGGTTTCCAAACTGCAAACTACTAGTTTCGAACTAGGAAATTATATGAAATTTGTACCTATCTATTAACCACACTTTAAATAAAGTGCGGCAAAGCACGATACATAAGTAGCGCAAAAATGCTGAGAATGCTGGGTCGTGATCTTAGTCGCCATATAGACGTGTCGACCACACCGAAAAACATGCTCTGCCCAAATTGTGACACCGCCGCCACACCTCCTGACGCCGAGGGGGTGTGGCACAACTCAGATACACGTAATTTAACTGGATTTCATCCGTAGATTAATTTGCGCTATAAATCTCATTTTGCCCCGATCACATGGCGACCACCCCCCTGGCGCCCAGGGGGTGTGGTACAAAAGTTTACGGGATGCTCCCCCTGGGGTTATATGTATGATGCCGCAAACGGATTTCGATTATCTTGATGCGTTCTCGAGTTATAGTGTTGACAGACGGACGGACAGACTGACAGACGGACTAACTAACCGATCGCATAAAGTAGCTTGCGCTACTTAATAATGTTGTTGCATTCAAAATTACACGCTTTAAATTACCTTGGCCGTGTAGGACCTACAAGGACGGAAACAAGCGAACCTATCTTGAAATTATTTCCTGTCATTGGTAACGTTAGTATTGCTATTTCCAAACAGTAGCAGTTTTGAATTTTGCGGCATACTTTGTCAGCATCTGGTGACAACTATATGAATGACAGCATAAACTTTCATTTCCACTACGGTAGTGTCGCTTGTTTCCGTAGTTGCAAGGTATTTCGCCTCCCGAGATAGACTCCGCGCGGTAGGAAATAACTGCGCATTTAGTTAAGTTATTCGCCCAACTTTTTCGTTCTGTGTAGCCCATTTTACGTAGAAAACGGATATTCAAAATGAGGTACTCGCGAACCATGTTTTCCACTTCTGTAAAATTTTCCAGGGGGGTAGTTTATTTTTGATGTGGCAGCATTTAAGGACCGATGCCAGACCACCATATATGTATTTTTATATTTCAAAGTAAAAAGGTGACCAAACACTATGGTTAAAAAAATAATAGACGTAAAAGTATCACAGCCAAAAAGCAGCATATCATAAAAAAATACTTTTCTAGAAACTATTGCATGTAATTCAACGAAGTATGTATCATATTGATCACAAGTTTGGAAACGCATTGTTCTTCGATAAAAGTTAATTTGTTGTATGTTAATTAATTTCTCTGTCTAAATAAATTTCGCGCAAGGATTCACCATTAATAGTTTAATCTGCAGGTCAACTCAATGAACTACATAATTTTATAAAATTTTACAGATACAATGTCAAACATAATAAAACCAACCAGACATTGGCAACGTAAAATGCTGCACCGTCAGGTGTCGACGCTTCAACTGTCGTGGATAGATGAGTTGTTGTAAGGGAAGTTCTTGGGGTTGTCCGCACCGTTGAAGTTGAAATAGGGATGGTCGCATTAGTAGTTGTCGTGTTAGACGAAATTGTTGTAGGCTCAGTTGTAGTGGTTGTTGTTTCGGTTGTTGTCGTAGTTGAAGAGGATGCTGGTGGTGTCGATGTAGTGACTATTGTTGTCGTCGGTGACGTAGTTGAAGGTATTGGTATGGGGGTTGTGGTAGTTGGTTTGGGGGTTGTGGTAGTTGGTCTGGTTGCCGTTGTAGCTGGTGTGGGGGTTGTTGTTGGGATTGTTGTAGTTACTGCGGGCGTCGATCCAGTCGCGAGACTGCAACCTTCTCGAATACTGCCAACAATTCCTACCTCATTCTCAACATAATTTACTCCATATCCTCTGTTATCAACCATTTGCTCTGGAACTAGACATCTAGACGCTCCAGTATAGTTTGGACCCTCGAAAACAGTCCAACTATGACGGCCAGTATGGAAATAGGATCCGTAATCAAAATTATTCACATTTGCGTTATCTTCTCGTATGGTGATACTAGTGCCACTTAATTCTGGGCTGGAGTAGAATGTTATGGCTTTAGATGTTTGTTGTGCGTCCCCATATCTTAAAACGGCAATCATGGTTCCGGCGGGGAAGGAGCGATCAACGCAGACAGTGTCATATGCATACGTCGGTGCCGGGGCTGTAACTGCGGAACAATCTGCACCGGGGCAGGAATACAGTCGCCAGCTAAATAAATTAAAGTGAGTCACCAATTTGTATTAGTTTCAATAAAATAAATTCGCGAATTACAGCCCAAATGTGGCAAACGAGGAATAGCTCATTGGAAATGATGGTCCACCAGACCCCGTCAAAGGTACTGAATCTCCTTGACATCCCTCATTAGTATATAGAATTACATTCTGATTTACTATAGGAGTCGCTGTCGTTTGTATCGCGGTTGTTGTGAGCACCGTAGTCGGCGTGGATCCCGTGGTCGATTCACATCCTTCTCGAATACTGCCTATTCTACCAACGGCATTAGCTTCGTACGTCACTCCATAACCGCGAGTGCTGACCTCTGAGTTTGGTGTAACACAGACTGAGTGGCCCTGGTAATCAATCTCTTCGAAAATGGTCCAGCTATGGTCTCCATTAAAATAGTAAGATCCATACTCGACATCTGCGACTTCTGTGTCTTGAGTGTATATGACTGGTGTCCCGCCCAACTCAGACGTTAAGTAGAACGCAATGGATTTTCTAAGTTGCTCTGGATCGCCAAATCGACTCATGGCAATCATATTGTTTGCAGGAAATAATCGATTCACACAAGTAGGGCTGTGACCAAGAGTGGGTGCTTGAATTGGTGTATTGGTGCAATCAACACCGACACAAGGATGGAGGCGCCATCTAAAAATTATAAGAAGTTAAGGAGAGTATTCGTATTGAGTTTAATTGTTTCAAGTTACAGTCCAAATGCTTCGAAGGACGTATAGGCCGTCGGAAACGATGGTGCTCCTGAACTAGTAAGTTCGACAAAGGTTCCCTTGCAGTTCTCGTCAGCAAAAAGCCTGACATATTGCGGTGGAATTGGTTCGCCTGTCGTGGTTGTACCTATGGTTGTAGCTGCTGGAATTGTTGTGGTAGGTGGCGTTGTTGTTGCCAGTGTCGTTGTGGCAGTTGACTGCTCCTCACAACCCTCTCGAATACTGCCCAACATTCCACCTTCGTCTGCTACATATGTTGCTCCAAACCCATTTGTTGCTACATCCTCGGTTGGTGAAACACATTTGGATGTTCCATCGAAATTGGCTCCTTCAAAGAGCATCCATTTAGTTGTTCCAGTGAAAAAGTATGAATTATAGTTTCTGTTAATCCCTGAAAGATCCCCGGTATAAGCGCTTTCGTCGCCAGTTAGTTCCGAGGAAGTGAAGAATGAAATAGATTTTCCCGTTTGATCCTCATCTCCAAACCTGGTCAATTGAATAATACTCTCGCTAGGGAATTCCTGATCTATGCAAACCCCATTAATTGAGTTATGAAGGATTGGGGAAGGAAAGGGTGGGGAACAACCCCCTGGGCATAGGTGTACTCGCCACCTGCAAATTAAATATTCAAGTTCTACATACAAATTTTGGGATCACAATGCTTGTTTTGTTTTATTTTGTTTTACTTTGTCTTGATTCAAGTTTGTTTCAACACATAAACAAAACAAAATAATTGAAACAAATTACATAAAGATATCATTGTTTTGGGGTAAATTGAGAAAATTTAAGCGCTACTTTCAATTTGTCGAATGGACACACGCCGTCACCGCCGGATTTCTAATAACGTTTTTATTTCGAATTATTGTAAATATTTTGTTTCGTTTTGTTTTGTTTTGTTTAAACAAAACCAAACACAAAAATTCAACAAAACAAACAATTCCGATCCGTAGTTGTATCCAAATTTATTGCAATCATCATTTATTTTTAGTAGAAACATGCTTACAACCCATAAACTTTATACGACGCATATATTGCATCCGGTCCAACAACTTGGTAACCTGACGCTGTATGCTCAACCGCAGTATCTCCAGCACATCCTTCAGACGCAAAAAACTGGACAAATTGCTTCTGTTGAGAATGCACTGAAGTAGTAGCTAATACCAACAGGAAATATATTGCTGTACTAAATTGCCCCATTTTATTCAACTAAACGTGGACCACGATACATACACAAGGTGCGGGATCGAAAGAAAATTCTTAACTGACCAAACCAGACCAAACCTGTCTATATATTCCAACTTTTTTATAATTGTGCAAGAATCAGATGCATCAATTTCATCTCGTGCTGCTATCACTAACTTCAACAATTCCATGGATAATTCCCTAATCCATCTATGTACGATGGGGATTACGTTGATCAATTAATTATTATAATCCTCTCCCCGACTTAATAGGTAATCATCCATCAAATCTACACTTACCGTGTCAAAGTATCCATTTGATATTATATAAAGTTGCGCATACATAATAACGTTGTCATCCTGTTGGTCCAAGTCCAAAATATTCTTCCAGTGTGACGCACAAACGATAAACGTACCTAAAATCTTATTATGAGTATGAATTATTTGTTTATGTGGATTATGCATTATATACATATCATGACGACGCTTGATTCACACATATGTACCTGTTCACATTAATTCAATTACTACGAAATGAATAAACCGTTGTAACGGTAGAAGTAGCTCACCCTGTAACAATGATTTTAGCATAATTTTGCACCAATGGTGCAGAATTGGCAGATAAAATAGATACGCAATTTTGGCATAATTTTGCATTACTGGTGCAGAATAGGCGGACACAAGATATACATAATTGTGATATAATTTTTCGCCAATGGTGGAAAATAAACGAGGAAAATGAATTCATAATTTTGACATAAAATCGTGACAAATTCGAAGTAAAAAATTCTAGTTATTTTTTTTGGTTCTTATGCACATTTGGTGTGTTTTGCATCTAGTTTCTCAATTGTTTGGCACCATTTTGTGTTGCCGACTGTTCGAGACCAATGGTGCTACTAATTTGCTAAAATTTGCACATGGGGCAAATTAATTAGCATCAATTGATGCAAAAGACTCGTTAACACACAGACAGACAGACAGACAGACGGACGGACGGACAGACGGACAAGAGGAATTCAATAGCTCCCGTACTACGCAGGGTGAGCTAATAATTGAGGTCTCCTCACTTATGTCGAACCTCTCAGAAGAATCATGCATCATACATGTTTTATATATTTTTGCTTAACTCTAAGGCACTTAATTTAACTGGATTTCATCAATAGATTAATTTGCGCTATAAATCTCATTTCGCCCCGATCACACCGCGACCACACCCCCTGGCGCCGAGGGGGTGTGGTACAAAAGTTTACGGGATCCTCCCCCTGGGGTCATATGTATGATGCCGCAAACCGATTTCGATTATCTTGATGCGTTCTCGAGTTATAGTGTTGACAGACAGACAGACAGACAGACTAACTAACCGATCGCATAAAGTAGCTTGCGCTACTTAATTAGATAATCATCATCACTCATTCTTGGAAACCTGTCCGCGTGTTCAAATTCCGACGGAGTGTTCTTACTCATGCTTTCTATACACCAGAAATTCAACTTTTTCAATTAACTCATCTTTGACAAATTAATCCGGGCAGGATTTGTGTCCAATTGACGAATCCGGCTTAATTTTCGGTTCGTTATCTCCCCATTGTGCCATTGGGTTGAGACCAATCATTCAATTGTTAGCAGCCAAAAGTTCATTGCAATAATAAAATGACGGCTGACTTGACGTAATAAACTTATCTATTCGCTCGGTAATCCATACTGGTAATCGTGTAATTAAAACAATTTAATGCACTTATGTATACACTTTATGAATTTTACAGGTAAGATTTATTTCATTTAGTTTAAACTAAGAATATATGTACATTTACCTTTTTTAACGCAATAATTCATACACTTTCATATGTATAGACCATCCGTAAACAGTATACATAGTGCTGGATGGCATACTTTGCGGTTGATTAAAACAATTTATAATTTATACATAATAGTGAAATTATTTGGTTTTGGCAAGGCGTCAATTTGGTACAATCAGTTTGGTACAGAATTATGCATATATTTGGTTCATACATATGTAAGTTTGATATACATACATGAATGTAACTCTATCTTATTATTTAGTACAGGAATAATTTGGTGTTAGTTAATAGTTAATACACAGACATGTTACGTACATACGTAATATCATGTTATTGGGGTGCTGCTACCATGTATCATCAGTTGGATTAGCTGTATACTTGCGAAACCAAAATTCAACAATATTCTTCTTCTCCTGTGCCATCAGGGGGTGGTCCCCGACCATACAAACATGTATATTCTATTTTATCGTTCAGAATTTTAAATTAATGATATTTGACTTTTATTGGCGGTTTTATATAATTTTTCGATTATATTATTGGAAAACAAAAGTTTAAATGAACAAGGAGAGTCAAAATTTTCAGTAATCTCCGAAATCAAAATTTTTAACGACATTGGTAGACAAATTTTTCTAACCCATACCTATGTGAATTTTTCAATCGACTAAGAAAATAGTTAAAATAAAATGGAGTTTCCTCTTTTCAACGTCAGACGATTCTAACTTGTAGGAGCAAAGAACAAACATTATCCTCGGCAAAATTATACGTGAATATGAATTTAAAATTGTATTCGATCAATTTGGGGCCAAAATGCTTTTAGAACCAAGTGATTTACATGTGAATTTTTAAATAGTAGTATGGTTGAAATTTTAAAAGAAGAAACCTTTACTATCCTAGCTTTGCTGAGAGGTGAATTGGCCGATTAGCCAAAGCTCGTTATGGAAAAACTTCAAAACCCTGCCAATTATCCAATTTTCAACCGATTTTCGATTTTCTAAATGTTTCGGAAACCTCTCACCGTGGGGCAAATTATATATTCCCAAATTTTTAAAATTTTGACCCCACCCACTCTAATTCAGGTCACAAGGTCATAAAAACGAGGTAAATATTTATGTACTCCCAGGCGACGCCAAAAAATATTTTGATTACACAACTGCCACTTATTGTCTAGGTTACCTAGACAACTTTCAAGACCACACCCCCAGTGGGTGTGGCTTTCTGCGCTTTCGACCAGTTTTTGATAAAGTGGGTCTTGTGACATATCATTTTTGTCAGAAAAGTCAGGGCACTCTATTCGAGATATAAAAGTTTAAAAAACCACTCCCCCACTGGGTGTGGCTTTCGGCGCTTTTGGCTAGTTTTAGAGAAAGTGGGTCGTGTGACATATCATTTTTCTCAGCTTGGCGAGGAGATTACGACTGAATAAGAAAAATTTTGCGACCACACCCCTCAGTGGGCGTGGTCTCGGCGCATTTCCAAGTTAATCGAAACCATGTCATGTGATATGTCATTTTGCTGAGCTCGACTGGGAGATCCAGATTAATGTATTAGAAAATTTAAACCACACCCCCAGTGGGTGTGACCCTCTGCGTCTTTTCGATTTTATCCAAAACATGGGTTGCAACACATCATTTTTCTCCGTTCTACGAAGGGATCATCATTGAATAATTATAATTTGAAACCACACCCTCAGTGGGCGTGGTCATTTTTGACTTTTCGAACTAAATTAAACCATATCATGTGTGATTAATATCGAATTTTCTATCTTACAACAGATGGGTTGTGATAGATCATTTTTATTAGCTGGACGAGGTGCTCCAGTATAAGTAATTGGAAATTAAAAACCACACCCCCAGTGGGTGTAGTTGATAGCAAATTTTCGATTTAATCAAGACCATGTCATGTAATATAACACTTTTCTCAGCTGGATGAGCGGATCTAAACTGAGTTTAGATCCGCTAAACCAACCAATTTCAAATTTAAAGACCACCCTCAGGGGGGAGGTCCTCAAATTGGTCCTCAAATCAACTACACCCACAGGAGGTGTGGTCTCTAGTTTCTAATTACTTGTTAGTAATTACTAATGTCTAAGAAAAATGATCTATCACAACCCAGCTCTTAGGAAAATTCGAAAATTCGCTATTAACCACACCCACTGGGGATGAGGTTCCTAAATTTCAATAATTCGGTTGAGATCCTCCCATCGATATTAGAAAAATGATATATCACATGACATGGTTTAATTTAGTTCGAAAAGTCAAAAATGACCACGCCCACTGGGGGTGTGGTTTCAAATTATAATTATTCAATGATGATCCCCTCGTAGAACTGAGAAAAATGATGTGTTACAACCCATGTTTTGGATAAAATCGAAAAGACGCAGAGGGCCACACCCACTGGGGGAGTGGTTTTTTAAACTTTTATATCTCGAATAGAGTGCCCTGACTTTTCTGACAAAAATGATATGTCACAAGACCCACTTTATCAAAAACAGGTCGAAAGCGCAGAAAGCCACACCCACTGGGGGTGTGGTCTTGAAAGTTTTTGCAATGACCTAGACGGCCAACGGGTAACCTAGACAATAAGTGGCAGTTGTGTAATCAAAATATTTTTTGGCGTCGCCTGGGAGTACATAAATATTTACCTCGTTTTTATGACCTTGTGACCTGAATTAGAGTGGGTGGGGTCAAAATTTTCAAAATTTGGGAATATATAATTTGCCCCACGGTCAGAGGTTTCCGAAACATTTAGAAAATCGAAAATCGGTTGAAAATTGGATAATCGGCAGGGTTTTGAAGTTTTTCCATAACCAGTTTTGGCAAATCGGCCAATTCACATTTCAGCAAGAATTGGTTTCTTCTTTTAAAATTTTCACCATAGTCATTTATTGTCACACATTCATTTAATTTATACAGAATTTAGAGATCAATTTGAACCCCGATTAACAGGAAATACTCAAATGATCTATGAGTCAAGATTTATCACACTCAAGATTTATCACAAATGTCAAATCCTATGTCAAATTGTGGTTTTGGACGAACGGCTCGCACTCTGAGCCAAATAATAAACATCAGTACATACATTCAGGTTATAATGCTGCCGAAACGCTTGATTAATTATTGAAGTTTTCTGGAGTGAAATGATTAATATTTTTCCAATCATCTCCTCAGGATGGACAACGAAAAATGGGGCTACCACAATACACTAAAATTGTTCCATAGACAATATAATAAAACTTTGCTTAGTGTAGAGTATGTTATTTGTCAACTAGCCTATTCAATAATCTATATGCATAGAATGCCAAAACACATATGTACACTCTTAAGAAAATCAGTAAACATGGTATTGATATGTGACTTTACTACCATGGTAATGATTTGGTTAATTAAAAAAATTATTACCATATGCTACAAAATTTAATACCACCTAGTAATAAAATGATTACCACATAGTATTATTCCATTACCGAATCTATACCTGGGTGGTACAACTGTTTAATAAAAAACCGTTAATTTTTTAAATACGAAGTTTCTAAGAGTGTATCTACACAGGACAGGATGTAGTGACAGGTCCATAGGTATTTCATACCCGCATGTACATATGAACGTATTAAGTACGCATATATGTACATGCATATGTACACATGTTGTCTTGTCCATAAAGACCTCTTTGTGTAACCCAAATTTACCCATTTCATATTATACGGTAATATTTCAATTTCGGGAAAAATTCCCGGGATTTTTCAGGGCTAAAACCGGGAATCCCGATTCCCGGGATTTAAAAAATCGTCCGGGATTGGGATCCCTAACTACCACCTTGGTCACAAGACCTTATCATACATAGTATGTATTACATACTTACTCAAAACGTTACTGCAAATAATGACACTCCCCGGATTTGCTTCAATCACGCAACTAATTGATAACCGTTATCTCGCACTGACTCAGACATGCATGAAGCAGAACATATTTTCCATTTGGGTCATTATCTGTATGCAAACCTTGCAGCGGAACGGGATACCCAGCTGGGCAACAAATTATTCAAAATCACCATGTCCGTAATTACTATTGCATTGTGAGTTTTTGCCAAAAGTATGCATATTCATCACGAAATAAGAATATGTGCAAATTTACCTGTTTTCCAGATTGACAACTTTTACCTGGAGCAATTCCCTATCAACTTTACAATCCAAATCGGATTGGGTGCGTCCCAATTGGACGATTTGCGCATTCTCGCCCCACCCGTGGAGAACAGTGTGCGCCAAGAATTCGGGGCGTGGTCGGGAAATTGGATTGTCGAGATGCCACAAAACAGCGACAGGATAAGGCTCTTATCCACCCCTTAAAACATGCAGCCCCATTCCTCGCCAGAATTAAGACGTGGGGATATCTAATCACATTTTATCAAAGTTACCAAGAAAAACAGGAAATTTTCAGGCAAAGCTGCATCTCTGTTGATAGTACTCCGTCCCTCGTGCATTCCTGTATTTTGGAGAAGTGAATTTATTTCGTATTATCGTATTTTATTGAAAAATTTTACAAGTATTTTTTTCAAAATAAAATCGAGAAATAGTTGTAGTTCGTGTTCAAATTTATTTATTCAGCATTTAATTTTTTGTCATAGAGACTCCGAGCTTGTCACCCTTCAACCCCATCCCACCCCGACTACCACTTTGTTCCCTGAAACCAGTACGATGACGAAAGCATTTACACAGACCGGAATTTCGATTACCACAGAAAATGCCACGATGATTACAGGAACAGGAACCACAGAACGATGGGACGATGATCCTGTCACTACTCCAATTATAAGCAGCAAAACATCTATACCATCATCGGATGGGTTGAGGAATGCGGGGATCCTGATTATATTGTCATTTTTAGTGGTCCTCAACCGTATATAGATAAATATTATCAATTGTCACAGATTTGTGAATAAAGTGGTTAAAAACAAAGAAATGATTTTTTAAATTTATTTTATGTACATGCATATCTACATTTCATACATATACAGTCCTAATGTTATATATGCGTATGTAATCGTATCACTGATTACTCGGGCGTTCTACAGAAGGTGTTTTTATATAATTCCGATATTGGTTGATATTGCGGACACACTGACTACATATGTAAGAAGTTGTCGAGTAGATTATTCGGATAGGGCAGAATGCAGACACTTCTCGAAGGAAAGGTATGCACTCATGCATATAAATACGTATGCATGTATGTAACTGACGGTCGGATGGCTCTAAAAAGGATATATTCACCTACAAATTTCATTTATTATCATGTACATATATACATAATATCCGATTTGTAGCGAATCCTTAATAAAATCCTAAAAAAATGTAAATTATTGCATGCAATGCACACGTACACAAATTCATGATCCATCCGCATGTCCTCTACAAGTCCAGCAGACAAAGAAAGGCAGTTTACCTGAGCCACCACCACCACCGTGTCCACCACAAGCCAAAATATATAATCCAACGGCCAACAAACAAAACACGTCTCCCTCGTCATTTCCCTCTCTTCTCGACACCACTCTCAGTCGGATTCTCTCACGAAATTAATAATTAATTGCAAAATAATTAATTAATACCTCGTCAAACAATTTAGTAGTGGAAAATGGGTAAAAATACCGACCCCGACGCACCAAAGCGACCCCTCAGCGCTTTTTTCCTCTTTTCTGGCGAAATGCGACCCAAGATTCGCAAAGAAAATCCCGGCCTTAGTTTAGGCGAAATGGGGAAGGAACTCGGCAAACGGTGGGCCTCGATTGACGCCGCCTCCAAGAAAAAGTACGAAAAAACTGCCGCCGCTGCAAAGCTTGAGTACCAGGAGGTAAAATTTTCTTTATTGAAAATATATGTAAATTATGATAGTTTGAATTTTAAAAATCTAAAATTCTCACCTTTTTCAGAAAATGGCCAAGTACAAAGGAACCAAGTCGTCGCCGGCGAAGGGAAGAAGAAAAATTGAGTAATTCGTGCACGAGCCGACCTCATCTAATTCAATTTTCTCATCCAAAGTGCAAAATGTCTACGTATTATTTTTTTGCTGGATTTTTGTGTTTTTATAACTTTTTTGCGTGTCTAATTTTTTTAAGTCTTATTTAATTTTCAAGTGGTTGATAATAAAAAGTTTTTCCATTTTGTAGTCCCTTCTCAGTTCTAGTTTATTTTTTATTCGGCAACCAATTCCTGAACTATAATCGTCATGAAGCACATGCACACAGATAAAACCGCATTTTTTTAATCACATAGATTTAAATTTTGCACTGTTTATGTAGTGTTTTTGTCACAAAATGAATGCATTATTCCTTGCATAATTATTGTTTACATACGTAAATTCCGGTAAATCCTGGTTGGAGACGAGTTAAGGCGTTTGAAGTCAAAATAAGGATTTTATTAACTCCTTAAGGAAACCGGGGGAGGAGGAGGCTGTCACATAAAAAAACATTATTTACAAGTTTACACCACAAAAGGTCATTGTTTTAATTAAGGTCAGAAAGACTAGGAATATGAGAATAAGAAAGCGCTCTGTTTTATATATGTGAAAACACATGATAATCCGAAAAGTGCAGGGTTGAATAAGTAGATCCAAGGAGTAATTAGTAGAGAGGATAATCGTGATATGGGTCAAATTTATAAAATTTATTGTATTTATTTAAATGCTAGAATCTAATTTTTAAAATTCCACCTCTTTATAATAATTTGTATCAAAGAAACTATATTTTGCACATTATACATACATACATATCTGCACATTATATCTGCGTCGATTGCCAAATTCTTAAAAACTGTATTTATTTTAATGCAATAAAAAACTAATTAATCTAATTTCATTATGTCTCCAGCAAACTTTTCCCCTTTAAGCTCCATTCCCTCCCAATCGTCAGGTTTAAATTTAATGCACCGCAAAATTAGATGAAATTTGCACATATTTTGGCCGAATTCGCAGCAGGATGAAATTTTTCCAACTTTAGCCTTTTCACCCACATATTAAGATTGTGGTTGCCACAAATTTAGATGTGGTGCCACTACATATTTTATGACGTTAGATATGGGTATAAAATTACAATATAAATTACAATAATCTGAAAAGAATCATGCAAATTTCATTATCATTTCGTATATGGAGGTACTTGTACATTTATCGTTTACTAGAGTGGGCATGAGAACTAAGTTAACTGTTCGTGGGGAGAATTTTCCCAAAACTGAGGCCGAGGCTTATTTAAAAAGAAGAAAGACAATCGATTTATCACGCCAAATATTCTACTGAAGAGGGGGTCCTACACACGAAAACTACAAAATATTTGCAGAAGTCTCAACTATCTCCCTCAAACTTGAGACCGATGCTTTCAATTAGAATAAATCTTACAAACATACCAGGTACAAAGACATCTGAAGATGAACCCAATGTTAGGCATTATTTTGCCTCTGCTGCAAGTCTTTGAAAGAGGACGATGTAAAAAAGTACTTGCGAATGAATACGAACAGATTTTGAATAACTGTCGATCCCTACGAGGCCAGCGCTACAAGATTGTGGATGGCTAAATTCCACACCAATCCATGGATTAATTCTACACGTTCATGTCCCGTTTATTTAAAAGAACATGTTTGTAAGCAAATCACCGGTTTAGCGATTCAGAATGCGCTTTATGATGTTCGCCCGGAAGCCAAAACAATTCCATTGGGTGAAAAGCGCAAAAGGGGTAGAGTTGCTAAAGCTAAAAAAACGCTCATTGGTAATGAATTTCAGTATTTTAAAATCGGCATGAAAGATTATAAATAAACAAATCGCATTATTGCAAATAATATTATATTTTTGTAGTCCTATACCCATATCTAACGTCATAAAATATGTAGTGGCACCACATCTAAATTTGTGGCAACCACAATCTTAATATGTGGGTGAAAAGGCTAAAGTTGGAAAAATTTCATCCTCTGGCGAATTAGGCCAAAATATGTGGCAAATTTCATCTAATTTTGCGGTGCATTAAATTTAAACCCCAATCGTCATGACCAGTGGCCGCGGAAGCGTGTGTACGTCCCACCGGTATTTTGATGTCGCCTTAATAATCTGCCCAGGTAATAATAGTCAAGTCCCCTCCTATCCTCCAATATTAACGTCCCCACATGTTCCCACCGCTTTCTCGGCCACTTGTCCTCGCCCCAGTCATTCATTCTCCGCCTTAAGTTCAATACTAGGAAGCTGCCCCTCTCCCTCCACTAACCCACCGCAATCCTTCCTCTTATGCATCGCGTACCCATGCCTGTTCTCAAACTCTGTCCCACACTCTGTCCCACACTCTGTCATGCGCCACGCGCATGACAGAGCCATAACACGTCATTTCCCACTGCATTTCAAACAAAAAATATAATATACACACTCAATTTCGCTAAAAATCTCACTCTGCCCCGAACACACGCACTAAAGCCTAGGGGGAGTGGTCCTGACCTCGGTATTAATTTACTGCACCATATGGTGAAAACCGAATTGAGAAATTTATATTATAGCAAAAATTGTATCCGTTTCGGTGTTTTCGATATAACCACACCCCCTGGCGTTAGGGGGTGTGGCAAGCAGGTGAAATAATTTGTTTCCGATTCAGTCGATCATGTGGTACAATCCGTGTGGAAATAAATAATTACTTGGAAAAAAAAAAGTTTTACCGCACCCCCCGGCGATAGTGGGGGTGGTCCGATTGACCCCACCATCGAACTCGGCTATTACATTTGTTACGTCATATACATAATTGGGTTTCGGATAGCTAATTAACTGATTTCTAATTGTACTAGGCTTAATTGTATTTTTCGCCAAAATTTATGAGAGCTGGCCCACTGTGCAATGGCGAAATTTATTGAAAATCCGGTAAAGAATTGACACCGTACGGTGTTAAAGGAACAACTAGGAAAACTTGAAGTTAACGCTAGAGTGCGCCAGTCTCTTCGTAGTGCGCACTTCTGCTTGTCAGATATTATTTTCTTCGCCTGACTTGAAAAACTCAACAAAAATAAACCGTTGTAACGTTAGAAATATTAGAAATATTAGAAATATTAGAAATATAACCTGTTCCAGGAAGGTGTCCTCGGGTCTCTGGACAGCATATGGTTCACAATATATGCTAAAAAAACTTTTGAAATTTGCCTGGTGGTGATTTTTTTCTGGTAGAAAATCGAAAAATAAGACATTTTTGTTCTTTCATAATTTTCGAAAAAGTGACTGTGATCTGTTAAAAAACATTAAAGGTTTGTTTAAACCGGGGATTTTTCCCCCTTTGAAATGCATGGACGTGTTGATTGTTTCCTACGCTTGGTAAAAATCGCCCGTTTTTCAACTTTGACCTGAAATATTTTGACGAATTCGAACCATCGCATAAACTGCCTCAACACACGTTAGTTTTATTGACTTGGACTACATAATTCCAAAATTTCAGGCAATTCGGACAGTTGCATTTCACACCATTGCATTGTAAGAGATAACTTTTGCATATAAATTTGTACGTCCAAACTTTTAACGAAGAAATTAATTTTATTAATTTCGCTAGGGCTACAACCTTAGTGTATAGACTTTTTGTTTATAATATAAATATTAAATATTCGTTGCTTAAATTCCTTATCTGGTGAATATTGCATTTATTAATTAATTAGGCATATTAATAATACAGATTAATGTTAAAAAGGTAGTGTGCATCTATGCTGATCCTACCTTTATTACATATGCGACAGTGACGACGCAGAAAACGTCAGCAACAGATTAATCGTCCAATCCACAATTGAGCTTATATACGTCCTCATTACCGTTTTATCCAAATTGAAGAAATAAGTGTGGAAAACTCCTGCATACATTTTCATCTCTCGCATTGCCCCTAAAGTCTTCCAGACATATTTGTTCTTCCTGCAATCCCCCTTAGCAGCTGCAACCTTCATTAAGGCCAGGGACTCAACAGATGTCGTATTTATGCCTACCCCAACGGGTAGCAGAATTTGTATCATAAACATTGTCATTGTAGCGCAGAATGGAAATATCGCGTAGAATATGGGATTCATGCTAGATCCGTTAAACCTTATCGTTGTAAAATTAAATCCAGCGGATAACTGTAATCCTATGGTCATCAGGACAAAGATACCTGATGCTGTGATACCATAGCCCATGTTGATCATTATTTGTAACTTTTTGTAGTTATGGATCAAGTCCAGGGTCAAGTTTTTGGAGTCAGTTCTCCTGGAAAACTTTTAGAAATATGATAAATAATCAGATAATTTACATATAATTAACTTACCCAACTTCCTTGGCGTGCGACAACAAAATTTTGATACACCTGATGGCAGCATGTGCCGGAATTACGAGAAAATACACAAGCATTGGGAGCATCCTCTGCACTTCTACAAAGAAAACCAGGACGATCAGCAACCTCATAGACAGACTGAATATCTTTGGTATAATTTCATCTTCAAGAATTCCTATTGCATCAAATATATCCGATATGACAAATTGAAACACATCCAAGCGAATCAATACAGAAACAGGTCCCATTGCGTAACAGGTGGTCGTAACTGCAATGAAGCTGATCAGGTATACAATTCCTGTTTAGAAAATGGTTCTGCTATTAGTAAGCTTATCTACTAGAAACTAATCAGTTTTATCTATCCAAAAAGAACTTGCCTGAAATATCCAATCTTCCAGAGGGCAAACGGATACTCAGGATACCAAATATGACACATACTTGATTAAACATTCCCATTAGTCCAGGTTTCTTTCGTTTATCTTTGAAAGCATTTGTTTTTTTATTTTCAAGTACATTCACCTCTTCATAAATTTTCAGTTGCTTGTTTATGAGATTAACGATTTCGTCACCGTAGGACAAAATGAAGATGGTTAGCACCGTCACCAGCGTCATTGTCAAGAGTACGAGGATGTACATGGCAACATGACCAAGATTAAGGCGTGGTCGTGGATTGACAAAATGACCGTATATCACGTAACCACAGTTAGCTGTGGTGACTGCAGTAAATAAAACGAATATCGTGAAGTACCACCGAAAAAATTTGAGGGGATGATGGTTGTCATATGTGAATCGGTTAGCTGTCGCGTTCCACCCCAGAGGTGTTTTGGGCCAATACCTGTTTATACGAAAGGCTTTATCCACAACGTAGAATATTAGATCTGTCGGCATGACGATTCAGTTGAAACAAAAATAGAATATTTTGTTCCAAAGTGTTCCTTCATATGTCTAGACTGCTGAAATAATAAAATCCTGAAATTGATCAAGGCTTCTAAAGGCTTCTATTTCGCTAAAGGTTGGAATTAGTTTGGTAATGCTTGACGATGTAAAAGGTCTCGGTCGGCATATACAGTCTAAATACTAAAATAGGTTTACATTACGTTACGTAATTTAGCCTACGTAATTTACGTAGGCTAATAATCAGTAAATTGCTTTATATTTGTTGGCCTAAAACAGTAGGCCTAAGTTAATATTGTACATAGATTGATTTGGATAATTTAATTTAAAGCATCAGAAAATTTTAAGACCTAGGGTGGTGCGCGTAGACTGAGGGAAAAAGTTGATATCTTTTCGGATATCGGGCCAAATTAAATAAACTTTTCGCATAACATTGCAATGACCCAACAATCAAGCATAATAACTTGTTTGACCCCTTGCACCCCCACTTCCATCGCATTATTCCTGAAAACTTCGAAAATCAGTTTGTCATGCCCTTGGAGCTAACCTACATCCACATTCTCTTGAATCCAGTCTATCATTTAGGTTTTTCTGATTCACTAGACGATGTTCTTTTAAAATTTGTCGCGGATTTTTCATGGGGGCCTGATTGACGTGAATTTTGGATAGTTTCCTCCCAGGGGAAAAGTTAGCATTATTATTTTTTTTACTTTTTACCCACTTTGGCGTATTGACAAGAGTTATGTCCGAGTGAAAAATTATTTCGCCTAGAGAACGATGCTTAGTGGGTCATGTATTCCAAAAATTATTTGTTGCATTTGTTTAGGTAGGTGTTTGGGTCATTTATGATGAAGAATTCAGAGTCATTTTTATTCTTATTAATCCCTGTATTTCTTGGGAAACTTGCTTATCTCTTTAACCTTGAATTCATTGCGTATGCGATTACTTACCTTTTACTGTATACTAACGCCTAATGTTAACTTATGCTTTTTACTTTCTCTTTGCTATCAACTTTCACTTTACTTTCTCATTACTTTCTTATCGGTAATTTTAAGTTCTGGTGAAAGCGAGTACTTTCCCCATGCTATCACTTTTTACTTTCTCTTTAACGCGGTAAAGTTAAAATTACAAGCTTAAGAATGATAGCAAAATTGATGTCTCATATTTGATCAATTTGTAAAAAACACATCGAAGTTGGCCTCAATGAAGGGTGTCTACGTTAGGATATTTCCAAATCGACCTATTTAGGGGGACTTGTTTCTAATTGCGGCATCCAAAATCGATTTTGTAAAACCGATTAAAACCTGATTTTCGGTTTAACCGAAACCCGGTTTACAATTTTCAAGAAAACCGGTTTTGTAAATTTTACGCACCCGAAAGCCGGTTATCGATTTAATATTTCTTATTATTGAGATAAGAATTAATTGCTATGGAATATAACCTACCGTATTCCTAAGTTTATATTTAATTTTACATTAAATTTTAAAATTTATACTAAAACCGGTTTTGCACAGAATTGAACACCGGTTTTACCAAAATTTGAAAAACCAGAAGAATCGAGAATCGGTTTTTTAAAAATTTCTAATACGAGAACTTCGAGATGATCCTGCATAAAGGAAGGTCCATAAACTATCTCAGCCAAACATCGCATTTTCTGACCCGTGTGTCACATAGGCACCCCCCTTTAAAATGACCCCCCTTTAACATGTGTCACATAGGCACGACATCATTGGGGCCTTGGACCCCCCCCCCCTCCCCCTCTCGCGTGACATAATTTATGGACCTTCCCTAGACCTGAATACCACTACAAATATTTAAAGTATAGTTTACAAATAGCAATAATCATATTTATTGCACGTCGTCGTTTTGATTTTCAATAAAACAGCGAAATGAAAACCATACTTAAAATAGTAGAGAAAATTACTTTCACTTTGCCTTAAAAGTAGAATCACAATGTACTTTTAAAAGTAACATAAAAGCAATGGCAAAGTGAAAGTGAAAGTCGAGTCAAAATAACCCAAATGGCTAAGTAAAATCTATGGCAAAGGCAAAGTTTTACTTTAGCTTTGCCGTTGGAGTTAATATTTGCAAAATCAAAAGTAAAATGGAAAAGTGACGGCAAAAGTAGTGGTAAATCCCGAGTTAACATTAGGCGTAACTAGGATCGTAGATTTGTAAGTTCGGCTAAATCATTTCTCGCCCACCATTTAATTTTAGTTTCAAGCATATTTTTTGAACAATATGATGCAAAGTGCCCATTTTTAAATCGACCTACAAAATTTCCATGCATAATTTAAAATAACGAATTACAATAATTTGAACCAATATAATTTTGTCCAAAAATCCAACAAATAATTTTGTTGCTCAACTCGCATACAGGGCTTTTCGACCGCTCTCTTTCCCGGAACAGGCACTTTTCTACAATATCGTGAAATTAGTAAAGTAGGAATTGTGCACTTGACTAGAACGAAGGATTACCAATCATTATATAAATTGATTCGATATTGTTGATTCTTTTAAGGACACTAGCTCCCTCTTTATTATCGATTTAAAATGAAAACCCTACCTACGGTCCGTCCCAAGTAGGAAGTGAGTTGGCTAAATACTGCGCCATGTTAAAAACGGTGTTTCTTATGGAGCTAGATTTAGCCGGCTCTTATCCTATTTGGGACGGACTGTAATCATACAACGGTTTAGATCGAGTTTCTTACAAAATATCGGCAAAGGCAACTAAGAAAATGTTGAAGTATGTTAGCTCCAAGTAGAGAAATGCAACCATAGCTCGCAATGGACCATGGACCCAACCCAATTTTTTGCGAGCTATGATCCTACGTATGGAATATGTTTGGGCCAATGCTACTTAAATAATTAAGTTTGAGCCTTTCTGGATTAGATTTGGTATATGTAAATAGTTTATTAGTGAAAAAAACTAATCAACAACCTAACCTTTCGAAGGCTAAAACAACCAAATAGATTTAATAAAAGTTTACTTTTACACATACGAAACACAAGCTCATAGTTTTGAGATAGAAATAAACTGGAGCTAAGGTCAAAGCTTTTAAGCTGATGTTAAAACTCAGCATATTTTATAATTTGCTTAAATCAGAAGAATGAATAAGTAAATAACAACTAGGTGACTCGATCATATATTACATATGCATGAACATTCTGTACGATCAAAACGAGGGAATAGTATTTACTGCGTAGTAAATAAATACACAAGGTCAAATATCGGAATTCTGACAAACTTGCAAATGTCGGGCTAAATTTTAAACTTTTTTATACTTTCCAATCCATTTAGCCACCTCATTGGATTGTGAGGCGGTAAAAATTTTTTGCTCTTTGAGATTTAATTAATACGTGAGATATTGCCGAAAAAGCCACGAAAAACTGGAAACTTTTGAAAACACATGCATGACCGATGAGAATTGAATGTTATTTCTGTGCAAAGAAATCCTTAGACTTTGATAATATAAGAAGCCGTTGTTGTAGAATGCACGCGTTGAAAAAATAGGAGGAAATTTGTATTACGAAATATTTATTGTACAGAATGTAATGTAAGTTTAACGTTTATTTACTCCGCTATATGATACATAATGAAACCCTTTATACACTGTAAAAAAGTTGAGTGAAATTACCACCAAGACAACTATTGAGTAAAATATACCCCGCCGAAGTTAAAATTTAATCAAGGTTGAGTAAAAATCTGCCAAAGTTGGATAAATTTTAACTTTTATTGGGTAACTTTTACTCAATAGTTGTCTTGGTGGCAATTTCACTCAAAATTGAGTGAATTTTACTCGATATTTTTTAGAGTGTACTAATTTCTTGGGTTGGTCTATCCGATTAGAGAATATCCGATCCGTCGGATCGGATCGGATAATCATCGGATCGGATCGGATAATCATCGGATCGGATCTGATAATCATCGGATCGGATAGTGAATAAAATTATCCGAGAACCATCGGATCGGATCGGATAAGGCTTTTTATCCGATCGGATCAATCCGACGGATGCTTCGGATATCGGATAATCCACGTTTACTAAAATTCTGCAGTCTGCCGATGACTGTGCGAGAATATTCTCCCTTGATGTGCGGAAATTCAAATGGCTGACTTACCTGATAACTGTTAGTATAATAATTACGGCCGTATTCTGAATCACATTTCTGAGTGTAAGTGGGAGTGGCCACTCAGATTTCGTATTCCCAATGAAAATTTTGTCCCCTGTCTTGAGTGGAGATTTTGGAAAAGTGTGAGTGGCTCTCTGGGAGAAAATTTGAGTGACACTTTCGGTATTCTCAATACAATATTTTTTTCTCCACTCAGCAAAATCTTTGAACTTTCACTCACTTTCTCTAGTCACTCACGGGGGTACCTTTGCTTGGTCAGTTTTCATATTTGCGTTCAGAAAATTTAATTTCTTCATAAATTTCGATACATTATTACTAGTTCTGATTAAAATTAAGCAAAATTATATTTTGCAAGATATTTTTTATCTGGAAGCACGTAAATAAACAAATTTATTGGTATGTGATGCCGTGAAATTCGCACGGTGTTAGCATAATTGATATGTGTACCTATATTTTAATTTAATTTATTTTAAATATAAGATTGCCAATATGTCCTTATCACGCCTCCAAGATTTCGAAGACCGTCAGAACCGGATAAATCGTTTCAGAATCCGAAACTCCAAGATATGTGGAATCCTATGGAGTCTCTTTCGGAGCACCAATTTCAAGCACGCTTTCGCCGTTCGAAAGAAGGATTCATTTTTGTAGCTGCTGTGATTGTACCGAAAATAATCATTCCACTGAAGAGAGGTACTCAGATTCCATCGTTTATGCAGTTATTTGTGGCCCTCAAATTTTATTCAGCAGGGACATTTCAAATTCAAAATGGGGATTTGACAAATCTGTCACAAGGCCCTATCTCAAAAATTGCTAAGCGCGTCTCGCAAGCCCTGGATAGTCTGAAGCCTCGGTTCATACGCTATCCCACAGAAGATGAAGCAGTTGTAATTCGACAGAGATTTTACGATTATGGTGGGTTTCCTGGTGTAGTAGGGGCAATAGATTGTACACATGTGCTAATTAAATCAATGTGCAACTTATTTTCACCTCGGACTTGAAGATTACAAATGTTGTCGCGCGGTGGTATGGATCTTGCCATGATAAAAGAATTTTTTAGAGCTCAAGGATTTGCGGACAATTGGAAAGGGCAGAAGTGCCAACCATATTATTGGGCGACTCGGGATATGGAGATACCGGATTTTTAATGACACCATTTTCTCATCCAGTGATACTGGCAGAAAAGCGCTATCAGTCCGCACAAATCAAAACAAGAAATCCTATCGAGCCATGCAATGGCGTTTTAAAGCAACGATTCAATTGCCTGAGGTACATGCGCTTGAAATTACGCACAGGTTTGTCGCATGCTGCGTTCTCCACCACATTGCCATTAGTGGTGCAGAATAAGCGCACAAAAGATATACATAATTTTGATATAATTTTGCATCAATAGTGGAAAATAAGAGAGGAAAATAGATCCATTAAATTGACATAACTTCGACTTTTACTAGGTGAAAAGGGGAGACAAATTGAATCCCGACACTCTGCACTTCTAGTGCGTAGTGCATCAATTCTCCCAATTGTTTCACACCAATTTGTGTTACCGACTGTTCGAGACCAATCGTGCTAATAATTTGCTAAAATTTGCACCTGGGGCATATTAATTAGCATCAATTAATACATAAGGGCTGTAAACAGACAGACAGACAAACAGACGGACAGACGGACAAGAGGAATTCAATAGCTCCTCTGCTACGCAGAGCGGGCTAATAAACCGTAGTAACGTTAGAAGTAGCTCACCCTGTAATAATTATTTTGACATTATTTTGCACCAATGGTGCAGAATAGGCGGATAAAATAGATTCACAATTTTGGTATAATTCTGCATTAATGGTAGATAATAAGCGGACAAAAGATGTACATAATTGAAATATGATTTTGCACCAATGGTGGAAAATACACGAGGTAAAAGGAGGCATGATTTTGATATCAAATCTTGACAAATTCGAAGTAAAAATTATAGGTATTTCTTCCGGTTCTTCTGCACTTTTGGTGCGTTTTGCATCTATGTTCTCAATTGTTTGGCACTATTTGCGTCACCGATTGTTCGATACCAATGGTGCTAATAAGTCGGCCACGAATGTCAATAAATCGCTTTAATTAGCATCAATTGATGCAATAGAGTCGTTAACACACAGACGGACAAGAGGAATTCAATAGCTCCTCTGCTACGCAGGGTGAGCTAATAATGCTGGAGTCTGAGTGTTGGAACACATCATTTCTTGTCTTTGCCAACAATTGTCCAGCAGATATGTCAAACTTCATATTAGATTGAGAATTCGATGATTATCGGATCCGATCCGACGGATCGGATATTCTCGGATCGGATAGACCAACCCTACTTTATAATATAGATGACAAGCTAGGTTTTTTATTAAATCTCAGCTGGGGGACAAGTTTGTAACGCGCTGGTCGCTAAGCTTTTCTGCTTAAAAGATGCTGTAAAATGGAAAAATGCATTCTCTGCGAACACGCTTTATGTATACTCCAGCGAATAAAGACCTACATACTATTTGGATGACACACGAGGGCTCCTCAATAACTGCCCAGAGTCTATACGAAGAAAATTGGATGCCACAGAACAAATTAGAATAACTTCTTCTGGTTGCTTAAGGAAAAATAAATTCTAGGTACTTATTAAGGAGTCATCGTATTATTATCTACTGGGCTGCACTAAACAAATAAATATTACCCGTACAAAGGTACAAAAATCCTTTTATCAGGACTTCTCAACGGACAGCCCTGAATTTTCATTGTATTTATTTACCTTCTTCTTCAAAGTTTTATTTCTTTGAGTTTCATTTTTGCGAGAAGTTGCTGAGGGTTGTTTTCTCAACCTTTTTATTCCATTATGTTCAGTTGCATAACCTTAACAATTACCACATCCGACCTATAGGTCGGATGCCCAACTTTACTCGTAAACTTTACGAGTAAAGTTGGGCAGATCCAGTGTTCTTGTTGTTAAAAAACATCATAAACATCAAAAAATATTATTGCATAGAAGTGTTACAAAACGTTAAAAACGCCCCCGATGAAAATCCGCAGAAGTGCATAAAAATGTCTAAAAATGCATAAGAAAAATTTAAATGCTCATAAAGCAGTAATTTTACATTTTTTCGAGATATTTAATTCATTAAAGCAATTTTCTGCTATTTTGCAAAATTTGTTCGTCAATTTCCTTTGTGTAAAACGATTTAATTTTTAGCAACCTTTGGTTTTAGTTTTCAATTTAGGGCAATGATGAGGACAACTCAACACTTGCGTATGAATAAAATCAGATTCGTATGCCAAATTTGTTATTTTATGCATTTTTGTGAATTTAATGCACTTTTAGG
Source organism: Folsomia candida (assembly GCF_002217175.1). Lineage (NCBI taxonomy): Eukaryota > Metazoa > Arthropoda > Collembola > Entomobryomorpha > Isotomidae > Folsomia > Folsomia candida. The sequence goes on along the minus strand of NW_019091197.1, from coordinate 8,190,462 downwards.
CATTTTTATGCATGGTGCATGCATAATAATAATATTCTGCCCCTAAAAAGAAACACTGGCCAGATCATCAGCGTAAATCAAATAGGGTTCTGGCATTGAGGTCCTATTATTGTTGTAAATTGCTGTTAGTCATGAGTACCTCATAAACCACTTATCAATCAGCAGGACTGGCAGGAGTTTAGTAGAGTAAATTACAAACTAACTTGGTGCCAGGACCACAGGAAATAGCTTAGTGTACAGATACCAGCATGCATAAATTCCAATCAAAATCTCAAAATAATTTAATTCAATCCCAAAATTTAAAAAAATAATGGGTTTTGCATGCTTGCATTGTTTCTTGTGTTATACAAACGCGAAATAGAAATTGGAATAGAAAATCCATCTGGTATTGTTATCATTAAGATCCATTGTTCTTTTAACTTTCGATTTTATTTCAATTTGTTAACTTCTAAATTACAACAAATCTGCGGAGTGGCAGTGAAACTACTAAGCTGTTTCACACCAGAGATATGGCAGTTTTTATTACAAATTTAATTTTCTTTACACTTCCGGTACTAATTCTGTGTGAAAGCTCGTTCCACCAGATAACCCCACTCTATGTGCGACACTTGAAAAAGTTGGAGGACACCCTTATCCCACATGTCATTGCCCGCTACACCAAGGCCCTCGAGGATCAGTTGGCCCTTATCCGAGAGTACGTCCAAGACTACGAGGACCATCAAAAATCACTTAATCCCGTTGAGGGAAATCCACTCGATATTTATCGCCTCGTCCGACGGCTGGCACTACTTACAGGACCGGACCTCACTAAGCTTTCTAAATATGCACTGGATGGTATTTCCTATTTCAATAAACGTAGATGCAATTTTGACAAACTTTTATTTATTTTTATATAGAATTAACGACAATCGCGGGACTGGTGAATATTGAGGATAAAAATGAAGCCGTTTTGTCACTTCTCCATCTCCAGTACACGTATTCGTTAAGTGCATTTGATTTAGCGGAAGGAATCGTTTCAGGCCAGTATTAAATATTTTTAATTTCATTCGTCATGCATAAATCCATTAACCAGGAAAATATTTATTGCTACAACTTGTTTCTCCAAAATCCATTTCTTCACAGGTGTACATACTGGAGTAACTTTAACCGCTGCGCATTCCATGGAAATTGCTCAGTCCGCTCTACACGGCGGTTACTACTCTTTCGCTTTGGAATGGCTTCAAGTCACCAATAAATCCAATAAAAGGGAGCAACGATTTACGGACTTTGAATTGCTAGAGGCCACAAACGCATTGATGGTTGAACACGACACAAACTATGAGGTTAAAAGGTGTGGCTTGATAATCTTGTAAAACGATTAGCGTATATCTCCCAGATCTCAGATTTTCAGAAAATTTAAAATAAGAATTTGCTCAATATTTGTATTTTTCATCGGATATTCCAAAAACCCAATATTTTTCAATCCAACCTGAATCGATTTATATCTGATATCGAATTTACCTCCCTCCTCCTAAACAACTTTCGTAATACCGGGAAGGCTCAATCCAAACTTTGATTTAAGTTTGATTTAATTTGTCTTGCAGGGCACAGAGGCACATGTTTATCTATCCACAAACTTTCAAAGCTTGGAATATGAGCCTCCAGGAACTTCTTACTATGCCACCACCTTCAATGGCATTGGGGCAAAGTGAGTTAATAAAAACGATACCAGATACCGGCGCGGCAAAGAGGGAACCATACAACACAATTGCGTTATGTCAGGGCAACAATTTTCAGGTTTGAACATATTTTGGCAGCTTTCGTTTAATGATATGCAAAACGTGTACAACCAAACATACAATTTGTTAATGAATAGTTCTTATGAATGCATGATGATAAGAATGAATAATATAAAGCTGTAGTTATTAATTATATCGTCAAAAACAGGGAAATGCGGTGCGCTCAAAACTCCGATGTTATCTTGACCACGACGCCAATTCTTACTTTTTAATCCAACCTGTCAGAGTGGAAGAATTAGGAGAGGGTTTAACCATTTTCCATTCCTTTCTTACCAACTCCCAGGTCGATGAAATTAACCGGGTAGCATTCAACAAAATTGGTTTAGCTGCTACAAGGCGTGAAGCCAGCAGTGATGAGAATATAGCAGCATTTGCATCTAAGTAATAATCTACATTTTATGTCAATCTGTATTGAGAAATTTTTGTATTCCCAGCAGTCCTAAAGAATTCTGAACCAGTGGCATGGGGACTGAAAAGGAGGGCTGAGTTATTGTTGGGACTTAATATTCTGGGAGTGAATGCATCCGAAAGTGTACGCTTCTCACTTTATTCGACGGGTATGAAAATTCACGAAAATAAATTGGATTTTGATTTTGCTGATAAATATTTATACTTACAATGGAACCATTTTTTAAACCTGCACCGGGATGGACTAGCGAATTATGTCAAATAATCCAGCCAAGAATTAGGAGTCCCATGACGCTAATCTTTTTCTTGAATGGCCCCTCTGAAGAAAATTATTCGCGATAAAGTTCAATTTTTGAGGAAATTTTCCCTTGCTCTCCCTCCACGGGGCGAAAACCAAGGCGCTCGTGTGAACTTTGACCCCAATATTTTTCTTTAAAGGGGCCATTCAACGGGAGGATAAGTACCACGTGACCCCTAATTTTTGGCGTGATTTTTTGACACAACTCGCTAGTTGACCCCGGTGTAGCTTGAAAAAATGTTCCATTGTTTGTTGGTTAGATTAACTTATCTAATTTAAACGTAACAGGTGGGGGCTTGAGGGCGCACAATGATGCAGCTGGACACTACGACGAAAATGACCCCGATTTGGCCTGGGACAAGACTAATTATGTGGACAGACTCAAGACAATGCTGATTTATGTAAGAACATACCCATTTAGAACTCTCCCACTTCGGATTATCATTCCTAGTGGGCTTAAGTTAGGGATGGAAGTTCGGAATCAAACCTAAATTCGAATAATCAGTATGTAAATCAAGTTTGGATATTAATGAATTCTGGAAAAACTTACAAGGCGTGTTTGGGAACCAGTTTCTAAAAGTAATCAGTTGTTCCTATTCTAAATTAAAAATACAAATTAGTATTGCTTTGAATGATTCAAAGTAATAAAAAAAACAATTCGAAATAACCACCTTTTAGAATTAAAAAATGTAATTACGAAACCTAATAAAATGTTTTAACGATTCCTTACTTAATATATGCACAGCTGAGCGACATTGACGTCGGCGGGATCACCGCCTTTACAAATCTTGGCGTAGCGGTACGTCCAACGAAAGGCTCGGCATTATTCTGGTAATGTTTAGCAAAACCCTAACGCAATTTCATTATTATGGTTTTCCTTCATTAAATCCGATCTGTTTACGTTTCAGGAGTAACTATGCATCAAATGCGGAGGACTTGGATCCCCTAATTACTCATGCGGGCTGCCCCGTCCTGCTCGGGATCAAGAGTTATGCCACCTTGTGGATTACCAAGAGCGCCAATATGCTCATGAAGAAATGTCCACGAAAATCTTTACACTCAGAGCAAAATCGCTAAACGCGGTGTCTATATATGACCTCACCGGTTTGGTAGCGATTTGCTACAGAGTTGTAGTAAATATGTTACTATGTTCTAGTATTTCCCTACCGCGCTGTTACGGTGAGACAAAATGTGGGAGCAAATTTACTACAATTTCGTAGCAAATCGCTACCAAACCGGTGAGGTCATATATAGACACCGCCCGGTAGCAAATTTGCTTACTTTTTGCTCTGAGTGTACTTTGGGTGACGATTGTATGATATGTTCTACCAATTTACAGTTATTATGAAATTCCTCAAATTTTATTACTGCCTTGGTTTCATTTGTAAACAAATCCGAAAATTCGGTGGAGGCACGCATATTAAATTAATGATATAAATTAAATGTCGCATTCATTTTGGTTTTTGCATGACGGATGTTAATTTTAATTCAATTCTTTTTGCAATTTTTTTCCCAAAGTGGTTTTGGGAAAACAATTGGTCCACGAGTTTGCAAGAAAGAAAGCCCGAAGAGTAAAATTTTAGTCTTGGTTATTAGTATATAATTGGTCTTAATAAAAAAAATGGCTGAACTAAACTTAATTGATTCACACTAACAGATTATAATTAAATGTGAAATACTTGATTTGAAAATTTCCATTTCGTATTTTTGTTAATATTTGATACCTAAAACTAGTCGTAAGTAGTGTTAACTAAACAATTAAAAGAAGAAAAACCGAGACTTATTCGTTAACCTCTTTGACAGTACTCATTTGTTAATAAAATTTCACTTCTAAACGATTTTGATTTGATTATTAACTTTGATTATTATTATTATTAATTATACCCGATAGCAACCGATTAACATTTTCCACGAGTTTGCAATATTCGAGTTTTTGACGAAAAACACGAAAATCCACTTTTTAGAATTGGTCGGTACAGGGAAAATTCACAAATTTTAGGAAAAGAGAAAAGTATCGAAAAAAATTTGTGTATTTCGTAGTCAACGGAAAAATAAAATACGACACAAATTTACGTATGTCGCCGTGAACGGAAAATACAATAATAACACAAAAAATGTGTACACTTCGTCGTCAAGGTGTTAAAGCTCCACATTCCAAAATCCATAAAAATCGATAAAAAAATAGACCCCCAAATCCAGCTCACGTATCGGCCCCGAATCTATAGTTCCGCTAGTGATACATATGCATAATGTGAAGTTGGAAGTTGCACTACCCACACTGCTCCAATTATCACGAAGTCACGACCCCGACTCATTTAATTTTGTAAAATTTAGCAGATTTTCCCGACCACCATTTTGGCACGACCGGGTCCACGTCAGCACCCACCACAATTACATTGCAAAATACCAAGCTTCCCCTTATTGGAGTTGAATATCACGAAAATGAATTTCATTATTATTATTATTATTAAACATAATATTTAATTTTCAAAAAAAATTCGCATATTTTCGTGAACCATTTTTGCATAATTAATAAATATATACACCCAAATCAATGACTAATACAGATTACGTCGCAATAAGTGACGTCAAGTTGTACATTTGTTGTAATTATTTATATACGCGGAGCATCCTGTGTAGATTAAATCCAGGTAAACGAAACAGTATACAAATTGGCGTTGTTATCAGGGCATAAATGAGAACAACCAAAAAAATTATCTCTCTACGCCACGATTACATTTATTGATACACAGTATATGAAATATACATGTATGATGAATCCTCGTAGTGTGAATAATTACCAGACATCCAGCTCACCCAAATCTACACAAAACTTAGCGTAAAGGATTTATCACAACTGTTTCACAGCCAAAATAGTTCGAAAGTACGCCTAAATCGTCCACCGTCAGTTAAAAATTTGTTGAATAATTGGAAATAAATAAGTTTCTGGAATTTTGTGACGACATGGAAATGGTCTCTTACAAACCTAGTGGAGAAATGTATATGGTTGAAAACGATCCAAGGATCTCAAATCCATCTTCCACACCTCCTAAAAGTTATCAGGTAGATGTGAACACTTTGGAAGACAGCTTTGTCTTCTCCACGGCCTCAATTCGTCAAGGATTCGTCCGGTAAATGAAGTAATAATTAATTTAAATTATTGACTATAAGAGATTTAATTTTGGTTTAATTTTCAGAAAAGTGTTTTCCATTCTCCTACTCCAAATCGTGACGACTTTTGGGGTGGTTACGCTAGTGACGTTTTCAGACAGTGTCAGAGATGCGCTACGTAATTTGACATTTATTTACGTATCAATCCCTTTGGTGATTTTGGACCTTTGCTTGATCATCTTCATCCTGGTGAAGCCAGAGCGGATGAAAACCACTCCGATAAATTATATCGGATTAGTGGTCGTGACCATGGCAACTACGTTTCCGATAGGGGTGGGAACGTCTTATGTGGAGTAAGTGTAGTGGGAATGTACATTTGTTAAAAGATGAGTGTTTCGCCTAGTTTTAAATCATCTTGGACAGGACACTGTCCAAGGGTGGTTTTGGAGAACAATTCAAATCAGAGGTCGACGCCGACAAATTTTCGGCGGCGGCGGCGCCAATTTTGGGTGATTTTTCGGCTGCGCGGCGGCGCGGCGCGGCGTCCCAATGTTGAAGGAACAGGAAATCAAATTTTTCGGCTGCGGCGGCGTCAAAAATACTACCGGCGTTCGGCGGCGCGGCGGCGTGAGATCGGCGGCGTCGACCTCTGATTCAAATGTGTCAAAAAGTGTTCAAAATGTGAAAAAGTGTCTGAATTGAAAAATGGGGCAAACTGCTACAATTCATGTTGCCACATTAAAGTTAGTTTTGGGCACTTTTGGATACTGGCCATGTCTAAAACGAAGCACTGCTTAAAATGAAGTCTTACTTTATCACACTAATCTCTGTTTTGTGCCGACTTTGTAGGATAAAATACGCCGTACTCTTCCCGACCGGACTCATCGTGACTAGCACGTTGTCAGTGCTCCTATTTTGTCTACAATCTCGGAAAGAATTGTCCTTCTTGTCTGGTTTCCTGATCTCCACGCTATCCCTCGTACTAACTGCGGTCCTTCTTTTCTTCGCTTTTCGTGTAGAAAATGAGAGAGAAATGGGTACCATCCTAGGTGTTGCGGTCGTAATGACGATACTTTTGGAAATGTTGTGGATCGGTCTAATTCGTGGAATTATATTTGGGGATAAAAATAGATATGGGACACGATGTTCCGAAGAAGATTACATTTTGGCCGCAGTGCTGCTTTATGTGGTGGTAATTTTAATCTTTTTGGTTATCCTGCTCATTGTCCTGCTCATTGTGGGGTCAGGAAAAGGTGGTTCGAATACTTGTGCTGGTTGTGGGAGTTGTGGATGTCATGGGGGTTGCGGGTTGTGGACTTGCCCGATGTTTGGGAGAACGAGAGCGTATAACGAACAACGACGGGAGGAGGGTTGCGTGCCGGGTGAGAATGGAGGTGTTTCATAAATAAAATTTGCTTATTTATTGTACTAGTCTTTAGAGCCCGGTTAGTGGGGGCTGTCTAATAAACAAAATAATAAAAATGCGAGTCTCTTTCATCAAAAGATCAACAATATTTTTGATAAAAACTCATAAGCTAGGGTTGTATTTAAGGACACAATTAATTTCGGTAACTTTATGTGTTACTTAGTATATTCGTATTATGACTGGCGACACCCCTCGTGATGGATGTGGTTTGAAAATCTCACTATTTTGTGTGGATTACACTTACAATGCATTTAAATTTGCCGAGGAAACAAGTAGAACGGCTATTTTTTTTTACCAATTTGCATAATTCGGATCCTTTGTAATAGCTACTGATCCATTTTGTATAAGAAAATGAAACCTTGAAAAAAACAGCGAAGAAATTGCCGCGTTTTCGAATTTCAAAATTTACCAGTTGAACCAAAATTGTGTTTATGCCCATACCATATGTGCTTATAGGGCTTGGAATTCAGTCTAGTGGTTAGAGCATCCATCTCTTTCCACAATTGGTGTCCAGTTCGAAAGGGGGTGGAGGCTGGAGTTTTTTGGTATAATCACAGGTTAACGTACTGGAAAAGATGACTGCTTGGGGATAGACAGGGCCTTGATTAGGCAAATGCTGGCTCCCATTTGGATACACTCTTAGAAAAAACCCACGGGGTAAATTCATTTGTTACCCCATACGAAGTAATGCTTAGTAAATTTAGCGTTATACTTACCTTGAATTTAGTAAACATTACTTCGTATGGTGTGAAAGTGCATTTACCCCGTGGGTTTTTTCTAAGAGTGTACATACTCCGGTACGGTACATGCTAATCGACTAACACGTGTTTCCTCCAGGGGATTTCCATTTACTGACTATATATGTAAGTAGTGTTGTGTGTGCACTGCACTTGTCTGAATGGAACCTAACTTACCTACCTAGTTAAAATCTACCTATCCTGATCACCCTCTCTTAAACAAAGCCTGCAAGAGCTGTTAGCCATAAGCGGACGTAAAACCTAACCTTTTTTTTACCTTATGTGTTTATAAACATACCCAGAATTTAGTCGACACAATTGTGTTTAAAGTATTGACCTATTTAATATTGTAGCTGTCTTAAAACTACATATATATTTCTTCCCAATATGAATGAAGCCTAATTATTTAGTATGTAGGTATTTCTTTTCAAATCTAAATTATAAATAAATATGTGCAATATTCAAATAATTCTTTTGCCGAATTTTGGGATTTTCAAATCGCTCAATTTTTTGAATTTTGGGACAATTTAGAAAATTTAAACACGTATTTCCTTAGAATTACTTGTTTCACTTTTTAAAAATGCATTTTCAATTTTTTTAAATTCGAATTTTTAGTTTTTGGAATTTTGTAATTTTGGATAATAGCAAAAATTTTGTGATTTGTATACATTCCAAAACTTATTATTTTTACTAAATCCAGGAGGTAATTCTGAAAATTCTTGTTTCTAATTTTCTGATTTCGAACCAAAATTAAAAAAGTTACAGTGATTTTAAAATCTGAAAATTCAGATGAAGAATTATTTCAATCAAACGAAGGGCGGTTAAATTCGCGCATTATTTAAAGAACATGTTGGCTGATTTTTGGATGTGAACAAATTAAAATTAGTCTCATTAAGATTGGTGATATACACTTCACGATGTTGCATTTTAAGAATTCAATTGTAAGCCAGTCACAAGACTCTGTTTCCGCTTAAAATCCCTTTCCAAACATTTCATTAAAGCCCATCAGCCAAAATGCTGGAATGCTGCGACGAATTATTGTAAATTATGTTATGCATTCCCTGTCCAAGAAAGAAACATTCCAAGAAAAACATCACGCTCAGATTTTTTAGACTTTGGCCAAAATAGTTGGGCCAAAAACCACTTTGTCCTTCAATAACAAATCATTCTTCCCTCAACACAGGTGAATCTTCTACCCAACCGATATCCATGGGCTCGACAGCATTCCTTCCGTTCGGGTGGAGACCGATTGCAAACTTCGTTACAGGCGTCGAGATATGTTCCCTGGGCTTTAACCGTTGTGATGGCAAATCCTGAAATATCTCATAATTATTATATTTATAAGCTTTATTTGCAATTAGTCTAATGGTTCAAAATACGCCCCAATAATGCACACACTGTTAGTGCGACATGTCATTTTAAAATTATAATGAACATACTCACGACAACGTCTTGTTTCGCATCGCAACTCATTAAGCAAACTTGCGAAGATCAAAATATTTGTGTCGTGGGGGGATTCGCAAAATACGACTTCGGAAATTTCGCATATCTCGCAAATCTACTAAGAATACCTATTTTGACGTTGTTTCCATGGATTTCTGTAATTTCTCTTGCTTGAGATGGTGAGGATGCGTTTGCGAAATAAGCTTGCGAAATAAGAACATGCTCAATTTCTGGGTAAATTTGTAAAAAAATGGTTTTCCAGCAAAATTTTTGCGAACTCTCGCACATCTTCGCAAGTTATGTTGCTATGCTTAATTTGCGAGATATGCGAAGGTTGACGTGAGTACGCTCAATATAAATTAAATTTGATTAATTCAGTAAAAAATTAGTAAATGTAGACAAACCTCCTAAAACGAGCAGAGCTGCAAAAAATATGGTCGCCGTCTTCATAATTTCTGTCGGAGTAAGTAAATATGTAGATGAAAAATGTTTCCAATGCGGCTTAGATATGTAGTACCATGATTATATCGATTTGCTCCTTTTATATACATAGAAGGATTGATAGGCATCATTTCCAGGAAATTTGTCAAGTTCAATGAATGAGAATCAGGGTCCCTAGCAGTGTTTTACGTGTTTTTGTTAGGTCAGGTGTCGATCTATTGCATATACATATTTGCATATGTACCTACACTCTAAATAAAAATAACTAAAATTTACCCACGGTTGAGTAAAAAAGAGGATGACACGACAATTTGGTGAAATTTTCACCACGGTTGGACAAGTTTTACACAAGCAACACGGTGTTTTAGAAACCTGGATGAGAATACCTGGTAAACATTAGCATTCTGGTTTTCCAGCTAGAAACGTGGTGATGAATAATAAACAAGTTCGTATGAAGTGGAAAAAGGTTTTTACACGGTGGAAATAATAGTGTCTGTATTTTTTTACTTGTCGTGCTTTGAAATGCAGTGAAGAGATTTTTACCAGATTAGATTCCCCAGGGTGCATGATGGATTAAAAATGTGTTTAAATAATTTAATTTAACATTGAACATTATTAAATCATTTAGGGTTTTTTTTATAGAATTTATAATTTCGTGGGGCGGAAAAGTATTTATCCTTAACTCTTAGAAATGGGGTTACGATTATAACCAAAAAGTAAAAGTATGCGACTCTGCCGCCGTGGTTATAAATTTGTCATTGAGTGGTTACAATTGTCACACTCTTAGCAACTTGGTAATAAAAAAACCAGCGGAGTAGATATATGACTCTACCGTGACGGAATTAAATTAGTGTTAAAATTATTACCAAAAAGTGTTATTTTATTACTAAATCTATTCCAACATGGTGCAAATTTTTAATTCCGTCACGGTAGAGTCATATATCTACTCCGCTGTTTTTTTTTATTACCAAGTTGCTAAGAGTGTGCAGGGGACACCTTGAGCTCCACATTTCCACCCACACGACCGAGAAGCCCTTCAATTATGCCACTTGTGGGAAGAGTTTCGCACGCAGGCAGGACTTGAAAAACCATGGGGTAAGTAAATATGTACCTTGAGATAAAAATTGTGAAAAATTAAGACTAAAAATCGTATTTTTATTTCCAGGCGACACACTTGGAAAAATCTGAACGAGAGATTTTTAATTGCAACTTCTGTCACATGACTTTCTTTAGTAGGACGAATTTAGGAGGACATGTCCGCGCCGTTCATGAAAATCAGAGAAATTACCCGTGCTCATTTTGTGACAAAAGGTTCTCGACATCCACTCATTTGAAATATCACGTGGAAGCGATACACCCATCGGGCATGGAGAATATTCATTCGTGCGACAAATGTGAGTACATGAGTCACTCGAAGCGGAATTTCGCCAAGCACAGGAGACGCCACGAGCCTAAAAAACATGAATGTTACTTTTGTGGCAAGAAATTCGTCGGTTTTTCTGAATTGGTGCGCCACTTCGGTCACATTCATACCTTGGAGAAGAAAAAACATTATAACTAAAATTATTTTATGAGGCATTATTCCATTAAGGTTATAATTAGTAAAGTCGGAAGGATTTTTATCAGGCTTGCTAAAAATACATAAATATTTATATCTCGGAAATTCTATGGCTTAATTTTAAAGATTTTCACGGGGAATCACAAATTGCAAACGGTGTGGAAAATATTGTAGGGAGAATATTCAATAGTGACATATGCATAAATTGTATATGATGAACTGTAGTTTCGTAGGAAATTTAGATATTCTTGGCCCTTCATTAATTGGGTATAAATTTCCGTATTGCGTTGCATAAAACAGGTAATGAATCGTTACTAACAATGCAATGGTCGGACCCCACGTCGCTAAGCAGGCCTTCGAGAAACTCGAAAAGGTGTTCTAAACTCCTTGCAATGCATCGTCTTCAAAATCAAATTGGCTATTTTTATCCAAACAGAAAGGAATTAGGTGCCATTCATGTTCCTTCTTTTTTTAGCTGGACCTAAAAAAACAGTTTTAGACTAGTTGTGTTTGGAATTTTTATTGTATGAATTAAAATTAATTAAAATAAAATTGGAATATAAAATTGGAACATAAAATTGGAATATAAAGGGTGTTAATAAAGTCCGATCCCATGCATTTTTTGGAGCGTGGTTGTTACAAATTCAGCTGGAACTTTTGAACCAGTGAAGTTATTTATTTCAAATTTTTACCATGGGAGGAACAACTAAACGTGTAAGTCATGAGCATCTTAGAGTTGAGATACAAACATTGCATCAGCAGGGGCTTAAACCTACAGAAATTGTGCAAAAATTGGGCTGCAGCCGCAGAACTGTTTGGAAATGGAAGAATAAAAATTTTGTCCACGACAAAAAGCGACCAGGGCGACCCAGAAAGGTGTCACCTACCACAAAAAGAATGATTAAAAACAGACTTTGCAAGAAAACCGGTAGTTCATTACGTAATTGAGCAAGGGAGTTAAATGACTCAAAACGCTATAAAGAGAAGAAGAAGCAAATTAACTGTGTGACCGTGCAAAAATTTGTGAAAACTACGAAGTGGGGTCACACAGCTTACAAACTAACCAAAAAAACCTCTCATGTCACAAAAATATATCGATGACCGTCTGAAATTTGAAGAACTCCTTCAGAAAAGTGCCCATTTGAGTGAAAAAAGACTTGGTGAAGAATTGCGCAGTCACATCCTTTGGACTGACGAATCTATTATTGAACTATATCCAAAATTGAACCAACAAAATGTTCGTTACAGGACAGAAAACAAATCGGATGTACCATCAAGAGCGATCCCAAAATTCGGGCTTAAAGTTATGGTAGCGGGTGGATTTTGTGCACGTTGCGTGACCCCTCTACATATCATACCAAAAGGCCAATCAGTCAATGCAAAGCATTATATGGAAAAAATATTACCTATCTATTTCGATAGCATGGGGAACAAGGAAATATTTCCGAATGAAAGAAAAATAGTTTTCATGCAGGATGGTGCTATAGCCCATACAGCAAAAGCGAGTTTGAGTCTCATCAAGACGCAAGTTTCAACGGTCTGGAGCAAGGGGGTGTGGGCCGCTAACGGCCCAGATTTGAATCCCCTGAAGAACCAGTGGTCCATACTTAAGGAAAATGTATACAAAGAGCCACAACCCCGGACGAGGGAAGAGCTAGTAAAAAAAAGTTCAAGATGTATGGAATTCGATTTCCAGAGGCACATTGGAAAAATTAGCACAGAGCCTTAAACAAAGAGTTGAGGGCATGGTTAAAGTAAATGGTAACAAGACCAAATACTAAGGTAAATATGTCGAGCATTTTTTGTAAGTATCACGGGTAGTTTTTTTTTATACTAGCCTTCACTTTTTTACAGGAAAAATGGGATCGGACTTTATTAACACCCTGTATTATAATCGGTTCTTCCTGGGTAACGGAATATCGATATTAATCGAAAAATTGGATTATTAAAGGGTGAAAACCCCTTTATGTCTTGTCTGTCTGTCCGTCCGTCTGTCCGTATCCACGATAACTTTAGAACGGATGCGAATATCGAGATGCGGTTTTCGCCAAAGTATTTCTAATTTTTGAATTATGGATGAGTTCGAAGATGGGCATTGTCGGTATTAAGGTCAAGGCGCCATGGTAATGACGCCGTGTCGAATATTTGTCGAATTTTTTGTTTCGACTGTTTTAGACGTATTTTGGGTGCGCGGATTTAAAAAATCGACATCATTTTGACGTACGATGACCGTGTGACCGTGTAGACGACGCCACATGTTGGCAAATTGAATTATGTCATGTGGGGTGTCTATCGAAAGGTAGAGTCGTGTACGTTCAAAGTACGCGGGACTTATGGCGAGACGGGGCGAAATGAGACATGTCATGTGAGACAATTTGGGGAAATGACGGGAAAGTATTGGAAGACGATGTGGGTGTGCCCTAAGGATATTTACGTGTGTTTTCACCCCTTTGCTACATTTCGTTTGCAACGGTTTATTTCAATATTATTTGTACGCAATCCAATTTCGTGCATGTTCATGCACTTTTCCGGATTTTGATGGGTTTTGTTAAACGTTTAAAACCATTTTCGTGCAGGTGTAATTTAACAGCATAGAAACATGCGCATATTAGGAGAAAAAATTTCGGTCTGTGTGGAACTCCCAGCTAAGTCGAAGTTTATACCCCATCACGAGATGATGATGGGCAGCATATCCCAGAGTAAACAGGGGCCGTGCGCACGAATGTGTGGAAAAATGCGCAATTAATGTGAAACTTACATTTCATCGTATTCGTAAGCATTTGAAATTTGGCATGCATATGCATCAAAGTGTTGTGCACCACAATATATCATCAGTTTCTGTTCCAATCACGGAAAAATTTTTGCAAATAATTGAAGAGCAACGTAATTCTCATGATTCGTTATTGGGACCAGTGTTTCTTTTAGTTCGCACGAAATAATTTTTATGCATGCATAAAAACGCACAAAAATGCGTAAAAACACATACAAATGCATAAAAATGCACAAAAATGCGTAAAAACACATAAAAATGCACAAAAATGCATTAAAATACCTGAAATGCAATTTCGGCAGAGAATTTCATATTTTTAAGAAATTTTATATTCTACTACCCTGAATGGGGAAGTAAAATTCAGTTATCTATAATGGTTTGAAACCTTGCCACAACACCTTCTAGGCAGAGCTTATGTACTCATCATACACAGTTGCCATCGATCACGCTAGTAAAAATTATCCTATTAACTTGGAATACATAAAATTTTTACTTGAAAATTTTGACCTTTTACATTTCAAAATTTCAAACAAGGATTTGTTTTCCTATAAAATGCAAGCCGTGTAAAGTGCTAATAAAAAGTTGTCGAGTTATAATTTCACCAACCTTTAGAGACTTTCGGTTCAAATATTAAAATATGTACTAAAATGATGAATAAAATGCCATATTTACAAAACACACCGATTTCTCAACTCTGGGCTAGCAGATATTTAGAAAAATTAAAATATTACAATATTATTTGCACCTAAATCATTTTCGTGCATTTTCATGCACTTTTCCGATTTTTTGATGGGTTTTATTTAACGTTTCAAAACATTTTCGTGCACTAATTTCGTGCAGATGTTATTTAACAGCAGAAACCGCTAATTAAAAAAAGTTATAACTTTTGATTGAAACATGATTTTCAAGTTCTGTTTTCGCAGGTCTCTTCAATCTGAGTTTTTTGAATTTTGAAAGAATTTTTTCGAGACTTAATTACAATATAAGGGGATGTATGGGGAGGGTCCCTACTGCGATTAGCAGAATTTGAGATGGAACATTATGTGGTTGCATATTTAATAACCTAAGAGTTTTAAAAAAAAGTATTTAGCGTATGACGTCGGCAGATATGATTTATATGATTTAAGTAATAATATTTATGTAAATTCATGCACCAATAAACTCTGACTAACTGGGCCAGTAGGTCCTTATAACCGAAGATTTTTGTGAATCGGATTACCGTCATGAAAAAAGAGTTTTATAAAGACACACAGCCGCCCAGCCATGCAAAAATAGGAGCCTCCTCGCGACAGGTGAATCTTTCTTTTACTGACAAGGCAACATCGTGAAGTGTTTATCTCAAATCCTAATGGAACTCACAATGGAGGTCTCCCAACGTATGCTCATAGATTTGGACGAAACTGGTGTCAATCGATCACAAATTTAATGGGTATGAAATTTGCAAATGCAACTATCTGCAAATGCGCAGGTTTGGCGGAGATATTTGCATCCGAAGAGGCGAAAACGCGCCCAAAATGCCATCAATTTTACACTTTTCGAATTTTTCCTTACAAATATGCGAGTTTTTACCTCCTTTTATGCAAATATTTCCGCCAAACCTGCGCATTTGCAGATAGTTGCATTTGCAAATTTCATACCCATTAAATTTGTGATCGATTGACACCAGTTTCGTCCAAATCTTTGAGCATACGTTGGGAGACCTCCATTGTGAGTTTAATTTATTCACATTCAAAAATAAGCGGACTTGTATTTCTATTCTTTTGATAATTCGCGTGGTTAAGTGCCTCGCGGGAGATTCAAATAATTCAAATTTTTATTATACAAATTGAGAATTTTTTGATTTTCAAATTGCCAAAACTTTTTAAATTCTAGCGCAAATTAGAAAATTTAAAAACGTATTTGCTTAGAGTTACTTGTCTCAGCTTTTAAAAATCTATTTTAATTTTTTTTTAATTTGAATTTTTAGTTTTTGGAATTTTTATAATTTTGTATAATAACAAAACTCTAAAAAAATTGAGATTTGTAGAAATTCGAAAAACCTTTAGTTTTACTGAATGCAGGAGGTAATTCTGAGAATGCTTGTTTTTAATTTTCTGATTTCGCGCCAAAATTAAAAAAGTGATTTAAAAATCTGAAAATTCAGCTGACAAATTATTTTAATCTGCAGCCCGTCAAATGCGAGCATTATCAAAAAATCAAAATACGGGTCCACTTATTTTTGGATGTTACTAAATTACCATTAAAATTGTAGATAAACACCAAACGATGTTGCATCGTAAGTATTTAATTGTAAGCAATCGCAAAACTCTGTTTCTGTTTAAAATCCGGCTCCATGCAGTCCATTGAAGCTTATCAGGCAAAATGCTGTGACCGATTTTTAAGTAAGTTATGTTATCCATTGCCTGTCGATAACTCTGTTTTATGTATTTATTTGCCTTACATGTACGTTTTTATATTTCTTGAAACAAGATAAACGATGAACACCAAACGATATTGCATTGTGAGATACAGACCATGAAATCGAGAGATAAATGACAATGAAAAGAAATTATGTGTCAATGTCTGTCTCCCTATTGTATCATTTGTAAAGATTCTCGTGCACACAATGGCTTTCATGTAACGGTAATGTCGGATCGAGACTTTATTTTATTCTGTGAGTTCCCACCATACTTTGAGAACCATTCCAACCCAGTTAAACTTTTGGTGAAGTCATTCATTCGCAGAGCAAGGTTGCCAGGAGGATTTACAATTTCGAAAATTAGTCGAAATGGATTTGTTGCGATATTTCTTTCCATTTTTTTCTGCCTTGGGCTAATCAGGAGTAGTTTGGGATGGAATTTATTTCCATGGACGGGTACAAGTTCACTCGGGAATTTCACGAGGGAGAAACTTTCTTCTTTGAGAAACCAACGGAATCGCTTGCAGAGTCTTGTCATTGAGGAGGAAAGGGCAGAAATAGGGGAAAAAGAGGAAAAAGTGACGCTGAATTCATCCCTGGCAAGTAAATTTTCAAGGAAAAATTTCGTGAAAAATTTTGTACCCGTGAATGAAATAATTGAGAAAATGTCTGACAAAAGGAAGCCACAGGTGAGGAAATAAATAATATGAGACAAAGACTTATAAGAATGTGTAAAATTTGTGTATTAAAAAATTTGGCAGAGTTTTGATCCACGTCTGGAATTGGTTGACAGAATGTTGAAATCTGAAAAGATGAAAAATATTTTAAATCTATTTCCGATTGACTTTGGAATTAAAATAAAAAAGATATTAAAGATCGATGGGTTGAAGGATAGGTAAGGGGCTATATTTTTATTGATTGATTGATAATCGATTCTTTATAAATTAGAGATATTTATGATTTTTGTAGTCATGATGATTATTCCGGAATTAATCTTGCCGCCAGTAGAGGAGGAGGAGGGGGTGGATGGGGATGGGGGCAGGGGATGGAAATCGACGCATTCACCATTCTGGCTGCCTTAGCCTTCTTAACGTATTGACTTATTTATTTATTAAAAAATTGACAAGTTTTGATTTTAGAAAGGTTTTGGGATATTTGCAGATTTTTAATGTCCGTGTTGGCGCAGTTGCTTGCCAGCGTAACGACCACCGGGAAGGTCGGAATTACGAGATGTCACCGAATCTCCGGTTTTACCTAGTGGGCTCGATTTGGCTACAGTATCGAGAACTATTGAAGTATTGATTGAAAAATTAAAAAGTAAGGAGGTTAAATTATGGGGTGGAAATTCTTCATGGGGAAAGGGTAACAGGGTTGGGAAGGATAATTATTTTACAAAAAAGGACTTCTAGGTTAGGAATTAAAGTATAAAAAATAAGCTCATAATTGAAAAAAATAATTAAGTATAATTATCAATTCGGATACGACTAATTATTTCACTCTTAGCAACTTGGTAATAAAAAAACAAGCGGAGTAGATATATGACTATACCGTGACGGAATTAAAAATTTACACCATGTTGGCATAGATTTAGTAATAAAGTAACACTTTTTGGTAATAATTTTAACACTAATTTGTGTTACTTTTTTTAATATATAGTATTGTTTTAATACCAAATCATTACTATCGCGGTAGAGTCATATATGCACTCCGCGCAGTAATGATTCATTGAAATTTTGTTTAGAGTGTTCAAATGGTTTTTATGTTTTTTTCCCGGGTCATTCTCATGTTTCCCCATGGGGGAAGTGCACCCCCCACTCCAAGAGGGGTGAGCACCCTAAACTTGTCACTTAACTATAACTTTTATAAAAGGTATCTATGACTACTTGTAAAGGATTAAAAAACAATAACATTTTAAAATTGGTAGCTTATTATTTCCGCATGAAATAAATTACGTGATATGAATAAAGACAGTACTTTTGTTAATGTTCATTTAATTAATAGAGCTTGATGGAATCAATGTATAAAAATTTCGTCTTCTAAGGATTTTGGTCAAAATAGATTAAAAGTAGGGTAACATTACGCAGGTTGGCAAAGAACGAATAATAATATCAGTAGGCATATTATTACTTTTGGAACGGTTGGTTAGTCCTATAATGATTTTGATAATGGCATCTATCATAAACTTAGGACAATATACGACAAATGTATTCCATTTTACTGCAGCATACATGAGTGAATCCGTTTTTCTAAGGTGAGGCCGGAAAGCGGGGCCCGTGATAAAAAGCAAATCTACACTCTTAACAATTTTTACCCGAATCAACACAATCCGGGGTGTATATATGACTTAACCGGATTGTGATGATTTGACACGGCTTGGTTGTAGCGGAGAGACAATGTGGAAACCGCCCAATACTAGATAGTGAGGATTTAACACATTGTGGGGAAAATGTATCACAATGTGGGGTAAAATATTATCATAATTTGGTTAAGTCATGTGGGCTCCCCGTTTCTCTCCGTTTTGCTAAGAGTGTAAATATGCTAAAGTGGGGCCCGGTGCAGCCTAAGAATGCATTTCTGCTACCCGTCTAAAAGGTCTCACAAGGTTTCAGCCAAGACGATAAGTCAGATCGAAAAATGATGATAGGCAAACTGGTTAGCGAATGACCAAATTAGATACAGAATGAGGTATTCACAAATATTTTCGTATCCTAAGTATCGTAAAATATTTTAAGAAGAAAAAAGAAGGGGTCAAGTTTCGTAAACATTGATTGATTGATTTATTGAAGTGTGTAACCTACTCGTTTATCAAATGTGGGTGTACCGGAAATGCTCACAATATAATGTGGGGAAAGCAAAGTGAGCCGACTGAAAACCTCAAATTTAGAGAAATAAATACAAAAATTTATTTAGTGTCTAACAAGTTCACACGAACAAACCATGCTCTTCCTCATGTGGCACGCAAAAATAAACAAATATTTCGACCTACTCTATACCTTCACTCAAAGGACTTATTGCTCGTCCAAAGCAACGCCGTTTGATAAAAATTGTGCCGCTGGAAAACTGCGTGCAATATTCCGGCCAACATTTATGTAATTAATGGATAAATTAACTAGGAACAACATGCATGAAATTCAATTTCGAAAAATAATTTAATATGGGGCAAACAAAGATTTTCCAACGAACCATCGAAATAAAGTTGGGAAAAATTGTTCGTCGTTTTTCTGCTTCTGTTGAAAAACAATTTTTACGGAATTGGTGAGTGTTTCATATTTTTATTTAGTTAAGGGACGTGTTTGGCTTGGACTTACTCTTAATTCTGACACTCAATAGGCAATGCCTATGAGGCGAAATGAGACATCCTTCGGAATTTGAAACTTGGTCATTCAGTATCATAATGGCGATGAAAATGGGAGGAAAACCCAACATGAAATTTCGTCTATGCTCAAAATTCCTCGCACAAAGGTACAATATATACTTTCCAAGTTCAAATCATCTGGGTCGATTGTAAATTAGTAAGGTAGAAGTCGAAAGCCAAAATTTTCCGTTCGAGAGAAGCGTGATATTGTTTAGAAAATCGAGGTGAATCCCAAGTTGTCCATTTCTAAGATCAAGGGTCAGGTTGAAAATGAAACTTGGAAGAAACCTGATTATAAAACAATAGCCAAAGAATTGAACTCTGAAGGTTTGAAGAGTTTCAAAGCTAGTAAGAAGATTAGGCTAATCTCAAGAAATGACTTGCATTAGTCAATCGAAACCAAAATTTCTGGGATAATATTTTATGGTCGGAAGAGATCAAGTATAACATTTTCGGGTCAAATGGGTGTGGCGGAAGGAAGGAGAGGCTCTTAAATGTAAAATTTGAACCCCACTATGAAATATGATGGTGGAAGCGTTCGGTGTGGGGCTGCTTCCCCCCTCTTCCGGAAGCGGAAACCATGAATTGGTCGACGGAATTATGGATCATCACAAGTTGTGATTCACAACTACCAAGGCATATTGAACCGAAATGTGAAGCCATCTGCAACAAAACTTGGAATGAGCCGACGGTATATTTTCCAGCAAAACCCCGATCGCGAAGACGCAGCCCAAAAAACTTGTTTAAAATTCTTTAAAAAAACAAGATATAAGCTGTATCAGATAAGTTGAAATTTTACGTATTAACCTAAATTTATTTTTAACGGATTTTCAAAATTTCCAAGGTTTTGGAAACCTTTGGTGTTCAATTCATGATCAGTGTCAAAGAATCTATTTTATTTCGAAAACAGAAGTATGTACACTAAGGAGAGTAATTGACTCCTTGCTACCAGTTCATTTTCGAGAATATTCCGTTGCGTACCAATTACACACATTTGTGTAACGATTTTTTATCACTTGACTACCGCAAGCGATTTTTCGAAATATAACTTTCCCTACCAATTACACACATTTGTGTAACAAAATTATTTCTGTTGGCTACCAATTACACACGAGATCGTTTTCCATTGCGTACCAGTTACACAAATGTGCGTAATTAGATCAGGGATTTAAAAAAATCTGGTAGTCCATGGAAATTTATCAAGTTGTAAAAGGCCGGAGAGCGTAAAATTTCCAAAAATACCTTGGTAGCTAAGAGAAATAATTTTGCTACACAAATGTGTGTAATTGGTAGGGAAAGTAATTTTCTGAAAAATAGTTTGTGGTAGTCAAGTGATAAAAAATTGTTACACCGATGTGTGTAATTGGTAGCCAAGAGGTTAATATTTGAAAATTATATAGGTTTAGGATACAATTAGTTTCAATGATGTGGCATATTTTATAATAGAAATAATTGGGTAAATTGGTAAAGTGGTAAATAAGGTGGTAAACGCAATGCTACAGCATAGGCAATGCTACAGCATAGGCAATGCTACAGCATAGACAACGCTACAGCATAGGCAATGCTACAGCATAGGCAACGCTACAGCATAGGCAATGTTACAGTATAGGCAATGTACAGAGTGTGAAGGGATGCGGATCAGAGAGTGTAAGCGGGAGTGTGAGAAGAAAAGGGGCGCGTGGGTCTGGTAGTTTCTAGCAAGAACGTATTTTTTAAGTTCAGTACTAGAGTGAACGTCAACTGGTTGAGTGCTCGTTGTCTAGAGAGCAAGTAGTAATTTTTGGTCGTGTGAAGAATAATTAAATAAAGTTATAATTAATTGGAATTGTTAATTAAATTGAAGTTTCCAGTTCTTTATTGATTCGCCGACATCATATATGTAATAGTAAAGTGTTTTGGGACTACTTCTCAAGTAAAAGTGCATCTCTAGGCATCTAATTAAAGTTTTGAAGTTTAAGTTGACTTTGTCGAAATTCAATTAGTCAGTACTGCAGGCACATACATAGGCGTTACGGATTCGACGGGTAGTTGGATCGACCGAGCACATCATTTGGAATAGTCATCAATTTATATATACTTAAGTTTTCTTAAATTTGCTCTAGTTTACCTTCAGTTCACAAGGTAAACCATTAAATAAATTTTTAAATTAAGCGAATTATTTGTAAAATTCATAATTTACAAATCTGAAGTGCTCGGAATTGACTAAAATTGTCAGTAGGCCATAGACCCAACGAGGGGCTGGGGGTGTGGCATCCAGCGACTATTTTAGTATTTAAGCAAATTATGGTCTACGATACAAACTATTTTTCTCGAGGGAAAGGTCATCACGATGATCATCTCCAATATTTGAAAAACACCCCCGCAGGTAGTTTTGGTTTTCAGCGCTTTGGACATTATTAAGGGGTGAAAACCCCTTTATGGGAATGTCTTGTCTGTCTGTCTGTCTGTCCGTCCGTCCGTATCCACGATAACTTTAGAACGGATGCGAATATCGAGATGCGGTTTTCGCCAAAGTATTTCTAATTTTTGAAGTATTGATGAGTTCGAAGATGGGCATTGTAGGCATTAAGGTCACGGCGCCACGGTAATGACGCCGTGTCGAATATGTGTCGAATTTTTTGTTTCGACTGTTATAGACGTATTTTGGGGCGCGGATTTCAAAAATCGACATCATTTTGACGTACGATGACCGTGTGACCGTATAGACGACGCCGCTTGAATTATGCCATGTGGGGTGTCTACCGAAAGGTATAGTCGTGTACGTTCAAAGTACGCGGGAGTTATGTCGAAACGGGGCGAAATGAGACGTGGGGTAATGTGAGACAATTGGGCAAAATGACGGGAAAGTATTGGAAGACGATGTGGATGTGCCCCAAGGACATTCACGTGTGTTTTCACCCCTTTGCTACATTTCGTTTGTAACGGTTTATTAATATAAACCATGTCTTGTGAAATCAGTTATACTTTTGTCATGTCCGTTTGTAAGTCGGTCCGTCTGTCTGTCCGTCTGTCTGTCCGTTGGTTCGATGACTCTCGAACGGAGTGGCACAGAGACTTGCAATTTTGGATACTAACTCATTATGTTAAGGGGAGGAACTGATTAGAATTTGGGCGTCGTAGGTCAAAAGGTCACGGCGCCACGTTAATAAGATCAATAGTCAAACATGTCAAAATTTTTGTTTCAAAGTTTTTAGATATATTTTGGGGCAGCGATTTCAAAAATTGACATGATTTCGACGTACGTCGACATGGTGATCGTGTAGACGACGACGCTAAATATCGAAAATTTAAAATTTTTTGTTTCAACGGTTTTAGACGTATTTTGGGACGGGGAGTTCAGAAATCAGTATCATTTGGACCTGCGGTGACCCCGTGGGTGTGTGAGCGAGGTCAAAAATCAAACTTTAAATTTAGCGCTAGATAAGCTAACAGAGAAGTTGAAACGTTAGCAGAGAATTTGATACGTTAACAGAGCGCAATTGGGCAGTTAACATGAATCACTTTGTTTCATGCCTTGGTTACAGCCGTTTGTAACGGTTTATTTTTCATTAGAGAAAGAGTAATCCGAGAATGACGTCGAACCAACAAAAGCTACACCCCCATGTGGGTGTCGTTTAGCAGACGAAGTTAGAGTGCATAAATATTGAAAAGTTTAAATTTAAAGTGTTTTGCCTAGAATATATAGTAAATGTGCAATTAGAAGATAAAGGGCCATACGCTAGCAGAAATCCAGAGCGTACAATCTCTTGCGACGGCTCTGGTGTACATAACTACACAAAAAACTTGGTGGGAAACAATAGTAAAACAGAAATGGCTCATATTGACAAAGTCTGCTAGAGTTTGGCGGAATACCAAATTTCAGACCAAGTCTTTATGTCCAACCTCCTACTTTATTATTTTTTCAAGAGAGTTTAACAAGTATCGAATTACTTATAACTAAATAGTGTCATGTGTTAACCAATCAAACTAATTTATCATAAATTATTTATGAAATCTAATCAATTGAAATGCTGTCAATGCTCAACTAAATTAATAGTGTTATATGTTGTAATGTGATAATTTAAATATCCCGAATCTGGAATAACTGTTGAACGCTTGACTTGTTGCAATTACTTAGGTTGGCACCATTCGCGGCAGCGTTCCGGCTGCAAATTATTACCGCAATTAGTGACGACATATAGAATTTTGACTTTTTTCCTAAGGGGATAGTCTTACTTCTCAACGTGTTCCAAACACTTTCCCGACGTTTTGTCAATAATCATGTAAAGGTTGTTTGACACGGGTACGAAGACCCACAATTGTTTAGCCAGTCCTGGTAGTGTCACTTTCTAAAATGTGAATCACACAAGGATTTCGTTCATAAGCCCAGAATTCAGTTGGGACATGGTACTTACATTGTTCGTCATTGAATGTATGTTCCACGCATTTATTCCGGCAGTAACCACCCGGTCCCTGCATCCCCCGTTCTCCTGAAAGATCGGAACAATTGTTGTTCCACAGGCTCGAGCAAAATCTAAAATTATTTTAATTGTAATTAAAATTTAGATTGAGCATATTTTTTGGACTTGATGTTTTATTACCCCATTCAATCTGAAAAATATACCATGGGTCTCTGCCATACCAAAAGATCAGATGATTTCCCTCATGGGCTTTTCCATTTGCAAGTGAGAGCACCTGTAATTCGATGTACTTATTAAGGGGTGAAACCCCTTTATAATTTTGTAATGTCCGTCCGTCCGTTGATTCGATAACTCTCGAACGGAGTGACACATTGACTCTAAATTTTGGATACTAACTCATTATGTTAAGGGGAGGAACTGATTAGAATTTGGGCGTCGTAGGTCAAAAGGTCACGGCGCCACGTTAATAAGGTCAATGGTGAAACATGCCGACATTTTTGTTTCAACGGTTTTATACATATTTTGGGGCGGGGATTTCAAAAATCGACATGATTTCGACGTACGTCGACATGGTGACCGTGTAGATGACGCCAAATGTCGAAATTTTTATATAATCAAGATTAATGACAAATTCATTATTGGATAGACTCGAGAATAATTCAAATTTAATTCAATTCGCATGCAAATACGTGCATAAATTTGTTTCACCCCTTGGTTACAGTCGTTTGTAATGGTCTATTTTGTAATGAAATACTTTGAGGGATTAAGTGGTTACCAGAAACTTACCCTGCCGCCATACTGCGCATTGAAGATTTGTACTCGACGAACAGCGCCTTCTGACATGGTGGAGGATAAGACAATGCAAAACATAAAAAATAGGGACTTCATTTTTGACTTGGTTTCTTGTGTACTGAAAATATTTAATTGGGGAATTATATTGCTACTCATGAAGTAAGGAGGTACTATGTGATTCTACCGCGATGTAACAATTTTAGTAATTGCTTGTCTCTAAAAGATAACTCTTATATTACCCTTGCCGTAACAATGGGATCTGGGCAAGATTTAGTTTCTGAAAATTTACCACCCTTCGGTAAGAAATTATTACACTCTTAAAAAGAATTACTTTCTGAAAAAGCGAAAGCACTTTTTTTACAAGGTCGCTAGATAGTAACGTTGATGGAGTAAAAAGTGCTTTTAAAATTTTCTAAGGGAGTAGAATTACATAGTAGCTCAAAAAATATGTTAATTGTGGATGTGTCTGCTTGGTTTGGTAATAATGTTCTGAGCATAAGTCCCTTAAATACGAGTTCTTTTCAATGCCAGTCGATGATACATACTTTTCTCTTTATAAGTAATAAAAGAGGGTTATGGGAAGATTTGTTTGACAACATATTTATGACATAGTGAAATTGTAGGTCATTATTGGTAATTATACTTTTAACAATTTTTTAACGAATCATTACCAGGCGAAGTATCTATTTGACTCTACCGCCATGGTACACATTTCCTATCGTGTGGTAAAAAATTAGTGGGAATATATTCTTACTTCGCGGTTGCTTTTATTACCATTATGGTAACTAATTTCTTACCACATGATAGCAAATGTTTACTATGGTGGTAGAGTCACATAGATACTGCCATTTTATTACCACTTTTTTTAGAGTGTAAGTTATATAAACCTACCACTGTTTCCGAAACGTCATATCCTATGTATATTATTTAATGTGCTGTACATAACTTAGAGTAATAATTAAAATTATTACGTTTGTCGGAAACTCTCCTTTGTGCGATCATATTACATATTTATTATACACCTATTTAGGAAACCAATAAATGCGTGTGTCCATTAATTTGAAAAACATAAAGTGAATGTATATTTTGTATTAAGTGAGATTTATTATTGATTCTGAGTAAGTGTAAAGTCCTTTTTTTCCATCAACAGATATCGGAATTTTTCTGTGTTTTGGTTTTCAATCTATGACATGTCCTGTGCCATATCAATATTTAAATATCTTATTTACAAAGCGATAAGACAGGATTAAACGAGGTGTTGAGTAAGTAGTGAATATTTTTGTTAATTGCTACATAAATGATAAAAAAAAGTATTTCTTTGAAGTGCAAACTACTATGAGCATGAAGGTGTTAATCTTTTAAGCTGTATAACGATTTTGATCTGAAATTAATTCATCCGGAAAAATACGTCAGGTTTAGAAATACTTATTCTGTGCAAAGTCAAATGATTTCCTGGCATTGTGGAAATGTTATATAAATACTACGTAAATGACCTACCATAAAATCCTGGAGTCTAATGTGTTGAATGTTTGCTTCAGGATAATGAATCGTAGTAAGAATAAAAGACTGAAGTTGGTGGCCTCGCCGAGTAAATTATCGAGTCATATTTTACCAATAAATTGCAAGAGTTACATTTTATAGGGAAAGTATTTCGCTCAAGAATAGTAGGAACAAAAGTCTTTACAAATAATTGTGATTCACGCTAAACATATTTACAAACTTTGATTATATGAAGCAAAAAATGTAGGTACAACAGAAATAGATAAATGGTACAAAAATAATAACGTGGAGATTAATTATGAGAAAACTAAGTTCCAAATCGTTCGCATAATCGATAATAGTCGAGTATAGTAGATTTTCAATATTTTTGAAACTTGTCTGACCAGGGGTATGTACTTGAAAATTTCAAAATTTAAAAAAACCTTGAGTTTGATAATAGGACATGATAGGGCAAAAATCTGGGATCATAAAGACGAAAAAGATTCAAAATCGGAGAGAATTATTTTTGTGAAAATTTAAATATGCAAAAATAAGGCTTTTTTCGTGTTTTTGACATATTTGGCAGGCGCAAATGGGGCCACGGAGTAAAACCACTCTAAGGTTATGCTATATAGCATAACCTTAGAGTGGTTTTACTCCGTGAGTATATACTAACCTAGGGCTACGATACGTGCAAAAGGCATCAAGATCTATTTTTGTCAGGTGGTGAACCTCTCCTCCTTCGTGGTGACAAGTACCCCACATTTCATCTGACTACATTTTGGTACAATGAACTACTCATCCACATTAAACCAAAAGGCGCAGACTCTGGCGCTGCTCATAAATTGTGTAACGCATTACAGCCTATCACACCTAAAGCTTAAGAAAATAAACTAAATAGGAATTAATTAATATAAAAATACGGTTCGGACATCCACGACTGGTTAATTTTTCTATTAATTGAAATCATCCAACTTTTCCGCAAAATGAAAGGGCACGAATATTTTTACAAAAATCCAAACATGATTACTGTGAAACCGTAAAAAATTATAAGAATTATTAGAATTAACACTTTTGTAATCTCATCAAATTTCCCTTTACTAAACGAGTAAGCAAATACAGATTTAAGGTTGTTACATAAAATTGATAATTCGGTTGTTAAAATAAAGTGTATTGTCTCACTTCATACTTTATTAACACATCCTGTCCCCTTATATATTTATATTTTTATGCATGGTTGAAATTTCATAAATAAAACTTGCACTGGCCAAAATCTCGAAATTCCAATTCCATGTAGCATAAAGACAACAAAGACGGACAGTCCAGCCCTACCTTCCAGGGGAGATATGTTTTCGAGAAGAGAGGTCCAAATACCCGGGTCAGGAAACCCCCGGGGTTTTGCTATTGAAAACCCATACCTAGGGTTTTTACCTGGGGTTCGCGGGTAGTCGGGGTAATCGTAGTAGTAAGGATTTTGGGGGTAAGTTGACCCAATGCAGTTGCAAAAACAACCAGCAATTTCGCAACAAAGTGGGCTATTAATTCAATTTTAGTAACTTATTTAGTTACAGAATTGCTAGTAAAGTCCTGTTACCATACTTTACAAAATTTGAAAACCCCGAATACACTTGGGCGTTGCTCATCAAAACTCACAAAACCCCAATACCCCCAAAATTCCGGGGTAGCATACCCTGCCAAGTACTTGTAAACCGCAATGGAGACATATTTGCTGTTACCTGTAAAAAATACAATTGTAAATTATAAATTTTTGTGCTAACTCAAATTGAAGATTTAACCAACAATTAAAGCTTTTGCTCCCAGTTAAGTTTGCCAAGAAATTCGACCCCTTCTTCTCAACATTGTTTAAAAAGAAACTCTTTTTTTAATTTATTGAATTCAAAAAAGTAAAATTGGACACGAGACAATAAATTTCAAAATTTGGATTCGCGGCTCTACTTCTATATGTTTTCTTTATGGTAAGTCATAACATTTATTTTACTCACCACAACAAAAACATTGCTGAACTCCCTAAGAAGAAAACGACCCATTTTTTATAAACTCCCAGCACGAGCAAATTAAAATGAACCGTTCCTTGCAAAATGCCAAATTATAGAGGGGAAATCGATCCACCAAATTTCCCCTAGAATCACGAATTGGCGTCGAAACGATGCTACGAATCAATGAAACGGTGGAGATCATGGCTAACAAAATTGCAAAAATATAGCCGAAATAAAATAGTTAAATCTTATTTCCAAACCTACGGACGAAGGTGACGATCTGAAAAAGAAGTCGCTTTATAATTATATTAAATAAATATTTTTAATTCAATTGCTTAAATTAATTTAATAAAAAATTATGACCACTATTTCTTCAAGTTTATAAAACTTGTTAAGAAAAATTTATTCATATTAAATTCCAACAGAGGTTAAAATTTTGTAGAATTTGTAAAATATTAATGTCCATTATTTTAGTCGTGATTAGCCAATTATATTATAATACGAAATGGGTTACATAATTATAGCATGTTTTATAGAAATTATGAATAAACCGTTTGTAATAAATTTTTTAGGTCGTTCCATTCGTTATCCGAATGAGTGGACTATTTAGTTTTCACGTGGGAATATACATCAGTTATTAAGATTAACCCTTTAAGGCGTGTGATTAGCTACAAGAAATTGCATTAATTCGGGCACGTTTGCTGTGGTCATGGTGCGGGAGGAGGAATTCAGCAGTTTTGGTAAAACTCGAAAAAACTGAAAAACCCAAAATTTAACATTGCGGGAAATATCCTCTTTTTTGGCAATAAAACGTTAAAATTTAACATTTGGTTGGCATAGGAGAAATCCTCAAAAATGACAAGATTTTTCGTCGCCGGCAGAAAATCGTGAAAATCAATGACCTCCCCCAAACGACAATTGTCTTCCTCCCGCACCATGACCACAATTTTGCAGGACGACTATTGTCTTCCTCGCGAATTAAACCATTTCCAAGAAAACGACAATTGTCCTCCATACGAATTAAAGGGAAGCATTAGCATAAGTACTTATGTAAGCATTAGAGGATACCCAACACGGGTCAATTAATCAAAATCCAATTCATAACATCCCCTCCTCTCATTATTAAACCTGGCAGAAGAAAATGCGTCAAAATTACACATATTCACAGACTTGCATAGGGGCCATCCATATATTACGTCATCAAAAATTCTCGATTATAGCACCCAACGTAAACATTAAGGGATAGGGAATTTCAACAAGGGCAAGATAGTCCACCAAAACCATGAAAATAATGACGTAATATGTGCACGTTCCCAAACCTGTATTTTTTCCCTCCCAACGCACACTCATCCCATCATCACTACTTTGACTGTGTTATGCTCTTTTTATTGTGGGGCTGGTTACCTGGCAACGAAGGAAGTGTGTACAGGGAGGGATGAACAATTACTCACCTTTATAAATATTTACTAGCATGCATCCAGATACATACACATATTCTACTAAAAACTGGTTGGATATAGAGAGAAATTTTGCACACATGGCACAACAGCAAAAGTGTTTTTATCCTTCGCACACAAAGTCACGTAGCATTATTATTTTGTGCTCTTTATAAATACATAATTAACATAAAATAAATATTTCGTGGAAATCAAACGGAATGCGATATTTAGTCAATTGAACGGGGGAACTATATAAATTTGATGGAAATGACAACGGTAACATTTACATAAATATGCATATCGGCTTAATTTTTAAGTTACAAAATTTCGTATTTTTGTTTTGGCACTAGTCCGTGAAACACTTGGTGACCGTGTTTTTTGTCCTGCTGAGTATCCAGGGAATTGCAGGTCAACAGTATTTTGATGGGTCGGGAAATACCCCGAATTCGCAGCATGTGGAGGAATGCAGTTTAACAAATTGTGACTCCTACGCAAAATGTCCGCATGGATGGATGGAACTTTACACGGAGCGATACAGTGAGAAAATATTTTGTTTAGTATTAAACCCGATTGCTAAAAAATTTCATGAGGCGATGGTGTAAAGTGTAACGCTGGGATTTGGGGGATATTTTAAAATTGTGTGGTAAAAATCAATACAACCAACGTTTTTTGGGGCAGTTTGTGCGATGGTGGGAATTGGTCAAAATATTTGAGATCAAAGTTGAAAAAACCTTCAGTGCAGACTTATATAGCCCGAGCCAGTATGTGAAACTTCCATTGCAATGATCCATTGCAATGATCATAATTTAACTTAACTTCACAATGTCATAAATATTCATCAGGGACCTCTGTGCTAAATTTCAGCTTTCTATGATGATTTCTTAAAATCGGTATGGGTCACCCTATAGGGTCCCTCAAGTTCAAAATTTTTAAAGTTTGATTTGATATTCCTATTTTACACCTCCATTGGAGCCATCATACCGAATTTCAGCATTTTACTCGAATACTCTGCACCAAAGTCAAAATCCACACCACTATTTTGACCCCCACCGGTCCAAAACTTTTTTGATCGAACCCATCTTCGAACTTAGCCTCGGCCTTGCCCCAACGGTCATTTTAAGACCAAGTTGGTCAAAATGGGTTCAGTGGTTCGTCCGCTAGCGTGTCACTGACGGACCGGCGGACGGACGGACATGGTGATCCCATAAGCCCTGGCTCGGGCTAAAAATTGGTGATTGTTACCAAGCGGAGGAAGCAAACCCCATTCCTTGGAAGCAAAAAGTCGTCCGTTTTTCAAATTTGACGTCAAATATTTCGACAAATTCCAACCATCGCACAAACTGCGTCAAGAAACGTTGGTTGTATTTACTTGGACCACATAATTTTAAAATTTCAGCCAAATCGGAGGGTTACACTTCACTATCATCGTATTGTCCTCTTTGTTACTAAATTAAATTAGATGAAAAGTCGTTATCGACTGATTTATTTTAGAATTGCAAAACTCAAAATTAAAAAAGTCAAAACACTCGAAAAATCCACTTTTGTGGATGGCCTTGATGTAGAAAAAGTTCAGGTTAAAAAAGTCCACTTCTTACCACGAATTTTTCCACATTTTACAATTGAGTTAATCCATTTTTCAATTTTCTCATCTATTTCGGTTGTAAATATTAAATTTAAAATTACCACATTTTTCACACATTTGTGTATTTCGTCCTCAAGGGAAAGTAAAATACTACACAAATGTGTGTACTGCACCGCCAAATTTAAAATTTTCAATTTTTACCTAACTAAAAAAACTGGAACTTTGCATTAATTTTGAGACCTATACATATTTCATTTTCTAATGTGATAATGCAAAACACACTTTTCCAAAGCTGAAAAATTACATGCATTTCAAGCAATTAAAATTATCCCATTTAACCTCTTTTTTTGACAAAATTCAAGATATCGTGTATTTTAAACCAAGTCCCTTAGAGACCAAATAGATAATATGTATGATAAAGAGAAATTTCACATTGGCAACTAACATGAAAGTAGAAAATTGACAATAAATAACAAACACCATGGTGAAAAGTTGAATTTTTTTCAGCCGAATTTTTGAATATTTTCTATATCAATTCCATGTGGAATTTGTATTTTTTTCGAATTCGTGTCATTTTTGAACATTAACAAAACTCAAATTCTGAGGTAATTGGCAACAAGGGGCTTTGAAGTTACGGTCCAAATCAGGTTCTAATTATTAAAACCTTCAGTGCAGACTTATATAGCCCGAGCCAGTATGTGAAACTTCCATTGCAATGATCCATTGCAATGATCCATTGTAATGATCATAATTTAACTTAACTTCATAATGTCATAAATATTCATCAGGGACCTCTGTGCTAAATTTCAGCTTTCTATGATGATTTCTTAAAATCGGTATGGGTCACCCTATAGGGTCCCTCAAGTTCAAAATTTTTAAAGTTTGATTTGATATTCCTATTTTACACCTCCATTGGAGCCATCATACAGAATTTCAGCATTTTATTCGAATACTCTGCACCAAAGCCAAAATCCACACCACTATTTTGACCCCCACCGGTCCAAAACTTTTTTGATCGAACCCATCTTCGAACTTAGCCGCGGCCTTGCCCCAACGGTCATTTTAAGACCAAGTTGGTCAAAATCGGTTCAGTGGTTCGTCCGCTAGCGTGTCACGGACGGACGGACGGACGGACGGACGGACGGACGGATGGACGGACGGACGGACATGGTGATCCCATAAGCCCTGGCTCGGGCTAAAAATTCAACCAAATTTTAAACCCCAATTTACAATTTATTTCATAAACTCATACTACTCAGCCCAGGGTGCATAAACTTTTTGGGTGTCCGTGGCTTCTCCTAAGGGGATGATGCAAGGATGAAAATTTCCATTCAAAAATTAAAAGTTGTGGAATTGCATGCAATTTTCCCTTGAATTTGGTTGTCAACCGGATATCAAATTGCATGCAATTCCCCAACTTTTAATGAAAATTTTCATCCTTGCATCATCCCCTTAGGAGAAACGACGGACAACCAAAAAGGTTATTCGCCCTGTCGTCACCCGTTCCAATAAATATTCCCAATTAATTATTTCGTTAGGGAATGTCCATATATCAGCTGACAATTTAGGGAATTTTTCCTATCCTCCAATGTTGAAAATTGTCAGCTGATTTATGGACATTCCCTTAAGACAATTACCTTTCCCGCAGCCTGTCCTGGTGGCCGTGAGAAGAAATATTGCTGCTCCCCTGGCCGCACGCCGCTCTGCTACCACACCCCCTGCGCCGGCCCTTCTCCCTCTTGTCTCAACGGCTACCGAGAATGGAGCCGCGGCGCCGCGCAGTGTGGGCGCAGGGACGAGCACACGCTGCACTGCTGCATAGACGGCCATCTTCCGCAGTGCTTCAACACCACGTGCTCCCCCGCGGGAGATGTTTCAAACCAATGTCCAGGCGGGTATAGTCAAGTCGCTTATTGGAAAGGGGCCGGTTGGGAGTGTCCACCCCACTTGGACATGCAGACTTGTTGTAGATCTGAGCAAAACCTTCAAAATCAGAATTCCTTTACCCAGAGAAACAATCCGTTTCAAAATAATCAACCAAATTATGATCGAAATTACCAAAATAGTTATCCAAACCAAAATAATAATTATAATCAGCAACAGAATTACCAGGGTAAAATTTCAGAATTAAAAAAAACAATTTAGCATTAAATGTTTCGAAAAATTGAAAATCTTGATTTTCCTAATTTTTTATATATAGGTGGCTCCGATTTCCGCTCCGAGTCTTGTCAATACACTAATTGCGAAACTTATTCTCCACGATGCCCAGGGACACATTCGTATGAATTATCAACGGACAAAAGTTGTAAGAAAAATTAAAAAAAATTTCCGGGTTTTATAGAATTTTTACACTTTTCCAAACAAAATGACCCCCTTTTTTATTTTCAGATTGTACACAAGGCCGAGAACGAAAACTTTGCTGTCGTCCCGGCCAACTTCCGCCGTGTTACGATACCTCCTGCCAGTCTGCCACACTCTTAGCAACTTGGTAATAAAAAAAACCAGCGGAGTAGATATATGACTCTACCGTGACGGAATTAAAAATTTACACCATGTTGGTATAGATTTAGTAATAAAATAACACTTTTTGGTAATAATTTTAACACTAATTTGTGTTACTTTTTTTACCATATAGTATTGTTTTAATACCAAATCATTACTATCGCGGTAGAGTCATATATGCACTCCGCGCAGTAATGATTCATTAAAATTTTGTTTAGAGTGCACGAATCTAAGGTGTCCCACTGGTTACCGGGAATGGAGCCGGGACACGGGCCCCTGTCGAGGAAGCGGGAACGAGCAGAGACTCCACTGCTGCGCGGATGGCCAACTCCCCACCTGTTACAATACGACATGTGCAGATAATCCGACCTGCGCAACCGGATTTTTAGAGGGAAATATCCCCTCATCAGGACAGAACGAGTGTGACTGGCGAATGTCGCGAAAAACGTGTTGTCGCCCGGGAAACAATGATTTCCAATTTGGCGGAAGACGAGACGGGTTTTCCACACGGGGTGAATTTTTTTTTCGAAAGAAAAATATTTAATTCTACGGAAACAGGTTTGTGATTATTTTAAATTCTCTTTTTTAGACCAACAACAATCTCGCGGAACACCGGAAGGTTGTCTATTTTCAGACTGTCAACAATACGCCAGATGTCCGTTATCTTACAGAGAAATGTTTACTGACAGAAAAAGTTGGTTATAAAAAAAATTTAGGTTTAAATGTTCCCTCAAAAATTTTCAAAATTTGAAAATTTTAACAGCTTGTGCAAGCGGTCGGGAGAGGATGATGTGCTGTCGTCAAGATCTCCTCCCCGAGTGTATCGATACCCTGTGCGAGTCCACCTACTCGGCTCGATGTCCCCAAGGGTACCGGGAACAGTCTCGGGGTAACCAGGGGTGCAGCAGTAGCCTAGATACGAAGCTGTATTGTTGCTCTGACTCCCGCCATCTGGGCCACTGTTACAACACGACCACGAACAGCGGAGAGGCCGAATGTCGTCGTGGGTATGTTATGACTGCAAGGGGAAAAGGGGTCGAGTGGGGCTGCCCCTGGACGGCTTATAAGTCGACATGTTGTGAAACTGCAAGTTGGAATGGTGGTCGTGGTAATTTTTACCACAACATCGCCCAGATAATAGTCGTTTCGTTTCTGGTTTCATTTTTGAGGGCGTATGTTTCAGTTTAGAACAAAAATATAACTTTCATTATGTTTTTGGGAACCCGCGTTGTAAGCAGTTGCCATAATTCTTCTTCAGTAAGGACTTCCAAGTTTGTCAAAAAAAATCCTTTTTTTCTGCTTTTTAGCCCGAATCAGGGCTTATGTAATCGTCATGTCTGTCTGTCTGTCTTTCGATAACTCCCGAACGGGTTGACCGATTGACTTGAAACTTTTACCATATGCATATTTGACAAAGTTAGGAACTGAGTTCGAAGATGGGTGAAATCGGTCAAGTGGTTGACCGGTGGGGGTCATATGAGTGGGTTGGGTATTGTGCACCAAATTTTCAAAATTGTAGTAGAAAGCAGAACTTTGGTACAGAGCTTGTTAAGGGGTCCTAATGGAAGAATATGAACTGATATCGGCCAAATTTTTATCTGGAGGGACCCTACGGGGTGACCCATACCGATTTTTGAAAATCATCCAATCGAGCAGAAATTTGGTCCTGAGGTGGCTAATAGCTCAATATGGAAGAATGTAAATACGAATTTAAAAAAATCATCTGGTGGGACCAGTGGGGGTCTTCCGATTTAGAAGCGTTGATTTTTAGAATTTCTTGTCAAGTTTCGTGTCAAAAATAGTAGTACATAATTTTCTGGGAAACTATTGACAAATATGGGTTTAGTAATCAATCCTGGTTAGGGCTAAGCAAAGCTGTACTGATAGGTTATTTGTATATGTGCAAGATACGAAAAAATTGGGAAAAGCGAAAAAAGCGATTTTTTTGACAAACTTGGAAGTCCCTAATATCTTGTTTAATGAACTTAATCCTTGTTTTTCAGTTTTTCATGACTTTCCCTTTATGGGAAACCTAGGGCAAATACTATATGTTTAGAAATATTGCATTTATTTTAGTAAGCTTTATGTTTTATTATAACTTTACACGTTGACTTCGTTGAGAACACGTTCATCCATGACCAAGGGAAAAATACAGGGTTAAGACAACTGAAATATTAGCATTTTGCACATATTTGTTACTACTTTTGTAGCTTATGCACACATAGCCATACACAGATTTGTGCACTTGTAAAATTTTTCAGAGAAAATAAATGACAACTTTTACCAAGCTTATTCATCTCTGAGGATGCTACCCTCTGTCATTCTGAATTAAGTATTTAATAATTTAATTATCATTCAACCCAGGGTCATTTGTATGTATTCATATAATTAGAGTGTGTAAACATTTCGAATCTCTTGTAATATATGTATTTAGCGTTGAAGTGCCACAACACATGCCCGTCGAGTAAAATTGTGGTGTTATCATTAAAATAATAAAAATAATCAACCAAATATTGACCTATGTATAAATAATGTTAACAATTTTCACAGTGCCAGTTTTTGCCACATTTACACTCTTAGCAACTTGGTAATAAAAAAACAAGCGGAGTAGATATACGACTCTACCGTGACGGAATTAAAAATTTACACCATGTTGGTATAGATTTGGTAATAAAGTAACACTTTTTGGTAATAATTTTAACACTAATTTGTGTTACGTTTTTTACCATATAGTATTATTTTAATACTAAATCATTACTATCGTGGTAGAGTCATATATGCACTCCGCGCAGTAATGATTCATTAAAATTTTGTTTAGAGTGTACAGCAAACCTTCCTGTATCTTAACCTATTTTTGACAGTAACTTCCGTCAATCCCTTGTTGCCACTAACCCCCGAAATTGAGCTTTGTAAACTGATGTAAATTCGAAAAAATATGTTTGCGTGGATTTTATATATAAAATATTCAAAAATCAGACTTTTAGTCTGTACATCCGACTTTGATGACCCCCAGCACTGGTCGGATCAGAACCATCTACTAACTTAAGGAAGGTAACGATACAGTGGTGCTCCAGGTACCACGCATACCCATGACATAAAATAGCACTTGCAAACATAATTTTCCTGTTGAATTTCATATTGATCAGGGTAGGTGATTCGGGACGCCAACTTAATAATGGAAGGCGTAGCAAGACAGTGACCTTTCCCCGACCCAAGCTTCCTTTTCTCAATAACAAAGTTTCATCGAAATTTCTATTCAAATTTTCACCAAATTTTCATCAAGATTTTCATTATGACTTTCATCCAAAATTTCAATAAGACAAGTTTTCACGTCCAGTGTGATTATTTAGGGTTATACACATAATCTCAGAACAAATTTACATTTTCTCGGTCTCAGTGAAAAAAATGAAAATTTAATCCTTTAACGTCATTTGATATCAGATTATAAATCTGGTTGCAATCGGTTACAGTCCATCTCAACATGCAACTCTGGTGGTGATGAGTGGACCTTCAACACAGAGAACGGAGTCTGTGCAATATTGGAAATGGGGTTACGATTATAACCAAAAGATAAACGTATTGGTTATAACCAACTGGTTATAAATTTATTAGTTCTGGTGAAAATAATACGATAATTATTTTCACCAGATAATTTATAATTTCACATAAATATTTCTTTGATTTCATTTATTTAAAAAAAAAAATAACCATTTCGGGAAACACCACAGTATCAGGATTCGACCCTTGACTCACCCTCCCTACTTAATGCCTATCCACTCTTCCTCTATATTCGTATTTGCAAGTATAGGAAAATTTAGACGCATGGTTTACCCATATTTGCTAACCTAACTAAACATTTGTTCCTACGTACTTTCTTTTACCATCATTAGTAGCAACTATTTCTTACCGGATGATCAATTTAATGCATATCGATATACAACCCACGTGCAAGTTCATTAATAATTCATTTAATTTTTATCATTTATTTAAAGCTGAAAAATTGCTCGGTTTCGTCTACCTACTTAATATCTTTTAAAATTAGTAGCTACTCAAACTTGTATGAATAAGAGCAATTATAAAATGAGTTGGTTTAGAAATATAATAAATACTAGGCAATTAACTTACACAAATTCATCCAAACTTCATTTACATCGAATTGCTGCTAATAAAGCCATATACTTGAAGCCATATAATCAAGCCATAGAACTATATCGTATGTTACCAATAATATTCTTTATTCACAAATTTAAATTAACTCATATTTTCAACAATAAGTTTCAGAATGCTGACAATTTAATAATGCATTACAGTATTAACTTCTTTCTTAGATTTTAAATTAATTTATAATATAGGCTTACAATGGAGGTCTCCCAACGTATGCTCGCAGATTTGGACGAAACTGGTGTCAATTGATCAGAAATTAAATTAGTATGAAATTTGCAAATGCAACTATCTGCAAATGCGCAGGATTGGCGGAGATATTTGCATAAAAAGAGGCGAAAGCGCGCCCAAAATGCCATCAATTTTACGCTTTTCGAATTTTGCCTTACAGATTTGCGAGTTTTCACCTCTTTTTATGCAAATATCTCCGCCAAACCTGCTCATTTGCGGATAGTTGCATTTGCAAATTTCATACTAATTAAATTTGCGATCGATTGATACCGGTTTCGTCCAAATCTGTAAGCATACGTTGGGGGACCTCCATTGTTAGTCTCTTTTAAAAATAAAAATACCTGTATTTATACATACAGGTAAT
Organism: Folsomia candida; assembly: GCF_002217175.1. Classification (NCBI taxonomy): domain Eukaryota; kingdom Metazoa; phylum Arthropoda; class Collembola; order Entomobryomorpha; family Isotomidae; genus Folsomia; species Folsomia candida. The sequence goes on along the minus strand of NW_019091197.1, from coordinate 8,151,792 downwards.
TGTCGTAGTCACATCATCAACCCATCCGTAGTTGGAATAAATTCTAAAATTATTCCCACAGATAACTCAAAAATTATAAATTTCTAAAATTAGAGTACTTTACTTTAACCCACCCTTCTCCAGAAATGTCTTCTAACCTCGTCTGGTTTACCATAGCCGCCAGTTTCCGTCTCAACCGACCCTTATGGAACTGCCCTCTGCAATGGGATCCCCAAAGGAGGCGGTTCTTCCACAAAAGAGGAATCTCATTCTGGTGGTATGTCGCCATCTTTGGCAACATCCTCCTCCTGTGTTGTGGCTCCATCGGATATGTTCTTTACGGCGAAATGACCAATCTCCAGAGACGATTGCCACTCCATTTCTTAGTCGAATACGTGCTAGGTGGCGTTGCTTGCCTCTTCGTGATTGGGATTTGCATCTACATCACATTCTTCGCCGATGAGACCGTCATCGTTGTCAATACAATAATTCGTTTGTACGAAGAATTTCATCCATCTGTCAATCCTCTGGGGGTAAGATTTCCGAAAAAGGAAAAATTGTGCGGGATACGAATCCCGAACTTTTTGGACGCGGATGGAAAAATTGACAGAATAGGTACGGTAATAATTCTTTTGTGGTTTACTAATTAACTTATTTCTCTAAATACCTACATTTACCTACCTTCGCCAAATACCAATACTTTATAAAAGAATTAATCCTCCTATATTAAAAAACCAATTATTTAAGAGTTAGATTAGTTTTTAGTAATACCTAATTAATAAATAGAAAATTAGAAAGAACCCAGGGCTGCCTACATATTAAGGGTATAGATTAAGTATCTTCTTTAAAAATTATGCATATTTTTAAGGTCTGACCCTACTAGTGGCCTTGTTACCAGCGCCCTTCATCCCTCTCCCTGTGGCAATCGCTTGTGTCTACCTTCTCAAAATGGATGTCTTCATCTTCATCCTGGAAGACCTTTTCCCGCATTCTGTTGCTAACAGCATATTCCTCACCCCCTTGAGGGTAGCCCCCATATGGATTGCATCTGCCGAAATGTGCAGAATATTCCCATTCGTCGCCTTCGTTATGGGCGTTCCTGCCCAACTATTGTCCAAATCGGGGCAAATTCTGCTAAATTCAGAACTACGGTAAAAATTTTATTCATTCCAAAAATGTCATGCCTATTACCATCATAATGTCCCTATTACTTAAAATTAATAGCGGGAAATCCGAAATTCAAAGAAACGCAATTCTGGTACAGTTCAATCAACTGCGTGTACTAAACACCTCGATGGAAAACGTCCTTGCAGCCATGACATTTGTCCTCATGGGAACCGGCCTCGTAATCTCATCCCTGCTGAATTTTGCCACAATCACATTCCTCCACGCTGCCTTGCCAAGGGTCTTCTACTTAATGTTCCCATTTTTATCGACCACCACCCTCGTCATTATTTTCACCCTGCTCCCATTCGCGACTGGGGATTACGAAAATTCCGTAGCAACTTTATCCAGATGGAGAGAATTAGTAGGTTTGAAGGATAAAGAATTGTGCAAGAGGCTACTCGCCATGCGGCCCAGGATGTATTACGCAGGCCTAAATAAGCACTATTTCTACTCTCTCACAAAATCTATGAAAGGCACTTACATGATGGCCATTGTCGATAACACCGTCAATTTGTTAATGACCATCCCATCTGTGCACATCTGAATTTTTCAGGAAATTATACAATTCATTTGAAAGTATTAAGTAAGCACGAATACACTTTTATGTATTTTATTTTAATAATTCATAAGGATCGTGGAGATAAGCACATCACAAAAGATGTATAAAGATACACAACCAATACATTGATAAATACATTGATTTCAACTTGAAACTGAAATATAAATGACAAAATTCTTTCAATATTCCCAGTTGTTATTTTAATTTCACTGGCATCACGGGATATTATATACAATCACATAACCAAAATTAAATAAATGTATGGAAAAATGGCTGAAATAAAAATTAATTATGCTACACCGTTGTCAATAATGTCAGTCATTTAAATTTACGTATCTCAAGTGAGAATATTCGCGTAATAATACTACCAAACTGTGGAATTTTAGTAAATGAGGATTATCCGATATCCGATCGGATATCCGAAGTATCCGTCGGATTGATCCGATCGGATAAAGGGTCTTATCCGATAGTGCTCGGATATTTTTATTTGCGATCCGCTCCGATGATTATCCGATCCACTCCGACGGATTGGATACACCAACCCTAGACATACCTTATGTTGTTTGTACGCATTCTTTACAAAAATACAAATAAGGCGACTACGTGGATAATATTTATCTCCAGGATTAATATCATACCAATATTTGCGTCAATTGTGACGCGCAAATTTAATTCTACTGTTCATAAATCTTAAATATCATTGGTTAACGTATTGTAGATTTTCATAGAATTTAACATTAGCAATATAGATTTTACATATTGCATTCCAGGTTTAAACAATTTCAATAATTATTAGTGTATTCGTTAGACTGTAATATCTTAAATTATTATTCTACCATCTCCCCTGATGAAGATAAGAGCATCTCGTAGAAATATAAAGGGTAAAAATAAAGTTTTTATAAATCAACTAGCCTATAAGCCCGTCTTAAAGACGGGCCGGATTTAGAATTGGACATTAAGCCATCAAATTTATTAAATCACAGCGGTTCGAAGCATGATTTGCTTTAGAAATTGTTAACAAAAAACAAAGCTGAAAAATATGGCTAAAACTGTAAAGAAGAATTTTCTAACATTGCTAAAGATGTTTGTAACGTTCCTAAGGAATTTTTTACGTTGCTAAGGAATTTTTTATACGTTGCTAAGGAATTTTTTTACGTTGCTAAGGAATTTTTTTTACATTGCTAAGAAATTTTTTTTACGTTGCTAAGGAATTTTCTGGTCTCATAATCTTAGCCGTAACTATAACCTAACCATAATCATAATCATAATCAAAAAAGATAACCGTGCTATGATTGGTTCAGCTAAAATGCCAACAGCCAATCATAATGCCGGAATGTCACGGAAAATTTTCACGGGACGGACTTTTCGAAATTGTAATATAGATATCAACCCACAGAGTCCGTTTCAATTTCACCGAATTAAGAGTGTTATTACTTTCTTGGTTTATAAGCTTGGTATGTGTGTACATAATTGAGTGTTTGTTTGACAGGATGTCGGCTTATTTGTTATTCTGTTGGGCGCTGTAAGGGAAAATATTTTATATAAATTAGCATACCTATGCATGTAGAGATTATGTATTAGAATTTTGTGTATTAATTGTTTGGGGACCTTTAAACATTAAATTAAAGTTAATTTTATGGATCGGCCACATGGCGGACATTTTGTAAGCAAAAGATTAATCTACTTAATTATTGAAATGGAGGAAGCGTGGATAGGTTTTAGTTGGAAAGGTGAATTAACTAGTCGAGGGTCGAATCCTGACACCGTGGGAACTGCAATCTTACTTGGATACCAATTATATTAAATAAAAAAATACATTTCCTCACAAGTTGTCTATCTTGACTTGTAAAAAAACTATGACTATGATAGTCAGACTATCCAAGCGTTGCAAAAACAATAAAAATGTCCGAACTTATTTTTATTTTAGTTAAGTCGTCAATGGAGTAGGCACTGATGAAGATATTTTATTATGATATGTCCATGTCTACTAAGGCATATTCTGCATGAGTTTATTAAGTAGCGCAAGCTACTTTATGCGATCGGTTAGTTAGTCTGTCTGTCTGTCTGTCTGTCTGTCTGTCTGTCAACACTATAACTCGAGAACGGTTTATCGCAGCGACTTGAAATTTTTAACACATGTTCTACACGGGTAGGGGGTGACACCCTATTAAGGGGGTGTGGCCACTTTGTCGACATCATGTCGAAAAACGTCGCCATGGCCTAATTTCGGCATTTTTCGGGCGATTTGCATGAAATTTGGGCAAAACATGTTTTTTTGTGTTGTCGACATGTCGCAATATGGCGATTAAGGTTTCGACACTTTTTTCGCCAAATTCTGTCGCCATGCCCTAATTTCGGTATTTTTCGGGCGATTGGCATGAAATTTGGGCAAAACATGTTTTTCGTGTTTTCGACATTTCGCAATATGGCGATTAAGGTTTCGATGACAAATTTTGTCGGCATGCCCTAATTTCGGCATTTTGCGGTCAATATGCATGAAATTTAGGCAAAACATGTTTTTCTGTGTTGTCGACATGTCGCATTATAGAGCATGTGGTCAATTAATCTATTAATCAATCATTAATCAATTAATTAATTAATTAATTAATTATTGCGCTACTTATGTATCGTGCTTTGCCGCACTTTATTATGCATAAAAATATTCACATAAATATTTCTTTGATTTCATTTATTTAAAAAATAACCATTTCGGGAAACACCACAGTATCAGGATTCGACCCTTGACTCACCCTCACTAGTTAATGCCTATCCACGAGCCCTCTATATCAATAATTAAGTGGAATAATATACAATCCAAGAAATTAATTTTAATTTAACATTTAAAATTCCCCAAACAATCAATACAAGAAATTCTAAAACATAATATGTATGTACATATACACATAAGCATACTAATGTCTATAAAATGTTTTCCCTTCCACTGTCCAACACGAATAACAGATAAATCCACATCCTGTCAAAAAAATATTCAATTATGCAAACACATGTCAGGTTTGTAAACCAAGAAAGCAAAGCCGGGATGGGAGACGTTTTTGCTTAGGAGGACAATCCCTCACCTCACCTCGGCTAGTTTAGCATGGGGCGCTCCTTCAAATGGGTGTGGCAGGCGCAAATGGGGCCATGGAATGAAATCCTTCCACACTTGTCCTAGACTCACCGAGTGCTACGACATATCCAAAGGGCAACAAGATCGGTGACTTTGTCGGTGAGGGGTTGTCCTCCTAAGTAAACTATTAAACCAAGCAAAGTCCAATTTATAAACAATATAGCCATTTGCTATATAAATATCTCCAACATTTTTTCCCAAAGCTCAATCTCACAAACGACAGTACAAGGAAAATATTACAAAGAATTTTCAAATAACTTCGAAAAAACCATCAATATTTATATTCTCATGGCAACCGTTACTTCACTAATGTGGCGATCCCTCAACACCTTCTCACGAGGGTTTGCTCTCCTCCCCCCATGTCCAATGGAGTGGGACATTTCCAAAAACAGATTTATTCCCTATACAAATCCCAAATCCTTGTTTTTCTGGAAAGTTTTGATGCTCTGCTTATTTCTGTCCAATATCGTCTACGTAATCTTATTCCTTGCCGCCATTCTTGGTACGGCAACGATGACCTTGGTAGAGGTCATGATATCCTGCTTGTTCTTGTCTATTGGTGTCTTCGCGAATCTTGTGGAAATCGTCATCTTTATGCATGTGGGAAATACGGCCCAGGCGTTTAATTGTGTTGCCATTTTGGAAAAGCAAATCAGTAAGATAGATATTATCTCAATCTGAATTAATTTCTCTTACCGCCATCCTAACGTTTCTCACTGTCCCAGTAGAATTTCCAACATCATGTTCAACTTCACAAAAAGCAGGAAAAATTGACATGGTCGGCCTCGTCTTAAACTCGATCACCTTTGTATTCGTGATTCACACAATAATCGTTCCTATTTGCGGTATCTACATCGGACTGGACCCTTACAGTCTCTTCGTCGCCCGCGTAGTCCCTCTACATTGGCAAACTGTGCCAAAATATGGCATCATTCCATTAAAAATCATCCTAATAGGGTCCTGGTATCTCGTAGCGCGAGTCTTAGCGATGACCATGTGTTCCTGCACTTTAGCCGCGTATCTAACGTTGTCCTGTATTGCGTCCCTTTGCGCCAAATCGGGGCTAATTGAGACTTATCAAATTTCCCCATACCTGGTGGAATATTCCTCCTGCGAATTAATTCTGTCCATAGCGTATCCCTTTTTAGCTCCGGCTGTCGCACTCTGCCTCCTAAATGGCTTTGTCTTATCAATCTTGTACAACTTTATATCACTGAAGATGCATCACATGATTCCGATGCCATTTTTTGCGGTATTTCCAACCTTGGCCGTTGCATCCATCACCATAATTCAGACCATGGTGCCAATCGCGATTTCTATTCACACCGACACTACCGAACTTCGAGATATTTGGAAGCGATTCGTAGCCTCGAGCCAAAATAAGAGACACGTCGTGAGACAAATTAGAGCGAAAAGGAGCATTCGCGTCTACGTGGGCGTGGCAGATCATAATTTCTTCATATTTTGCAAGTCATTGCTCCCGACGTATTATGAAGCCACGGTGTATTACACGATTACAGCCTTAATGTCCATAGACACTAGTGGGGTGCAGATTACCTTATAGACTTCTTTATGCCACTTGTTTACAACGCAATACCTGGAATTTCTTACCCCACATACCCACGATGTGGGGAGTACACTTTGGAAATTTAAAGGAAATTTGAAGTTTTCGGAGAACACCAAGAATTATAAATTATCAAAAACTAAATTGTAAGCTAATTAAAATTTCAGCTTGTACTTTAAAAAAAATCCAATGCGAGAACAAAACGGTCTTAAGATCATAATTTGCGTTCTCCTAAGATGCGCATTGCACAAAGGTAAAACGGAGAACACCTTTCGTACTCTTTGCATTAATTGCAAAATTAACCTCTTTCCACTTATATATACAGTAAGCACAAAAAAAGATCGTACCCTATAATGCTGGTAATTTCTATATGATAACATCAACATAGATCTTTGAAACTCAACACGTAGTTGCACCAACCGATTGGCTAATAATTCCGCGTCGTCGATTTCTAAGGTCACCGACAGGTCATAGGTCAGAATTTTTTTACAAAAGGGTCAATTTTGAACTTTGTGGGTAATTTTTTTTAGACTTTCAGACATTTTTTATTAGATACTGCAAGCGATTGCGAGAAAAATGAGCTATCGTACGACCGTGTGCGATTTTTTTGACGCCCACGGGAATTTTTCGACAAGGACAGGTTTGAGGTGTAAAATCGCGACCGTGGCGAAATTCAAATAATTGAAATATACAACAACATGCATACACAATTTATAGGTTGTTGTATATTTCAATTATTTGAATTTCGCCACGGTCGCGATTTTACACCTCAAACCTGTCCTTGTCGAAAAATTCCCGTGGGCGTCAAAAAAATCGCACACGGTCGTACGATAGCTCATTTTTCTCGCAATCGCTTGCAGTATCTAATAAAAAATGTCTGAAAGTCTAAAAAAATTACCCACAAAGTTCAAAATTGACCCTTTTGTAAAAAAATTCTGACCTATGACCTGTCGGTGACCTTAGAAATCGACGACGCGGAATTATTAGCCAATCGGTTGGTGCAACTACGTGTTGAGTTTCAAAGATCTATGTTGATGTTATCATATCGAAATTACCAGCATTATAGGGTACGATCTTTTCTTGTGCTTACTGTATTTTTAAATAAAATTTCCCTTGAATACTATGTTCATTTCATAACTACATCTAATAGCAACCAATTAAATTTCCATGATTTTCTACAAAATCCCTATATTTTTTCAACCAGTTTCCAGGTTTCGAGTTTTTCACGAAAAACACAAAATATCCACTTTTTAACATTGGTTGATATAGGGAGAATTCCAAAATTTGTGAAGAAAAATATCTACTTTTCACCATAGAGTTTTCCACAAAATACCAAAGAAACACTCTTATTTTTGAGAAATTTTGGTGTCATGTGAGCATTTGATAATTTTTTTTTGATACGTGATATGACGTATTTGGTCCTTAAGGGACAGTCGTCATGGTACATCATACGGCGTATTTGGTATGCAACGGAAATTTTTATGGTACGTCATATGGCGTATTTGGTCTCTTAGAGACCTGTTTAGGAATACGTCATATGACGTATTTAAGGTGAAAGAGGTTAAACAATTTTTTACACAAAAAACGGTAGAACGTATAGGAGAACACCACTGTTTTGCGTAGAATTATGCCACCTGATAAGAGTCACATCCAGTCTAACCAACTGAATGTGACTAACACTTGAATAAAGGTAAATTGAATTGAGTGAACTAAGACAACTCCTTGCTATTTGAATATCATGCAAAATTAATCGGTGAACACTTCTCTACTGTTTTGAATTGCATAAAAGTAAACTGAAACAATTTTTCGTACTCTTTAAGTGATGTTTAAAATTAATCGGAGAACAATTTTATACTGTTTTGAATTGCATAAGAGTAAAGTGAGGCAACTCGCTCTTTTCACACCATTCAAGATTCTAATAGAGAGGTCGCCCCTGTAATTATTGATCATATTGTAATTAGTATCGGGGTAGTAATAATAGTTCTAGAGATCCGATTTATTTGTAAATTATTATACGCATATCTAGCAACGGGTCCCAAAAATTTCATAAGCTTTATGGAAAATACGAAATGTATTTTCCAAACGATTTCATAGTGAGGAATTTGAAAAACGGGATTTTGATAAGTACCAGAATTCGATTGACAAAGTCTCGAAGAAGGTCTGACTCAGCCGGTCTGAGTGCATTTCAATTAAAAAGGTTGAGAGCGTGCCAAAATTAGGAGATACATAAAAAATACATAAAATTAAAATTAAAAAACAACCATCATAGCGACTTCTCGAAAGTAAAAGGGATGAAAACTATTTTTCAATATGCCTCGACATCCGTGCATGAAACATCCAAAAATTTAAAGATAAACGCAAACCACTTACATACATACTCAGTTCTTAAGTTTCCGTAAATGAGTTTGTTGTTTAATATTTCGCGCGAAATCTTGCAGACGTAATTTTTTTTCATTGCAACTTATTGCCCATATCGTTCTTAACAAGATACTAAAAAATCTTGGAAAAATATGTAAATGTGGTCAAATGGAAAACTGGCACAAAGGGTGGCAATTTTTCATTCACACCTCAGCGAAACAAAAAATTTGAGATTTTGAAAATTCTTAAGAACTCTGGCGCAAAACGCAGGTGGCTTTTACCACATAATAATTCGGTTGAAGGATGCTGGCGGTACTTTTAACATGAAGAGATCCGGTCGACCTCGGTTTCGACTCGGTAGAAAGTAAATCTATATTTTTTAAAGGAATTGGTATCATGTGGAAAAAAATTATTTAGATAGTGCCCTAGAGCCCATAGTTAAACCCCGGAAACTTGAACTCTTCGAGCATCAACAGTGAAATTTTCAGAAAGACTTTGCTCCTTCGCATGATGCAAAAATAGACAAAAAGAATTTAATGATTTAATATATATACTTAACTTCTATCTATTCTAAAATACAATCACTTGCAAACCGATTATGGTCCTAATTTGGTGTGCAAAGATAAAGATAAAGATAAAGAGCGTATTCCTTAAAGTGATCTTTGTCGATTTTTTAAATAAGATTTTCAATATTTTTCTGGTAATTTGCTGTGACGTCATCTAGTTGAAATATCGGGCTTGTGTAACAGATCGGGAATATTGCACTTAATGCTAAATTTTGCGGAAATGAACGGAATCGGATGGAACATGCTACCCGCCGGGAAAACGAAACTTACAAATAGGCTGAGCAACAGTCCGTTCTCTGGGAAGGGATGAGCTGACTTGTTAACAAATATGTGCCAACTAGGGCTGAGAAGCAGTGAATAACTGAAACCTGAGAGTTTTTTTTTCATAGTACAAGGCAAGCCGGCCAAGAAGCTTGCTTGAACGTTTTACAGATTGACGGTGAATCCCGCCCAGTCCCTGCCCAACCCCGTACTACTTCCGACAAAGATGCACTTTAAACTGTACAATTAATCATCAATCATGATTTGCCGTAGAATATAAAACTGTGTAGATAATACGCACAGTAATTCGTAGTTTTGGTGATAACCTCAGATGCTCATAAACCTATTTCTTCATAGTGCTCTTACTAGGGAACCTTCTGAGGTGCCCGGTGTACCCAGGGTACCCACCATGTTTTTTTATAATCTACCAGGACCCTAGATGAAGGACCCATTCATACTTACTGTTAAACTAAACTTAGTGTTAAACTCATATTTATCGCCATGGCGTGGCGCCAAACTTAAAAACCTGCGTTTTCGACCCAATTCAAACCTTCATAACTTTTGCAGTTTCCGTGGGATTTTCAAAATTTTGGGCTTAAAATGATCACAAAGGTAAAAATTTTAAGAAACAGGCAAAAAATTAAACATTTTTTATTATTTGAGTTATTTTTAAAAAAGTTTCGACAAACCCCCGTTTCTTGGAAAATCCCAAAATTTTGACAAAAATTGAAACAATCAAATTTTCGAAAAATTTCATGGCATACGAAAGTTCAACACTTTTTCATGATCTTAGGCAATTTTTTTGAAAATCCGCCCAGGATTTCAAAAGTTATGGCGGTTTTAAAAATAAAAACATGCAAATTTGGCGAATTTGACGCCACGCCATGGCGCCAAATATTAGTTTAACACGGAAATGTGAATGGATCCTTTATCTAGGGTCCTATGTACAGTACAGTACATAGTCACACGTACAAATTTTAACAAAACAATACCATCCCATCAAATCCTGCTAAAAAACACCAAAGTGTAAAAAATACTGCAAAATTATAAATACCCGTGTGAAAATGAATATGGCGAATTCGGCAGGATTCGGCAAAATCATCCTGCATAAACCATTCTGCACAAAACTTTATGGAGTTTTCTGCACAAATCTAACTCAAGATTCGGTGAATAGAATATGCACAAAAATGTTTGCAGTTTTCTGCATAAATCGAAAAACGACAATTGACTAGTGATTTCTGCGGAGCAATTTCTGCATAAATTTTTATGTTAATTTATAAAAGTTATAAAATGCGTAACAAATATATTTATTTGCAAGTTTTAGAAGAAATTATTTTATTCAAATTCTACCGTATTCATCAATTGTGTTGCAATGGACAAACTTCCTTGGTTATCATGTTGACCAATGAACTTAAAATTTTCAATATCCGAAGGTAAATAAATTTGAACATTATTGCTTACATAGTTAATTTTAAATGATTTTGGAGAATTCGAATAATCAATAGTACTGCATCTTTTTACAAAAACCAACGCATTGCTAACACCACTAAGTATGATAATTTTAAATATAACAAACAATTTTCCATTAATTTTTACAACGGAGTTGACATGTTGTTTTGTATCACTACTACAAACATTAACAAACAATTTTTTATATAAAATACAGGATTTAAAACTAAAACCTTCAGAATGTTGATGACCAATAATTTTAAGCTTAGCTTTTTCAGAGGTACTAAAAATATACAATTTTTTGCTTCCTAATAATCTACAATTATCAATGGAATAAGAATTTTTAAAAAATCGCTTGCATTCAAGCAAAGATTCATGAAATTGCTTAGCCCCTTCACTTAAAAATTCCACTTCTCCGAGACTGTAGACCTTTTGGGTGCAAATAGCTCGATTAACAATTTGAGTACTGATTTCTCTAGTACCACAAAAACTATTTTTGAGAATACCATTGTAATTTTCAAACTGAAATAGAGAATATCCCCAAAGTGGGCCCCATTTTCTCACATTTTCCGCTGCGTGGGTTAATAAATGAACATTAAAAGAACAATAACTTTGGCCATAGAGGTTTGGAATAAGCATTGAAAATTCTTTGATTAATATTTCTGCTACCAATATTTCATCCATTGTTACACTATCTTGACACAAAATCGAAATGGAATCTACAAGTTTAGCAAAGTGTTTTAAAAAACAATCTTGAAGAATTCCTTTTAGCAGCGGCACCGCAATTAGCATCCAATTTTTCCATTCGTGTGCCTTCCAATATTTAATGCTGCTGAGATCCCTTATTGTCCTGCTGCAGTTCTTGGGAATTTTGCATCTTCTTAATTTTTGATTTATTTGATTTTCCTTATTTCCAATGTAAAAGATTTCCTGATGATTCTTGGGCAAAATCCAGGCAAATGTCAACATTCGTACGACTCCCAGTAAAACAGTGTGCATGTAGTCAAAAACGAAACCATCGACGATTGAAAAATGTGGAATTTTCAAGAGAGGGGAGGCCAATTTAATTCCATAACGATTTGAAATAGATGATCCAGTTGATAGCAAGTCTCGAAGTTCCAAAAGCTGATTCAAAAAATGTTCCTTGTTTCGATTCGCAGCAATTTCAGTTGGCGGAAAAATCCATTTATGACTTCTGTCCCCTGTGGACAAATTGAGCCCTTTAGCCTGACACCATGGACAACTATACTCCCCATTGAATTGATTAATTCCTTGCAAGGGGGCACGAGCGACGGAATCGGCTGCAAGCATTGGGAAAAATATTTTACTTTTAATTTCCACCCCATTAAAATTCCATTGGATTCCTTCCTTTGATAATTGATTTGATTGATTAATTAGTGGGTCAAGAAAAAGTTTGAAATTTGGCTTGCTATCATTAAACCACAATCCAGCCAAAATGGTGTGCTTTCTTCTTAAATCGTAATCCAATTCGTTGATTGAAAGAAGTAGAGGCCAAATGCATGACTTGGAAGAGTTGAAAATCGAAACGCCGTCCGTGTTGATGCAACAAGTTATGTCAAATTTTGATAACTTTAACTTTTTATATGCTTCTCCATCCATTATTCCGGATGACTCGTTATTATTAAATTGACGTTTGGCAAAATTCTTTTTTAAACATTGTGCAATATTTTTTCTCTCCAATAGTTGCTTCATGATTGTTGCAATGTCAAATGACACGAAAAAGTTGCCGTCCTTTGTAGCATTCCTTCCAGACTCTTGACAACTGGCGCAACTTCCGTTTGTCTCCAAAATATTTTGACAATTGGAGCAAAAGGGGATCTTTTTTGCCTGATCGTAGCAAGGATTCAGTTTTTTGCTTAACAAGTAGACAGATGAAGGAATTGTTTCCCCTTGTGGGAGGTCAAGAGGTCTGATAACGCTGATTTGCTAATTTTGTGTCGAAAGGCATATCCAAAAATTAACAAGCAGCTTTCATTTGCAGTTAGTTGAGAGTTGGGGAAAATTGGTTGAGATTGGGATTTTTCTTCGCTCTGTGAACAAATAAATCATGGGGTCATATTATATTAATTATTATTTATAAACATACTTATCTTACGTCATCATATTCTTCGTCACTGGATAAATCATCAATCCCTGGCATTGAATTATCATTATAAGCAACTACCTGTATGAAATAAGAAGAATGTAAACTATTGTAATGCCAATAAAAAATTTAAAAATACATTATCATCCAGATTGGTTTCTTCCTCATGTTGTGGGCTATTGCCGTTGACCTCCTGTGTATTTTGAGTTTCATGTTGATTATCCAAATTACGACGAACGCCCTAAAAAACAAAAAATGCTGTTGCTTAACAAGTTTCAACTAAAAATTATTTTATTACCTTTTGACTAATTCTGTAACGCGTTCGGCGAGGGACGAAAAGTGACCTACTTGACCCACCAGTTGGAGTAAAATATTTTTTATAATTTTTTCGTGTTGACATTATTATTTAATTATTAATTATTGAATTAACTTTTTATATACGTACACATCGTAAACTTATTATTTTGTTTAATTCAATAATTGAAGACTAAATACTGCCCTAAGCCCATGCCAGCGAAGTTTAGTATTTCACACATGGTCAAAACTTTTAACTTTTTTCTTAAAAAATAAACTTAACATAAAATAAAATGTCGTTTTTATTGGTCGAATGGTCAGAAGATGACTTTAAGACATATTCTGTTGTGTCAATTGACCAATTAGAAGACGGAATTTTGCGTGCGAATCCTGGAAAACTTGTTGGAACTGTCGTTGCAATTAAATGGAAAAGGAACTCTATCCATCGTGGTCTCGTTTTACAAATTGGTAATTATTTTCATTATTTTCGAACAAATTAAAGTGATATATTTAAAATAATATATTTTTTAAAGGGAAACACAAAAATCTCTCTTTGGAAGCTGACAAGTTAGCCGTAAAAGCAGCTGACGAAGCTTCAATCATTAAAGAAAAAGACAAGAGCAAATTTGATAACTCTTCAGGAATTAAAAGTAATTTTTGCAATATATTTTTTGAAATTCTAATTTTATATGAATTAATATTTTTTCCAGTGCAAAAATCTAAAAACCGAGCCAATGAAATTACAGAAATTGCATCCCAAATTCCTTCTTCTCAATCAGTTGACATGAGTTTAAATGCGGAATTTGCTGACCCTCCTTTGGATAACGAAACAGTACCAAAAGGTGTTATATAAGTATATAATACTTCTATTTACAAATTAATTGATTCGGATTTTCAGAGAAGTATGATCGTCTCAAAGGACGTCACGATAGGTTGAAGGAGAAATATCGCGAGTTGAAAAAATTGGTAGAGAATTCTCACGAAGTAAGTCATATGTGCGTATCTACATTCGCAATGGAATGATTTTAAATAACATTTCTAAGTGACATAAATTTTTTAAGGTTGAATTATATGAAGGGTCTGGAGTTACATTGCCAGCTGCTGAATTAGCTTCGATAAAGATTATGTCGAATAAACCAACAACCCTGGCCAGGAACTTGTTTCGTCGACTTTTCTCTCCGGAAGAACTAGCGAGTCATTCCCTAAATGGAAAAATTTGTAATGCAAACCAATTAGCTCCCCCACTTCCAAAAATTGACACAGCCAAATCTGATGCAGTAATTAGTAAGTGGCAAATTAAATTCTACAACAAAATCATATCAAATTTTACAATATGTATAATTTATTTATTTTTGATTTACTAATTACGGATTCCCTTTTTCCAGAATTTGTTCTTAAAGAAGAAGGATTCGACAACTCACCAAATGCTGACATTAATGAGGCCAACAAATCGTTTTTGAAGAACAAGAAGGCGGTAAAGCGAGAGATTAAGAAATCTCTATCGGATTTCCTTAGAGAGTGTAAGAAACGAAAAGATTAAAATATTTAAAAATATTTTTGCTTTAATAGTTTGTGAAAAATTCTAAAATAATTTAAAGAATTAAATAAATATCTTTTGACGAATGAATTCTACCAAAAGTTTTATGCCTAATTTATTCTGCACAAAAGTGGGCCAATTTTAGCTCCTAAAGTTTTATGCATAAACAAAACTGCAGAAATTTTTCTGTAGCTAGTTTTCTGGCTAAAATTTTCTGTACAAAAGTGGGCCAATTTTAGCCATATACTATATTTTCTGCAGAATTTGGCTCATTTTTTTCACACGGGTACTCTTCCACAATAATCAGTTCTTAATCGAATTTATGGTAGTAAAATATTTTAACAACCCGTTTGTGTAAAGGAAGCATATATGTGAATAACAATTATTGTAATTTAAAGCAATAAAGCGTGCAAGACTGCTTTCAAAAACTAATTTACCTGAAATTTTTGAGAAAGTTCTTACCTGCCAGTATATTTTGTTACTGAAAGAGCAATTTTTTATTTACAGAGATAGTTCTTCCCCCGTACAGAAAAAAAATTGCATAGGAACTAGAATAAATGAACAGCTTTGACTAAGGATAAGTAGTTACATTCATCGTAATAAATCACATATACAACAACTAATTTGAAACCATCTACTTACTTATGTATCTGACCAAATGGAGATAGTACAATGATTATCGTTTCTGGAGAGTGACATGACTTAACAGAGAATTTCTAAAGTTTTTTGCGCACCATTACAAATGCATCCCCTGCAAGTTACAATAATTATACAATTTATGTGATTCAACACATGCGAGAAATTTGACGTTTTAATCATGATTAAATTGGATGATTGCATAATCTCTTGGAATTGAAATTGCTTGGAACCGCATCTTAAGAACCCTGGGTAGGGTGTTATCAAACATAAGCTCCACCGTAGATTGTTAACTTGTCGGAGTGTCGATCGGATTTCAAGCATATTTTTCAATGTGATTCCATCTCGCCAAAAAATTAATAACAATACAAATATGACGACATTATTTAATCATGACTTTCATATCGTATAAAACGAGGAAAATTACTTATTTAAAATTTATTTCCATAATTTCAAGAATAAAATTGGGCTTGATAAAATAAATTTTCTATTCGCCAACGTATTTATGCACATTCGGTCAGACGAAAATCATGCCAAATTGAAGGTTTTATAACCATCGGCAGCAATTTTGTTGAGCAGGTCCTCGTATCTTGGATATCCTCCCGCGTAACAGAGGGGCTCCCTAGTTTTTCCAGGAATATTGGCCCCTTGATACCAAGAATCCGCTCCCGGGAACAAACTCGCTTCCCAAACATCCCATACCTCCTTTGTCCAACTCTCTTCTGATTCTTTCTTAGCATCCACAACTTTGCGTTTCTCATCCCTCATCCTCACCATCAATTCCACTAACCATTCCCCTTGAATCTCTATAATTGTGGGGCCATTTCCCAGGGGAGTGGGGGCCTACATATTTAGATTCTTTTTATGTACACATTACTAAAAGATTAGTGGGGTTGACTTGCCTGCGGGCCGTACATGTACCACAAGTTTGGGAATCCAGCTGTCGTGAGGCCCAAATAAGTGGAGGTCCCATTCCTCTTCCACATATCTCTCAAACTCTCTCCTTTCCCGTTACGGATATCGATACTTTTGATACTCCCTGTCAAAGAGTCAAATCCCGTAGCCAGCACGATGATGTCCACCTCAACCACACCTTTTTCTGTTCGAACCCCGTTCTCTGTAATTTCCAAAATTGGAGATTCCCGCACGTTAACCAGGTCCACGTTAGACTGGTTGAAGACTTCATAATAACTTTGCTCAAGGCATGGGCGTTTGATACCAAAGGCGTGGGGCGCCACCAGCGGGGCTAATATGTCCCGTTTCACCACGTCATGTATCCTCGCTCGGGCCTTCTCCGCCCAGAAGGTGTAAGCGTAGGCGTTGGACTCCTAGGAATATGGAGTGAAGTAAAATCTGAAGGGCGGGATTTATGATAACTTATAAGTGTTCAGAATTTACCTTATCGAATAGCATATCTCGGAAATTGGCCAGCCAAAAGGCAAACCCGCCATGCGCATAAAGTGATTCGTACAAGGCGCGTCGTTCCTCTGGAGTAACGTCAGCCGCATTTTTCCGTTCCCAATCAAAATTGAGGCCAGAGAATGATTTCCGAGCTGCACCGAATATTTCGGGAAACTTTGACTTTGGCGGGAACCAGGCACCTTTGCTAGGATCGGCAGCCTTGGCTTGTTGCATGGGGAGGCAGAGATTTGGTGTGCGCTGGTAAACCGTTAGATGGCCAACTTTGGACCCAATTTCTTGAATGATTTGAACCGCACTTGCCCCCGTACCGATAACAGCGACGCGTTTCCCGTCAAAGTTGACTCCAGCCTTGGGCCACACGTAGGAATGGTGGCAGATTCCTTTGAATCGATCCAAACCTTTGAAGGGAGGTGTGTACCTGGAATAAATTAAAATTGAAAATTTAAATTATTTTCGCACAAATACTGCCAAAACTCCAGAAACGAACACAAGGAAATGCATATCCATAAAAATGTGTCACGCATATTCGGTTACCTAGTTGTTGTGGAGCCAGTACAGAGGAAGAGATGGTTTGCCCAAGTAACTCTGCCATCATCCGTTTTGACTTGCCACTGATTCCGAGCATTATCGAACTGGGCCGCGCTCACATTGGTGTTGTACTCAATGTCCCTGCTCAGCTGGAGCTTGTCGTCCAAATAGCGGAAGTACTCTTGAAGTTCCGGGTGGGCTGGGAATCGCTCTGTCCACGCAAAATCCCAAAGTCCTTCCTCGTTGAATTGGTAGATGGGGTTGTCCGTGTCGACCCGTGCGCCTGGATATCGGTTCCAGTACCACGTCCCACCCATGTTTGTCCCTGCTTCGTAAACTTTCACGTTAAACTTTCTCTTGCGGAGATTGTGTAGAGCATAGATGCCAGAGAATCCAGCACCAATCACTAATATCTCGCACATGTCTTCGGAAGAACCCATATTTCAACCTTAGCTTGCAAAAATAAAATTTTAAATACAAATTAATCTATCCAAAAGTATGATTGATAATTGTCAACTTTATAAAGTTCAACATACCAGATAATTCGGCCAAGAGGCAATGTTTTTTAGTGAGGCAAATACCTGACAACAAAAAATTCAGTAAGTATGCGATTACCCCACCTCGTAAAAGTGAAAAAGGGACAGGATATCTCCCAACCGATTTTAATGAAATTTTGCACAGATAATCTCAAGCACGATTATGGAATCCCCTTTTCGAATTTTAGGTTTTCACCCGGCTTATGATCAAAAATATACCCTTAAAAACACATTTTAATTTATTTTTGATTACTGGAATATCTAAGGAAGTTTTCAAACGTCACATAATGTAGAGTATTTTTTATATAAATTTTAAGATAAAAGTGACATCGCGTAATAAATGAAAAAGTTTTCCCAGTGACACCATAAAAATTGCAAGCTGGAATTTCCAGCAATGCATAAATTGACAACAACAAGACGAAAAATAAGGTGGGTTTAAGTTTTACAAATGAATAAAAATTGTTCAATATTTCCTAAACGAATTTTGAGCTTAACAACCATAAATATGCAAGGCACGCATATACTTAGGTGCACAGTAATTATAATTACTGTAAATTATTTGCATCTTCAATTTTCCACGAAATTTGTTTCGGCTTTGGTTTCGGTTAGAGCAAATTTATATGAGGGATGAACCTTTTCATTCAATTTTGGAGAAAGTTGGTCCCTGAGACACATGACTTTTGGTAAAACATAGCTTTTGAAATTGGGTTAAACCTCTAAGAGTTAGCATTTTTTTAAATCCGGTTTTTAACTAAAATTTGTTTTGAAAAATCCGTAAACATGCGCATTAAGGAAAACGAAAAAATACGGGTCCACTTGTTTCTGACAATGCGACGGTGTTTGGTGGTTATCACCGATATCGACCGGAGTAAGTTTAAATTGTTTACACTCAAAAATAAGTGGACCCGTATTTTTTATTTTTCCTGAATGGGCATGTCTACGCCCCTGACGGAATTTTTAAAACAAATTTTAGCCAAAATCCGGATTTTTATAAACGCTGTAACTTTTCGAATTTTAACCCAATTTCAAAACTTACTCCCAATTTTTTGCTCAGAATTAGTTCCCTGAAATTCTAAAAATTTATTTTTCACAATTAAAAATTTAATGTTTTAATGTCATTTCTGAATTTTTAAAAAATCTGAAAACAATAATGTTTTTTTAAAATTAATTATTGTTTTAAAATGAATTTTTATAATTTCAGGGAACAAATTCCGAGCAAAGGGGGGTGTTAGATTTTGAAATCGGGTTACAATTCGGAAAGTTGCACCATTTTTAAAAATCCGGATTTGGCTGAAATTTGTTTTGAAAATGTGAGACGGGAATGACGAGTCACAGTAGGATATGATCAAGTTAGTGTAATGGCACTGATACCGATATTCGAGTGGTCTAATGGTTAAGGCGTCCATCTGGATAATGGAACGTGCGGGGTTTCGAGCGCGTGCCTCGTTCATCATATTTTTGCCATTACAAAGCGACTTGATCTCCAAAAGTTTCATCATAAGTTTCATTCATTTAATTATCAAATCTAAATAATTTTAATATACATATCTCAGAATTCAACTAAATACATCTCGTTCATTTTCCTTTCCTACAAAAATTCTGCCACGGGCGAAAACATGCCCATTCAGGAAAACGAAAAAATACGGGTCCACTTATTTTTGAGTGTGGACAATTTAAAATTAGTCCGGCCAATATCGGCGATAACCACCTCACACCATCACATTGTAAATACGCGTTTATCCACACAAAAAAATTACATAAGTCGATTTCTCGGTCATTTCTCAACTGATGTTGATGAAATTTTGCACACATCATTGTGAGAATTTAGAAGCTAAAGAGAATTTAGAAACGATGCACCAATCGACTTTGCGAATATTTCATTTTCGCCCCAGTTATCTTTCCCCAGAAAAAGAGCAAAAATTTCCCGTTCGAGTCACGTTTCTAATTATTATTCCATTTTGGAGCATCATATAATCCTAAAGTTATGGAAAAATGGATAACATTTCCTTTCGAACATTTTAAAACCAAGTTGGCCGAAATCACTTGAGAAATCACGAAAGTATTCAATTTGAAAACTAACAACTTAAAACTATGAAATTATTCTGGTTGCAAATACTTAATGAGAGTGTAATAATGCCATTGACAACTAATAGAGTAACAAATATTTGTAATAAATTTGCAATTTTAGCAGCAACATGTTGCGTGTTTATCATGCAAATAACTCAATTACAAGTATTAAATAAACCAGGTCCCAAAATGTCCCAAAAGTAGGAAACCTTACTGAGGCAGTGCACAACTATCAAATACCATTACATTGCAAAATTTTACATCACTGCTCTCGGTACTTCGATATTTCTTCTTCTTGATAGCGGTGACATAAAAATTTTGCAATCTAATATTATTTTTTAGTTGTGCACTGCCTCAGTGAAATTTCCACTTTTTTGGGAACTACTTTATCTTACTTAACTGTGTGGAACCGAGTAGAAGCAGAGTCGAACTGATGCTCGCGAGCGACAATCCCATGTACATATTTACATAAAGATACCTAATTAATATTCAAGCAGAGTACATGCGGCACGTGTGGCAATAAAATCAGTCAAGACTTACATAACCAAGGCTATCAGGTGAGGTTGGATTCATTTTCACTGCGCACCTGTTTGATGATGCTTGCAATTTGTGAATAGACACCTTTCTGGATTATGATCACCTTGTAAGAATCTTCGTCAATGTCAAACGCTTATGCGTGTAACTCATTTCTCTGCATGGTTTAATTAAACAACCGAACAGTTGAACGTTTGCAGCTTCTAAATATGTGTGCACCTACGGTAAAAGGAGATGGTTGAGTAAATCGTTATGCCCGATTTGTGTGAAGATTATTCGTCCATCATTCAGACAGAAGGTGTTAACTCGAGTTCACAGTTGGACCAGGACACAAGTTAGAACTTGTGTTAGAAGTTAGAACACAAGTTATTTTAAAATTCGGATTCGCCAATGCCAAGCTCAATTTAATCTATTATTCAATAAAATGCAGTTAAATGACCTTAACACATGGTAAAAAACAATTAAAATTGAGTTTTTTTCAAAATTTCTCAAATCTTGCAAATTTCGATGATTTTTAGCAAAAAGAACGTGACACACCCTACCCAATATTTTTAAATTATAATATTTAGAATAAATGGCGCAACATTCCTGGCATAGCTGGACATTAATTGGACAACGCCAAGGTTTCGAAAAAAAATTAAAACCCCATTTAAAATCACAAATTTATCATATCTTACAAGTTTCTGCTATTTTGTGCAAAATAACTATGACACACTTCACCAGCGGCTTTTTATATGTTATGCTCACATGTTACAAGTATCTAATCCGGTCAATAGTTGGACCGATATCGACGAGTAAGGTGCGATAAAAAATATTTAAAAAACTAGAAAAATCTTGACATTTTTCGGGAATATTTTGGCATCCGGGCTAAATTTTTCCTTCGGTTATATTTTCATGAGTTCATTTATTAATTTCTATTGCGTATCTATTTTATCTGCCAAGTCTGCACCATTGCGGATGGGTCTTAACGACTTCATTTCTCATGTCAGGAACCTCGCCGAATTTTAGAATGGGTTCAAATTAATTTTACAAAAAAATAATATTCTTCAAATATTCTTTATTCGACGAGTTAAAGGGTTAACCTTTTAACTCGTCGCTAAGACAATTGTCGTTTTATAAGAAATGGTTTAATTCGGGAGTAAGACAAAAGTCGTCCTGAAAAATCGTGGTCATGGTGCGGGAGTAAGGCAATTGTCGCTTCTGGAAGGTCATTGATTTTCACCATTTTCTCGCCTCGCAGTAAAATCTGTTGGAATTTATGGGATTTCTCCTATTCCAACAAAATGTTAAATTTGAACATTTTCTTACCGAAATTATGGATATTTCAAAATCTAACACAATGTTGAATTTTTCAGTGTTTTCGAGTTTTATTAAAACTCGTGAGTTCCTCGTCCCATACCATGGCCACAACATATTTATAACGTCCCCGAATTAATGCATTTTCTTGTAGTCAATGATACTCGTTAAAGGGTTAACTTATTTACCTACGAGTTAGTTTACTATTTTGTCCTAGTCATCTACAATTCCGATTTATTATTACCGGTTTTTTTACAATATGCTATTTTAAAATTAATTAGTTAACCCAAAAATCCACACGCATTCCATTACACTGATATGATACTTGTGGTATCGTTATATTTTGTCATTCGAGTAAAGAACAAATATTAATTCAGCATACTAATCATGAATGGCCTAAATATAGAGATATCCTCGTATCTGCCACGTGTCACCATTGTGTACAGGAATCAGTTGGTAACAGTAGTTTGCGTTATCTTCACCTCTTCATATTATCAGGGTTGGCCAAGATACTTTAACAAGATTCAGGATACCAGGTACAAGATACAAGATAGTATTTGTATCTTGTATCTTGTGTAATGTGAGTAGTATCTTATCTTGTATCTAGAATTTTCGGAAAATGTATCTTGTATTTTGTATCTTGTCAAATTACAATGTATTTAAAATACTAGACAAGACACAAGATACTTTTCTAGTGTAAACTAGCACAACCTGGTGAAATGTACAAATACTGAGCATGTAAAACTGGGATATTTTTTATATCTGATTTAAAACTAGGAATAATAGAAAAATTTAAAAAGTTGAAAGAAGTTGATAATATAAAAATTGCTGCACAATGTCATTATTACAGTTTTTCTAATCCCCGATTGCAAAGGTATCTTGTATCTTGAGAAAAGTATTTCAAATACATATCTTGTATCTTGTATTTGGAATCATCCATTTAGTAAAAAGTATTTTGTATCTTGTATCTTGTGTAATTCTCAGTATTTGCATTTAGTATCTTACGGATTTGTCCAAAATATTTTGTATCTTGTATCTTGTATCTTAAAATCAAAGTATCTTGGCCAACCCTGCATATTATGCATGTAGCATTGGCATTTCTCTGATAACTACTTTATTGGAATGTTTGCATATCTTGCGTTAATTTTGCACAATCTTTTCAGTCCAGTATTAGCTCCAGCCTCAAACAAGACGGCTTATGTTTCATTCTCAGGTTTAAGCTGTTTTGATATTGAAGTTTATCAATAACTTTATCTCTTGCTGAATTAGATAAATCCTTTACTAAATTCAATATAGTATATGAAGCAGCAACATAACATTTCCTCTTCAAGTTTTTAAAATTGTTGATACAGAGTTAGGTATTTTGAATTATATAAAATTCATAATGGACCCTACCCCAGGGGAACATGACTGCCTCATGCCTACCAATTTATCTAAAGGAAAAACAAGCGACATTGCTACACCTGTGGGTAAACCCAACTCTAATTTGGATGGAATTAAACAGCCTCAGCCTCCTCCATACGCAGGTGCACGTTCCGTACCATTTAATCAGACAGAGTCAAATGGCGAGATTCAATCCAGCATGATTCAAAAACACCGAAGGGTAATTTTAAATGTGGGTGGAGATCGACATGAAATTTTGTGGGACAATTTGGCCCGTTATCCATACACCCGTCTTGGACAATTGGGAGATAGGTACAGGTCACTTTGGGTAAATGAGTTATTTAAATAAATTGAGTTTAATGCGATCAATAAAATACAGTAAGGCTTGCCATTTATTATGCATGCATGAGCAATCGTACATAGTTTCTGAAATTGCAGGAGGTTGGTTATAGCTCACGTGATGAAATTTTAAATCTGTGTGACGACTATGACTTGAGTGCGAATGAGTATTTTTGGGACCGACAACCTCGCACATTTCCATTTATCCTAAACTTGTACAGACGGGGCAAGCTGCATCTTCCTGAGGATTGTAAGCAATGCAAAACAGTTGAAAATATAGGATTGAATATACTTTTCAATAAAATCATACAGTATGCGTGCTGGAATTTGACGAGGATTTGCAATATTGGGGAATTGATGAGCTTTACCTTGATTCTTGTTGCCAAATTAAATTTCAGCAGAAAAAAGAACAGCTTATTGCAGGTACTCTGATTTACTTGATTTTTAGCTATATTTTTACAAAAGAAGAAAAACATTTGGTTTAGAAATCAAGAAGGATGAAGAGTTTCTGTCTTCTCACAAAGGTATTTAGTAGCACTTCTTAATTACTGTTTAATTTCTGATATGAGAGAGGTACACGGTTATAAATTGTTACCGCTTAGTAAAGAGTTGCAACCACCTCGTAATGTTTTATTACCAAGCAGTAACAAAATTGTTACCATGCTGGTAAAGTCACATATTGTCACCAGATGTTTTTATTTTTTTAAGAGTGTACACACCATATTAAGTATTTTTCAATCAAGCAAAACAGCGAAAAAAGGTTGGATTTTGTTCAATAAAAACCCTGCTCTTTTACATTAAATTATTAAAAAATCAAACTGCTTTGCCGTTTTGCTAGGTAGTCACCTGAAATTAAATACTTTTCATATGTAATTCGGATCTGCTTTATTAACACAGAAGAAGACTTTGGCAAAGGAATGATTTCAGGAATGAGAAAATATTTATGGAATTTGTTTGAAAAGTATGGTCATCTTATAATTTATGTTGTTCCGTTTAATCTGGTTATCTATTCATTATTTATTATTTATGATAACTTTCAGGTCATCCACCCTACCACAAAAGGTGCGTTATTTAAGTATATCTAAACACCCTCACAAAGGCGGAAAGTTTGCTGTCCCAATTTGATAAGGTAAGGATTATGGGAAGCCGATCACTTTAAACTTTAGCTGCGATCTAGTCAAAAATCAGTTTTAGGAATCCAAATTTTTGGTATAATATTACAAATATATCGAACTACGAATCCTCAAAATTTCTTAAATTTTCATTGGCAAACAAATTTCTTACACGATTCCAAAGCGAAGAATTCGCGAAATGAGTTTTTTGTAAGTACCAGAATTCGTTTCTCGAGGGTGAAGAGAATGCTTGACTACATTTCAAGGAAGAGGGTTATATTTCGGCAAAAATTAAGACACACATAAAAAAGTATGTTGAATCCTAAAATGTCAACCTCAGAAAAGGAATATGAAAATAAAACACCATAACGACCCCACGAAAGTTAAAAACGATTAATTTGTTTTTTGGAAAGTACGCATCAAAGTCCGTGTCTGGTTTGGCGAAAATGTTAAAGACTAATTCAAACTGATTGTACCACATTAAACACCATAAATTGAGGGTCTAAGCGCATAAAGAAAAATGTTCAGAAAAATACACGGAAGCTCAAGAAAATATGATAAACGCAACATGTTCCAAGCTTTGCAGCAAAATTTCACCAGAAGATTTGATAATTCACGACGAGTCCCACGTCTTTAAAACACAGACAAAAAATCTTGGAAGGCCATTTTTCCACCCCAAATATCCCCCTAAAGTGAAAACTGACGAGAAAATAAAATTTTCTTCGAAATTTCCGAAAAAATCTATAATTTAGCAGGTGATGGTTCAATTTGGCCATATTTCGCACCCTTGCATATATGGTGGTCGTATGAATGCCAAAATAGATTTCAAGGAATTTGTGATAGGTCATCGTATTCCCCACATCATGAGGTATAAAAAATATGCCATCTAAATTTTTGACCCGACCGTGCTAAAATCTACAGTGCAACATCCATCCAGGAAGAAATCGAAAAAAATATCAGTTTGATGTTGAAAAATGAAATCCTCATCTGCATCCTTCATCTTTGTCAAAAAAATAAAATTTGGACTCTATGTAAGAAGAAATACTTCTAGGTTCGTGAAACAGTCGATACTTTAAGAAAATTTCGGTTCTGATTGGAGAAAATTAACAACGAATTTGCAAAGTCTTCCGAAAAACAACGAATGAAAGATGTGACGAAAAAGATTAAATATGAAGTGGATAATGGATTAAAGTATTCTATGTTTACGGATATCGTGAACAATAATATTTATAATATCCTCGCAAAATTTGTGATTTTTACAATCATTTTTTGACCCTCTAAAGGTCAAAAATCCAAGTGATCGGGTTCCCATAATCCTTACTATATTTATGTATATGAGCTTCCCGTCAATATATTTATTTATTAACAAATACGGAACATAAAACATAAAAATTCTTCAAAATTATCACCTTATTTGCTTATGTCACAGATTACCGGGATGCTCTCAATCACTATCATTGTCCTCTCCATTTTGACTTTGAGTCTTTCCACTGGTAAAAATTATATTTCCTTAATCTTTTCTTGATTATATTTTCTGTGAACGTATTTATATGAACAGATCCATTTTAGTAAATTACACGTTTTCTCCTTTAGTTCCAGAGTTACAAGTATTCAAATGCAAACATGACAATGAATCTTTATGTGAGGATTTATTATCGTCGGACGACAATCCCAGTCCAGAGCAACATTTTATCCTGACAGACAATGAGATTTTAGAAACCCTGGAAATCGTTTGTATTATTTGGTTTACTGCCGAATACCTCATCCGTCTTTTCGCGGCTCCAAGCAAGCGCAAATTTTTCTGCGGGGTTTTAAACAACATTGACCTTCTTGCCATTGCGCCATTTTATGTGTCACTTTTCCTCGTTCAACTCGATACACCGGGTCGTTTAGTTCAAGTGTTGCGAGTATTTCGGATTCTGCGAATATTTAAACTTGCCCGCCACTCAATAGGACTGCAAAGTTTGGGATTCACGCTTCGCCACAGTTATAAGGGTTTGGGTGTTCTCCTTTTGTTTTTGAGTACACGCTAAAAACTATACGCTTCAGCTGAAGTAAAAAACTACTTTTTTCAAAGCGAAAAGTGCTCCTATGTCAGATCAAGTAATGCAGGTCAAAATTCCAATAAGTAACCACTATTGCTTTAGTGCAAGCACTTGGTACCCTATATATGGGACATAAAGCTCCTGCGTTTGAAGTACCTTGATGCCATGTTGAAAGTAGCATACAGCTTCATATGGAGTACAATTTGAACTATGCATGAAGTACAATTTGAACTATGCGTGAAGTACAATTTTAACTATGCTTGAAGCATAGCATTACTCTCAACGGATCAGGCCCTATCCTTCTAATAGGGTAGTCCTATGCTTCATATGTAACAATATTTACTAAATATGAAGGGCTCATTTAATTCAGTCGCAGTATTTATTTGCTGTTGATCCATACATGCATGTAAATATTATCAAAAATTATAAATATTAGTTTCATGAAAGTAGTTAACAATTATGATTATTCACAACAAGTTCACAACAAAAATTGAGGTCATAGAAACTAAGCGTAACAAGATATAACAATTAATTATTATCAAGCAATTTCTCATATCGTGACATAATCTGACCAATAAGTCCTTGGACGACTGGCGGAAGTTGACTCTTCTCATATGGTCGGCCGGCGACTCCATGTTGAATAAACATCCAGTGATCAAATGACTCCAACGGAAGTGGGATGTATAAAACAGTAAATGTTTTGAAGCAGGTGTCCAACGCCTTCAAAAAGCTTGATCCGCATGGAATCGCAATCTTGCTGAGAATGACGAAGAAAGCTGTAAAATCCAGGTCACGCGGAGAACCCAACGCGAGGATGAATGGAGCACTTCTCTTGTTATCATTTAATACTTCGGCAACATGTGTGTTACGCTGTAGCAAAAATTATACAAAAATTATACCACACATAATTATTAAACATAAAATTCCAAAAACTGATTATGTAATTATGCGACATTTCGGTTCATCTTACCGGTCTAAATATAATCATGCTTTTAGAACAATCTATGTCCGATGCTTTAACGGTTGTCATACTCTTTCGGTTTCCCCTACGTGGCTTTTTTCGAGTTGGTGAAGAAGTCGCACTGGCGTCCGAATTAGATTCATCGTCTTTTTGCGGGGGCTTTCGTCCGCAACTTGGCAAAATGAATGGCAGGAGCGAAAATGCAACAACAGTAAAGTCATCTGGCAAAATTATCAAATTTTCAATTACATGAATTCCCAGCGCTATTATTTAACTTAACAGGAGAAAGGTTTTAATGCAATCTTTACCATTTGTAAATTCATATCTTGATTTTTCAACACCTAATTTCTTGCGAAAATCGACCCCGCTTTGCTCTGCATATTCGACGATTAATTTAGAAACTTTCGGCCACCGGTCATACATTACCAACTTCAAACTAGGATGGCGGATGTTAAAATCCTGACAAATCTATTTGCAAAGACGTTGTTAACCAGCGCATTTAATGAATAAAATTACGTTTAATTTCTAACCATGTCTTCCACATCGAACAAATGTCTCATCTTCAAACTAATTGCCTGAATTCCTGGAACGCTCATTTGTCGATTCGTTGACGTGTCGGATAGCAAGACCAAGTGACGACGAATAACAGTCCGGCGCCAGAAGACAGATTGTTTCATAAGATCCAATATTTCAGCTCCATTATTTTGCTTCATATATTCCAGTAGCCCCTCATCTGGCTCAGGATCTTCTAGATATGTAATTTTAAATATCAGTACTAGATTTACAAATACTTGGCGTCTTCACGATTTTCATCTAACCTTCTTCAAGATCTGAACCCCAATCTAGTCCAACAATTGAAATCACTGAGTCCTTAGATTTGTTCATCCTCCTCTCCTCCGCAGTGTTTCTTCGTTGACTTTTCAGTCGCTCCTCCAGAAATCCAGTCGCTGCAGGTGCATAAGTCGTATGAAACCACCACATTGTCCAACCATTTCCAGGAATTCTGGGGTCCCCAAAGCACGGGTACAGATTTACCAGATTTTTAGCTAATTGCTCCATAGCTTGTTTGCTGGGACTAAAATCAAAATTGTGTCACTTGAAAATTTGGGTAGTTGCATGTACTAAAATTAACAAAATTAGGTACATACCTTGTCCCCAAATTTTGTATAATAGCATCAATTAACACTGCTGCGATTGCCTGCCTATCCGCTCGGAGTATAAATAGGGAACTGTCGGGCCGTGTCTTCGTAGCGATAATATTCCTCACAAAGTCGTTTGTTCTCAACACGGCGTCAATATCCTATCAATAAAACAAAATTAAAATTTGCTGAAATAAAAGAATTTTAAATTCAACCCGCAATCATATTTATAGTTACAGTGTAACTTACAAATCCATAAATTGTTCCACTATGCAATTTTTGCGGTGGATCGGGTGGGGATCCCAAAAAATAACTGATTTGGAAAGGAGGATTTTCATTGCTTTGGAAGTTATCGTTTCCAACTGATTGATCTTGAGGGCACGAAACGATTTGATAATTTGGCTGAGATGTTAACTGTGACGTATCCGGTGTCACACTCGTGACTGTAGCACTTGGCAAGCTGGAGACTTGTTTAGCTGCTGACATGACCTGAGAAATAACCGCAAATTATTAATCCACATAATTTAGGAAACACATTTAAAATATAAGATAAAGTCTCTCACCACTTGACGATGAACCGTTTTTGATTTAGGAGTTGACTGTATTTTCTTTTTAAGCAAATCAAGTCCAATCAGACCTCGATCACGCGCTTCCCGGTCACTCATAATTGATGCGCTGAATCCGGATGCCGTGTCGTCATCTAAATTCTCGAGACTTTTGCTTGGTGAATTTTGATGAGGCTTGAGAGGCATTTATAATTATTATTAAAATTAATTATTATCGTAACAATTAAGAGTAGAATTTCTAATCTAAACAAATTTAATAGGTAAAACAATATACTCCGTTTTTCGGAGGAGTTCAAAAGACTCCAAAGCGTACAAAGGTAAATAGAACTGAATATTATTAATATCAATTATTCTAGCTGACCCCTCAATTCCTAAAGTGTAACTATTTAGTTTCTCATTAAAGTTACCTATCACCTCAACAACACACAAATTGCAATCTTCATTTTCGAGAATTATGCTAGAAACTTTCCCAAATTTCGGATACTTTGTACAGTATTCAAGCAAAACAAAACAACCAACCCTGTATTCGCACCCATCGTGAATTACAGATGAAGGCGAAAATTCTTGTATGCTCAAAAGGTTGAATGATCTCGCTAACTGATGTCTATAAGCTAAAGATTTCGATATATTTTTGAAATTGCAAATAGAATGAGCGGTAGTTTTAAAAAATTTGTGCTTAGACTCAAAAGTCATGCTCCAAAATGGCCGCAGTGGTCCAATTTTTTGCATAGCTTCCACATAATGTAACAAATGGTGATGTTTTGGTTTAAGCGTTCTACTAAAATTTTTTTGGTAGCGCATGCAAAACTCTGAAATTAAGCTATTTAAATATACGAGCCCACCATCAGTTAATTTTGTAGCCAACAAAATATTCAATATTTCTAGAAATAATAAGAACAAATTCCAGGTGTCATCATTACTAGGAATGCAGTCAATTACAAGCAATGGAAAACATATCAAAAGACATAACATTTGGGAGGCGCTTTGACCAATTTTGTTGTCGGTTTTTAAATATAACAACTTAATCTGAGAGGGCTTTGACGTTTTAAAATGATGCCCATAATTAAAAGATTCAATTCGATAATTCAATTTATCTAGACCGAAATACTTGAGGGAAATACAGTGATTAATTAAATGGACTAACAGATCTGGTCCCACCCCTTCTAAAATATCATGCATTATGTCGAAAACAAAATTGTCAGTCACATGAAAATATGGAAGCTGATTGGCAACCGATTCGAAATTAATCCCAGTTAATGATAACTTATTAACTTCACAGTCATGGTCATAGTTTTCTTGATTCCTAAGTTTCCTGATATCTGCATAAATAGAAATTTGACACTCAGTGCGATGCATTTTGCACCTACGACAGGGATAATTTGCTGTAAAGCCTTCAGAAAACCCAAGCAGTGCATGCAAACCCAAGTTGTCTCCGCATATTTGCGAAAGAGAAATTTTTACGTTATGTTGCTTTCCATCAACGGTAAAAGTGATTCCATTCTCCCAAAGTTCTTTGAGCTCATCGATAATAAATTTTAAGATATTATTTGCTGAGGAGCTTTTAAAATCCTCGCTTTTTAAACTAGCTAACAATGGAATATTAGAAATAGACGCTTGAAAATGGGCTGGGAGGTCAAGAAAAGAAGAATAGAAGTTCATTAACTTATGCTTTCCTGCCTTCGATCCGAGTGGGTTCGCCATTTCTGCTTCGTCGCAGTACAAGTTTATGAAAACTGTCTCTTTGGGATATACTTTCTCATTGAATAATGATCCTTCTCTAAACGATGAATAAATTTCACCGGTGAAAGACTTATTCCTTTCTAGAGCTGCAAAAAAACCTGGTTTCTCTAAGAGTTGAGCAATTGTTTTCTGAATTGGAATGTATTGCATTACCACTGGGCGATATTTTTGCTGATATCCCATATTTTTGCTATGATTAAAAGTCATGTCAGAATCTAAAACTACCTGGGAGTGGGAGGAATCATATAACGCTTCTCAATTAAAAATTTATCTAACTTATATTTCGATTCAAACGGCAAAAAGACTTTTAAAATTAAGCTTATTTCTGATTTTACCATCTCATCAAACTTGGTCACATTGGATTCAGATTTATGGAAAAATTTAACCGCATTTTGTTTAAAAATTGACAGCAGTTCCATCACAAAAGATTTTAACTGTTTAAAAACTGCGTCCTACGTACTCATTGGAACTTTTCCAGATTTTAGCAACACTGACACAATTCTCGACTAAAAAGTTTGCAAATTCGAAAGCTGGCTATCCTGATCTACCTCTTCACCAAATTCCTCAGATTCCACATTTTCTTCAAAAAATTCGGATAGGCTTTTGTGGTTGTTCGTATTTTCCTTACATAAAGTCTTGTGCAATGTAAACACATTTCTAAGATGTTTTAAAAAGGGTTTTCGCAAAAAATACCTATCACAATGTACACATTTATATTCGCTATTTCCTGATAACAAATGGAAAGATTTAAGGTGCTCTGACAAATCTTTTAGCGTATAAAAATTACAGTTACAAATAAAACAAATGTATACCGATCCCGTTTTTAATTTTTGAATTATCTCCCACAACCGAAGTTGATCACCAATGCCAGGGATGATTGATTTCAAATCTTCTCTTGAGAGTAATCTTAGGGCTCCGTCGTCGATCCGATTCTCTATAATTTCACAAGTGTTATTATTATTATTAGGAACCGACATTGGTAGCAGATATTACTATTAACAGAATTTAAATAATCAATTATGCTTACCTTTAAATACGTCGACAAGATTCTGAAGCTGAAGTTGGACTAAGACTCTTTCAACCTCCGAGAAATCCATACTGCCAGGTTTACAAACTTTTAGATTTACGAAATTAATTTCAAGTTGAAATAAATATAACTTGAAATAATTAACTTGAGAACAATGGTGGTGTTCAACTGGTGGATGAGAGAAGAGTGGGAATGGCAGCATGGAATTTGGCGTCAGATTTTGCTTTTAACCATATTTGAAGGAGGGGCAACTTGATCTGAAGTAAGCATGCTTCAGCTTAAGTAATCGGTGCCTAAACTGAAGTCGTTAATCCTTCATTGAGTGTATATTTTCTTTCTACCTATATCTGAAGCAAGGAATTATGCACAACTTTAACTAAAGCACACAGATTTGATTTATATGAATTAAAATTTACTTCGCGCCCAGCATCCAAGGATACTGCTTTTGGAAAAGCATCGTATATTTTTTAGCGTGTATTGGGGTCGTCATCTTTTCTACGTTGGCATATTTTGCGGAGAGGGAAGATAATAGTGAAGGATTTGGAAGTATACCACAGACCTTCTACTGGGCATTCATTACCATGTCGACAGGTTCATAATTTTGACAAAAAAAATATATAATTTGAAATATAATTTGACTTTTGTTCGTCTAGTCGGATATGGAGACGTCACTCCAAAAACGACTTTTGGAAAAGTTATTTCAGTTATCACCGGAGTTTGTGGCATTGTCGTCATCGCATTACCAATTCCCATTGTGGTCAACAATTTTGGTCTGTTTTATGAAGAGCAGAAGCGCAAAGAAAAATCGATCAAGAGACAAAAGGCTTTACAGGATTTGAAGGGTAGCGAGCATTACAATTTCAGACGGGGAAGTTATATGAAAACTGAAATAGTTGATCGATTGGGATTGGAGGAGAAGATGGGGAAAATTGAAGAGAAGTAAAGTTCGTAAACTGTACTACCAAAATTGTTGAGCCACGATGCGTTTCTTGTTCATGGGAATTAACAAACTCTATAAAATTAAATTTTATAGAGTTTTATAGAGTTTTATAGAGTTAGTGGAGGTGAACCAATACATATCATTCCAACAGAGTAGAAATTAAGTAAATAATAATATGAATTAATGTGTCTGTAAAAGATTAATTGGTTGAATAAAAATACGGCTCAGCATTAATTAATTAATAATGGTGTATTTTTATATGGTACAATTATCAAGTAGCGCAAGCTACTTTATGCGATCGGTTAGTTAGTCTGTCTGTCTGTCCGTCTGTCTGTCTGTCAAGATAATCGAAATCGGTTTGCGGCATCATACATATGACCCCAGGGGGAGGATCCCGTAAACTTTTGGACCACACCCCCTCGGCGCCAGGGGGTGTGGTCGCAGTGTGATCGGGGCAAAATGAGATTTATAGCGCAAATTAATCTATGGATGAAATCCAGTTGAATTATGTGTATCTGAGTTGTGCCACACCCCCTCGGCGTCAGGGGGTGCGGTCGCAGTGTGATCGGGGCAAAATGAGATTTATAGCGCAAATTAATCTATGGATAAAATCCAGTTAAATTAAGTGTATCTAACAATGCGATGCCACCAGCAGTCTCGCTCCGATTTTGATGAAACTACATAATTATGTAGATTTACATAAATAATTAGACACATGTTTCGGGTTTTTTCATAATGCTCAGTTTGAACGAAGTTAAAGTGGCATGATTGAGCGAAAATTGGCATTTTCCCCATTCAAATGCGTCGACCTTTGCGTTCATTTTTACTCT
Organism: Folsomia candida; assembly: GCF_002217175.1. NCBI lineage: Eukaryota > Metazoa > Arthropoda > Collembola > Entomobryomorpha > Isotomidae > Folsomia > Folsomia candida. The sequence goes on along the minus strand of NW_019091197.1, from coordinate 8,117,726 downwards.
TTTTCCCTCACTTTCGCTTCTCGCAATTTTGCCTTTGAAAATATTTTTTTGAAATTTGAATTATAAATATAAGTATATACAATAAATGTATAACTGAAATAGGAAAAAAATAGAGTTATGTAGAATTAACGATAATTTTTTTAGATAAATTATTAACTTTGAGAATATTTTTGCCTTCTGCTATTTAAAAAAAATTATCGCAGGGTTTAAATTTAATAATTTATAGTAAGGATTATGGGAACCCGATCACTTGGACTTTTGACCTTTAAAGGGTCAAAAAATGATTCTGAAAATCTCAAATTTTGCTAGGATATTACAAATATTACTGTTCGCGATATCCGTAAACATAGAATACTTTAATCAATTATCCACTTCATATTTAATCTTTTTCTTCACATACTTCATTAGTTCTTTTTTGAAAGACTTTGCAAATTCGTTGTTAATTTTCTCCAATCAGAACCGAAATTTTATTAAAGTATCGACCGTTTCACGAACCTAGAAGTATTTCTTCTTATATAGAGTTCAAAATTTATTTTTTTTTGACTAAGACGAAGGATGTAGATGAGGTTTTCATTTTTCAACATCAAACTGATATTTTTTTCGATTTCTTCCTAGATGGATGCTGCATTGTAGATTTTAGCATTGGTCAGGTCAAAAACGTATATTGCATATTTTCTATACCTCATAATGTGTGGAATAAGATGACATATCACACATTCTTTGAAATCCATTTTGACATTCATACGACCATCATATACGCAAGGGTACTAAATATGGCCAAAATGAACCATCGCCTGCTAAACTACAGATTTTTTCGGAAATTCCAAAGAAAATTTTATTGTATCTTCGGTTCTCACTTGAGTGGGATATTAGGGGTGGAAAAATGGCCTTTCCGGATTTTTTGTGTGTGCTTTAAACATGTAGGACTCGTCGTGAATGATCAAACCTTCTGGTGAAATTTTGGTGCAAAACTTGGGACGTGTTGCGTTTGCCATTATTTCTTGAGCTTCCGTGTATTTTTCTGAACATTTTTCTTCATGCGCTCACACCCTCAATTTATTGGCTTTAATATGGTGCAATCAGTTTGTATTGGTCATTAATATCTTCGACACACCAGACACGGACTTTCATGGGTATTTTTCAAAAAACAAATTAAGCGTTTTTAACTTTCGTGGGGTTGTTATAGTGTTTTCTTTTCATAGTGCTTTTTGGAGGTTGACATTTTCGGATTCTACATACTTTTTTATGTATGTCTTAATTTTTGCCGAAATATACCCGTCTTCCTTGAAATGTAGTCAGGCATTCTCTTCATCTTCGAGAAACGAATTCTGGTACTTACACAAAACTCATTTCGCGAATTCTTCACTTTGAAATCGTGTAGGAAATTTGTTTGCCAATGAACATTTATGAAATTTTGAAGATTCGTAGTTACAGATATTTGTAACATTATACAAAAAATTTGGATTCCTAAAACGTTTTTTTGACTAGCCCGTAGCTAAAGTTTAAAGTGATCGGCTTCCCATAATCCTTACCTTATTAAATTAAATAACGATTATCGTTATTTTTACATGACCCTATTTTTCCCAATTCCAGTTATACATTTATTGTATAGTTTTATATTTTTAATTCTGACTTCGAAAATTATTCTCAAAGTCAAAGTTGCGACAAGCAAAAGTGAGTAAAAAAAGAGGAGAAATGGAAACAAAGGTCAACGCATTTGAATGGGGAAAAATGTCAATTTTTGCTCACTCATGCCACTATAACTTCGTTCAAACTGAGCATTATGAAAAACCCTAAACATGTGTCAAATTATTTATGTAAATCTACATAATTACGTAGTTTCGTCAAAATCGGAGCGAGACCGCTGGTGGCATCGCATTGTAAGTGGTGCCACACCCCCTCGGCGTCAGGGGCTGCGGTCGCGATGTGATCAATTAATTAATTCAAATGAATTAATGAATTAATTATTGATTAATTCTAATGAATTAATGAATTAATCATTAATTAATTCTAAGGAATTAATGAATTAATGATTAATTAATTCAAATGAATTAATGAATTAATCATTAACGAATTAATTAACTAATGGATCAATCAATTAATTCAATTAATTAATGGATCAATCAATTAATTCAATTAATTAATTGCGCAAATTAATTCTCAGCATTCTCAGCATTCTCAGCATTATTGCGCTACTTATGTGTCGTGCTTTGCCGCACTTTATTTAACAAAATATCCATAAAAATAGATTTCAGAATCTGCAACAACTTTTCGCGTGGCAAAAAAATGATAAAATGGGCCCGACGCGTGGGTGTGAATGACACGAAAAAACCGAGTTTGTACTCCTCCACACCTTCAGTTAAATCTATTTACTTAAAAAAATAATAATCTGGTAGAAATTTTGTTTGGTCTACAAACCCAACGTAAACATGACACATGCATAAATACATATGTGCATATTTATGCATACTGATATTTTCACGTAATTACAAAACGTGTTTCCAGATTATAGGAACAAGGGAAAAAATTGTGTAACTTGAGAACGGCTGGTCCAATCAGCGCCAAATTTGACAATCATAATTTTGTCATTATTGCGGTGCTATATTCTGAGTTTCAAATTTCTGTTTCAAATAATGGGGCCTAAAATTGACCCTAAAGTGGTGGCGTCAGTTTCCAAAGCCAAATTGGCCTATAGAGCTATCAAATCTGTTTTAAAAGATTCTGGAAACGACCTAGGTGTGACCACTATAAGTCGTATTATCAGTTTTGAAGGAATTAGGAGACATGCAGTTACATCCGGTCAACCTGTTCCAAGAAATCGATACCCTTCAAAAAAGAATTCGGCCACTTTGAAGAAAATTGATCCTCTCACTAATAAGGAAAATCCCCCAAGCAAGAGGCAGATTACAAAGCAATGCCAGATGTCCCCGGGGTATGTTAGTAAAATAATACATCAAGATTTGGTTAAAACGGTCCAGAAAAAAAAAGTCTAGTCCACGCCCTAAAACCGTCGCATATCGCAAACAGGGAAAAAAATTCCCGGAAGCTCTATGAGGGTCATCTCATAGAATGAGGTGGAAGGTCAGAATTTGCCGTTACACTGGACGAGGTACTATTCTTTACAGAAGACTGTAAAGGAACAATAAGAATTTACTATACAAAGGATCGAAAAAAATTATCAAATTATGTGTGCCAGAAGAAGGAAAAGTTTTCTGATCGGATGATGGTTGTTGGCGCAATGAACGGCCGTGGCGTGTTACCACTGATTCATGTCGGTTCAAATGCAAAAATAAATTCGAAGTATTATGTTGACAACGTGTTGCAAAAATTTTTGGAGGTGGAAATTCCAAAGTTTTACCCTGGCGAGCTGGACAAAGTTTACATTCACCATGATGCTGTAACATCCCGCAAAGTTCACGCAAGAATACGGCAAAGATTTGAAGCGAAATACAGGAATGACCTTGATAACTAACTCTGAGATCCCTATCAAGTCACCATGGACACTAGTCCCATGGATTTTTTTGGGTTTGGTTATCTCAAACAGAAGGTTTTTAAAAGGAGAGCATCAACTCTGGGTGGACTTTGGAAAGTTCTGAATCAGGAGTGGAATCTTGTAACACCTGAAACATGTCGAAAAGTGTTCGAAAACTGGAAATTTAGGCTCAGGCTTGTTCGGGCGATGTCCGGAGAACACATTGAGAATACTCAAGCAATTCATAATCGCCGTCGTCAGTAAATGTAAGATTTTTTCCCTTGTTCCTATAATCTGGAGACACGTTTTGTATATACAAATAAAGGGACATATGCAGGCTCAAAATATAACCCCTAAAAACGAATTAATTAAAAACAAACTAATTATCTTTAATTGATCACATGCTCTATACTGCGACATGTCGACAACACAGAAAAACATGTTTTGCCCAAATTTCATGCATATCGACCGCAAAATGCCGAAATTAGGGCGTGGCGACAAAATCTGTCGTCGAAACCTTACTGGCCATATTGCGACATGTCGACAACACCGAAAAACAAGGTTTCCCCAAATTTCATGCCAATCGCCCAAAAAATGCCGAAATTAGGGCATGGCGACGCTTTTCGACATGATTTCGACAAATTGGTCCCACCCCCTTAATAGGGTGTCACCCCATAGCCGTGAAGAGCATGTGTTGAAAATTTCAAGTCGCTGCGACGAACCGTTCTCGAGTTTTAGTGTTGACGGACAGACAGACGGTCGGACCGAAAGACTAACTAACCGATCGCGTTAAGTAGCTTGCGCTACTTAATAAGTGTAAAGAAATTCTGCATTCGTGGAATATGATTTGTAGTTATAAGAAAGTCAATACGCTTAATGATATTTGTAAGTAATATATGGACCAGTACTGTTCTCAAGTTATGTAAATGTTAGACGCTACGAATGATTTTAGCTTGACCACCACCACCACTATTATTACTCGTCCACACTTTAACATTATTTGAAAAATTGTATTTATTTATATATTTTGTTTCTCCAAATTTTAACCATACATTGTGAAACAGGTAATTTGTACTTAATAGTAGCTCGCATGTACACATGTATTCATTCATCTACTTATTTAATCTTTTTAGAAATAATGGCCAAGGATCATTCATGTACAATTCGAGTCTATGTATATTAATTTTACACCAGAGGTAGTAATTATAATGGTCACCATAATTTACCTAATTAATTATTATTATAAAGCATGTCAATTTTTCACCACATAGCCTGATGAAGAGATTCGAAACCGGTCGCAATGGTGAATAAATCTGATCCTCATTCAACAGTTTAAAGTGTTCCTTGTTCTTATTAGCAATGCAAACTGTGCAGCTTTTCTGGTATTTATGTACGAGCAAGTCTCCCCTGGATGTCATGGGAATTGATGTGCACGAGTTATATAAACAGTGTTTATTAAACACTATTTGTTGGAGATGGTTGGACTTGCGAAAAATACCAAAATATGTTGTTGTTCTTCAACTCTTACATACATATATACATGTGTATATACCAAGAATACATAGGATGACCTCATGTGTTGACTGGGTTTTCATGAGATTCCATGCCAACCCGTCATGTAAATCTTCCCTCAAGCAAAATAAATACATAAATATGTATGCAAAATCCAATCTTAAGTATTCAGACATACATGCATAAACATGTACATGCTTGTGTGCAAAACAACTTTTTTCCATAATTTACTCACATATGTATTTATGTATATCTGGATAGAAGAATTAAATAATAAATACTCTTGTAAATAAGCAAACATTTTTGAGCGAGTATAAAAAGAAGCTGTGACCCGTGTCGGAACATTCATTCTGCAAAAGGATTCATATTTCCATAGAAATTTATATCGCTGGATTTTCACCATGAAAAGAAGCCCTCTTCTTTTGTGTTTCTTTGTCTTGATCGCTGTGGCGTCCACGGTTGGTAAGTCAGTCGAGGGCCAGATTACGCATAAATAAGCAAATAAAAGTGTGTACCCTCGAAACAAAATTTTACCAAATTATCCCGGTCAGTAGCAATAAATATATTTATTGCTGCTCACTTACCTCCTTGTAACCACCGTGGTCACAATTTTCTCAGAGTGGTGACAACTTTCATACATACATCAATGCGTACAATGTTCAAACAAAAATTTACAAAAGATTACGGTAGATTCAAAATTATCATTACATTTCAATTAATTTCTTAACGTTAGGGCCACGTTTGAGTTTCGCAGAAATTATTGTTACTAAATATTCGGTGACGAATTCTTACTAGCTGAATACAGCCACTTGGTAGAGTGATTTTTCTAATATTACTCATTTACATATTTAACTATTGATTGATTTGTTTACCAGAATCGTGTCGATGTATCGGACTTGGTGAGTGTTGCGCGGGAAGAGAGTGTTCCCAATATCATGACGGGTCAATTTGTTCCGGAAAATGCTGTGTCCGAGGTCCTCGCACAACTGGACCCAATAATGCTTGTGGGGACAGATGCGCTTAATTAGTAATCACTTGCACACACGGAGGTGAACCAGTACATATCATTCTATCCAACACATGTAGAAAATAAATAACACTGAATAAATGTGTCTGTTAAAGTTTAATTGGTTGAATAAAAATACGGCTCAGCATCAATTAATTAATAATGGTGCATTTTTATTTGGTAGAATTATTTTAAAAAATATCCATAAAAATAGATTTCAGAATCTGCAACAACTTTTCGTGTGGCAAAAAAATGATAAAATGGGCCCGACGCGTGGGTGTGAATGGCACGAAAAAACCGAGTTTGTACTCCTCCACACCTTCAGTTAAATCTATTTACTTAAAAAAATAATAATCTGGTAGAAATTTTGTTTGGTCTACAAACCCAACGTAAACATGACACATGCATAAATACATATGTGCATATTTATGCATACTGATATTTTCACGTAATTACAAAACGTGTTTCCAGATTATAGGAACAAGGGAAAAAATTGTGTAACTTGAGAACGGCTGGTCCAATCAGCGCCAAATTTGACAATCATAATTTTGTCATTATTGCGGTGCTATATTCTGAGTTTCAAATTTCTGTTTCAAATAATGGGGCCTAAAATTGACCCTAAAGTGGTGGCGTCAGTTTCCAAAGCCAAATTGGCCTATAGAGCTATCAAATCTGTTTTAAAAGATTCTGGAAACGACCTAGGTGTGACCACTATAAGTCGTATTATCAGTTTTGAAGGAATTAGGAGACATGCAGTTACATCCGGTCAACCTGTTCCAAGAAATCGATACCCTTCAAAAAAGAATTCGGCCACTTTGAAGAAAATTGATCCTCTCACTAATAAGGAAAATCCCCCAAGCAAGAGGCAGATTACAAAGCAATGCCAGATGTCCCCGGGGTATGTTAGTAAAATAATACATCAAGATTTGGTTAAAACGGTCCAGAAAAAAAAAGTCTAGTCCACGCCCTAAAACCGTCGCATATCGCAAACAGGGAAAAAAATTCCCGGAAGCTCTATGAGGGTCATCTCATAGAATGAGGTGGAAGGTCAGAATTTGCCGTTACACTGGACGAGGTACTATTCTTTACAGAAGACTGTAAAGGAACAATAAGAATTTACTATACAAAGGATCGAAAAAAATTATCAAATTATGTGTGCCAGAAGAAGGAAAAGTTTTCTGATCGGATGATGGTTGTTGGCGCAATGAACGGCCGTGGCGTGTTACCACTGATTCATGTCGGTTCAAATGCAAAAATAAATTCGAAGTATTATGTTGACAACGTGTTGCAAAAATTTTTGGAGGTGGAAATTCCAAAGTTTTACCCTGGCGAGCTGGACAAAGTTTACATTCACCATGATGCTGTAACATCCCGCAAAGTTCACGCAAGAATACGGCAAAGATTTGAAGCGAAATACAGGAATGACCTTGATAACTAACTCTGAGATCCCTATCAAGTCACCATGGACACTAGTCCCATGGATTTTTTCGGGTTTGGTTATCTCAAACAGAAGGTTTTTAAAAGGAGAGCATCAACTCTGGGTGGACTTTGGAAAGTTCTGAATCAGGAGTGGAATCTTGTAACACCTGAAACATGTCGAAAAGTGTTCGAAAACTGGAAATTTAGGCTCAGGCTTGTTCGGGCGATGTCCGGAGAACACATTGAGAATACTCAAGCAATTCATAATCGCCGTCGTCAGTAAATGTAAGATTTTTTCCCTTGTTCCTATAATCTGGAGACACGTTTTGTATATACAAATAAAGGGACATATGCAGGCTCAAAATATAACCCCTAAAAACGAATTAATTAAAAACAAACTAATTATCTTTAATTGATCACATGCTCTATACTGCGACATGTCGACAACACAGAAAAACATGTTTTGCCCAAATTTCATGCATATCGACCGCAAAATGCCGAAATTAGGGCGTGGCGACAAAATCTGTCGTCGAAACCTTACTGGCCATATTGCGACATGTCGACAACACCGAAAAACAAGGTTTCCCCAAATTTCATGCCAATCGCCCAAAAAATGCCGAAATTAGGGCATGGCGACGCTTTTCGACATGATTTCGACAAATTGGTCCCACCCCCTTAATAGGGTGTCACCCCATAGCCGTGAAGAGCATGTGTTGAAAATTTCAAGTCGCTGCGACGAACCGTTCTCGAGTTTTAGTGTTGACGGACAGACAGACGGTCGGACCGAAAGACTAACTAACCGATCGCGTTAAGTAGCTTGCGCTACTTAATAAGTGTAAAGAAATTCTGCATTCGTGGAATATGATTTGTAGTTATAAGAAAGTCAATACGCTTAATGATATTTGTAAGTAATATATGGACCAGTACTGTTCTCAAGTTATGTAAATGTTAGACGCTACGAATGATTTTAGCTTGACCACCACCACCACTATTATTACTCGTCCACACTTTAACATTATTTGAAAAATTGTATTTATTTATATATTTTGTTTCTCCAAATTTTAACCATACATTGTGAAACAGGTAATTTGTACTTAATAGTAGCTCGCATGTACACATGTATTCATTCATCTACTTATTTAATCTTTTTAGAAATAATGGCCAAGGATCATTCATGTACAATTCGAGTCTATGTATATTAATTTTACACCAGAGGTAGTAATTATAATGGTCACCATAATTTATCTAATTAATTATTATTATAAAGCATGTCAATTTTTCACCACATAGCCTGATGAAGAGATTCGAAACCGGTCGCAATGGTGAATAAATCTGATCCTCATTCAACAGTTTAAAGTGTTCCTTGTTCTTATTAGCAATGCAAACTGTGCAGCTTTTCTGGTATTTATGTACGAACAAGTCTCCCCTGGATGTCATGGGAATTGATGTGCACGAGTTATATAAACAGTGTTTATTAAACACTATTTGTTGGAGATGGTTGGACTTGCGAAAAATACCAAAATATGTTGTTGTTCTTCAACTCTTACATACATATATACATGTGTATATACCAAGAATACATAGGATGACCTCATGTGTTGACTGGGTTTTCATGAGATTCCATGCCAACCCGTCATGTAAATCTTCCCTCAAGCAAAATAAATACATAAATATGTATGCAAAATCCAATCTTAAGTATTCAGACATACATGCATAAACATGTACATGCTTGTGTGCAAAACAACTTTTTTCCATAATTTACTCACATATGTATTTATGTATATCTGGATAGAAGAATTAAATAATAAATACTCTTGTAAATAAGCAAACATTTTTGAGCGAGTATAAAAAGAAGCTGTGACCCGTGTCGGAACATTCATTCTGCAAAAGGATTCATATTTCCATAGAAATTTATATCGCTGGATTTTCACCATGAAAAGAAGCCCTCTTCTTTTGTGTTTCTTTGTCTTGATCGCTGTGGCGTCCACGGTTGGTAAGTCAGTCGAGGGCCAGATTACGCATAAATAAGCAAATAAAAGTGTGTACCCTCGAAACAAAATTTTACCAAATTATCCCGGTCAGTAGCAATAAATATATTTATTGCTGCTCACTTACCTCCTTGTAACCACCGTGGTCACAATTTTCTCAGAGTGGTGACAACTTTCATACATACATCAATGCGTACAATGTTCAAACAAAAATTTACAAAAGATTACGGTAGATTCAAAATTATCATTACATTTCAATTAATTTCTTAACGTTAGGGCCACGTTTGAGTTTCGCAGAAATTATTGTTACTAAATATTCGGTGACGAATTCTTACTAGCTGAATACAGCCACTTGGTAGAGTGATTTTTCTAATATTACTCATTTACATATTTAACTATTGATTGATTTGTTTACCAGAATCGTGTCGATGTATCGGACTCGGTGAGTGTTGCGCGGGAAGAGAGTGTTCCCAATATCATGACGGGTCAATTTGTTCCGGAAAATGCTGTGTCCGAGGTCCTCGCACAACTGGACCCAATAATGCTTGTGGGGACAGATGCGCTTAATTAGTAATCACTTGCACACACGGAGGTGAACCAGTACATATCATTCTATCCAACACATGTAGAAAATAAATAACACTGAATAAATGTGTCTGTTAAAGTTTAATTGGTTGAATAAAAATACGGCTCAGCATCAATTAATTAATAATGGTGCATTTTTATTTGGTAGAATTATTTTAAAAAATATCCATAAAAATAGATTTCAGAATCTGCAACAACTTTTCGTGTGGCAAAAAAATGATAAAATGGGCCCGACGCGTGGGTGTGAATGGCACGAAAAAACCGAGTTTGTACTCCTCCACACCTTCAGTTAAATCTATTTACTTAAAAAAATAATAATCTGGTAGAAATTTTGTTTGGTCTACAAACCCAACGTAAACATGACACATGCATAAATACATATGTGCATATTTATGCATACTGATATTTTCACGTAATTACAAAACGTGTTTCCAGATTATAGGAACAAGGGAAAAAATTGTGTAACTTGAGAACGGCTGGTCCAATCAGCGCCAAATTTGACAATCATAATTTTGTCATTATTGCGGTGCTATATTCTGAGTTTCAAATTTCTGTTTCAAATAATGGGGCCTAAAATTGACCCTAAAGTGGTGGCGTCAGTTTCCAAAGCCAAATTGGCCTATAGAGCTATCAAATCTGTTTTAAAAGATTCTGGAAACGACCTTGGTGTGACCACTATAAGTCGTATTATCAGTTTTGAAGGAATTAGGAGACATGCAGTTACATCCGGTCAACCTGTTCCAAGAAATCGATACCCTTCAAAAAAGAATTCGGCCACTTTGAAGAAAATTGATCCTCTCACTAATAAGGAAAATCCCCCAAGCAAGAGGCAGATTACAAAGCAATGCCAGATGTCCCCGGGGTATGTTAGTAAAATAATACATCAAGATTTGGTTAAAACGGTCCAGAAAAAAAAAGTCTAGTCCACGCCCTAAAACCGTCGCATATCGCAAACAGGGAAAAAAATTCCCGGAAGCTCTATGAGGGTCATCTTGCAGGTGGAAGGTCAGAATTTGCCGTTACACTGGACGAGGTACTATTCTTTACAGAAGACTGTAAAGGAACAATAAGAATTTACTATACAAAGGATCGAAAAAAATTATCAAATTATGTGTGCCAGAAGAAGGAAAAGTTTTCTGATCGGATGATGGTTGTTGGCGCAATGAACGGCCGTGGCGTGTTACCACTGATTCATGTCGGTTCAAATGCAAAAATAAATTCGAAGTATTATGTTGACAACGTGTTGCAAAAATTTTTGGAGGTGGAAATTCCAAAGTTTTACCCTGGCGAGCTGGACAAAGTTTACATTCACCATGATGCTGTAACATCCCGCAAAGTTCACGCAAGAATACGGCAAAGATTTGAAGCGAAATACAGGAATGACCTTGATAACTAACTCTGAGATCCCTATCAAGTCACCATGGACACTAGTCCCATGGATTTTTTTGGGTTTGGTTATCTCAAACAGAAGGTTTTTAAAAGGAGAGCATCAACTCTGGGTGGACTTTGGAAAGTTCTGAATCAGGAGTGGAATCTTGTAACACCTGAAACATGTCGAAAAGTGTTCGAAAACTGGAAATTTAGGCTCAGGCTTGTTCGGGCGATGTCCGGAGAACACATTGAGAATACTCAAGCAATTCATAATCGCCGTCGTCAGTAAATGTAAGATTTTTTCCCTTGTTCCTATAATCTGGAGACACGTTTTGTATATACAAATAAAGGGACATATGCAGGCTCAAAATATAACCCCTAAAAACGAATTAATTAAAAACAAACTAATTATCTTTAATTGATCACATGCTCTATACTGCGACATGTCGACAACACAGAAAAACATGTTTTGCCCAAATTTCATGCATATCGACCGCAAAATGCCGAAATTAGGGCGTGGCGACAAAATCTGTCGTCGAAACCTTACTGGCCATATTGCGACATGTCGACAACACCGAAAAACAAGGTTTCCCCAAATTTCATGCCAATCGCCCAAAAAATGCCGAAATTAGGGCATGGCGACGCTTTTCGACATGATTTCGACAAATTGGTCCCACCCCCTTAATAGGGTGTCACCCCATAGCCGTGAAGAGCATGTGTTGAAAATTTCAAGTCGCTGCGACGAACCGTTCTCGAGTTTTAGTGTTGACGGACAGACAGACGGTCGGACCGAAAGACTAACTAACCGATCGCGTTAAGTAGCTTGCGCTACTTAATAAGTGTAAAGAAATTCTGCATTCGTGGAATATGATTTGTAGTTATAAGAAAGTCAATACGCTTAATGATATTTGTAAGTAATATATGGACCAGTACTGTTCTCAAGTTATGTAAATGTTAGACGCTACGAATGATTTTAGCTTGACCACCACCACCACTATTATTACTCGTCCACACTTTAACATTATTTGAAAAATTGTATTTATTTATATATTTTGTTTCTCCAAATTTTAACCATACATTGTGAAACAGGTAATTTGTACTTAATAGTAGCTCGCATGTACACATGTATTCATTCATCTACTTATTTAATCTTTTTAGAAATAATGGCCAAGGATCATTCATGTACAATTCGAGTCTATGTATATTAATTTTACACCAGAGGTAGTAATTATAATGGTCACCATAATTTACCTAATTAATTATTATTATAAAGCATGTCAATTTTTCACCACATAGCCTGATGAAGAGATTCGAAACCGGTCGCAATGGTGAATAAATCTGATCCTCATTCAACAGTTTAAAGTGTTCCTTGTTCTTATTAGCAATGCAAACTGTGCAGCTTTTCTGGTATTTATGTACGAGCAAGTCTCCCCTGGATGTCATGGGAATTGATGTGCACGAGTTATATAAACAGTGTTTATTAAACACTATTTGTTGGAGATGGTTGGACTTGCGAAAAATACCAAAATATGTTGTTGTTCTTCAACTCTTACATACATATATACATGTGTATATACCAAGAATACATAGGATGACCTCATGTGTTGACTGGGTTTTCATGAGATTCCATGCCAACCCGTCATGTAAATCTTCCCTCAAGCAAAATAAATACATAAATATGTATGCAAAATCCAATCTTAAGTATTCAGACATACATGCATAAACATGTACATGCTTGTGTGCAAAACAACTTTTTTCCATAATTTACTCACATATGTATTTATGTATATCTGGATAGAAGAATTAAATAATAAATACTCTTGTAAATAAGCAAACATTTTTGAGCGAGTATAAAAAGAAGCTGTGACCCGTGTCGGAACATTCATTCTGCAAAAGGATTCATATTTCCATAGAAATTTATATCGCTGGATTTTCACCATGAAAAGAAGCCCTCTTCTTTTGTGTTTCTTTGTCTTGATCGCTGTGGCGTCCACGGTTGGTAAGTCAGTCGAGGGCCAGATTACGCATAAATAAGCAAATAAAAGTGTGTACCCTCGAAACAAAATTTTACCAAATTATCCCGGTCAGTAGCAATAAATATATTTATTGCTGCTCACTTACCTCCTTGTAACCACCGTGGTCACAATTTTCTCAGAGTGGTGACAACTTTCATACATACATCAATGCGTACAATGTTCAAACAAAAATTTACAAAAGATTACGGTAGATTCAAAATTATCATTACATTTCAATTAATTTCTTAACGTTAGGGCCACGTTTGAGTTTCGCAGAAATTATTGTTACTAAATATTCGGTGACGAATTCTTACTAGCTGAATACAGCCACTTGGTAGAGTGATTTTTCTAATATTACTCATTTACATATTTAACTATTGATTGATTTGTTTACCAGAATCGTGTCGATGTATCGGACTTGGTGAGTGTTGCGCGGGAAGAGAGTGTTCCCAATATCATGACGGGTCAATTTGTTCCGGAAAATGCTGTGTCCGAGGTCCTCGCACAACTGGACCCAATAATGCTTGTGGGGACAGATGCGCTTAATTAGTAATCACTTGCACACACGGAGGTGAACCAGTACATATCATTCTATCCAACACATGTAGAAAATAAATAACACTGAATAAATGTGTCTGTTAAAGTTTAATTGGTTGAATAAAAATACGGCTCAGCATCAATTAATTAATAATGGTGCATTTTTATTTGGTAGAATTATTTTAAAAAATATCCATAAAAATAGATTTCAGAATCTGCAACAACTTTTCGTGTGGCAAAAAAATGATAAAATGGGCCCGACGCGTGGGTGTGAATGGCACGAAAAAACCGAGTTTGTACTCCTCCACACCTTCAGTTAAATCTATTTACTTAAAAAAATAATAATCTGGTAGAAATTTTGTTTGGTCTACAAACCCAACGTAAACATGACACATGCATAAATACATATGTGCATATTTATGCATACTGATATTTTCACGTAATTACAAAACGTGTTTCCAGATTATAGGAACAAGGGAAAAAATTGTGTAACTTGAGAACGGCTGGTCCAATCAGCGCCAAATTTGACAATCATAATTTTGTCATTATTGCGGTGCTATATTCTGAGTTTCAAATTTCTGTTTCAAATAATGGGGCCTAAAATTGACCCTAAAGTGGTGGCGTCAGTTTCCAAAGCCAAATTGGCCTATAGAGCTATCAAATCTGTTTTAAAAGATTCTGGAAACGACCTAGGTGTGACCACTATAAGTCGTATTATCAGTTTTGAAGGAATTAGGAGACATGCAGTTACATCCGGTCAACCTGTTCCAAGAAATCGATACCCTTCAAAAAAGAATTCGGCCACTTTGAAGAAAATTGATCCTCTCACTAATAAGGAAAATCCCCCAAGCAAGAGGCAGATTACAAAGCAATGCCAGATGTCCCCGGGGTATGTTAGTAAAATAATACATCAAGATTTGGTTAAAACGGTCCAGAAAAAAAAAGTCTAGTCCACGCCCTAAAACCGTCGCATATCGCAAACAGGGAAAAAAATTCCCGGAAGCTCTATGAGGGTCATCTTGCAGGTGGAAGGTCAGAATTTGCCGTTACACTGGACGAGGTACTATTCTTTACAGAAGACTGTAAAGGAACAATAAGAATTTACTATACAAAGGATCGAAAAAAATTATCAAATTATGTGTGCCAGAAGAAGGAAAAGTTTTCTGATCGGATGATGGTTGTTGGCGCAATGAACGGCCGTGGCGTGTTACCACTGATTCATGTCGGTTCAAATGCAAAAATAAATTCGAAGTATTATGTTGACAACGTGTTGCAAAAATTTTTGGAGGTGGAAATTCCAAAGTTTTACCCTGGCGAGCTGGACAAAGTTTACATTCACCATGATGCTGTAACATCCCGCAAAGTTCACGCAAGAATACGGCAAAGATTTGAAGCGAAGGACAGGAATGACCTTGATAACTAACTCTGAGATCCCTATCAAGTCACCATGGACACTAGTCCCATGGATTTTTTCGGGTTTGGTTATCTCAAACAGAAGGTTTTTAAAAGGAGAGCATCAACTCTGGGTGGACTTTGGAAAGTTCTGAATCAGGAGTGGAATCTTGTAACACCTGAAACATGTCGAAAAGTGTTCGAAAACTGGAAATTTAGGCTCAGGCTTGTTCGGGCGATGTCCGGAGAACACATTGAGAATACTCAAGCAATTCATAATCGCCGTCGTCAGTAAATGTAAGATTTTTTCCCTTGTTCCTATAATCTGGAGACACGTTTTGTATATACAAATAAAGGGACATATGCAGGCTCAAAATATAACCCCTAAAAACGAATTAATTAAAAACAAACTAATTATCTTTAATTGATCACATGCTCTATACTGCGACATGTCGACAACACAGAAAAACATGTTTTGCCCAAATTTCATGCATATCGACCGCAAAATGCCGAAATTAGGGCATGGCGACGCTTTTCGACATGATTTCGACAAATTGGTCCCACCCCCTTAATAGGGTGTCACCCCATAGCCGTGAAGAGCATGTGTTGAAAATTTCAAGTCGCTGCGACGAACCGTTCTCGAGTTTTAGTGTTGACGGACAGACAGACGGTCGGACCGAAAGACTAACTAACCGATCGCGTTAAGTAGCTTGCGCTACTTAATAAGTGTAAAGAAATTCTGCATTCGTGGAATATGATTTGTAGTTATAAGAAAGTCAATACGCTTAATGATATTTGTAAGTAATATATGGACCAGTACTGTTCTCAAGTTATGTAAATGTTAGACGCTACGAATGATTTTAGCTTGACCACCACCACCACTATTATTACTCGTCCACACTTTAACATTATTTGAAAAATTGTATTTATTTATATATTTTGTTTCTCCAAATTTTAACCATACATTGTGAAACAGGTAATTTGTACTTAATAGTAGCTCGCATGTACACATGTATTCATTCATCTACTTATTTAATCTTTTTAGAAATAATGGCCAAGGATCATTCATGTACAATTCGAGTCTATGTATATTAATTTTACACCAGAGGTAGTAATTATAATGGTCACCATAATTTACCTAATTAATTATTATTATAAAGCATGTCAATTTTTCACCACATAGCCTGATGAAGAGATTCGAAACCGGTCGCAATGGTGAATAAATCTGATCCTCATTCAACAGTTTAAAGTGTTCCTTGTTCTTATTAGCAATGCAAACTGTGCAGCTTTTCTGGTATTTATGTACGAGCAAGTCTCCCCTGGATGTCATGGGAATTGATGTGCACGAGTTATATAAACAGTGTTTATTAAACACTATTTGTTGGAGATGGTTGGACTTGCGAAAAATACCAAAATATGTTGTTGTTCTTCAACTCTTACATACATATATACATGTGTATATACCAAGAATACATAGGATGACCTCATGTGTTGACTGGGTTTTCATGAGATTCCATGCCAACCCGTCATGTAAATCTTCCCTCAAGCAAAATAAATACATAAATATGTATGCAAAATCCAATCTTAAGTATTCAGACATACATGCATAAACATGTACATGCTTGTGTGCAAAACAACTTTTTTCCATAATTTACTCACATATGTATTTATGTATATCTGGATAGAAGAATTAAATAATAAATACTCTTGTAAATAAGCAAACATTTTTGAGCGAGTATAAAAAGAAGCTGTGACCCGTGTCGGAACATTCATTCTGCAAAAGGATTCATATTTCCATAGAAATTTATATCGCTGGATTTTCACCATGAAAAGAAGCCCTCTTCTTTTGTGTTTCTTTGTCTTGATCGCTGTGGCGTCCACGGTTGGTAAGTCAGTCGAGGGCCAGATTACGCATAAATAAGCAAATAAAAGTGTGTACCCTCGAAACAAAATTTTACCAAATTATCCCGGTCAGTAGCAATAAATATATTTATTGCTGCTCACTTACCTCCTTGTAACCACCGTGGTCACAATTTTCTCAGAGTGGTGACAACTTTCATACATACATCAATGCGTACAATGTTCAAACAAAAATTTACAAAAGATTACGGTAGATTCAAAATTATCATTACATTTCAATTAATTTCTTAACGTTAGGGCCACGTTTGAGTTTCGCAGAAATTATTGTTACTAAATATTCGGTGACGAATTCTTACTAGCTGAATACAGCCACTTGGTAGAGTGATTTTTCTAATATTACTCATTTACATATTTAACTATTGATTGATTTGTTTACCAGAATCGTGTCGATGTATCGGACTCGGTGAGTGTTGCGCGGGAAGAGAGTGTTCCCAATATCATGACGGGTCAATTTGTTCCGGAAAATGCTGTGTCCGAGGTCCTCGCACAACTGGACCCAATAATGCTTGTGGGGACAGATGCGCTTAATTAGTAATCACTTGCACACACGGAGGTGAACCAGTACATATCATTCTATCCAACACATGTAGAAAATAAATAACACTGAATAAATGTGTCTGTTAAAGTTTAATTGGTTGAATAAAAATACGGCTCAGCATCAATTAATTAATAATGGTGCATTTTTATTTGGTAGAATTATTTTAAAAAATATCCATAAAAATAGATTTCAGAATCTGCAACAACTTTTCGTGTGGCAAAAAAATGATAAAATGGGCCCGACGCGTGGGTGTGAATGGCACGAAAAAACCGAGTTTGTACTCCTCCACACCTTCAGTTAAATCTATTTACTTAAAAAAATAATAATCTGGTAGAAATTTTGTTTGGTCTACAAACCCAACGTAAACATGACACATGCATAAATACATATGTGCATATTTATGCATACTGATATTTTCACGTAATTACAAAACGTGTTTCCAGATTATAGGAACAAGGGAAAAAATTGTGTAACTTGAGAACGGCTGGTCCAATCAGCGCCAAATTTGACAATCATAATTTTGTCATTATTGCGGTGCTATATTCTGAGTTTCAAATTTCTGTTTCAAATAATGGGGCCTAAAATTGACCCTAAAGTGGTGGCGTCAGTTTCCAAAGCCAAATTGGCCTATAGAGCTATCAAATCTGTTTTAAAAGATTCTGGAAACGACCTAGGTGTGACCACTATAAGTCGTATTATCAGTTTTGAAGGAATTAGGAGACATGCAGTTACATCCGGTCAACCTGTTCCAAGAAATCGATACCCTTCAAAAAAGAATTCGGCCACTTTGAAGAAAATTGATCCTCTCACTAATAAGGAAAATCCCCCAAGCAAGAGGCAGATTACAAAGCAATGCCAGATGTCCCCGGGGTATGTTAGTAAAATAATACATCAAGATTTGGTTAAAACGGTCCAGAAAAAAAAAGTCTAGTCCACGCCCTAAAACCGTCGCATATCGCAAACAGGGAAAAAAATTCCCGGAAGCTCTATGAGGGTCATCTTGCAGGTGGAAGGTCAGAATTTGCCGTTACACTGGACGAGGTACTATTCTTTACAGAAGACTGTAAAGGAACAATAAGAATTTACTATACAAAGGATCGAAAAAAATTATCAAATTATGTGTGCCAGAAGAAGGAAAAGTTTTCTGATCGGATGATGGTTGTTGGCGCAATGAACGGCCGTGGCGTGTTACCACTGATTCATGTCGGTTCAAATGCAAAAATAAATTCGAAGTATTATGTTGACAACGTGTTGCAAAAATTTTTGGAGGTGGAAATTCCAAAGTTTTACCCTGGCGAGCTGGACAAAGTTTACATTCACCATGATGCTGTAACATCCCGCAAAGTTCACGCAAGAATACGGCAAAGATTTGAAGCGAAATACAGGAATGACCTTGATAACTAACTCTGAGATCCCTATCAAGTCACCATGGACACTAGTCCCATGGATTTTTTCGGGTTTGGTTATCTCAAACAGAAGGTTTTTAAAAGGAGAGCATCAACTCTGGGTGGACTTTGGAAAGTTCTGAATCAGGAGTGGAATCTTGTAACACCTGAAACATGTCGAAAAGTGTTCGAAAACTGGAAATTTAGGCTCAGGCTTGTTCGGGCGATGTCCGGAGAACACATTGAGAATACTCAAGCAATTCATAATCGCCGTCGTCAGTAAATGTAAGATTTTTTCCCTTGTTCCTATAATCTGGAGACACGTTTTGTATATACAAATAAAGGGACATATGCAGGCTCAAAATATAACCCCTAAAAACGAATTAATTAAAAACAAACTAATTATCTTTAATTGATCACATGCTCTATACTGCGACATGTCGACAACACAGAAAAACATGTTTTGCCCAAATTTCATGCATATCGACCGCAAAATGCCGAAATTAGGGCGTGGCGACAAAATCTGTCGTCGAAACCTTACTGGCCATATTGCGACATGTCGACAACACCGAAAAACAAGGTTTCCCCAAATTTCATGCCAATCGCCCAAAAAATGCCGAAATTAGGGCATGGCGACGCTTTTCGACATGATTTCGACAAATTGGTCCCACCCCCTTAATAGGGTGTCACCCCATAGCCGTGAAGAGCATGTGTTGAAAATTTCAAGTCGCTGCGACGAACCGTTCTCGAGTTTTAGTGTTGACGGACAGACAGACGGTCGGACCGAAAGACTAACTAACCGATCGCGTTAAGTAGCTTGCGCTACTTAATAAGTGTAAAGAAATTCTGCATTCGTGGAATATGATTTGTAGTTATAAGAAAGTCAATACGCTTAATGATATTTGTAAGTAATATATGGACCAGTACTGTTCTCAAGTTATGTAAATGTTAGACGCTACGAATGATTTTAGCTTGACCACCACCACCACTATTATTACTCGTCCACACTTTAACATTATTTGAAAAATTGTATTTATTTATATATTTTGTTTCTCCAAATTTTAACCATACATTGTGAAACAGGTAATTTGTACTTAATAGTAGCTCGCATGTACACATGTATTCATTCATCTACTTATTTAATCTTTTTAGAAATAATGGCCAAGGATCATTCATGTACAATTCGAGTCTATGTATATTAATTTTACACCAGAGGTAGTAATTATAATGGTCACCATAATTTACCTAATTAATTATTATTATAAAGCATGTCAATTTTTCACCACATAGCCTGATGAAGAGATTCGAAACCGGTCGCAATGGTGAATAAATCTGATCCTCATTCAACAGTTTAAAGTGTTCCTTGTTCTTATTAGCAATGCAAACTGTGCAGCTTTTCTGGTATTTATGTACGAGCAAGTCTCCCCTGGATGTCATGGGAATTGATGTGCACGAGTTATATAAACAGTGTTTATTAAACACTATTTGTTGGAGATGGTTGGACTTGCGAAAAATACCAAAATATGTTGTTGTTCTTCAACTCTTACATACATATATACATGTGTATATACCAAGAATACATAGGATGACCTCATGTGTTGACTGGGTTTTCATGAGATTCCATGCCAACCCGTCATGTAAATCTTCCCTCAAGCAAAATAAATACATAAATATGTATGCAAAATCCAATCTTAAGTATTCAGACATACATGCATAAACATGTACATGCTTGTGTGCAAAACAACTTTTTTCCATAATTTACTCACATATGTATTTATGTATATCTGGATAGAAGAATTAAATAATAAATACTCTTGTAAATAAGCAAACATTTTTGAGCGAGTATAAAAAGAAGCTGTGACCCGTGTCGGAACATTCATTCTGCAAAAGGATTCATATTTCCATAGAAATTTATATCGCTGGATTTTCACCATGAAAAGAAGCCCTCTTCTTTTGTGTTTCTTTGTCTTGATCGCTGTGGCGTCCACGGTTGGTAAGTCAGTCGAGGGCCAGATTACGCATAAATAAGCAAATAAAAGTGTGTACCCTCGAAACAAAATTTTACCAAATTATCCCGGTCAGTAGCAATAAATATATTTATTGCTGCTCACTTACCTCCTTGTAACCACCGTGGTCACAATTTTCTCAGAGTGGTGACAACTTTCATACATACATCAATGCGTACAATGTTCAAACAAAAATTTACAAAAGATTACGGTAGATTCAAAATTATCATTACATTTCAATTAATTTCTTAACGTTAGGGCCACGTTTGAGTTTCGCAGAAATTATTGTTACTAAATATTCGGTGACGAATTCTTACTAGCTGAATACAGCCACTTGGTAGAGTGATTTTTCTAATATTACTCATTTACATATTTAACTATTGATTGATTTGTTTACCAGAATCGTGTCGATGTATCGGACTCGGTGAGTGTTGCGCGGGAAGAGAGTGTTCCCAATATCATGACGGGTCAATTTGTTCCGGAAAATGCTGTGTCCGAGGTCCTCGCACAACTGGACCCAATAATGCTTGTGGGGACAGATGCGCTTAATTAGTAATCACTTGCACACACGGAGGTGAACCAGTACATATCATTCTATCCAACACATGTAGAAAATAAATAACACTGAATAAATGTGTCTGTTAAAGTTTAATTGGTTGAATAAAAATACGGCTCAGCATCAATTAATTAATAATGGTGCATTTTTATTTGGTAGAATTATTTTAAAAAATATCCATAAAAATAGATTTCAGAATCTGCAACAACTTTTCGCGTGGCAAAAAAATGATAAAATGGGCCCGACGCGTGGGTGTGAATGACACGAAAAAACCGAGTTTGTACTCCTCCACACCTTCAGTTAAATCTATTTACTTAAAAAAATAATAATCTGGTAGAAATTTTGTTTGGTCTACAAACCCAACGTAAACATGACACATGCATAAATACATATGTGCATATTTATGCATACTGATATTTTCACGTAATTACAAAACGTGTTTCCAGATTATAGGAACAAGGGAAAAAATTGTGTAACTTGAGAACGGCTGGTCCAATCAGCGCCAAATTTGACAATCATAATTTTGTCATTATTGCGGTGCTATATTCTGAGTTTCAAATTTCTGTTTCAAATAATGGGGCCTAAAATTGACCCTAAAGTGGTGGCGTCAGTTTCCAAAGCCAAATTGGCCTATAGAGCTATCAAATCTGTTTTAAAAGATTCTGGAAACGACCTAGGTGTGACCACTATAAGTCGTATTATCAGTTTTGAAGGAATTAGGAGACATGCAGTTACATCCGGTCAACCTGTTCCAAGAAATCGATACCCTTCAAAAAAGAATTCGGCCACTTTGAAGAAAATTGATCCTCTCACTAATAAGGAAAATCCCCCAAGCAAGAGGCAGATTACAAAGCAATGCCAGATGTCCCCGGGGTATGTTAGTAAAATAATACATCAAGATTTGGTTAAAACGGTCCAGAAAAAAAAAGTCTAGTCCACGCCCTAAAACCGTCGCATATCGCAAACAGGGAAAAAAATTCCCGGAAGCTCTATGAGGGTCATCTTGCAGGTGGAAGGTCAGAATTTGCCGTTACACTGGACGAGGTACTATTCTTTACAGAAGACTGTAAAGGAACAATAAGAATTTACTATACAAAGGATCGAAAAAAATTATCAAATTATGTGTGCCAGAAGAAGGAAAAGTTTTCTGATCGGATGATGGTTGTTGGCGCAATGAACGGCCGTGGCGTGTTACCACTGATTCATGTCGGTTCAAATGCAAAAATAAATTCGAAGTATTATGTTGACAACGTGTTGCAAAAATTTTTGGAGGTGGAAATTCCAAAGTTTTACCCTGGCGAGCTGGACAAAGTTTACATTCACCATGATGCTGTAACATCCCGCAAAGTTCACGCAAGAATACGGCAAAGATTTGAAGCGAAATACAGGAATGACCTTGATAACTAACTCTGAGATCCCTATCAAGTCACCATGGACACTAGTCCCATGGATTTTTTCGGGTTTGGTTATCTCAAACAGAAGGTTTTTAAAAGGAGAGCATCAACTCTGGGTGGACTTTGGAAAGTTCTGAATCAGGAGTGGAATCTTGTAACACCTGAAACATGTCGAAAAGTGTTCGAAAACTGGAAATTTAGGCTCAGGCTTGTTCGGGCGATGTCCGGAGAACACATTGAGAATACTCAAGCAATTCATAATCGCCGTCGTCAGTAAATGTAAGATTTTTTCCCTTGTTCCTATAATCTGGAGACACGTTTTGTATATACAAATAAAGGGACATATGCAGGCTCAAAATATAACCCCTAAAAACGAATTAATTAAAAACAAACTAATTATCTTTAATTGATCACATGCTCTATACTGCGACATGTCGACAACACCGAAAAACAAGGTTTCCCCAAATTTCATGCCAATCGCCCAAAAAATGCCGAAATTAGGGCATGGCGACGCTTTTCGACATGATTTCGACAAATTGGTCCCACCCCCTTAATAGGGTGTCACCCCATAGCCGTGAAGAGCATGTGTTGAAAATTTCAAGTCGCTGCGACGAACCGTTCTCGAGTTTTAGTGTTGACGGACAGACAGACGGTCGGACCGAAAGACTAACTAACCGATCGCGTAAAGTAGCTTGCGCTACTTAATAAGTGTAAAGAAATTCTGCATTCGTGGAATATGATTTGTAGTTATAAGAAAGTCAATACGCTTAATGATATTTGTAAGTAATATATGGACCAGTACTGTTCTCAAGTTATGTAAATGTTAGACGCTACGAATGATTTTAGCTTGACCACCACCACCACTATTATTACTCGTCCACACTTTAACATTATTTGAAAAATTGTATTTATTTATATATTTTGTTTCTCCAAATTTTAACCATACATTGTGAAACAGGTAATTTGTACTTAATAGTAGCTCGCATGTACACATGTATTCATTCATCTACTTATTTAATCTTTTTAGAAATAATGGCCAAGGATCATTCATGTACAATTCGAGTCTATGTATATTAATTTTACACCAGAGGTAGTAATTATAATGGTCACCATAATTTATCTAATTAATTATTATTATAAAGCATGTCAATTTTTCACCACATAGCCTGATGAAGAGATTCGAAACCGGTCGCAATGGTGAATAAATCTGATCCTCATTCAACAGTTTAAAGTGTTCCTTGTTCTTATTAGCAATGCAAACTGTGCAGCTTTTCTGGTATTTATGTACGAACAAGTCTCCCCTGGATGTCATGGGAATTGATGTGCACGAGTTATATAAACAGTGTTTATTAAACACTATTTGTTGGAGATGGTTGGACTTGCGAAAAATACCAAAATATGTTGTTGTTCTTCAACTCTTACATACATATATACATGTGTATATACCAAGAATACATAGGATGACCTCATGTGTTGACTGGGTTTTCATGAGATTCCATGCCAACCCGTCATGTAAATCTTCCCTCAAGCAAAATAAATACATAAATATGTATGCAAAATCCAATCTTAAGTATTCAGACATACATGCATAAACATGTACATGCTTGTGTGCAAAACAACTTTTTTCCATAATTTACTCACATATGTATTTATGTATATCTGGATAGAAGAATTAAATAATAAATACTCTTGTAAATAAGCAAACATTTTTGAGCGAGTATAAAAAGAAGCTGTGACCCGTGTCGGAACATTCATTCTGCAAAAGGATTCATATTTCCATAGAAATTTATATCGCTGGATTTTCACCATGAAAAGAAGCCCTCTTCTTTTGTGTTTCTTTGTCTTGATCGCTGTGGCGTCCACGGTTGGTAAGTCAGTCGAGGGCCAGATTACGCATAAATAAGCAAATAAAAGTGTGTACCCTCGAAACAAAATTTTACCAAATTATCCCGGTCAGTAGCAATAAATATATTTATTGCTGCTCACTTACCTCCTTGTAACCACCGTGGTCACAATTTTCTCAGAGTGGTGACAACTTTCATACATACATCAATGCGTACAATGTTCAAACAAAAATTTACAAAAGATTACGGTAGATTCAAAATTATCATTACATTTCAATTAATTTCTTAACGTTAGGGCCACGTTTGAGTTTCGCAGAAATTATTGTTACTAAATATTCGGTGACGAATTCTTACTAGCTGAATACAGCCACTTGGTAGAGTGATTTTTCTAATATTACTCATTTACATATTTAACTATTGATTGATTTGTTTACCAGAATCGTGTCGATGTATCGGACTTGGTGAGTGTTGCGCGGGAAGAGAGTGTTCCCAATATCATGACGGGTCAATTTGTTCCGGAAAATGCTGTGTCCGAGGTCCTCGCACAACTGGACCCAATAATGCTTGTGGGGACAGATGCGCTTAATTAGTAATCACTTGCACACACGGAGGTGAACCAGTACATATCATTCTATCCAACACATGTAGAAAATAAATAACACTGAATAAATGTGTCTGTTAAAGTTTAATTGGTTGAATAAAAATACGGCTCAGCATCAATTAATTAATAATGGTGCATTTTTATTTGGTAGAATTATTTTAAAAAATATCCATAAAAATAGATTTCAGAATCTGCAACAACTTTTCGTGTGGCAAAAAAATGATAAAATGGGCCCGACGCGTGGGTGTGAATGGCACGAAAAAACCGAGTTTGTACTCCTCCACACCTTCAGTTAAATCTATTTACTTAAAAAAATAATAATCTGGTAGAAATTTTGTTTGGTCTACAAACCCAACGTAAACATGACACATGCATAAATACATATGTGCATATTTATGCATACTGATATTTTCACGTAATTACAAAACGTGTTTCCAGATTATAGGAACAAGGGAAAAAATTGTGTAACTTGAGAACGGCTGGTCCAATCAGCGCCAAATTTGACAATCATAATTTTGTCATTATTGCGGTGCTATATTCTGAGTTTCAAATTTCTGTTTCAAATAATGGGGCCTAAAATTGACCCTAAAGTGGTGGCGTCAGTTTCCAAAGCCAAATTGGCCTATAGAGCTATCAAATCTGTTTTAAAAGATTCTGGAAACGACCTTGGTGTGACCACTATAAGTCGTATTATCAGTTTTGAAGGAATTAGGAGACATGCAGTTACATCCGGTCAACCTGTTCCAAGAAATCGATACCCTTCAAAAAAGAATTCGGCCACTTTGAAGAAAATTGATCCTCTCACTAATAAGGAAAATCCCCCAAGCAAGAGGCAGATTACAAAGCAATGCCAGATGTCCCCGGGGTATGTTAGTAAAATAATACATCAAGATTTGGTTAAAACGGTCCAGAAAAAAAAAGTCTAGTCCACGCCCTAAAACCGTCGCATATCGCAAACAGGGAAAAAAATTCCCGGAAGCTCTATGAGGGTCATCTTGCAGGTGGAAGGTCAGAATTTGCCGTTACACTGGACGAGGTACTATTCTTTACAGAAGACTGTAAAGGAACAATAAGAATTTACTATACAAAGGATCGAAAAAAATTATCAAATTATGTGTGCCAGAAGAAGGAAAAGTTTTCTGATCGGATGATGGTTGTTGGCGCAATGAACGGCCGTGGCGTGTTACCACTGATTCATGTCAGTTCAAATGAGTTTCAAATTTCTGTTTCAAATAATGGGGCCTAAAATTGTGACGGCAGTTTTATTAATTTGCATATGGGTCTAATACTTGGTTTCACCCCTTGGTTAAATGCGTTTGTAACGGTTTATTCTAATTTCATAGTAATCACCCTTCTAGGGAATATTTTGTTAGCTAATTTATTTGAGTGTTACAATAATTATTTATAGTAATTAAACAAACAAGGATTTTTTATATTATTGCTTGTAACGTTCGTGACAAATTTTGAAATTTTTGCGGATACAAAAGTATTTTGCCTACTTCTCCATAACGTTTTTGGTCATATAGGAGAAAAATATTTTAACAACGTCCACGACTGACGTCACTGTCACTGATGTCAGCATCGTCCATTTCTGCATCCCAAATCAAGGTGCGTCCGTCGAATTTTACGCAGCCGCATTGGACCACATGGAAACAAATCTGGAGATGACTGGACTTTCGACCTAATCCTGGGGTAATCCGACTCAATGACGCGATTACGTTTCAGTCAGATACATCTCTGCAAGGTAAGCATTTAATGGTTGGTGGTGCGTTACGTCAAAATTACATTTCATGAAATATTTATTATTCAGGAAGAATAATCGGGAAATTCTTTCAGGATAGGGGCTTCCCTATAAATTATGAGTATCGAAACTGTTAATGATCATTAAAAACCTTGTTATGAATCGTAATTACCTCGCAAGTCGAATAATGAGAGTAAATTGATCAGAGACTGGCTCACTCTAAATAAAAGTTGTGGAAAATTTACCCAAGGTTGAGTAAAAGAGAGGATGACACAACAATTGTGGAAATTTTACTCAACCGATGGGTAAATTTTGTTCAACTTGTGCAAAATTTATCCAACGGTTAAGTAAAATTTACCCAATTGTTGTGTCATCCTCTTTTTTACCCAACCTTGTGCAAATTTTCCACAACTCTTATTTAGAGTGCTATAAAATCAAAATACACCTCATACTTATCCAGTTCATAAAAACCTAGCATATCAAACACTCATTTCCTGCAATTGCTTTTTGGCAATAAGAAAATTTCTAATTACTGCATCCGACTTTGAGAAAGATGGGAAATCTATGTATCGTGCTTTGCCGCACTTTATTTCAATTGGATCGAACAATGTGAATGTTATAAAACAATTCATTTAAGTTTATGTATATTAGTCAAGGATTACGATTCAATGAAAGAATGACGTTTGACGATGTCAAGCTATTCATAGTTATCAATAGTTTGGGTTTTGATACTTGTGAGTCATTAATAACGAAGTAAGCGAACATATTAGGGACTTCCAAGTTTGTTTTTAAAAAATCGTTTTTCTCGCTGTTTCTGACTTTTTATGTATGCACAATCTACGAAAAAAATCAGAAAAAGCGAAAAAGCTTGTTTTTGCTTGCGAAATTTTTTGACAAACTTGGAGGTCCCTGTTGTCACTTTTCCATGTGAATTACATATTTATGTATGCACATGAAAAGTAAAAGTGCAAATGTATGTCAGTTACGTTGACGGTTTGAATCACCTTTTCAATGCTAATGAAACATTGAAAACGCGTTCGATTTGGGCTTCCCAATGAATTATTACCAGAGTCCGGCTAAATATGTTCTTAAACACTCCGAAATATGCTGTAAAATGTTTAATCAAATCGCCGAAATATTTATAAAAACATTTCTTCAATTCCTTTTAAATTGCTTCAAACTTAATTTATTTAGCATCAAAAACGCCAACAAGAAAGCTTTTGCACTTTAAACTGACCAGCTGACAATATTTCTACATGCTATGATGCCATACATCTACGATAATCGGACAAATAATATGACCACACCCACCTCCCGGCTATTCTGCACTCTTGGTGCATTTTTCAATTTATCCCAATATATTGGCACCATTTTGCATAACCGATTGTTCAACCCCAAAGGTGCTAGTAATTCCAAAATTGTAGTCTTTTCTCAATCGATGTTCTGATTTGATGTGCACCAATTGCGTCACGGGTTGTTTTATACCAATGGTGCGACTAAGATATTCAATACTGGTCAAGGGGATTTTTTATTACCTGATGTAAAAAAAAGCTCGTGAACAGACAGACAGACAGACGGACAGCCGGACAAGAGAAATTCAATAGCTCCCATGCTACGCAGGGTGAGCTAATAATGACATCCATATAATTTAAAGAAAGTGATCTGCTCATATCCAATATAATCATCTGACTTTTACAATGCCATGTATTTATTTAATTTCAATAAAATTCCGTCAAAATATGCTTTTCAGTTCTCAGTACAAAGTTCATATGATTCTCTCCCAAAAAGTTACCATTGCAACAGATTCAAGAAAAGTTTAATAGAGTTATAATACCATTCAGTATTTGATTCATGATTTTATTGTTGCTAAAGTTGCATACAATTTATTTCACTAGAAAAAGGTCACGACCTTGATTAAATGTGATTATCAAGTGATAAAATATACTAGTCGATTGACCATTCCTTTATTTATCTCCCAACTTTTCCACCACCCCGATACTCCACTGTGGACCTTTTATTGCTGCAGCTCCCATAGTCACAGATTTTAGAGCAGCAATCGTAGCCAAATTTACAACCACTCCCATCCGATAGACAGCCCTGCACGCGTATTTATGGACACTTTAGATTGCACAAATCATAAATGCAAACTTTATTGGTTAAAACTCCTTACACATTTCTTGGTATCTGGGTTGCAATCATTTGTGCAACAGTCCTCAGGATCCACACAATCTTTCCCGACACGTGCGCATTTCTACTCAAAAAAATGTACATAACTCGATGCTGTCAAGTGTAACCCCCCGATTTGGTTCAAATTATGAAATTATGTGGTTCAAGTCAATACAACCAATTTTCCTAGAACGAGAGACATCCAAGAGTTAGATGCATTAATAAATATTGACCCACGTATCTTGTGCATACGACATCTCTTTGATGTCTGATTAGCTTCAAAAATTCCGACGTTTCCGATCCTGTGGCAGGGACGGTTACTTTTAGTAAAATCATGACTACCAATTTTATAGTGAACAGCTTCATAGTGCTGGTGTTATAATCTCGGAATAATTCGTCTGACTGATTCAAACCACAATATCAAAATGACATTTGAATGTTCAGATATTTTTTATTCAGATTTGTCATTGTTGTTTGAAAGGCCATAAACTTGAAATTGCATCCTGTCTTTCAATTTATGAATGAAATGTTTGCCCAACATTTCATTGATAATTATCGGAAGTAACGGAAATAATGTTGTTTATTCCCTAATGAATTTAATTTTAACACCGGATTTCGTTCGGGTCATAAATACATTCTTCTACGTTTATTTGATATTACACTATTCAAGGATGACACCAATTTATAATACTTTCCGTTATGGTTTATTTTTTTAGAATCTGAAATGTATACATTTTAAAGTACTTGCGAGAGTTTTTGAGAATCTGAGTTTTTTGGAAATCTCAGGCCGAGATCTACCCTTGCAACGGTGTTCGTCTAATAGAAGAGCTGACAAAGAAATTACGATATTCTTGGCTCATTAAAGGAAGTCGCATCATATCGATAAAAAATGTATGAATCACCAATACTATGGATAACCGGGTGTAGGATCCTGCGGAGAGTTTAAAAAATATTGTATAATATTTTTAAAAAAATATTACGCCGCGGGTAGCTATAATGCTACCTATTACCCGACCCGCTACCCGCAGCCCAACTACCCGTACCCGTGCTTTTTTTATTTCGGCGCGAATTAAAAAAATCAAAAATATGCACGCTTAGAATTACATTCTTTAGAATTTAAAAATTCAGGCTACACAAATTTTGAAAATTAGCCATTTCTAGCAATTTTTTAAATTTCTAACTATAAAAAGATCTCCAAAAAACGAATTTTCAAAATTTCTTGAAATGGGATTTGTATATAATGAAGGTACTAATTCTCAGCATACATGTTTGTATTTTTTAGAATTGTTAAAATTCAAAAATGTATACTTATTTGAATATTCGAGATTTTGCCGGAAAAAGGTTTGAAAATCCCGCCCTGTGCTTATATGCGAGCACTAAAAAAACAAAAATATGGGTCCGCTTATTTTTGATGGTAAAGTCCAAATTAATCCAATCAAGATGTGAATATTACATGTGAAAACCTTATCAGTCCACTGAAAATCAAATTAATACGCAAATACCTATAAAATTAATAACTATTAATTTGCTCAAAATTGTTTATTGAAATAACTAAATACTTTGATAAAGAACGTCCGGGAATGAATGGGAATGCGCGCTCTAGCGAGTATATTGACAAATCAATAAACCCGCGAACTATAATAATTTAAATTTCTGAAAGCCCACTTCATTAGGGTCAATTTGGTATATCACTCTTAAATTTCAAAAATGGATAAGGGTAGAAGAAGCTTGTTTGAAAGGGAGCTGTTAGCAAAACGAGTGATGGAGTTCTACAACACGACAGCCAACCGAGACTCCAAGGTGACCTAGAACTTTTTTAAGCAGGAAGGAATTCCAAGTTCAAATGTGTATTCCTACATAAAAAAGTTCAAGGATTCCGAAAATGTGCAATTCAAGAAGCCAGCTGGTCGTCCGGCGAAGCTAGCGACCACTCGAGTGAAAAATAGAATTGAAAAAATTTTCAAAACCAAGCCATCAACGTCAGTAGCTGTAGCTGCCAGGAAAGTCAAAATTTCCAAAAGCTACCTGGGGGAAATTAAGGTCCATAAATTAGGAATCAAAGCAAGGACCAAAAAACCTGCACCAAATTACAAGCCCGTACAAGAAAGTCGGATCAAGGATTGCTGTCAAAAATTGTTGAAGAAAATGCGTGGAAAAGTAGTGATCCTGGATGACGAAACGTATGTTCCGGTTGACCCTTCAAATCTTCCAGGGCGTCATTTTTTTCATAGCTCGGATCCCTCTGAAGTGGCTTATGAAGAAAAAGTACGAAAAAAAGACAAATTTCCAAAGAAATATTGCATTTGGCAATGCATCTCCAGTCACGGACATGTATCAGACCCGGTAGTTCTCGAAGGGAATATCAATCAAGATATTTATCTGAAAAATTGCGTCAAGGCTGGATTGGAAGCATTTATTAATAGGTTTCACAAAAATGATAAAGTTTTGTTTTGGCCTGACCTCGCCACTTGTCACTATGCAAAGAAAGTGACCGAGTACCTCAGAAAGAAAAATATTGATTTCGTACCAAAAGATATCAACCCACCTAATGTACCCCAACTGTGCCCAATCGAAAAATTCTGGGCACGTTCTAAGTCAGTATACTCCCGGCTTCAAGATGTGCCTGACACCTTTCGAAAATTCAAAGGACGATGGAAGAAAATCACCTCGGAAGTGGCAAAAACTTCGGGAAAAAATTTAATGAAAAATCTTCGCAAGAAAATCGAACTAGTCGCCAACGGGGGTGTGGCGGCCTTAGCTATTAATTAAATTATGTAGGTACGTATTTGGTATTATACATATGCAAAAAGTTTAAAATTCCGATAACTCATTGTGATTTTATGACCACATTTTCAGACCATTCCCATTCATTCCCGGACGTTCTTTACATGTAGATGTACAGTTGCGTTCCTTCATAATTCCCTTGCCTAGTTCACACCAATAATTTGATCATTTTCCACGTAAAAACTGCCATCCTCCATTGCAAAATTACCCCGACATGTTGAAGAAAAGGATGCGAGCCAGAACGCAGAGAGGAAGAGGTTTGAAGTAAAACCGTTCATTCTTCCCCTGTTTTGGTTTAAATTTTTTAGGATTGCTGCAATATTCTGTGGGCAGCTTGTTAAATTTTGATACAAATTCCATGAATAGCAGTTGCTTTTATATCCGGTTCCAGTAGCATTTATTTCGGTATCACTCAACATAGCCAAAATTTATGCACCTCTCATAAATAGTGGGCAAAACAACGAGATAGAAGAAAGCACACACACAAACCTTCCCATGCTAATAACCTTGGTTAACAAAATTTTGATAAGCTCTTATCAAGCTTTATTCTGATATACCCGTAATCCACCCGATAAATAAGCTTCCGTGTAGTCCAAGCACAAATAATTATTTCATAAACAAGTTCACTCAACTTTACTTTTCGTATAATATTTACGCTAGTAATCTAACTCGTGGAACATATACAAATGTTTTGTTTGTCTTTGTTATAGATTTTCTTGACTTTTCAAAATAATGAAAACAGATAATTGGCACTATTACGAGTTAGATTACTAGCGTAAATATGTATTATACTAAAAGTAAAGTTGAGTGAACTTGTTTATGAAATAATTATTTGTGCTTGAACTACACGGAAGCTTATTTATCGGGTGGATTACGGGTATATAAGAATAAAGCTTGATAAGAGCTTATCAAAATTTTGTTAACCAAGGTTATTAGCATGGGAAGGTTTGTGGGTGTGCTCTTTTCTAAGTCGTTGTTTTGCCCACTATTTATGAGAGGTGCATATATTTTCGCCATGTTGATAGATCCTGATATAAAAGCAACTGCAATTCATGGAATTTGTATCAAACTTTAACAAGCTGCCCACAGAATATTACACCAACCCTAACAAATTTCAAACCAAAACGGTGAAAGAATGAACGGTTTTACTATAAACCTCTTACTCTCTGCGTTCTGTCTCGCATCCTTGACTTCAACGTGTCGGGGAAATTTTGCGGTTAGAATTTCCCCCACGTCGTCTACCATCAGTGGGAGTCATCAATTGGTATGCTTTTTCACTCTTCATATCAAATTGGTATTATCAACTATGTTATGAACATGGTAATATTTTCAGATCATTACCCCTGATGACAATTTGAGTCAGAAGACAATTTGGTATCCCTAACGAGGCCGATTTGAAGAACGGTGTGCGAATCGATTTCGGTAAGACCCCGAATGACGCCTTCGTCAAAAGCCGCACCCCTTGGAATGACCTCTACAGCACCTATGGATGGCAACAAGTGACCTCTCGGATGACGGGGCAACTCGGCTCCTCGTTCATAGAGCGGGAAACCACGAGAGTCATAACCACAAACGACTACACGAACGAGAGCGAGCAAAACGTGACGATCCGGGAGACCTTGTCGCACGCCATTGTGGACTCGGTGGAAACCACTTGGAGTGGAGAAATTGCACTAGGAGCGAGTCATAATTTCAACATTGACGTCCTCTTCATAAAAGGGTCAGCCACTTTGACCCTCAACGCCAGGATTGGGTACTCCAACAAGAAAACTTAATCCTCAACTGTTGGATCCAGTACGGAAGTTGCACTAGTCTTAAAACCCAAGAGCTCCGTTACTATCGAGATTGTCTCCAAGATACAGTGTCGGACAGATGTCTACGTCCACATAGTCGCGTCAATTTCATTTTCAAATTGTCACTGAACTACTGAACCAATTTTCATCATTGATATATCAAATTCTCACAAATTTAACGTAATTTCATAAAACATATGAGTTATTTCTGAAAATTCTGGGAAAACTGAGAATCATAGTGCAGAGCGAGAGAGGATGAAATTTGAGCGGAAAGAAAGTCTACGTCCACTTCACTTTAATTGTCAACAACAAAAATCTCTCCAATTTATAAAATCAGGTAACTTAATAAATCTATCAATAACATATGCCGCATTAATTTTTAAATAATTTTCTTCCAGAAAAATATGATGGCGTCGACACGCAAGGAAATTCCTATCGCTATTCGAGATCTTGTCATTCAGGACTGGAAGGGTGGACAAAAAGGGGGCTGTCGCAGAGACAAATATGGACCAAGTATAAATTAGCAAGGACAACCATCCAGACAATCATTAAGAACTTTAAAGCTAATGGTTCAGTCCAAAACAAGGTCAGAAGTGGTCGAAAACCCATTTTGGCTCACCGAGAAGTACGCCACGTGCTCAACAAAGTCAACGTTACACCCTCACTTAGTGCTCCAAAGCTATCTACCGAGATCAAGGAGATGTTCGGCAAACAGGTTAGTCCTATGACCATCCAAAGAACACTGAATAAGGGAAATTTGAAATCCCACAGAGCAGTCCGGAAGCCTCTTATTGTACCGAGGAATGCAACCAAACGAGTGAAGTTTGCCAGAGACCACATTTCCAAGCCACAAACATTCTGGGACATATTTTATGGACTGACGAGTCAAAGTTCAATGTCTTTGGGTCAGATGGGCGTCGTAGAGTGTGGAGGTATCCAAAAGAAGCTTTGAATCCAAAAAATCTCAACCCCACAGTTAAGCACGGCGGCGGGTCGGTAATGGTGTGGGGATGCATGGCTTCAAGTGGGGCAGGAAAAATGGAATTTGTTGACGGAATTATGGACCAATACAGGTACCAGGGAATACTTGACCGTAATATCCAGGAATCTGTTCGAAAACTTGGACTTGGACGACGATTTGTCTTCCAACAAGACAACGATCCGAAACACTCTGCCACGTACACCATGGAATACTTCAAGAAAAAAAAATTTCGAAGCTAGAATGGCCTCCGCAATCTCCAGACTTGAATCCCATTGAGCATCTGTGGGACCACATTGAAAGAGAAATAAGAAAACAATCTTTTTCAGGAATTCCGGGCCTTAAATCCAGAATTCGTGAAGTTTGGGAAACCATTTCTGAAGATGTGACCAAGAATTTGGTAAACTCTATGACTCGACGCCTTGAAGCCGTCCTTAAAGCGAACGGAGGCCCAACCAAATATTAAAAATTAATTGTTATAACATTCCTTATAAATTACAGTTTTTTTTGTATGTTTTCTCTTACTGGACGTTGACTTTTGTCCATCCAATTGTTTTCATTTTGAATTAAAATACATCTCTGGCCTAAAATAAATTTTTTAGCGGAAAACTAATAATGTGCTATGAAATTACGTTAAATTTGTGAGAATTTGATATATCAATGATGAAAATTGGTTCAGTAGTTCAGTGACAATTTGAAAATGAAATTGACGCGACTATGTGGACGTAGACATCTGTCCGACACTGTAGGTGAAGGTGAGGCTAGGATGAGGTACAACGCCAGGTTGGAGGGTTACGTGGCAACAAATTACAATCCAAAGTACAAGAATCATCATTTCTGGGCAATTCCGGTAACCAGCGTGCTTCGCGCACTAGGAAAACCCAACCCAACCATTGTCACACAAACGATTAAGAGTTCGGTCTACTTTACTAAATCAATTGTCGTTCGGGATCGTAGATCCAGGGCAGTTTTACGTGAGTTTGACGTCAACAATCGGGACCAAGTCGTAATTTATGAAATGGAGGATGGCAGTTTTTACGTGGAAGATGATCAAGTTATTGGTGTGAACTAGGCAAGGGAATTATGAATGGGACGCAACTGTACATTGACCTGTATCAAAGTATTTAATTATTTCAATAAATATCTATGAACACAAAAATTGTAACCAATTTTATAGACATTTGCGTATTCCTTTAATTGTCGGTAGATTAATAATGGTAGTTTTTCTAATGTAATATTCAGATCTTGATTGGACTAATTTGAACTTGTTTACCATCAAAAATGTGCGAACACGTATTTTTTGCTCTCATTTAAGCGATAGGTGGGACCTTGAAAAAATTTTCCAGCGAATATCTCGAATACT
Organism: Folsomia candida; assembly: GCF_002217175.1. NCBI lineage: Eukaryota > Metazoa > Arthropoda > Collembola > Entomobryomorpha > Isotomidae > Folsomia > Folsomia candida. The sequence goes on along the minus strand of NW_019091197.1, from coordinate 8,081,359 downwards.
CAAATAGATGCAAAATTTGTAGAAAGCATGTAAACATAACCAAGTAACATTTGTAGATATGTACTATGCCCACACATCCTTGTTCATTACATACTTTAGGAATTTGTCCAAAGTATCATCGTGTGGTTAATTATTTAATTAAGTTGATTCTGAATTTTAAATTCCCAATTGCTTGTTAGTTTATTAATTTTATATTTAATTTTAGCAAAGTATGTGGACAGTTGTTCTGGCGAACGTTGTAAAAATTATGAACGTAACATATGCAACTAAGCATTTCTGCATACATGACATCTAAAAAAAATTGCATGAAAAGGTTTTACCTAAAAAAACTTGCATTGCCAGCATTTAGACGAATTTTACTTCTCAGAGTTAGTTAAAGTGGTGCATCATACATAGGTTACCCGATTTGCGAAAAATAATCAGATTTTACTGAAATCTTGCAACCATTTTAAAATTGTGACGCACTTCCACCGAGTCAAAATAGGTTAATTTCATCAAGAAAATAAACAACGGTTCAAAGTTGATCTGCCCTCACGAACCTGATAAATAGATTTGGGGAAAATAATTTTTGGATCCCTATGGGGCAAAAATGTAAAGCTAATCGGCTGATACACATCGCATAAAAAATTATTAAATTTGAATGAGAAATACTTACAATGGAGGTCTCCCAACGTATGCTCACCTATTTTGACCAAACTGGCGTCGATCGACCACAAACATAGGTTAGGTTAAATAAATCCAGCAGAATATATTGATTATGCCTCGCACTACACATATTGTCCTATTCGTGGTTGCATGTTTCAGGTGGGGATTCAACACTGAAAGTGCGATAAATTGGGATGGCATATATTTTAATGCGGACATAACGATGTTGTGCACTTCTGAGTGTTACAGAGACCTTGAGGTAGAAAGTGATCAACATCGTTATTTCGACGAGGTACGATTCTTGAATCCCTACACACAGTTACGTCACTTTACAATGTGTCACACCACAAGAATTTTTCATCTTAGGAGAGGAATTAGCTTTGTTGGCACATTTAAATGTCCCGCCACCGAAAAATCAGTAAGACATAAGGCCATCTTCATAAGTCTGGCTGAAACCATGGGATACCATCAAGGTTATTAATTGAAATGCGCATACCTCCTTTCTGTTGCGGCTATTGAAATGCGACAAGATTTCGTTTTTTCGGATATGTCATTTGTTGACGGAGGAAATGGCCAATGCGTCCGACAAGCTGCTCGAACGATTGGAAGTGCGAAACTGATCGTTTTTGATGAGAGTGTAAAATCACCGATATATATTCCGTGCTTGACGTATGATCCGATCAAGTATGCAAATGTGGGGGGTATTAGCTTGTCAGGGATAAAAAAGGTTTGGGACGTGCAGAATATGAACATGAACAAATACCTGGCGTACGTGTTGGAGGTCGTACTGTGGATTTATTATAGCCGGTCACCTCATTTGCATATTTTGACACATTCGCGAGAGACATAGAGTTTATTCAACATGGAAAGCCCGCATCGCCGAAAATGGGCATAGTGAGATTTATGCAAATGAGGTGACACGCCTAAGTAAAAGGATAGTACGTTTAACTTGTGGCCATTCCTTGTGGATTTCCCAATGTAAGTGTTGAGGATATCTGTGTGGTGGGAAGAAGTGGGGGGTAGTATAATCTGGCTTTGGTTAAGTTTAAGGAAGATGAGTGGAATACAAAACTTTTCGGAGGGAAAAAGGGTTTCGGACCGATTTTGTATTTAGCGGACGAAGCTACGTACGACACGTCAATTTTGGAAGTTCGGCTTTTGTCTTTTAATTTTATAACTGTCACCGGGAAAGCAGCGCCATCTAGTGGGGTGGAGGCTTTCGGTTCCCCTTTCGACTCGGTTACATGGATTTGTACTTTACTTATGGTCGAGGCATTTAAATTAAAGACAATTTAGTCTATATCTTGCTGAGAGGCTTGTTGGCCGATCTTGTAATGCTTAACAACATTGGAAACTTGAAATTCGAATTACTTTTTCAATTGTTGACCGAATTTCAAAATTCCGCCTGTTTTGGGAACTTCAGGTCAAACGGCGAAACATACATTCCCAGATTTTTCAAATTCGACCACACCCCCTTACAATTAAGGTTACAAGTTCAAAAACCACGTAAAATAAAAATAATTCCTGTAGCGGAATTCCAAAGTATAAAATCGAATCACTTTTCGAAAACATGCCCTGAGGCACAGGTCACATTAAAAAAAATTCAAATGGTCACATGCCCACCCCCAGTGGGTGTGGTCATGGGCGTTTTTCGGGTTTAATCGAAATCCCGTCATGTGATATATCATTTTTCTCAGCCGGATGAGGGGATCTCAATGGAATTACAAAATTTCGAAACCACACCCTTAGTGGCTGTGGCTAAGGGCGTCTTTTATATTCAATTTGAACCATGTCATGTGATAAGGTATGATTCATAAATAGTTGGCCATTTTAAAAAGAAAGGTATTACAACACGAATAGTGGAAACTACAACAAGTTTGCCAATATTTGTCACAAATACGATTCTTCATATAAAACCAAATAGTTTGGCACCGTCGATACCTTTGTAATCAATTTCTGGTCGGTTTTTCCACGTATGGTTAATTATGGAATTTCCCGACTGTCTCCTCGCACTCGTCAGCTTTGACCCATGACAGGTCGAAAACATAACGGGTTTTTCCGTGTAGTCGGTCGTCTTAAGTAATATCTTTTCCAAAAGGTCCAAAATCTTTAAATACTTCTTGCTTGGGGGACATTGGACGCTTTTCCAATTTAGACAAAAAATCAATTGTTTTCTCCTTGAAGTAGCCAGAAACGTCTTGACGATATTGGCAAGTAACCTTGTGAGCACAAAATAAGACTTGGGTTTTTTGATGACCACTTATCAAAGTAATTAATCGGTAGTTTATACGGCTTGATCGGTAAAGAGATGCGGTCATGGTCTTATCCGTAATGCAGGGCTGCGAAATTGCTCCATTTTCGTTAACCAAACGGGTGGATTTTCGGAAATTTTGATTTAAGAATCATCTTGTCTACAAATTTTACATCCCCACTAGTGTGGGGATGAAAAAATTCCTGAGTGCAAACTTCTCGTGGGGTTATTTGGATGCACGCTTGGTCACAAGGGACAGGTATTTTGGACCACATTTTTTTCCAAGATTTGTTTCCAAGATGGTCTTATCTGGGAGTGGTTGTCTAACGGTGGTTATCAGGGAGTTGTCGTCCGATGGTCTTATCTGAGAGTGGTTGTCTGATGGAGTGGTCGTCCGATGGTCTTATCTGGGAGTGGTTGTCTGATGGAGTGGTCGTCCGATGGTCTTATCTGGGAGTGGTCGTCCGATGGTCTTATCTGGGAGTGGTTGTCTGATGGAGTGGTCGTCCGATGGTCTTATCTGGGAGTGGTCGTCCGATGGTCTTATCTGGGAGTGGTTGTCTGATGGAGTGGTCGTCTGATGGTCTTATCTGGGAGTGGTTGTCTGATGAAGTGGTCGTCCGATGGTCTTATCTGGTAGTGGTTATCTGATTGTGGTTATCTGGGGAGAAGTGAAAGTGGAGTTTCATCTCTGTCGCAGAACAAGCCACTTCTGTGGAAGTGAAGTCGAAGTGGAAGTAGAAGTGGAGTTTCATGACCATACTGCAATCAAGCTTGACTTCAGTGATGACATTTTTTGGATTGATCTCGACACATTGTGTACACTCTCAAATATAACCACCTCACTCCATTCCTTGGACTTGTTCACCTGTAGCAACAGATCAAATGGTAATTTTTATTTGTGAATATCATAATTTTGGTATATGTAGCTTGGTCCTTGCGCCAAAGATTGATGGTTAAATTGTACTGAATTATCTGTATTTGATGAAAACGGACATGTGATTTAATTTATCTCTAAGGCAACCATTCAAGCCTGGTTGTCTAGAAAAAATCAGGGTAAAAAAACGCCGCGAAATTCAAATTCCCCCATATGATCTGCTTGGTTTTGATTGTTTTTTTAAGTTTAAACAAGGTGGCGGCCTGCACTCATTACGAGTCATATTTTCATGTAGGAAAATAATTCATTTACATTTCGCGACCTTTGTTTCAACGAAGCCGGTAAAGTATACTACAATACCATAGTCAGTGGAAGGCCCTCACCTACTCATTTCAAAATATTCACTTTATTATTTTTTTTTCAAGTCGTTAAAATTTTAGAAATTACGGGGTTTCTTAAATTTTATCGGAATATAAATATGTAATTGGTTGATATAAAGTGCCGAGTCTTTTCAAATAAGATTCATTAGCCTATTATCTCCCATTTATCTTTAGTTCTCGTTTGTTTTAAATTTAAATTTGCAACTTGCTAATCTCTCTCCTTGGTAAAAGCGTACCTCAATCAGATTTCATTATTCTGCATTAGTTAGCCTCTGGAAGACACGGAGTGCCACCTCTATTATCCCTGCCAACCATAGCCCGCAAAATGTCTATGAACCGTCCTCGGTCCATCATGTTAACAAATGATGGACCAAGGACCGTTCATAGACATTTTGCGGGCTATGCTCCCAACTAACAACTGATTCTTGGTTCCTTTCAGGAAGGTATCCCCACCCAATGGACGATTCAATGTTTCTCGCCTGCAATGACGAGGAGATGGCAGAGTTCAGCTGTCCTTCCCCACTAAAATTTCAGCAAGAGATGAAATCATGTCAATACCAGAACCAGACGGAAGAGCCGCAACTCTCTTGTTCTGGCAAAGTTCTACCCGGTATCCCCTGCTCTCTTTACTACGTTTGCGACTCGGATGGGACTCCCAACATCTTTAAATTTTGCATCAGCCCTCGTGTTTGACCCCACTAAATCCGACTGTTGGGTTCCTGAAGAGGTTTCATGTGCCACTGAACCTAAACACCCTTTACTGATTTAACCAGATGGATAAATCCGAACCAAGTGCCCCAATAATGACGAATTTTCCGTGCACCTCCCAGAGAGTGTGAAGTTTACAAAATAAATTAAATCCAGATTTTGCTTAGTACACATAATAAAATTTATATTTGTAAAAGATATACATAAATTATAAAGATAATTTTAATAAAGCAGTAACACAATTTGATTGGAGGCTAAATTTCTACGTACGCCAACGTGCAGGTCGACTTTTTAGGTAATATTTACTTCCAAAAGTTAGTAAGCCCAAATTTCTTCCCCTGGCCTTCTCTGAAAATTTTGCTGCCATAATTCTTCATGTTTTATAACCAATTAATAATGAATCATTTTTGGTTCAAGTTCCAGAATTTTTACGTTGGCAAATGCTGAGCAATTTAAGACGAAACATCGATTCCATTACATTTTTTCTAAATATATTCGTATTTATTTCATGTCATTTATGTATAAAAATGTGGTCATGTAAATCTTAATGTTTTAACCCAACACTCAAAAGCCCATGGCTGTATCAAATGACTACGGAAAGATATTTTAATGATTATGTAAAAAAGATCTTCACCCACTTTATCAATAATCGTCGTGTACTTTTCTGGGCACGGGAATATACAATTATGCAATACTTCTTCTGGATTACCTGCGGTTAAAAAAATCGAATTGCATGAAAAAAAGGATAATGCACCCAACGTCCCTCAGACCATAGGTGCGCAGCTTCCGACTTCCGGAAGTCGGAAGCGGCGATTTTTGCTCGGAAGCTGAAGCGCTGGAAGTTGGAAATTTTGGTCGGAAGCGGAAGCACTGGAAGCTGAAGCGAAAATTTTGGTCGGAAACGGACGCCGGAGGTCCTCGGAAGCAATGCTGTAGATGCTGTCGGAAGCAACATCCGGACGTCTGAAGCTCGATTTTTGGTCGGAAGCACTGGAAGTTGCAAGCGAAAATTTTGGTCTGAAGCAGAAGCACTGAAAGCTGGAAGCGAGAATTTTGGTCGGAAGCGGACGCCGGAGGCGAAACCTGTTGGAAGCTGCGCACCTATGCCTCAGACAAGATAGGAATGATAGGGGTCTATGGACCGTATCAAGCAAAAAAAGTAAATGGTAGAGACCTTGTTTATAACTCCTGAAAATGTCTTTGGAATTCGGAGAGTTAGTACAATTGATTAAGGAATTAATTGTTTCAGATTTTACAAGCATTTTTTCAATAGTTTCTTTCTTTTGTACTCACACCCCATTTGTGAATGCATATTTATCACTATTAGCGAGACGACCAGGATTGCGTGCTTATGCACTAGATGCGTGGCTCACATCGTGGGATTAAGTCCGAAATCTCAACGTTTTTGATAGTGTCTTTATTTAAAATATGTATATAGGTGTATGAAGCTAAATATCGTTCCCTTGGTGGGTATTCATTAAATTTTTAAGATTTATCACGAAAATAAACATCGCAAATATTTTTTTTGCTAGCTTTCAATTTGTAATAGCTTTTGGGTTCACATTAATTAACTTACACGGTAACAACATCTCATATGTTCATCTGATGTGCAACCCTGCCATATTATTTTTTTGCGATGAGATCCATACTGATAAGTGAATCTCATGACGTCAAGAACAGATAAGTGGAATCTGTATACAACCTACTTCAAATATTTTCCCCACAACCAACTCATTCGCACAAGTCTGCTTCGCACGTCATTACTAACACATTAAACAGCAAAATATAAACTATTCGGTGCGATGAAGTTCTACATACTTTACTGGATCTTTGCCATCCTGCAGTGCGCCACCCTTCAGGACGCTTTGACATCCACAACTGAACCCTCGGAATTCAAATGTCCGTCGCATTGTGATTACTGTTCTCACCAAATCTGCCACCAATACTTTACAGAATGGCACTATAGAGACAGCCTTCCGGGATGGTATGTAAATTTTAAATAAATAACTTTGACTATTAACATGAATTGCTTGTGGCGGTGAACTTTATCAACGTTTAGTTTCCCTCGCTAAACCGAATGCTCTAGTTTCCTAAGGAGGACAACCCCTCACCGACAGAATCAGGGATTTCGATGCCCTTTGGATATGTTGTAGTACTAGGTGAGTGTCTAGCAAAAGTGAAGAAGGATTTCATTCCATGGCCCCATTTGCACCAGCCACGCCCACTTAGAGGTGCGAAAAACACGAAAAATGCCTTGTTTTGGTTCATTACAAAAATCACCAAAAATCAAATTTTGATCGGATTTTCATAATTTAAGCGTTTTTGTGATCTTAGATAGTTGCTTTATCATATCCAATAGCAAACTCACCTTTTTTAATTTTTTGAGTATTTTCGAAAATTTCCTGACCAAGGGTATGCCTTCGAAAAAATCAAAATTTCAAAAAAGATGAGTTTGCTATTGGATATGATGAAGCAACTATCAAAGATCACAAAAACGCTTAAATTATAAAAATCCGATCAAAATTGGATTTTTGGTGATTTTTTAAATGAACCAAAACAGGGTATGTTTGCACCTTTGAGTGGGTGTGGCGGGCGCAAATAGGGCCATGGAATCAAATCCTTCCACACTTTTGCTAGACTCACCTAGGACTGCAACATATCCAAAGGGCATCAAAATAGGTGATTCTGTCGGTGAGGGGTTGTCCTCCTAAGATCATCCGCCTTTATTTTGTATCGTTTTAACTGAACTAATTGATTTAATTAGTACTGTTGTTATTGCAAGTTGTCACCAAAACTTGGTAACAAAAGTTTTCCTCACTAACTATCGTTATTATTTGTCGCTGGTTTCAGGGTGGGTTTGATAATGGGGACTTCAGTCGCAGTCGGAATTGCGATTATCGTCGGTATCATACTTTGCTCGTGTTTCTGCTGCCGCTGTTTCTGTTTTGCATCGTACCCGAGACAGAACGATCCCAAGATGCACGTTGTTTGTAAGTCCTTTCTAACGAAGCGATAAAGACCATTTTCTATAACTTGTTTTCAATTATGATCGTATTTAATTAGATCATACTGACGAATTACTTCCGCCAGACTTTGAGCACATCAATTGTCACCAAGTAAACCAGTTGCCAGAGAAGTCTTGACCACTTATTTTCAATCTTGCGCCCTCACACAAATACTAATATTAAGACACATGCACTATAAAAAATTATTTGGTTCGAATAAATCGGAAAATGTACGCGTTAACCAATTTTTATTTGCGCAGCATATCCAAAATGAGAATAAAATTATGTATACCCGAAATACTCGAAATTTCAAAAATTTCAATTAAAATTATGTATTTATTTTTAAATGCCAATTTCAAAACTAATTTTCAATTCTGCCCCTGGTATTTTTGAGAATATGTTGAACAGTTAAAACATGTATGTATAGTTCGCAAGAAGAAATATGTTACGAAATGAAGGCGATTAAACGTCCACACATACATATGCTTACAAAAGGCTAAAGATTGCTATGTGATCACGTTTTGATGAGCTATAGCTTGGGAATGAGTACCAACAGACAGCCTAAATTATGTACATATCTAACAAGGGAAGGTCCCCGACTGCTTATCGTGTCCAGGGTACCCACTATGTTTTTTAGAATCTACTAGGACCCTAGACGAAGGATCCATTCATGTTTCCGTGTTAATCGCATATTTGGCGCCATGGCGTGGCGATAAAGACACAACCACAAAGGTACAAGTTACATACCCAACCCCTGACTTGATCACCTTGCCCAATCCATCATCTACATAGCTAAAGTAGAAAATGTATGATTGAATTGATTACGATAAGCGAGGTTGATGATGTCTGAAAATTAACCATGTACTTTGTAATCTAATTTACCGTACCTTCACTTATAGCCAAATAATTTTATTCATTATATGTTCAACTGCTGATCATACAAAATTATACAAAAATGTTCTGTGGGGTACACTTTCTCATATTTTTCTCTGTCTTCTCCCACATTAATTGTGCAACACTCGAGAGTTCATTTCCATCCACCACCGAACCCTCGGAATTCCAGTGTCCGTCCCATTGTAGTTTTTGCACCGTGGATGAAATCTGCCGCGTATACAATGGCACCTTCTACTATGACGATGAAGTCCCTGGTTGGTAAGCAGATTTACAGTAAATGAGGTTATTCCAAGATATTTATAAATTATCTGTATTCATACATGTTCAAAAAATATTCATTCATTCAAAGTTCATACATTAAAGCCTTGAAAACAAATATTCATTTCTTATTCACTTATTCATAATTTGTAAAAAAATATTCACTAATTATTAAACACTTGTTTATTATTCACAGTATTAACTGAATTTCTCAACTGTCCCTATGCATGAAGCATTGGGTAAAAAATTAATGATGAAAAAAATATTCATTCATTATTCATTCATACCAATTGAATAGATATTCATTCAATATTCATTTATTCAAAAACCAGAATAAAACATGTATTAATTCAATTATTTAATATTGAATGAATAATTCATTCATACATCATTACATGAATGAATGTGAACATGTATGCTTGTATTACAGAAATGTTTAAATGGTTTGCCATCAAAGGGATGCTTATTTATTTCCTAATCTATTTCTCCTGGTTTCAGGGTGGGCTGGGTAATTGGTCTGGAAATCGCAATCGTACTCATTGTTCTTATCGGGCTGATCCTTACCTGTTGTTTCTGTGGCCGCTGTTTTTGTTTTTCATCCTATCCGAAGCAGAAAGAACCCAGAAAGAACGGTGTTCTGTTCCACTTTCAGAGTAAATAATTAATGTATTAATGCTAAACATTACTCGTTTTTAATTAAGAATTAATGTAATCAGATTTCGTCCACGAATTACCTCTAGGTGAGATAACTAAGGGCCGTTAGCCTGTAAGGTGCTGACAATCCTGCTCTCTTATTTTCAACCCTATCCACACCTCCAACAGCTGAATGGATACGATAAAGGAAAATCTACTCAAATCGCCTGTACATATTATAGTGAATAGAATATGTATAGAATATATTTAGAGAAAATAATACATTCTCCATCCTTCCAACTTTAATTAAAGCTTGAATGGTGTAAGGTATATTTTATTTTTCTTGTACATATGTAATCGGCTACCCCGGTCTCAATTTCTTAAAACGACAGCAATGTAATTTTATTCAACCCAAATAAAGCATTCTTTCCTTTACATATTTATCCATGCTCGAGGTAGACATCGCACGCAGTAATTTTTCATCATTTACGATTAATTGAGTGCTTGGTTAACATTGTTTGGCGTTCGTCCATTTGGTAGGATTCCTAACTGAGATACTTATTACATTTGACCGTGCAAAATTTTTTTATAACATTTTTGAAATTATTATTATATGTTTCACTCGTATTTTTATGGAAAACGGTAAACAATTTCGAAATTTGACATCATATCTCGTATCGATATTGTTTAGAATGTACACTTATTGCTAGATTTATACATCTAGCACAAAAAACTAAACTAAAAACGTTTTTCCATATTGATACCATTGCACACCTATACAATACATGATATAATTAGATGAATTCAGACAATTCTGCTTAATATCGGACCATACAATTTTTACTTTACAGGAAGCCCCAAATATTTCATTTAGAAAATTCTGATGACATGAATTCTTATTGCATCATCATATTTAATTCGTACATGATAAATTTGTCCTCCATTCTAAAGGATTAAGTGATATAAATTGTGACATAATTTGTTGACACGGTACAACTTTTTGCACGCAACACTACCTCGACAGGTCCTACTCATACCTCGATATCTTATCATTGATTAGATAATTCCAACTTCAAAATGATATCGATTCATCACTATCCCATGACTCTGATAGTAAAAATCTGACTAAATAATATATCTTAGTCGTCACCCAATTAAATTAATCAGTCCGCTAAATTGTGTCCTAAACACAGGTTTAACATTTCCCAAAATGTATCTACTCCCACTAATCCTTTCTGTAATATTCATCCCGACAGTATCCAGCCAGTTGACCGCTGTCCGATGCAACTCCACCCTTTGGACAAGACTCTCAAGCAGTACGTCCATCTACAACGGGGACGACTCCATCTACATAATTGGAGGAGTGGAAAACGTCATGAAACAGAACGTAATATGGAAATATTCCATATCTGCCCATCAAGGGGAACTCTCCGCCCAGCTGCCACTGCGCATGTCGCACGGAACATCTTCTATCGATCCCGCGGGGAACATTTACTACCACGGAGGCTATTCGCTCAGTCAGTGGGAAAGAACCATTTACAAATATTCCCCCACCAACGGAACTGTCCATAATGTAGGACAACTTCCCATGGCGTTTAACCGCGTCGCTGTCGCGCCGCAAGGATCCGATACCAGAGCTCCACGCCGCCGATTTAACGCCGGCGCGCCGCCGACACCGACTCAATTTTTGACGCCGCCGCCGCCGATGAAAACGGCCGGCGCGCCGCGGCGCGCCGCCGGGCATAAAATTTAAAATAATGTAAATATGGTTCGGACGCCGATAATTTACATGATACACGTGCTGCGTATATATACCCCTTACACTACACTCCAAAAACAATTGATGATGTTAATAATGCACGACTCAACCTTGGATATTCTTACACGCATTCGAAAAGTACTCCGCGTACTTTTAGAGCATATTTTCAAATTGTATGCTATATAAATTTAAGGGTATTTAAGGTGAATTTTTGCGCAGTAAATATGATAGTACATACATATGTATTTGATATTTATTTTCTGATTTTTTGAGGAGGAAATCCTTGAGAAAGTATGTGGGAGAAATTCTGTCGGAATTTTGTTAAGAAATTCCTTGCATAATTAAGAAAAAATTCCTGGGAGAATTTAATCGAAGAAATTCTTGAAAAGGATTACAATAAAATACAATTTCTTACAATAAAATCTCAAAATTTTCATGGAAGGCAAACTGGGCAAATTCTCAGGTAAGCTTTGTAGCAAAATTTCTGCGAATTTGGTTGAATAATTTTTTGATAAATATCGTACAAAAAAAGTTATTTGCTAGAACAAATCAATAATTTTTGACAAACAAGTTTTTGAGACAATTTTCAGGTACGCAGAGTGAAATTAGGTGGAGGACATTTTGCAGGGGGACCAAATTTTTGGGAAATTTCTGAAGAGAGATTTGAGGAAAAAACTTATGAAATTCTTGCGCAATGATTCATATAATTCTGAGGGGCAAATTTTTATGTGATTCTTAGACATGAAATTTGTACGGAAATTTTCTAGGGTTGAGTTGCAACAATTTTCTGGGATATTTTTGGGATGGAAATTTAATGAAAATTGTGGTGTACAAATTCATCATAAATCTAGAATCTTTTCTTCCGAAGAAAATTCTGGATGGAATTTTGCGGAAGAAATTCCAGAGAAATTGAAATATTTTTGGGTGCTGGTCAAATTATAACAAAAACAGGTTTATCGACTTAAATAACGAAAACAAATTTAACTCGAGCCCAATCGGAAGAAATATGTGCAAGTTAAAATATGATATCCATCCATGACAAATATTTTTTCGAATTTAAATTTTGTATTTTTAAACAAAATACTGCATTCATCAACGGATTTTACGAATTAAATTGTAATTATGGAATAAATGCAAATTTTGTTCGCTTTGGTTGAGTCATTAAAAAGTGACAAAGGGACGAGTCTCAAGTTGCTCTCATCATTGTGGGAAAATTCCTCCACATGGTCCAGTACGTCTAATGTCGAAGTGCACAGTGGAATATTTACATTGAACTAATCGAATATCTAGCATAATGGCCGCCCCCACTTTGGATTTGCCAAATCTGCTAATATCAGGGACATTATCAGTGCTACTCTCATCCAATCCAAATAGTGAGGTATGGCGATATTTTGGCAAACTTGCCAATTTTGGTGAAGTTATTCTACAGAAACAATCTAAAGTGTTTTGCAAATTATGCCTGGACTCTGGAAATTTTAAGGAGTAAGCCAAAATTAAATCAATTACCTTTATTAAAAAAAATTTAAATCTTAAATTTGGATAGGTACAAATCAAGATTGTAATATAATTTAGGTATTCTTGCCACGTAAGCACTGGAAATCTGCACACGCACCTGCAACAAAACCACCAAATTGACACGAAAACTAAAAGCCATGCGAAGCAAATGCAAAAATTGACAGCGTATTTTGAAGGGACGTCCAGGCCAACTCAACCTTCGGACGAGAAGTGGAAACTGGGGCGTGAAATTTGTCTTTGGTTCTGTAGGGACCTTCTTCCGTTTCACACCGTCGCAAAAAATGGATTCCAGAATTTTTGTTGTCAATATGGAATCACTAATTCATCGCGGTCGTTACCAGACGAGCAAACAATAGGAAGTGCGGCTTTGAACGACGTGTACAATCTGACGTTAGGAAAAGTTAAAGCTGCCCCATCCTCAGCCGGAGATGGCGTGTCCATAACTCTTGATTGTTGACAGACAATTACAGAAGAATATCTTACATCACCTACACATGTCACTGGATAGATGATCTTTGGAAATTGCAAAATATTTCACTTGGAACTTCACCGTTTCCCCATCCTCATACTGGCGAGGCGATTGCAGCTGATATTCAACAAACTCTGAAAAATTTCAGCTTGGACGGGCGAATATTCCGAGTTACCACGGATGGTGGTGCCAACATAATAAAAGCACTAAAATTATGTGGACTCCAACGCCATCCTTGCTTGGCGCACGGAATGCATAATTTGATAAAAAAGGATTTTTTGGACAACGGAACTGAAGATTTAAAAACCTGCAGTGAAATCTTGAAAAAAATTAGAGCAGTTCACAGGAGTCTACTTTATAAATACGATGAACTATCCAGTTCCGCAACGGAAATTAAGGCTAGAGAAGAAACCTCCGAAACTGGTACTATTTTATTCTTGCATTGAATTAATTTATCTCCCTGAAATGAACAAATAAAAATGAGATATTTTTTAGAGGAAATTCTTGCACTTGACGATCAATATGACACGATGCTTTTGGATGAAAATTGCACGGGAACATTCACTACTCTCAAGCGCGACGTCCCCACGCGATGGAATAGCATCCAAACGATGTTGACGAGCTTTTTGGAAAACAGGTAATTTAGATAGTTTATTGAGCACTTAACCAATTTACAAATCTCAAGATTTGTTATTTCAGCGATTATTAAAGACGTTCTGGAGAGACACCAACTGTACGAGAAGATTTCATTGCCCTATGAAATTAAAGCAGCGATAGAAATTAAAAAAGTTCTCGAGTTCTTCGAAATTGCTACTGATGTTTTGCAAGGTTCCAGTTATCCTTCTATACATTTGTCACTTCTGATAAGATCTGAGATCGTCGACAGGTACATTTAATAAATTATTGGGCGATGGGAAATTTAATCTGTTATATATGCATACATACATATACAAATGTATTTATTAGAATTTCCATGCAAGATGCGGATTCCGATTTGACTAAATCAATAAAGAAAACTTTGTTGGGTCATTTGGAGCACCGGTTTCCTGTTACCGAAGATATCGTATGTGCATGCTTACTTGATCCAGGCATGAAGCGATTAACAATTATTGAGACCTACCTTGCTGAAAAGAATCAATCGAAGTTAAAATTCTTAATGCAAATGTGCAAGTCATATGGCACCCCGGTTCGTGGCGCTATTGTTCATAAAGAGGTAAATTTAATTTTTTCTGTATTCACTTCACACCCATTTTTACAAAATCAGAAAAACATCAAAACTAATTTTAAATTAATTAATTAAATTTGTATCCGCTCCAATAGGGCGCAGAGAATGACGTCAAGGATGAGCCAAAAACCAAAAAGAAGAAAAACTTTGTGGACATCAAAAATGAGTTGCTGAAGAAACATTCTCTGGTAATCCCTGATGAATCCTTGGACGCTGAAGTAAAGAAGTACCTTCTTGTCGCCATCAGCTCGGAAGATGTGTTGGATTGGTGGAGGAAAAACGAATATGGATTTCCAAATCTAGCAAATTTGGCCAAGAGGTTTTTAAGCATACAAGTAACTAGTGCGCCATCGGAACGGGCATTTTCGACGGCTGGGTTAGTCGTCACATCTCGCCGATCGTCGCTGCATCCGTTAAAAGTCAAGAAGATTTTGTTCGTGCATGACAACTATGATGCCATGCTCGATATTTAGTTAACAGACTGGTAATTATCATATAGTCAATCTAAATAAATTCTGACAAATGTATACTAAATGGATGAAGACAACGTTTGTTTTATTCAACCATAATCAACTCTCAATCTTATGTGATCCTGAGTTGTCTTGCATGTACCCATGCAATTTCAATGCATTACTTTTGGACGTTCCGCAGTGGTATGTCTACTTGATCACATTCTTACATATGCTCATGTCCCTTGATCGCGGCCTATTTTCGCCTCTAACTAATCAATTTACCATATTTAATTTTCAGAATTAAAATATTTTGCATGAAACTCATTAGACAGAATTCAATTCCCATGAAAATATATTCCACATAACTCAATTTCTACGAAAATATTTTGCACCCAATGAAGATTCTCTATGAAGATTCTCAACTCAATGAAGATTAAAATATTTTGCAAATTACTCAATTTGCATGAAAATATTTTCCACAAAGTTAAAAGTTAATACTACCGTTAAGTTAAGACGTAAAGTTAATAATTTTATATTATATTAAGTTCAGTGTTCCTGCTGTTTAAAAACACCTGCACAAAATTAGTGCATAAAAATGTTTTCATGCGTTTAATAACATCCACCAAAAATCTGGAAAAGTGCACAAAAACAATTTAGCTGATTACCATGCAGCAACGCTGAATATTTACGATATTGGACGAATCCTAAGTTATGTTACGATGTTTTTCATTCAACAATATTAGCAATGTCAACCCATTTTTTAATATTTGGAATTTAGAAATATTTTTCGTAATTTCCGCCTTGATAAAATTTTAATTGTTAGAAAATGGAAATGCTTGATTCTTGTTGAGCGTATATAAAAGTGAAATATGAAATTAATGGCATTCTGACTCGATGTTCATTATTATGCATTTTTGTGCATTTTATGCACTATGCATGCACAAAAAGAAACACTGATTACGTTATAATGGAGCGAGACACAACTATTACTATAGAATAAAGGAACTTGTAAAGTTAATAAACTGACCCGCTTTACTGAACTGAAGAGTAAAAAACATCGGCGCGCCGGTGACAGAAGATTCGGCGCCGCGGCGCGCCGCCGCCGACCTAAGATCCGGCGCGCCTCGGCGCGCCGCCGCCGCCGAAGGTTTCCCTCGTTCACGCCGCCGCCGCCGACTTTTACATCGGCGTGGAGCTCTGTCCGATACGACGTACCTCATCTTCGGCGAGTCAGCACCCCTGGTCGTTGTGGCGCTCAACATGGAAACAATGACGTCATCGAATCTCTCCTCGTTAGGAAGAGACAATTACGGCTATTTCACCGCTACCCATCACGACGGCGAAATTATCATCTTTGGAAATAACTTTGTCTGGGGCGATCCTCTCCCGCTTCAATCCGTGGCCAGATTTCATCTCACCTCGCCCTACGAGTATAGTCATGGCGGAAAACATGCCCGGAATAATGCGTCAATTGTCATCCGTATCGGACGGAGAGTACTCTTACGTCGTTGGGTATAAGAACAATTCCTTAATTCAATATGATCCAGTAACTGGGGACAATGTCGTTCTTTACGTGGAGAATTTTCTGGCGGACCAGACATCATATTTATCCGACGCTAGTACCGTCTACGTTGAAAAGTTGGATAGGATTTATATCTTTGGTGGGATATCGTACGAAAACGGGACAGAGAAGCGGCACCGCGATATTTGGTATATTGATTTATCCCATAGAACCACACCCGAGCCGGATCTCCTCATTTGCACTAATAGGACAGATGGGATGTATGCTCATCACGAATTTTGCGGTAGGCTGGTAAAGGAGTTTTATTATTCCCGAGTAGCCAAGTCCTGCAAGTTTTGTACAGAATCTTTCAATAAAATCTGTACCGATTTTCTGCCAGTTTGGCCAATTTTTGTTACAGAACCGGTACAAATTTACTGGCAGTACAGATAATCTGTACAAAACCTGTACAAAATCTGTACAAAACTATCTGTACTAACCACCTGTACAAAACTTGTACAAATTTACGTGCACAAAATCTGTACAGATCGTTGTGTACAGATTTTGTACAGGTTTTGTACAGATTATTTGTACTGCCAGTAAATTTGTACTGGCTCTGTAAAAAAAATTTGGCCAGACCGGCAGAAAATCTGTACAGATTTTATCTGTATTGAGGCTGCTACTTGGGGTATTTTGAAAATTTTGGTTACAACATTTAACAACTTTTATTGCAAAACTTATAGGTTTATCAACTGTTATGGAGGCATAGCTACAGGGTATGAGTGCCCACTTCCACTCCTTTTCGACCCAGTTATGAGAACCTGCAATCATCCAGCTATGGTCAGATGTGACTTGGAATGTACGACTCGTCCAGATGGAATTTACCCTCATCCGATTTCCTGTAAAAAATTTGTTATCTGCTATGGCGCCGTAACGAACGTGTATGACTGCCCGGAACCCCTCATATTCGATCCCATCCTCTTGAGATGTGAACATCCAAATATTGCCGAGTGTCAAGTATAGATGTTGGGGAGGCGTAATAATACGTACATATTATCTTTCCATGCAAAATTCTGCACACTTTTATGATATAGTTAAATCTGGACTTTCTCTAAAAATAAATCACATGAAGTATTAAACTGTCACAGATTGGACGAATCAGTTTTGTTTTTCACTTTAAATTTTGTGTCAGTGGATCAAATTATTAAACAAATAAGTGATCGTTGAGGAGGGTTGCAATTATTTGCAATGTGGATTAGGTAACGCATATGAATCTTTTATAAATTTCACCCTTCCAATCACTTTCGATTTATATAAACGTAACCCAAAATATTTACAATGTAGTGGGTTGCAATTTCTATTAAGTTGGGCAATCTTTTGTTATATTGTGATCAATAGATTTTGACTCTTTGGGAATTTTTTTCATCAAGTAAAAATAAAAATTTCTACAAATTAAAACAAATTATAAAACTTTGTTATGCATAGTTTACGGGTCGACCAACGTCGCCTATGACTTTCTGAAAACGTTCCCGATAAATATTGCCACGAGGTTGGTTGGCCCAACGACATTCGCCTTACACTCTGCAGTGGGAAAACGTGGTAACCTTGCAACGGTCAAGCAATGTCAAGCCGGGCAAAATAATTGTTTCCCCCAACTAACAATAAGTTTATGGCAGTGGTAGGTTTGGCATATACTCGTAGTTCATGTAAGAACTTTTGAGTAGTTTGTATTTTCTAATTCATTTAATGTAAAATTTACTCTGTTTAAGTGATTGATATCGTGCCAAGAACTGACAGCAGTCTTATATATTTTATAATATACCCAAACTGCGCAATCACGAGAAAAACACGGGTTTGGAACGAACTGAGGACACCGGTTTTCGTATTAGACATGTATACAACGAGTAGAGAATACGTGTAAAACATGGGGTAAGTGTCTCCAATATTAACGTGTTAAACTCGATCCTGGAGTTAATTTTTATATAGGTTAAATATGCATTTAAATCCTATTAGTTAAGGAAATATTGGTCAGTAGTTTCAATATTTGATTTAAAAAACTTTTAATTCGCCCATCTTTAATATGTGGTAGACACATACTTATACAATAATTGACGACCAACGAATCTTACTGCAGGGTTTATTTAATTTTTCACGGGCTTATAGTTTTATTTAATTGTGACCTTTTTTATTTACTACGACAAGCCGGCAATTAGCCTATAATATGCTACCACCGGTTGTTTGCTATACTTATTAATGACAAGTCAGGCCACCCCACAAAGTAAATACATCCTACAACAATGTTTACACCAGGGTTTCTGTTTTTTGCACTTTTACTGTTTTTTAGTGCAAAAAATGCAAAAAACTGCAAAAAATGCAAAAAAATGCTAAAAATGCAAAAAATGCAAAAAAAACCTACATTACACCAACCGCGAAACTGATTTTTTGACTGCGTGAGCATGACTTACGTCATACTATTTTTACAGAGTTATTTTAGTGAACTTTTTAAAGAACATAACGGATTTTGATATTTCAATCTTTGAGTCACTATGTATGTATTTCGTGGGGGCGATTGCCACTATTATAAATAAATAGGGCCCTCACGCTGCGGTAGCTCAGATGGCTAATTGCAGACTCCCCAGTACATTCGCTTGCGCTGTTACTGTCCAAAACCCCTTTCCCCCTAAGCTAGAAACCCTGTTTTGGGTCACGAACCGCCCAGATTTAACTATGAATTTAGTTAGATTGGGCAAGGACATGGTGATAATTGACTCTGGTGGCAGTGAGTGCCTCCCAGAGATACTAAATCTCAGGGCACAGTACCTATCACAGTCTCCCAAGAAGTGGAAAACAGTCTCAGGGCCATTTCCGCATTCGCAGGCGGCCTCATCAACTATCCCCATACTTCTTAGGTGACTGTTCAGGGTACAGTGCCCAGATAAGATTGATATTACTGACCGGAGATTACTCCGTCTCAGTTGAAGTAATTGTTTAGCGGGGCCGAAACAAACCTCTCCGTTAAACTTGCGATGAACCATTTATTTCACCCCTTCGTTACGCCCGTTTAACACGGTTTATTTGTAATATGACTACATCAAATAATAATATTATTACTAAATAGTTACTACATATAACTAACCAAGTATCATTCATCTTAAGATTAGCCAACTTCACACAAATACAATAAATGGCAAACCTTCTCATGGAATCATCACTACTTGGAAAAGTCTCTATCTTTCATTTAAGAGAACATTGGCTAGTAAAACCAACACTGGCCATTGTGCAGACGAAAGTTCCACCAAATGTTATCAAATGCTTGCATGATGATGTATTTTGGAAGAAAAACAACAAATCTCTACCAAAAGTAAAATACAACAAAGAAACAACTACGATCACCTGGTTTGAAAAGGAGTTCAATGTTTCCTTCTTAAACTGGAGGAATTTGGATAATAAGTGTTCTAAGCTTGTTCTGGACACGAGTCAGGTCCCAAGTTTGGGCCTATGAATTTCAAATGTATTAATACAATTTGATACAACAGCTTTTACAAGATGCAGGCTCATTCCACCTCAAACCCTCCGATGCTCGGCGCATCGATATTTTATATCGCATTAATTTTTATATTATAGGTGCACCATACACAATTAAACATATGACAAAAATTAAAATTTCGAAATTAAAATATTTTGAAAACTTACAAATAATTCAAGAAAAACTTAAGACCGCTAGAAAATGTTATAATTCGCCAACTATGGGTCATATAGGATAGGTTGCATTTATGGATTGTATTCATTAATCAATCATTCATATGTAAAATTTAAAAAATTAAAAAATTTCGACAATTCAGAAATTAGTAATGCATTTTCAAACTCAATTATCTCCTAGTCGCAAAAAATTCGGAAATACAGATATATGCGAAACGACGCCTTTTGACATATTAAAACGGTTAACTCTCAATTTCCGATTTTTTGCGACTAGGAGATAAATGAGCTTGAAAATGCATTACTAATTTCTGAATTGTCGAAATTTTTAAATTTTTTAAATTTTACATATGAATGATTGGTAAATGAATACAATCCATAAATGCAACCTATCCTACATGACCCATAGTTGGCGAATTATACCATTTTCTAGCGGTTTTAAATTTTTCTTGAATTATTTATAACTTTTCGAAATATTTTAATTTCGAAATTCTAATTTTGGTAATATGTTTAATTGTGTATGGTGCACCTATAATAAAAAAATTAATGCGATATAAAATATCGATGCGCTGAGCATCGGAGGGTTTGAGGTGGAATGAGCCTGCAGTTTTTCTACTGTCGTTCTAAACTTGGCACCAACAGCCATGCGAAATTCATTGCGTGGATAAAACCATTCAAGTCATGGATCTGGGGCAACCTGATATCTACCATAGTAATCTCGGCACTGTTATTCGGAGTTACCTCAAGGACTAGTTTTGAGCACACCTTTTTCTCCGTGTTGAGAATATCTTATAGACAAACGACTAGAACCAAAAAGATACTTCATACTCCACATTCTGCTCGGCCTACCAAACATTTGTTTACGCATTTACTAAACTCCCAAATATTTCGTGGAAACATGCGGGTTTTGAAGTCAACTTTTTAGCATGGTTGATATAGGCAAAGTTCCAACATTTGCCAAGCAAAACTACCAAAAAATCCACTTTTCACCATTTTTTGATAAAAAAACAAAGAAAAACTCGAACATTGAAGTTTTGAGTATCCTTGGTGTCAAGGGAATTTATGCAGTGCACACATGTGTGTAAATGGTAAGCAACGGAATTAATTTCGCTACGCATATATGTATGTGTAATTGGTAGGCAACAGAGTAAAAAATATTACACAAATGTGTGTAATTGGTAGCTTTAAAGTTTTAAATCCGCTTAAAGGCAATGATTGACTTAACCCGTTGTCATGGCTACTTCGAAGAATTATGCATTCTTAAAATTTCAAGTTATTTACCAAAGTTAGTAATTCATCACGTTCTAAAAATTCTTTATCGTTTCTAATTTATTATTTAGTTGGCAAAGTGCATAATACTAAATATTAATATTTAACGAATATGATAATTTTGTGTTAAATTCCTCCCACGCAACATTTCACTAAGCATGAACATAAGTTATTGCAATCCATTGAATTTTGGGAAAGGTGCATGATTTATTATTAACCACATATGAAAAATAAAATAATGAAATCTATTTTTCATATAGAAATATATTTAATATATTCTAAACATGGACAAATTAAATAGAGGAACTAGTACATTTAGTAGGTACGCAAGTCTGATCGGACAATAGATTTAAACATAATGTGATGCTAATCTTGGAAATCTCTGAATTTTCCAATTCAGCTTATAACGCATCCATTAATCACGCTACATGATTTATCACGCTACAAAATGACTTCTTTGGTTTAACTAAATTCGTCAGTCTACAAATGGTAACGAATTGAAGAGGAGCAGAATATGGAACATTTTATCACCTTTTCGACAGTATTCCTCCTTATCTTCGGACTACAATATGAAGCAGGTTTGTGAAAACAAATTTTATACGAGTAAACGCAATTTTTTAGATTCTGGGGTTACTCCGCAAATTTAATTAGCGCCAATCCATACATTAAATGTATTGATTAACCAGTGTTTCAAATATAGCTTCTGCCCTTTTTCTTTAATAAATAGACTTTTTGGGTGATTTTTCGAAACACAAAAATGAGCGAAAAGAATGGAATTATCAATACAAAATAAGCAACTTTTTCTGCTCAATTTATCAAGTTGTAATTCCCTATGTATGTAATCAGTCTGTTATGTTGTAAGATAAGCATATATAATTAGATTCGTTCTAATAAATTTTTAGCATTTTAAAACTAATTTTTAATTGACTATAAACTTTTTCAGCAGGAAGTCCAAACAAAGCTACGGTCACGAATGGGGGCATTGATTACAATGAACGTTGTACTTTGAAGGACAAATGCAAATATACCAACACATCCTGCATTGATGGCATCTGTCAATGCCAACCCGGCCACGCGATCCGTCTACGTGGCAAGCAATTCTTATGCGCAGGTTCGTTCATGGACTATGTGATAAATATTTGAAATATTTTTAAATGTTGTATAATTCCAGAAATTATTCAAATCCACAACATTGTCACAATCGAGGTAATTGAGTAAATTTCGTTATACAATTATTAATACATAAATTACTTCAGGATCATCCCTGGGTTATTAAGAACGAGACCTGCTTAAAATCATCCAGTGTGGATAAATCGTGTCGAAATAGTTCTTGCAACTCTGGATTCCTAGTCGACCTAATTCGCAAAATTGACCAAGACATGAGAAATATGAATAATTGCACAATTACGGAAGTGTCTTCGATAGGGTCACTGGACTCGAGTACTAATCCTCCCACGTGGAAGACTGGGATTATGGCAATAGTTGCGAATAATGTATTAAATTGAACACCACAAAAGTATATTTAAAATAAAAACTCTTACAATTTTTTATTCTTGCTAGCAAACTGACCTTGCAATGGCACCATTTGGAGTGAAGCATTTGAGGGTCCCAGAACTCGGAAAGATTATGAGATTTTCGGCCATATTTGTACATAACACTATCAGTGCTACCAACTTCATGTTCGGGTTTCCTCTTGCGTCCGAAATTATTTGGCAGTTTGACCTTATGTAAATTGAAATAGCGTTAATTTATAAGACCGCTCATTTCAAACCGTCAAGTACAAGTTGAATTTGCAAAACTTTAACTGACTTTATACTTTCAGGACCTACAAACTAGCTAAGCAGCGATATTTAGAACAACTCCTAGAGAAATGGTTCGTCAATGGAACGTCATCTTGGTCAAAGAAAAAACAGCTCACGCCTTACGAGCCAAACCGGGTTTGCAGAACCATGTAATGTGGAACTAAATGGACTAATAATAATCATGCAAATTACTATGACGCCGCACATTTAAATAAACATTTTATTAATCATGCAAATATTTCTCCAATCCATACTGATAATTATTGTAACAAAAAAAACCTTTGCAAAATTGAAGTCAATTTTTCTGTTTTCAACATTCACTCCCCAAAGTGTGAAACTGTTGAAAGCTTGAAGACAACAAACGTGTTATATTTTTTAAACCACCTCCTCACACGGTGTAAGTCACACAGAGACAGTATACTAATCACTGATACATTTTGATACATTTTCTACCAAACCATAAGTTTCACATGCACCAAACCTACAACTAGTTGTAGTTTGTTAACTAACGGTAAATTGGTGTAGTAGTTTAAGGTAGTAATGCGAGCGTTAAGGAAGACGATTTTAATTCTTTCAAATATATCGATGTGTTACCAGGATTGTTTTAATGGAGGTATGCAAAATAGAAACTCCAATTTATTATTATTGTGAAATTATTTCGACTGCGGCAAGTGAGATGATTGAAAATAAATACTTCGTATTATTTATTGGGTTACCACATACCAGATTTTCTGAAACTTTGCTAAAATTCTTAAATATTTCTTATAAAACAATCCGTAATTCTTTACAAAAGCAAACTAGCGGATCTTGTCGATACCAAAATTTAAAGTAGAAATAAGTATTTAGTATACTCGGCTAAACATTTTGTATAATTTTTGTGAATACCATTAATTTTTTGGAAACACTATTTCTACTTACTGAAATTACTGCAAAGGAACTTTAAAATTATAATTTGTAAATGAATAAATAAATATGCTTCAATGTTGCGTAACCCTGGTTAGTCCATGAAGTTTCCTGGGGAGGAATTGTCGCTCATCCATCCAAAAATATTAACCAGCCAAGCCAGGTTGTCCATTTGGGGCTCCACATGCGCCGGCAGCTCCACCTGGATGACCCGCACCACCATTTCCTCCTGTCCTTAAAATCTACAGTGTAGACTTCATATAGATGGATTATAATACTGTCCTATTGTGAAATATATAATTTTTTTACCATATTTAAAAATCTGAAAATGCCTTGGTTCTAATTCTCATACGCTGAAATCAGCTGATAGTTACTCATACGGCGGAGCCGTAGCATTTTTAGGGTGATATTTACTTGAGTCACCATCACCATCACCTGGTTCCCCAGTCAGTGCTTGATTGAAATGAATATAGATATTAATATTACTGATGAAATGACGCAAATAAAAGATTACAATGGGTACATTATAAATTTAAAAGAATACAGAACCATGCTATCAGTGATTGACCGATTAGACAATAGGTAAGGCGTGATAAGCCAAATTAAATTCCAATTAATAGTTCATCGCTAAACTTGGGTGGCCAGCTCTGAGTTATGTTTCTTAATTCAGTTGAACTTTTGGAATGAATTATTAATTTTAATGAGGTAAGAAAAGTGCTGAATAACAAAGTAATCAATCCTACCACAAAAATAAAGTGCGGCAAAGCACGATACATAAGTAGCGCAATAATGCTGAGAATGCTGAGAATTAATTTGCGCTATAAAGCTCAAATTAATTAAATTAATTAATTAAAGTAATTAATTAATTAATTGACTGATTGATTAATTAATTGATTAATGATTGATTAATTAATTAATTGACCACATGCTCTATACTGCGACATGTCGACAACACAGAAAAACATGTTTTGCCTAAATTTCATGCATATTGACCGCAAAATGCCTAAATTAGGGCATGGCGACAAAATTTGTCGAAAAAAGTTTCGAAACCTTAATCGCCATATTGCGACATGTCGACAACACCAAAAAACATGTTTTGCCCAAATTTCATGCAAATCGACCGATAAATGCCTAAATTAGGCTATGGCGACAGAATTTGGCGAAAAAAGTTTCGAAACCTTAATCGCCATATTGCGACATGTCGACAACACCAAAAAACATGTTTTGCACAAATTTCATGCAAATCGACCGATAAATGCCTAAATTAGGCCATGGCGACAGAATTTGGCGAAAAAAGTTTCGAAACCTTAATCGCCATATTGCGACATGTCGACAACACCAAAAAACATGTTTTGCACAAATTTCATGCAAATCGACCGATAAATGCCTAAATTAGGCCATGGCGACAGAATTTGGCGAAAAAAGTTTCGAAACCTTAATCGCCATATTGCGACATGTCGACAACACCAAAAAACATGTTTTGCACAAATTTCATGCAAATCGACCGATAAATGCCTAAATTAGGCCATGGCGACAGAATTTGGCGAAAAAAGTTTCGAAACCTTAATCGCCATATTGCGACATGTCGACAACACCAAAAAACATATTTTGCACAAATTTCATGCAAATCGCCCAAAAAATGCAGAAATTAGGTTATGGCGACGCTTTTCGACATGATGTCGACAAAGTGGCCACACCCCCTTAATAGGGTATCACCCCCTACCCGTGAAGAACATGTGTTCAAAATTTCAGGTCGCTGCAACAAACCGTTCTCGAGTTTTAGTGTTGACAGACGGACAGACAGACGGACGGACAGACTAACTAACCGATCGCATAAAGTAGCTTGCGCTACTTAATAATCACAATTTATATTTTACGAACATGATCAATTATACATTTTTGTAATATAGTTATGAAGCATGGAGAATAATTTATGAATTGACAATTGTGTAACTCCATGATGATGGCTGATCCATGAAATATTAATGAAGCTGTCTTAAAACGATCGAATGGGTGGTATTGTTTGATACCCAATGAATTTTTCAGAATATTAATTTTAAAAGTGTGGGCTAAGTTGGTATGCATTTTTGCCCATGAACCTGAACGAATAATGATTGCCGGATTATACAATTTCTTTATTATGGATCACATGCCAGTATTCATTCTTGGGTGGCGTTCGCACTTCAGATAAAATTCTCCACTGCTATTCTATATGGATCAGAATTTTTAATTGGATATCTGATCTGTCATATTCTCATATTTAAGAGCCTCGTATCCCACGGAAAAAATCAAAGTCGTTTCATTTAGCTCAGTTGAGGTTTAGAAGAAATAATTTCGTAGCTTCGTTCAGTTGCCATTAAAATATTGGATCTTGGGGAAACGGGACAATTGAATCGTTTAAATGACTTATTCCTCGGTTAACATTCTGCTCCTTGTGGCGAGTTTGGCATCATTCCTGCTCCACGGTAAGTGTACTTAATTTGAAGAGTAACCAACACTGCGATGCACCACGCGAGAATTTCGATCTATACATGGCAAGTATATTCTGGTTACATTTATGCAGATTCCCATGCCTGCTCAAGAACAATTCTTGATGTACGAGGCTGTTCATCTGCCGGCGCAATAAGTTTCTGTCCGGCTGGATATACAATGGTGGTTGACCACAACAGGATATGCTCCTGCAATAAGTACAAAGACCCGGATGTGGAATATGACAATTGCGCATGTGAGAATTACGTTCATACTTGCTTATACGTTGCAACACTGACTCCCACTGGCGCATGTGGGCGTGCCCTCCGTTATTGCAATGATACCCGAAAAGCGCAACTTTGTAGCGATGATCCTCAGTATGCAAAATTTAAGGCGGCTTGCGCATTTGACAAAATACCGCTGACGAACCTACTGTCTCCTGTTCTTTATCAACCTGCATTCCCCCTGCCCCTCGAGCACCAATAGCCCGTTCCTGAACCCGACTATTTTCGACATATTATGTAACTAATGGGTATTATGGGAAGGATATGTTAGAAATAAAATTTAGAGTAGTCCTAGCAATGTATTAACGCTTTTTAATTGGGAATAAAAACTTCCGTAATAAGCATCAAAGAACAAATGTATTTGTTAATACACTATTAGTCTTATTAAACCGGACACTTTTCCAACGGCTGTACCTCGGCGATATATAAAGATAACAATCTTATATTTTGCACAAAAATACCCAAAGATTTGTGGGTGGATCACATTTCGATTTTGAAGAAATATCGCCCAGATCAAAGGTGTTGATTGTCTTACATTGCCTGCACCATAAGGGATTTTTTTCCGTGGGGATTTTATTTTTTAAAGATTTTCAGGAATTTTCTAATAGTGCAGTTTGAAAAAGTTGAGAAATTGACCAAAATGCCATATTAGTTGATCTATCAAATAAAGCAGGTTTAATTTAATTCGGACCCCGCATTGTGAGCAAAATTACTCATAAACTTTCCATTGATTAGACACTTTATTATTTTTATGAATATGTGAGGAAATAAATATTACGTATTTAAACAAAGTTTGGAGGGTCGCGACTCATCATGCATTACTCCACAGGAAGACGCGCATTAAAAAAACTTAATCTTAGACATAATTGCATAGTTTGTCACAAGACGGACTCAGATTATGGAAAACTATCCTGAAGCATTAAGGGACGCGCGTCACCCCCATAAATTTGCCCCTTATGTGTAGACAGTACATTATGTTTGCACCCCCTGGCGTCACATTTAAGTAATAGTTGACTATGGCACAGGTTTCCCATCCCGTTAAAAATATCATATCCATCGTGCATGCCACTTCTAAGTTGGTTAAGAAATTCCAGTTCAATCCTGTTCGATTCACACCTGGACGACTTGACAGAACAACATCTATTGTTTCGGCTCCACCTGCAGGCCAAGATTTTCAGTCTGGAAGTATTCACCTCAACAAAATCTCTTTCTCCAGATACAAATCACACCTTCAATGATGGATGAGAATTCAGATTGAGTAATCATAACTAGAATAGAATTTGTCATAGTAAATGAATTTTGAAAAATGAATATGGGAAAAATTTGCATTCTGAAAGATACAAATTTGTTTAATGCATAATTAAGTGTATTGCCTGGTCAGTAGTTAGCCTGCACTCTAAATAAATTTGATTAAAATTTGCTCAACTTTGAGTGAAAATCGCAATAACACAACCATTGGTGCAAAATTTAGTCAAGGCTGAGTAAATTTTAGTCAACGTAGTAGGAACTTCGCTCAACGTTGGCTAAAATTTACACCACTGGTTGTGTTAGTGCGATTTTCACTCAACTTTATTGAGAGTGTGCCAAAAAATTTTAACGAATACGTCATCTGGCCGATATCAAGATTATGGTGATGATGCATTGTCTTTTTTTTACAGAGACGAGCCTGAGTAAGTAGGGGTCTGTATAAAGTGAATGTTATGTTTCATGGAATATGAATTAATTTGTTCCTGTAACAAGTTTATTTATACGAAGGTGTGTCTTACGTGAGTAACAAATGTTTTGAGAATTAATGAAATAAACTAAAATAGTCGGATCGAGTCATGGATTTCTGCATGACAACAACTATTATAAGAACTAGATGAGATCAAGTTCACATCTATATCATAATTTCGAAAAGTCCGTCCCGTGAAATTTTCCGTGACATTCCTGCATTTTGATTGGCTGTTGGCTTTCTAGCTCAACCAATCAGAGAACGGATTCGATCTTTGATTACGCTTCTGGTTCTCATTCTGATTATTATGCGGATGAAGAATAGACGGTGCCATAGCCACCGCACAAAATTTATTCAGCAACCTTAAAAAAATTCCCTAGCAACGTAAAAAAAAATTCCTTAGCAACGTCAAAAAAATTCCCTACCAACGTTAAAAAATTCCTTAGCAACGTCAAAAAAATTCCCTAGCAACCTTAAAAAAATTCCTTAGCAACGTCAAAAAATTCCCTAGCAAAGTCAAGAAAATTCCCTAGCAACCTTAAAAAAATTCCTTAGCAACGTCAAAAAACAATCCTAGAAACGTTAGAAAAATCCCTAGCAACCTTAAAAAAATTCCCTAGCAACGTTAAAAAAATTCCCTAGCAAGGTCAAAAAAATTCCCTACCAACGTTAAAAAATTCCTTAGCAACGTCAAAAAAATTCCCTAACAACCTTAAAAAAATTCCTTAGCAACGTCAAAAACATCCCTAGCCACCTTAAAAAAATTCCTTAACAACGTAAAAAAAATTCCTTAGCAACGTCAAAAAAATTCCCTAGCAACCTTAAAATATTCCTTAGCAACGTCAAAAAAATTCCCTAGAAACGTCCAAAAAATCCCTAGCAACCTTAAAAAAATTCCTTAGCAACGTCAAAAAATTCCCTAGCAAAGTCAAGAAAATTCCCTAGCAACTTTAAAAAAATTCCTTAGCAACGTCAAAAAAATTCCCTAGCAACGTTAAAAAAATTCTTTAGCAACGTCAAAAAAATTCCTTACCCACGTTAAAAAAATTCCTTAGCAACGTCAAAAAAATTCCCTACCAAAAAATTCCCTAGCAACGTTAAAAAAATTTAATATTGTTGTGACCACATTATTCAATTATTTGTGCTCTTATTTAATGCCGTAATCATAATTTTCGTTGAGTCCAGTCAACTGGATAATGCTCTAATTTGATTTTGTTACATTACTGTTAAACAAAATGTGGCCCGTCTTTAAGACGGGCTTATAGGCTAGTCTATATTATAATTTCGAAAAGTCCGTCCCGTGAAAATTTTCCGTGACATTCCTGCATTCCGATTGGCTGTTGGCATTCTAGCTCAACCAATCAGGGGACTGATTCGATTTTTCATTATGGTTTTGGTTATAGTTATGGTTATGGTTATGGTTATAGCTATGGTTATGGTTATGATTATGATTCTGGCTATGGTTATGGTTATGGTTATGGTTATGGTTATGATTATGGTTATGGTTATGGTTATGGTTATAGATATGGCTATGGTAAAGGTTATGGTTACGTGAAAAAAATCCTTAGCAGCATTCAAAAAGTTCCTTGGCAACGTTAAAAAATTCCTTAGCAACTTTAAAAATAGTCCTTAGCAACTTTAAAAACATTCCTTAGCAACGTTAAAAAAATTCCTTAGCAACGTTAAAAAAATTCCTTAGCAACGTTAAAAACATTCCTTAGCAACGTTAAAAAAATTCCGTAGCAACGTTAAAAAATTCCTTAGCAACGTTAAAAAAATTCCTTAGCAACGTTAAAAATATTCATTGTCAAAACTAAAAAAATATTAAGTTAATTAGATTTACAATATACAGTTCGAGTCGTATTGTCGGTCTTGATTCATGATTTTTACATAAGGATAAGGATTAACTGGCGGAATTAACCCACGTGAATTTTGTCCGCCAAGTAGTCAGAAGCTGAAAGGTTTTTAGATGACTAAATGCATTTCTGCAAGGTAGTAAGGTCAAAATATTTCTACTCAAGTTGAAAAACAAATTCTTTGAACTACATGATTTCCCTGGAGACCATCAAGCAACTATAATATAATAAATATGATTGTAGAGGAATTTATTCTCAAAAGAGATATTTTTGGGAGTTTTAGCTGCATTGTGTACTTGAGTATTTTATAAAGCATTTCTTAAGCAAAACTGCTTTGAACCGCTATGATTTAATAATTTTCATAGTTTAGTGTCCAATTTTAAATGGGGCCGTCTTTAAGACGGGCTTATAGGCTAGTATTTTATAATTTGAATCTAAAGTATATCGTCGCACTAATTCTAAAATGACGTAAGCGCACTCGACGCTTAATTCTAAAATGACGTAAGTGCACAAAAAAAATTCTAAAATGACGTAAGTGCAATTTCAAAATTATAAATAGGAATTACCTACTAAAAATTGTCCTGTCAAGGGAAATTTTAATTTCTTGGCCCCCCTAGGGAGTAATGAAAGAAGTCTCAAAATTAACAAACCACACCCTCAGGGGGTGTGGTTCTAGGCGCCTAACGTAAGGTGAATAAAATTCTGACGTATTTATTTCATTTCTCACCCTGATGACACAGTCCTAAACGATTATTTAAAATTTAAATACCACACCCTTAGTGGGTGTGGTTCTCGGCACCTATTTTGCACTAAATAAAACATGGCATGCAATATGTCCTTTTTCTCAACCCGATGGTCCAATTTCCACAGTACACTAAAAATTGGCAAACCAAAACATTTAGGGGGTGTGGTTCTTAAATTCAAAACTGAATTTTGACTTGGTTACACCCCCATAATTTCCAAAATTGTATTTTGGAAATCGTAACTTTACTACGATCTTAACTTGCAATGCGCAGGTGGATTTCTTTGCCCCGTACACTCCATTAGCATGAGTCACCAAAATAAAATAAGTGCGCATAAACTCGTTCCCGGCTATCTGGTTGCTTTTAATGTGGGCGAGTTAAATTTGTAATTTACTAAAGGGACAACTTCAGAGTAATCTGGGAGTTTATAATGAATTCGCCAAGCCGACAAAGTCCCAGTATTGTTGCAAGCGTTGAAGATGAAGAGGAAGACACGTCGTCATCTACGACAGGTCGTGAACCTGACTTGATTACATCAGATTCGACAAGTTCTTCTGATTCAGGTTGGTCCTTCATAGTTTAATAGGGTTTAGTTTAGTATTCGATGTTCGAAGTAAAACCTGAGCAAATATCCTTGACCAACTTATTATTATTATTATTTCAGTTGTTCAGCAGCGAAGTGAGGTGTGGAAATATTTTAAGCTTGATCCACAAAGCTCAGCACATTCAATTTGCAACATTTGTAGCACACGGGTACACAGAGGTGTTGGTAAAAAAGCAACAACTTCCACCATGATCAAGCATCTGAAAGGGAAGCATACATCCGAATATAACGGCTTTCAAAAATCTCGTTCATCTATTGAACCTGGGAACAATGGAGAAGTTGAAGAGGAGGCCACATTTCTTCAGCCAAAGAAGCCAAGGTTGGCACAGGTGGGAATTAAAGAAACATTTCAAATGTCGAAGCCGTGGGACATAAACGACAATCGCTCCATTGAAACTCACCGAAAAATAGGCGAAATGATTGCAATCGATTGTCAGCCGTACAAATGTGTTGAAAATGAAGGTTTAAGAAGGTAAATTGCTCATCTACAACCACGTTATAAGGTACAACAGGGATGACACTTTTTGTATTTATTATAAATTAAGCTTTAAAGTGTGTGTGTAGCTTCACATAACTCTAATCTAAATAATTTGTATATCAATTCTACCTAGGTGCCAGGACGCACTTATTTTACTGAGAAGATTGTCCCACAATTGTATGATGACGCAAAAGCAAAGGTGCAGTCCTTATTGAATCGCGCCTCAGTAATATCAATTACCAGTGACATTTGGACATGCAAAGAAAACAACCTAAGCTTCACCAGTTTTACGGCACACTGGATTCATGAATTTGAAGCTTTCAATTTCGTCCTCTGCGCAAAGAACTTTGTAGAGAATCACACTGGACTTGCAATTTCGGAAATTGTCAAAGAAATGTTGAAATCGTAGCAAATAGTCGAATCTAAAGTTCATGTTATTGTCAGGTATATGAAATTCCAAAAAAATTGTAACAAATATCCACACTAGTGCTGTTCACGAACCGAGCCCAGCTAGTTCGACTTCTGCTGGCCTCGAATCCAAGATAAAAGTGTCGATCTGACGTATTTGAATCGGGCCGAAGTACAGTTCGGCTTGTGCTGAAGTTTTAACTAGCTGGCTCTAGTATTCACGTGTGAATTAAGCTAGTTAGCAGTTTCGTTCTTTTCTTTGCTCAGCGTCTCTAATAAGAAGTTGGGTTTGCTTGAATATTAGTTTGAGCCTGGTCGAGTCGAATCGTCGTAATCGAGCCGGACTAGCTCGAACTCGTGAACAGCACTACGAAACACTAATAAAATGTTCACAATTTTTTAAATGTTGTTTGTGATGTGTCAGGTGACTGTGATTTTGTATCTTTTAGGGACAATGCTGCCAACATGGTTAAGGGAATTGATGACGCGGGACTTGCCAGTGTCTCTTGCTTCCTTCACAAGCTGCAATTAGTAATTAAGGATTCAATTCGTTCACGACAGTTAATGATGTGATGACACGAGCAAGGAACATTGCAACGCATATTAATCACTCTCCAAGTGCGTGCTCTTTACTGCAATCAATTCAGAAGGATTTGGGTTTGCCGTGTCATAAGATGGTGCAAGATATGCCGACGCGATGGAATTCTAGCTATTTAATGTTAGAGCGTTTATATGAACAGCGCCGTGCAATATCAGCCATAGCACCCGAAATCAATTTGACAATCCTTTCAAACAACGAATGGAACATTTTGGGATCCCTGGTATCTCTACTCAAGCCATTTGAAGAATTGACTAAGAAAATTAGCTTTAATCGTTGTACAATTGCGGATGTGCTTCCCTCAGTAGCAATGTTACGCAGATATTTGGAGAAGGACGCTGGAGCTCACAACGGCGTTAAAACATTGAAATCAGAGTTACTGCGCAGCTTAAATATACGTTTTGCGGCTATTGAAAAATGGCAACTTCGAAAATCCACCATGAAAATAACACAGAATAGCGACCACGCGAAAGTTAAAAACGATAAATTTTTCTTTGAAAAAATCTCCGCCCACGTCCGTGCATGGTGCGGCCAAGAAGTTAAAGCTGAATATGAACTACGTGTATCACATTAAAGCTTACATATTGAGGATCAAAACGTATGCAAAAAAATCTGCACTAAACCATACGGAAGGTCAATAAAAAATGGAGAGCACAAAACTTCCCAAGCTTGACAACAAAATTTCACCAAAAGATTTGTTCATTCGTGAGGAGTCCTGCGTCTTTAAAACCTGGACTTAAAATCCAGGAATGCAATTTTCCCATGCCAAATATCCCTCTAAAGCAGAACCCAAAGAGAAAATAAAATATTTTTCAAAATTTCCGAAGTAAGTGAAAGAAATGTCTGGTCAGGTTAACATTAGGGTCATATTGGAGTTTGACCTTGAAAGATGAAAACCTTACGAACGTCCCTCGTTTTCGCCCCATACAAACATTTTGGCCCATATACTAGAAGACATAGTCGTAGCTACGAGACGCAGTCGATACTTCAAGAAAATTTCGGTTCCCATTGGAGAAAATTAGGCACAATGTTGCAGATCCTTCCAAAATAGCACTAATGGCGGACGCGAAGAAAACCATTAAATACGAGACGGATAATGAACTTGAGTCTTTGTTGTCGCGGACAGCTAAGGCTAGACATATTTGTAATATTATGAAAAATTTTGAAACTTTTCGAATCATTTTTTTAACCATTTCCTGGTCAAAAGTTCCCATCACCACTATTTCCCATGGCCCCTCTAGGTAGGCTTATCTTGAAGCCACGAATGTATTGACTCAGAAAATGTTACAAATTACAGTTATCAGAAAGTTTTATCACTTCTAGCGGAAACTGAATTTTAGCCGTATGTTAACGGAAATTTAAAAATGTGATCCTAAAAGGGGAAAAAATTTTTATTAGTACGTGCAACTTCGGAGCCCACTCCATATGGGTCGACATTATGTCAAAAACCCATTTTTGAAATATTGAAGGACACTAGTGGGACGTGGTCCTGAGTTAACCTTTTCCTGCGGAATGAAGCATATGTCCTTCCTAAAATATTTGGCGTTGCTGCGGAACGAAGGAAATATCTTTCGCCAAAAATTCGGAGTTATGGCGGAGCAGAGGATATTTCCATCCTAATTTTTAAGGCGTTGCGACGTAGCAACGGATTTATCCGTTATCTCATAATTCGGCATAGTTACGGAAGAAAGGGAATATCCGTTCTTCCGGTCATTGACTTTTTTTCTAGAGTCTAGGATATTTCCTCTCATTCGAAAAATAGTTTTGCCACGGAAGGGAGGATATTTCCGCTTCTTGAAAAAATCCGAATTTGAGCCCGAGTCAGGGTTTAAATATGTACCAGATTTGCCTGATGTCTCTCTTATTTGGCTTTTCTCTCTGATTTCTCTGTGCTTTGTTGAAATGACCATTTTTGAAATCATTGGCCTCTTCTAAGTACACCTGCATACTTCAGTTTGGAAGATATTCTGCCTCACAAATTTGCCAGACGGTCAAAAATTTGTCTTTCATTAGTTTTTATTGAATTCGATTACAAATTTTTTCAAGTTCTTGCTATCAGGCCGATTTTTTCTTGGCTAACCTATAATCGATAATAACAAATTATATCCTAAGAGACAGCTACTGAAGTGGTCTTTCAGAAAATGGTAGTAGTTGGTTACGAACAATTCGAACTATTGTAGACTCAGAATTATTCATGGCGCGCCCATTCCCAAACCTTAGTGGGTGCTCTTTATTAGCTCACCCTGCGTAGCAGAGGAGCTATTGAATTCCTCTTGTCCGTCTGTCCGTCTGTCTGTCTGTCTGTTCACGAGGTTTTTGCATCAATTGATGCTAATTAATTTGCCCCATGTGCAAATTTTAGCAAATTAGTAGCACCATTGGTCTCGAACAGTCGGTAACACAAAATGGTGCCAAACAATTGAGAACATAGATGCAAAACACACCAAACGTGCATAAGAACCGAAAAAAATAACTAGAATTTTTACTTCGAATTTGTCAAGATTTTATGTCAAAACTATGGATGCATTTTCCTCGTTCATTTTCCACCATTGATGGAAAATTATATCACAACTAGCCTATCAGCCCGTCTTAAAGACGGGCCGCTTTTAAGGTTGCTAACGAATTTTTTAAATTGCTAAGGAATTTTTTTGACGTTACTAACGACTTTTTTTACGTTGCTAACGAATTTTTTTGACGTTGCTAAGGATTTTTTTAACATTGCTAAGGATTTTTTTTAACGTTCCTAACAAATTTTTTTAACGCTCCTAACGATTTTTTTAAAAGTTGCTAAGGATTTTTTTAACGTTGCTAAGGAATTTTTTTAACGTTGCTAAGGAATTTTTTTACTTTGCTAACGAATTTTTTTAACGTTATTTAACCATAATAAGAACCATAATGGGAACCATAATAAGAACCATAATAAGAACCAGAATAAGAACCAGAATAAGAACCATAATGGGAACCATAATAAGAACCATAATAAGAACCAGAATAAGAACCAGAATAAGAACCATAATAAGAACCATAATAAGAACCAGAATTAGAACCAGAATAAAAACCAGAATAAGAACCATAATAAGAACCATAAGAACCATAATGGGAACCATAATAAGAACCATAATAAGAACTATAATAAGAACCATAATAAGACCCATAATTAGAACCATAATGGGAACCATAATAAGAGCCATAATGGGAACCATAATAAGAACCATAATAAGAACCATAATAAGAACCATAATGGGAACCAAAATAAGAACCATAATAAGAACCATAATAAGAACCATAATAAGAACCATAATGGGAACCATAATAAGAACCAGAATAAGAACCATAATAAGAACCATAATAAGAACCATAATAAGAACCATAATAAGAACCATAATAAGAACCATAATGGGAACCATACTAAGAACCATAATAAGAACCATAATGGGAACCATAATAAGAACCAGAATAAGAACCATAATAAGAACCATAATAAGAACCATAATAAGAACCATAATAAGAACCATAATAAGAACCATAATGGGAACCATAATAAGAACCAGAATAAGAACCATAATAAGAACCATAATAAGAACCAGAATAGGAACCAGAATAAGAACCATAATAAGAACCATAGTAAGAACCATAATAAGAACCATAATAAGAACCATAATAAGAATCATAATAAGAACCATAATAAGAACCATAATAAGAACCATAATAAGAACCATAATGGGAACCATACTAAGAACCATAATAAGAACCATAATGGGAACCATAATAAGAACCATAATAAGAACCATAATGGGAACCATAATAAGAACCAGAATAAGAACCATAATAAGAACCATAATAAGAACCATAATAAGAACCATAATAAGAACCATAATAAGAACCATAATGGGAACCATAATAAGAACCAGAATAAGAACCATAATAAGAACCATAATAAGAACCAGAATAGGAACCAGAATAAGAACCATAATAAGAACCATAGTAAGAACCATAATAAGAACCATAATAAGAACCATAATAAGAATCATAATAAGAACCATAATAAGAACCATAATAAGAACCATAATAAGAACCATAATGGGAACCATACTAAGAACCATAATAAGAACCATAATGGGAACCATAATAAGAACCATAATAAGAACCATAATGGGAACCATAATAAGAACCAGAATAAGAACCATAATAAGAACCATAATAAGAACCATAATAAGAACCATAATAAGAACCATAATATGAACCATAATAAGAACCAGAATAGGAACCAGAATAAGAACCATAATAAGAACCATAATAAGAACCATTTTGAGAAACCGTATTAGTGCTCTGATTGGTTCAGCTGGAATGCCAACAGCCAATCAGATTGCAGGAATGTCACGGAAAATTTCACGGGACCGATTTTTCGAAATTATAATATAGATTATGCGCATCTTTTGTCCGCTTATTCTGCACCATTAATGCAAAATTATGCCAAAATTGGCTATCAATTGTATCCGCATATGCGGCACCATTGGTGCTAAATATTGTCAAAATTTGGATTACAGGGTGAGCTACTTCTAACGTTACAACGGTTTATTATTGTTTAAATATCGGCGAGTACCCGGCCGGGTACCGGGTACCCGGCGCATATTTCAAGCCGGGTACCGAGTAGCCGGGTACCGGGTAGACACACTACCCGGGGCATCCCTGGACATATGTAAGGAGGCAAGCTGACAGGCGGCTTCAGTTCTATAAACGGGCTGCAAGTTAAGCACTATGACTCATAGTTAAGAACTATGACTAGAAGGGCTTATGATGGGTGACCGTCTAGCTCGGAAATCTCCTAACGCCTATCCGGCTCTGTGTTGTACGGGATAGGTGCTCCTCTCTAAGGTTGGGTGAACCCGGCTGGACTGTCCAGCAATGCCTAAGAGGGAGTCCACTGAAGATTCCAGTTCTTTGTGGTGATGATCCTGTCTCATCGCTTTGTAAATATATAGATGCATATATGTGAGCAGGACACCGTCATGGATTGCAAACCAGCACGCAGAGACTCACTGGAACCTCGTAGAGCTGATATCCACTGACGTTTAAACGGATTTTACCATTTTTTTACCACTATATAAATTATTGTCATCAGTTTTGAGATGGTCACTAGGGGACGCTTAATTAATGGTAACATAAATGAGCTCCAAATCGGATTAATGTTCATCCCTGAATCTCTATTGAGAGGATTCATACTTTTCTGTATGATGAGTCCTTCTCTGAATTTTCTATGAAAATATCTGTGTTCGGAAAATATGAGACTGGCTGAGTCAAAATCAAGCTGACGGTCCAGTCTAACAATGGCAGGATCGTCACCCCACCAATACATACATACATGAGTCAAAATCAATGACGTGTGAAGGGTTTTCTTTTATGTGGGTTGCAATGGCAGATTTTTCGGACTTGTTTTTGAGATCTCGTTTGTGTTCTGACACGCGTTGTTCTACGTAACGCCATGTTTCACCAATATATGGGGATATGCAGCTACAAGGTATTTTGTAGACTCCAGCTCTAATTCCCCTGTTCTTTTCTTTCTGATTACAAAGCAATTGTCCAAGTTTCTTTCCAGTGAGGCAACCAAAAGTACAGTTCAATTTTCGTCTTAAAAATTGAGTCCATCTGGTTGTGAGAGGTCCCATATAAGGTAAAATAACACGAGGTTTCTGTTCTTCATCATTAGTTTGTTTGCTGTTGAAATCCTTTTTTCGCATTCGTTCTAATCTTTGCGAGAATAGTTTCTTTGGGTAACCGTTTTTGATAAGTGTAGTTCTCAATGTCTCAATTTCTGCTTGAAGTGAATCGTCATCACATACCACGAATGCACGAAAAAGAAGAGAGTCGATGACGGAAATCTTTTGTGACCTATGGTGGTATGAGTTGAAATTTAGGTAGCGTCCAGTGTTAGTTGGTTTTCCGAATACACATCGTGAAAGGTTTCCGTCGTCCTTCTTTTTTAGAGTCACGTCTAGGAAATTTAGTCTTGAGTTAGTCTCCTCTTCAATGGTGAATTTGATATTTGAATGAAAATTGTTGAACTCTTCTAAAATACTGTCATCTGTATTGCATTTTGTGCAAGCAAAAACGTCATCCACGTATCGTTTGTAGAAAAATATGTTGGGGAAAGTTTATACAGTGCCGAAGTGTCAGTTCACGTGTACAGTGTAACAGTTTCCCCAACAGTCAACTGCTTTCTCGGCACTGTTATTCGGAGTTACCTCAAGGACTAGTTTTGAGCACACCTTTTTCTCCGTGTTGAGAATATCTTATAGACAAACGACTAGAACCAAAAAGATACTTCATACTCCACATTCTGCTCGGCCTACCAAACATTTGTTTACGCATTTACTAAACTCCCAAATATTTCGTGGAAACATGCGGGTTTTGAAGTCAACTTTTTAGCATGGTTGATATAGGCAAAGTTCCAACATTTGCCAAGCAAAACTACCAAAAAATCCACTTTTCACCATTTTTTGATAAAAAAACAAAGAAAAACTCGAACATTGAAGTTTTGAGTATCCTTGGTGTCAAGGGAATTTATGCAGTGCACACATGTGTGTAAATGGTAAGCAACGGAATTAATTTCGCTACGCATATATGTATGTGTAATTGGTAGGCAACAGAGTAAAAAATATTACACAAATGTGTGTAATTGGTAGCTTTAAAGTTTTAAATCCGCTTAAAGGCAATGATTGACTTAACCCGTTGTCATGGCTACTTCGAAGAATTATGCATTCTTAAAATTTCAAGTTATTTACCAAAGTTAGTAATTCATCACGTTCTAAAAATTCTTTATCGTTTCTAATTTATTATTTAGTTGGCAAAGTGCATAATACTAAATATTAATATTTAACGAATATGATAATTTTGTGTTAAATTCCTCCCACGCAACATTTCACTAAGCATGAACATAAGTTATTGCAATCCATTGAATTTTGGGAAAGGTGCATGATTTATTATTAACCACATATGAAAAATAAAATAATGAAATCTATTTTTCATATAGAAATATATTTAATATATTCTAAACATGGACAAATTAAATAGAGGAACTAGTACATTTAGTAGGTACGCAAGTCTGATCGGACAATAGATTTAAACATAATGTGATGCTAATCTTGGAAATCTCTGAATTTTCCAATTCAGCTTATAACGCATCCATTAATCACGCTACATGATTTATCACGCTACAAAATGACTTCTTTGGTTTAACTAAATTCGTCAGTCTACAAATGGTAACGAATTGAAGAGGAGCAGAATATGGAACATTTTATCACCTTTTCGACAGTATTCCTCCTTATCTTCGGACTACAATATGAAGCAGGTTTGTGAAAACAAATTTTATACGAGTAAACGCAATTTTTTAGATTCTGGGGTTACTCCGCAAATTTAATTAGCGCCAATCCATACATTAAATGTATTGATTAACCAGTGTTTCAAATATAGCTTCTGCCCTTTTTCTTTAATAAATAGACTTTTTGGGTGATTTTTCGAAACACAAAAATGAGCGAAAAGAATGGAATTATCAATACAAAATAAGCAACTTTTTCTGCTCAATTTATCAAGTTGTAATTCCCTATGTATGTAATCAGTCTGTTATGTTGTAAGATAAGCATATATAATTAGATTCGTTCTAATAAATTTTTAGCATTTTAAAACTAATTTTTAATTGACTATAAACTTTTTCAGCAGGAAGTCCAAACAAAGCTACGGTCACGAATGGGGGCATTGATTACAATGAACGTTGTACTTTGAAGGACAAATGCAAATATACCAACACATCCTGCATTGATGGCATCTGTCAATGCCAACCCGGCCACGCGATCCGTCTACGTGGCAAGCAATTCTTATGCGCAGGTTCGTTCATGGACTATGTGATAAATATTTGAAATATTTTTAAATGTTGTATAATTCCAGAAATTATTCAAATCCACAACATTGTCACAATCGAGGTAATTGAGTAAATTTCGTTATACAATTATTAATGCATAAATTACTTCAGGATCATCCCTGGGTTATTAAGAACGAGACCTGCTTAAAATAATCCAGTGTGAATAAATCGTGTCGAAATAGTTCTTGCTACTCTGGATTCCTAGTCGACCTAATTCGCAAAATTGACCAAGACATGAGAAATATGAATAATTGCACAATTACGGAAGTGTCTTCGATAGGGTCACTGGACTCGAGTACTAATCCTCCCACGTGGAAGACTGGGATTATGGCAATAGTTGCGAATAATGTATTAAATTGAACACCACAAAAGTATATTTAAAATAAAAACTCGCAAAGGTTATGAGATTTTCGGCCATATTTGTACATAACACTATCAGTGCTACCAACTTCGCGTTCGGGTTTCCTCTCGCATCCGAAATTATTTGGTAGTTTGACCTTATGTAAATTGAAATAGCGTTAATTTATCAGACCGCTCATTTCAAACCGTCAAGTACAAGTTGAATTTGCAAAACTTTAACTGACTTTATACTTTCAGGACCTACAAACTAGCTAAGCAGCGATATTTAGAACAACTCCTAGAGAAATGGTTCGTCAATGGAACGTCATCTTGGTCAAAGAAAAAACAGCTCACGCCTTACGAGCCAAACCGGGTTTGCAGAACCATGTAATGTGGAACTAAATGGACTAATAATAATCATGCAAATTACTATGACGCCGCACATTTAAATAAACATTTTATTAATCATGCAAATACTTCTCCAATCCATACTGATAATTATTGTAACAAAAAAAACCTTTGCAAAATTGTAGTCAATTTTTCTGTTTTTAACATTCACTCCCCAAATGTGAAACTGTTGAAAGCTTGAAGACGAGAAACGTGTTATAGTTTTTAAATCACCTCCTCACACGGTGTAAGTCACACAGAGACAGTATACTAATCAACACCGTTACGAGTTATATTTCTATTCTCTATTTTTGATCCTCTCTCTCTTTCTACTCCTAGCTGTGTTTTCTGCACAATAAGATGCACCCATCTCATTGTGCATAAATGCATTCCGTGACATTTCCCTCGTTAAACTTTGCTTGGTCTCTCAAGCTCTTAGATCATATTTCGAATGTTGTAATTTAACCAGATTATGCCTATGATTAATGAATTAATTAGGTTACTTTATCTTACTATGCTAAAATAGAATAATGTACTAGTCAAATAAATGCGATGTAAAATGACTCATTTCTCATACGAGACAGATCACAAAGGAGGGGCGTATATTGAAATTACAATTTTTGGATTCACACTGACTAAAATTATAATTTTGGGAGGTTTTATTTTGGGTCTTTTTTGTATCAGTTACGGATACAATTTCACTTGTTTAGATAAGTTTAAAAATTCATTAACAATTTTATCTCCCGAAGAGCAAATACACTGCAAAACCTGCACACAAACAGGAATTAATTTATTCATTATTCGTGGTGTGAAGCAAGAGTGTGTACCCTGCCAGAAATTTCCATCAGAAAACGCTGATGGAAATACCGCTTACCATTTTTTGCCTTACATTTTATTGGGGCCGAAAAATATTGCACTCATACCCTCCTGCTTGCTCGTTTTCGAACCAAAGACATAGGATGCGGCTACCGAGGTAATTATATCTGTTTGACACATATCTTCTTGAATGCACATAAATCGTATAGTTTTTTATGTATATATATATATATTTATTTAAACTATTTGAATTTTGTTTTTAGCTCAACTTCCGTGGTGTTTGCTGCAGAGTGCGGCTAACAATATTTGTATTAATTATACGGCGTATATTTCCAATTGGACGGATATGGTAAATTAAACAAATTTACAAATTTAGCGTAGATATGATATTCATACATTCGTATTACAATTTCCTTAGGAAAATCATCGTCAAATAATTACTTTAGCGATGAACCAGACCATCCTTGTTGATGACGATGCCGTTGAGCAGGAAAAGGAAAGTACCAATCTGACGACGGTAATTTTGGATGACGATACCGCTGAGGATAAAGATGGAATTGTTGTTGGTGAGAACGGCATGGGAACCCCGCATGAAGAAGATGTTGACTTTGGTGAAAGTGGTGTTGCAGATGTCAATATTTCCTGGACAGTTTCTCCTCCTCTTGAAATATCAAATTCCCATTTGAAAGAAACGAATGATGAGGTGTCCAATTTGTCGATTGTGTTGGCAGTAGTACTGGTGATGGCGGTGATGATTTTGGCTGTGCATTATTTTCGAACGACTATTTGGCAAAAATTGAGCTCGAGGCTCTGGTTCATGTAAAACATGGGAACAAAT
Organism: Folsomia candida; assembly: GCF_002217175.1. Classification (NCBI taxonomy): domain Eukaryota; kingdom Metazoa; phylum Arthropoda; class Collembola; order Entomobryomorpha; family Isotomidae; genus Folsomia; species Folsomia candida. The sequence goes on along the minus strand of NW_019091197.1, from coordinate 8,037,668 downwards.
AAGAAAATGATATACATACTTATTTTTTAAGTACCCTGTTTACGGGAAGTACATTCATATGTAAAATACATACGTTTTATTAAGAAGAAAAATGTTGCATGCTTTAATCACGAGATGTACATAAACTTGTTTAGATGGACTTTTTTAGTATGATACAGTTAATACGGAGGCTTTATTGGCATAATGCTATAATTCGCAGAACGCAGGATTGAGGATGTTTATTTGAGGAAACTACGCCAATCTTTTTTCGCATAAATTTTACATTTACAAAGACCCAGGATTACCTACTTAAAGGTCTGAATAATCATTGTGAAGACAATAACCAAATTCGACATAATAATCGTTTTTCTCCTTTATGCACCGTTGAAAACTATCTTCAGAATAATTTGAACTATGTTTCCCAACGCCTCAATGATTATCAACAAGGTCTCACTAATACTCCTCTTTCTCTTTCCAAATCACGTAGCCTTGAAATTCAAAGTCTACTAAATCGGTATAGTTCTTCACGCAATCGACCTGAACCGACACCGTCTTCTTCCCCTTCACCAGCATCTTCCGAGGAACATATCTCGACTACTGCGGTTTCATCTGTTCAATTGCATGCCCCAAATCCCGCCTCTCAATTTGAGGACGCTCGTCAGCATTTTCGCTCACGCCGGCTTCAGCCATCGGTTAGACCCATTTTGCCCCGCGCATTTCCGACTGTGATTATCCATCCTGGTAACCACCCAACCTCTTTACCTCCTTCTTTTCTAAATGCATCTATTGCGACAACTACTGTTCCTCTGGATTCCTTTGAACAAACTTTCCAGGAATATAACAAACTTTGGGGAAGAAACCCACGGAAATATATCCACTTTACTCCATCCCGACAAATGTGCAAAAATCTGTGAACATTTATACGGATATTCAGTCATCCCTAAATGTATGTGAACATACATCGAAGAAGTGCCAGCAAAGTACATAAAGCAATAAACTTACAATTGAATCCAAGTTTCCAACAAAAAAACCACAATTGGGATTATTTTATAGCACAAAAACCAGGCGCCAATCCTGGTAGCTCCAATAAATTCCACAAGCACTTTAATCTTTTACCAAAGGTAGGGCTAGAAAATGCCCAAGCTTTATTTCTTACGAACTTAACTAAATCTAACCTAAACTACCGTAACTTAACTACTTATACTACTCTTAATCTACTCTAAACTACGACTGACTCTCTTTTCGCATTTCGGGAGAGAGGAGAGCCCAAAATTCTATTTTGGTCTCTCCTCTTGTATCCCCGAGTTCTTATGCAAATCGGATGCACCCATCCGATTTACGCGAGAACATTACATAGATTTGCTACACGCAACATTCCCTCTTTCTAATTGTGAGCTTGGTCCCTTCAAGCTCATTATTGTAACTAATGGGTTAGTAAAGTTAGTATAAAAACCTGAATTATTTAGTTTAAATTATCCGAAATTTAAGCTTCATTTCTTCGTCATCATTTCTTTGTAGACGTTCAAGTTGAAAGTTAATTTTCTTGGTATGGTATGCCCAAGAATGGTCAAGAAACTTAACATGTTAGAATAACAGTACTTTTTGCATTAATTCAATCTGGACACCGGTTGGGATTCTTGAATTGTACAATTTTGATCTCCAAAAATTATCCAAAATATTTCCATTTAACATACATAAAGGAAGACAATAATAATATCTAAATCCAGCTTAACCCAAACTGCAGATTAGATACGTCTATAATTTAAACAAATTGAAAACAAACACGACCATAATGTATCAGTCTCATACATGAATGAAAATACAATCATATAATATCAAATAGCATGATTTCAAATACATAATTTCATCAGTTCGAAGAAAGTTACGTAGGCGACCATACGACGAACAATTTAACAAAATGTTGTCAGAAGGCGATTTAAAGGCGAAGAAGTCACATGTTCCTCCCTCCGTTAAAATAAAGTCCACGGGACGACGTGAGGATGAGCGAAAGTGAGGAAGAAAAATCCGTTGTAACAAGGCTATGTAGCAAGTCGCCAAAATATTCGTGTAGAGATGATGGCCCCAGATGTTTTGTACGGAAACGCCTGGATTGTCCCATCAAAATTGTAGAAATAGATATATTGGACGAAATAAAACGTAGGCCGAGTACGTCTTGATCCATACACACTAGATAGATTAAATTATCGCATCAAATAATACAGAAGTCAAGAATAATGAGGTGACTGGGCAATACACATAATTTAGCGTGGCTTTACATATGATTTCAATTTGCGTACTTGCCAATTGCATGTAAATTTTGAACTGCAAGAGCAGTAATTGAGACATCTTTAGTGTGTGAATGTTGTGTTTGTTTGTCAATATAGTGATTACATAAAACGGCTTACAATCAAATCGTAAAAGTGCATAGCGTATAATATATACATACATACATATAATGCATCTGCACATAATGAATTAAATTGATTTACTGAAGACGGAGAATACTCAAAATTTATGGGAGTCATAAAAATTAGTCACTTAAATTGATAAAATAATTAATAATTATTAGAAACACGTAAATAATTTGTGAATGACAAATAAATTGACATAGACAGAGAGTAATTGAAATCTTAGTTTTTTTTTCTTACCAAATACATACATATTCCAGTAGTACAGAAATAGTGGTAACAGAAAATTTAAACAGTCATATTGAAACATGACATTTGAGGTAGTATTATTAAAATTTCTAATAAATGGTAACTTACAAACGTAATGTATGAAATATTCCGTAGAACGATTTAAGAAAACTGCAAAATTTTCATTCACAGTGAAAACGCATTGGGAGTGGGTGCACACCCAACGTGTTCCATATGTTGATGCACATATCAACAAGTCAAAAGTGTGAGGGAAAGTGATCAATTCTCCCAACACAATTTCAACCTGGAGTAGTCGAATTTGATTAGTAAATATGGTAATAAAATCATTCAATAAACCAAATTCAGAGAAGAAAGGTTATAATGAAGTGAAACAAATCGCCGGTACACATTTTCAATTTCAAGCATAAACCGTAATTTCAACTTTAAAAAATAATTAAACTCAAACCATGCATCATTGAGGGAATGCAACAAATGCCTGTGCACTCGGCAATTGTTTCAAAGCCTTTTTATATTTTCTTACTCCTTAAATTTATCCGTTTTCTCTTAAAAATGTGTCGATCGTCGAACGACACCCCCTCCACCTCTAATAAGAAGCGAGAAGTTTGCCCTACTATGAATCTTGTATCATAGCTTTCGACCCTGGGTTTTGGCCACTACCAGGCATCGCTGACCAACAATATCCCCCTCCCCCCATATGAGGCGAGTGGATTGCAGTTCCGACGAAAACTCGGGATCTGCCTTCCAATTCTTCAACTTTTTTAATTTGTTTTTTCAACCCTGGGTTACCTACCAGGCATTGAAAATATTCCTCCAACGCGTTTCAGTTCATTTGTATATATTTCATTTCGTTTAATTGTTATTTGTATTTATTTCATTTATTTTAAGTTATTTTGCATGTATGTCATTTCTTTTCAGTTCCTTTGTATTTATTTCATTTATTTGTATTTATTTCATTCATTTGTATGTGTTATTTCATTATATTCATTTTTGCTCAGTATCCGTATTTCCGTTTTTAACCCATAATTGGGAATTTTTAAATTCAGCCCTCTGAAAGTAAATATTTGCTTTTCGTGTTTTTTTTTTGGGGGAAAAAATATTCACTATTACTGCTAAAAACATGTCAAAAACTCATCCTCAGTTATGTACTCGTAATTTAGGCTAAATTTAATTTTTTGACGTAAACAAAGTAACTGTACTGACAACCTATCAAGATTTTATAATTTCAAAAACCCTGACATCCTTTGTCGTGTCAACTCCATATATTCATTTTCAGATATTTTCCATGTCTGGAAAATAACCGAACTGAAATATTATCAATTTACGAGATATTTTTAAATGTTACGAACTTACATGTACTGAAAAAATAACGAACAATGGAACCCTCACTGCATAAAAATAAAAAAATTGAAAATGCACGAAATCAGAGGTCGACGCCGACAAATTTTCGGCGGCGGTGGCGCCAATTTTTGGGGATTTTTCGGCGGCGCGGCGGCGCGGCGCGGCGTCCCAATGTTGAAGGAATAGGAATCAAATTTTTCGGCGGCGGCGGCGCCTAAAATACTACCGGCGTTCGGCGGCGCGGCGGCGTGAGATCGGCGGCGCGGCGGCGTGAGATCGGCGGCGTCGACCTCTGCACGAAATTGTACGAAATACTTGAATATTCATTTATTTTATTTTATTTTTTATTTTTTATATTCATTCGTTATTTATTTATGAGCCACATTTGTGAGCGTATTCTTTGTCTGTTTTCTTTTTCATTTTATATCCCTTGTTCCATTATTTATTTATTCCTGTTTGCAAATAATAGTAGTGAAATTCAACCTTTCATGGAGTTTCAACTTGTACTAGCCATTTTGCCTTTTCTGGAAGAACAAAAATACAATTATTAATCGTATAAATCATAAAATATAGAACCGCACTATGATATATTTACTAGCAAGACAATTTTGAATTAATGTCCAAGCATAATTAACCACGGAACCCTGTCTACATAAACTTGTTTACCACATACAATTGAGGTTTAGAAATCCAAATGTGCAGGACATATGTACATAAAGGCTAGAAACCGAGCAGTGGCGTAGCCAAGGGGGGGCTAGGGGGGCTTGAGCCCCCCCCCCAGAGCCGGAAAAAAGTAAAATAAAATAAAACAAAATAAAATAAGAAAATAAAAATATAAATAAAATTTAAAAATTAAAAAACTATTAGTTCACAAATTGAAGGTATAAATGTGAGCAGATGTATTAATAAGCGATTGTCTTTACTTTCGAGATTAAAGTCGTATTATCCCGTTTTATGTCGGCAAATTGTTACGTAACAATTGCTTGCGGTTTTTCCAAATCCGAATTTTGATGTAGTTTTTGTCACTTGTAGTTTCCCCATCTCAAAAATCAATCTCAATTATGCTGCTCCTTATTAGCTTATATATTAAAATACATAAACAATATAGGTATGTTCGTTCCACCCACATTAAGAAACTAAAATACAGGGGCTGGCGAGATTATAATGTGTAGCTATTTTGCATAATTACATGAAACAATGGCGGTAATTCCTAATATTTGAAACTTTTCAGAAACTTCGGTTCAAGCTGCATTGCGAACTCACTCTCTCAATTTCGAAAATTTGAAAACGGGTCCAAAAATTAACCCCAAATGGTTCCATGCGATGAAAGATTTCGCAGCATCTGAGATAAGTATTCGGTGCGAAGCCAAAATGACCCCTACAAATTTATTGGAAAACATTCAATTTCAAAAAATAAGACTTTCCATAAGGTCCATTATTATAATAAAGAACTCAACTAGAGAAAGGCACAAGACTGCAGAACTACGACGTCCATAGTCGCCCAACGATCACTCCCCGCATGGTGCGACACTTGTCACAAAAGTGAACCGTGACGCACCAAGTCTCCCGACTAATAATAGGCCAGATGATTCATCAAAATCTGTCGATTAAGACATTTAGGAGTGCGAAAGTTCACGAACCACAAACTTTTTGTTAGGATCACCATCCAGATCTCGAACATTTTTTTAATATAAAAGATTTAAATTATTTCGTAAAAGTAACCTTGTTACATCCACTTATGCCCCCCCTATTTTATCTTTGATGAGAAATGTCAAATCTACACTTAAAATTTCCATCAAAAATTTTTTTAAGAGTTTGGCAGACTTTCAAATGAAAAGTGATTTTGGAAAACTCTGCTATCGGCCTTTAAATCTTCGCTTTCTAACCTAACCTAACCTAACCTAACCAGAAATCATAACTTCACTCTTTATCAAAAAAAGGGTGAGGAACACGATGAGAGAACCTAGAATATTCCGCAAAGCATATTTCGCCCAAAATTTAAGATCAGCGACACGTTCTATAATCTCGCCGGACCCTCAGTAAACATATTAAGTGATGCTAAAATTTGTCTCAAGCTAAACAAACTATCAGCACGAGTTAAATACAAAAAGCGTACCAGCGACCCGAGTAAAAATTTCAACTATTTTCCTGCAGAAAATTGCCCCAATATTCTGCAGAAAAAGTGTATGCATAATGATTTCTGCAGAAATTGTGCAGAACTATGCAGAATTATGCAAATATGTTTCTGCAGAAAAAATGGACAGAAATTTCCTGCAGGATTATACAAAAAAAATTATGCATAATGCAATATGCATAGGGTTTTTGTTGATTCCTGCAGAATTCGACATAGTGATTTCTACTCGGGGAAGCACTGTCCCATCCTGATTTTTGTTCGTATTGTCCTAACTGAGGACCATCCTGAGCTATGATTTCGTGCAGCTAAACTTTCACATAGAAAATGCCATGCAAAATAATGTTTTTGCGAAATATTTGACAAGAGCTGTACTAAAAAACTAAAATGATTTTTTTAGCATATAGCACTGCCGTTGGAATGATGAAATGTTTAAAAGTTATTTTCCTTTCCGTAATTTCATTTTTATTATGAATACGCAAAAATTTGCAAGTTTAATAAAACTTGCTATTAAAATATTGTCAAAATGTGGAATATTTTGTCAATTTTCGTTTTTTAAATTCTAACAAAATTTAAAAGTTCTACTTCTATCAATTGCAACAAAAACTGTTTTAATTGTTGTTTCTTATTGTAAATAACATTAGCGGAAATTTCATAAATTGAAATTTATACTTACATGACAATAAGACAAAATCTCCTTGCTGCTCTTTTAACGCATTTTTCCAATTGTCTGCTAAGTTGATTTTTTTCTCATTTCAAAAGAGGTTGAAAATTTCCAGTTTTTGACGTGCTTAACAAAATAACTTTTACATACTTCATTGCAAAATCTGGTTGGTGCGAAGCATGGAAATATTAATTTGGACTACAAATAGAGATTTCCTAACCCTTTTGAAGCTTGAAAATATAAATATGAAGCAACCAACGAGTGTATTCATTTCGAGTTCGCATATTGGCATAGCAACGTAACTTTTTCGAAATTGCGAATTTTTTGAGGCAACAAGGTAAAGTCACTTCGCAAATTTAAAGTTTCGTTTCAGGAAGAACAACATTCTGTTTAAGAACTTCTTTCCAAATTACAAACGTAGTCTCACTTATAAATTATTTTAGAATTTAAGAAAAAACTAAGCAAAGTTCAAGAAATATAGTTAATTTAATCACAATTTTCGAGAAACTGGCAAACAACTGGATCACGTTTTTTGTTAACCATCATGAAATTACGTACATGTAAATAAGCTTTAAATATTCCGTTCCCAGACTGCTATCAATGTTAAAACAGCATTAGAATTATACATTTATTCGCAGTTCACGCCAAATATTTTTGAAAAATCACGCCTTCGCGAAGTCGAAGAAGTCTTGCTGCAACTCAAGTAAATATAATGGCCAAGTTACGCTATAGGAACAGCCAAATTAGAGTTTATGGAAGGAAGTCAAGACGGAACAGGAATTATGGTTCTCCGACTGCAACACGATCAATTAGAAGTTTATGTGCATGCAAAAGTTTTTGGTATTTAATACATACCTAGTGCTAAACTAGATGTGCTTATATATTTATTCTGTGTTAAAATGTTGTGCTTAAAATGGTATGAACCGCTAGGTAATTGCACGTAGAAATCTTAAAGTTAAAAAGGCCCATATACTTAGGTAAAATATATTTTTCCGGCTGAGCCCCCCCCAGGACCCAATCCTGGCTACGCCCCTGAAACCGAGAAAGATATGTATGTAAGATATGTGTTAGCAGAAAAGCTGGAAATTGCATCGTACAATCGCATCCTCTTTTTTTTGAATGTACCAATGTGTGAAATGTTTGTGTAAATTTCTGTGTGGAAAAGGGGAGGAGTGGAAATTCTGACCGGAGATCCCCTACGATCAGAATTGTGAGCAAAGGAATTAGCGGTCTGCATATCCATGTAGACGGGTAGAATTAGTAAGATCATTGGTACATATGTGTGCACGGAAAAGGGTAAAAAAACTGGAGCATGTTCAATTTGAGCTACTTGAATGATACCCGGATTTCTAAGTTTAGATATGAGGGTCTACATATGTATGTCGGATGGTATGTATTTTATACACTAACTAGCAGAAATACGTAACTAAGCGACAAATATGGTGAAAATATATGTAATCGCATCTAAAAAGTGTCAGCTCGAAAAAGAATTGGGATATCGTCAATCTGAGCTCTAAAACAAACCAACTGCACGGGAGAACAAAAATATCTGGAGTAATAAATATCCAGAAATCCAGAAATAAATTGGGATACTTACCGACCAGGCGCCATTTGTAACCGATATTGGTTCCTGGTAGCTCCAATAAATTCCACAAGCACTTTAATCTTTTACCAAAGGTAGGGCTAGAAAATGCCCAAGCTTTATTTCTTACGAACTTAACTAAATCTAACCTAAACTACCGTAACTTAACTACTTATACTACTCTTAATCTACTCTAAACTACGACTGACTCTCTTTTCGCATTTCGGGAGAGAGGAGAGCCCAAAATTCTATTTTGGTCTCTCCTCTTGTATCCCCGAGTTCTTATGCAAATCGGATGCACCCATCCGATTTACGCAAGAACATTACATAGATTTGCTACACGCAACACTGATACATTTTGATACATTTTCTAACAAACCATCAGTTTCACATGCACCAAACCTACAACTAGTTGTAGTTTATTAACTAACGGTAAATTGGTGTAAGTAGTTTAAGGTAGTAATGCGAGCGTTAAGGAAGACGATTTTAATTCTTTCAAATATATCGATGTTTTACCAGGATTGTTTTGATGGAGGTATGCAAAATAGAAACTCCAATTTATTATTATTGTGAAATTACTTCGACTGCGGGAAGTGAGATGATTGAAAATAAATACTTCGTATTATTTATTGGGTTACCACATACCAGATTTTCTGAAACTTTGCTAAAATTCTTAAATATTTCTTATGAAATAATCCGTAATTCTTTACGAAAGCAAACTAGCGGATTTTGCTGATACCAAAATTCAAAGTAGAAATAAGTATTTAGTATACTCGGCTAAACATTTTGTATAATTTTTGTGAATACCATTAATTTTTTTGAAACACTGGTTTTGTTTCACTCATACCTGCATAGATATGCATGCATATTATTATTATTATTATTATTTATGTCTTCAGACATGGTGTGTACACTGCCTGTATCGGGATGCCGTTTCCTACTTGTGGATAATGCCCACAACAGTGTACATACTTTGGCTGACAGACTAATTTAATTTGTTTATGATAAGATTATGTATGTATGAAATTGTATAATTTCTATAAGATTTAAATGATGTCTGATTGTAAAGGCTAACGCCATATCGATCTTGTTTGAATAAAACCATCCTATCCTATCCTATTCTTATTACTTTGTGACATTTACCAAAGGTTTAATTATAACTCCTAATGATTGTATATCTACAAAAGGAAAATGAAATTAATAATTATTGCTGCATATTATAATATACTCCGGGACGGTATTAAATTCTCTATTATTAAGTAGTTGACTATAATTCAGTACCTTTGACACTGACGAATAGATCAGTCTTGAATTAAATTTTAAACACATTTTAACCTACGTACATACATAAGCTCAGAAAACTAACAAGTTTCGTGCAAATATTTTCTATTTTTTTTAGAAACACGTCCAATATTTGGGACGCGTCGTAACCTCAGCCCGAATGACTCTCGAGGAGATAGAGGTGGCTGGAAACTATTTGAAATTGCCGGTTCAGCAAATTAAGATAATCTTAGAGTGGAAAAAATTAGACAAAATTATAATGTCAAAAGCTGGGGTATTGAGATTCTAATTTTCCAAGGAATCACTTTTATATTTATTCAGCCTAAAATATCTATTGTTTCCAATTCTAAACCTGAAATGGATTTAACCAAATTAACATTAGTAGTTTTTAATGAAAGGATGAGTTTGTAAGCCTATGCATCTTGCGATGGCGTTTAACTAATTTACTTATTTTTCAGAGGTAAATATTTGCTTATTTGTAACATACATTTATGTAGATATATTTGCATTGTTTTTTTTACAAAATTACACTCTAAATAAACCGTTGCACACGAAATGTAGCAAAGGGGTGAAGTGACACGGTCACACGGCCATCGCACGACGAAATGATGGCGATTTCTGAAATCCCCGTCCAAAACTACGTCTAAAACGGTGGATACAAAGAATTCTACAATTTTCGACTTTGGCGTCGTCTACACGGTCACACGGTCACTGCATGTCGAAATGATGGCGATTTCTGAAATCCTCGTCCAAAAATACGTCTAAAACGGTGGAAACAAAGAATTCTACACGTTTGACCATTGGCGTCATCACTGTGGCGACATGACCTTATGAGCTACAACTCCCATCTTCGAACTCGTGCGTACTTCAAAAATTAGAAATACTTTGGCGAAAACCGCATGTCGAAATTCGCATCCGTTCTAACGTTATCGAGGAGATAGACGGACAGACGGACAGACAGACAGACGGACAAGACATTCCCATAAAGGGGTTTGCACCCCTTAATAAATAATATTATGAGGATAGAGAAACCAATTAGCAACATGATCCATAACACGTAGATTGATTTACAAGTTCGATTTATGTAAATCAGGTGAAACGCCTAAATACGAGGATAGTACATACTGATATAACTACGTACGCTCATACTATGGCCACCAAGCAACCAATATTTTGCGAAATAAATATGCAGGCATGTATTAAATTGCATGCAAACCTCTACATACATACACGTGTATTACGTTTTTGCAATGCTATGCGTAAGCATAGCATTGCAAAAACGTAATATGCACGTACATTGAGCAGGTTCTAATTTTTTGCAACATTACATATTTAGGGGTAAGATTTCTTAGTAAGAGGAGCCCATAAAAAAATTTTTACCAAGAAATACGACGTGGTTCCACACTCGATCGTCTTTTATACACGGCTATTCAAGTACTTAACGCCTTTGGCAGTGCGAGTCAGTCTTTTTCTTCAGATCGCCCATGGGAACGTTCATAAATTATGTCATGATATTGCTGGGTGGATAGTTTTGGTCTTCGTATCTTTCCCATGTTGAAATTCCCTATACCTTAACGTTCATGTCGGGTGGGTGAGAAATTGAGAGATTTTGATGACGTAATATATGAATGGCCCCCATCTATTCAGTCTCATTTCAGTTGGTTTAATCACTGTCAGGGGTATGGTATGGTGGTTTGCTACGTAATTCTAATCCACCACCCGACCAGAGCAGATACAATACAGTGCATCTCGGCTGGTTTCATTTTGACGGAAAACTCTTCAAATACAAAACGTATTATCTGTCTTAACGATTTTTGAGTTGGTAGAAAGATACGATGCATACATATGTAACGTAATTGATTAGTACCGCTGGATCCATTAATAATACTTCATCAAGGAAAGAAAGAGCTGTTTGAATTGGGTTAGGTTAAGTTAGCAATTCTTAAAATTTGTATTTACTGAATTCGTATCGCACAAGTGGAAAAATGGAGGCAAATCTACCACCCCCATCAAAAATACGGATTGGAGAGTATTCCCTTACCGAGGAAGGGCATGAATCTGTCGAACCCCACGTACATTTTTCATAGCGGGGAAGGGTTGCTGTCATCTCCGTCTTGTACTGGGTACGTGAATAAATTCCTACATATTTAGATAAGTTCTTATCATGGAAACTCTAATTAACCGGGTGACAGAAAAATTTTTCCCCGGCACTATGTGACTCTACCGTGGGTAATAACATTTACAAAAATAATTGACCAACGTTTCAGCAACAAGTTATATGTAAGCCGAGCCGGTGACATTTTTGTTACCAGAGCATTTAAAATCAGGACCAGATAGGATTTTGCCTCCGTATTTATGTTACCTCAAAGTGATAATTTCATATCACCAAAACGGTACAGTCGCATATTTAGGAGACAATATTTTGCAAAAATAATATTTAGAGTGTATCTAACCTGAAAATGCTAGTGTGTTTATATTTTTTCAGTTTATAATAATCCTCATCCCAGCTTCGTTCATATTTTCCGCCGCATACGTCGTAGTTGCAAAAGATTTCGACATAAATGCTGCCACACCTTCTGATTCTGTTTCTCAAGATTATGATGAATTCGACACTGTGACTCCATCATTCTCCACCGGGGACGAAATTAACCCATCAAGATCTTCATGGCTGACCCAATTTGAGCAAGAATATTTCGGATTTTTCTTCATATTATGCGGACCTAAATCCGGTGCTAGCAGCGACATGAAACTATTCCGGTTTACGGCTGGGTATTTCGCCCTGATTTACTTAATCATGCAGTGTATCCTGGGCGGGAAACTTATGCAAGGAGAAAGAGACGTAGGTGCACCAACATATTTCTCGTGTTTGCTTAATTGGAATCTATTTTTTAAATCATTGCATTTTTTTGATATATTTAGTTACATTACTGGAAACTTAGTTACATTACTGGAAACTTCAGGCTTGGTGGGAAGGTCAGGTGGGGATTTTTTTGGTGTCCGTTTATCTAAATGTGTGCATCTTGGGACAACAAGACGACAGCGTAGTGACCCTCGCCTTCTCCCGCCGACTTTCTACCGCCCTCACGGCCCTGACCTTGTTCACATATATTTCCTACTTTGTCATGATTTGGACCGTGTATCAATTCACGAAGGAGCTCAAGTTGAAGGGGATAGTGTATCCGGACCCTGATAAGGACGGGAAGAAGGAAAAGTTGGAAAAATCCAAGGACGGGTCCCAGTTTACGAAGGATTTACAAGCGATTCTGGACTGGTTGAAGAATGCCCAGCTCAATAATAACGGGTTACATCCTGCTGTATTGAGATGCAATGTGATGGCAACATATTTGGTGGAAAAAATGGTTAAATTTGGGAACAAAATGGATGAATCCCTGCCACATGAGCATTAGGTGTGCATATGCATGTGGTCAGGCTCTGCAATTTAACGCCATAAGCAAAACGATAATGATGAAACACTTCATACACCTTGCTGGATAATCGTACACAAAATTTAATTTTGCATTAATTACATTTACACAAATCATCATTCTTAGATAAGTCTGTTCTGTAATTAAATATTTTTAATTCCTGAAAAATTCAGATTAGGTTACCTAATCTGAAATAAATTGTATGCGGGGCAATACAAATTTTAGAATAAATATTGGGAATTCTAATGGACATTTTACAATTGCAGTGAGGCATTCATCAAAATGAGTTGCTTGATAGCCATACTGGGTGAGCTATTTAATTGCGCTCGAACGATTGGCATTGACATTTATCATAAATACATAATTCTGGAGCATGTTGATCTAATGGTTTCATGAATGAGGGTTGGGTCGTGGAGCAAAGCTATAGTGAGGAAATGTCACGATATTGCTGTGGAAACAGATTACGTACAATTGCAGGAAATTTTAATTTTCTGCATTTCAGTTATTCCACAACGTTAATAAATAATTCGCATATTGGCGCTCACACTATGGCCACCAACCAGCATTACGCGCAATAAACATGTAGACATAAATTAAATTGCATGCATACATCTACACCTTTACAGGGTGTCACACTTGCAGGTCCCGATGATTTTTTTGGATTTTTTTAAATACAAACTCAGCTGTTACTTTGGAATGTGTGAATTAGGATGTGACTCACAGACTGTCTGGAAATGGAAGAACAAAAATGTTATCGAAAACAAAAAACAACTAAGGCGACGCAGAAAGCTGTCGCCTAAAACAAAAACAATGATTAAGCACCAACTTCACAAGAAAACCGGGAGTTCACTGCGTAAATATGCACGGGAGCTGAATGATTCAAATCGGTACAAACAGAAGGGGAAGGAGATTAGCTATATTACGGTTCAAAAATTTGTGAAATCAACAAGGTGGGCTCACACAGCTTACAGACTAACCAGAAAACCTCATATGTCGCAAAAAAATCTGGAGATCGGCTGAAATTTGGAGAAATTCTTCAAAAAACTGGCAATTTGAGTGAAAAAATACTCGGTGAAGAATAAAGAAACCATGACCTTTGGACCGACGAATCGATTATCGAGTTATATCCAAAATTGAGCCAGCATAATGCCCGATACAGGACGGGAAGAAAATCGGATACACCTTCAGTAGCGATCCCGAAATTCGGCCTGAAAGTTCTGGTAGCGGGTGTTTTTTTTGTTCTCATTAGCTTTACCCTCAACTATTCAAACTATTCAACGTAGTAAAAAAATTTGAAGCGAAAATAGTTTATTATACGTAAATACATAATAGCTAGTTTAAGTCAATAGTTTATCACCGCTTCGCTCAAGTCGTAATAATTTATTTCATGAATTTTTACATGGAATTTATTTAAGCTCGTCGAAAATGACCTTGATCCCTGCCATGAATTCTTCACATTGCGGCAAAATTTGATCTGCGGGTAAAAGGACGGTGTATTGCCCTTTGTCCCTGAATTCATAGGTCAGATGTATCTTGGCGGATGGAAAATTCAAGTACGCCCAATCCATACTGGTCCCTGGGGCCGGGTCTAGAAACAAATATTCAAAGACAATTATAAATCGTGAAATTTACTGGACGAAATGATTGTAAAAGCATACGCCAAACATCGAACACACTTCCGGTTGTGTAAACCATGCCATGTGGGATTTGATGGGCTGCCGCGGCCAAGTTTGCTATTCTAATCTAGATTAATAAAATATTTATGTTCGTTGGTATTTGTTGTGGCAGAATTGGGTAAAATTTTTGTTAACGCCTGTCCATAAATTAGGTAACGGAAGGAGCATTTTATATAAATTTGTAGAGGGTGATTTTGACTTTAAATCTATCGAATAGGGTAAAATTTTGAGTTAGACAATTTACAAACGGCGGAATACGCACGTACGTATTCATTATATTCCGGTATTTGCGTAGAGTCTCGTCCCGTCGGAATTAAAACGTTTTGCCCCCAGCTGTGCAGACTTATGTAAGCAATAAGGTTGGCACGGATGGAGTCTAAATATTGCGCAATTGCGATGCATTCCAACTCTGTGAAAACGGCGTCTCCAGCGAAATAAAGGTCGCAGGGGTCTTTAGAACCCCCATCGTTTTCTGAAAAATAGAAAATAGATACTAATTGGCGTTCAAGTTATAGAGAGAGTTAGCCCCCATAAAATGGACGCTTGCTCAAAAGCAATAACCTGCGAATCGGTTAATTATCAGTAGAAAGGTTGAAGTTTTGAAAACTACTAAAATTTACTAAAATTTCCAATTTTTTAATACTATTTTATACTATGTCCGCTACATTGTGACCTTCTTGTCGGAACTAATTAAAAAATTTGGAGAGGAAAAATATGCAGAAAACTCGCAGGGGTAAGAAAAACAAAGTCTTTGTTGAACCTTACCTAGCCAGTAGGCGTCGAAATTTCTATTCGGATCTACGCCACGGCATCCATTTATTGCCGTGGCAGAAGTGTTTGATCGGGTCTTCCTCCAAAATCTGTCCTACTTAGGAATAATAATGGAATTAGATATTTGTTGTTGTGAAATGTGGCCTCAGAAGGTCGGGGGGGAGGGCTTTAGTATTTTAGGGTATGACGTGGATAGTTCTTGCCTATGTGGGGAGATTCTGGGACATGAACAAAGGTCGCCATCCGCGGCCAATGCAGTAAAGGGTTAGCAAATAGGTGGGGGGGGGGCAATCCAGTATTTTTTGTTTTAAGCGCATAAAGTTGAACTAATTTGAAGTAAATTTGTTTAAACTAATCAAAATTAAGCGAGTAATGTGAAAGGTAACTTGATAGGCTGCGAGTCGGAAATTGCGTTTGCGAGATTACTCCATTTTAAGAGATTATGCGCTTTAACTAAAAAAAACTAAATAGGTCTCCCTCGACATTCATTTGAATTTATACGGTTAAATGAGAGAAAACGAATCCGTCCGGGTTAGCCATGGGTAAAATGTGAAAATTAAAATCGTCCAAGTAAGCTTGAATCTCAATATCTGGGCTATTCAGGAGTTGATCGATTAAATAGAGCCCGACCGCGGATGAAATCCATTCTCGGGCATGCTAAAATAAGGTTCCATTTGAAGAAATAATTAGCTTAAAAATGGCGGTAGTAATATTCTTACAATATTAGAATCAATCCATATAATTGGTTTCGTGGTGCTGCCCTTGTTAATTTTGAGGAGAAATAAGTCCCTTCCCTCGAACGATTTTCCGATCGTTGTGAGGGTCACGAGGTCAGGATGTCCGACACTTTGAACGGTCAGGTATTGGTTGATCTATTCAAAAATAGAATTAGCGGGAAAATCAGTTGGTGAGATTTGAATGGAATTGAATAGATAAATATGTAAGTTTATTAACCGAGTCCAAATCGTAGTATGCGTCCCAACTGATATCTCCATTCATTCTAGTCATGACCTTTTGAGAACGGATTGACCTATTTTTTTAAAAGTATTTATGAGGCAAAGGAATAACTGTTCTTGATAAAATTGTTCGATTTGGTTAGGTATACAAATTTGTCTGCCTTCAATAAATTATTTGAAAAAATAACATGGATTGGTTGCAGAAAAGTTGAGAGTATTTCGAGGGTATGGATTTCCTGGTAATGTAGGAAATTTAAGACGAGGGTTGCGGGGGAATAAAAATGAGGGAAAAATCTGGGGAAATCTCAAACAATTTTCTAAAATTAGAAAATGATGATTAGAAATATTAGAATTAGAAAGTGAAATTAGAAAATTAGAAATTAGAAAAATTAGAAAATAAAATTAGAAAATGAATCCCATTTTAAAAGCGGCCTTACCTTCCTACATCAGGATTAGTTAAAAGATGCTCAGTTTCGAATTTTTTCAAAGATTCCAACACAAAATCCAACACTTGTGGGGAAGCAATTACATGGGAATGATCCCCAACAAGAGGATCACCTCCAATAAATGATACCTTAAAAGTAAAAATAGAACAGAATTGATTAATAATTATTTTGATTTGAAATTATTACTTTCGTTATATTCTTAAAGGTCAAAACAAAAGAAAATTGATTATGGACACATAGAAAAGCGGGCAATGTTTAGTCTTTTGGAAAATTTGACACCATTTTTGTATATATACGTTGTTCATTGTATGTAATTATTCAGGTAATAAGACAATTACAAGGCGATGAGTCATCGCCGATGACTCAATGTCGTTACGCAGGCACTTATACTGTCTCCTCATGGTAATAGTGTTATTACCAAATTATTTAGAGTGCCCATACCCCTTGGTGTTTACTCAGGTCCCTTAAATGATCTTCTTGTCGCTTGGTCTGTGGTGTGACTCTAAGCATGCTGTGCCCATCGTACATGGCACCAGTGGTGAGCCCGATTAATGTGGAAATAAAACCCACAGTTAGTCCAACTATTGGTAACATAGTTGTTGCGAAGGATAATTAAACCTTGAAATTATTTTTGTACGCGACTCTCTCCTCTAATCGACCGGATCGGAGGACCTGGAAAAGGCAACTACTCAGTATAACGTGTGTGAAATGTCAGTTATCAGATTTATTTTCTCACATTTGCTTGATTATAATGATTAATCAGAAACAGCTCAGTGACTCGATACTGACTAGTTGAATAATGGCGAATTTATGGTGGAATGCCCATACATTACATAACGAACTGAAGAGGGATATGAGGAATTTCTTTGTGATTGATGGCAAAAGGTAAAATTTTTGGGAATCTAGAATGACCAAATTTACGCAGAGACCCTCGACCCATGGAATATTTCGTTAATCTTTCTCGGAACGTTTAAAAATTTATTGTATGATAACTTTGGCTATGCACAATCAAGGTAAATTTTTCTGCTGGGATGGGAATGTTAAAGTGAGGATTTAGTTAAGGATTATCACAAATCCAGAGATAGGGACGTTTCTATCTGCTCTCATTAATTAATCTTTTACGTAATATGACGTAAGCTGAACTCCTATCGCAAATATTTTGATTGTTGGGTAACCTGTGAAACGTCAGCACACTCTAGATAAGAGTTGTGCTAAATTTACACAAGGTTGAGTAAAAAAGAGGATGACACAATAATTTGGCAAAATTTACACAATGGTTGGGTAAATTTTACTCAACTTTTATTTAGAGTGCATTATTTTTACATTCGTGGAACACGATAATGATATCGGAATCAAGAAGTTTCTGGATTCTCCCCATTAAATTAAGTCGACGATATGTAGATGAACAATATTCCAAGAGATTATTTTTAAAAATTGTTGAGAAAAATTAAGTGGTGTTAAACAAATAAATCTCAAATTACGCGTAGTCTTAACCATTTTTGAATTTGGATTCAACTCTCTTTCTTTTGAATTTCTTTAAAATTTTCAAATCTCTGAAGGTCTTAATTGTATTTAAAAAGCTGCAGAAACCATGAAGCAGGATGGTGACATGAATATCACCCTCATTCCGTCGTCGGTAAAGTTTATTAATAACCTTAAGAAATCCAATCATAAACTTGATTAAACATTCGTTAATTTATTTAGTACCGACTTTAATTCTGATTTCTCAATATTATTTATCTGACGATAATACTTCGATTGTATTGCTTGTATCGTAATAAATTGTTTATCCAAGCTCATATCATTCCAGAATTTAATGTCCTAGTTTTATAATGTCAATAATAAAAATTATTTCGGCCCAACCATAAATAACCAATTTGGAAAATTACTTTTTAAACAGATTTAGAGCGTATCGATTAATTCTACGTACTAAACGATTAAAAACTACTTGCGAAATTTTCCGCCTTCTCTATCTTCAGTCGACATTTTACCCCGAACACGGAATAAACTTCGCTATGGATTCTGATCTTCGAAGAATGCGAAAGGCTTTCGACACGTACGCTAAATTAATGCAAATTATCGCTAATCCTGTCATCCAGTGGGATATTTCTACTCAAAAATGGATCTACCAGACGAATCTGAAACTTACTCTGCTCTGGTATTACAACTCGATCGTAATGGTTGGGTTGTGGGGTTTGTCTGCCTTCGCGGTTTTGTTAAATATTCTGCTCAACAAGGAAGCAGATCCCGTACCGTTGCACGTCGTGCTTTTGCAGCTACTGACTGTGGCTCTGGCGACAATGACGGCAACAACAAGTTTGGCATTGGCGGCGTACGGTCGGAGTTTTGTGAACGGTTGGGAAGCCCTATTCTGTCTTAAAAAGGAGCTTGGACAAACGAAGGGTAAGTTCTGTGTACAAAATCATAGAGTTTTAGGTTTTTGTGATATGTGATTTTTGTGTTCTGTGTGCAAGGTTTCGGATGGTATTAACCAGTGGCGTAAACTAACTCACATAAATTGGTAAATACCGGTTTAAACTGATATTATCTGAAACCAGTTTATGCCATAGCGTAAACAGGTAAAAACCGACATGTACTCGTTAGTGCTGGTCAGTGGTTTAAAACCGGCTAAACCCACCGGCAGTTTGAAAAATTGGGATTTACGAAATCCAGTTTCTGTGGTTAATTGTGATTTTAAGAGTCGCCATATAGCGGTATTACTTAGTTAACATATTCGCTGCAAGACAGCGACTGTAAAAATCACAATAAACCAAAGTACTCAAATTACCCAGTAAATTCTCAATAAATAACAAGAGCCACAGTGCAAATTGAAATCACAAATAATCTCCCAAAAATCAGAAGACTATTGTAACTCTTTGCAGGCGATAACCCCACATCTCAGGGGATACGATTCTACAACCTATGGCAAATCATGACTCTCGTCCTGTACCAATTTTATGTCAACTTCTTCATCCTCGTTCCATGCAATCTTTTCCTAAATCTGGACGCAATTGGTTACATAATCCATATTTCGCATCTACCACCACTACTATATTGGCCTTCTCAAATTGTCCGCAGTTATATAATTACGGCATCAGCATTTGAATGTCTGCGTCAATATCCGCTCATATTCTTTCTCTGTTTATCCTTTATGACTACACTGGGCGCCATTTTGGAGGAATTGGCGGTATGCGTTAAAAAACGAAAAGAGGTTAAATCTTCCCTCATCGTTTACGCCACACTACGCCTAATTTATGGCGAGCTGAAATTCTTTGCCGAATTCTGCGTCGTAGCGGCAATGACGATCGGGCTATTTTTGGCGCCCTTCATGGCATACATCTCGATCAAGATGCGATCCCACTTCCCTGTCCACGAGTTCTTCCCGGGTATCTTTTTCGTCACCGTGATCTTTATCCACGTTTCGTTCAACATTGCGCTATATGTTCAGGAGAGATCGGAAAACTTGTTAAGAACGTGGACAAATTGCATCGTTAATGGTCAACTTGAAGGGAAGATTTTTCGTAAAAGTATCAAATCATTGCGAATCCTTCAAATTCGAGGTGGGGTGGGAAATTTTACACTAATTAAGTTAGAGAGATCCATAAGAATAAAATATTACGAGGAACTTACGACACACACGGTTAATTTATTGTTAGGTGTGTAAACAGGTATGACCACATTTTCATAGAAATACTACCGTCAGCAATGTTGAGGATTTGAAGAGTGTAATTTTGATGATCTCGCACTATTTTGACCGTTGTTGTGCCCTTTTAAATCCTATGAATATGGTGTAGAATACGAAATTTTGCACGCACATTGTAGACGATGTTGTCTTAAATATCAAAAAATTTGGTTCTATACACTAATTGGCGATAAATTTACGTAGGTTCAAAACCGTGTTTGTGGTCTAACAAGGGAAGGTCCCCGACTGCTTATCGTGTCCAGGGTACCCACTATGTTTTTTAGAATCTACTAGGACCCCAGACGAAGGATCCATTCATATTTCCGTGTTAATCGCATATTTGGCGCCATGGCGTGGCGCCAAATTCGCCAAATTTGTACGTTTTTATTTTTGAAACCGCCATAACTTTTGAAATCCTTGGCGGATTTTCAAAAAAATTTCCAAAAACCATTACAAAGAGTTCAACCTTCGTATGCCATGAAATTTTTCAAACAATTTATTGTTTGAATTTTTGTCAAAATTTTGGAATTTTCTTACGCTTGGGGATTCGCCAAAAAAATACCAAAAAAATAAAATTTTTTCATTTTTCATTAATTTCTTAAAATTTTGACCTTTGGGATCATTTTAAGCCCAAGATTTTGAAAATCCCCCGGAAACTAGATAAGTTATGGAGGTTTGAAATTGGTCGAAAACGCAGATTTTTAAGTTTGGCGCCATGCCATGGCGCCAAATATGCGATTAACACGGAAGCATGAATGGATCCTTCGTCTAGGGTCCTAGTAGATTCTAAAAAACATAGTGGGTACCCTGGACACGATAAGCAGTCGAGGACCTTCCCTTGTAAGCTCAACTACAATTGCGTAGTAAGGCCCCCGCAACCGTCACTGCAAGCAATACTTACCAAATTATCAATTAGCGATATAAAATTTGCAAATTATTTTTAAGGTAGTATCTCAACGAATACATAAGTATTTACATCCAAATAAATTTATGTACTCCTTCTACTTCAAACAAATGTTTTGTTGTGAAATATTTAATAATCTGTGTTGGACTCGGTTACGCATGTGGACATCAATCTAATCTCATTCTGTCAAAGATTTGGTGGACATTTATGTTCAATGGGCAGGCAATAGTGATTAATTAGATCAATGCTAAGTAGGATACTGTTAGGTACTTACATACCTATGTATAAATCTATTATGTATGTACACACTCCGTCTTTAGCTCTGCTTCAATAAACACTCTTCTCTCTCTCACTCATATTGTATCTCATCTCATTTATGTATAATTCCACATACATAACATTGGTGAACCTTACAGAGTACTTTCTCTCGCTTCTCCCACTCAACATGGATTTTAAATTTTTTGACATTATTCGCCTCATCACCACCCCCTCAAAAATTTGTACGCCGACGAAGCAATTTGGCCACCGTCCACTAGAGCTTGCCATTTTGCTTCAGATAGGGAAACTTCCCCAAACTTCTCAAAAAAAAAACTGTGTGTATTTCCTGTGAAACTTTTGTGTCTTTTTGTGTGTGAATTTTCGTCATCCGGTCTGTAATGGATTATCCTCCCGGATGCTATCAGGTCTGTAAATTGGTTCTGAACCACCCTGAAAATCTTCTTGAAATTACCAAATTTCCAGTTTTAAAAAAGTCGAGCAAATATCTGTTGAAATTATGTCAAATTTTCACTGCATTTTTACACACCAAGAGAAATTTGTGTAAAATCGACCTTCAAATTTGTAAAAAAAATCAATTTAATTTTTGAAAATTTCCATCAAAATCCTGTCATATTTTCTGAAATTTTCTGAAAAATGTATGCGAAAAAGTCATTTGTATGCATTTCGTCTAGACAATTGTTCCCATTCCGTATCAACTTTTTTTGCAAAATTGTAATCTGATGCACTTTGTCTCAAAATTCTGCTGAACTTTGATGCTCGATCTGCGTTGTCACCACTTTCCCAGGCTCAGAATGAAATGTAACGCCTGTCAGATTAATGTTTGTGAGCAACGTCTACATAATATTTGCAATCCACATTGTATATAGTTCCCTCATTTAAAGAGTTAAGGTTACGGGTCAGCCACAGAAAACCCCTACGTCTTCGAGTTTCACGGTTATGGGTCAGCCTCTCAAAACCCCACTCTCATACAAGTGTGCGTATCCCACTTGTCACTTCGCTGCAATTTCCCTGATGGACCACATATGAAAACCATTAAAATGTATTTTTCTTTGTTCAACCGTTTGTCAACTCGTCAAGTTTTATATATATCCACCACCACCACCACGCCTGAGACGACACAATTCTACCACCGATTGCGAGCCTCCCATCTTCTCAAGTTCCAGCCTGCCATAATTATGACGTCATTCAATGTATTCAATTATTCAACGTGTTAATTATGCAAAAATCTATTTTTCATGTATGTTTTCTGGAGTCATTTCTTATTTCATTTTTCCATGAAACTTTTATCTGTGCAAACTCAAACTTATTATTCAAATTGTTACTTTCCAAATTTCAATTCGATAAACCTAACTACTCTTTCCGAATATTTTTCAGGAGAAAAATTTTTTCCTGAGAGGGTAGTGTTAGGTACTTACATACCTATGTATGAATCTATTATGTATGTACACACTCCGTCTTTAGCTCTGCTTCAATAAACACTCCTCTCTCTCTCACTCATATTGTATCTCATCTCATTTATGTATAATTCCACATACATAACAATACATACACGGAATAGATTTTAATATACTTGTCTAGTATAACCGCGATTGTATAAATCAGATTTGGAATAATTAATACGAAGGAGTGGGAGGATAACTCACTGATGTATTAGTTGGGTCCAAATTTAGGCCAGGATTGTCAACATTTCGAACACCAGGTTCTTGTTCAGGACGGTATAAATTTTGGGGTTACTTCTCACTGGATTTGCGAATGTGAGTGTGAGGAAAGGGAAGGATGGGAGGAAGGAAGATCGTCACAACCACATGTAGGGTGCCGGTCTGGACCCTACTACTATATCAAATTTCGACCCCACTACTATGTCAGTGTGGTTTCCTCCCACTCCTTCCTATTAATATTATCATTTATCATCATCATCAGATTTGGAATAATTCACGATTATAAGGTGGTAAATTTAATTAGAATAAAAGGTACGAAAGCAATGTCAAAGATTTAAATTTCTTTAGAAAACAAATTTTATATCAAATTTTTTTAAAAAATACCCCAATATCTTTTACAATACAACATAACGATTTGATACACACTCCACCACGGATATAAATATTTTAAAAAATTTGCACGTAATGAGTGTTTGTGTAACCCAGGACTGTTATCTATTTATATAACATACAGCACTTGTATTATGATTTGTGCGTCGTAATTATGTGAATATGCCCAGCATACTCACACTTGAAGGCTACATAGTATGTCATGGCTTATCTATTTTATCTTGACATCGCATTGTACTTACCATAACCTAACCCACTAACCTAACCCACTAACTCACTAATAATGTGAGTCGCACTATACTATCTGGTAACATTCGTCCTGGGATAGAAGAAATTAAATCCGAATACAGAATACAAATACAGAATATTACTTACCATGGGTAGAAAGGCACAAAATTATTTGGGCACCCCGGGGTCTTGGAGAAATTTTACTGAAAGTCTGCCGTTATGCACATCCCGAAGCAAGTGTACAACGCGACGTGCAAACTCGCCTCGCGAGTTTTAGGTTATGCATTGCATAACCTAAAATGTCAAGCAGGTTAATAAACTTGTGGGCAAATTCGCCCACAATAAACCGTTGTAACGTTAGAAGTAGCTCACCCTGTAATAATGATTTTAGCATAATTTTGCACCAATGGTGCAGAATTGGCAGATAAAATACATACGCAATTTTGGCATAATTTTGCATTAATGGTGCAGAATAGGCGGACAAAGGATATACATAATTGTGATATAATTTTTCACCAATGGTGGAAAATAAACGAGGAAAATGCATCCATAATTTTGACATAAAATCGTGACAAATTCGAAGTAAAAATTCTAGTTATTTTTTTCGGTTCTTATGCACGTTTGGTGTGTTTTGCATCTATGTTCTCAATTGTTTGGCACCATTTTGTGTTACCGACTGTTCGAGACCAATGGTGCTACTAATTTGCTAAAATTTGCACATGGGGCAAATTAATTAGCATCAATTGATGCAAAAACCTCGTTAACAGACAGACAGACAGACGGACGGACAGACGGACGGACAGACGGACGGACAGACGGACAGACAGACGGACAGACGGACAGACAGACGGACAGACGGACAGGAGGAATTCAATAGCTCCTCTGCTACGCAGAGCGAGCTAATAATGGTCCCAGGGGGGTAGAAGAGAATAAAAATATGTTCCATTTTGGTTTCCGGTTAATGGTGTGGCCCTAACCGGATTTGGGACCGGCGGGATTTTTTCCAAGTTTTTTGGGTTTTAGCGAGAAAAAATTTTTATTGCTGATTTGCACGAATCATGACCTCAAGGGCACGAAAAACATCTTTTCTCACTTTACCCTAAAAACGAAATCTGACGAAACATATCAGAAACATATGAAAAACATATGAAAAACATAAGTGTATGAAAGTATGAAAAAGATATTTTGAAAATTCATTTTTGAAAATTCAAGTAAGTAATTTTAAGCATAGATGTTTTCGTATTTTTGAAATTGCGCCAAAATTCAAAAAATAACAGCGGGGTAAAAAAAAATCAAGGTTTTGGCTGAAGTTTTTTTTCAAAATTCCGTCAAGCGGTCAAATTCGCGCAGTCAGAAAAATACAAAAATACAAGTCTACTTATTTTGGACCCTGAACAAATTAAAATTGGTCCCATCAAAATCTGAGGTTAGCCGCTGACACCTTCGCATGGTGAGAACTGTGATATCTTAAGCATATCTTAAAAATTGACCACTCTGACGAATCCTTCCAGGGCGTACAACTGGCCGCAAACGGCGTAATACTTTACGAGGATATCAACCGCATTCTGGAGGGAAACTTTAACCCCAAGGGGAAACCAGCGAGTGACTGTGTCTGGATCATTTCCATCGTTATCTGCTACTCCACGAAACTGGTGTCCATAATATTTGCCATTTTCCTCTACAATCTAGCCCCAAAGGTAGGCATGCGTGGAGGGCAACAAAAAATGAGCCTCCTCAGGGTTACGATTGGTAAAAACCAAATTTCCCAAAGTGGGAAAAAAAACGCATTTTTCCCACTTTTTCCCACACATCCAGAACAGGTGGGAAATGGGAAAAATGGAATTTTCCCACTTTTCCCACTTCTTACCACCTCAAAATCGGTGGGAAATGGGTAAAAGTGGCATTAGCCGTTACAATCGATAGCCAATCATAGATTTTTCCCATTTTTCCCACCTGTCCAAGTCCCATCTTCCTTCAACGAAAATCTACTAAATAATGCTTTAAAAGCTGCCATATCTTACTGTTAGACTTTGACATTAACATAGCTAATAAAATAAGTATTTTCGGTTTGAATGTTGAATTTAAATATCCATACTTCAAGGTAATCATTATCCCAATAAAACCAGTGGGTCGATGCTTGAATAATTTATCGCATTTATTGAGCCGCCGGGAAACTTTTTTAACTTGCCGACTGCACACCGTTCCGCAAAACCATTGCCAAAAAACATTACCTATTTAGTTTTGTAAACTATCTGTAAAAAATTAAGTGACGAACCCTGACCGAAATGTTAAATATTTATAAAATCCATCATAACAGCGAACAAAAACAGACCGACATATCTACATAGCTTTAGTCATGCATTAATGAGTGGAAATTAAAGTATGGCGACGTATAAACCTCAAGGAAAAACTTAAGTAAGGAAGAAACCTTCTGGAAAACGGGATTTGTAATTTGGAAATTTAGATAAGATTTAGATTTAGATTTTTTTTTATAAAAAATGGTCCTAACTCCACTAATGTGGAAATCCCTGGACAATTTTGCAACCTCGTATTCCTACCTGTACCCCTGTCCCCTCGAGTGGGATAAGAAATCCGGGAAATTAGTGTGCAACAAAATTTCCAGAAAATTAGTTCCATGGACGATTTCCGTTTTTGTGGGGATGTCGAGCATCTTTATTTTCTGCCTTGTCCTCCTCTCTTCTCAATTGTTTGGATTGGCGCGAATCGAGTTATCCGACCTTCTCTTAACCGCAGTGTTTTTGTGTTTAGCCACATTTTCAATTTTATTAGAAATTGTACTTCTCCAGTTTGCCGATTGTTTTTCTCATTCTTTCAACTGCGGAATAACTCATTTGAGGAGACTTGGTAATTGTGTCCTATTAAAAATTTCCTTAATAATGTACATAATTTTTTTCTCTTTATTCATGCAGCCTTTGGTCGTATTTTTCTCGAATCACCCCCACACTCAATTGACCCCCTCGGGGTCACCTTAAACCTTATCGTGGCCATGTTTTCCGCCTACCCGTACTTCATGTACCCCTTCGTTATCTACCTAGGTATAGATCCTTTCACCCTAACGTTACACTATCTCCTCCCCTATGATCTGACCCTTCTGACCGTCATTTTCACCCTTCTCCGCCTCTCCGTGATTTCCTCACTCATCCAAGGAAACCGCCTCTTTTCCTGCGTCGCGGTCACAACCACGATCAGTGCCCACGTGGGCCTCTCCCTCATCTCCGTGATGCACAGATCGACTAGAAACATCTATCTCATGGGGGTGGGACGACGAGCCATCGACAAATACCTGTCAGGATATCAAACATGTCAGATCATCCTTGAAATTGCGGTGGACTTTGTGTCCTCGGGAATTTTGATCGTTATGTTTCTTGGATTCTCGTTCTCTGTGGCGCTCAACTTTATGACAATGAAAACCTACGGGATAATTCCGATGCCATTTTATGCCTTTTTCCCATCGGGATCCATCCTGATCGCGGTGCTAATTAGTTTCATGTTGCCCATGTTGGTCGACCTGTTTGAAAACTGTGGGGAAATGTACGCCAGGTGGAAGTGTTTGGTTGCAGGGAATGTGGACAAGAAGTATTTGAGGAGGAAGTTAAAGGCGACCAGGGTAGTTCGCTTGTACGGAGGGATGTTTGGGTATAATATTTACATTTGTAAGAGGTCGACCAAGTTGGCGTATTACGGATGGATTTTAAGTTATACGATTACCGCGTTGTTGTCGGTGGATAGGAAGAGTATATTGAGAAGATTGGAGTGAATTGAATTTTTGGTTAGAAATTAAATTCTTTATTAAAGTAGTAAGAGAAAAATAAGGCTAATTCAAATATACCAGTTGACAATTGCCCTAACGAAGGATTTACCTAATGAACAAAGTTATTACGAAAACTGCATGCACACAAGGTATAACCGGATTCTCCATAGTTGATACAGGTTGTGCCGCGAGTCTTACGTAGCCATGGGTAAGCGAGAAAAGTGGAGCCCGTTTCACAACACTGGTCCTCATGGCGGAGTGGTATTATTGCCCGGCTTCCTATCCCGTCGAGCGCAGGTTCAATCCCTGGTCACGTCACACAAATTCTTTGCATAACTTTTTGCACACAAATTTGATCATTTTAGACATATTTTGGGGCGGGAATTTCAAAAGTCGTCATCAATTTCACCTACGACGACCCGGTGACTGTGTAAATGAGGTGAAGTGTAAAAACACATGGAATGTTTGTGCTGACGGCTTTTGGTCGCGATTTCAGATATAATTTCGACCTAATATGACCCGAAACTATAATTGAGGTAAGTTACAGGAATATTTGGTCGAAATTAGTAAAAATCATTACGACATTTAAAAGTTTGGCTTTATAGCGATTATAGCGATTTTACATCGCTATTTTCGCTTTTTTTAAATCGCCGATTTATAGCGATACAAATTCAACCCAAGGAAGCCTAAATTACTTTCGCATGTCGATTTCCTCCATTTATTTGAGAGCCAATAACTTAAACTTTGTCATAGATTTGTAGGTGCAAACTGACCTTTTCATATAGGGACATATATATCCCTATATGTCCCTATATGGGACACAATATGGGTCGGTACATAAAATATTTATAATTCGCATTATTCCAGATACAAATATTTACAAATATTTACTGTTATTTTTTACCAGCATAAAGCCCTCTTCACACCAAGACTTGGATGCAACACGAAACTTGTGGCATCGATGTCATTGACAGAAAAGTTGGAAACTGTTCACACGGCTAAATTTTCTGACACCGCTAAATGAGCAGCTTCTGCGAGACTCAAAGCTGCGCAGAGAAGCGGAAAATCTGACTGGATATTTACATTGAGCAGTTTTGAGAATTCAACTTGGCAAACATCATGTGAAAATTTTTAAGTTCGCGCGGAGTGCAAGCTGAGACTGATTGAGCCAATCAGAGCACTCCGTTTTTTCAGCTGCAGCTCTGTCAATTCATTTTTCTAATTGGAAAAAGTGCAGCATAGACGGGCTGAGCCGAACCGAGCCGAGCCGAACCAGCCAGCCATTCAATTTTGGATTTGACCTTCGACGCTCCGGTGACCCTGGTGGGGGGGCTAAACGTCACACATGTCGAATGCACGTCAGACGTGTCAATTCTAACTGATTTTTAACGTTATTATTATTGTTATTACGATTATTTTGTTTCGGGATTTTTCATAATGCTCAATTTAAAAAAAGTTATGATGGTATAATTAGCCGAAAATTTGTATTTTTCAGGTGATATTTTTTATTCTTATTTTTTGAAGGTGAAAAATCCATATTCTCGGCTAATTATATCGTCATAACTTTTTTTAAATTGAGCATTATGAAAAATCCCGAAACATGTGTTTAATTATTTATGTAAATCTACATAAAAATTTTGGTTTCATCAAAATCGGAGCGAGACCGCTGGTGGCATCGCATTGTCAGTTTTCTAAGTTCATGTGTCTGGTTAGCCTGATACCTACAGGTACCCAAATTGGTCATAATTTTCCTTTAATAATTTTTGCTAACCACTTGGTTCGTTCTGAAGCGAAAGCAAGGTTAACTACAGGTGGCTGACCACCATTCGTGTTAACGTTGCAGACTACATTGCTTCATTTGAGAACTGTACAACAATGGTGTACTCGCAAGGCCGGCATTCTTATTGGGGGACCGAGTGGCCAACCCACGGACCAATTATTTTACTTGTTTATGACACCAAGGACAGTTTGGTGACAGGGGACATGCTTCAGCATAAATGTGCTAATATGCGAAGGCGCAATCCGGCGATGTATTGTTGTGCAACGTTTACTATTCAACCAGAAAATCCTGAGGTGTTTGTACGGAATCAACTTTTTACTCTTGTAAGCGACTCCCCCTTCATTTTCAATTGAGCGTGTGAGTCGTAAAACACGTCGCCTAAACTATGGTTACAAAATTGAAATAAAATGCGGTTTTATTTCAATATATTTCATTAAATTTGAGCAATTTGATGAAAAAAAAACTCCAGTGTGCAGCCTTCATTTAGCCCGGGACAGAGTCTGCTTATCAATTTTTGTCCGAATTGACCAGAGTACCACCCCCGTAGTGGGGATGGCCGAATGTTTGTTAAATAGTTTGTATAATTTGGTACCAAATTTTTTAAGCATTTAAAAATCTTTCCCCTTGACTATCTGGACTCGTAGGACTCGCTTATTTAAAATTTTGCAAATCCAAAATTGTATTTGCTACCGTAGAATCAAATCCAATTTTGCAAATATTTGCAATACATTAGAAAATTAACATCTGCCTGGAAGTAATTTTTAGCTTCCATACTAAATTTTAGCTGAAATAGCAACTTTTTAGCCCGACCCAGGGCTTATGTACCCGTGATGTCCGTCTGTCCGTCCGTCTATCGATTACTCTTTTTAAACTTGTCCTATCGACTTGAAATTTGGCACACATTTAGAACATGCCAAATTAGGAATCAAGTTCGAAGATGAGCAAAATCGGTCAAGTGGTTGACCGGTGGGGGTCATTTGAGTGGTGGGGGTCCATGATGTAGAATATTCGAAATGGAGGTAGAAGGATGCAATTTGGCATGGAGGTAGCTAATTGCTTCTAATGAACGAATATGAGGTGAAATATGAAAATTTTTCATCCGAAGGGACCCCAACGGGTGACCCATACCGATTTTTCAAAGTCATCCAATGGAGATGAAAATAAGCATAAGGATAGCCAGTGGCTTTTAAGGAAAGGATATGACGTGCAATTGACAAAATTCTCATCGTGAGTGACCGTATGGGGTGACCCACACCGATATTTCATTACCCTGGGTCGGGCTCCGCCAAACTGTACTGATAGGTTTTAAAAACGGTATGGGTTACCCCCTGGGGTCACTCTGTTTACACTTTGCTCACTTTTAGCTTCATATTCTTTCATGAGAAGCTATTAAGTATCCCCGTACCGAATTTCATCTGTTTACGACAATTTATGAAAATCGGTAAGGGTCACCCCCTAGGGTCACTCGACATATTTTTTTTTTAAATTTCACATATTATTTTATTAGGGGCCATAAGCAACCTCTCTACCAAATTTCAGCTTCCTGCGACAATTTTGAAAAATCGGTATGGGTCACCCAGTACGGTCCCCCAGACAATTTTTTTCAATTTTACTTCATATTGTTCCATTAGAGGCCATTAGTAACCTCTGTACCAAATTTCGGCTTTCTACGACAATTTTGAAATTTTGGTGCATAATGCCCCACCCACCTAGGTGACCCCACGGGTAAACCAGTGGACCGATTTCGCCCATCTTCGAACTCGTTTCCTAACTTTGTCCAATATGCATATGGTAAAAATTTCAAGTCAATCGGTTCAGCCGTTTTGGCTCTATCGTGTTTACGGACGGACGGACGGACATGAGGGTTCCATAAGCCCTGATTCGAGCTAAAAAGTATAATTTTGCAGTTGCTAATAGTGACAAAATTTTAAATTTTTGGCGACGTGTTTTACGACTCACACCCTCAATTGTTTTCGTTTGAATTACTTTATCCTGATGACAGGATTGAAACATGATGTAGAAACTTATTTAACAAGGGCCGATGTTGTATCTAATCTTTGTCTAGGCGAAATTATGCTAGTGGATATTACCAACGCAGACAATTCATTATTACGGTATAAATACCATAATATATACTACGTTAAGAACCCATCAATAGGAATGGAGCATTCTAAACCGTGGTATCAACTTGGCTGTTTACCAGCTGATTGTTTCAACCGCTTGGTCATATTAAGTACAAACGTCTCGCAGCTTAACAAATACTTTTGGCTTACAAGAAACATGTTTGACCAAAACATACTGATTAACCTAACCGATATTCAGAGAATGGACCGTTCCCGAGAGGTATATCAGCGTATAGGGGATTTAACATTTGGGGCCATCCCACAAGCTAGGGCCGATTCAGGAAATATTTATACAGGAATATAGAGGAGGTGACATTATCATATATGATATACATGCCTGGGGATATGTTTTATCACAGTGGTCCTAATTTTGACTTCAATCCTTAAAACAAGTACTGCCGATGGTTTGCTTCTAGTTATTGGGGTATCCCTGGAAAATTTGTTATCTGTTTACGAAAATCGATTTAGATGCATTAGGTGTCGCACATTCGGGGTTTGCACCCTGGTTGCCCTCTGGACTATTCTGATTGGAACGATTTTGACTAATTGGTACAAAACTTGGTTCACCATGGAAATGATTGTTCCAACGATTTACGAGTCACCTTGGAAGGGTGTGATGGACGTAGAAGGGATTCGAGTGCCGTTTGATCTCCTTGCGGAAAGTATTTTTGATGGGATACCTCCCATTGATTATTTTCTATACAAAGTTTTCTATCTTGAAATTCTAATGCGTACTCAACGAATGCGGCACCTATCTCACTCTAAACTTAGCTATATGAGAACAGGAGAAAAATTGTTTAAGAAGTTAATACGATATTTTGGAATGAACGAGAATTTTAAACCCGTACCGAACGGAACGTTTTCACTAGGGGATAATTTGACTGTCGCATCACGTTTTAATAAAACTGCAATTCTGGATTACCCTATCCAACCAATGGAATATGATGAGCAGGACAGTTGCGGGGTTATTAAAAGTCTGAAGACTTGTGGAAAAGTGGCATTAATGGATACAAAATAAAATATCGCTGCAATTACACTATTCTTGAACGATCATCAGGACAAGGTGAAATACGTCAAAGGAGATGGGGACTCCTTCTTCACGAGGACAAGAGGATGCATTACAAATGCAGTAAGAGGAAACTACGTCGAAAAACGTCTCAAGGCCTTTATTTCTTCAGGAATCTTTGCACAGTGGAGAGTCGTGTATGCATCGTGGAAACCAAGATATCTATTGGGGCATAATGGAAATAGGATAGGTTCAAACGTCGATAAGGTTTCAAGATTGGATTTTAGTTCTAAGATCACAACGGGTTTTTGTGTTTTTGGGATTGGCTTGCTAATTTGTATTTTGGTAATTTCTATTGAACTGTTGAGACATAAATTTGCGTTATCTCGGTTTAATGGCTATTACTAAAATAATAAATCACATCGTGTTACTAAGTCCGCCAATTTGTATGTGTCCATACAGTCATTCATGCAGAAGTACAAGAGTTGCAATGTTCTCTGGAAAATGTTAAAAAATAGATATCAATAATAGTTTGTTTGTTCATCTAGTCAAATTCACAATTTGACGTCTATTTCATACGTATTAGTAGTGAATTAAATAGGATGTAAACTCAGGAGAATAGATAGAATAGCTTAATAAAAATAACACCGATTTTGTAATCACTAGTTCTAGTATACGAGTATACTAAATGCTTATTTATTATTTATTTATTTAATTTATTTTAGATATCCATATAATTGAGAATTACATCCACATGCTAAATAATCCGACAAAACTCCAATAATAGCACCTATGATACGAGTGTTAACAAATTTAGTACCGTTCAATACCGTTATGGTGGACACGGCCAGGTAATCGGCACTGACATATAAACACGAACACAGCCAATGTCTGGATAAATTTAACTGCTTGGAATTAAAATATAACAAAATTTGAGTCGTAATTGTCTACTTATGTTTAGCATAAGTAATCTCAAGCCATATTATAGCTTGAGATTATGCAATCAAAAAGATATCGAGGATTGATGAAGCAGATGGGTAATGATACAATCTAATATCATTTAGGACATCTCGTCAGTACAATAATTAAAAAATAAGTATTTATAAATTTTATTCTCCAGGTTTAATTTTTTATTTTAGACTCTGCATAAATCATTGCACGAAATATATTATCACATATGCATCAAAGAAATAAAATTACAAAATTTTATATTTACCCAAATTGACACCTAACATAATATATTTATGCATATCAATGGCCCTAAATATTCGAATATGGACAAACGTAAAATTGTGAAAGTCAGAAATTGAATAATATTTATTTGAAAAGTTGAGTATTATTGCGGTAACTTCCGTTAGAGAAATGTATGAAGAATTATGAGTATGTAAACGTGGCTGCACTTTGCCCGAGCAGGAAAGTGGAGACACGTATATACACACGGATCCATCACTGGATCGTGGACTTGTACGTTGACCACCTTGCAATAAAGATCTATTCCACTCTCACAAGTCCCGTTGGGTATAACATTCTTCCCCACCGTTAATACATATCCTATCTATCAATCATACATCACCAAGATAGATAATACACACATACATACAATAATACATCAATCCATCCATCCATCATATGTATTTATACTTATTTACATATTTAAATAGTAAATCTTAACTCCTCATCGCTAAATCTAAAATACTAAATCAACCTAGGTATATTAATACTATTAATGTAATAGTGCTCAATTATGTAGAAGGAAAACAAATAAACATTGACAATCAGACTTGAGAATCCGCTACAAACAAAGCTCAGTTTTTCGCAAAGTATTTATCTAATTGGGATAAATATTTAATAAGTATTCGAATATCGAAATTCAATTTGGCAAGTTGTCAGTATTCCAGATATCAAATTTCCAAGCAGACATTTTGTCATATTAAACTAAACCCTGCAATCCAATATTGGCAGGATTTACGGCAAAGAGAGGAAATTAAAATAGTTAATTTTGTGTGCACTCTTCAAACTAATGCGACCCTTATCAAATGTACATGAAATCTTCTAAATTCTAAATTAAGTAAACTCTGATACATTAATCCAGGGGAAACTTTACCCTTCATCTAGTTAACGTTATGCTGGATTTAGACTAGGTTACTAAATTTAGACTTTAGAGTGCATTTACTTATTTATCAAAATGGTAGCATTATTTTTAAGAGTGTATGTATCTTATCCACGAAATTAAATTAAACCAACTACTGAATTGGCTATTCAGCTTCCTCCTGTGTCCACTTAGCGAAAACTGAGCATGCAACATTGCCGTTGCCTAGACGACAATTTTAACATTTTTGCGATCATTTTTTCGTCTTATTCATTGCGCGTAGGATTTGAAATATTGACAAATAAAGAAAACGTTGATTTGGTTTTTCGACCAAAACTTAACCCAATTTATGGGTAAATTCCTCTTCAAACTCAACGGTTCATACCTTCGTAGCGAGAAAAATTTGAAGAATGGATCAAACCGCGATGTTCCTCACTTTCAAAGAGTACTCTCGATGGATGCAGCATTTCACGTCGCCGCCGATCAAATGGCACCCAAAGAAGAAAAGGTTCGAGTATTGGACTCATGGATTCAAGTATTACTTATGGTACTTGCACACCTTTATTGGTCTGGGAGACTGCACTGCGGGTGGAGTTGGGGTCATATTTTTGTCGCAAATGTTCAATTTTTATAAACCACTCCCACTCGCGTACATATTCTTGTTTGTGGTACAGCTTTCCACAGCTACGGCTGGATTTGCGATAAATGTGGGGATCATTTTGTACGGCAAGGACTTCGTGATGGGTTGGAATACGTTGAGGAGAATGGAAGCAAACTTACAGAATCAAGGTGACCATCAAACACATTAATGATAAATATAACCAGCCAATTCACGCAGGCTTTGGCAAGTTTGTAAAATCCGTAAATTCACCAAGGGCTTGGTAAGATTTTAAAATCCGGAAAGTTCAAAATTTTTAAAAAATTTTACAACTACATAGTTCTTAGAAAATAATTAACGATAATATTTATCATACAATTTTTGAAGTTGTCAAATTGAGCCTTCGTTTTATTTATAAAAGTTTGCAAATGACTTTAATTAACTTACGGCTTTTCACGTTCAAGTTACCAATGATCGAATATAACTGTGATAAATTTGATTATAAATTTAATATTTCTACAATGTTTAGGTCACGACCATCGCGACTCAGGTTCCCCTCAACGAAACTATCTCTGGATAACGATGACATTATTTGTCTGGGCGTTTTCCACGTATCCCTTCTTCATCTCCCTATCCGCCATTTTCTTCCATTTGGATCCATACTACCATATTTTATCCATGCTTAACATCAATTCACTTTACGCCCACCTCTTCCGATTTTATATAATCTGCACCGCACCAGCCGAGCTGTGCAGATTTCTCGCCTTCATTGTCATCATTTCTATCAGCACGTTTCAAATGTTGCCAACCTCGCTGGATCTTCTGCTTCAACAGAATGCCAGCCCTTTCAGCGTCATGGTCGGCAGAATGAGCGGGAATCCGGTAGAATCGCAGTATCGTCAAGTGCAAATCGTGCTACTTAGCATAGAATCATTTATTGGCTTTGTTTGTCTTATTGTGCAAGGTTTAGGATTGGCGAATGGTATTCTGAGTATCTTTCTAAGTTTGATATTCTATGCGACCCTGCCAATCTGGTTGTACTGGATATTTCCATGCATTGCAGTTATGATCCTAATTATAGCGCTTGTAGGAATGAATTATTTGCACAATGTGGCAGACTATTCGGATAAGTTGTTGCGAATTTTGGACTTTTTTGCGATTTCGCAGCCGAGAGCAGGGATGGAAGGGACGAGAGAGGAGCTCAAGTCGTTAAGGGTTTTGACACTATCGCCGATCCTGGCAGGGCATAAGCTTCTGATTTATAAGAGAAGTACGAAAATGGCATATCTCGTGGTAATGGTGACACACACGATTAATTTGTTACTCACGGTTCCGCAGGATTTAATAGAGAGTGCGGCACATTTGTTTTAATTTATTTAATTGATCTGGCATGGCGCAAAGCGATCTGAGGAGAAATATTTTATACGAGTATTACAAATTATAAACAAACTCGGCAACATCCGTCGGCCATCGCCGATACTTTTCCAAATGTATGCATTTTATAGGGATATATGAAAATAAACATCCATATAACCGTTACACAAAATTATAAAGTTGCTAAATTTTCATGAGAGGGGATGATTTTAATTTAGATGTCAAGTGAATGATGTATTAATAGAATATGTTGCTTAATACAAAAACTTAAATTGAGTTAGCATGACCTGCTCTTGTAATATCTCAAATTATGCCCAAAACATATCTTAGCCGGGTTTCTAATTATAGCCGGTCTCTAATTGTAAACGGGTTAGTTTCGAATTTTAGCCCCGACAATAAATACAGTATTTGTGATTATAGAAAATTGACAATTTTGATGATATCCTTTTTTCTGATTTAGTATATCACAAACCAGCAAAAGTAAATTTAAAAAATTCATATCTGCTCACATTGGAACCCATTGGGTACCAATGTGCGTTACACTGGGTTGAGCCGGCCGTGATTTCGGAAGAATATGACAGTGACAGCCGACCTGATGTCCGGTGGTTGAGAA
Source organism: Folsomia candida (assembly GCF_002217175.1). Classification (NCBI taxonomy): domain Eukaryota; kingdom Metazoa; phylum Arthropoda; class Collembola; order Entomobryomorpha; family Isotomidae; genus Folsomia; species Folsomia candida. Next base: position 8,000,266 of record NW_019091197.1, on the reverse strand, counting down.
TAACTTTTTCGTATAAAAAAAAGTAGACCATACTGCAGATTTCACTATCTCAATCTCTCACTTTATTTTAATTATACGAATAAGAATTATGACAATTAATTGAGGGCACAAAAAACTTGACTGCTCTCCAAATCTAACTTAAACTCTTAACTAAATTCTCCTTTCTTCCAACCACGTCGACAAGAAAGATGATGCAATCTCTGCACCTCGACACTTAAAACTAAGTGGAAAAATGCGACTCATTCCTACAGGTGGTTTGCCGCACGGCCCGATCACATCTCATAAACAGCGCTAGTTGCTATGGAATGTAACCACCTAGGGATTACACAACTGATAACAAAATTAATAAATTCCTCAAGGTCTTGCAAGCATTAATTTTCTACTTCCCATTTGGTTGTGTTAAAAATGCCAGTATTTTTTTGCTATTTTTTAGTCGAATATATTGATCTTATGAAAAGGCCCGGTAACTAAACGCGTACCAGGCCATAGAATTTGGCGGTACGGCTCTGACTTTACCTCCCAAAAAGCAGCAATTCATGAACAATATGTTAGGTAAGCTAATACATTGATTACATATTGACATACTTACATGTGTAAATAGGTACATAGTTAGATTGTAAATTTCATTCTCATCTTCGCCCACGCCTTCGAACTTACGGATCTACCCCACACATGCTGAATCACACGCAAATATACGTATGAGAAGCGTACCCACAACTTTTCTTGAACCACGGTTATCCTTCGAAAAACTAATTTCGAGTCACGTATATTTAAAAATGTTCCAATCAGTCAATTGTATGTCGTTGCTGCGTAGTAATAACATAGGGATTTATGCACTACACATATCTACATATTATGTATATCCACAAATAGCTACTACATACATACTTATGTACTTTTAAAAAATTTCGCAAAACTTTTTTTTATAAATAAATTATTTATAAAAAATTCTAAGAATGGACGGATGAACCGAATAATATAATAATTATGAAAATATGAATCTATGTACACAGAACTGGTGACGATGTACATACAATGGCCAAATTTGCACGGTGCAAATAAATACGTAAAGATATGTATCACGTTTATCCGTTTTGTGTGACCATAACCATCCGTGTTGTAACGCAAGTAGGATATTCCGACTTTGCTAATGGTTCAACATTTCTTATCATGAGGCCAAGTTATAATAATAAGTGGATGCTTCTTTTTCCACAAGTTGAAGTACGATAATTTTTTGCGGTAGAGTTTTTGTAATTGGTAGCGAACTATCAATTTTGAATGATTATAGGCAGTTTTGAATTCGTTTTATTTCAAAATTATGGAAGTCTGTCATATGGAAATTTACGTTCACGTTGATAATTCACGTTGGGAGGAGCAATTAGTATGTAGGTACTTCTGAATGTGCATGGGGTTGAATATTCGAGAAAAAGATGTAACAAAATATTAATATAATAAAGAATTGTATATATTACATCATGTAATTTACATGAAAAAATTAAATCACATTTCCAACACTACAAATACATATTTACGCACATTAACTTATGTATCAAATCAATCAATATTAGTCAACATGCAATTATCTAAAAAAAAACTGCATCAGTGGCTGGCGGACCGTACACTTTAAACAAAATTTTAATGAATGATTACTGGGCGGAGTGCATATATGACTCTACCGCGATAGTAATGATTTGTTATTAAAACAATACTATATGGTAAAAACATTAACACACGTTAGTGTTAAAATTATTACCAAAAAGTGTCATTTTATTACTAAATCTATACCAACATGGTGTAAATTTTTAATTCCGTCACGGTAGAGTCATATATCTACTCCGCTGGGTTTTTTTATTACCAAGTTGCTAAGAGTGTATTATATCCAGTTATGCATACTCAGATTTCATAAGAATGATAACACTCTATGTTTTAAAGACAAGATGGACAAATTAATATGTACATAGGAAAAGTAGTGCATAAATGTCTATTACATGCAATTTCATGGATGGAAGTTCCATCAACTTCATGATGTTTCATGGAACATGTTAGCATTTGCTTTGCAGCATCGTGTATCGCTTTTATGTACATAATAGGCTGCAAAAATGTATAAACGGGCAGTATTTAAAAAAAAGCACAAATAACAATTCGCATATGCATAAACTTCAATTTACTTTTCATTAATCTCTAAAATTGTATACTTATCGACGATAAGTTATCGTAATTACATTGTAGTTCGCCTTGTTTATGATTCTGCTTCATGCAACAAGTTTATAAAGCATCATGTATTACTTTGCATCCTGAGAAATTATTTTAAAATAGGCAGTATTTTTTAGCATAGCACAAATAATAATTCGTAGATAAACTGCAAATGAGTTATTTTCTAAAATTTTCATGCTTATCGTATTTAATTAGCATTATCAAGAATCTTGATTCAAGATCAGGAGCAGTTTTAGTGTTCGAAAAAGAGGCATCTTCCTTCTCCCCAGATCACGTGACGTATGAAAAACAGGAAAGATATTCACACTCTACGTCACCAGCATCCAACCCCTTATACATAAATAGAGGTGGATTTATATTTCACTCCTTGGTAACTTACGCCATAGTTAAATTATAACATGGGTGCAAGTTACCCAGAAATTGGATTTTACTTATTGCAAACGACCACTTGTCCTCTCCACGTGCTGCATGAGTGCTCCCACGTGGGAGGAGAATTTGGACAACAGGAAAACCTGCACCCGGAAAAAAACGTGCACTGCTGCCCAAAACTCACAACTCGCCTAACCTGGAAATACATGGGGCATGTTTTTGGACACCCTGATTGCTCATTGCATCCAATAGTCCCTATTGCATTACCAATTTTCAGCCTTACCCTATTAATTTTGGATACTTTTAATGCATAATTAGTCTCATAATGACTTGATTAATGTAAATTTCTCAACCTGAATGGGTCAGTTTGTACGAAAGTGGTGAAAATTGCATGTGAAATAAGATAAGGTTGGGGGAACTGAAGAGGTGAAAGAGTGTTATTATAAATATGAAAATCCGTCCAACTCAATTTGTCCTCCTTCGGGAGGACATATACTAAAATTGGAACGATACAGAGAAGATTAGCATGGCCCCTGCGCAAGGATGACACGCAAAATCGTGAAGCGTTCCACATTTTTTTGCAAACTTTTTATTTGACGAAATTTACACAGAATTTGTTAAACATTTCACGGCAAAGCGTATTTCATTTTGAATAGGGTAGCATTAATTATTTTAAGATAAATTGTCTCGTCCATTGTCAAGGACAAAATTGTTCGGAATAATTAAAATTAGTGTTTCTCATTGAATTTATTTATTTATTTGAAATTAATCAGTATAAAATATTGCAGTAAATAAGTAACCTCATAAATCAATCAAAATGTATATGTATGCACGCGTGATTTACATTTTACAAGGTGTATATAATACAAATTATAATTTTAATTAAATATAAAGGGTGTTAATAAAGTCCGATCCCATGCATTTTTTCGAGCGTGGTTGTTACAAATTCAGCTGGAACTTTTGAACCAGTGAAGTTATTTATTTCAAATTTTTACCATGGGAGGAACAACTAAACGTGTAAGTCATGAGCATCTTAGAGTTGAGATACAAACATTGCATCAGCAGGGGCTTAAACCTACAGAAATTGTGCAAAAATTGGGCTGCAGCCGCAGAACTGTTTGGAAATGGAAGAATAAAAATTTTGTCCACGACAAAAAGCGACCAGGGCGACCCAGAAAGGTGTCACCTACCACAAAAAGAATGATTAAAAACAGACTTTGCAAGAAAACCGGTAGTTCATTACGTAATTGAGCAAGGGAGTTAAATGACTCAAAACGCTATAAAGAGAAGAAGAAGCAAATTAACTGTGTGACCGTGCAAAAATTTGTGAAAACTACGAAGTGGGGTCACACAGCTTACAAACTAACCAAAAAAACCTCTCATGTCACAAAAATATATCGATGACCGTCTGAAATTTGAAGAACTCCTTCAGAAAAGTGCCCATTTGAGTGAAAAAAGACTTGGTGAAGAATTGCGCAGTCACATCCTTTGGACTGACGAATCTATTATTGAACTATATCCAAAATTGAACCAACAAAATGTTCGTTACAGGACAGAAAACAAATCGGATGTACCATCAAGAGCGATCCCAAAATTCGGGCTTAAAGTTATGGTAGCGGGTGCCCCTCTACATATCATACCAAAAGGCCAATCAGTCAATGCAAAGCATTATATGGAAAAAATATTACCTATCTATTTCGATAGCATGGGGAACAAGGAAATATTTCCGAATGAAAGAAAAATAGTTTTCATGCAGGATGGTGCTATAGCCCATACAGCAAAAGCGAGTTTGAGTCTCATCAAGACGCAAGTTTCAACGGTCTGGAGCAAGGGGGTGTGGGCCGCTAACGGCCCAGATTTGAATCCCCTGAAGAACCAGTGGTCCATACTTAAGGAAAATGTATACAAAGAGCCACAACCCCGGACGAGGGAAGAGCTAGTAAAAAAAAGTTCAAGATGTATGGAATTCGATTTCCAGAGGCACAATGGAAAAATTAGCACAGAGCCTTAAACAAAGAGTTGAGGGCATGGTTAAAGTAAATGGTAACAAGACCAAATACTAAGGTAAATATGTCGAACATTTTTTGTAAGTATCACGGGTAGTTTTTTTTTATACTAGCCTTCACTTTTTTACAGGAAAAATGGGATCGGACTTTATTAACACCCTGTATTTGAACTCCTTATATTTATTACAGTTTTGTTCCCTACTTATAAAAATTTTATATTCATTAATGATTAAATTATTATCATTTTTCAAAAATGGAATCACAAAATGATAATCTTTTTGCAAGTTGTATTTTAGCAGATTTGCATCATCCACGGGTTATTTTCTGCATTTCTGAATCATGTCCCGTGCATAAAGTACGTGGTAATTTCTGATGACATAAATTCAGTAAATTGTCACACCTTGACTAAAAGGCTATACTTTAGTATAACAGCTTTTCGATATGGGGTCATACGATACGTCAAATTGTTCAGTTCGACGAGCTGAACAAGAATTTCGAAACCGGAAAGCGCGGAAAAGTCCCGTTCAAAAGTAATGGCGGGTCAAAGTTTCTATTTTTTACTAGTCTTTAAAGCCCACCCAGCGGGCTCCTAAAGCAAAATTTCTCTCGCGGTCATGCATACATGTGGACTTGATTTTTTTTCGAACAGCCTCTTTTAAGTGCACCTGTACAACGATTTGTTTAGTTATAGAAGACACATGCTATCCCCTTAGGGAATTCCCCTAAGGGGAATTCCCCTAAGTAACTGGTCTGGTTTCATCACTCCACTAGGGGGGTCAAGAAATCCAAATTTTCCTTGAGAGGATAATTTTGAATAAGTAATTATTACTATTTATAATTTTGAAATTGCACTTACGTCTTTTTAGAATTTTTTTGTGCACTTACGTCTTTTTAGAATTAAGCATCGAGTGCATTTACGTCTTTTTAGAATTAGTGCGACGATATGTGTATCCACAAATAGCTACATACATACTTATGTATTTTAAAAAATTTCGCAATTTTTTTTTTATAAATAATATTATTTATAAAAATTGCTAAGAATGGACGGATGTACCGGATAATATAATAATTATGAAAACATTAATCTATCAGTGTTGCTTAATTACTTGAGTTTGTAATTAATTACTAATTACTATTCGACGAGAGAAAGTAATTAATTACTTAATTAGTAATTACTAGTACATCAGTCAGGTAATTAATTACAATTTCAATTACTTCCGTAATTAGTAATTAATTACTCAATTACAAATTAATTACATTTTTGCCTGATCATGAAGGCAAATGTATTAAATTGTAATCAAAAATTAAAGTGTTAATTAATTTATATTCAAAGAACTGAATTACTACAAATACATTATTTTTTTGCAATGCAAAATGAATAACACGAGGACCCGTAAGAACAATCTTCCGAAACTGGTATTAAATAATTGCTGGCCGGAGTACATACATAAATGACTCTACCGGCATCGTAATATCGAGCATTAAGTAATGCTTATGGTAATGACAAATTTACCTCTCAGATGCAAACTATCACCAATCCGGTAGGAAATTAATGCCAGTACGGATTGTATAGGTTACTCTACCGAATTTTTTACAGTAAAAAGAACCAATCCTTTTCAATTCTTTCGTTAAGAATAATTAATGTCCACCGTCGTCTTAAAGAAGGTCGCGCAAATCAACATTTTACACAATGAGCATTAACATTTCAACTTACAAAGTAATTAATTACTCAAATAATTAATTACTTTGATACTCAATTGAAGCAAGGTAATTAATTACTAATTACAATTACATTGCCACAAAACTTAATTACTAATTACTTCTCGACTTTTTCTTGTAATTAATTAAGTAATTAATTACTTTTGTAATTAATTACAACAACACTGTAATCTATGTATGTACACATAGAACTGGTGACGATGTACATACAATGGCCAAATTTGCACGGTGCAAATAAATACGTAAAGATATGTATCACGTTTATCCGTTTTGTGTGAGCATAACCATCCCTGTGGTAACGCAAGTAGGATATTCCGACTTTGCTAATGGTTCAACATTTCTTATCATGAGGCCAAGGTTATAATCATAAACTGGAATTGTTGAGGGGACAACATTCTCGCGTGATAAGGTTGTCATTTTGATTAATTTAATGGCTCTTATTTACTGCTCGATGGATTTGATGGATCCTCAGGCTATCCAGTCGTGGAATTTTCTATTACAAAACTTACTGTTTGTTTGCTCAAATACTTAAAGCTGGTGTTACGCAAGTTCTCATACATATGTATATGTAAATATGTACAAAGGGATGCAAGCGTACGAATGATGTAATTTTTGTCAGGCCGAAATTTGGCATGTTTTATAATTTCGACAATTTATGTATGTATCCTCCCCTAGAAATTTCAGACTATGTATCATGGAAATAAAATGACTGTTAAAATGACTGTTAAAATGTTAAAATGACTGTTTTAAATACACACCTAATATTGGCGGTATGAAATTTGCAAAGCCAGGATGTTCGAAACCTGACAGTTTCTTTAAGCGAGTTGTGATACGAAATACACACATAAATCGTTGTGGTGAGTACGCACAAGGTTAATCTGTGGCTCATGGGTTTTTCATGAGTTGGATCTACTCATGTCACGATATATTCTATTTAAGTCACAGTTGAAGTGTGTAAAGTGTCAGTATCATTGCAGACTTTGCACAGATACATACATTCCGGCTCCGCCACCCTTCTTCTATACCCGTACTAAAATAAATTTCAAAAATTAGATCAGCCAACCTGCGAAGCGAATAAAACCATTGCTACGTAGTTTTGGCTAAAATATTTTTCTGCTTGCTGGCACCCGTCGAACCAGACGGGCAAGAGGACCCGTGTCCCTCCGATTATTTGGGTATACACACTATATACAATTTTCGTCGCCTGAAAATTTTAATTGATTTGATTTATTGCTTATTTATTTATTTATGTATTTATTTTCCTCACGCGTAATTTAAGCGAGGAAAACGGATTTTCTTTAAATTTGTCGAGCATTTTATTTATTTATTTATGTAAGATATATGCAAAAGGCAAAATATGGCACACAAGAGACAAAACGTCAATCAACAGTTGATAAATGTATGTCATTTTTGGTACGAGGCTTCCTTAGCTAGAGTACTATAAAAATTTGTTGCTCAAAGAGTTAGTTTTAGCACTACGATCAAATCCGATACTAAAAAATAAATCACTTTGTATGCACTTTTAGAACATCAAAAAGTTTTTCGTATGTATAGTAAAATAACGAGAGGTGTTTTTTTGCGTTTCGTTTGAATTATAGTGACTTGCCATGTTATCAGGCGAAGATTTGCAACTAATCTTAAATTTGAGCAGGCTTAATCAGTTATTATTATTATTTAAATACTTGCACATAATTATTAACAGTGAACGAGAGTTACATACGTTTAGAACCTTCGAAATCATAGTTTAGACAATTTTAGAACTTATTTAGACAAGAATTTCAAAAATTGTACATGCACAGTTGGAGTTAAGATTTACAAAATAAGGGAAATATGTATTTCTGAAGAATTTTTATTTTAAGGATTCGGATTTAAATATTCCAATGTTATTCTACATTTCTTTTTAAACTGCGTGATTACGAGAGTTCCCCTAACTAAATACGCCCCCATAACTAATTTGTGTACATTAATTACGCAAATATCTATGTTGACCCTGATAACCTTGCATTCTAGGAGGCAATAACCGATACCCAAAAAGCAATCCTTGTTTTTCAACCACCACCACTTTGGACGTCAATCAATCATTCCTCATTCCATCATAAACTCAACGTTAAGCTGATAAAAATCCAAATTTGAGTAAGTATTTATTACCACTTAAATGTTTATCAATATCACACAATTGATATTTTATTGCGCATTTACAAGTTCACGTTACAAAGTCCTTGCATTTTGTGGGAAGATAAAGGGGAAAAAATCCTGAAAGCCACATCAGGAATAAAATAAACTGAGGCAATCAAAATATAATAAACGCACAAGTGCCTTTATGCCATGATCGTATTTGCTTCAGCCACGCCCACTCAAATGGGCGAAAGACTCGAAAAAAGCCCTGTTTTCTTCATTAACCTTTTAAGGACGAAATACATATATTTGTGTATTTCAACAATTTTGCCATTGACTATCAAAAAGATAATGAAAATGGGAAAAGTTGAAAACCTTGATTGGAAAAAGTTAAAAATTTGGAGACTGGGGCTTTTCTCAGCGAAAATTTTCAACTTTTTCTATATCAACACAATGTTAAAAACTGGAATTTTCCAGTGTTTAACACTCCACTCCTTGTGTGTATCCAAGAGGTAATCCTTCATATCAAATTTCTCTTGGACTCTGAAAACACTTTCACTTTTATACTCTCAGATACTATTGCTTTCTCATATCCAAGATCAAACTCATTTTTTTTAATTTTGATGTTTTCGAACACACCGTCAGGAAATTTTCAAAAATTTTGAAAAAATTCAAAAAATTGAGTTTTTCTCGGATACGATAAAACAACTATCTGAGAATATAAATGTGCAGAAATTACCAAAATCGGTTAAAAATTGGGTTTTTGGCGAGCCTTTGAAGATGGCGATTTTCGTGTTTTGCTCCCCTTTGAGTGGGTGTGGCATGTGGCCATGGCATTACACCTGTTGGGGTTTCGTACACTCAGGAGATGTGGATACAACATATCCACATGACTTAAACAAATTCATAATTTTGACTAGTTTCAAAACTAAATGTCATCATGCACAGTCATGTTTAAAGTACTTATTTTGCATGTACATATGCATAGTTGCGAAGGCGAAAAAATTAACGGCACTGCATAATAGGAATGTTATCTCCTTTACAGTTTTAATTAAATAATAATGGCTACTCAAGCCGTCATAAATATACTGAAACCGTCAAACAAAAGTGCATTCATACCGTGCCATGATATGAACGTATTCACATTTATAAGTACAACTATCTTTATGACATACTACAATAAATTAGTTCGGTAACACGGAGCATTCCATCAATTTGCTTATGTGGTCACAAACCTATGGAATAAATGCGATATAGGGTTCAGCATAAATTTGTAAATAGTTCCAATTATTGTTGGATTACCGTATGAATTGTACTTAATGTACTATACTGCAGAGAAATTAAATAATAATTGGACGAGAGACATGGTTCTGGTGATCTAATCTGCTTTGGAGACGTTCTGAGGACTATATAAATACGGATAAAGCAACATTTTGTTATTAACCAGCAACCTCTCGTTCCAGGTCTGTAGATTTGCATAAGCATATAAGTGTGATGTGGAGGGTCTTACTGCATATGACTTAATCCACATGGAATGTGGGGCACGACAAATTAAGCAGATATGTATGTAAGTGTGTATATATAGTTAAGTTTGTTGATGTTTTAACTGCGCGTGCCGTTCGCGATTTTTGGTCGGGAATCCGCACAGTGTCAAAATTTACAAAAATTTGCAATAATTGCAATCAATATATAAAAGTTAGAAACACATGACTCAGGCTAAAGGCTCACTTTATTCAGAATTTGAAACCGTGTCAGATGTTGTTTTTAAGTGAATTTTAGACTTTTTCAAAATTTACAAAACCCCCTTTTTGACCACACCTACCTATTTACATATGCACAAATAGAAATTCAAATTAAGTACACACAAATGTTATCCATCTCAATTTGATTGGGTCAATTATATACACAAAACGATTTATGATAATATTGTAAAACATTTCTTAACACTGTGGTCCCAGTGTCGATTTATCCTAAGTTTGTAAAGCAATAAATTAATGGACATGGTAGGTTAGAAAGTCCATTATAGCTTACTCACTTTATTTATTCTCGCCAGACACACAGCCCGTTATGCAAATATATGTATGCATATTGCAGTCATCAGATTAGTTCATTCTACTCGTGTTATGCGAAGGAAAATAGAATCTTATCTTTGATCAAGGGATTTTCTGTGGGTTCAAGTTTTCAGTGCAACATTTTACTGCGTGCACACTTAATGCTCATTATGGGACTATTTTTCATAAATGTGTCTTGCTAAATTGAATAATAAACTAACTTACACTCTTCAGATTACCTTCTGACTCGCCAATCTCTGCCGTTTTTCTCTGTCTTGGGTAAGTTGTTGATGACAAAACAAATTCGCATATCAAAAAATAATTAGAATGCCCATTTTTTATAACGGTTAGTAACTGCCTACATTTTCAAGAGGTTTGCCTACCTCATCGTCATCAGCTGACTGAGGACAGGTAGACAATTGCTATTATATGAATTTAAACATCCTGTCATTAAATTTGGATTCGATTTTTTAAATATTTTGTAGGCCGAGACATGAAGAAGTTTGTAGAGGAAGATATCATAATCCTCCCAAACATTGAGAATGGGCCGGTATGGATTGGCGACTTGTGGAACTGTCAGGACTCGAGTCTGGTCGGCTCCAAGCTATTTTCCTCCCTTGGTGAACTGGACGTCCATCCCTTGGGAGATTATGCGTACGACTTGACCCACATCAAAAGCACGAAGGATCGCATAAAGCCCCTCAACGTGGAAGGCTCCCTTTTCCTGGAGCTCTTGTCCGGCTTGATAAAAGTGGAGGGCAGCGCAAAATATGACTTTGAGGATAAGTCAAGCTCCTTGGAAGAAGAATTGGTCTGTCGCTACAGCCTACGGACTTTCCGCGTGGAAGTTGTTTCAAACGCAGTAATTAATGACCTCGTCCGAGATAAAATCCTCAGAGGTAAATATTTATTACAAATTAAATCAGTGGAATTGAGAGTGACACAAAATATGAATGAATGTTACGTAATTAATTGTATGTACAATGTGAAGTTGGTATTAGGTCAAACGTCAATTGACTCCATTGTTATGTTATCGTCCACATCAACGGTCAAATATTCCTATATTTAAAAGAAAGGGTTCCCGAATGCCCATCGAGTCATGCAAATTATGAACCGGGCTAACATGGTATACTATTGACATGGGTGGAGAGTCCAGGGTACCCACTACGTTTTATTAGAATGTATTAGGACCCCAGATGAAGGATCCTATTATATTTACATGCAAAAATCATATTAGATTGCTAGTAAACGTCCTACACCCCAAAGAGGTGGTGTATTTAAGTACGTAAATTTCATAGTATATTTAACTTAATCATACAGTCCATGTGAAAATTTAAATTTCATCGGCGCCAAGTCTAACTCATGTTTGTGGCTAAGGCTGAGGTTTCATAATTAGCGGCTCCGTTGTTCACAGCAGGGACACATGTGACACGCCAACGCCTTATGTGTGAAGGCGGTCCGATTCAATTTGCACAAATTCAACAGGGTTTGAAAAAATCGCCTAATTTGCGGCTGTCTAAGTGGACTTGCAACAAAAATTGCTGCTAGCTTATAAATAGCTAGTATGTCATGTAGGATTAAATCTCACTTACAACAAAAATGCTCATCTACATGGCCATTTAATGCATGCTAACAGGACCATCATGATGAATAAATTCTAGGACTTATTTGCGTATCTTCACCAAAAATCCAATTTTGCTCGGATTTTCAAAAAAGTTACATATTCTTGATCCCAGATAATTGTTTTATCATATCCAATAGCAATATCAACTTTTTTGAAATTTTCACTATTTTCGAAAATTTCGTGAGCAAGGGTTTCACTTGAAAAAATGCAAAATTTAAAAAAAAGTTGAGATTGTTATTGAACATGATAATGCAGCTATCTGGGATGGCATAATCTAGTTTAGCATTTAACATGCGCACCTTTGAGTGGGTGTGGCGGGCGCAAATGGGGCCATGGCATCAAACCGTTCACTGTGTTTTATTCTCTCATCGGGTACTACGACATATCCCAAGGACATCGAAATCTGTTGATGGCAATTATTGAAGCTTTCCTCCTTAGTTGGGAATATGCATGAATAATTAAACTAGCAAAATCACGCCTGACAACTCTATACTCACCGCACTGTCGGGATGTGCAGTCAAATATGACTGCACATCCCGACAGTTCTGGCCCCATTTTTACATTTGCAATAATATCCAATTATTGCTTCCGGTCCCTCGAAATGTGGCATATACTTGATGATCCAACCAAAAAGAGTTGCATCATATAATCGATGTGCAACTCTTCTAATCTTGCGGTGGATTCCTGGAACCCGCGGTCTAGGGTGGCCTTATCTCTAGGTCTGAGAAACGTCAATAAAGAGTACTCTTCGGCAGGCAAATCCGGTGATGGAGTCAGCATTGACTTGAGGATCCTCCCATCATTGTAGTTGTTGTCACCGTAGTACGGACCGTCCGCTGCCAGAATGTATCCAGTGTCTGTTGTGACTACAATTGGTTTGCACAGATTTTGTAGCTTGTAGTTGGAATAAGTTTGGCGTTGCAGTTGGAATGAGGATGATTTCTCCAGATACAAATACGTTGCATCGAAAACCAAGCAAATATTCTTAGGAGGTAAAGTGATCAGGGATCTCACAAATGGCGATGTATGTCTCAATGCTATTTCTTCCCATGTGATGTGACACGAACTATATCCCAGAAAACGTGGCAAAAATCTCTTCGCCAACGATGCTGTGACGCTGCTGAGGACATCGCTAACACTGGACTGGTGCTCAATTCCAAGTAGAAAAGCCAATATTCTTTGCGGGAGGTCTAATCTTAGCTTCACAAGAAATATTGCAAGGGCATTCCTTGCAGTTCTAACTGGACTGTTTCTAATGTCTTCCCGGCGCCCGGCAGTATTTCAGTACTTGGTCGAACTGTTCACGATTGAGCCCAGTGAAAATCTCGTACTCTTCAGATACCATTTTCGAATCTGCGTTGAAGTCGATCGGAAGTTGTTTCCTAGTTGCTTCCTCCGTGATGACATGAATCCATTCCACCAATTCTGAGTTCGTGACCCGCACGTTGTCCCTTGTTCCCTCAATTATTTGTAATGTTGGTTCTGTGAACGTGAAACCCATCAAATGATCACGACAGCATCTTGACCCCGGAGATATGTACACTTTTTTTCCTTAGCCAAGTCTCCTTGATAGCTTGTTTCGGAACACGAGACCGACCAGACGGATTGAAACACAGGGAGCATCGACACTCCGAATTGGAGTAGCTTCTTATTCCATGAATTACGTGTGTAGATTGAGCACACTGTGATGATGACATCGAAAATGTTGCGACCGCAATAGAGACTTGAGATTCAGAAATAGGCACCGACTGATCCGTTATTTGAGAGAGATCAGGGTTTAGGATTGGTTCCGAATTTAAACTGAAGTCTTCACAGTCGATGTGGTAGGATAGTTCTGCATTCTCGTACAAATCGATGAAAGAGTCCACGATATCATTTGGCATTGGTTCGTGATAAAACACACGTTGGGATTCCTACATATGTAATTATAATTTGAAGTGACACAATAATTTAAATAATTTTGGAAATGCTGGAGCAATTACCATTTGACTTGTCTCAGTAATTGGGTCAGATAATAACTCAATACTCCAGAACGAGGTCATGTTGCAGAGACTCCTCTTGGTGGTTTTCATGGGGGCAGAAGTCCGGAGCATGATCAGTCGTTAACTCTAGATTTGTAGCATCTTTATAATTCCTTTCGTCGTCGTCTTCTCCCAACTTTTGCCGTTTTTGAGGGAGATTTTGGCTGCCTTGGTCTCTATTCTCTCGTAGCCGTCTCATCTTAACATTCGCCACCTGACATTATAGCCATTATTTAATTAATGAGTGCATACATAAAAATAGTCATTATGTCTCACCTCAGAGTGGCAATGATTGCAGATGAGGTCATTGCGACTGTATTTTCCCTATCATTTCCAACAAGTTCACAAAAAGAATCCCAGAGGTACGAAGTCCTGACTCGATTTGACTTCGTCACCCTCTTTGTGTGGCACAGAGCGCAGTTTCTTTTTCTCTTCGTAATTAACCACCTAGGGTCTTCAAAATAAACATAAATGATGCCAAAAGTGATGCTTCCAGTATTTAAGGTATTTTTGCAATGATTTTCTGCTGTTTGGATGGGTCATAATATTATTATCCGGCATAACTACCATGATGGTTATCAAAAATTATGCAAACAAAATTAATTTTCGCCCAATTTCCATGCAAAAACCCTCTTGGGAAGCAAGGAGTGACCCCATCACGCCAAAATAAGAGATTGCCAAGAGGAGGACTAATCAATTATTTATTAGTTCCCCCAACTTTTCTTAAGCGCACCAACTATCCCTTACTTTGGCGTATATCATTTTTAAGTCGTCAAAGTCTAGCCCAGATTGATAATCTTCCGCGGTGGGGACCTTTGGTCGATGACAAGGTTCATTAATTTGCTGTCATACTTAAACTCCACTACCGACCTATAAACTGTACTGTGCGACGGATTAGGTTCGCAGGAATCTTTGTGCAATGTTTCCGGAACATTAAAATTGAATTTTTAACGTTAACAACCGAAACGTAAAAAATGCCATTTTCTCCTAAATTCCATTTTTACTACGATATCTGAATTTGATAAAAGTTTGTGAAGGAATAAGATATCCAAATCTTATGATTTTTCAGGCGCAATTTATATGATGTAGGATGAATGAATTGAAAAAATCCTAGTTTTGTATCTTATCTCTGAAGGTACGATAGCCATTACTAACTGAACCTCCCTTGGAATTAATCAACAATTAGGTTTACATGTATGAAATATGGAAAAGTTGATGGTTAACACATTGCGGCTGGTAATATGACTGCTGGTAAATGTCCGGCTGCCTCTCTTTGTACCCGCAAGATATAAGACTTCCCAAAAAGTATTTACTTCGATCGTCAGATTTTGAATTTTTTCCCCGGAACCGTTTTGCTCTGATCCTTAAAACTTTTAGATTTCTCCAAAGTATACTGTCCGTGTATAATTATTAAACATTATTCTTTAATGTGTCTGCTTAATATTTTTTTTTTTCAGGAGAACTCAAAGCAACCCATGTCGTGAAGCAAGTGCAACTGGGAGCCCACATCTCTGCAAATCTACGAATTCGCGACAAGACATTCAAAGTTAACACTGAAGCGGATGGAAATTTAACTCAATCTAGATGTACAAGGAAAAGAAAGTCAACTTTTGACGGAAGGTCGAAAATTTTTCAAAGTCGCTACCGAATGTCTACAGTTGTATAAAATTCAGCAAAAGTCTGCCCAAGATTTAATTACTCTGGGGAATGAATTTAACGAAAAATTGGGTCCTACCATAATTCAAGAAATTTTGCAAAATTTTGTTTCTGAAGGAAATTCTGAGCTGTATGGGGTAGCAGCTTCAAACTCAACTCCCGAATGTCAAATCCACACAAGTTTTGCTGCCCAACAGAACTGGTTGCAAACCAAATGTTTACCCGTTAAACTGTTGTTTTTGTCTGCAAAAAATTGTAAAAACGGCTCCGACTTGGCTCAGCTTTACTCAATTGCCAGCCTCCTAAAAGGAATTGGAATTGATGTTGCGATATCCCTTCCATCAGTTGGAGGTGAAGAGCCAATCACTACCCCAAAAATTTCAATAAAAGCGAAATCCGACCCAGAAGAATTTGAGGATGTGGGTCATGTGGTTCGCGTGCTTTCTCTGATGGTTGATCAGGTCAGTGAAGTTGAAAAACGATTTTTCACAGCCTACTGCGCTACGCGAGGAATTTCATTTCCCTTGTCCAGTCATGTGAATGAAATTGTTGGACTCATAACAATTTTGAAACAAGTTAAAGGAATTAAGATTGCAAATAATTACATCCAGTTGAGAGAGTGCCTGGTCAAATCTGAGACCGCGTACTCGTTCGTTATCACTATGGAGGGATGGAACTACTTTGAATGCGTTGCCGCATATAATCTTTTGTCAGTTTCGTTGGCTGAGGACACATCTGTACAGTCAATTGTTGGATCCTTTCAACTCCGTGGCCTTCATAAAGAAACACCATTGGCGTTTTTATTTGAGGGAGAAACACTTTTAGCTGTGGCTGATGATACTTTGGAGCTCCAAATTTTAGTTGATGGCATCAAAGAGAAAAATGTTGAGGGTAACATAAAAGAATTCATGGAGGACCAGAAATATTCTCTCAACGAACAGAGAACAAATTTCCAGGCAGAAATTGTAGACTTATTTTGCAAACGAAGAATGGCTGCAAGAAATCCTACTAGCAACCTGTTTAAGCAAGTGTTCCCTATTGAACCTGCCAAGGAAGTGGAGTTAGCCATCAATTACCTTATAGGTTGCCTCATTGTTCCGCTAAATAATATGTCGTTTGGTTTGGCGTTTTTGTTGCAACTTTTGAAAATGAAAGATCCATCAATTCACATGCCAAGGGAAATTGAGGCTGAACTTGTAAAAGCAGACCCGAGTGAAATCAATTTGGCCCAATACTATCCCCAAATACTGACTTTATTGAATACAATCAATCCTTTCCAGTGTGCGGTGAACGTTGCAATACAAAGATTGAAGAGTCACCCTCAATGTGAAGAATCAGTAGAAGAAATTAAGCTATCTATTTTAACCGTAACTAACCACCCGGCCTGTGTTAGCCAGGTTAAGGAACAGTTGATGAATGCAACAGAAGCAGATCCATACTTAACCGAAGTTACAAGAGTATTCTTTCCATTTTGGAGAAATGCACAGCTCAAAGCGAAGAAACTAAACCAAATTCTCGAATTATTTCAGCAATATTTGGCTTCATTAATTCTGCCTCACCAAAAACTTCAAATCCACCAGCAGATTTAAATAACCAAAACATGTACTCGAGCTATTTTAAGGATACGTTCTTGCAAGAGTTTGTTTCCAAACTGAACAGCACCGTTGCAACAAAATTGGAGAAGAACTTACAGCACCGCAGGTATTACGAAGTGCTCAGCGATCTAATGCACCTAGCATGCGGGAATTCGTCCCTGTATCAAGTTCGAATCCTTCTGGAGGATACATTCACATTAGAAACTAAGCAATTGACACACTTTCTACAGACGATTCTCCTCCTCAACTTGAATCAACAAGAATTTATTTTTCAGAAGAGCTCAGTGAAATATTTATTAAAACGAGTGCTAAATTCTGAGAATTGCCTCGAACTAATTCAAACAAGACTTTGCTCCAATAGTGTGCCTGACTTCTTGCCAGACTTTCTAAGGGAAAAGTTAACCCCGATTCAAAGTGTTGGAGAAGGGCTGGTTCAAATCCCTGAAAAGGTGGAAACGGTGAAGGAGTTGTTTGACATCTCCCAACAGCTTTTTCAACAGGAAAACATTCCGACCGACTATGTCCGACTTGTATTGAACTCATTGGCAGAAAACGAGGAAATTAAAACTGCTCTCAGCATTTCCTCGGATGAGTATGGCTACAGCGAAGAGCAAAAGGTTTTCAATCGCCCGTTTAACAAGGACACCCTCAAATTCGCCCGTGAAAAAATGCGAGAGTACATGGATAAGCCCAAAGATTTAGTAAACAGTAATCCTCCCCAAGACTGTAAAATTATTCTAGATAATCCAGCAGCCAATCATTCTTTGAATAATATAATTGAGCAAAATATTCAGCGTTCTACTCTTCCGGAAACTGCAAATGTGCTAGCCACCCGTGGTTCCCTTCTACTTGTTGGATACCATCCTTCAATTGACCATAAGAGATTTCTAAGGGTACAGAAACTTTTACAACAACCACGGTTCAACCGGAATGACAAATGCGAAGCAATTATTTCTCAGATTCTGCCCTACATTTTACAAAAATTGAAGATGTGGGGAGTTTTCGTTTTGGAGGATAGATTGCTAGATCAAATGCTTCCAAATTGTCAGAAGATTCCAACTGTTACCGGTGGAGGTAAAAGGTTTCGCAAACCAGGGGACGGTAGCGAATGCAATGCATCGGTTGTTCACTCAGCCATACAACAACCAAATCAAATTAAATCCGATTGGGATTCGATAACAATCTCAAAACTGGACATTTTCTCCAGCCTAGTGTATCTCTGTGACCCCCTCGTGCTCCAGGATATCATCAGGATTCTAACCTTTTTCCCATTAGCAGTACCATTTATACTGCCGCAACTAAATTTTTCCCTTGATGATGAACCCACCAACAGAGGATTCACCTCCATGAAATTCATTTTGCAAGAAAGTTCCATAAAATGGGAAACCAAGTCTGGTTCTATGGTGCACAACAAACTATTTGTGGATCCTTACAAAATGATTGTTGCCATCAGAATCGGGGCAAGCTCTGGACGGGAAAGCGGAAAAAGTACAATTCTTACCCAACTGTTTAACGGACGGGACACCTTTGCCTCAAAAAGCAATGCTGGATCTGAACGTGGGCCACCAAAATGTTTGTCAGGGTCGGCCGAACTCGTCGTTTTAACAAAGGAAACATGTTCCCCTCGTCTTTTCAATTGGCAAAATGGGATTGATATAGGAAAACCACAGCACTCAATCGCCTCCCACTATTCATCTTCAGAACTAGCTGAAGCCCTACTCTTAGTAAATCTACACGGAAACGGGGCTAAATTACCACATCATATCAACTATTTGAAGAAATACGCTTCTGCATTCCTTGTATTTTTTGCGGACGCTGCTTTTCCTAAAACCCAAGAAGAGTTTGACAAAATTTCGGAAATGTGGAGTGGAACCCAGTTTTACACCGTGATCATCGACCCCTCAAACGAGAACGCAGACGGGTCGTCAGATGGTATTGTATATACGAGCGATCTTGTCAACGATAGCAGTCTGGACGGGGTTAGAAATTGCTTGGCAGAATGCATTAATTTTCAGCGGATGGAGCAAAGGGATGCCGATCACCAGAATACGAGCCTTGAGAAAATTCAACCAGTCACACCCATTTCCACAGTATTGTCTTCACAACTTATCAATATTTTGGAAACTGACTCTTGTGGCTTTGTAAGGGAACTATTGAAGTTGCAAACAAGGGGTGCGAATGCTTATGGAAAGCACAAAGATGTTGGATCTCTTCTGGAAAGTTGTGGAATTGGGTCAGCAATATTAATAAAAATAACAGTCTAATCGGGATCCTCACCTTGCCTCTCAATCAACGGAAGCTAGCTTTTGCTCATCTTGATAAAGGAACGTCCACTCTATCTGCTAATCAGACCAAAGGGCAAAAGTCTCATCTTTTCAAACTTTTGCAACAACGATGTAGCACCGTGCCTCTAAATGTTACCCAAAACTTACTTCAACAAAATGAAATACTTGAGCAGAAAATCCGTCTTACCTATAAAGAAATTGAAAATAACAGTTTAGGCCTAGAACATTTCTACAGAGAACTGGGAAAACTATACGAGTTGGCTCAGACTTTCCCAAAAGAACCAAACAATTCGAGGCTCATTTCGTTGCCCACATTTTACGGTGAGTTGTTGGCCGAAGGGCACGCAATAGAATTATTGGACGGGGACAATGGTCACTTTCATGGAGTTTGGTTTGACCAGATTTGCCACTCTATTTGCAATATCAACCCAAAAATCCGGATTTTTGTAATTAGCATAATTGGACTACAATCCTCAGGCAAGTCTACATTGTTGAATGCTCTATTTGCTTGCAAGTTCGCCGTCTCCGTAGGTCGATGTACCAGAGGACTCTTTATGCGCCTACTGTTTTTGGAAGATGACTTGAAAGGAGAATACGGAGTGGATGCTATTTTACTAGTTGACACTGAAGGACTAGGGGCCCCAGAAAAGATGAATGACCCAGACTGCGAAAGAAAGGATAGACAACTTGCCACCTTTGCTATGAGTATCAGCGACTTAACTTTGGTAAACGTTATTGGAGAATCCGTTCGGGACCTCACTGAAATTTTGCAAATAGTTATTGTCACCATGGCTCGACTTGATAAGGCCGAAATGACTCCAGACATTTTAATGGTGCAACATTTAACAGAAAGAGATGCAACAAAAACCCTGCGAGGTTCCGAGGAATTTTGTAACGCCATAAAAGAAGCTATTGACTTGACTGAAAAGAAAGAAATGGACATTGGAATACGGAACAGCAAGTCCCTCACCAAACTTCTTCAGCGGGTACAGAATGGGTCGCATCTCAAGCAATTTCGCCCTTTCAAAAATGGATCTACTGTAAATGCTCCACCGTCAATGGAGTATCACGAAGATGTTGTTGAGTTGTATTCAATAATTCTGGAATCCGTGAAACAAAAAGTCACTCAATATCGGGATCGAGAGTTTTGCACTTGGCACAATTTAATTGGAAGTTACTGGGAAGCTGTAGAAGAGCAGGATTTCACACTTCGATTCAAGAACATCGCGGCAATAAATGAATTTATTGATCGAGGAGTGAAAATTGCTAAGGTTAAGCAGGCAGCAGAGAAATCGTTTTCCTCTCACGCCGCGAAACACAAGGTCGCGTTCTCGGCCAAAATCAAGGAATTAGAAGACAATTTAAAAATGGAATCGTGGGGAGTTGAAAAAGAAAATCTAATGAATATTGTAAAAATCGATCTCCGGTCAATTCCAATTTCGTGTGGGTCCACTAATTCTAACCCACCGTTCGACCAGTGTTCAACATTTTTGACGCTGAGAAACGATCTGTACACACAAGTTGAAAACCAGCCTTGTGAAGTTGATACAAAAGACACAATACAAAAATTTATCATAAGGACGCGCGAAGGAATAATTCAGCAACTGGATCAGGAAGCGAACGCTAGGAAAATAAGATTTGGAAAATTTTCTGAGCTGGATCACATAATACAGAAATGCCTCCTCGAAAGTGGAGATGACGGCTACAGCGAGCGGAAAGTTGAAATGGTGCTACCAGCTGTTAAACGGGAGGTTTCAACTATGCTAAAAGTAGTCCCAGTAAAGACAAGGATTATGGATGAAATTAGAAATTACTATAAAAATGACTCTGCTGTCCTGCAAGGTTTGAATACTGGTCGTATTATCTTCAAAGAATTTCGTGACATTGAAGCAATAGATCCTAACTGGTATAAAAAAATTAAAAACGCCGTGCTAGGGTCCGATGGCACTCTTAGTTTGCATCTAATTAATGAACTGGAAGCTACTTTGGGAAATTTGCCTGTGCAGATGCTGAAGGAAAGAAAAGAAGACATTTTTCAGAATGGAATGACTTGGACTTTCCGAACAAACGTAAACGAAATTTTGCAAGCATTCGAAGACCAAAGGCTCGAGAAAAAAAAGCTAAACTCGAACTTCAAATGGGAGGCCCATTTATTTGCCCTTAACAAATATTTAGTGGAGATGGAGAAAAGGGAAAAACTGTGGAAACGTGATAACGACCCCTTACATATTTTGGAGAATAATATATCAACTTACAGAGAGGTAAAAGTCTACTAATACCTTTATATATACATTAAATGCAAGTCGCAATAATTGTGTTTTCTTTATTTCCACTTAATGTAACTAAATATGTGCGAACAATAAGATTGTGTCCTTTTGAAAAATTTTGTAGATGATAAAAGTCCGGCTGGAGAACGGATATGGATCAGAGGCGGAAGGGAAGATTTTATGCAAACTATTATTTGAGGCGATTAGGAAACGCGCACAACAATTTGCAGACAATCATCAAATTACGTTCGTTCAAAGTCAATCCTGGCTATCAAATGGACAAAGAGTCCGTCTAAAGTATTTTGCTGGATTGGCACGACAAGTAAATGAACAAAATAAGGAACCAGCATTGCAACATTTTAAAAATCCAAAGAGAGCAATTAATCAGTGGTTTAAAACTAAACTGAATTCATTCACAAAGGAAAGAGCAATCAGAGCTTTTAAGGACACTATTGCGGCAGAACTAGCCAATGTAAGACAAAACCTTGCAAATTCTGCGGATTAATTGACCATGAAACGTTTTGCGGATAGCTATCTCAACGTTTCAAATGAAATGGTGTACAAACCAAAACAGACACCTGAGCAAGTTGACTTCGTTCAGCTTAAGATCTCGCTATTAAAAGCTTTTATGGAAAGTGAGAAAAGACAAGAATTGGAGGAAAACATTACTATCGTGGATCTGTCAGAGGTCGAAAGCTTGCAAAATTTGATGGGTTGTACTTTTCATTGTCTTCTATGCAACGGGATTTGCTGGGGCGCAAATGGTCATGAAAACGATAGCGGTCAGCAAGCCAAACATCACACTTGCCATCAACCCATGGGTTTGGCGGGATGTAGTAATAAATACACCAAAGTACTCTTGCACCGCTCTTGTGACATGGAAAGGGACAGTAATGTTTGGTGGCACAATAACGAAGAGAAGACCACATGGAAAAAACTCACTTACCTCCCAGAATATAGAAATTGGATTTATGAAGGACACTCATATATGAAGGAGTTCGATGACTTGATGAAATGGTTTTTTGTAAATCTTCATGCAGATATTGCTTCTCGATCTGAGGGAAAATATGCACCAGCCAATATCCCTAGTGGCTTTCTTAGCTACGAATTTAGTAGTATTTTGTCAACCATTCAAGCAAAAATTGGATTTGAGTAAGAGGTGAAAATTATTTCTGTTACAAATTTTACAATCTAATATCTGCATTGCGTCTGATTTTATTTCTATATCTAGAGACATTGATTTAATGGAGCCGAACATATTTTGGATTGCAAATGTTATACTGTTTGTCGATGCAACCTTGATGGGTGTTTACACATTTTGTTTAGTAGTAATTAAATTTATTGCATTTTGCTATCACTATTAGAAAGTTAATCAATTGCATGTGTTAATTTTAAATAGCCATAATTCACCATGTGGGTCCAACATTTTAATCTATAATATTTCACAAAAACAAGAATAAATGCGTTGATAGATTAATGGAACATGAAAATCGATGTGAAAATTGAGGGTGTCCAAGAAATGATAATATATGCATGTCGTAAATCAATCTGATTTTTATGTAACTGAGAAAATAAAGTTGACAGGGAAAACGAAAAATTCATCTCGGGCACTCGTTTCCCTTCAAAAAATACAGTAAGTCACCCGTTACAGGTGACTCTGCTCTCAAGTGAAAGCTCAAATTATAAATGAATGATTTATGAGGAGAAATCCAGGAAGACAAGGATGAGATACGACGTAATAGAAAACAAATAACTCTAAAAAAAGTAGCGAACTTTGCAAACAATACGACCACGTTATTACCACGTGCTACCCCCCAGCCCCTTCGTCACAATTCGTGGAGGTGGTTTATGGAGAGGGAAACCACGTGTAGGGGGAAGATCGGAGAGAGGAGTGGGGGAAGGGTTTCGGAGGACGACCTCCGTTGAAATGGGAATGCGATAGCTAACTAAACTGAAATTAATTGTGTTTTCTGAATGTTTCTCATCTTAATTGAATTTTAAAGTACGCATGATATTGATTGAACCAAGACGTAAATATGTCAAAACAATTTCGTTGAGACCGCGTCGTCGCCTTATCAGCGGGATTACCCAACGGCGAGGTTGTGATCATTTAAAGTTCACACATTTGAGTAGACTTGCGTGGACTAGACAAACAAAACATCACGTGATAACCTAAAGTACTCGTTACTTGATTATTATGAAATTGGAATTGGAATAGATTTGGGTAGTTGGCATTACACAAGCTGAAGACTCGCAAATCTCACCAGGCATTTACCGTGGAAATATTTACGTTAGTTTGACGCTAAAAATGACAGATTTATATTTCAATAAATATATGCTCAATAATAATGCACTAATAACATTCTAACAAAGCTACATACAAATTTGCTCAAATTCGTTACGATTATTCGTTATTTTGCCTAAATAAAGTATTGTAGATTTTAACCTAAGGAATTTTTTTAACGTTGCAAAGGAATTTTTTTAACGTTGCTAAGGAATTTTTTTAACGTTGCTAAGGAATTTTTTAAATGTTGCTAAGGAATTTTTTAACGTTGCTAAGGATTTTTTTAACGTTGCTAAGGCATTTTTTTAACGTTGCTAAGGAATTTTTTTAACGTTGCTAAGGAATTTTCTGGTCTCATAATGATAACAATAATCATAACCATAACCATAACCAAAATGTGATTGGTTCATTTAAAATGCCAACAGCCAATCAAAATGCAGGAATGTCACGGAAAATTTCACGGGACGGACTTTTCGAAATTATAAAATAGATTGAGAGACGTGACTTATTCTTGTTTAAATATGCATATAAGTTTCTCAAATGTATCATTAGTTCTACAAGTAGTCAGCGATCATTTCCACTTTTAAGTGTTACTAGATATCGTACAAAAGTGGGGCAAAATTCGATCGAGTATAGAGCAAACTTTGGAACTCGCTGCCTCGTAGTTGGTCAATTAATATTACATATAATAAATTTGTTCAACAATTTAGGGAAATTTTGTTGACTCGGAACAAGAATTGTTATTTGTATTATTAGTTAAGTATAGATTAGTCGCTTCTTAAATTTATAGCAATTGTGTCATGGATTGAAAACCAGTTTATATTAATTAACTGATATTTGTTGACATATTAATAAAGGTTTACTTGACTTGACTTGATTCCTAGTTTTGTCAAACAAACATTGTATTCCTGTTTTCAAAATTCTTTTATGAAGTACTATTTTAAGTTCACGTTAATTTTAGTCATAATAACAATAATAAGTTGGTCTTTTTCAAGTTTAGGGAATTGGTTAAACGTCGACTTCTACATGATTATATGAACAAATATATGATTATATGATTATATTTATTTGGTTAGATGGCTGAGAGGTAATCATATTGGATACAGTTTTTGTAACCAGTGTCTTTCCTTAAGGTTTCATATTTCATTTGCAGCACAAAGATTTGATATTAGGGAAGCTGAATGAAGGTATTTACTAGGTTATTTACTAAATAATGTGTAACTAAATAGATTTAAAATTTCATCCATAATATTCGTTTCTGTAGAACTTGAAATGGAGAAAAGAAAATGATATCGACAATATTTTAAATTATACAAATTATACAACAATTCCTCAGTCCTGAAACGCGGGATGTGATAACCCTCTACGGGAAGGATAACAGCGAATGGAAAGCTGAATTTTTAACATCAATAGATGCTACTCAATTTACCACGGAGTTTGGAGGTGTAAACAACGAAAGTTATTCGATGGAGGATGTTAGAAAATTGCCATATATGAAGTGTCCTACACTCTGTCTCAAAATGAAGAGATAGTTTTGGAAAATGCTCTTATTTTTTAATGGTTGAATCCTGTGGCCTAAGGTTTTATTATATTATGGTAAAGGTCTTGCCACATTATCATGCCAAGTTTCATTTAAATTTGATTCAAATCACAAAATTTATGGACAACCACAAAAAATTAGTAAAATTCAACTGTTTCAAAAGTAAGAGATAGGGCGTTTTTCAGCAATTGAATTACCTAATAAGTTAACCTTTAATGGCTAAATAACTTTGCAACCTATTTTAACAATTAGAGGAACCCCCTTTGGCCAGAATTACGGAGATTATTCGTCGCTTCATCGAATTATTTAGGTGCCGAAGGGCCTCTAAAGGGATATTTTCCCTTTAGATATGATGCCGATTAATTTATGCATTTTAATATTTGGGTGTAAGTTACATATTTGGAAAATATGTCTAGTTTGCCGTTGATTCGGGATGCAGAAAAGGAAAAATAACGGAGGAGGAGGTAGAATTCAATGTACAGATCAAGATAGTAATTAATTTATGTCGTTAAAATTGATTATTTAGAAGAAGACAATAAATCAGTTAAGTAAAATAATGCAAGAATTTGATGAGAACGAGAATGATAGACGAGTCACCCGTGGAAGTGGTGCAGGTACGTCACTCTCGCTAATATTAGAATTGTTTTTCAACCCCACTTGGCATTGCTCTCTTGGATATGCAACACAGTTTAAATAAATGCTTACGCTTTTCTTTATCACCACATGTACTTGTATAAATAAAGTCTCTGAATGAATAAAACCCAAATCCACTTATCCCGATTTGTGATCATAAAATAAACCCGAGTTTCTAACAAAAGGCAGAAGATTATATTCACATGTACAGCACTGCCTGGTCTAAAAATACCAGATTTTAACCAACCCTTCCTCCCATCTCATTCATTCAGACTTTTCAATCCTTACATGTTACACATATCTTGCAAAAATAAGATAAACAAAAATTAATTAGACCACTTACTCAAATATTTCTCAATTTTCTCTCATGGCGTCCTTATTCACACCATACGTATCACCATCCCCAACTAATTGTGCATTCTGCAATATTTCTTCCACATGTGTTTGTTCATCTTGTAAAAAAGTTGCCTATTGTAGCAAACAACATCAGCAAAAACATTGGAAAGATCATAAACCTTTGTGTTTTCCAATTGTTTTGAAAAATAATAAAATTCTTGGGAGACACTTGATCACCACGAGAGATATAAAACAAGGAGAAATAATTTTGAAGGAGCAGCCACTAATTTCAGGTCCACATTTTGGAGAAGAAACCCCGGATTTTATAAACGGGCCAATTTGCTTAGGTTGTTTTAGACAAGTTGAGACAAATTATGCTTGTTCCAAATGCGGATGGCCAGTTTGTGGAGTTGAGTGTGAAATTGTATGGATTTGCATATTAATTATATTTTGCAAATTAATAATAGAATTATATTTTGCAGAATAAACAGCATTTGGAACTAGAATGCAAAATATTTACACAAGCGAACAGAAAGTTTGCAAGCTTAATGGAAAATTTACAAAACTTTAATATCTATGAAGCAATTACCGTTCTCCGTTGTGCTTTACAAAAAAGGGTGAACCCCAAAAATTGGGAGAAGATCAAGAGTCTCCAATCCAACCATGGGAAACTGAAGGAATCAGAAATTGGAATTAAATTAATTTCCGGCTGCATATCCTTTATTCGCGATTTTTGTCAATTAACAGATTTGTCTGATGAAGACATCTCCCATATTTTGGGTGTTATTGCAATCAATGCATTCTTTTCTGATGATGGCGTTCCCGTGGACGGTCCAAGAGTTTATAGGTTGCGTTGTTTAAATTGAAGAAAATTACTAATTTTTTTAAATTTGCAAATTTATTTATACCCAATAAATTCTTGTTTTTTTCAGAAATGGGACCTACCTTTACCACATTGCGAGCATGTGTGCCCATAATTGCACCCCAAACACGGCCTGGTCAATCAAATCCAACTCTGAAATGCATTTGATGGCCACCGTTTCAATTAAGATTGGAGAAAGTGTTACAATTTTGTATTGTGATGGAACCCTGCCAACGAGAGAAAGGAGGATGCAATTGAAGGAAGATAAGGACTTTGACTGCTCATGTGACAGATGCAGCAGTCCAAGTGAAATGTACAGTTATTTCACAGGAGTAAAATGTTGTGAGAAGTCTTGTGCGGATAATTTCTATTTACTTCCTGTGGATAGAGCAGGCGAAACTTGGAAATGTGAAAATTGCAATAAGGAAAAATCTAGGGAATTTATTGAATCAATTTATTCTAAAATTGATGCAGATTTAAATTCCTTGAATCTTGAGGATGATTTCACTCACAGTGCTGTAGAAAGATTGAGCAATGTTATTTCAAAATACGCGGGAGTGATGCTACACCAAAATCATTTTAAAATCTATAACATGGCGACAGAGTTGATCCAGAGAATTTCATTTCTATTATCGCAACAACAATCAAGAAATTCAAAGATTAAGAAAAGAGAAAATAAATTGGTGGGATTGCTACTTGATTATGGGGCGATGTTGATACACGTAACAGATATTATTTTACCAGGCTTAAATCGACAGAGAGGTATAGATTTTGAAAGGTTACACATTTTCGAAATTTATTTTATAATTTTTAAATTTAAATAAAACTTTTCAGGACGGATTTTATATTATATGCAAAAAGGGCTAATTATACGATTATTTGACGGAATCAAACATACTAAGGGTGGGGATACGTCCCAGTCTGATCAATGGAGAGCTAAACTGGACCAAGTGCTCAAAATAAGGAGAGAAGTTGGAAAAATATTTGCAGGCGAAATGGAAGGATTTGAAGAATTTTATATTGGTATGGAAATGACGATTGAGCATCCGGAAATATTAAGGCTTCAAAAGATTTTAGGAAATTGATTATGTTCACGGTAACTTGAATATGTTTGTAAATGAGTGCTCAAATAAATTAAGACGTATTGCTTCAATAAAAACTATACTAAATAGCATTAATAATCGCATGATTGTTCATAATTTGTCGTCCGTAACATCTTGCGACTGTTATATTAGGTTACGTGAAATATAGGCATAAGATGTAAGTAGGTAGAAGATTAAATGTATATAGGTATAAGTGCAGATGAAGACACATAAATTTGTCTCAAAAGATACAATCTCTTGAACTTGACTTTTACTTTCAGTGCAGTTCCTGGAAAAGAGACCCTTTTTGAGTCTCACTCTCTTAGTGATTATTACTCTGAGGAGGAAATCTCAAACATTCAATACTGTATTTAGTAGATATGTTTTGTTACACGATATGTACGTAATGGAGGAAAGGGGGTATAAAAAGGACCGTTGGACCACAGAACTGGACAGTTCTTGGAGACCTCTTTGCTCCATAACTTGTTTCCTTTCAAGTAGGGTGTGATTTCCACCGTCGTTTTATCCCTAAATCGGAGGTGCAATACTCCGGGCATTTTTGGATATTTCTTCATCCGAAAAGACTTTTGACTCTTTGACAGATCTCGAGACCACACTGACTCATAGAATTTTGGAGAGAAAGAATGTATAGATTTTAAAATAATTAGTCTAGTAATTTATCTGGTTAATTAAAAAAGGGTTTTAGTTATTAGGTAGTGATTTTATTTACAAAAGTTTTGATTCCTTCAGTGGTTTAATAGTGTATGTCAACAAGTGAAATTCGGGAGTAATTATTTGTGCAAATTTATCATTGGTTGAATAAATGATTAGAATTTCTGTGAAATAATTCTTGTGCATATTGCGGGCAAATTCTTTATAACAGCGACCATTTGTGACGTTTTTGTTAGAAGACTACAAGACATTCGAATATTACATCCGCCTGGATTTTATTTAATAAATTCAGGCTATACATACATCTACATTGGAGGAATACGCTTTGACTTTAAAAAACCGAAAAAAATTTGAAATCACCTTCACCAAGCCTAGCGACAGTCACGGTGAACTTCTCCCTCAATGCTGATCTGCGTAAAACAGTGGGATATGTTCCGGCTGATAGGCATTACAAGCTTTTGTATGTTGGTGGTGGGTTCCAAAATCGGAATTATAACTATAATGTAATTAATGAATGGTCACAAATATGAGATTTGCGACATCTATATATCTTCATAATGTCTTGGTTTCCCTATTTATAACAAGGAGGCGCTCAAAAGTAAAGTCGAACCGTAACTGGGTTTTGAGTTAATAATTAACCTCCATGGGACCAAATACACACAATTGTGTGATATTTTATTTTCCCTTGAGGACGAAATATACAAATATGTGTAATTTAAAATTTACTATTGACAACCAAAATAGATGGGAAAAATATGAAAAACGGATCAACTACATTGCCAAATGTGGAAAAATTCATGGTAAAAAGTGGATTTTATAACCTAATTTTTAAAATTTTTCTATATCAACGCCATGCACAAAAGTTTAATTTTCGAGTTGTTTGATATCTTGTCAGTTTTGAGTTTTGCAATTCTAAAATAAATCAGTCGCTAACCAGTTTTTCTTTTCAAGTGATTTCATTTGGTACCCAAGAGGTTAATGATTATTATTCCATTGATAAATGTCGCAATTATTTCATAATAAAACTCAATAAATTCTTTTCCGTAGAATGCAGAGATAACATATTTATTGCTTTTACAATATATTTTGTAATAATTTATTTAATAATGATGCTTATAATTTGCTAAAGGTTTGAGCCTTTGGAGAGTTGGTATTATTGCCAAGTGTTCCCAAGTAAATTAAAGTAGTTGCAAATTTAATCACTTCCTCTTTTAATGCCGATTAGTTAGAACAACTGGCCTATCAATGAATTCGTTTGGTAGCAACTTTTACTTTTATGATCGAAGCGAAAATCTTGATCAATTCTTAAGTCTGTATTATTTATAAAAATTCTGGCAAACATTTGCCTCTGGAAGAATTGCAGTGCGGCATCATCATTCCTTCCTGGATCATTGTTTACACGGTTTATCTTCAATAATGGTATGTGTGTCAGGATATTTTCTAAAAGGGGTAAAATTCAGATTTTTAGAATTCTACTCAATATATTTTTTTCTACGATTTTGTAGCATCAGGCGGAGGTACTATGTATGTAATTCTACCGACTTAGATACGATTTGGCTCCGGAGGGTGACATTTATACGGTCGCTAAATTCTGCCTAATGTCATATCAGTAATAAAATTGTTACCGACGTTGTTAACAATGTGTTACTCTGGGATGACAAATTGTATCTGTAATTGTTACCTGTGGGTAGAATTTCATACTACCTTCGCCGGTAATATTATTGTTCCCCAATTATTTAGAGTGTGCAAAAATAAGAGTTAAAATTTTACTTGATCTATCAACGGGAATTGGTACTCCCAAGTATTCCGTACGCTCCGAAAATTGCATCCCATTTGTGAATGGGGTTCTAAATTTAGACTTATTTAAGACATTTTTTAACAGCTTTTTGACATCCTCGTCACCCATATTGGCCATGATTCGTAACCATAAAGAACGTTTTGAAACGTTTTTGGTTTCAAGATCCAGTAAAATTTCGTTCGTAAGGAATAATCTGCCTTTGGTAAACATTTCAAATACGATGCAACCATACGCCCACCAGTCAGAGTTAAGGGTCCAATCGTTACAATAGTTTTCTGGGGCCCAATATCCCTTCGTGCCAAGTTGGTGAAGCTCCCTTCGTACTTTCCCCTAATTCAAGAGGATTCATTTATGTCACAAATACTTGAGGAAATGTAACATTTACCTGTCTCAATTTAGCGGAACAACCAAAATCCCCTATTTTGATGTGAAATTTTTGATCTAGAAAGACATTTGCCGGTTTCAAATCTCGATGAGCAACTCCGAAACTGTGTAACGCTTCAAGTCCCAGTCCTAACTCGACGGCAAAAATTTTTGCATGATCTTTTCTAAGTAATTTGGTGAAATCCAATAAACTGCCTATTTCACATATTATAATATTTTAATTCATTAATTCCAACTAATTTAATATATATTAAGGTCATTACCCTGCATCAAATCTGTGACAAAATGAATATATATATCTGACTCGTATGCGTACAATAGACGCACAATTGCATCAGAAATGTTGCCACATTGAAGAACTTCAGATTCCAGGATGGACCCGTTATAAATTTTAAGAATAGATTTCACCGCGACTTGTTCCCCGGTAGGGAGAAACTTTTTCTGTTTGGTAAGTTTAGTAGAATTTAGGTCGCAAATCGTTAAAAATATCGTAGATACAGAGTGGCCTTAGCTGTTAACCAAAAATACCAGGTCACTCCTCTACACTATACTTCTGGTGTAAGTTTAGTAAAATGTGACAAAAAAATATTGCATGAGAAATATGTGGCGAAAAACCAAGATTACACCCGCTATTTCTTAGCTAAAATATTTTTAATCGTCGTACTTTACTGATTTCACGTAAGAAATAGGGGGCGTAACATTGCTTTGTTGCAAAATATCAATAAAATGAGGACGTTATATTTGTTAAAAAATAACCAAGATCTACATTCGGTGGAACTGCTGATCATCCTCACCTAGTGCGCTCGGTTCCAATGGTCACCGAAAGGGGGACGGCCGACCAATACCAATCAAAATGGCATGAAATGTGCAGAAATATGTTATCAATCAGTCTATTCATCAAAAACTTGTAGAAAGTTATCTAGATGCATTTTATACGACATTAACATGGAGAAATTCATAAACGGGCTCGCAACTACTGCTCATCCGCTTAAAGCAAATTCCATTTATTTTTAGATTTACCAACTTAATTTTACAATTAGTAGTTTGTGTGACCACCCTTGGCCATCAGGACTGCATTGACTCGATTTGGCATCGATTCCACTAATTTCGCTGTTGTTTCCTTCTGGATGTTGTTCCATTCTTCGTCCACAATTGAAATTAAATTTGTTCTGGAAGTCGGGTTCCTTTCAGCAACTTTTTTCTTCAAAATTGACCATAAATGTTCAATTGGATTTAAATCCGGGCTCTGTGGCGGCCATTTCATTACGTTTACCCGTTTTGTTTGCAGCCAATTCGTGACCAATTTGGACGTATGTTTGGGGTCCCCGTCTTGTTGGAAGACAAAATTCTTCCCTAGTCGCAGGCTGTTCCGAGATTTCATCAAATTTCGGTCCAAAATCCCTTGGTACACTTCTTTCGTCATAATTCCTTCAATTACTTCCATGGTTCCCACGCCTTTCCACGACATTGCACCCCAAACCATAATGGACCCCCCACCATGCTTCACGGTCTTCTTGGTACAGTTACTCTTGACTCGTTCTCCTGGTTTTCTCCAGACAAAAACTTTGCCATCTGATCCAAATATGTTTATTTTGGTTTCGTCACTCCAAAGAACTTTTTTCCAATCGGATACGGACCACGTGGAGTGACTCTTCGCCCAATCCAAACGCTTCTTAATTTGGGGCTTTGTCAGCAGTGGCTTTTTGGTTGCGAATCGGCCTTTAAACCCCATATTTCGGATCCGATTTCGAATAGTGGAATCAGAAATCTTCGTACCAAACTGCTGAGCCAATTCCACATTGATTTTTCGGGCAGATAAGAAGCGATTGGAATTTGCTTTCTTCTGGATAAGTCGGTCGACTCGAGGAGTGGTAACACGACGGCGGCTATTTCCCTTCAAATCAGTAATTGTATGGTATTTCTTCCATTTCGACAGCATGGATTTGATGGTGGGAATCTTCACTTTCGTCTTGTTGCTGATTGCTGTAGGTTTCAATCCTCTCTCGTGGTAACTTATCACCAATTTCCTAATGTCGTGCGACAAGTGTTTTCCAGGCATTTTCAGCTCTGAAAAACCAAAATGACAATGAATAAAATGGTCTTCATTACTTGAATTAATAGTAATCAAGATGCACTTACCCGCATAAAAAAATGATAAATCAAGAAAATTGTTTCCACTCGAAAATTGTGTTTTTGTTGTGGCGGATGAAGACTAGTTGCGAGCCCGCTTGTCTTACTCTATGCTCATTCCGTGTAAAATGAGTGCAGTTAACTTTTTGGAAGTTTTTGCTTAATTGACTGATTTAGTACATATTTCTGCACGTCTGATGCTTTTTTGACATATATTGGTCGGCTATGCCCCTTTCGGTGACCATTGGAACCGAGCGCACTAGGTGAGGATGATCAGCAGTTCCACTCAGTGTATGTAGGATGTATAATATATGATGTAACCAATATGAATGTGGATCTGCGAAAATTCTTGAACACCAACAATTATGGGTGGATATTTGCAAACTCAAATAGTAGCCGTTGCTCATATAGTGACCTTGCTCAAATAGTAGCCTTATGCTCAACCATATTGTAGCCGGGTCCCAGTCACCAATTTTGTAAATAGTAGCCCCGGCTACTATTTGAGTTTTTACGGTAGTTTAGTTAACTGAGTTATGTATGATTGTGCATGATTGAATGTAATGACATGATTTTGACTTTAATCAGTATCTGAAACTACTCTGTTGGACTAACTACTCTTAAATCCCAAAAATATTTACCAGGTGTAGCAAGTTAGGACCACTCTGTACATATTATAAATACCTTTGTAACGTTCCCATACGTTCCCACTGATATGTCAGACACTAGTTCGAAATCTTTATCTCCAATTCCAAAATCCGAAAAGTCGTCATTATTATTATTAATTTCTTGGATAGCTTTAACCCGTTCATTTTCAATATGAGTATACGCTATGGGTTCTGGATAAGCCCCATATTTCGTGGAACTGAAGTAATAAAGTAGTTTCTTGCTGAGTGGGATGGGAATATTCACACCTAACTCCGAATATTTAAGTCTTGGATACATGTAAAAGTAGTACAGGTCCAAAATATTGTATTCGTTGGGAACCAGTAAGAATCTCTGCGTTTTTTAAAAAAAATCACAACATTAATATTAGAGAGGTAAAAATCGCGTAGTGTTTCTTTTCGAACATCCAAAACGGTTTGGAGTTAAAACCACTTTTGTCAGAGTGGGGAAAAAACTGGCTTTGACAATTTTTGTCCAGATAAAATTGTGATTTAGGGGTCAAAAGCGGCCTTTTGGCCGCTTTTGCCCTGTACAGTCCGGTTTTTTCACTCGAAATACTGACAATGGAGGTCTCCCAACGTATCCTCACAGATTTGGACGAAACTGGTGTCAATCGATCACAAATTTAATTAGTATGAAATTTTCAAATGCAACTATCTGCCAATACGCAGGTTTGGCGGAGATATTTGCATAAACAGAGGCGAAAACGCGCCCAAAATGCCATCAATTTTACACTTTTCGAATTTTGCCTTACAAATTTGCGAGTTTTCACCTCTTTTTATGCAAATATCTCCACTAAACCTGCGCATTTGCAGATAGTTGCATTTGCAAATTTCATACTAATTAAATCGTGATCGATTGACACTAGTTTCGTCCAAATATGTGAACATACGTTGGGAGACCTCCATTGTGAGTGTAGCCCATTTTCGGTATTACAGGTAGTGACATCATTACTTATCTACAATCCAAAGCTACGTCTTTTCAATAAAAACTGACCACTGTCTCCAACTGTGACTGTAGCTTGAAATTCCCGCGTGGCGATTTCTCATCTTAGACTGGCCATCATTGCTTCAGCATGAGAATAGGGAAGAGGAAAGCGAGATTTTTCAAATTTTCCACATTTTTTAAGCTACAACCACAGTTCAATTTCTCCACCTCTAAAGCTACACCTAATTGTGACTAATTCTATAATCACACTAACAATATGGTGGATTTGTACCTCTCTATTATTACTACCATGTTAAAGTTAATTAAAAGTTTAGAGAAACATACCACAGTGAAGAAAGTTATAAACACGTAAATCAAAAGTTGTTGGACACTGCAATCCGGCACAAACCAGTATCGTCCTCTCACATATGTCACAGGTTTAGAAGAAACATAAAATCTGACGGAATTCGGGTAGGAATATTTCTTCAAAATATTTGCATCACTTTCACCAATCAAGGTTAATGAGACCGATACTCCTGGCGGTGTTTTGTACCCGGTGGGGATATTGTACCCAATAATGCCACTGTATCCGGCACGTTTCGCTAATCTGAGACGTTGTAGGGGATCACAGGAAAACTTCCAATTATCCAGCAGCATCGTGCTTTTCGAGCCTCGTACTTGTTTCAATTTTCCACAATCTTCATAATCATCCTCATATACTAGGAAACCCTGGGGTACATAAATCTAATTAAATTTCAAGCAAACGGAATATTTAATCAGGGTTATGACTGGTAAAACCTACAGTGCAGACTTGAGATAGCCCGAGCCAAATTTGGAGAGTACTAATGTGATATCCAATTTGATATTTCATACTCACAAGGGAAGGTCCCCGACTGCTAACCGTGTCCAGGTTACCCACTATGTTTTTTAGAATTTACTAGGACCCCAGACCAAGGATTCATTCATATTTACGTGTTAATCGCATATTTGGCGCCATGGCGTGGCGCCAAGCTTAAAAATCTGCGTTTTCGACCAATTTCAAACCTCCATTACTTTTGTAATTTCCGTCGGATTTTCAAAATTTTGGGCTACAAATGATCACAAAGATCAAAATTTTAAGAAAAAAGTAAAAATTTAAATTTTTTATTTTTGATATATTTTTTAAAAAAGTTTCGCCAAAAAGTTTCTAGGAAAATCCAAAAATTTTGACAAAAATTGAAACAATCAATATTTTGAAAAACTGGATGGCATACGAAAGTTGAACTCTTTTTCATGATTTTTGGAATTTTTTTTGAAAGTCCGCCCAGGATTTCAAAAGTTATGGCGGTTTTAAAAATAAAAACATACAAATTTGTCGAATTGGGCGCCACGCCATGGCGCCAAATATGCGCTTAACACGTAAATATGAATGAATCCTTGGTCTAGGGTCCTTGTAGATTCTAAGAAACATAGTGGGTACCCTGGACACGCTTAGCAGTCGTGGACCTTCCCTTGTCAGGTGTCATTTCCAACCACCATACCAAATTTCAGCTCAATACGACAAGTTTTAGAAATCGGTATGGGTGACCCAGTGTAGGGTCCCTCAAGATGAAAATTTTTGCAATGTGACATGAAAATATTTCACTAGAAACCTTTAGGGTCATCCATACCAAATTTGAGCTTTCTAA
This sequence comes from Folsomia candida, assembly GCF_002217175.1. NCBI lineage: Eukaryota > Metazoa > Arthropoda > Collembola > Entomobryomorpha > Isotomidae > Folsomia > Folsomia candida. The sequence continues at coordinate 7,963,366 of NW_019091197.1, read as the reverse complement.
GATAACTATTAAAGTTTGGTTCATAATAAACCAAACCGAATATTCTGCACCAACCCCTCAATCAACATCACTGATCTGACCCCCACCGGTCTAAATCTATTTTGATCGCACCTATCTTCGAACTTAGCCTCGACCTGGCCGAGATAAGAGTTGGTCAAAATCGGTCCAGTGGTTCATCCGGTGGACCGTCACGGACAGACGCATAGACCGACAGACAGACAGACGGACATGACGGTTCCATAAGCCCTGGCTCGGGCTAAAAACCAAATTTCCCAGGGTAGAGAGAAAAAGTGGGATAAATGCACTTTTTCGTTACTAACCCAAAGTCGATGGGAAAAGGTGGGATATTGTAGAGATTTGAAAAAACTTATCTGAAAGCTAATATTTTGAAAATCATCTTCGTGTTCTCCACGAAATCCTGAGAAAATGAGTGGGTATCACGATTCCAATTGAAGAATCTTAAAATTAGCATTGTTGAAATGGGAGAATTTAAATATGAGCAGTTTTCATGAGTGTTTCGGTCAACCTCGAATAAGAAGTTAGATTCCAGAAATATTGATTTTTAAAGAAATTAAGTTTTTCCATAACTAAATAAATTGCCCATTTTCAACATGTTTGGACGGTATAAACCACTTTATCCCATTTATCCCACATGCCCTGGAAAAAATGTGTTTTTTGACGGGAAAATCTTAACCCTATATATAATACATATCTAGTCAAATTAATTTATTAAACTGACCATTGAGTCGATCATTGAGTCGAATTCGATTTCCTGCACTCCATCCACAGTTAGGATTGTCTCTCCAGATCTTCTTTTAATTATGGATATCTCAGTTTTCTCAAATTCTTCGGATTTATTTGTAAGTATTATAGTCAGAACGGCTACTAGTAATGTTAGACTGGAATAGTGATTTATCTTGTACCAATTCCATGCTCTAATTATTCTAGGAAATCTTTTCAAAGTAGTGACAATATTTATATTCATTTTAAAAAAAACGTTCCAATTCAATCCGTCAAGCAGGAGGAAACGTTTAGTTTTACTGATGACTAAATTTGTGCAACTATTCGACCACATAAATATCGCCTTTATCAGCACGATAATATCTATGTAATCTTTTACACAACACGAAATACGATGATTCATTGCGTTGCGAAATAAGGAATAGATAGCGAAATTGCGTTGCGAAATATATTTCGCAATGATATCATGATACCTCAGCTGGGTTGTCAAACACACATTTTTAAATATTTTGTAGTGGCGTCCAAATGTGACATTGAGAGAGAAATGTAGACCCAAATATCGAACATAGTAATGATTAGATAATTATTATTTTTGCCGAGATTATTTTAAATTTCGTAAATATGTAGATAATGGTGATCATCTACATATTGACAATCACAATTATTGTCTGTGAACTAATTGGATGGATGTTCCATCACTACAAAGTACAGGCAACGTTTCATATCTGTTTAATTTATTCATAAACGTTCCTCTAATTTCTGATAAGTACGTTTCTGCATGTATTGCTGCTGAGTTTGCACAATGGGTGGTTGTTTTGTTAAATTAAGTAAATACATACGTGCTTAACTTATAGCATGCGTAGGTACATATATACATGAGGACATTGTAATAAAACATAATGATTCATTCAGTGTATTTATCTTATTTATTCTCAAACAAATTCCGCACCGAGCGATGCTTATCAAGGTCCATGTATGCTTCAACTGAATGTGGAAACAATAATTAAAATCTGAAATAAGAAATCGGGGTAATTGTTGTATAGGGAGGTTTATAAAAATTGCAACATTTTATTTTTTACTGATTCTAGAACTTGTCACCGTGCAAGTGACGGATCACATCAACTTAAAAGTATCGATTTTACATCATGGGTAATCATCCACTTAACGTTTAATATAAAGGGATTTCCAATACAACAATTTACAATATTTTATGTAGTAATTGCTTCCATGTTATATATAAAGATTGGTTCATCGGGATTGGAGGCCATGTTTTTGAAATTGTTTAATGTTGACAAGCTTTCGGTACATACAAATACCTTCATCAGGTCACAAAAATTGAGTTCGGATTATAAATGACAAGTACATACATATATGATTTTTGGAAAATAATAAGTAGATTTGGTAATTATAGTGATTGACAGTTTAAAAAAATAATTTGCAATATTCTAACTGGTAATGTGAGTAAGAGATATGCAATTGATTTGACAATGACTACAACTTTGAACTCCTAGTGTTACCAATCAGACCTAGGGACCAACCAAGCTAATGGACTCGCATCGTCCAGTGAAATTAAAAATTGGACTCCACAGTTTGATAGGTTAAAAATGCGTTTATTTTCAATGTTAAAAGATTTTCTTCTCAAAACCCTTCCTACACGTGGTACATTTATACATACTTTGTGCTTGCACCGGATGCAGCGAGCATTTCCTTAATTCCCGACGGAAAGCTGTGGGTCACATTCTTTTACACTAAAGTCGAATTTTTTTCTCCACTTTTCGAAATCGTCGAACCAGGGATGCACGTTCGTAAGGAATTTGAAGCCTGTAGCCATATGCTGTTATATCAGCTTTAAGTTCAGGCCAGGTCTTCTTACCCCAAGTGATCAAATTCTGATCTCAAAAGTCAAAAGTTGCATGGTGACATTTTCCGAATGTGCTGACACCATTCTGAATAAATGTAATTTTGTCTTGTTTGGAAAAAGTCTCTTATTTTTCATAGCGTTGAAGGCACCATTTGGTCACGATAATACTCGGCATTGTTATTTTAGCCAAGAGAGATGATGTGCAAAGATATCAATTCTCTGATGCAGTACCAGCCAGCAACCAGAATCTTCAGTCGGTTTTTTGTCCTTGTTGTTGGACAGCTCCATTTTTTCCCCTAGTCTAAGAATTCCGAGTATGATTAAGGCAAATCCTTGTTTCATCAGTATTGAGGGTGTGGCGTCGTTTTATTTCACCGTCAAAAACTCGTTTTATCTCCAGAATATGGCCAAATTTGACAAGATCTAATTTTTTGTAGGATCAAAGTGGCTTCTAGGGACTGTTGTATGTCCCTATCCAGTAGATTTTATATGATTATTTTGAGTGGTTACATGGTTTATTAAGTAGCGCAAGCTACTTTATGCGATCGTTAGTTAGTCTGTCCGTCCGTCCGTCCGTGCGTCCGTCCGTGAGCACTAAAACTCGAGAACGGTTTGTCGCAGCGACCTGAAATTTTGAACACATGCTCTACACGGGTAGGGGGTGACACCCTATTAAGGGGGTGTGGCCACTTTGTCGACATCATGTCGAAAAGCGTCGCCATGGCCTAATTTCTGCATTTTTTGAGCGATTTGCATGAAATTTGGGCAAAACATGTTTTTTGGTGTTGTCGACATGTCGCAATATGGCGATTAAGGTTTCGAAACTTTTTTCGCCAAATTCTGTCGCCATGGCCTAATTTAGGCATTTATCGGTCGATTTGCATGAACTTTGGGCAAAACATGTTTTTCGGTGTTGTCGACATGTCGCAATATGGCGACTAAGGTTTCGACGAGAAATTTTGTCGGCATGCCCTAATTTCGGCATTTTGCGGTCAATATGCATGAAATTTAGGCAAAACATGTTTTTCTGTTGTCAACATGTCGCAGTATAGAGCATGTGGTCAATTAATTAATTAATCAATCATTAATCAATTAATTAATTAATCAGTCATTAATCAATTAATTAATCAATTAATTAATCAATCAGTCAATCAATTTATTAATTACTTTAATTAATTAATTTAATTAATTTGAGCTTTATAGCGCAAATTAATTCTCAGCATTCTCAGCATTCTCAGCATTATTGCGCTACTTATGTATCGTGCTTTGCCGCACTTTATTATCTTAGCAAACCGTTTGAATTTATTTTACAGATAGAGGCCTGCAGCACATTTTCCCCTGCTGCCCAATTTTCGGTACCTCGTCTCCTTATTCATATTTTGTATGTAGCTTTGATGTATTTTGGATCGACCTGGTCGTTTTTTGTCGCAAACTGACTTACGGTTCGAGGAAATTTGTCAAAGATAGTTTTGACATTTGTGTACGAAAGCTTCATGTGCCAAAAATTAGGGATCATGTCGAAATAAAAAATATGTCGTTGCATCTACAATTTTTTGACATAATGTATTACGTCTTCAAAAATTCTCGATTTTAGCACCCACCCACCCAACATAAACATTAAGGGATAGGGAATTTTAACATGGGAAAGATAGGAAGGCCTAAACCACCGACGCACTAAAATGATGACGTAATATATGGACGTTCCCTATGGTTAATTTTTTTTCTACATTCAAAATCCAAGTTCATACATAATTTTTATATCAACATGTGCATCAGAGCCTCCTCCACACAGTGGTATAATTTTTGAAACCTGTTATTTTGGTTTCTGAGCATTATTCGTACTCAAAATTTTTGGAAACATAACTATCGGAGGAATACATGTTGCTGGGGCTCTAATAGTTGGATATACACCGGACCGTGCTGTATGCATTGAGATAAGTTCAATCCTATACTTGTATATATCCTCCCGGCGATGACTTCCTTGTATGTCCATTCAATCCTAAAAGATACTTTCACCACTTTTACTTTGAATCAGGATGCATGTAACACACAGCCCAAGTAATGGACTCTTATCCGCAGCAACAAATAGTTCAGGAAATTTGGTTGGGACCTTAATAATTCCAACAGCAATGTTTCTATTTCTCTACCACTGCTGAAGAAAACTGTTGCTGAAGTTATGCGGGAGACATTAACATCAAAATTCGACTCTTTATCTGCTGAATTTGTATAAAAAGTTGGATCAGTAGTTAACCGAGTTTCGGAATTGGCAAGGCGACAAGATAACATTGAAGCCGCTTTGAACTCGATTTATTCAAATATTAAGATGGAAGTAGCTGCTGTTATGGAGGATATTAAAGAGAAATCTCACAGGCTACACAAAGCTCTTAATATTTTAATTACAGAGCTGTCTCTCTCTCTGGAACACTATTCCAAAGCAAATTAAAGCATGAAGTAATTATGATCAATTCAAGAGCCGTCTTCAGGGTAATTTATTAAACAATTGAATGTGAGATCTTTTCGTATTGGGTCAGAGATATTTGGTATTATTTTCCTATCCAATTTTAAGTTTCATTATGTTATTATATTTTGACTTGCTATTATTCTTCAATACATTCTTGCCTCAGTCAGTTATGTTTTACTTTAATGTTTAAATGCTTATCAACAATCATTCTTGTATTTCCCTGATGACAGGGTTAGGATTTCCGAATTTTTGTATAGTTTTGAGATATAAATGGAAATTAATCAATTTAAATAAATAGGTCCGCTTCTGACTTGGAAAACTAAAAAAAAATATATATTTGTAAATCCAAATACTGGCAATTTCTGGTTGCAAAATATTTGCAATGTAGTGGTTAAGATATTGAAAAGACACTGTGTAGGTATTCAACTAAAAATGTGTGGAAGTACTACGGGGGTAATGGTTGGGATGGTGTCAAAGTTCGAGAAGCAACCATAGTAAAACTATTAATTAGTGTTCCATATCAATTCGGATTTTCAGTAGAAACTGAAAATCCGAATTGATATAATCTTATTGAGAGAGCCCGCTTACACCAAACAGGCTAAAATTTGCATGTGGCATAAGATTTGATGACTTGCATTTACATTATTCTAATTTATTCTAATCCGTATTTCTGATATATGTATTATGCATTCTTATTTTAATCTAATCTATTTTAATTTTCCAAAATTCAATTGCAACTGATCGCGCGGAAAGGTTATTAGTAGCGTGATAGTCCAATCAATTATAGAGCTCAAATATGTTCCAAGAACTGGCTTGTCCACTTCGAAGAGGTTAGTTCCATTGACCCCCGCATATACTTTAACAGGTCTCAGGGCCCTGAGTGTCGTACTTATGAGTCGACGCTCGCCTTGAGCCCGTACCCGATTTTTCCAATATGTTATAATTTGTCCAGAAGTTGTGTTCGCTCGTATGGCCAGTGGAAGTAATGCAATTATAATTAGTAATATGACGATTGCATAAAACGGGAATCTTATGTAGAACAATGGGTTCAGGCCATAGTCGAGAAAACGAATTGAGGCAAAGTTCATTGAAGCTGATAGGCAAAGACCTAATGCCATTAGCACAAATGTCTGAACTGCAAGTGGTACTTCTGGTACTTTCACTAATACTTGTATGCCTCTGTATCGTGTAATCCAGGCTGTGGTTAGGGTGGTTCTTCCCAATCTATAAGTTGGAGTGTCAGTGGTGGATATGTCAGTTAATACCCGAAAAGTTAATATTCAGCGTATCGGTTTTTTACGAAAGACTGACTCACCTAGCGTTTTCCGCATGACGTAGCACGATACCCAAGCTTTTCAACCCCATTTGTCCCGCGATTCCCAGAACGAAAATAATAAAGGGCAAAATTCTTTGAACTTCCATATAGAAGATATACATGTTTGCCATTCTGAAGCAAAAACTTAGAACTCGTACGACAACATTATTCCATATTCCCAATGCATCCCAGATATCCCGAAGGATGAAATTCATGGCATCATAGTCCATGAAGACAACAATGGGAGCCATTATGTGTGCCAAAATTATAGTTGTAGTAAATACCGTTAGACACAGTAGACCTAGATAGAGTAAACACATATTGTAGAAGCAGTGCAAAATACAATGCCCATGTTCCCAACATTGTAACCTGCTTTATCCAGATTTCCTTCTATAGTTTTCGCAAGCTGTCTAGGTTGCTCGATCCTTATTGATTTCTGCAATATGTTTGTCTTTGAGTTGTCTCTACTATTCGCTAATGGCTTATCTTCCATTTTCCGGAAATCGTCATATAAATCTAATGCAGCATTCACAGTGGCAACCACGTCATCACCTATAACAAGAATAACCAACCCAATGCCAGATGCCAACAAGCCAGCAAATGTAATCATGACGTATTGAATTATATGATGTGTTGTCATTTGATATCGATTGCGTAATAGATGGGAATAAATTACGAAAACGTTCCCTGCACCATTCACACATAAAAAGCTGAAAACTATAACAATGTACCACCATTTGAACTTGAATGGTCCACCTTTGTCGAAAGTGTACCGCTTTAGAACATGATTCCAACCTAATGGAGTTTTCCATATGAATCGATTTAGCCGAAATGCTATATGTATAGACCGATATACCAGTTCTGTTGGCATTGTACTTTTTAAACTGCAGCGCTTTACAAGGGATCCGTGCTGGTAAGATGCTGACGCTTCGATTTATTCCTCAGTTCTAAGTCGAAAAATCAATGAAAATCAGCCAGCGACTTAAAGAATATTACTCATTAATATCTTATCAAATACTACTTAGGTCTATCATGTAAGTCTAAAATAATATTTATGATAGCTTCACTGTTAAACCGGACTTCATATATTGGGAATGGAAATTTCTAATACACGTTTGCTTAGAAACTCAATTTATTTTTTATGGTAATGAAATTATTTTTCCTTCAACTAAAAACTCATATTGGCAACAACTTCAACTTTTAGCTTGTTAATTCTCCATTCCTCAAAGGATTTAGGCAATTGGGTTGGACCGATTTGGGTTGGCATTAATCCATATTTTCCGGTATGTTCTTCTGTATATGTCCGCTTATACTTAAGAGGTTTTGTGTTATTTGTAATAAATTTATTTTGTGACTTTTCAAAAGTTCTAATGTCAGCCCGTCCGAAGGAGAAGGATATATTATATATCTGTGTGTTTGATCGCAAATGGATTGTGCGAATTAAACCTGAATAGGACATAATCAATATAATAATTAAAATGAGGTATTAATTAAAGCATGCGTACATATATTAGGCCGTTGGTGAAGAATAATTTGTTGGTTATACCGAAAAATTATTTGCTGTAATATGATGTGCAAAATTTGAAAAGTAGCACGGAATTCTGCTTGGTTCCGGAAACCAGTATAGAAGGTTAGTCAATAGAGGTTAAAAATGATTTTTGTCGCTATAAATATATGTATCTCACCGTATTTCCTGTCGTTATATAATTTATTATGCAATTTAAATTAGGTGGTCCCTAAGGTCATCACGAAGTATAGCAATTACGGACGCTGTTTGGATTTAAACCTTGGCACAAAATTTTAATGTTAACATAATTGATTAAAAATTAATTGAAAAAACTATATTTCCCAAACTGGCTTTTGGCGCTTTGTTTGAGCATTAGTTCAATTGTTGATAGCTTTACTTATCGGATCGAGCTGAAACCAAGTGCAAATTGTTCAGCAACGTTGCCTAGCATAAATTCGCAAAAGAATAATTTTTCTTCATTCGTCCCTTTTCATAGCAACCGTCAGTATAGGCTTCAAAGTTGCTGTTAAAAATCTGATCAGTTTGTCGAATAATCCGCATATTAAGAATAATATGACGTGGGTCTGACATCTGTACTCGATCAACACTTGGGTATGTTTCCTGGTAAATGTTCTAGAATCAACCTGAAGGGTTATACGATGGTTATTTATGGCACGTAAGCTTTCCATGCCGAGAATTTTCCATTCTCAATAATTGGCACTAAAATAATTAGGGATGATTGCTTTCTTTGTAATGTGTCGTTTCAAATTGTAATATACTAACGCAACTGAACAAATAACCATTCGTGCATAACTTTTATAAATTGTTTGCAGCATTGCTTGGCAAGGCCAGGTTAGATAATAAGTAATTCCACAGGATTTAATAATTAATGAAAAAAATTGTGGATTAAGAATTCTAAAAAGGATTGAAATACAATCGAGGAAAAGAATCCAGTACAAAACAACAAAACACTTAAATAATAAATGTTAGAATTGGAGAGAGGGATGATCTAATTGCAAAGAAATTTTAAAATCTGTCGAATTTTTTGCCATTTTGATTTTGCATATTTACGAGGGATTTACATATTTATATAGTTACTAAATTTCGTATAAGTATTTATATATGCAAAAGTTTGGGCAAATACTAAATAAATCTAAGTTATCAATTGAGTCGAATTGAATTTAATTGACACATGATTAGTCTCAAGAACGACATTAAAATTGTCCTGCCTTCGAGACGGTGGGTGGAGGGATGTTTATGCAACAACTCGTTAGCATAGATAACTGAAAATATGAAGTTTTTTCCGAATGTGTCTCAGAACTTTAACAAGTAATGCAAATTGTAACGGAATTGAATTTGAATGAATATAATCCTGCACCGTCGTTCAACAAAATTTTGTTCGAAAGCTCACGAATCAAATAAAATTATATTTGAGACTCTCAAGTCATGTCTAATATATGTCTCGCGATACCACATAAATCCCGTTATAAGTTCTAAATTTATTGAACTATTCATTTATTCAAGACCCAAAAACTAGTAGAAACACTTTTCCCATCCTCCGCAACAAAAAAGTTGCTAGGAAACAGCACAAATTTAAAGCATCCTGGGGAATAATTTAATTACATTTATGCATCTACTTAATTATCTTAAATTCCAATAACATATATACATTTACATAATCAAAATGTATTCATCGGGAACGAGACGTTTCCACATGTCCACATGTTATGAGGTCAGGAGACAGTACCAAATTATAAATCATACGGATGTATTTTATCGCACCCTGAAACCAACTCACTACGTGGCGAATTTATGGACAACTTTGACAACTGTGCTCGTTTTATAATTTTTGCCCTAAAAGTACTTCCAGCTAGATATGTGCGTGAATATTTATTTACTTACAAGCATTAGAACATTAACATGAGGCAATCATTATCACATGAAATGTCACCTGTCACATGAAATGGTTTCGATAAATTCGAAAAAGCGCCAATGGCCACACCCACTGGGGGTGTGGTTTCTAAATTTCAGTAATGCAGACTCAATCTCCTCGTCGAGCTGATGAAAATGATATATCACATGACATGGTTTCATGTACATCGAAAAGGCGCGGAGAACCACACCCCCTGGCGGTGTGGTTTCAAAATTTTACTTACTCAGTCGTAATCTGCTCGTCGAGCTGAGAAAAATGATATGCCACAACCCATGTTTTGAATACAATCGGAAAGGCGCCGAGAACCACACCCCCTGGGGGGTGGCCAAGTGACCATTTGAAATTTTTATCGGTGACCTGGGTGTTGGGGTATTTTTTCGACATGCGATTCGATTTTTATATATTGAAATTCCGCTTCAAGAATTTATTTTATTTTACGTGTTTTTTGAACTTGTGACCTTAATTTCGAGGGGGTGTAGTCGAATTTGAAAAATCTGGGAATATGTATTTCGCCAATTGACCTAAGGTTTTCAAAACAGGCGGTATTTTGAAAATCGGTCTTCAGTTGAAAAAGTAATTCGAATTTCAAATTTCAATGTTGTTAAGCATTACAAGATCGGCCAACAAGCCTCTCAGCAAGATACAGACTAAATTGTCTCTAATTTAAATGCCTCGACCATAGAAAGATGAGGATATTTACTCAACGATATTCACCCCAGTATCGATACTCCGGTGAATTCATTTTAATTGTTTGATTTATTAATACATAAATAATAAATTTCCATCATTTGATGTGTAGCCCAATTAAATATTTTGATGACGTCGCGTTGTATGTATTCAATTCAATGTAAATACATACACTGCTCAGAGTGATTGATGCCTACAAAATACATATTTAGCAGTTGCAACAACTTAAAAATAAAATGATTCTTGGTTAATTTTATAAACTAAATCAAAATAAAATCAGCCATTATTTTATGTAATTTTATATACTTACGCTTGGCATGTGCTTATCCATTCATGCATAAAATCTCATCTTGTTCATATGCATGTAAAGATGTACATATGTAAATTAATTAGCATTACAATAAACCGCATGTACATAAAATTCGTTCAAATTTTGCAAAAAGGTGCAATATTAAAATTTCCAATACATTAATCATAAAGACAAATAAATCGTAAAGAATACCGAGAACTACGTCTGCAAACCATTGAGATAAAGGCTGAAATAAGTAGAGGTGCATTTCGGAACTTACTTTTGATACACACGTCCCAAACATAACTTTTTTCCGATTTTGGATTTTTTTTTAAATTTTGCACTCCTTAAATAAAAATCGTATAAAAGAAAAATGATTATGCACGTGAACCCCTAGTTTATTTTTCTACATAAAGAACGTCCGGGAATGAATGGGAATGGTCTGAAAATGTGGTCATAAAATCACAATGAGTTATCGGAATTTTAAACTTTTTGCATATGTATAATACCAAATACGTACCTACATAATTTAATTAATAGCTAAGGCCGCCACACCCCCGTTGGCGACTAGTTCGATTTTCTTGCGAAGATTTTTCATTAAATTTTTTCCCGAAGTTTTTGCCACTTCCGAGGTGATTTTCTTCCATCGTCCTTTGAATTTTCGAAAGGTGTCAGGCACATCTTGAAGCCGGGAGTATACTGACTTAGAACGTGCCCAGAATTTTTCGATTGGGCGGAGTTGGGGTACATTAGGTGGGTTGATATCTTTTGGTACGAAATCAATATTTTTCTTTCTGAGGTACTCGGTCACTTTCTTTGCATAGTGACAAGTGGCGAGGTCAGGCCAAAACAAAACTTTATCATTTTTGTGAAACCTATTAATAAATGCTTCCAATCCAGCCTTGACGCAATTTTTCAGATAAATATCTTGATTGATATTCCCTTCGAGAACTACCGGGTCTGATACATGTCCGTGACTGGAGATGCATTGCCAAATGCAATATTTCTTTGGAAATTTGTCTTTTTTTCGTACTTTTTCTTCATAAATGCCACTTCAGAGGGATCCGAGCTATGAAAAAAATGACGCCCTGGAAGATTTGAAGGGTCAACCGGAACATACGTTTCGTCATCCAGGATCACTACTTTTCCACGCATTTTCTTCAACAATTTTTGACAGCAATCCTTGATCCGACTTTCTTGTACGGGCTTGTAATTTGGTGCAGGTTTTTTGGTCCTTGCTTTGATTCCTAATTTATGGACCTTAATTTCCCCCAGGTAGCTTTTGGAAATTTTGACTTTCCTGGCAGCTACAGCTACTGACGTTGATGGCTTGGTTTTGAAAATTTTTTCAATTCTATTTTTCACTCGAGTGGTCGCTAGCTTCGCCGGACGACCAGCTGGCTTCTTGAATTGCACATTTTCGGAATCCTTGAACTTTTTTATGTAGGAATACACATTTGAACTTGGAATTCCTTCCTGCTTAAAAAAGTTCTAGGTCACCTTGGAGTCTCGGTTGGCTGTCGTGTTGTAGAACTCCATCACTCGTTTTCCTAACAGCTCCCTTTCAAACAAGCTTCTTCTACCCTTATCCATTTTTGAAATTTAAGAGTGATATACCAAATTGACCCTAATGAAGTGGGCTTTCAGAAATTTAAATTATTATAGTTCGCGGGTTTATTGATTTGTCAATATACTCGCTAGAGCGCGCATTCCCATTCATTCCCGGACGTTCTTTATTATCAAACAACTATCTGGGATCACGAAAATGCTTAAATTGCGGAAATCCGATCAAAATTGGATTTTTGATGAATTTTTGAACGTGATGATTTTCGTGTTTTTCGCGCCTTTGAGTGGGTGTGGCGGGCGCAAATGTGGCCATGGAGTCAAACCGTTTCAGGGTTTTAGCACACTCATGGGGTACTACAAGGTATCCAAAGGGCATCGGATTCTGTGAGTGGCAAGTGGTGAAGCTCCCCTCCTTAGTTTAATTTCTTATTTTATAAATATTTTCCCGTTCCCTACAATCCACAACTATCGGGTGCGTATGGAATTGCTGGTAGGTCATCGAGTCGTAATCCTCTCTCAAAATTGGTAGCACTTTGAAATCCCGCTTCCAAATATTGGATCGTGTCCACATCTACGAAGAACAAAGTCACTTCCGTCGCCCCGACCTGATTGGACCACGACATCATCCAGTAGTCAGTATCCCATGCAATGGTAAATGTTGCATTGGAACTCTGCGTTAGCCAACCATGACCCCAAATGCCGTACTCGACGTACAATTGTGGCACTCCGTCCAGATTCGTCCGCATCGTGATGTTCATCTCGCCTGCGAGGAATTACTTCATTAGTGAATTGGTTGTTAAATATTTATTAGCGTAATTTTGTAAAATACCGTTGAAACCACTCCCAAAAAGACCGACAGCCTCTTCCGGCTCAATTTTCAATTCGGCTCCTACATTTACTTGGTTATCATTTGCATACCTTCTTCGAACCGGGTACGGTCCGACGGTTAAGTCGGAGGGTTGACCAACCGGGGCAATTTGTGAACTCCGCTTTGCATTTCCTATATATAAATTATACATACTCACAAAAACTGGTTACAAAATTTACCGGATGCACAAAACCTTGAAGTGTGTCGAAAATATCGTTCACTAAAACATTGACGGGGTACAGAGTCCCGGAAACTGAGCCAGGTCCATTCATAACGATGAAGATGCCCAAGTTCAGCGTTGGGAAGATATGCATCGAACTTTCGTACGGAGTGATGTAGCCACCATGACTCAGGCGAAGCCAACCTGACCAAAAAATTGATGATAATAATTCTCCATAATTTCAATTTGCTCCAAGAAATTATTACGTATCTTCTCACAAACCGTCATAAATTCCTACATTGAGACAAAGGCCATACGCCACGTTCAGGTCGACTGTGGCATTTGGATTATCTCCGGTTTTTATGACGCCGCGGAATTGCATGTTGGATGGTGTGGTCAACCAGCTCATGACGTTCTGGGCGCCAGAATAATAATTATAATGTGTAAATCAGGCATTAATTTTCATACAAATTTTACCTCTGGGACGATCTGCTGGTCTCCTACTTTGCCCAGATTTAGATGAAATTGCATATACTTGAGCATATCTAGAGGAGAACTTAAAATTCCCCCCGCAGCATTTACAATCACTACGGACCTGAAATAACCAACATGTTTTAACTTGTTTAAATAGTCATAAATAAATATGTAAATAAGTACTTGAGCAATTCCGAATTGTAGCGGAGGAGTCCGCCATCCTTCCTCAGTATGGAACTGAGCGACCCATCATGTTATTGTGGTCGTCGGTGTCCTTCACCCAGGTCGTCTCATTCATCCCAATGGCGACAAGTAATTCGGACAACTAAATATTCAAACGTCATCATAAATAAACCGTTGTAACGTTAAAAGTAGCTCACCCTGTAGTACTGATTTCGACACAATTTTGCACCAATGGTGCAGAATATGCAGATAAAATACATAAGCGATTTTGGCAAAATTTTACATTAGTGGTGCAGAATATGCGGAGCAAAGATATATGTAATTGGGATATAAGGTAAGGATTATGGGAAGCCGATCACTTTAAACTTTAGCTGGGATCTAGTCAAAAATCAGGTTTAGGAATCCAAATTTTTGGTATGATATTACAAATATATCGAACTACGAATCCTCAAAATTTCTTAAATTTTCATTGGCAAACAAATTTCCTACACGATTCCAAAGCGAAGAATTCGCGAAATGAGTTTTTTGTAAGTACCAGAATTCGTTTCTCGAGGGTGAGGAGAATGCCTGACTACATTTCAAGGAAGACGGGTATGTTTCGGTAAAAATTAAGACATACATAAAAAAGTATGTAGAATCCGAAAATGTCAACCTCAGAAAAGGAATATGAAAAGAAAACACTATAACAACCCCACGAAAGTTAAAAACGATTAATTTGTTTTTTGGAAAGTACGCATCAAAGTCCGTGTCTGGTGTGGCGAAAAAGTTAAAGACTAATTCAAACTGATTGTACCACATTAAACACCATAAATTGAGGGTTTAAGCGCATAAAGAAAAATGTTCAGAAAAATACACGGAAGCTCAAGAAAATATGATAAACGCAACATGTTCCAAGCTTTGCAGCAAAATTTCACCAGAAGATTTGATATTTCACGACGAGTCCCACGTCTTTAAAACACAGACAAAAAATATGGGAAGGCCATTTTTCCACCCCAAATATCCCACGAAAGTGAAAACCGACGAGAAAATAAAATTTTCTTTCAAATTTCCGAAAAAATCTGTAATTTAGCAGGTGATGGTTCAATTTGGCCATATTTCGCACCCTTGCATATATGGTGGTCGTATGAATGCCAAAATAGATTTCAAGGAATTTGTGATAGGTCATCGTATTCCCCACATCATTAGGTATAAAAAAATGCCATATAAGTTTTTGACCCGACCGTGCTAAAATCTACAGTGCAACATCCATCTAGGAAGAAATCGAAAAAAAATATCAGTTTGATGTTGAAAAATGAAAACCTCATCTACATCCTTCATCTTCGTCAAAAAAATAAAATTTGGCCTCTATGTAAGAAGAAATACTTCTAGGTTCGTGAAACAGTCGATACTTTAAGAAAATTTCATTTCTGATTGGAGAAAATTAACAACGAAATTGCAAAGTCTTCCGAAAAACAACGAATGAAGGATGTGACGAAAAAGATTAAATATGAAGTGGATAATGGATTAAAGTATTCTATGTTTACGGATATTGTGAACAATAATATTTATAATATCCTAGCAAAATTTGTGATTTTTAGAATCATTTTTTGGCCCTCTAAAGGTCAAAAATCCAAGTGATCGGGTTCCCATAATCCTTACTATAATTTTGCACCAATGGTGCAAAATACACGAGGGAAGAGAAACCAGGATTTTGACATAAAACCTTAAAAAAGTAGACGCAAAATCATAGGTGTTTCTGACGGTTCTTCTGCACTTTTGGTGCGTTTAGCATCTATTTTCTCAATTGTTTGGCACCATTTTGAATCACCGATTGTTCGATATCAGTGGTGCTAATAACTCGGTCATGAATGCCAATAACTGGCTCTAATTAGCATGAATTGATGCAAAAGAGTCGTTAACACACAGACGGACGGACGGACAAGAGGAATTCAATAGCTCCTCTGCTACGCAGGGTGAGCTAATAAACCGTTGTGACGTTAGAAGTAGCTCACCCTGTAATAATGATTTTGACATGATCTTGCACCAATGGTGCAGAATAGGCGGACAAAATATATACGCAATTTTGGTATAATTTACATTAATGGTGCAGTATAAGCGTACAAACGATGCAAATAATTGTGTCTAACTTTGCACCAATGGTGGAATTTAAACGGTTAAAGTAAATCCATAATTTTGACATAAAATCTTAACAAACTTTACGTCAAAATTATAGGTATTTTTTCGGGTTGTTCTGCACTTTTGGTGCGTGTTGTATTAATTCCCTGAATTGTTTCGCACCATTTTGAGTCGCCGATTGTTCGATATCGGTGGTGCCAACAGGTCCGTCACAAATGCCAATAACTCGCTTTAATTAGCATCAATTCACGCAAAAGAGTCGTTAACAAACAGACAGACAGACAGACAGACGGACGGACAAGAGGAATTCAATAGCTCCCTTGCTTCGCAGGGTGAGCTAATAAACCGTTGTAACGTTAGAAGGAGCTCACCCTGTAATAATGATTTTGACGTAATTTTGCACCAATGGTGCAGAATAGGCGTATAAAATTGATATGCAATTTTCGTATAAGTTTGCATTAATGGTGCAGAACAGGCGGAAAAAATATATACATAATTGTGACATAATTTTGCGTCGATGGTGGAAAATAAAGGAGGGAAAACAAACAGTAATTTTGACATGAAATTTTGACAAATTCCAAGTAAAAATTATAGTCATCTCATCCGGTTCTACTGCATGTTTGCTGCGTTTTGCATCTGTTCCCTCAATTGTTTGGCACCATTTTGAGTCTCCGATTGTTCGATATCAGTGGTGCTAATAAGTTGGTCAAGAATGCCAATAAATGGCTCTAATTAGCATGAATTGATGCAAAAGAGTCGTTAACAGACAGACAGACGGACAGACGGACGGACGGACGGACGGACGGACAAGAGGAATTCAATAGCTCCTCTGCTACGCAGGGTGAGCTAATAAGGCATCATTATTGACTTAATTAATTACAAGTCTACCATATCGGTAAAGGTTGTGTTTCCCATGTACGCAATGATATCTCCAGCCATCCCGATCAACCCATTGTTGTAGGCGAAGCCGTCTCGAAAGCTGCAGTACTCGGGAGCGTAGCGGTGTCGACTATGCACAAAATTTTATAACAAAGTTTCCCAAATATCGTAAAAAAATGATTTTTCTTATCTTACTAATATATGTCATCCGAACCGGTATAAGATTGAACAAACATGCCTGGCAATTCTGGAAATGTGCAGACCTTGTGGGACAAAAGGTCACGGAAGGTCGTACTCTCCGTTCTATATCTGTATTTGAGTACATTTTGATAAATGTCATAAAATTACAAACTATTAACTAAACCTACTCTAAATTTTACCTGTCACTCAAGGTAAAATTATATCCAGGTGCTAACACTCGAATCGGGGTGTCCAAAACAGCCACGTCCAATTCCAAACTGGACAAGTGGACCAGGGGCGTTTGGTAGTTATACATATTCAAGCCTTATCGTAACAAGCACGTGATAGTGGTTGGCTTATCGAAATGATAAGTGAATATTTAATTACAATTATAATGGGATGATTCTGTCAAGTGTGCATGCGCTTAATTAATTAATTATAATAAAATATTAAAGTGGAGAGCATACCTTACACAGTTTTTAATTATTTGTCTTGTTGCTCATACAGGTAAAATGGTGATGTGCATGGTTTAATTGATTGATTTGATACCGCAGATATTTAGGTAAGAGCTTATCATTTAGATCGTCTCCGCTTTTGTAGTTGGGTAGTTGCGACGGTCGTGTTTAATCACACTGTTTGATTCACATATGCATAATATATGTAAATATGAACACGAACAATAAAACGTGATTTGAATCTCCAGAAGAATTAAATTCACAAATTTTGTCATCCATCATGGCAAAATTCACATGAAGGTTTCGCTCGCCAAAAGTGGGGGTTTGGGCGAGCCAAACTTATAATCTATAAGAAACATGGGGAAAAAAACTTATCTCGTCAGTACCTAAATTTGTACCAGCATACATAGATAAAATATTTACCATCCCGTTTAAAACGTCTTACATACTTAAATATGCTAACGTTAATAGTATTTAATAAATAGATTACAAATTTTGCTTTATGCATGGGAATGTTATGCAGTTATTCATTACCCCACTTGACTTTTTTCATGAATGGTGACTTACATATGTATGCCTATGAATCTGTAATGAGTTTTATGTAGTTTAATTGGATGATTTATCAATAAATTTAAGGGAATATGAAACAAAAATATTTATTTATTCCTCCAAAAATCTACACTTGGTCAAATCGATTCAAAATACGAATGCACCCACCAATGTTGCACGTATTTAGAAATAGATGGCAAATAAACAAAAATTTTGTAAAAATTGAACAAATTTAAAAACCAATTTAACAAAAAACGAATTATGATTATTACCAAAAATAATACAACTGGTTCGTGCTCGGGGTTGTGGTGTCACAAGCCCACACAGTCATGGCAGCCCCCTCATTAGTTTGACCTTTAGAAACCGAGAGGCATTTCTTCGTCCCGACATTCTCGATGAACCAATACGTCTAAAATTATGTACACGAAATGAAATCAAGGTTATTTATTTATGAATAAAATAAGAAAATTCCCCTCCTAACCCGATAGTCCCAACTTTGATTCATTTCCCATAATTGGTATGGATTATACTCCGACGAGCAGGCGTACTGATAGACGTGAATTTGTTGAAATTCATCCTCATCCGTGCTACCACCTCGAGGCCCGGCGGTGAGACATTTTCCAGATAAGCGATTCACTAAAGCGTACCTTCCCGTGTTGGCGGACTGAAATTATGTAGCATAAGAATTTTTTTATTTGAATGAAATTTATGTTAATTTTATAAATTCATGTATGCAACTTGCATTAGCCCAATCGAACGAACCAAAAGTCCATTTTTGATTAATTTTATGCTGGCAACCCCAAATATCGATGATGGCATCGTTCTCAAGATTGTCTCCGTGAAGGGTGACACATTTAGCGCTGTTATACCCGTAAAGTTCATACTCATCGGAGAGCTAGGGGTTAAAAAAGTTAAAAAAATGTAAATAAAATAAAATGAAACTTAAATTAAATTAATAAAATAATTCTTTAATTTAAACAAATGATTAAAAAGTAGATTAATTATTTTAAATAGATATACATATTTGGTTTGATTTAATTTACGATAATTTTTATTTTACTAACTATCGGTCTTCCGCTGTCCCATTGAAATATTTGGCCAGCATGAACTGACCCACTTGTTGCAAATGCAGCGATTAGGACGATGGTAAAACTGAATGGAGTGTTAAGATTTCTACCCATTTTTGATGAGCTTTGTTTCCTAAGAGAGTCGAGCAAGACTGGTGAATATTTGTGAGTGAATTTTGGGTTTTATGTAGGACAAGGTGACACTTTCCTTCACCTTTTCACTGGCAGGAGGGAAGAAATGATTCACTGGAATTTTGTGGCCCTTGAACTTGACCCATATTTAGGAAAAGGTACATAGATATTGTAAACCTTAAGGTGCTGAGTTGACCTAGATTCAACTAAGCATGGATTTTACCCAAAGTACGATTTGTTGCATGAAGTGTTGAGTTCTTTCATTTGTTCATAAACCCATTCGTATTTATTATTGGCCATGGCAGTAATAAATACGAAAGAGTTACTTGTGGTCCAATGATTTTAAATGGAAAAAGAAAAGTTCCCATTCAAGTGAAACAATTACATCCACGAATAATTTTTTTCCTGCTTGAAATTATTTTTATAAAATGTAAAGAACGTCCGGGAATGAATGGGAATGCGCGCTCTAGCGAGTATATTGACAAATCAATAAACCCGCGAACTATAATAATTTAAATTTCTGAAAGCCCACTTCATTAGGGTCAATTTGGTATATCACTCTTAAATTTCAAAAATGGATAAGGGTAGAAGAAGCTTGTTTGAAAGGGAGCTGTTAGGAAAACGAGTGATGGAGTTCTACAACACGACAGCCAACCGAGACTCCAAGGTGACCTAGAACTTTTTTAAGCAGGAAGGAATTCCAAGTTCAAATGTGTATTCCTACATAAAAAAGTTCAAGGATTCCGAAAATGTGCAATTCAAGAAGCCAGCTGGTCGTCCGGCGAAGCTAGCGACCACTCGAGTGAAAAATAGAATTGAAAAAATTTTCAAAACCAAGCCATCAACGTCAGTAGCTGTAGCTGCCAGGAAAGTCAAAATTTCCAAAAGCTACCTGGGGGAAATTAAGGTCCATAAATTAGGAATCAAAGCAAGGACCAAAAAACCTGCACCAAATTACAAGCCCGTACAAGAAAGTCGGATCAAGGATTGCTGTCAAAAATTGTTGAAGAAAATGCGTGGAAAAGTAGTGATCCTGGATGACGAAACGTATGTTCCGGTTGACCCTTCAAATCTTCCAGGGCGTCATTTTTTTCATAGCTCGGATCCCTCTGAAGTGGCATTTATGAAGAAAAAGTACGAAAAAAAGACAAATTTCCAAAGAAATATTGCATTTGGCAATGCATCTCCAGTCACGGACATGTATCAGACCCGGTAGTTCTCGAAGGGAATATCAATCAAGATATTTATCTGAAAAATTGCGTCAAGGCTGGATTGGAAGCATTTATTAATAGGTTTCACAAAAATGATAAAGTTTTGTTTTGGCCTGACCTCGCCACTTGTCACTATGCAAAGAAAGTGACCGAGTACCTCAGAAAGAAAAATATTGATTTCGTACCAAAAGATATCAACCCACCTAATGTACCCCAACTCCGCCCAATCGAAAAATTCTGGGCACGTTCTAAGTCAGTATACTCCCGGCTTCAAGATGTGCCTGACACCTTTCGAAAATTCAAAGGACGATGGAAGAAAATCACCTCGGAAGTGGCAAAAACTTCGGGAAAAAATTTAATGAAAAATCTTCGCAAGAAAATCGAACTAGTCGCCAACGGGGGTGTGGCGGCCTTAGCTATTAATTAAATTATGTAGGTACGTATTTGGTATTATACATATGCAAAAAGTTTAAAATTCCGATAACTCATTGTGATTTTATGACCACATTTTCAGACCATTCCCATTCATTCCCGGACGTTCTTTATCCGACACCAAAATAATTTTTTTTAATTTTTTTGGATATTTTCGAAAATTTTCTGACTATGGGTATGTCTTCGAAAAAATCAAAATTTCAAAAAAGTTGAGTTTGGTATTGGATATCATAAAGGAAGTGTCTGAGATGAAGAATATGTAATTTTTTTGAAAATCCGATCAAAATTGGATTTTTGGCGGATTTTTTAATGAACCAAAACAGAGTATTTTTCGTGTTTTTCGCACCTTTGAGTGGGTGTGGCGGACGCAAATGTGGCCATGGAGTCAAACCGTTTCAGGGTTTTAGTACACTCATCGGGTACTACAACATATCCAAGGGGCATCGGATTCTGTGAGTGGCAAGTGGTGAAGCTCCCCTCCTAAGTATGAAACATTGTTTTTTGAATTTTCAAGCATGCGAGTGTGATTTGACAGTTATCATACTTATGTATATATTTTTCAACGCACAGGACCGTTAACAAACTTAATATAAAATATATCTAGAAAAAAATGTGTACATCTCACCCACTTTTTGAATACTGTAAATATCGACAGTAATAAAGATTTTCACCATTTATGCAAATCTAATCTTATGAAAAAAATCCATAATTGCGTTTCAAATCGGGCTGTTTTTTTTCAGGAAGCAAAATCATTGCCTGGTTAATACAGTCTGAGAAAACTTTTGGTACCAACTTTATTCCGTCTGATCTTTTGCTCTGTAAAATATGGATATAATATAGATGTAAAAATTGAATATCTGAGGAAATTTGAAAATAACAAAGCACCATTTCATTAAATCAACTGGTGCCAACAGCAACATGTAATGCAGAAGCCACTATCTACATATAATATTAATGTGTTTATGCATATAAGTCTTACAATTACATATTTCCAAATAGTAAAGCACCATATGCTCAGTTTTAGTTAATTGATTGCAACATGAATACAAATTATATATTTATCTTAGCAAAAATTATGAAATTATGAACGGTTGTATGCTCTCTTATCGTCTAAAAGATCATCCACGAATTCAACCCGTTGACCCACTGTAATTAAATTTCAACCAAATTATGAGCTCCGCCGTATTATCCATTGTGTGATACAGGAACGTTGTGGCTGTAGAATTAACTATCCCAAAAAAAGGCCCAACATCCACCACAATTCTTCTCCAACACTTAACATCCTTCCGTTCCCACTTGAGCAGTTGATTTTTCTTAACTTTCCAAAACTTCCGAGCCTGTTCTGAACCCTTACTAACCGCTGCGGCAAATGGAAAAAGAACCTGTGTTGCGGTGCAAGCACCTATCCACATGAGACAACATTCCAGCTTGATCCCGATCGGGAGTTGGTCTACAGCCACGACCACGCTGCCAAGTAAGATGCACAACGTCATTCCCATCATAAATCCGATCGGGGCAATATAATAAACCAATTTGTTTCCTTCAAACATTAAAATTTGCAATTGGTCGTAGATCAGTTTATCGTTAAGGTATTCCTTAACTGGTCCGGATCCCCTAGAATTTTTTGGGTGGGACAAACTCTGAATTAACTTAATCAATAAGCTAAGCCCTACCCATACGGGCAACATTGCACCCAAATACACGAGGCTCCCATGGACAAAGATACTTCCTTGGATTACGGACCGTAGCAATTTTACCCACCAGGCCCTCGGAGCTAAGCCAGCTGTGCGAAATATGAAAAAACAGGGATCTCCGTGTCGCACTATGGGGTAAATAAATCCCACAGAACTTCCCAGCAACAGCGTACCAATCATTAAATGCATTGCAATCCCGATATAGTCCGATTTCCAGTTGGTCCAACGTTTCTGTTTAAATTTCCTAGTATTTACTCGCTGAGATAGATTGTGGCCCGCTCCTAGCCACCAGCAAAATTCCAGGTTCAAAGAAGCTAAAAAGTGCGAAATGGCAGTGCCGATAATCGAAGTGGCTGTCACGATACCCCAGACGAGGGCGACACCGTGATGGAAATCCGGGTCGTTTGGGGAACCTCCAATTATTT
The DNA here is from genome assembly GCF_002217175.1 of Folsomia candida. Taxonomy (NCBI): domain Eukaryota; kingdom Metazoa; phylum Arthropoda; class Collembola; order Entomobryomorpha; family Isotomidae; genus Folsomia; species Folsomia candida. Next base: position 7,940,182 of record NW_019091197.1, on the reverse strand, counting down.
TGTGGAGAATTAGAATTATTGTTGAGATAAGGATTGTAATCATTCCAAGGTTCATTGTGATCCATGGAATTAGTTTTGAGATTGGGGTGGGGGTGGGGGACATTGTGGGTGTGTCCCATACCCAAGGTGGGGGGTAGAGGTGTTTGCAGATGGTGAGGTACCGCTTAACCGCAAGCCAGCTCCCGTAAGTTGCCATTGGGAAAGGTTTGTGAACTTCAAACCTTCAAACTTTGAAGGCTTTATGGTTAGAAGGTTTGTTCCGAAGGTGGGCTCTCAGCGTGATATACGTATATAGTAACTTATATAACAAATAATTAGATAAACTTTATAAAGTTGGCTGTAATCAAATATTTATAAATTTAGAAATGCTGAACATACTTATCCGCTTTATCTGCATAATCTGATAGTTGCGCATAGATAGGTAATATTTGTTAACAAAAAATATGCATTTATACCTTATATGATTCGCCTGTGTATTCTTCTGGAGTTTTTCGTTTGGAATAGAATGACTGGTCCCACATCCACGTTGATGACGTTTATTCGTTTGACTGTTTAAAGGTTTGCAACGTTTATGCAAATCGTGCATATCTCTCAAACTGTGCATATCAACACAACACACCGGTGAAGTTTTTTTGGTGTCTGTGAGTCTATGCAAAATGTTTAGTATGATATCCATGTATTCCTTCTTCCAAACTTTACCCTGTGAATCCACACGTTTCGTAAAAGTTAGCAAAATGAGGTCCGATCCTCAACAAGACGCTGCCATGAGTAGGCCAATAAACTTATTTTTGGATAATTGGAATACACGGAGGTATAGTGGAAATTGGAGGAAAAGTATTGGTTTTATTATCGAGCTTTCCAGTTTGAATCTACACTCTTTTTCAAGATTTACCTATTTATTTTTTTCTGCGGTTTTGTTACAAATTTTCAGTTGGACTAATGCAATTTACACAACACTGCCAATCACATATCAATCTTATAATCATCCATATTTAAATGTATGTAAGTAAGTCCCGTGAAGCAAATAGCTCTACAGTGGCATACTGCATCTGTGTATGTAGCTATGTTCATCTACAGGATAACCTCTGTATCGGGTCAGCAGAAGTTAAACTTACAACATTTTCCATAACCACGCAACCCAATGACGTTGGTAGAATAATAAAGTAGGTTTTGATATCTAAATCCATAATTTTGCCAATAAACTAACCAAACATACAACCCAAAAACTCCATTTACTTCATGCTAAGGGAAATGTTGCTCTTATTCGTAATAATTGCAGTCGTACCAAACATTTACTAATGATTGCGTACTATTCGTTGCAAGAGAAAGCAAATAAATCTATGTAAAACTAAATACTTAGATATGTCTTATCCTACTGAAACGATTAAAAATGACGAAATCCATAAGCAGCAGTGTATCTCATCTCATCTCAACATAAATGAGACGAGATGAGATACAACTTTGACTACAGTGTCGGACAGATGTCTACGTCCACATAGTCGCGTCAATTTTGATTTTCAAATTGTCACTGAACTACTGAACCAATTTTCATCATTGATATATCAAATTCTCACAAATTTAACGTAATTTCATAAAACATATGAGTTATTTCTGAAAATTCTGGGAAAACTGAGAATCATAGTGCAGAGCGAGAGAGGATGAAATTTGAGCGGACAAAAGTCTACGTCCACTTCACTTTAATTGTCAACAACAAAAATCTCTCCAATTTATAAAATCAGGTAACTTAATAAATCTATCAATAACATATGCCGCATTAATTTTTAAATAATTTTCTTCTTAATTGCACAATGGTTCAGTCCAAAACAAGGTCAGAAGTGGTCGAAAACCGATTTTGGCTCACCGAGAAGTACGCCACGTGCTCAACAAAGTCAACGTTACACCCTCACTTAGTGCTCCAAAGCTATCTACCGAGATCAAGGAGATGTTCGGCAAACAGGTTAGTCCTAGGACCATCCAAAGAACACTGAATAAGGGAAATTTGAAATCCCACAGAGCAGTCCGGAAGCCTCTTATTGTACCGAGGAATGCAACCAAACGAGTGAAGTTTGCCAGAGACCACATTTCCAAGCCACAAACATTCTGGCACATATTTTATGGACTGACGAGTCAAAGTTCAATGTCTTTGGGTCAGATGGGCGTCGTAGAGTGTGGAGATATCCAAAAGAAGCTTTGAATCCAAAAAATCTCAACCCCACAGTTAAGCACGGCGGCGGGTCGGTAATGGTGTGGGGATGCATGGCTTCAAGTGGGGCAGGAAAAATGGAATTTGTTGACGGAATTATGGACCAATACAAATACCAGGGAATACTTGACCGTAATATCCAGGAATCTGTTCGAAAACTTGGACTTGGACGACGATTTGCCTTCCAACAAGACAACGATCCGAAACACTCTGCCACGTCCACCATGGAATACTTCAAGAAAAAAAAATTCCGAAGCTAGAATGGCCTCCCCAATCTCCAGACTTGAATCCCATTGAGCATCTGTGGGACCACATTGAAAGAGAAATAAGAAAAAAATCTTTTTCAGGAATTCCGGGCCTAAAATCCAGAATTCGTGAAGTTTGGGAAACCATTTCTGAAGATGTGACCAAGAATTTGGTAAACTCTATGACTCGACGCCTTGAAGCCGTCCTTAAAGCGAACGGAGGCCCAACCAAATATTAAAAATTAATTGTTATAACATTCCTTATAAATTACAGTTTTTTTTGTATGTTTTCTCTGACTGGACGTTGATTTTTGTCCATCCAATTGTTTTCATTTTGAATTAAAATACATCTCTGGCCTAAAATAAATTTTTTAGCGGAAAACTAATAATGTGCTATGAAATTACGTTAAATTTGTGAGAATTTGATATATCAATGATGAAAATTGGTTCAGTAGTTCAGTGATAATTTGAAAATGAAATTGACGCGACTATGTGGACGTAGACATCTGTCCGACACTGTATCTCACTTAACTTCCATCTCATTTCATCAAGTAGTGAGATGAGCTGAGACGAAGTCTATCTCGCCTCATCTCGTCTCACGGCAACCCTAATTATAAGGATTAATTGAACTTATACAAAAACGTGAGGTTTTAAATCCAATGTTATGAAATGCAGGTCACAACAAAACTAACCTACTAGTGGTACAACTGAGCTTGAAGCAACAAACTTTTGTAAAAATGTCATCCATCATACCCAATTTATAACACATAATCCTTTTTATATTTATTTTCTCCGAACATAAATCAGAGGAATAAATATACATCATTCCACAAACAAAAACCATTTTTAGGCATAGTTCTCATCAAAATTCAGGATAGAAAGTCTGACATCGTCGAACGAGTGGTTTTGACCTGTCGTCACAAGGAACGTGATTTAATTTCATTCCTCTTTGTATTTCAAGCAGCAGGCTGGTAATATCGTCCGGGCGAGGGCGCACGGATTGACGCAGACTTGCTATCCTGGCCAACTCACGGTCCGTCTTTCCAGTCACGGCTGAACATAAATAAATACCAATAATTGCTTCCACGTGAAATGCACACATAACTTCTGCACCTTAAATAATGTCGTATCCGCCGGAGTGAATACATAGGTGACTTAACCCCCTGGGTTATACTGTTATCTCGAAATTTTAAAATTGGACACTTTTTTCAATACGCAATTCATACAAAAAAGGGTCTGAAATTCTGAACATTTTTATGTTTGACTTGGAGTTCCCATGTTCGAAATTTTTAAAATTAGATCCTTTTTCTATGCATTGCTTATAGAAAAGGACGTCTAATTCTAGAATTTCGACTATATTTCTGAGTGGTAGTGAAATTTTACCGTCTGGACCAGCTGGTCTGGTCGTAACATTTTATACAATGATTCTTAAATACTAAGACTGAGGATCAACATTGTAATGAAGGTGGTGTAGTCAAGTGTGTCACACAGGCGGTGATGAGAATTTGACAACAAAATTTTAGTGCACACATGAAAAAAATCATATTTGTCGGTTATCTAAATTCACGCACGTTTAGGAGCTTGACGAACTGGAAGTGGAGGCAGGACAAACTTCGCCCCTGCCAACGGACCGGCTGCTACGGGGGCTGGTTTTTTAATCTTGTTACATGGTTGTGATTGTTGCGGGATTTCTTGTTCTACAGCGGCAGATGGGGTACGAAGGGGTGCCTGTTGCAAAAAGATCGCTAAGCTGTTTGGTGATTGCCCCGATGTTTGAATAGCAGATGGACGCGGGAAGTTTTGGTTTTGACCGTTGACATATAAGTCGCATTGGATTTGACCAGCCGATGGTGGTTCTGATGGTATCTTGGGTAATGAGAATGGGTGTGGCGGAGTAGCCACAGCTGTCGTCACCCAGGGTGGCCTACTCACAATTGGTTTAGGCACTTCGGTCTCGGCTACTTTAACCCATGGTGGCGCCATCTGTAATTGAAAAAAAATTTAAATGCCAAATTATACGCACAGATATTTTAATCGGGTCCACTTTAATTTCTTCGCCACCAAGAATAACCTGAGCTATTTGTCTGTTTTTGTTTTTTTCATACTCGTATTTGGGCGAGTGGAGGGATTTTCAAATATATTTCCACCCAAAAACTAAGATTTTTAAATTTCTGTAACTTTTTTAATTTTGGATCGACTTTAAAAATCTAAAGATATGCACGTTTAAAAATATCTAGGTCGTCGACGTACCATACAAAAATTAGTTGTTAAAAAATTTTGTTAATTCGAATTTGTTCCACCTTTCTAAAATAAAAAGTTGGCTGGAAAATTGAATCTGTAGTGTGACAGTAGCTCAGTATTACGAACTGGTAGAATGTTAATCCTAATTAATTACTGATTTATATCATATGTACCTGCGTGATTTTATAAGATTCTTGAGTGTTTGGAAAATACATTGAAACTAAAAATGTGATTATTTTACCTCTCCGTTAACAATTACTAATTAATAACAGTTAATAATTTCGGGAATCAACTTCAACTTAAATCGTTTTGGAATTCTCGTTTTTTTTTACTTTATTTACTAAGATATGTATGTATCTTAAGATCAAGCTACATACATTTTAATCACGGATGTGTTAATGCTTTTATTTTAAATGTGACGAATTTGTATATTTGAAAATACAAAATTGTATTAATTTCACACAAGCGGAAGTCTCCTTTCTTGTAGGGGAATCTTATTTTCCGACTTGTGTCCTAAGAAATATGTATGTGGAATATGTAAAAGTCGGATGGAAAAACCTCGTCATGCACAATCAGCATGCAGTTATGTAATCAGGTCCATTTTTAACAGCGCATGTTCTACATACGTATCCAATAACACCCACACCGATAATGGTTGAATGTATAACACACATATGACATTGTGCACACATACTCACAATGGAGGTCTCCCAACGTATGCTCGCAGATTTGGACGAAACTGGTGTCAATTGATCACAAATTAAATTAGTATGAAATTTGCAAATGCAACTATCTGCAAATACGCAGGATTGGCGGAGATATTTGCATAAAAAGAGGCGAAAACGCCCCCAAAATGCCATCAATGTTACACTTTTCGAATTTTGCCTTACAAATTTGCGAGTTTTCACCTCTTTTTATGCAAATATCTACACCAAACCTGCGTATTTGCAGATAGTTGCATTTGCAAATTTCATACTAATTAAATTTGCGATCGATTGACACCAGTTTCGTCCAAATCTGTAAGCATACGTTGGGAGACCTCCATTGTCAGTTAAAGTGTGTGTCTTTACAGGACCTTGTTTTTATACGTAGTTGGCTCTGGCTGAGTCAGTCAGCAGAAATCCATCATAAATCTCAACTTTTTTTATAAATAAACCGTTGTAACGTTAGAAGTAGCTCACCCTGTAATAATGATTTTAGCATAATTTTGCACCAATGGTGCAGAATTGGCAGATAAAATAGATACGCAATTTTGGCATAATTTTGCATTAATGTTGCAGAATGGGCGGACAGAAGATACACATAATTGTGATATAATTTTCCATCAATGGTGGAAAATAGACGAGGAAAATGCATCCATAATTTTGACATAAAATCGTGACAAATTCGAAGTAAAAATTCTAGTTATTTTTCTCGGTTCTTATGCACGTTTGGTGTGTTTTGCATCTATCTTCTCAATTCTTTGGCACCATTTTGTGTCACCGACTGTTCGAGACCAATGGTGCTACTAATTTGCTAAAATTTGCACATGGGGCAAATTAGTTAGCATCAATTGATGCAAAAACCTCGTCAACAGACAGACGGACAGACGGACAAGAGGAATTCAATAGCTCTCTTGCTACGCAGGGCGAGCTAATAAGTATGCAATCGTCTTGGTTTATGGGGAGAGAATGAGTTACATATCGGCCAGCCACCTTATACATAAGTTCTCATATTATTAATGAAAGTGTCGTTATTATGAAGATTGTTATTCTGGTGGTACTCACGTCAAATATATGAAATCGTCACCTTACTAAACACTGTTATATTTGTGTAAATGTTACCCAATTGTCCATATTGTCCGTTTTAAGTATGTATGAAATGTCACTTTGTTATTTTAGACATGGTCATATTATTTATATGCGGTGCATATGTATTATGCAGAAAATATCTACTTCTTATTATCAAATTATCATGCAACGTGCCATGTATCGTGGTCGTTAAATAAAAAGTGGTCACATATTTCACTTATATAGCCTCTCCACCTTCTTCCCACAAATTATAGCATTTTGGTACCAAATAGTGAAATTATGTGATATTGATTTGTCAATTACATTCACTTTTTATTTTATCCGACTACATTCAATCTCCATATGTCAATAAATACAAAATTATTATTCCCCACACTCAAAAAAACGTAGTAATAATCATTACTGTTTGGAATGACTATGTGGCTCTACCACGTCGGGTATAGATTGTCACAAAAATTGTAATAATATTCTCTGCGAAATTCAAATTTATTACAGTGTGGAAACAAAATAAATACCGCACTGTAATAAATATGAATTTCGCAGAGAATATTATTACAATTTTTGTGACAATCTATACCTGACGTGGTAGAGCCACATAGTCATTCGGAATGACACATTCCAAACAGTAATGATTATTACGAAAGTATGAAAATCTTTTTCGCAATATTCTTTGCCAATTTTTAAAATAATCTCCAGAGCTTCTGAGAATGCATATGCTAACTCAGTAACTACAAAATCTATAATTGAACTATTGACGTCTTTGGCAAGTACAGACGAGCAAAATTCTCCTAAATTCTTAACTAGTAAGCTAATTCCATTTTCAACAGAAATGCTATCAAATTCACAAGAAATATCTACAATATATACGTTGAAGATACACATAATTCTAAGGCCACACACAAGCTTTTCATCTCCTTCCAATGGTCATCATAGCCCTGAAAGTCCCTTTTATAATTCCCCTCATAAATTTCAAGATAGTCAATCTTTTAACTGTGAACACCCCATCCGCCCCAACGATTATTGGTCGACAAGCTTTTCTCGCTTTTGAAAAATATTTCCTTTCCAAGACATTCCTACATTTGATTCCTTTCCAGGACTTGAGTGTTCTTTGTGATAACTGAAACAAGTTTCCTGCCACATGGAGAAATGATGTCCATGAGATTTGCACTACAAAGCTCCAAACGATGAGGAGTATCTGAAATAATTAAGTATGATATTTATCAAATGTAGGGTTTCTAGTGGAACTAGTCATATTAGAATTAAGTAGCGGGAATAAATCAGTTGTTTCATATAGCATCAATTTGCCACAACTAGAATGTTCCGCTAATTATATACAAGTGTTGGTTGATTATAGATAATGTCAGTACTAAATTATGACAGTGAATGCAATGATGTCCACGAATTAAGGCAATTCAAAAATGTAACTAATCTGCTAAATTGTTTTCTTCATACCCTGGTCATCGGATTTAATTGGTCCCAATACTTGATCACGGAATAGTTGCAAAATAAAGCGAATTGGCCAAACAATCCGTGTATAGCAAGAAGCCAGATTCCATAGATGTAATTGATTTGTTTGAAAATAAGCTGCAAACTGATGAACTCGTGGATTAAGTTGTACCCATAGCGGAGTGATCGGTACGTCTTGTAACGTTTCCCAGACTTGATGTATAATCCCGAACTCAAAATAGTATAGCCGGAAACTGTAAACAACGTTTCGACATGGCTTAGGCTTTAAATTATACCTAAATAAAATAAAATCAATTAAAAATGGGGTAGATTTTTTACAAGCGTCATCTTCCAGATGCATACAAAAATAGTAAAATTTGGCTATCCAAAACTAGGGTTGTGGTGAGACGAGATGGACCTCGTCTCATCTCATCTCACTACTTGATGGAACTTAAATGAGATAGTCAAAGTTGTAGCTCATCTAATCTAGTCTCATTTATATTAAGATGAGTTGAGATGAGATTAGATACATTGCTACTTATGGATCTCATCTCTCTGCAACTCATTTCATCTCATCATAAGCTCGTCTCATCTCATCTCATAACAATTTGGCGATCTCATGTGAGATCTCATCTCATATTGCCGGCTTCTCATCTCATCTCATTTCATGATGAGATGAGATGATCTCATGATGAGATGAGATTATCTCATCTCATCATGAGACTAATAGTCTCATCTTATGGGGAACCCTACCCCAAACCCGCAAACATCCATCAGCAACAAGACACTTTAAACACTGTAATCAATTATTATCCATGGAGATAACATTAATATGTACGGTTGCTTATTTTTGAGGCAACGATTTTGCATTCAAGTATTGGATAAAATTGTGTATGGAGTTCAACCCCATTTCTTTCTGCAATCATTTATCAGATAAATGGATTTGAGTTTCGAAAAAATAAGTGATATCACCCTTTTACAAAAAGTAATTATCTCACGAATATATATTCGCGTAATATATTCGATCATAAGATAACGTTATCTAAAATATATGGACGTAAGTAATGGAAAAATTACCTGCAAAAATTAAAGCAATGATCGCATTTGACAGCAACGATTCGTAGACGATGGTCGTGTAATACGTGAGGAAGAGGACATGCCCATAATATATTGGATACCAATTTTGCCACTCTATGGGAAGCAGGGTCACATGGAATATGGGAGTGTCTGGAAAGGAACAGTAGTAAGCCGTGTTTGTCCAGAATAGGGAGTTGCACGACGCGGCCAGCAAAATACAACATATGTCCAAGACTATTCCAGGCAACGGCATGGACCGCAGAGCCATTGGATTGTATTGACCTTGTATCATCCATATGCCTAAAAGGAACGAATTATGGTCAAAATTTAAAAATTAGACGCCTTTTTCTATAAGCAATGAATATATAAATAGATCTAATTTTAAAATTTTGACCATAGAAAATATAAGTCAAATATGAAAAGGTTCAGAATCCGTCAAAATTCTAAAGTTAGACCCTTTTTGTATGCATTGTTTTTGAAACAAGTGGACGCATTATTAACAACCTTTCTTGAATTATAAACGACGTTTTGACATATTTTCTAAATTGTGAGTAAATTTAAGTTGACGGATTATTAGCAGTATTTCGTTTTTTACAAAATTTCGACCCAGATGGTATGCTTATCAGATTAATTTTAAACATATTCATTTTAACAATGTTTATGTGTATTAGGAACAAATCAAAGTTAACAAACTATGCTCACACCTAACGTGTGCATAAGGTGTCTAGTTTAATAATATCTTAGTAGCAATAACTAAATTGGGTGTTTAGTCGTGAATAACAAAATTCCGAATTACTTACAAAACTTCCATTTAGCAACAACATATCTAATGAATCCGTTGTATCATAAAAATTGATACCAGCTCGATTAGTTGTATTCAAGCTGGCTCAAGCGGCACCTTAAAATATTTTGGACTCGAATTGGTCAAGAGGGTATCTCCATTCAAGGCAGTGGCCAAATATTATTCCAAAGGTCTTATGACTTATTAACAACGTTCGAGTTGGTAACAAAATTATGAATTATTAGCAAAAAGTTATCATCAGTTACTGCATGCTCAAATTGACAGCAGCTCATCTTGATTATCACGTATTACGTCCATCGTTGAACAAAACGTTAATAACGTTTAATAAATTCCATATTTCGATCGTGTACTAATTAATACGAGAAATTCAATTATTTTTCAAAATCCTGCAAAGTGGAAAATGGGGCCCAAATTCGAGGCAGTGGCCAAATTCTGGTGCAAAATAATTTTTTAAATTATTTCCAGTGATATTCGGCCGAGTTTTGACGATTTTGAGTCAGAAATCAAATTTCTCAAAATTCGCACAAAATTCGCACATTTTGGCTCGTAGCGCAAAAACCACACATGGGCCACCCCAATATTATTACGGATTCTTCATGTACACAAAATTACGCAAATTTTAAGCTATCATACATCAAAATCGTTAGAGCTCGAAAAAATCACAATTAGATGGTATATGTGGGTACTAAAAAGGCGTCCAATTTTAAGATTTTGACAATACCAAAGGTATTTTCAAGTTGCACAAATCTCGCAGTTAATACTAAGGTGATGTCATCGGTTTAGCCGTCACCCTGTATTTTATAACTTTATATTTTGTAACATATTTAATCCTCACGTTCAAATCGTAGACTGTAACGGGTCATCTGATTTAGGACAACACAAACTTCCTTCCTCGACCAGTACATTTGAATCAGGCAGACTAATTCAATCACAGCTACGAATGTAAGGGCATAGCAGACGTGATAATAGGGGTGTCTGTTGCCTCCCTTGTACCACCAGATTTCGCAAGTGCGAATCACGAAGCATGAGACCACGGTGATGAAGATGGTAATAGAGGAGAAAAGCCTTCTCCTGGATTTTGACAATGTGTAGAATAAACCAGTTTTTGAATATACATGCACAGGTTGCGCGCCAATCAAGTTGGGTATGTGGAAAACGTAAGATAATAATTTAAATAAATATTTTGTGTACATGATTGTCCAATTTCTGGGGTTATTTAAATAGTGAAGATGGTTTTAATCCACAATTGAAGAGGCAAAGCAATCATACAATAATTATGTCTTTTGACTTTTACGAATTTAAGTTATAAGCTAAATATGAAAATGTCGACTTGTTGCGGTGTTATATTTAGTTGTAGTGTTGGACAGTATTATTGATATGTCGTTCTCTCAGCTAAAGTTCTCCTGCAATCACTAACTGCTTTTGGCTTCCTTGCAATAATTTGTTTTAATCGTGCAGAACGTAGAAGAACGCGTCTATATGACGGATTGTCCGAACAATATTTTTACTCTATTTCTGCATGTCCATATTTTTTCGACTTCAATTTGCTATGTCTTGCTTTCAAAATCGATGGTTGAGAAACCAATTTCACTATGATCGATCCTTTCAAGGATTAATGAAATATTTAGATAGGATATGAATGTAATTCAATTTACTACATCAAGACAATTCGTAATTAAGTTACCTACAGGGTGCCTATAAATAATTTTTATAAAAACTCTTCGGTGACGCAGTATGTGTCGCGAATAAAAAGGTACAAGAAGAAATTTTTAATGTACAGATGTCCGTTATAAATCCGAGAACTTAAGACATCTAAAAATTGTAGTTTCGCTCTGGAAAGTTGCGTCGCCGTTTGCCCATCATTATATAGGTTGGTGTAGTAAATAATTTAGACCAATTTTGGTTTATTACAAATAATCCTTGGGAGGGATCGTATGAATAATGCTGTACAACGCAGCACTGCCGATCTGTTTACAGCTTGAAGTTGAATAAACTACAGATGTTTTACGGTATGTGATAAATTCTGGGTGTCACTTTTATGCAGTTTGGATGGAACATTAGTACTGCATGTAAGTCACTTGCACATTCATGTATTTATTAACGCTATTTGGCTATTCAAATCCCAACAGCGACTAACGGAGCAATCGCAACTTATAAAAACCCACATACAAGGAGTCATGTGTACATATAATTTCCGACACAAAAAATTCACGGTGTGAGGAACCCTGCAGTATGAGTTTTGTGAATCATATATTTCTATAAATCCACAGTTTATAAGCAGAGGGTTTTATTAATAAAATGATATCGTAGCAGCACGGGCTTCATCAATTACGCATGCTGTTGGTTGGATTTATATGAGAAACGGATTAATGGGGTGATTATCTGGATGTTATTGTTCCAATGCAAGCTATATAAGATAACTGTAATTGCAAATATAACTTTTGATGAAAGTTGGATATGTGGAAATTTTCGGATGGAAATGACATTCCGGTTGTCGTTATTATGGTGGTAACGGAAGAAAAATCAGTACAATTTTACCAGCATTATAATCCTAGGATGAAATGCTTTAATTTTTATATACATAGAATTTTGTTCGTTAGTTCGTAATATTACTGTGACTATTCCACCAGTTTAAAAATTAGAGAAAAAATACACATGCTTAATAATTAAATACCTCGCTTCCTGCCAGTTGACAATTCGAATGAGATAGAACTTACAGTGACTGGACACAAGTTTAAATCCCTCGCCAACTGCTCGATAACACATGAGCTATCTCGGTATCCAGTTGACCGATTCGCACGAAATTCTTTTTGTTAGAAAGCAAATTTATCGTAGATTGAAATAGTACAAAGAAATTTGAATTTATGTTATCCAGGCATCGAGTACATTGAGACGAAGTATAAAAGTCATGAACGGAGCGGGACAAAAGTATTGGTGCGCTTGCCTTTCGTTGGTGATTGTAAAGTCCCACAGGCGAAATTACTTTGTAGAAGACATTTATCTCATTAAGTTTGTTTCATTTTAACTCCTCAACGTGCTGGTTTGCCAAAATTGGTAGAGGAAGGGAATTTACGGTAGCTAAAAGAAAAGTGATTGTAGGAATGCATCACAAATGGGTGTGGCCAGCTGCAATTGCAAGATTGACCAACTTCAAGTGTTGGACAATCCGGAACACTATTTGGAAGTGGAGGTTATAGGCAATTTGAACTCAGCGCCAGGGTCAGTCAGAAAAAGGGCTACAACTGCTTGAGTTGGCAAGAGAGTTCTCCTGAGTGTCGATCAAGGGAATCGGTCTGGATATGCCTCCAAGTTGGTCAAAAAGCTAGATCTTGCTGTTTGTCAGAAAGCAGTGCTTTGTAGCTTTCATGGGCCAAATATCCGTGGTTTCCGAATCGGTGTAGACGCCGTTGTTGACCAAGACAAATTTGCAACAGAAGACTTTAGTAGACTAAATATCATGCTACCTGGACTCAAAAGCACTGGTCATTAGTGCTTTGGTCAGATCTGAGCAAAATTGAACTAATTTGGCGGATGTGGGCCTCAACATCTCTGGCGAAAGCAAAATGAAGGCCTAAAATAGGATTTCGTGACGGTAACACTGCCGCTGGGACTTTGCAACATGCAATCGTTGAATTTATTTCCTCGGCTCTATTTCCAATATAATATGGTTGTGATTCTTAGATTCAGTCCAAGCAAAAAACATGCTTCGTGCAATTCCAAGTAGCGCTGTGTGCATGTAATCGAATACAAATCCGTGAACAACGTCAAATTTTGGTAGTGTTAACAATCTCGAAGCAGATTTGATACCTAAATATGAAGGGACCGATTTCCCTTCAAGAAGTTTTTGCTTCAGATCAAGTAAACTTTTAATGAATTGTTCATGACTCCTAGGTTGAGCAACTTCGGTTGGAGCGAATATCCATTTGTGACCTCGTTCTGAGCTTTTATACTTTTTTCCTTTAATTAGGCACCTGGGACAACTATATTCTCCATTGAATTGATTAATTCCCTGTACCTGGCATCTAGCAACAGAATCAGCAGCAAAGATGGGAAAAAATATTCGGCTTGTAATCTCTTGCCCGTTTAGTATCCAGCGTAAGCCTTGACCTCCCAACTCCAAAGCTTGGCTCACGAATTCGCCGAAAAATGAATCAAAGTTTGGTTTTTGTCGTCCAAACCAAAGACCTGCTAACACGGTATTGTTTCTCCTCAAACGATAATCTAATTCGTTAATAGATACTGCAGCGGCCAAATGCTAAATTTGGAGGAATTGAACACAGCTACTCCGTCTGTATTTACACTGCATGTGAAATCCATTTTTGAGAGGTTAAGGCGTTTATACATCACGCCGTCCATTATTGATGAGTATGAGTTGGCAGGAATATTCGATCGCTTGCTGAGGTTGCGTAGCAATGATTCTTGTACATTTAATTGTTGCAATACGTTGTTCAGCATTTGTTGAATATTGAATGACATAAAAAAATGTCCCTCCTGGATTGCTGTTGCCCGAGTCTGCTTTTCTTCGCAATTTGAACATTCACTTTCGTTTTCCTGAATAAGATGCTCGCATTTTCTGCAATACGGAATTTTGGATGTGTCCGTGTAATTAATCCCAAGAGATTTCTCCAACAAGTAAACAGATGTAGGAACTGATACGCCAACGGGTAGGTGAAAATTAACAAGATTTAAGATATCTCCGAGTAAAGTTTTGCTAAGCTTGTGTCGTACTCTTAATCCCATAATCATGAGAGAACTTTCCAGTCGGGTTATCCTGGCATATTCATACAACGGCTGATGAGGCAGCTTCTAAAATTTGCATGTATAATATAACAGTCAATAATTTTTCATCTTATTGAAACTAATTAGTTATTAAGGCAAATACATATAAATGTACCTGACTGGATTCAAAAATATCTTCTTCGTTAGAATCATCATCGTCGGTGTCACTGATGGGAGAATTCTGATGAATTTCATTATCATGCTCTAAGAGAGGATTTGTCCCTACTTGTTGGGCTTCAACGGGTTGAGGCTGCACATGAGCAACTAACTAAAGATAATATAAAATTGTAAAAATAGTGATCAAATGATTCTGAGAGTAAAAAATAATATATTTACAAATACTGATCCAACTTACTGTAGCACTTAATCGGTGCCTGGTTCGCTGGGGGATGCGAGCAGATTTACCGTGGGGAGAGAAGTAAGTCTTGTAATTGTTTTTTCTCGTCATTATTAACAATTATTGCTGATATAAGTTGATCAGAATAATTTACGCAGTTGAGCATATAATTCTAAATGCTGCGTCGAACGTGCCCGCGAATGAGATTTTGTATTCCATCCTCAGTGTCACCCGTTCCAACTAGTGCATGCCTTCCTTTTTATAAGCATATTAATTAAAAATAAGTTTTTACAAATATTGATTAATTGAAAATGAGTTATTTGTTGATTGACTGGGTGGACGAGCTACCGAAAACGTATTCGGTTGTTTTGTGCAATCGTTTGGAGGATGAATCTCTTCGGTCAGATCCATCGAAACTGGTTGGAAAAACGGTCCAGATTCTATGGAATCGAGGAAAATCCTATCCTGGACTAGTATTAAAAATTGGTAACGAACTAGTAATAGCAAAATTTTATTTGTAATCAGTTCAATAATATTACAATAATGTTGATATTAATGTAGGAACTGACGAAGAAGTTTTGGTGCGCGAAGCCGATGAATTGGCAATAAAAGCAGCCAGTGAAAATCAAGTGGTTTCAACTTCTCGTCGAGGTAAGCTAATTTATAATTCGTTATAGTTAAATATTCCCACTTTCAGACCGCGTATTTTCTTCTTCTAGGAAAAAAACGTGGCGCTGACCGTGCTGACAAAATTGAGGAAATAGTTTCTGCTTCTCTACGACTTGAAGAGGAAGCAAATCGTCCTACTGACACTACAATCAATTCCATTGACGAGGTCGGCACCGCACCAGAGGGCGATTCGATTAATTATGAGGGTACGTAGAATAATTTGTTAGTTAGAGCCAAGCTTACACAGTTCTTTAAAGTTATGCCTGATTTTGCTAGAAAAGTACAGGGAACTAAAAGTCAAGCATCGGCGACTCAAAGAAAAATACAAACAATTGTAATTACGCTTGCCTAGCGGTAATTTAGACGTGAGTTAATCCCTTGTTTATAGATATTAGAGTTTACTGTAAATATTTTCTAAATCCATGATAACGTTACAGGTCGAACTCTATCCCGACTCTGGAGTGTTCTTACCCAGTTCCGATCTGGCAGCTATCAAAATTGCTTCAAACAAGCCTACCGTTTTGGCTAGAAATCTGTTTCGGCGATTGTTCAGCATAGAAGAGATGTCGAGCCATTCATTGTTCTGAAAAAAGTGCAACGCGAATCAGGGCCAGGTCCCACTTCCAGAAATTGATGTTGGAAGACGAAATGCAGTAATCAGTAAGTCCTTAATTTTATTTTAGCTATGTTCTTAATTGCATTAATTTAAGGAATTTGATTCTTTGCAGACTATGTCTTAAAGGAGGAGGGATTTGATGCACCCCCAACTACAGGAAACATTGAAGCAGACGGAATCTTCTTGAAAGCGAAAAAAACTACACACAAGGAGATATCAAAATCGTTGACAGAGCTTCTTCGTCAAGAACATAAGCAGCGAGTAATTAGTAATTACAGATTAGTCACGTAGAGTTTAAAAATCTGTTCTATTTCGGAATTTTACGAATGTGAAATAAAAGAACGTTTATGTGACAAGAATTTTATGAACATTTCTTTATGCACAAAAACCAGCCAATTTGCTTCATAAAATGCTATGCATAAAGTATTGGGCAGAAAGGGTTGCCATAAACCATTATGCATGATGCATTATGTCGTAAAGATTGGGCAGAATAATTTTGCCATAAAAAGCAGCCAATTCGCGACAGGGCAACCTAACATAACTTGCCAGAGATTTTATGCATAAAATGTCGGAAAATTTTTATACGGGAAGGTTTTCTCCGCATTTTGCTAAAATTCTAGCAAGGTCTAAGGTTATGATGTTTTGACATATGACCAATTACATAGTTATGTTGAGTTATTGGTTATTGGTTTGTGACCACCTCGACCATCTTATTTGCACCGTGAGAAAGCTTTTTAGTAAAATTCAGGGTCACCGTAACGTCGCCGAATAATTGCCAATAAACTAAAAACGAGCTTACAACAGTTACAAATAATGAGATAAATAATGGTTTTGGTTTGGCAGGCTAATCGTAAGCTCAAAAGTTCTGGGAGTCATCTCAACGTGATCTTTTTTGGCATGAAAGGAAGTCAAATTGTTATAAGCTTTCACATGAGTTACTTCAATGGGGAAAAACTCCATTGTAAATTTACAGCGGTTGGATTTGTATTTTGGTAACAAACTTGATCTGAAATAACTCCGGAACGGTATTGAATTATAGCTTCAACTTTTGCACATAGTCGATGTGTACCTTGAATCGACGTACCCAAAAATTCAACTTGCCATCTTCAAAAGTGCCCTCTTCCGTCCCCAGGAGTGCGAACACGTGGTTCCAAAACTTTCCAAACTACTGTTATTTCAATAATTTAATTTTTTTTTGTTTTCCTCAGTTACAGAAATTTTTAAGCTTTGCCTTTATAACATGCAATAACAATAGTTGTACGTTAAATAACACAAAAAAACACCGTAAGTTATTTTCTAAAAAAAATTGTCAATTAATTTTCTAACTTTTTTAAAGATTATTTTAGGTTACTGCGCTGGATGATGAACTTTGGTCCTTCTCGATAAATGTTTATCCAAATCTCTACTGCTCAATTTAATGTTGCTTAAGACCCTCTAAATGAGTATTAATTTTACCTGGTGTGTCCTTTTTAAAGGTCACAAGGTCAGATTTAAGGGAAGGGTCAGATTTAGATCACTTCTGGGGTACTTTCATCTGGTTGTGGAAGGCCAGATTTGTATGAATCATGGCAAACCAGGTTGGTACTCCATACAAGACTTATAAAGTGGTTACCCTATTCACAATTTCTGACCTTTGAACTCATCAATTATAATGCTGTGTGAGTATTTAAGTTTGGAAAGTGTTTTGACCACATGTTCGCACTCCGGTGGTACTAATGAGGGCATTTTTGAAGCAATCGAGCTGAGTTTTTGGCAGAGTATAGCTGAGGGTCACATAGCTGAGGGTCAGCTATAGCTGAGGGTATAGCTGAGGGTCACAAAATCCGTAAACTTTTACACACATTTCTAAGGAAAATTGGGCTATAAATTTCTGAAAGCTTAATCAGATCATTACTTTTAATTTGTAAAGGTATGCAAAATTATTTTACAGAGTTACTGCAAGAATTGCCTCATAATACGAGACAGTCTGTACCCCTCTGTAAACTCTGTGCGTTTTGTACAATAATTTTACAAAATAAAGTGCGGCAAAGCACGATACATAAGTAGCGCAATAATGCTGAGAATGCTGAGAATGCTGAGAATTAATTAATTAATTGACTGATTGATTAATTAATTGATTAATGATTGATTAATTAATTAATTGATTGACTGATTGATTAATTAATTGATTAATGATTGATTAATTAATTGATTAATGACTGATTGATTAATTAATTGACCACATGCTCTATACTTCGACAAGTCGACAACACCGAAAAACATGTTTTGCCTAAATTTCATGCATATTGACCGCAAAATGCCGAAATTAGGGCATGGCGACAAAATTTGTCGTCGAAACCTTGATCGCCATATTGCGACATGTCGACAACACCAAAAAACATGTTTTCGCCAAATTTCATGCAAATCGCCCAAAAAATGCTGAAATTAGGCCATGGCGACGTTTTTCGACATGATGTCGACAAAGTGGCCACACCCCCTTAATAGGGTGTCACTCCACCCCCGTGATTAACATGTGTTCAAAATTTCAGGTCGCTACGACAAACCGTTCTCGAGTTTTAGTGTTGACGGACGGACGGACAGACAGACAGACAGACAGACAGACTAACTAACCGATCGCATAAAGTAGCTTGCGCTACTTAATAAAGAGACACCCTTGACCTGTTAAGAAAAATTGTACACTAATTTTCTTTACAAATGTGTGTAAAATTGCAGAATTAGCATATTTTACAAAGCTGCGAAGACTGACTTACTACTGTCCTCAAAACTTAAAGCTATAATTCAATACCGTTCCGGAGGTATTTAAGATCAAATTTGTTACCCAAATAAAAATCCAACCTCTGTATTATACTGATTAGTTATCCAAAGTACTATAATGCCAAGCAAATCCCCAAATCTAATCACACAAAGATAATAAGTTATATAAGTACACACCAATACGTCTGACTTTATCTGCCTTAATGGTTGAGGTGATTATCACTATCTGAAATTAACATTCCATTACTCCTTCAAACATCACTGCATTTGCTGAATCTTATTATTATTCCAGCAGCATTTAAGAATTTACTATTCATTCCAGACCTCCTATGGAACCTATTGAAATTCCTCTAAATGAATCCTCTAAATCGCCTTTTGCAAGTGCAACGTCGATACAACAACTTGGCAATGGTTCGTTCGGATCGGTTTTAAAAATTACGAAAAATCACGATTTTTTTGGTCTAATTGATGTGGCCGTTAAGTTTATCCCACTCGGAAATTTAGAAAAATATGAAGACGACAAAATCAGACAATACATGCTCGACAGGAGAGATAGAATTTTACGAGAGGTACACAACGCGGTTCGAGTCGAACATCCAAATTCTGTGTTTACCTACAAATACGGATATCTGTCAATCACAATGGACACTATTGTTCAACATTTTTCAAGCGATGAATCCTCCTGCTATGATTTTGACGCATCTCGTCCTGAATCCACATTCCTGGGGAAGTTCGACTACAACGCAGCGAGAGATGGGTTTGCAGAAACACTTTGGATACAAATGGATCTGTGTGGTCCAAATTTAAGGAGCTGGCTAAACCAAAATCAAGAGCAATCAAGTCATTCTATGCAATTATTACAACTTGGGATATGCAAAGGATTGGTGGAAGGGGTCAAGTTCCTACACAATCGAAATGTTATCCATCGTGATTTGAAGCCTGAAAATATATTTTTTTCGAACCACGATGGATTCGTGTTACCCGTAAAGATTGGTGACTTGGGCCTGTCGCGGCGACTCGTGGCACTAAACGACCAGAATCCTGATGAATCCATGATCGATGGTGGTAACTAGAATACATTTGTGCAAACTTGTTTATTTAAAAAATAAAATAAGATAATTAATTTTTAGTAGTAAATCTAGACTCGGAGAAAGCCATGCTTCTCACTAACCAGACTGGAACACGGTCATACATGGCGCCAGAAATTGACAAAAAAGACCCAAAAGTTATCTACGACTTCCGGGTAGACATATACTCCGCGGGACTCATAATTTGGGAAACATTGCAGCCCATACAGAACGATAGACCAATTATGTTCCAAGAACTCGTCCAACAAGGAAAAACAGAGCTTGTCGACGACCACCCACTAATTGTCAACAGTAAAGAACTTATTGTAGCAATGACTCAGCAAGACGCCTATAAGCGCATCAATAACATCAATTATATCGAATTTCAAACTGTGTCATCACCAAACGAAGTTTACACTGCGCACAACTCGAGTGAGTTAAACACCTGCCTAGAAATTTGTAGTGATGGTGCCACCATCAATCTTGCAGCGGGAGATTATGTGGGAGAATTTGTTTTGCTCAAAAATTCCGTTACCCTTCAAGGAGATCCAAACTTCTTGTCTGTCATTTTGAATTGTACGTGCGGTCTTACAATTGAGGGGAATCATAACACTGTCAAAAATTTGAAATTTAGTTGTTGCGAGATTAATTCAATCATGGTGCATGGTTCCAATAACAGGATAGATAATATCCTAATACTAGATTCCATTGCAGGCGTAATGGTTTATACTCTACGTCCTACTACCACACCGTACTCGTACAACTTGATAAGAAATATTAAGCTTATTGATGTCACCACTGGAATATACATTTCAAATGGCGCATTTAACAAATGCAACAATATTACGTTCAGTAGGTGTTGTAGTACAGCGACCCTTACAGGGATTAAGTTAGCGGGTGGAAATAACCATGAAATTGATGGCCTGATTTGCACGGGTTTGAAATTATCTATGAATGATGTTGGAGTGTCCACTGGTGTTATATCATCGATTCGAAACAGCACTGGTGGATCCATACTCGCCAAAGGAGATAATGTGCGACTAGAAAATGTTACGGCGGAAACAATACGAATTAATGGAGGGTTGTATAATATTCTTAATTGCGTGGCAGATGAAATTATAATAGTGCTCCAATAATTCCAGTTTCTGTAACGACAATGAATACTGAACTTAATTGTTGGCATCGAACAATAGTGTTTAAGCGACATAAAATTTTGCGTTAAATTGTATTAAATGAGTAAACATTATTATTATTACTGCGGCCACAATCCTAATACATAAATACCCGTTGCAAACTGTACTTAAATTGTGTGCGTAGTCATGGCTATACATGCACATGTCAATGTTTTGCAATGAAAGTTGATTAGAAACGTTGAATAAAATTTAACTTCGCTTAAGACAAGTTAAATTGTATGAAAGAATTGCATATTTTCATGTAAATATGAAACATGGACCAGAAAAATATGTAGGTCTGTGTATCGTGATCGTGATCTGATTGCAAAGCAGTCACTCAACCATCCATACAATCGCGTTCCGGTCGTGATCTGATCGTGATCTGATCGGATCGCAGTGTAATCGATCGAGTTCTTATCTTATTGATTTATTTAGTCTCATTTACGATAAAATGGATCCCGTGTTCTACACGGGCTATGGCCTAGTTACAAACATTATTGGCTGGAAACATCACATAGAACAACATGCAAAACAAATTTGTGTGTGTTTAATTTTGTCATTTTAATATTGATAACTTCATTAATTAGCCAAATTATTATCCTGCGAATTTGTGATCCATCACGCAATGGCCCCATCAAAGCAAATAAGTTGTGAAGTATATATCACTTCCTGAGCATAAAGATTTCTTTGATACATATGTACTTTATACATATATAGGTACTTAATAATTCAAGTTCTTCCTTTACCAACAGCTCTACACAACAAAAAACTTGTCATTCCATCAAATTTATACGACGGAATTTCTATCAAAGAAAACTTTACCTTTTGAATTGCAAACCTACTTAAAGAATGTATCTCGCACGCACTACTTTCTATTCTTCTAGGCGTAATCTAATCTTGCACCACTACGTATTACGATTGGACTCACTCAATTGAAGCCATACCGTTCAGCTATGAAACTAATGAAACCGCACCTAAGTATCTCCCAAGTGGAAGATTTACTTGAAATTGGACCACCACATTACAACAATTTACTCTTATTCCGAAAAATTTATGTAACGAGACCATAGAGTCATTTCTTCACGAAAAAGAATCTTTATACTTTCGAAATTTTAGAAAACTATCGCCCAACGACAAAATATTTATTCTTTTCCTTCCCCACACTTTGAAAAGTTTGCACTATCTCGTCACAAAGACTGGATTTAGTACCGGCACAAATTATGCGGTTCTGTTCTACGTATTCATACGTGAAGATCGATTACAAAAATTTGGTCAACAATTTACGAAACTTAGAAAGCATTCCTGAGCCCAAATTTACAAGTCCTATTTTATTTTTTGGAGTAAAAAATCGACAAAGTAATGACCATTTAAACTTCACGTCCATCTAAATTCTGATGGGAATGAGGAAATTGCACAAATTTATCAGATGGTGGAGAAAATCCCAACGACAGAAGAGATCCAGAAAAACCCAAGATTGACACGGTGTTCGAAATATTTTAGTGTCGAGCCAAAATGTGCTGTTTCAATTAACTTTATATTGTAAACCCGTTAGAGAACTGCGTTAGAGAACTGTAAATTTATATGTCATTCACAGAAACATTTGACTTGCAAAAAAAAATATTTGGGAAAAAATTTAAATGCCAAGGTAATCCCCCCGGAGTGCTTGCTAAAATCTGGCTCATACATAAACCTTGTCAAAGCGTTTTCAAAACACGGAATGAGTCGCAGTTAAAGTCTCAACTAACCAAATTCGTTCTCTCTGGTACTGGATATGCTGGAAAAACGAAATTGCAGTTGTATTAAATTATCGGCATGCGTCGCGAATTTTTGTCAATTTGAACACTTCATGCTCCATGCAATATGCATGCATATATTATGTAAGTTTATTATTGTGTATTATATGTACATATTACTTGGTCTCCCTAAATTGCCATGTCTTGCAACATATTTAGTTACATATGGTCGTACTAATTCCAAAACGACTTATGAAAAAAAGTCATTCCAAGTCAATCCAAGTCAAAAGGTCAATCCATCACGTTCCGACTAAGATTGGGCGTATTCACGTCAAGTTTGCACCGATGAAGGGTGCCCCTCTTTGACCATGTGCAATTCTGTAGCATCTAAAGATATCCAAAATCGGTGAAACATGGTTTTAGCACTTACTAGTCTTACTAGGGAGACTTTCCAGGTGATAGTCCTGTCCTGGGTACCCACTATGTTTTTTAGAATCTACGAGGACCCTAGATGAAGGATCCATTCTTATTTCCCTGAAAATCGCATATTTGGCGGCATGCCGTGGCGCCAAACTCAAAAATCTATGTTTTCGACCAATTTCAAACCTCTATAACTTTTGCAATTTCCGTGGGATTTTCAAAATTTTGGGCTTAAAGTGATCACAAAGGTCAGCATTTTACGAAATGAATAAAAAATGAAATATTTTTATTTTTGAGATATTTTTAAACGAATTTCGACAAATCCCAGACTCTAAGAAAATCGCAAAATTTGGGCCAATTCCGACTGAATATTCGAAATTTGAAAATCACACCCTCAGGGGGTGTGGCACTCGGCGCCTAAATTAGGCTACATGAAACATTGGCATGCAATACATCAATTTTATCAGCCCGTGAAATCAATCAGGACTGAATATTCGAAACTTGGAAACCACACCCTCAGAGGGCGGTTATCCAATATTTCCAACAAATTTCCAATATTCCATTGGGATTGCCTCTTTGAGAAATGATATATTGCATGCCAATGTTTCATGTAGCTTAATTTAGGCGCCGGGTGCCACACCCCCGGAGGGTGTGGTTTTGAAGTTTCGAATATTCAGTCGCGATTGGCTTCACGGGCTGAGAGAATGGTATATTGGATGGCAGTACTTTATTTGGCTATATTTAGGCGTTAAGAACAACACCCCCTGAGGGTCGGGTTTTTAAATTTCTAATGTTATATCCGGACTAGCCTTATCTGACTAAAATATTCATATTTCAGTTTATGACACGACTTTGCACAAATAATTACAACTTCGTAATTTTGGAATTGCAGTTAGGACTTTTTACTAGTTTTTATCATGCACTTAGGACTTTTTAGAACTAAGCATCGACTGAACTTAGGACTATTTAGAATTAAGCATCGAGTGCACTTAGGACTTTTTAGAACTAGAACGACGTTATGTTAGTTTAAAAAATAAAAACATACAAATTTGGCGAATTTGGCGCCACGCTACGGACAGACGGACAGACGGACGGACGGACAGACGGACATCACGGGTACATAAGCCCTGGGTCGGGATAAAAATATTGACCCCCCGTGGCGCCAAAAATCGCAGGCAGTGCGATTTTTCCAACTTTGAGCTCCTCCCACTCCGCGAGGGGGCGGAGCCGGAACGCAAGCATATCATCGCTGGACAAACGTTTCAAAACTCAGGGAAATCATTTTTTTGTCTTAAAAAAATCCAGGTTGAAATTATTCTTACTCATGCATAAGTTTTCGGTAAGATTTTTACTACGGATTTTAAAACTAATCGTGTTTAAATAGCTTGGACCTACAGCTTACCTAATTATGTCACTTTTTGGGTGAAACCATGCCTAGTAATTTTTGTTGTTGTTAGGAATTTTTATTCACCTACAAAAACTTTTAGAAATAATTTCAAATTTTTGAAAAAATTGCAATAATATATAGTGTAGAGGGGCACAAATTTATACGTGGGCACCGGCCAACTTGTGCCCACTAACGTATTGTTCAATGATAGACGTAATAAATGGTAATCAAGATGAAGTGCTGTCAATTTGAGCATGCAGTAAATCATGACGACTTTTTCCTAATAATTCAAAATTTTGTTATTCAAAATTTTGTTAACAACTCGAACGTGGTTAATAAGTCATAAGGGATTTGGAATGGTATTTGGCCACTGCGTTGAATTGAGATACTCTCTTGACCAATTTGAGTCAAAAATATTTTAAGGTGCCGCTTGAGCCGGCTGGAATACAACTAATTGAGCTAATATCAATTGTTATGACACAACGGATTCATTAGATACATTGTCACTAAATTGGAATTTTGTTAAACACGGCTAGACTTTAATGAATGGAATTCATCTAATAAACCCTGATAATGGCAATGCAGTTAAAATATATTATTCTACTGGAAAGTTTGTTCATAATTCAAAAAGTTGTTAATAATGCGCCGACTTGTTATATGATGACAAAGCAAATTGGATTTCGACAATCATAATCAGCGCCTGTTCTCTTCAACGAAAAGGGTGACAGGTGTTTCAAATATCGAAGATTTTAGCCATCTACATCATTCGGACCATCGTTTTTGATGGGAGGAGAGCCGAGTTTGCATAATGGTTGCATAGTGTACTTGTACAATATTGGATTTGACTCTAGATTAAGTAAAAAACAGATGAGAATATTTCAAATGTTAAATTTTATTCAAGCGTCGCACCTGGCTCGCAATTAAAAAAGTTATTGCATGCAGAATATAAGAAGTTTGTAGTAATCACCGAAGTGGTTACTTTGTCTGATGATGATCTTGCTATTGCATAATAAATAATGCAGCTTTATGACTGGTTAAAATCGACGATGAGTATCAAGACGTAATAAATAGAGATAAGAGTGAGTAAAAATGCCAACATAAATTAATTTAACATTTTAGCAGTCAACAAGTTGGACCACTATCAGGAAAATATTTGTAGGGACAAATTTTTATTTCCCAGTGTTGATCTCACCAATACATATAAATTGATTTGAGCAACGTCAAAGCGCCCAAACTTATGCATGTAAATATTATTTTATAAATTCATAATTTTGGTGTTCATGTTTGATCGCATGCAGTAGAAATAAAAAATACACAATAGGCCGAAATTTTTTTCTTCTTGATATTATTGTACTTCGTTACTGATTGATCATTGTGTAAAATAAAATATGCAAAATTGATTAATTATCTATTAATACGTGGTCACCAGACCTTGGGTAATCTGTCATGGCCGTTAACTTGTCTTATTTTGTTTCAAGCTTACAATTTGACTCTTACCTCAATCGATTATGCTCATCATGGGTAGAAATATCATACAAAAACGTGGCTCATTTTTGTGATGGAGCAGGAAAAACAATTCTTTGATTGAATCATACACTCTTAGCAACTTGGTAACAAAAAAAACCAGCGGAGTAGATATATGACTCTACCGTGACGGAATTAAAAATCTACACCGTGTTTGTATTGATTTAGTAATAAAATAACACTTTTTGGTAATAATTTTAACACTAATTTGTGTTACTTTTTTTTACCAAGTAGTATTGTTTTAATACCAAATCATTACTATCGCGGTAGAGTCATATATGCACTCCGCGCAGTAATGATTCATTAAAATTTTGTTTAGAGTGTAGTTGATTCATCACGTCATCGTGTCATGTCGATGCTCAGAATGCAAATCCTGCTTAATTTGTAGGAACATCTCCAACTAAGATACATAATATGGATAGGCATGCAGTGGTTCCAGGTATTCAAGGTATGAAGTTATCCATATGTAAGACATAGCATACTTCTAGGTTTGGGATGAATACAATCGGATGAAAGATGAAATCATTCGTCCACGATATTATCAGGATCTAACATCATCACCAACAGAATATACACATGTAGTTGACTATGCAAGCACAAAGGACTCAAGGCTTGGACTCATTTTATACGGGTTCCGGGCGAGTGGGCGACAAACGTCTCGTCGACACCGTATTGGTCGACAAACAACTGGTCGACATTATATTAGTCGACACAGCTTTTTCGTCGACAATGCTTATTGGTCGCCAATTTTTACTGGTCGACAGCATATTGGTCGACATGTCATAATCACTCTTCTCAAGGATGGAACATTCTAATTTGAAAGTAAAAAAATCTATAGTGCAGTTTTCATCTAGCCCGTCTTAGGGTCAGAGCCCACTTATAAATTGATGTCTGATGACCTAACTACATACTAGTACCAAATCCATAAAAATGCACCCATAATGCAGCATGAAAAATTTAAAGTCTTGTCCAATTTCAAACACCTACTGGGTCCCTCTTACTTCATACGTATGCATTTGTTAATATGATAATGCCATGCAGAATCATGCCAAATTAGGCTTTTCTGACCATTTTTAAAAATCAGTGGAGGTCCTAAGTAATAATTTGGTCTCTATGAAATTATATTTTCGTCATAGTATATAAATACTACCAATCTCCCGAATATCAGCATCAGCCTTCTACGACCATTCCACGTATCCACGTATGGCCCGTACCGGCCAACCAATGTTGCTTATCTTCGAACCTAACTCCTCGTTTGCCTCATACTATTTATGTGTACCACATTTCAAGTCGATTGGAGTTATCGTAAGACGGACGAACATGATGATCCCATAAGCCTTGTGTCGACCAATATGTTGACGACCAGTTGAAATTGGCGACCAATATGCCGTGTCGACCAATATGCTGTGTCGACCAGTATTTTTACGACCAGTTGTTTGTCGACCAATACGGTGTCGACGAGATGTTTGTCGCCCACTCGTCACCAACCCATTTCATACATGTGTGCGTGTTTCCAAAGTATCAGTGAGTGATGATAAGTAATTGCATGAATGTACTCAAAAATCCAGCATTACGTAAGATTAGTATTCTACATGGCTCTGAGAGGTGATGGAGTCGTGGATGAAGATTTAGATACTATGTGCAAACCACAAAAAAATTAACAATGAAATTATATTGTTAATCGTCTCAATTTATGCAAATGACGCAATATTCACCAGATGCTATTTATAATTTTGATTACGTGCCATTGTTAAGAGAACGTATGAATCCTGGGATGTAATATCTGCATGATGATAGGCTGCTGGATTGATGAGTACGTGACTGTGAACGGACTCGTAACTAACTGACAATGTCGAAAATTATGGAACTTGTTTAATTTTACCATTCAAATCCGAGCGTACCACTTCACGGCTTCGCATTGTCAGTTGACACAGGATATTTGTGGTTTCGCTATGATATGGTGAGTCTCGTCTTAGGTATCGAAAGTATATACATTTTTGCACACAAGAGTCAATCAATATTGGTAAACCAAAATTTCTACTTGGTAGACGTATTACAAATATATTAACCCATCTATTATCTATCTACTGGCCAAAAGGCAAACACATAGGTTTTCTGTTCTATACATGAATGAGATTGGTCGGAAGGTTTAACCATATTAAATATATGCAAATTAATTTTAAGTCAATTCCATTATTACCCGCATAGTCCTCACAGCCTGCAAAGTTCACTCCAGTCAATAGGTTAATTTGTTAAAGAATTAAAAAAATTGGCAAGTAACCATGGCAACCAGACCAGAAGTTTTGAACGAGCAGTTTTTCGATAATTCAACCAGCAACGAAACACAAGTTGACGAACTTTTACAGTTTGTAGAACCAAGCCTAGTAGAAAAGGTGAAAAGTACATTTTTCTTTGTGATTGCTCTGGTTTCCATCTGCGTGGGAACTTTGGGAATTTCAGGGAACACGCTAAGCATTTTTGTACTCAGCACAAACGGTTTGAAAAATTCACCCGCCAGGAGAATGTTGCGCTGGCTTGCGGTTTGGGACTGCATCTCCATTGTGTCCCTCCTATTCTTCATGGATTATATCAACGTGATATGGTTCCATGCAACCAAGAATGAAAAAGTTTTCACATACTGGTTTCCACTAATTCACAAATTTTCCGATCCCTTGTTTGCAACAGGTGTATATATTTCTGATTTTTTTATGGAGATTAAAACTTATTTAAAGTTACTCAAAATGTCTCAAGATTCCCAACAAATTCACACAAAAATATCTCGTTTTGCTAAAAAAAAATTTTTATTCGTTACTTGCAGCTACAATGGGATCCGTCTCCATGACACTGCTGCTCACCTGGGAACGGTGTCGGGCAGGTTGCACAGTTTAATTTGATATTCCTTCCTTAATTAGTAGCAGTAAACTCAATTTTTCCTATTTAAATTACAGTCTGCACCCCATTGGAATTTCGCCAAACATCACCTAAATTGATTTGGGGAAGCATAGCTGGCGTAGTGGTTTTGAATTTACCAGGATGGTTCCAACTGAAAATTGTTCCAGTTGAACGAGACGGGGAAACATTTTATAACTACACGGATTCCGACTTTGGGCGCTCAGATTTCTACCGTGTCGTAAATTCTGATATAACTCATTTCTTCATTCGATTACTTATCCCGTTCGGTTTGCTGTTTTATTTCAACGTCAAAATCGTCGCATCGCTTAAAAGTCGAGTGAACCGTGTAAGGGACATGACGTCCTCTTCCGAACCGGCGTGTTTGAGCAAATCCGTAACAAAAATTGTGGTTGCCATCGTTTCCCTCTCACTTTTGACCAATGCCCTGTTCTGCGTGTACATGGTACTTGATTCTCTGGCCACCACTTCTTGGGCGGGATCCCCTTCGCATGGATTTTATGCTCAAGGAATGTTTATGATTTTGCTGAATTCAAGTGCCAACTTCATATTTTATTGTTTGTTTGGGAGAAAATTTAGAACGGCATTGAAAAACTTGTGTTGTTTGAAGCTTGGTTGAAAATCTACAAAGTTCAGAGGTTTCGTGTTTTGATTTTATTAAGAGTCGTTATTTGCATGATAAAATCTGTATTTGTAATTTCTAATATTCACGACATAGACCTTTCCGTAAAATGACAGTTTTGTTGTCAAATGAGATTTAGCATCCTCCACCCAGTCTAATTTTGTAAAATATTAAAATTTGATTAGAGGATGTGACAAAGATCAGATCAATATAATATCAATATACATATGTACCTATTCGTTTTGGAGAATTAATGCATTACACTCAAGCTCCTACTAATTAAATTTGATTGTCAGCATTGGCCAGTTCTTATTATTATCATAAAATCATTCTGACCTTTTGTCATTTCAAGTTTCATTTCAAGTTTCAATGCCAGTGCGTGTGATTTGTGAAGCTGTAGTGCATAAATCTGTCCCTATATTCGTGATGTAATTCTTATTTAATCCCTTAATTAATTAACTTGATTTTTTAGTTAAAACATCTCTTGCATGTGCATAATATTGAGAATGTGCGTCTAATTGGATATAAAATCTGTACAATCGCTGACTCGGGCTGTATAGAGTCTGTACTCTACTTTCCCTCTGATTTAGTTGGGTTAATTATAATTAAGAAATTATGATTTTTGGAGAAATGCAACTTTACGGTAAAGGTGGCCCAAGAAGATTTTAATATCGCGATTTTACGTTATTTCCGTTCTTTGCAAGATACGTATGTCTATATCATGCAATAAAATAAAATAACGATTAGCGTATTTTGGCATCCATGAAATTTATCTTTGGTGGAGCAACAAAAAAATTAATATTAAATTCAGTATTACCCTACACAAACTAATTTAATTGAGGATAGACATTAATTCGTTTAATAACAAACCAATAAGGCAAGTCAAGAAAGAAAGCCTAATAATTAATTGCTCATTTTATTTATACCAACCAAGAATAAACTACAAATTTAACCCACGTAGGCACAAATTGGACCAAACACCGACATGGTGCATCTGTCACAGCAATGTGTCACGTTCACGAAAGGAATGCATGGCATGATTCCTGGACCACATCGTTCCTAAAAAATACAAATTTGTTAACATTTAGTTAAAATTCATAATCCTCAAAAACTTGTATTGACTCAAATATTTACCTGTTGTGCCTCAACTCCTTGTGCTACCCCAGTCATTACGCCTTCTCCTTGGATGGATAGCGACGCTGCAGAAATTAAGGTAGCTGACACCATGCAGGAAACCAGTACGGCAAAAAATAGTTTAACTTGGAACGAAAACATGTTGCCGGTTGGGTAATATTTAATTGAAGGAGAGTAAAAGTTAGCTGGATCAACTGCCTCTTTTTGACTAAAGTGGTTGCATCGATAATCGTTTATATTGGGCAAATTATTCTTCAAGTGTTCAACCTTTGGTTAAAAAATCATATAATTGTGTACCCATGTTCAATTATTAATTAACAACGTGATAAGATAGACTGGAAAAACAGGGAATGTTACTTAAATCTTTCACAACTCCGACAGTCGTACGATATATGATGCCAGCGACCTTTACACTAAGCACATCATGCCACGGAAACTTTATTATTACGGGGTAAAACCCCATTATGTTTTTGCTCTGTCCGTCTCTCTGTATTCACGATAAGTCTCGATGGACTGCGAATTTTGAAATTCGGTTTTCCCCACCAATTTCCACTGGTGTATATATGTGGCCACGTCGAATTTTCGAAATTAGTTTTGATTTTTACATATATTTTTAGTAGGGATGTTCTAAAATAGATAAGACAACTTCTAACCTGGGCCCAGGGTAGAATAAAATAAAATAAATAAATAAATAAATAAATAAAATCTTCATTAGCAACCAAAACGAGGCCTCGCTTTGGTTGAGCATTGTAGAAATGTCATAAGTCATAAAGCGTAATAAATCATTCAATTTCGCGTTGTTTTGTTTTTCATTTAATTTGAATGTTGAAATTCTCAAAAGCAAATAAGCAAATAAAAAAACTGCATCTATCAAGTAATTCTTTATTCACTTTTTGAATAAATTTACTCGCATTCGGTTCCCGGAAGTTGCCTCGGATGCTTGTATGCAAGTCGAAGATTAATGAATTCGTAATTTACAAATGAAAACAAAATATAATCAACTAGGTAATTCAAATTTTTAAATTAGCCACAGCTAATTCGTAGTCCAATTCCAATTGAATTGAACAAATATAGACAATTTTGAACAGCTCGTTCATTAAATCGATCCCATCAAAATTGTAATCGTTATGAATTAACCATCTTCCGCACCAGTCAAATTGAAACGCTCTTACATAATTCTGGTATAATACGAGTTGTAAAGTTATTTAAATTCAAAGTGATGTATAGGCAATTTGGCAAAACGACCGGTTGATAAAAATCTTAAAACTCACGAATTTTAGGGAAATGATCTCAAACGTAATATTCTGCATTAATATGTATACTTAAATTCCATATGGATAGTAGATATATGCATAATGTAAAAAAACCATGAATTAGTTTTAAATTTCAGGTCGATCGACCTAGATTAGGTCAAGTGTATGTAGGTCGAAAAGAGTTATGAAAAGGTCATTACGCTATAATTATGGCTTTTTTACGTAAAGCTAACCTATTTAGATGACCTTCAGTTTTAAATTTTGTGTCGAACAAT
This sequence comes from Folsomia candida, assembly GCF_002217175.1. Taxonomy (NCBI): domain Eukaryota; kingdom Metazoa; phylum Arthropoda; class Collembola; order Entomobryomorpha; family Isotomidae; genus Folsomia; species Folsomia candida. The sequence goes on along the minus strand of NW_019091197.1, from coordinate 7,907,726 downwards.
TAACATAAAGTTAATTTTGACGATTTGGTTTTCGACGAAATTGTTGTCGCTGTTAATTATAGATTTTAATAGTTTGCCGTTTGTAAATAGAAAATGCGAAAAGTGCAACAAGATCCCTTTACTTGTACAGTGATAAATATCAACTGCATACATGAAACATGTTGAATGAAAGTAAATTCATCATGGATTTGACCATTTCATAAATTATACGTGTAATTAGCTTTTATAACTTTTATAACCTAAATTTGAAAATGACAAGATCATATAATTCCAAAATGAACTTTGAGAAAGGGAAAGTTATTGGACGAGGAATTACATAGATACATACTGACATATACCTCATAAAATATTAGTTTCGCCTCAGTGAACTGGTTTGTACAGGTACTCGCATCTTGTGTGGAGACTCGATCTTATGCAGTCGCAAACAAGTCTATGACAAAATCAAACCGCATAAGCATGTAATTCCCTCATCTTGCATATACTTCACAATTTCTGGTACAGTTCTACACTCTTAGCAACTTGGTAATAAAAAAAACCAGCGGAGTAGATATATGACTCTACCGTGACGGAATTAAAAATTTACACCATGTTGGTATAGATTTAGTAATAATATAACACTTGTTGGTAATAATTTTAGCACTAATTTGTGTTACTTTTTTTTACCAAGTAGTATTGTTTTAATACCAAATCATTACTATCGCGGTAGAGTCATATATGCACTCCGCGCAGTAATGATTCATTAAAATTTTGTTTAGAGTGTAGTTAAGATGTATATGTACATACTGTGCACATGTTCATGCTCGTATGTAAAGTTAACACACAAGACACTTGTGCAGTTTGAATAACAATTCCTGTGCTTCCTTCCTAATTTGATCAGTCGCCGGGGTGCTGTTGTTACAAATTGACACAAGTGCAAAATTACTCCTATTGATATTTTAATTATGTTTGGTTTTTTAGTGGTGCTAATTTTAACACAGTTCTTTAAATCTGCTCAGCCCAGTGTGATAAGCAATTTGATCCGAATGGAGAATTTGGATCCGGGGAGAGACCAAGATTATGGAAATCTTCCTCCAAATTTGTCGACGGTAAGTAAATAACCCTAAAATATTGGGATATTTATTCTCTACAGGCAGAAATCTGTACGTTTTTATACTACGGTTTTTGAGGGTGAAATGCAGTAATAAATAGTTGTATGTACATAAACTATCTCGCCTAAACTTTTGAAAACTAAGATTATTGCTTTGGGTTTTTGTGGAAAACCTATATGGTAAAAAGTTATATTTTTTTTTAAATCTGCCCATATAATAATTTAAAGGGCAGTATCAAGGTTTGACAATAGGTCGATTTTGTTTATTTTTATTTACTTTGTTTGTAGTCATTTTTCTGATGCGTTACTCAAACAAAAAAAAATATTCCGAATATTTGTCATGTAATTCAACAATATGAGTATTTAACTTTCAGTATAATTTACAGATAATTGTAATGAGTTACATATTTTTTAATTAAAAAATCTGCATAAACGAAACAAATTTGTTTTATTTTGTTGAATTACATGAAAAATATCCGGAACAATTTCCATGATAAGTAACGCATCAGAAGAATTACCACAACATAATAAACAAAAATAAACAAAATCGACCCATTGCCAACCCTAGCAGCATCAAATACATATCCCGACCCAAGTACATTAACCAACCTCCGGGTTTTTTCTCCCATTAGGATTTATTATGGATGACATTAAAAAATGGGAATTTGGAGTTATTTAATTTGATCAATTTATTTTATGCATATTGACCTGATTAGTTGATATTGTGATCAGACTTCGCGGCCAGTATGATTTGGAATTTAATTTAACTGATTTATTAGCCAATATTGTGATAGATCATATGATTTCGTTGGTTTTTGGAATTTAATTTGAGGATCTGCCTTTTACTGATTTTATAGTTCATTATGGAATTATGAGGAACGAATAACTTAAATGTTTATAATTGAATACTTAATTATGTATTTGATGCTGATTGATCTGATTTTATGATTGTATGATACTGTATGATTGATTTTTATTTGATTTGATTTTGTCTTTCACAGTTACTGTCTAATTTGACCAAGTTCACTTATTGTTTTTATAATGCAAATGTTTGAAAAATTCTGTTTGTTTTTCTTTACGACATTCATAGACCTTGTTTAGTAGAACATTACTAGGCGAGAACCCCCAGGATTATTGTCATTGTCTTATTAATTTGTTATTTAATGCCTTATGTTATAATGCACTTGTAATTTACATATATCTATGTTTGTAGCCCTATGGGCGTAACGCCCGAAAAGGTTCTAATAAATTCATTCATTCATTCATTCATTCATTCATTCATTAAAAAATGGGTATGGGTCAACCAGTATAATTCGATTTTATTAGATTTTCCTTCAGTTAGAATGAAACTCTTGGGAAATTTTTTTAGGGTTGGATTTAACGCCCCACTTATTAAGCTGAAATTTGCCACTTAATAAGATGGGGCATCCCACCGGCTGAACTTTCCACTATGTCGGACTTTATAGCCACTTAATTAGCTAGTGGTTGACACTTAATTAGATTAGGCCCCACTCTAACTAAAATCTTCGGAAATTTTGTTCAAGGTGCATAAACTATTTTCAGATGATGTTTATTTTCGTCAGTCACCTTCATTTACAATTAGAAACAGCTTATAGAATCTCCCACCCACCGATTTCAAGTCACAATGAAAATCGGTATTCGGTTGCACGCCAAATTAAATAAAATAATTTCCCATAATGCCTTAACTAATAGTAGAACTCCACGGCACGGTTAGGAAGCATTCGTTTTAACAACATTTATTTATTTGGTACACACCAAGTTATCACACTATGTTAGCATCATCTGTGGTAACGAAATATACTACTCAGAAAAAATTAATACAATCCCGAAGGAAGTAATACGTAAACCAAATCAATACCAGCACAGAGTCTTTATGTGACTTTATCAGATTTTTAATAGTGCAGTTATAGGCACACGGGTACCTACATATAATTGGGTACAGTCCTAGCCTATTTAGTATTAGGGGCCGGACCGGTGCAGAGGACAATACTACATGTGTTTAAGTTACATATCGTCGTACTTATTCTAAAGAGACCTACGCGCAGTCTCTTCTTAATTTTAAAAAGGTCAATATGTGCAGTAAATTAAGATGAACAAAATCCTGGCATGCATTATATCGTTTTCCTCTTAAGTCGATCGCGTTGGAACATTCGAATTTCGTTTATCTGAATTTATTCGCTGAGAAACACACCCCCTGAGGGTGTGGCTGATAAACTTCATACATCTGGGCGGGATTGGCTAATTGGGCTGAGTAAAATGACATATGGCATTACAGGATTGTATTTACTGATATCACAGGTTGAACGAAAATACTTCTTAGAGATCATTTGACAATTATCATAGTTGAGTAATTAGATTAAATGGGATGTTTCTAATTGTAAATAAAGGCGACAGACGTAAATAAACATCATCTGAAAATAGTTGATGTACCATGAATAAAATTTCCGAAGATTTTAGTTAGAGTGGGACCTAATCTAATTAAGTGTCAACCACTAGCTAATTAAGTGGCTGTAAAGTCCAACATAGTGGAAAGTTCAGCCGGTGGGATGCCTCATCTTATTAAGTGGCAAATTTAATAAGTGGGGCGTTAAATTTGACCCATTTTTTAAAAAAATATATATTTACATACCACGTGTCGAGGATAATTAAATAATTGTTTCTTTTTCAGATTGAACTAATTACACGGCGAGGCTACCCAGTCCATAAACATGACATAGTAACGAAAGATGGCTACATTCTAACAGCATTTAGAATCCCACACGGGAAAAGTTGGGCGTCACATGGATACCCGGTGTATATTATGCACGGTGAAATTACTTTATTTTCTAAAATCATTTTTTTCAATAATTCCTTGATGTGCATCGTGGTCAAAAATTGATTAGATGTTAAAGAAAAAATTTATAAATAAGTATTACTAAATATAATTTGAAAAAACCCGATGTATGCAATTTACTTAATTGAAGTTAAAAATGCAAAAATTGGTCCCAGCATAATTTCACGTTCCAAATTGCAACACCTTGTAGATAGATTTTCAAAGTATTTACAAGATGGTTCGAAAAGGCATTACATTGAGATCGTTGTTAAATTAATTTTCCAAACTTTTCAATTGTTTCAACATAAAATAACAAATTCCTGCTTGAGATATGAATGGAAATTTGGCAGAAAAAATTGGCAATGTATGAAACCTGCTTATTGAACCACTCTGACCTTGTAACACCTTATTTTGAACCAGAGCTCCACGCCGACACAAAGTTCGGCGGCGGCGGCGCCGGCGGCGGCGTAACCAGTAGAAATCCTCGTTGGCGGCGGGACGCCGGCTGATTTTCTCAGCGGCGGTGGCGTCAAAAATTGGGTCGGCGGTGGCGTCAAAAATTGGGTCGGCGCCGGCGCCGCGCCGGCGCACAATCGTCGGCGTGGGGCTCTGTTTTGAACATCATGTACATTTTAAGGCAATTATTAAATTTAATTTTTTAAGGTGGGGCAATGTCATCATCCGATTGGTTGGTAAACTTAAGCGAGGATAATTGCCTCCCATTCCTCTTGGCTAATCAAGGGTATGACGTATGGCTTGGAAATCTGAGGGGAAACATGTATTCTAACCGTCATATCAATTTGACCCATAATGACCCTCTTTTTTGGAACTATGGGTATATGTACACATAATTTATTTGACATATTTATGCATATTGTACATGGAAGCATATTTGTAAATAGGATACATACCGCAAATTCTCTATTAGAAGCCCTGGCTTATAATTGAAATTTCGAGTCCCAGACCAGGCCAATATTAGAGACAGGCTTCTATATATTGGAACTTCGGCCAGTAATAGAGAATTTACGGTATATATATATATATATACCGTGCTCGTTTTGGTATGTACGGGAACCCTGTACTCTCCACTCACTTCAAGAGTTTCCCTAGTCAGCTTGTTCTAGAAAATACAGAAAAGTATGTCCGCTTCCATAATTCACATATGCAGGGTTTGACTTTGGCCGTAATAACAAACAAATATGTAGGTATACGAAATAAAAAATATGAACGTATTCCAAGGAAATTGTACTTGAAACTCTTTAACAATTGAGACTTTGACTCAACATGTAACAATTGTTAAAGAGTTTCAAGTACAATTTCCTTGGAATACGTTCATATTTTTTATTTCGTATACCTACATATTTGTTTGTTATTACGGCCAAAGTCAAACCCTGCATATGTGAATTATGGAAGCGGACATACTTTTCTGTATTTTCTAGAACAAGCTGACTAGGGAAACTCTTGAAGTGAGTGGAGAGTACAGGGTTCCCGTACATACCAAAACGAGCACGAAGTATGACTTATTCAACAAAGTGAAATATTTTCCATGGCAAATTTACTTTTCGTCAAGTTTACGACTTTTGTGACGACCGATTGACCATCGAGTTCAAAACGGTGGATTCGACTGCAGCGTCGTTCACTCCTCCTCCGAAAAAATTTCCTAAGCAAAGCACCCATACATTTTATCAATTCAAATGCAACTAAATTTTAGCAGAAATACTTAACAAGTATTCCAACAAATTTGCAAATTGTGTAGTCCAATCTTGCGGAAAGTAATAAAATTAATTTGCAAAAAAGTTTCAAAATTTGAAAAATAATAAGCATACTACAATTTGCAAAATTTTTGCAACACTTATTGTTTCTGCTAAAATTTAATTTGCATTTGAATCGATAACATATGTGGCTGCTTTACTCAAGATATTTTTTTGAGGAGAAGTGAACGATGCTGCAGCCGGGTTGCCACCGCTTGATGAGCTCGATGGATTCCATTGTCGACACAAAATTCGAAAAGTGAATTTGACACGGAAATTCCTTCACTTTGTTTAATAAGTGATGCCTCGTGCTCGTTTTCGTATATGTACATATATGGGAACCCAGGACTCTCCACCCACGTCAATAGTATGCCTAGTTAGATAAACATTTTATACACGTCTCTAATGAACCAAGGTAAAATATGTAGCCAGGTCTCTGTTACGCGTGAAGGGTGACAATGTAGTGAACCTCACCGAATTATTGATAGACTTTAATATTTACGTTTTTGTAAACCATAGTATGGACGAAGTAGCAAAGTACGATATACCAGACGCGATTGATTACATCTTGGAGAAAAGTAAAAGGAGGAAGCTTCATTTCCTTGGCTACTCAATTGGCAACACTCCTTTCTACATGACAATGGCTAGTAGGCCAGAGTACAATGAAAAAATTGGGATTCATGTCTCATACGCGGCATCCGTCTTCTTTTCCACATTCCCAGTTTCCAATCGCATTAATGCTCTAATCACAACCAGGCCATTGTCGGTAATAATTTGTTAATTTGGTTAGAATGAAAAATATGTACATAAATATTTCTATTTTCTGTTTTTAGATTTTACAAAAACTAATTGGTGGATTTCCCGTTCCTCCGGAAGGCATCACGTTTATGGTGAATCAAATTTTGTCCACAATTTGTAAACCGAGCATAGATCTGTTAGGAGTTTGCAGACAAGTTCTATTTATTATTATGGGTTTTAGTCCGGAGCAAATTAGCAGGGTAAGTGGATTGGATGCGAAAGTGTGAGGTGTACATGCATGACTGATTTTGTTAAATTTTGAATGTAAATAATACCTGACCGAAATGGGGTGTGCGACTTTATGGATGGGAACTTTTTCGTCGCAGTCTAAATTTGTAATAAATTTAAATATATATTTTTAGAGTAATTTAATTTCCACTAGAAGGACACATGTTGTCAAATTTTATAAATAGGTCATAAGTTTTAAAACAGACGGAATTACGGTTTGTAAAAGAATAATAGACACTTGGCCAGAGTTTGGAGTTTTCCTCGCATACCCGCCATATAAATTTCCAATCCCTCGCTGTGTTAAATTCTGGAATATTGGAAAACCATAAACACAATAGTCTATTTTTATCTCTAGAATATAAGTATCCTGGGTGGTCCAACACCGCAACAAGTATATGTTTTCTTAATCCACTTATTGCTACCTTTCCTACCGAGTGTTTCTTTGAAAATTTCTCACCGGCCAAAAACGGAGTTTTTCGCAAAAGTGGTATATATAAAATAATTACTGGCCGGTGTACGTATACTCATATAAATATGTAATCAAAGGGATCTATCTATTCATCTGAATCAATAGGATTATCATTATTATAACAGTGAATGCATGTATTCAGAAATGCAAAACTGGAAAATCCAGATTACGCTTATTTTCCCCCTTTGTGGCAAAACTACTGATAAAATTAGTAAAAAAAATGAAATGTACAAACACCTCACACTTTAATTTAACCTTTTTCTAGCACTTATTTACATATTCGTTTTCATAATTAATAATTTAAACATAGGAACAAACCCCAAGCGTCCTTGGCCACTTGATGACACCCAGCTCACTAAAAATGCTACTCCACCTGAACCAGTTTATGATAACGGATCGATTTGCGTGTTACGATTACGGGGAGAGACAAAACCTTAAAATTTATGGAAACATGAACCCTCCAGAATATAATTTAAAATTAATAACAGCTCCAATCAGTTTGGTCCTTGCTAGAAATGACATGTTCGCCAATTCTGTTGGGTATCAAAGGCTTGCAAATGTGCTTCCCAATCTGGTCGATTATTACACAATTCCTAGTCCAACGTTTTCCCATATTGATTTCGTTTATGGAGCTAATGCCAACGAAATGGTGTACAATCACACGATCAACCTCTTTAATAAGTTCTCTTTAACGATTCCCTCAATGAGTTGATGTGGGCAATATGTAGGATTGAATTAAATTTTAAGAATTGATATCCTTCAGAGATCTGCGAATTAAATAATGGTCGTAATTTTGTTTATTCGACACCGTGTATATGTAAATGTTTGCAGTGGAACAACAATAGAATTAACTGATTATGCATTTTACAATAGGTCTCTTTCCAGAGCAACAGTAAATATGTATGTACATGAAAATGTTTTATAAAGAGATTTGTACAAGTTGCCGTGAGACTTGAAACTAATTATTATTGGATGACTAATTTTTAAGCATATACAAATTTAATTATCTAATACAAAGGTCAACTTTATATGATGTTGCAGTCATTAGTTTTCTTTTAGCTACCATTGCGTTGGATCAACCTTGAACTCGGGGTTGTACTTATTTATGTATCTGTATATATGTAAATGTACATAATTTCGCGAATGTGCTAACTTATGTACGTGGTGATAACTTCTCCCCTCCACGTAATCTTGTCACGTTATCGGGCCACACTTCCCCCATGGTTCTGAATCTAGACTCGATGAGGTTGGCTTATTTAAAATGCGGTTGGTAAACTCAGTGATGAGGTTCGAAAAAGTTATCGCATTTTATACTCAGATTGTACGCAAATTACATCACGAACACAGTGGTGGCTTAATTGTGGATAACCATCCTTTCAAACAATTTTTAATATCTATTGCAACAACGAGACAACCGTATGTACGTGTTCGAATCAACTTTACACACCAAATAATTCAATCAATACTACAACGAGACTGTTAGAATCAAAAATATAAGTATATGCAATGCATAATGTGCAGTGTGTCACATATTTTAGTCAATAAAGTTATACGCATGTTGTTATATGTTTTGTATTTGAAAGTATAATCACATAAACACCAAGAGGCAAATTTTAAAATTTATTTTTGATGCAAATAATTTGAAGGCGGACGTGACAAAGTTAGCAAATATGTTTATGTTTTCCCGACAGGTACAACAGATGCTGCAAATTGTTTGGAAAATTGTTGTATATAGCAGCATAAAAAGTAATTTAACCATCAAGTACATAATGGACCGGCATCATGATGTATGTCACGTATATTTAGTTGGGATATAAAATCAGTCAATTATACATTGATTTAATCACTATCAGTGTTTCTTTTTCTGCGTACAAAATTATTTTTGTGGATGCATAGTGCATAAAATGGACAAAAATGGACCAAAATGCATAAAATTCACACAAATGCATTAAAATGAATATGCCGATACAAAAGGGTGCTTTGTTATCTGTGAACGAGTTTGACCCTGAAGAGCTCCGGAACGGTTTGTCGCACAGCTTCGCAATGTGTCCTATGTGAAAGCCCATGTCCTGAACAATAAGTAGGTCTATATTGTTCCGACTTTTATCCACTTTCTGAAACAGTGTGAGGTCAACTTTCATCCACTCGTTTTTCAAGGCTTTCCAAACTCGCTCTAAAATTTGCAATCTCCTTAGAAAACTTTCTTTTCAAGTATCCGCACCAGAAAAGATTCATTTGACTTATATGGGGGAATTCTAAAGGTATTTCACTATTCGAAACAATTTTTATCCCCTGTCTAGCTTCAAGGTCATTTGCATGGCCTGGGGTCAAGTTTGCTATATTTGAAGTCGCCGCGCGCTCATGAGTCATGAATACTCACTTCACTTATTTTTTTTTCATAGAGTTAGGGAAGATGAACTTCTAACAGTGGTTTTAGAAGACAGTCCACATAATACTCCGAAGATATTTTCACATTTTCGGGAGATTTGATAAGTGGGAGAAAAGTACGACTGGATATTGCAGCGACAACCATAACTTTTTACAAAAGTTCTCATTGTGAGGAAGCACCAACTTGAGTGATTTTTTTTCGCTATTTTCCGCATAGGAACCTTTTCGAACCAAATTAGTATTTTGTACAGATAATGCTTCATCTAATGTCGCCAAAAACTGACTGATACAGTATCCGAAAAATGAAACCGACCACCGACATTCATAAATTTCAAACTTGAAAAACTTTTATTAAATTTAAACAACAATGAGATATTTTTGGCTTATTTTAAAGAGCAACTAATAAGCTTCAAAATGATATATTACTTTATCCGATAAGATGAATATTACCCCAAAAAAATCTGAAATCATAAAAAAGAGTGAAAACCAGTGGGAAAATTGAAACCGACCACTTCAGCTTTTGCATCGTTATTTATAGTTTTTTAATTGAAGGTAAATAAATTTTATTAATTTTATTTCTTTTTATAAATTCTATAATATTTTTAGCTAAAATTTATATTATTTGTCTCTTTCAAAGTTCAGAATGGGTCCGAAGAAAGTTGTTCCAATTGCCATCAGAGATTAAATTATTCAAGGATGGAAAGGCGATGAAAATGGAAAATTATCAGAAAGAGAACTTTCAAAAAAATACAACATTCCAAAGACGACAGTCCACGACATTATTACCAAATATAAAAATTCCGGTAAAATCAAAAATCTCCCCCGAGGACACCGACAACGAATATTTACAGCGGCGGAAGAGAGGATAATTTTGCGAAAAGTTATGACAAATCCAACAATTAGTGGTCCCACGATTTCTGCTGAAATGGAGACACAAACCGGGAAGTCAGCAACTTCAAAAACAGTGCCAAATATCATACACCGTCATGGTTTGAAGGGGTACTTTGCCGTGAAAAAGCCATTCATCAGCAAAAAGAACAGACTCAAAAGATTGAAATTCGCTCGCCTTCATGTAAATAAGCCAGATTCCTTTTGGAGAACAATTTTATGGTCCGACGAGTCAAAGTACAACATATTTGGCTCTGACGGACATCGTCGGGTTTGGAGAAAACCAAAAGAAGCCCTCAAAACGAAAAATTTAAATCCAACCGTAAAGCATGGTGGTGGATCACTACTCATTTGGGGTTGTATGTCCTACAATGGGCTCGGAAATCTGGAGTTTATCGACGGAATCATGACAAAAGAAGTGTATCTAGGAATCCTGCAAAGAAATATCAAATCTTCCGCATCAAAACTGGGGCTTCGTCGTCAATTTATCTTCCAAGATGACAACGACCCCAAACATAAGGCAAAACTTGTTCAAGAATTTTTGAAAAATATGAAGATTAACAGGTTGGAATGGCCAGCACAGTCGCCTGACCTGAACCGAATTGAGCACCTTTGGGATGTGGTAGAAAGGGAAATCCGAAAATTCCCAATTTCTAACAAAAATCAATTAAAGACCCGCATCACCGAAGCTTGGGGGATCATATCTGAAAATGTGACCAACATCTCGTGGACTCCATGCCAAGAAGATGCCAAGCTGTGATTGCGGCCAAGGGAGGTCCCACTAAATATTAGGTAATAAAATAATTTCTAAAATAATCGATATTTGTGGTATGAAAATAAAATTGTTACAAGTGGTCGGTTTCAATTTTCCCACTGGTTTTCACTTTTTTTTATGATTTCAGATTTTTTGGGGTAATATTCATCTTATCGGATAAAGTAATATATCATTTTGAAGCTTATTAGTTGCTCTTTAAAATAAGCCAAAGATATCTCATTGTTGTTTAAATTTAATAAAAGTTTTTCAAGTTTGAAATTTATGAATGTCGGTGGTCGGTTTCATTTTTCGGATACTGTATCTCTGGTCAGAAAATTTGAATACCATTTTTAATACCTATATATACCATCTAGTAGTGTTTTTTCAACTTCCAACGATTTTCATGTATGATGGCTTAAAATTTGCGTAATATTTAGTAGATTAATAATCCGTAATAATATTGGGGGGCGCCGAACCCGTTTTTGCGCTACAAGTCAAAATGTGCGATTTTTTGGCAAATTTTGAAAAATTTGATTTTTGTATCAAAATCGTCAAAATTGGGTAAAATACGACTGGAAATAATTTATAAAATTATTTTGGACCAGAATTAGCCCACTGCCTCGAATTTAGGCCCCCATTTTCCAATTTGCAGGATTTTGCAAAATAATGGCATTTTCCGTATTAATTAGTACACGATCGAAATATGGAATTTATTAAACGTTATTAACGTATTGTGCAATTCAAAATTTGTTAACAACTCGAGACATTGTTAATAAGTCATAAGTCCTATGAAATAATATTTGGGGACTGCCTTGAATTTAGATACCCTCGTGACAAATTCGAGTAAAAAATATAGTAAGGTACCGCTTGAGCGAGCTCGAATATAACTAATCGAGCTGATATCGATTTTTATGATACAACGGATTCGTCAAATAAATTGAAACTAAATCGGAATTTAGTAAATAATTCGGAATTTTAAAATGAATCCGTTAAGCATACTATTTGATTCGGAATTTTGTAAACAAAGCGGAATTTTGTTAATTTACTCGAAATTTAGATATTTCAAAAAGTCGTTAATAATTCAAGATAGGCTGTTAATAATGCATCCACTTGAATTAGTGCAATATTATTTGCACTAATTTAAAGATTTTTGTGCATTTTCATGCACTTTTCCTGAAGAGTTGAAGTATTTAAAAACGTTACATATTTATTTTAGTTAGTTATTTTACATATTCGCAGAGTATAGATATTATGTTTTAGATCATCAGTTATAAAAAACCTAAACGACCAGCGCAGCACAAAATCGTCCCTACTTGGAATTTTGAAAAATGTGTATGTTTGTATGTATGTATACATACATACATATGCATCTACATATGTCTCATTGTGCATTTTGGGCCTATTCTTTTGTTTTGTGTCATGTCCTCATTCAAACTATTTTTCGATATACCCGGTACACATTTTTATTGTGTTATTTCTTATCCTTATTCACGCGAATAATTCGTCTCATCGGAAACATAATAACTTTTAAGGCATGGCAAAAATATCTTACAAATTGCGCTTTCTTGCTGTCAATTTTATGTGTACGTACAAAGTTTGCTATAAATTTTGTAATTTTTTATGTTATCGTTCTTCCCATTTGTAGTAAATTCTAAAACTAATTCAAGTTTGCTTATTTATAAGGATTTTTCGTAGTTTTCTGACTTTTTAGAAAATTTATTTGGCGATGTGTCATATTTTCAAGTACATTCAGTTCTGCCGTATGTATTTACGTGCGTGTAAATGATTTTCTCATGCATACTTGCCTTAAGTTGATAGGAAGTTGAAGCTGAGCGTATGATTCCAGCTCATGAATGTATTATAGGAGACTTTACAAACGCAAGGGATGTGGATAAAAATAAAAAAGGTGAAATTTTAAATATTGAATTTCGTCCATTTCATAGATCAATTGATGTATCCCATGTTTATTTTCCAAATAGCTGGCATTTCAACAATCCTGGATGGGTTTTCCTCATTTTTGGTATAAAATTATGTAAACGAGTTGTATTTTCAGATTGTTGAAGAATTGTTAATTATTTCTCAGTGCAAAGGTCACACGGTCAAATCTCACATAGCCCCATAAATTTGTATCGTTGAGAAGGTCTCGGGGAGAGGATTCGGAATATATATATTTTGTGGGATTTGGGACCACTCTCGGACTATTTAGACGCAGAAAAATATTATTGAGTTTTATTTGAACACACGACTACGATTTGTAATTTTTTCATCTGTGAGCTGATGCATGCGAGTCCTCCGACGAAATCGTTCCTTCGAAAACCTAATTCCTCCTCCCACTTTATGTCTAGGCGACCACACTTTACGTGCAAACTAATTTTGGGTCGGTGGGGTGTCCTTGGAGGTCAGCTGATCCATTTTCCTTAACACGGTCGGAATTAAAATTTTTGATGGTCTACTTCTATGGGGTGGGGTTGTCCTCAGCTCAATGCCTCTCCCTTCTCTTCTTTATTTTTCAATACTTTGGTGATTCTGGATTTCAAAACTGTTTTTCCTTCATTTCTAAGATGTTTAATTATTTTGCTATGCTAGAAATTAAGCTTGAAAATACCTTTTCTGGCGGCCTTAACTTCTGGGGACAGTGGGGGTGGCATTTTTGAAAGTAGAGACTTGATTTTGGGCCTACCCCGATTCTAAAACCATACGCTCCTATGTTCAAAATTTTGAACCGATGCGACGAACCGTTACGGAGCTATTAAAGGTCAAACTTGTGCACAGGTAAAAAAGCGACCCTCTGTAATTTCATATTTCACTATTATCTGTGCTCAATAATAATTAGCCATTGCCATATTCTAACAATCAAAATTTTGTCAAGTCTGAAAATCCGAAAATTATTTTTAAGTTCCAAATGTTCCATCGAATCCATCAACCGGTTGATGGATGGAAAAATGTAGGGGTTGCAACCCCTACATTTTCTCGGAAATATGTACATACATACCGACTTTGAACCTATTTCAGACAAACTTAGGTAAATAAATATGTCACAGAACATATTCCCTTGAACCTATGAACACACATGTAGACAGCATCAGTAATACAAGTAAACAAGTTTAGTCTGGGGTTTGGGTGAAGTTGACGGTGAGGTCATACTTATATGGACCCCGTCCAGTAGCAATTTGTTTACTTTTTCCTCCCAGTCAGGATGACGATTCTCCCAATGAAATAAGCTGTCTTAATCACATTAATTCAACAAACAAAATAATCCGCTACTAGTTGAAGTCGTATATAGGCACCGGTCTGTTAACAGTAAATTTATTACGGCATAGTCATAAATCTATTTCCGAGTGGTAACAAAAATATCACATGTGATGACAATTATCTACCACTCGGTAATGTGATTGTTACCATGTGGTAATAAGTTTCCCTATTACCAGGCCGGTGACTATATATGACTTCATCTATTACCGGATTATTTTGAGTGAACATTTGCAATGCGTGCTTAGGTATTTACATATTCAGCATTGATGTCGGAAATTATAAACATATAATTTGTTACTACTTCTTTGTCCTAATAGATTCTTAAGTGGAACTGAAATTTAAAATTTTCATCAAATTTTTCATGAAAATATGTTAGCCCCTGCATGAAAATACCATTGCGCAGCGCTGCGCAATGGTCATCGTCTGCTAATAGTTGCAACTATTACCAGACGATGACTATCTATAGATGATTACATCTATGTATGTATGAGCAGATTGTGTATAGTTTGCGGAATCCACATAATTTATGTCTGCTTCTTACTCTGTGCAACAAATTTACAGCGCAATACATCCCTGATAAATTTACGTCAACGAAGTAAACATCGATTTATTCAGAGTAATCTATTTACGAAAACATTTATTGTAATTATGATTTCCAGGCATTTAGGATAAATGTACATAAGTATGTGCAATAAATATATTAAGTCAACATACTCAGAGAAGACATCTAGTTGTAAATTAATGCGGATGTAAGTATAATTAATTTGAAGCCATGCACAATGGTAGGCAGATGATGATGTAGATACATCGATGATGGACGGATCGTAAAAATGATAATAATTCCTATAAATATTAATTGAAGTATGGTGTTTGTGCTATCTTTATTTTGTTCGCTCTCTACGAATGCAGATTTACCATATGTATGTGCAACCTATTTTGATGTTTATGTTTGTTATTTTTCGGGTAAAACCGTAAATATGCGGCATCCTTGATTCCGTGAATTCTTTGCACCAAAACAAATTTATATCTCTAATATAGTGTAAAAATTGTTTAAAAACCCGTCATGTTTCAAGACTGATATTATTCGCAAGTGAAGTGTGGACTGCAACTGAATAAAAGAAAAGTTACAATCTGATTGGAATAAAAGTTTTAAATTTTTTGAAATTTAAAAAAATTGTGGGAAATAAACTCAAGGGAAATTATTATGCATATTGGTCAACGTTTACTTGTCATCACATTGATGGCCATACTGGTTTTCTCCATTATGGAAACGGTACTTTTAATCAGTCAAAATTGCAACAATTTTTGAATTTTTTGATTAAACGAAGTAATTTTGAAGTTAATTTCGCAATTTTGAAAATCACAGGTTTACGGACAGTGTTATGATGGGGCCTGTCTTGAAGGAGGGAATGCGAGGTGCGCCCAGGTTTGCAGAACGTATTGTGGATACAGGAGTGGTCGATGTGGCAACTGGCACGGGCTCACTTGCATTTGTTCCAGATAAACCTATTGAAGTTTGTTTCAGGAGTTAGATTTCCTAATGTTGAAAAATTTTGCTGTAGTGTATGGTAGTGTGGTAGAGAAAAAATAGTGTTTCCATTTTTGTTTGTTTCCGGTTTATAATTTCTGTACAAATTCCATTTTCCTTTCGTAAATTCCATTGGGTGAATAAATAGTAAACATATTACTCAGTATTTAGTGCATACGGGTGAGTTTCTCAGCAAATTATTTTGGTCCCCGTTTCCAAATGCATCTGCCCGAGTTGACATACACGCCCAGAGTTCCCCACACGACCTAGTCCTCCGATCATCCTAATAGGGGATGCCCACACAAATCCCTTTGTCAGCGAGCTACCTGCTCATGTCGACCCAGTGGACGCCACCGCGTCCACGTTATGGAGAAACCTAACATATTTTCAAAATCTATATTCATACACTCTCCGAAAAATGTTTACCGGAATCATTACCCCGTGTAGTCTATATATGACTCTACTGCTGTGGTAATGGGTTAGTTACCGCGCGGTATTTAACAGAAAGATTACCATCCCGGCATTAACGTATTACTCCACAATAATATCATAAATATCATGCAATATGAACCTGCAACTGCACGCAGTAATGAAGTAATATTAGCCAGTAATGATATTATGATAAATGTATAAAGATGCTTATTACTGGGTGGTAAATAATCAACACCGCACCATAATCATATTATTATCGTTTGCTTATCGATATTTATTATTATGGTAATAAATGTTTCACTATTTCGGTAATTATTTTGATTATTTATTGTAATAATTCGCAATAATTAAACTACACAACTTAATTAAATACAAAAACCAATCAAGTTATATATAGCCTAAATTACAAATACATATATTTTTACAAGTAATGCCTTAAAACTAAATGAAAAGCATCGGTATTACAATTTTTTTGAAACTCAAAACATTCATGAACAATTAAATTAGATATATCCACAACTTCAAACAAATCATTTGTACGTGTAACAATATAGGAAAAATAGTGTCTGTCAAAGAAGTCTACATTTAGCTTTTTCAAAAATAACAGGCATCTGGTTTCATCAATTAATATTAGGTCCTGAATTACACCAAAATTTGGAAAAATATTTCCCATTCCATAGCAAACAACATAATCAATTTTGTATTTATAATTACGATACCAGACCTTATTTGCTGTATAAACTTTTGTATTTCCGTCACATTCTTTAAATATGTCAAACTGTCTTAATTTCTCGATTAAATCAAAAGACTCAGCAAATTCATACAAATTAGATACTACTATATTATCTGCCCTAACCCCCTCATTAATTTCAATAGTTTTTAACAAATGAGAACTATACTGTTGATGCCTTTTAGCCAACGATGAACAAATATTACGAAAATTTCTTATTTGTCCTGCTAATTGAGAAAAATAATTATGTTTCCCCTCATACCGCATGGCCCACATTGATACTAATGGCCCACTTTGCCTAATGACAAAAGAATAGTGACACATTAAATGGTGCTTGGGGATAAGTTTTTGATCTGGGAACAACTTACGAAATAGATTATGATGGCTAACTATTTTTGCATCTAATAATAACAAAGTAGATTCTGAAAATTTCCGACAAAATACATAGCTCAAAATCTCCAAAAGTTGCAATAAAATTTCCCAATATTTTTTTTGCTCATTACTAATAACTAAATCCCCAATAATCACTGGTAAATACCGAATCAGACACCAGGCTTGAGAAGCTTTTTGTCCAATTTTGTTTCCCGATCCTTCTAGTCGTATTGGACTTGGGCGATTCTTTGATTCTAAATAGCCAAAATTATGGGCCTGAATTCTTTGATTAATTAAATCTAAATCAAAGCACTTTAAAGATATTAATTTTTGTAAAACTAGTTTGATTTCGTACGGAACGACACCTTCCAGTAAATCGTGCATAATGTCAACAGACGGACTATCTAAAAAATTAAAATAATTAAGTTGATTTAAAATACATTCAGTTTGAACACCAAAAGATTTGTCACTTAAATGATTGGCATAATTACTTTTGTCCCTGACTATCATTTTGCTATGCTCAAATATTTCTTGTGCTTCACTTTTAGATGTACAGCATATTCGACAAAAATAATGGGAATTAAACGACTCATTAAATCCTAGCAAACTATTTCCACCTAAGTTGTCAAACGCAAGAGAACACAAAGTACCAAAAATTCTATCAGATCCATTTACCGATATGCCCACTTTCTCAAGATACAGGAAATCTGGAATTATTAATTTCAGAATTGAATTAATACCATACTTTTTGGCATCCTCCGAATAAAACAAGGCTAATAAATGTATTGAGCTAAGTTGGGAATTAATATAATCTGGAAGATTTTTAATAGTAAAGTAAAACGCTCCCAATTTGTGAATTCCTCGTTTTGAGCCAAGGGGATTGACTGTTTCAAAATCATCATAGAAAAGTTGAATTTGAATAGAATTCGGGTTCCTTGAAAAAAGACAATTAGTTTTAAATGCAACTGTATCTTTAAATGACTCGATTGAATTGGAATTTGAAGGTACAACTTTTGAAAAACACTGATAAATATCTGGAGATGAAACAAGTTTTTCTAAACTCTTGAGAATTGGTACATACATAAATGTATCTGATACAATAACTTCTTGACGTTTGTTATCTCTCACCCTTTGCTCCAGCCTACTTCCTAACGAATATTCTTTTGGCATAATTATTTGGCTATATTTTTCTAACGCTTTCTGTCGTTTGTAAATAGAATTTACGTGACTGAACGCTTCTATTAAAGATAGCGACTGGCAACTAAAGTCCTCAAAATTTTCTTTGCAAAATTTGTTGCTTATCCTTAAAATTAATTTTGAAATTTGAAGAAACGAATTTTCAAACTCTTTAACAACAAAGTCCACAGTTGAATTGGTAACACCTGAGGCTAACAATGACGAGCAGAATGAAATTAAAATATCTTTCATTACGTTAATTCCTAAATTGGTAGTAATATCTGCTTGTTCATTAAATTCAGTTAAATTGGGATCATTACCTACGTCATCTAAGACTGGATCTACTAAATTAAGTGAGGGAGTTAAATTTTCCTCAAAATTCTTATCATAATTTTCAGAATCTAAAACAATTTCGTGGGACTTAAAATGCCTCAACAATCCACTCCATGTACATATTTGTGTGCTACAAGACTGTTTAGGACATATTGTAGCTGGAAAATTTGCCTCACCGTAATTATGAATGCACCTAAAATGTACTATAATCTCTCTAAATTTACAAAATACTTTTCCACATGGACCACAAGTATACATTTTAATTTGTCGAGGAATTTGACGTTTGAAGATAAGTAGAAATTTGCTGGAACACTTGTTTCACTTTTCTTGATAGCTGAGTAGTTGTTTCAAGTTGAAAAATGTGTACTTGAATAAACTTCCAAATTCCGGTCAAATTTTTGTCGTATTCTGTTCCAATTACGTAATGAGCCTTAAATAGGGAATCGATTGCCTCGGTTGAAGTTCTTGCGTTGATTGGGAGGAGGATTCGATCACAAATTATGTAGAAGGACGTCAAATTGGAGTGGTCCTCGCCTAGTACAATGAGCGCTGGTTGGGAAGTCTCAAAATTCCAAGTGTCCACAATTGATTTCAAGGGCGTTTCAGCCTATTTAAACACATATTTATTAAAACTGTCCCATATCGTTTAGCTGACCCTCTTAAATTATTCCCGCGCTTACCCGGTAAAAAGTAACCAACTTTAACTTTGCGTCGTCAATTTTACAGCGTCCCCCTTTCCCTCTCCCTTGAGCGCTTGGAGGAATAAGGTGTAACAGAACAAATAGAGCTGCTATTGATTTGTCCCAATTATCTGTGACAACAAAACAGTGGTTAGCAATTTATTTACGAAATTTATGATTATTAGATTTACGGAAACACTTACCATAATTATTGTTTGCGAATTTCAATAGGGCTGGCGAATTACTTAAAGTTTTGCAGTGCGCAATCAATCGGTCAGCAAATTCCGGCCACGTGTTTAGAAAGTTTTGTTCAAGGTCAGGAAACATTAGCGAAAACTCAAAATTAACCTGAACAGAAGTATTAATTGTATATTTATGACATGCGTAATTATTAAAATTAAGTTAATAATTCAAACCAAGTAGGAACATTCCGCAAATTTTGAGTACACACGTAGCACTGATTGATCGTTTGACCGTCTTATCTGGTTTCTGTGTTCAAAAGTTTCCTTCATGAGTGATACAATTTCACCTTTTTTAGTGCTTGAATTTAGGGCCGCCGTTAATTCCAAGTTGGGGAAAACCTCCTCTGCGCCTTTCGCTATTTTTGGCTTTGGGCCACCTTGACTTTCTTCTTTTTTCCGACGCCTCGTATCAACTTCCGGTTTCCTAATGTTTCTGTGAATCCACTTGAGTCGTTGTTGAATTAGGCCAGACCGGTTAATTTCATCATAAAGAATATCCTGCAATTTACACAAGACACTTTTAGAATAATTTTTTTAGTAATTATTGTTACGAAAATTTATTTGCAATAGTAATTTACAATTCCGTCTGGCGTTCCCGGATATTTCCAGAAAGGCAGAATTTCAACAATCGCCTTTGCAAAAGATATCTGGTCTCGAGTGCATGGTGAGTTACTACATAACAGAAAATATTATTTACAAACAGCAAGGAACTTATTTAAAAATAATTACCCTTTTAAGTCTACCAATTTCGACACAAACTCGTTAACAATTATTGCCGCCGCTGAGTTATCGACGAGGGACTTCTCTCTGCACTCCAAGATTAGATTCGCCAAACGCGGCGTCTTCTCGACATATTCCTCTAATATCTAATATCGAAAAAAATCAAAAATTGTAGTTACTATGTACTTGTTAGAATATATTGAGCTGATGAACTGTTTACCTGCTTAAATACATCAACGTCACCAAGTCCTAATGATGGCGAAACTGGTGATGGCGCCGGTGAACACAATGGACTTGGCACTACAAAATTATTAATTATTATTAATTATCAGGTCATATATTAATTCCTGGAGGTATTACTTATCTATGTAGTACTTACAATAATAAATTTGAGGACTGGAACCGGCGTCCTGAATTGCGCTTACTGTAAAGTCCTCGCCTTGAATTCGAAATGTAATATTCGGTTTTTCTTCCTTTTGCTTATTAGGCTCCGCACGCACAGCACATACAAAACTCAATCCGACTATAATACCAAATCATTACTATCGCTTTAGAGTCATATATGCACTCCGCGCAGTAATGATTCATTAAAATTTTGTTTAGAGTGTAGATATGTTAATGATTTGGCACTGATTGATTACAGACCTCCTTCGAATTGATGATTCACTCACTACTAACAAGTCTTTCATTACCATATCAATACTCAGTGATAATGGTAAATAGTTATTATCTAGCAGCAGGACAGAGTTACCCTCGGTAGTGATTTTAAATTAATAACTTTGGTTGTTGTTTTTTTAGCGAAAAAATAGGTTTCGCTTAAAAGACAAGTTTAAAAGACAAAAGTAAATACTTGGAACTCGCTCAACTCTACGATTTTTTGGCACTACACGCATAATGCCTTTTTGTGACGTTGTTGGTTTTCATTTTTTTCATGAACGAAAATATCAAAATACGTGTTAAGTGAGTGACAGGGCGTTAATTACACTTCCGAAAATCCGTCTTTTTCTCTCAAGCTCTTACAGCGGAAAATCATCCTTCCTGGCAAAATGGCCTAATGAGCTTGTTGTGACGTTGAGTGAATGTAAATCCTCTTCGCAGGGTTTCCACCGTCGTGTTTTTTATTACGGAAATACACATTTGTTTTTAAATATGAGGATAAATTTATTATGACAGATTACAAATTTTCATTTATCAAACTCTTATGGGAAAAAATTTAATATATTTTTTAATCCTCGAGATTGAGACAACTTTATGTACAAGTCCATTGTAATAAATATGTATCCCCGAAACGTAGACTTATGTAAATGTATTTAATGACGAGATTTGTAACCTTTTTAATTCGTAACCTTGTCAAATAATTAGTGTGGTTTCTGGTAATTTCTGGTAATGTTAAGGATGATATTCTGAAAGGCTGAAAGATTTTCGCATAATTGTGTCATTGTACACTTCCTTTCTGCGAATACGGGCATGAAATAAATTTAATTTAATAATGTTCGTGATTTCTACTCAAAACAGGATTGTGTTGTTCCTTCGAACCCAGCCGACATGAGCAGGTCTAATGTGTAATGTAATAAAACAAAGAAATGTGAGGTATGTAAATGTGAACGTTTCTTTCGTTACTTGACTACAGAGGGTGGAAACACGTAATTTTCCTCCTCAGTGTTTTGTGTATATTGTTTTGCAGAAATATCAGTCATTCAGAAAACGATGGAAATATTGGCTAAATTTAAAATATTCGCAATTGTAGCCTCATTTCATCTCGAGGCTTTGCAATCACCGTAGTTGTGTTGCACGGCTGGGAAATTTAGTTTAGTTAATATTATTATAACTTTCCTGGTTCACAGTTCAGGTAGTGAATTTTAGTGGTTAAAATTATTTTTTTCTTAATTTTCAATTTTAGTAGTTTCGGTTTTAGGAAGAGTAACACAAGAATATAATATTTTACAAATACGGAATTTTTCAATAATTCCAAAAATTCTTACCCAGCCGAGGAATCGAACCCCTTGAATTTTGTAAAGCTAAGCTTACTCAATTTTTAGTTTTCCATAAATTTTTTGTCAGAATTTCGAAATATTTTTCCTGGATGGTACATACATAAATCTATGGAATTAAAATTAAACGAAAATTACCAAACACAAGACACACACTTTATTTTAATTTGATTTTAACCTATTTAATCTGCTTCATGGCTAAATAGGGGGACTTGAGTTACCTCTAGTCAGGACAAGGATCAAAAGTTGCCATGGATCCAGTAAGTGCAAATATCAACAAAACGGTTGAATATACGTTCTATTCCATGGAGAGAATATGTACACTCTAAACAAAATTTTAATGAATCATTACTGCGCGGAGGGCATATATGACTCTACCGCGATAGTAATGAGTTGGTATTAAAACAATACTATATGGTAAAAAAGTAACACAAATTAGTGTTAAAATTATTTCCAAACAGTGTTATTTTATTACTAAATCTATACCAACATGGTGTAAATTTTTAATTTCGTCACGGTAGAGTCATATATCTACTCCGCTGTTTTTTTATTACCAAGTTGCTAAGAGTGTACATAATTTACAATGTGGTTATTACATATTTATTTATTTAGGAACGGGCAAAAGATATCCGTGCAAGGATTAAGGAGAGAAAAGAGCAGAGAAGGAAGACGAGGGCGAAAGGGTTTGTGACCAAAAGACGGCGACAAAATCTCAAAGAATGGGTCACATTTCAAAGACAACGCTTTAACTTTGAAGAAACCCGTAAAAAAAAGATGCAAGAAAGAGATAAAGCCATCAAAGAGAGATGTGGACCGAATAAATCACCAAATTCGATGGGTGAAGGTAAATACAAATGATATGAAATCTGGTAAATTTATATGAACGATTTCATAATCTACATATTTATGTAGTGTACCGCCTATTTTTTTGTAATTATGCCAATACTTTTATCATGAAGTTAAAGTTTTCTTGAATTTTTTAATTGGGTTATTTATTTGCAGAGGAAGTTGTCCGCCTATGCAAGTTGTACCAGAATCACGTCGCCAGGTTGGAGGAAGATTTGTATGACATTGATTACGATGTCCGCTTCAAAGACATGAAGGTAACTGAACCTTGCGAATCTTGGTTTGTATTTACATACGTATTTAGCTTTTTCCTTTTCCCTCCAGTTTTTCTCAAAGGTAATTTCACCCGTGAAATTAACTTGATTAGGAGGCCAAATGACCTTTTAGGAAGAATTGTATTGTTGTAGAAATACATAAATATGTACCTATGTACAAAGGATACTTTTATGTTAAACTGTTCTCTGCTGTGTTGCAGATTAACGAGTTGCGCCTCGAGTTGGACGAAATGAGGGGAAGATTGTAAGTTGTAGTATTAATTTGTGGATTAATCAACATGGGCTACGGAAGAGTAAGGGAGATATCATAGCAAAAAAAATGCTGCTTTCAATAATAATTTTTTTGTCGTGTCTCCATCGCCTACCGAAATATAATACAAAGGTTGTCCCATCCTGGTAGGTGCGTTTTCAAGAAGTTTTCTACTGTATATCGAAATATTTTTTTGATTGCCAAAGTGCCCTATTTGAAGCCTTTTGTCCTTAACTACAAGCCTGCATTGCTATTTTCGGGATAAAAATGCCTCCCGACAGTTTGTTGTCCTTCCTTTGGATCGCTATTTTTTATTGCGTGCCAAACCCATTAAAAAATGGTCGTTTTTCGATGAGACAATTGCAATTTAAAGAAAATTCTTCCATATAACCGCCAAACGTGTTAATCGCATATTTGGCGCCATGGCGTGGCGCCAAACTTAAAAATCTGCGTTTTCGACCAATTTCAAACCTCCATAACTTTTCTAGTTTCCGGGGGATTTTCCAAATTTTGGGCTTAAAATGACCACAAAGGTCAAAATTTTAAGAAATAAATAAAAAACGAAATATTTTTATTTTTTGATATTTTTTCGGCGAATCCCCAAGCGTAAGAAGATTCCAAAATTTTGACAAAAATTCAAACAAAAAATTTTTTGAAAAATTTCATGGCATACGAAAGTTGAACTCTTTTTAATGATTTTTGGAATTTTTTTTGAAAATCCGCCCAGGATTTCAAAAGTTATGGCGGTTTAAAAAATAAAAACATACAAATTTGGCGAAATTGGCGCCACGCCATGGCGCCAAATATGCGATTAACACGGAAACATGAATGGATCCTTCGTCTAGGGTCCTAGTAGATTCTAAAAAACATAGTGGGTACCCTGGACACGATAAGCAGTCGGGGACCTTCCCTTGTTAGGCCAAGTTTTATTTTCACGGGTGTTTCATGCTGTTGAATTTTCCGTGTGGCGAGTTGATGAAACTTGATGGCAATGGGTAAAAACTACCCCTGACACCTTGACTTACCCGAAATCCTTCGTAATAATTAGTTGCGTTGTTGTTTTGTCAGAGTCTAACTGTTTCGCATACTACCATTTTACTACTTTTGGGCTTCTCCAGATGAATAACTTGAATTGTGCACCTTTTCGCGGGTTTCGAAATTGTTTGGTTTTTGGTGGAGGGACCACTCTCACACTCTAGGTTTCTGTTGAAACACCTTTCCCAAACTGTATTTAATTAGTAAAGTACGTTATGCTTTTGCCGAACTGTTTTAGGTTCGTATATATGATACTTTCGTACCAAAATCGACTGGTAAAAGCTTTTACACGAGACTTGCAATTCAACTGAGCAGGGTGGGTGGATTTTTTATTTTTTTTTACCTAGGAAAAATTACTAACCTAGCTAATTGGTTGCTCTCAAAGATTGTCACGATTTAGAACTACGCTTGCTCAAAACCTAACCTACCAAGATGGGATAACTGTAAATCCTAGAGTCACAAAAGCCCCCACAGCCTCCGCGGCCTGCAAATTTATGACGTATCTTGAGCTTTATTTGGATCCACTTTTTAAAACCAAATTTTACCAACTTCTAGTGTCAAGCCGGAGCTGAAGAAGGTGCGACGCTTCTTACGATGAGGGAATGTTCTCAAGACGATACCCATTTTTTTAATGTTCATTAGCGAATTGTGTTAATTTTTAACTTGGAATTTACAAACTGCTTAGCTTCTTCACGTATAAGGGAAGAGTACGTGCTTCTCCAATGTATGGTTGAGGTAAGAAAGGTAGACAATCGAGGCAGGGTTTTGAGTTTTGCTCGATATTACCTACAGCCTTTGTTGAGTTCTGGCGGGCAACCGTTCAAAACTTTTAAGTCTCGAGACTCTCTTAAGGGGTGGATCGGCACCCTACTAAACACACCTTTTCTTATTCCTCTTGTTGATACCTCTCTAACGGTATAAACAAAATTCTGAAATTTTCACATACAGTCAAGTTACTTAATATTTGGCCAAATGTCTACCTCAACCATACATAAGCCAAGGCCAAGATGTTAAACAATGCATCTGATAAAAATAAAGGCAGAGATGAATATTTTGGTTAGAGTGTGTGATACCAGCAAGAAGAACGATGCATTTATAATTGCATAATTAAAATACTTTGGGCTAGATTACCTAGGCATGTGTATGTCCTCCGGAGTGAATATGCATAGTTGGGAAAAAACATGTGAAAAAAACGACGTGGGAAAATATTCAAATCAATGATACGACATACATAATTTTTTCGCCATGAATGTCAATTCATGGTTCACCTTTATGTTTAAGTTTATGGTTCATAATTAATAACACAGCATGCCACAATTATGGGTGACACAAAAAAAGGTAGACGATCGGAGTAGGGTTTTGATATTGGCTCCATATTTACCACGCAGTATAAACTTTCTGTCACTCGCTGTGTTAAGTTTTGGCGAGCAACCGTTCAAAACTCTTAAGTCTTAGGACTCTCAAGGGGTGTGGTTCGGCGCCAAGCAAAACATACATATTCTTGATATCCGTTGAAGAAGATATACATATTCTTATTCCCTTGTTGATACCTTTCTAGCGGTATAAACAAAATTCCGAAATTTTCACACACAACTAACAATGGAGCTCTCCCAACGTATGCTCACAGATTTGGACGAAACTGGTGTCAATCGATCACAAATTTAATTAGTATGAAATGTGCAAATGCAACTATCTGCAAATGCGCAGGTTTGGCGGAGATATTGACATAAACAGAGGCGAAAACGCGCCCAAAATGCCATCAATTTTACACTTTTCGAATTTTCCCTGACAAATTTGCGAGTTTTCACCTCTTTTTATGCAAATATCTCCGCCAAACCTGCGCATTTGCAGATAGTTGCATTTGCAAATTTCATACTAATTTAATTTGTGATCAATTGACACCAGTTTCGTCCAAATCTGAGAGCATACGTTGGGAGACCTCCATTGTAAGTTACTTAATATTTGGCCAAATGTCTACCTTATTTGCCTCAACCATAGAAACTGGATGGAACTCATCACTTTTTATATGCGTATGTACATTGGTTAGAAATTTGAGAAGGAGGATATGTATCTACATATATAAATATATTTTGTTAGTTAAGAAGCAGTACATATTCTTGACCTATTAATTCAGAGTTTCAGGGACATACGTAGGATTTTTCATGCTTGTAAATAAAGATATTTCTTTGAACTCGTTAAATTCAAGATGTCTATCTAGCATTTTTTTAAAAATATTGCTGGTTACTAAAGTCTGTTCGCCTAACCAGGAAAGGGTAATTTTTGTGTACATATTTTTGTACATATATTTATGGGAAAATATTTAACTGAAAATATTTATTCTTCGGATTTATTTACCCAGCATGCAAGTAAAAATCGACTAGTTCGAACCCCAACTTAATGGGCGTTTTCACGTCAACGACTTATTTACTAAATACTATTTAGCATCACAATTAAGCAACCTAACCTTAGCAACCTAACCTTAGCAAGTTGCTGGAGCTCGAAAAATCTTTGTCCAAGATTTTTCAGCCAAATACATGTCTGCGAAATTTTGCTAATTTCGTACAACCTGGCACGTAATATTGACGATATAATATTGCTATGCTCAATTTGCGAGATATTCGAGATAAGGATTTTAAAGTTGGCGTGAATACTTCCAAGTTGCCAAGAATTATAAGATAGTTCAAATAGTAATAATTAAGTCTTTTTGAATGTTTTCCTTATTTTATTTCTTTCCATGAATCGTGCCCACGCTAAACATTATTTCAAAGAAATTGGAAAGCAGCATCCTCCACAGATGAATTACAGGTTAGGAATATGACGGAATCACTTCACACATAAAATGTTTTGATTTGGATGAGCTTGTCACTGTTTGTACAGGTGAGCTTCCTGAGTCGAACGGAACGAGTACAACGTTCCGACTCCGCCCCCCCGCTCGCGGAGTGGGAGGAGCTTAAATTGAAAAAAATCGATCCGTCTGCGACTTTTAGCTCAAACACGGGTCAACATTTTTGAAAGCGGTTTTCGCCAAAATGTTTCTAATTTTGTTACCTACAACCCTCTTCAAGCGTTTTGTAAGGGAGAGCACTGAGAAGAGAGAGGCAACCCTTGCTGGTTGCAGGAGAGCGCGACCGAGTGCGTTACGCTGTGTAGTGGAGCGAGTTGGAAGAGAGTGCTACTTACATATAGAGACAGACCGAGCGGTTAGAACGCCGTGTCTGTCTGTGAGAGTGAGTAACCAAGAGATAAATGGAACTTGGGCTCACAGGTTAATAAGCATGGCAATGCTTTTAAGCATGGCCTAGTATTTAAGAATGGACCAGTGGTGTTGAGGCAGGATGAGACTAGGAGCGAGAGGGAGCTCAACTGAGCTGTTAGTGCATACCTACTCTAGTTATACCGAGTCCTACTCGTGCTATATAAGAGTTATGCGGTGGACTGGAGTCGAATCAGGAAAGTGGTGGTGGCTCTGGACAGTAAATACATAATCAAGTAGAAATTTATTTAGGTAAGAAGTGTTAGTTTGCAGAAAGGGGCTCAGAGCCGCTACCTCTATCCTCAGTGGTAGCTGCCAATCACTGGCTTGTTAGTAGAGAGAGAAAATCATACATACATGTGCATGGGAGTTGACTCGTCGCGAGTCAAAAAAATAGTAGTCCCAAATGGGAGCTCGGACGCTCCTTAAATAGTGGGCTGCGGGTATCTCACCCGCATTAACTTAGTTGGCCTTCACGGCCAAGCCAGTCTATGACCTCGTCTAGACTGGTTAATTTAATTAATTAATTCGACGTGATGGAATTCGCGTTGTGTAGGCTTTCAGCCCTACATGCCCCCGTCCCTGTGGCGAGGCTGGGGTGGACTTGAGGCGCTTACATCCACGTTTGCGTTTGGGCTTGTTGATGCGCTTCCTGGTGCAACCGGCAGCGTAATGTCCCATGTCGTGACACCGATAGCACTGTACCGCCGTGGGGCTTTGAGGCCGGAACTGCTCGTTGTCTACTGTCACAGTAACAGGCCAGTGTTCGCGTATGGTGCGGTAGAATGGGTCGTCCGGAGAGAGCAGTGTGTCGAGAATTTCGCCATAGCAGAAGAGCTGCTCCAGATTTGTGGGGTTGGTGGTCATTACTGCCGTGATTGAGGGATGTAGGCCGAGAAGGATACGATGGAAAATGCGTACGTCGGGTACGTCGCCGTTGGGGGAAGCGAGTCGCATCGCGGACTCAACTCTCCACGCAAACATCTGGATATGTTCACCAGGTTGTTGTTCGTAAACGGGAGGAGACATGACCGTAATTCTGTCGTGAGGATATTTTAGAACTTAAATTTATGACTTAAAATTAAGTAATAAATTGTTTGGATAACTTGTGTACTTATAATTAATGGAAAACTTAAAACTAACAATATTTATGAATTATTACCGTAATGTATACCAGAAAGATCCAAAATTTGAAGAAAGTGATGAATTTAAAGGATAGTTGAACTAACTATTTGTGAATTGTAATATTTATGTATTATTTGAGAACTTATTTTGTAAGAAATTATGTGGCTGACCAGAGAGCCAGAAAAGAGATGTTGACAACTCACTTGTCAACTGTGAACTAAACTAATAGATTTCTAGAACGAAGGTGGTAAGAATGTCCTTGATCAGAAGATTCTACCACAGTAATGTCTGACATGGAAATGTTTTCAGGGGAAGAACATGCAAAATAGTCAGATAAATGTGAAGGACGATCGAAAAATGGCTTGAGATGCTTTACATTATGTATAGTGGGCTGAGCATCTGGCACCATCTTTACGATTGTATATGTGACAGGAGTCAATTGAGCTACAATTCTAAATGGGCCATCCCACCGAATTGCAAGCTTTTTAGAGAATTTTTCACTCTTTTTCGAAAGGTGATGAGTTTTTAGTAAAACCAGATCATTAGGTTTAAAGGTAATATTTTTATGTCTCTTGTCGTAGTGTCGTTTTTGCTCTTCGCATGATTTTTCAATATTTAATTTGGCTTGGGAGTAAAGGGATGCCAATCGATCAATAAGTTTGGTAGAGTAATCGATGCGAGAGTCGAAGCCGTCAGAGTGAACTGGGTTCACTGCGTAATCTAAAGGGAGTTTTGGCTCACGGCCTAAGTTAAGGAGAGCGGGGCTGAAGCCGGTCGAACTGTGCACTGCAGTTCTTAGAGCGAGAGCAGTTTCTGGGAGAAACTCATCCCACTTGGAGTGTTTAGAGTGCGTGTAAGCGGAGAGCATGGCACGTAGATTCCGGTTCACCCGTTCAGTGATGTTGCCTTGCGGGTGATACGTCGTGGTAAATTTCTGCTCAATCCCCCATGCTTTCATGAGATTGGCCAGAACCTTACCACGGAAATTGGTCGCGTTGTCGGACAGGATTGAGGCAGGAGCCCCAAAACGGCAGAATATCTCTCGTTCCAAGGTGCGAGCGATTAATGGAGCGGTAGCGTCCTTTAGAGCAAAAAGCTCGACCCATTTGGAGAAGTGGTCGACTACTACGAGGAGATACGTGTTGCGGTTAGCGGAGCGGGGTAGAGGTCCCATTAAATCCATTGCCAGCATGTCCCACGGGCCCTGTGGTAATACTGACTGCAATGAACCATGAGGTTTTGATGTTGGGTTTTTAACCGCTTGACAAGTAGCACACGATCGAATGTACGCATAAATGTC
The DNA here is from genome assembly GCF_002217175.1 of Folsomia candida. Taxonomy (NCBI): domain Eukaryota; kingdom Metazoa; phylum Arthropoda; class Collembola; order Entomobryomorpha; family Isotomidae; genus Folsomia; species Folsomia candida. Next base: position 7,876,990 of record NW_019091197.1, on the reverse strand, counting down.
TTCATGCATACCGAACCAGAATACGCGACGAAGAAGCCGGGCCATGGTTTTACGGTAACCTAAATGGCCAGCGAGAGGGGAGTCATGGAAGAAGTGTAGGACCGACCGTCTCATAGCCTGTGGTATGAAAGGGAGGCGAGCGGTGTTTTTCCCGTTCTTGTATAGAATACCGTCAGAGAGAGAGAATGACTCGGGCAAGTCTGTGAGCAGAGCTTGCACCTCCGGGTCTGCATCCTGTGCAGTGCGAATGGCTGGTAGAGTGAGGAGCGGTGTGACGGGCGCTTGCAGCAGTGCAAGGAAAGTAGAGTTGGTTGGGACTAGCATATGATCCTCTAGTTCGTCTACTTGTGGTGGATCGGTCGGCGCTCGGGAAAGTGCATCAGCAACTACGTTCTGAGTACCAGCAATATGAGAGACTGTGAATTGAAAGTCTTGTATGCGGAGTGCCCAGCGCATTATTTTGCTGTTGACATCCTTATGCTTGTGAATGTATGTGAGGGCACGGGCATCCGTTTCAAGATGAAATTCTCGTCCGTCGAGATAATGTTCAAACTTTTTGAAGGCGTAAATGATCGCTAAACCTTCGAGTTCAGGACCGTCATAATTGCGCTCGGCATGACTGAGTGAACGAGAAGCGAAGGCAATGGGACGATCCGTTCCGTCTAAATCACGGTTAGAGAGCACCGCACCGAGTCCAACCCCGGACGCATCAGTCCGTAGTACGAACGGCTTATGAAAGTCAGGCAGGGCTAAGGTGACGGTGTGTATGAGTTCTTGTTTGAGTAGGTCGAACGCTTTTTGTTGCGCTTCGCCCCAAATGAAGAGTTGTGTGCCACGTAAAAGTGCATTGAGTGGTTCAGATTTGGAAGAGAAGTGTTTAATGAAGTGGCGATACCAGCCACATAAACCAAGAAATCTTTTCACTTCTTTAGGGTTGTGCGGAATAGGAAATTCTAAGATTGAAGAAGTCTTTCGGGGATCGGTACTGACACCGTCGGGAGAAATTATGAAGCCAAGATAGGAAATTGTGGTCAACCCAAAGGAACATTTGGCTACGTTAGCGGTGAGTCCTGCTGCTTGCAACTGCTCGAGCACGAACCTCACGTGTTTTAAATGTTCTTTCCATGTGGAAGAGTAAATAATTATGTCATCTAGATATGCATCGGCAAAAACACCGCGAGCATTTTTGAGGAGATTATTGACAAATCTCTGAAACTTGGCGACTGCTATGGACAGGCCAAAGGGCATACGGAGAAATTCGTATTTTCCTTCATGGCAAATGAAGGCAGTATATTTTATGGAGTCAGGATGCATTGCGATTTGCCAATATCCTTTTCGTAGATCGATTTTAGTGAAGAAGCGAGCGGGACCAAGGCGCTCGAGAAGAGAATCCATGTGAGGAATATAAAATGGGTCGTTGGGAATGCACTTATTAAGTTTTCGGTAGTCAAGTGTACAGCGGTATTCGTCACCCTGCTTGACTAAGTTGATGGGAGAAGCCCATGGAGAGTTAGACTCGCGTATGATGCCGAGCTCCAACATTTTCTTAACGTGTTGGGTAATGAGCGTACGTTTGTGCGGTGAGACACGATATGCACGCTGGGCGATAGGATTGTCGGTGACGGTTAGTTCACATTGAGTGAGAGTTGTGCGGCCGATTTTTTCACTCATGACTGCAGGGAACTCATTAAGGAGCGACGAAATTTCCGCTCGCTGAAGTGGCTGGAGGCCATGGAGAGTAGACATGTACTCTGAATTTATTAAAGAAATTTGTTGAGAGGGAATTTCGCCAAAATAAAAATTCCCTTTAGGTAAATCTAATATTATATTAGCTGAGCAAATAAAATCTACACCAAGAACACATTCATAAGGCGAATTGGGCAAAATATGGAAAATTTGAGAAAAATATTTGTCAGCTAATTTTACTGTAGTCGTTACAGAACCAAGAGTTTTCAGAATTTTATTGTCACCGATAGTGACTTCGCCAAGAGCAGAAGGATCGATTTGTAATTCGAATTGTTTGGCTATTTGTTCAGTGAGAAAAGAATGAGAGGCCCCGCAGTCAAGAAGTGCGTGAGTGGAGCGTATGCCAAAGAATACTTGAACTTGCGGGGTAGTATGTGGTTTAAGGAAGGCAGGCAGCAAGAGAACCCCGTCTCTCTGCTGCCTTAGCAGTTTCCCGGAGAAGCAGATGAAGTAGAGGCAGTAGCAGTAGCTCTGCGCTCGTCAGCACGCAACCGAGCACGACACTCAGCAATAGTGTGTCCCGGTTTCTTGCAATAGCCGCACGTAGCAGCCGAGCGTGCAGGAGCCCGCTGACCCGGGTTTGCAGGAGCAGTGGAAGAAGAAGTTGAACCTGAGTCACCACTTGCACTTGTAGTGACTGATGCGGAGTCAGATTTTGAGGACGTCTCGGAATGTGCAGTGTAATGCGGCGCTCGGCCCGTTACACTATATGAGGACTTCTTGTCAGGAATTGGGTCGCTTTGACGGATGCGGAGAGGTGGCTTACGCTCGAAACTGCGCATCTTATTTATAGTGAGGATTACGTTACGTGCTCCTTTCACTAAGTCGACCACCGTTTTGTAGTTGTTCGCGGAAAGACCGGTACCAATTTCGGGAAGGCAGGAATTTAGGATGCGATCGACAACTACATCGTCAGTTACTTTAGGGTTAACTTTATGGAAAAGGGCACGAATTTCCCAGGCATATGTCTCAAAAGCTTCATGGAACCGCTGAGTACGGGAATAAAGCTGCTTATTCAGAAGATCAGCATTCATATCGGAGGTTTGATAGTAAATAAACGCGGCTCGACATTCAGCCCACGTTTTAATTGTTGGTTTTGAAGCAATCCACCATGAAGCAAGCTCAGAATCCTGGGGGAATATTCGCCCCATGAGAAGCAACCAGTTTGATTGAGGAATATTACGCAGGGCAAAATACTCCTCAAGTTCTTGGAGAAAAAATTCGGGCGACATTAAGGACGGATTATATTTTGGCTTAGGGCTGGAATCGTTTAAATATGAAACCGTAGGAGGACCTCTACCGCTTGTAGTACCGCTTCCGCTACCGCTAACAGTACCAGTGGCTGTAGGTGTAGTCGATGTAGTAGTATGAGTGGAGGCTTGACTGGTGTCAATTGCGTTCACCCGAACCGCTAATGCAGTCACATCCCTGGCAAGGGACGTGTGACTGTCCGTAACTGCTTTGAGAGTTTTCTCAATTCGCGTGAGAGAAGTCGCAACCGATGAAATATCCGGTGTGGTAATTGTAGGACTACTACTAAGAGGCTGAGTTTGGATGCGGACCGTTTTACCCACGTCAAATGGAACCTTTTCTCCTCCAAGATTAGCCTTGAGTTGAGCAAGGGGGGTAAAGCCGTATGCTTTGTTGTCCTCGTCGTCGGACGGCATGGTGATTGTGTATGGTAGTGAGAGTTGGGAGTGATCTCAACGTACCGGAGAAAAAGTCGTTAACTTAACTTATGAAAGATTTAAGCAAAGGAAAGATTGTACTAAAGTCCGTGCTTGTGTGTTTGGGGAGTGAGGTTCCGTGCGGAGAATTAGTTGGGCGCCATATATGTAAGGGAGAGCACTGAGAAGAGAGAGGCAACCCTTGCTGGTTGCAGGAGAGCGCGACCGAGTGCGTTACGCTGTGTAGTGGAGCGAGTTGGAAGAGAGTGCTACTTACATATAGAGACAGACCGAGCGGTTAGAACGCCGTGTCTGTCTGTGAGAGTGAGTAACCAAGAGATAAATGGAACTTGGGCTCACAGGTTAATAAGCATGGCAATGCTTTTAAGCATGGCCTAGTATTTAAGAATGGACCAGTGGTGTTGAGGCAGGATGAGACTAGGAGCGAGAGGGAGCTCAACTGAGCTGTTAGTGCATACCTACTCTAGTTATACCGAGTCCTACTCGTGCTATATAAGAGTTATGCGGTGGACTGGAGTCGAATCAGGAAAGTGGTGGTGGCTCTGGACAGTAAATACATAATCAAGTAGAAATTTATTTAGGTAAGAAGTGTTAGTTTGCAGAAAGGGGCTCAGAGCCGCTACCTCTATCCTCAGTGGTAGCTGCCAATCACTGGCTTGTTAGTAGAGAGAGAAAATCATACATACATGTGCATGGGAGTTGACTCGTCGCGAGTCAAAAAAATAGTAGTCCCAAATGGGAGCTCGGACGCTCCTTAAATAGTGGGCTGCGGGTATCTCACCCGCATTAACTTAGTTGGCCTTCACGGCCAAGCCAGTCTATGACCTCGTCTAGACTGGTTAATTTAATTAATTAATTCGACGCGATGGAATTCGCGTTGTGTAGGCTTTCAGCCCTACAGTTTTTTGAAATTATCAAAACCAATTTCAAAATTTTGATATATTTAGTGGTGGGAATAACGAAAGGACAAGTTGGTTAAAATGGTTTTAATATTCCTTCCCAAACCATTAGATTTTCGCTTGTATCGTATCTGTAGGACCCCCAGCCACGAAATTTCGCCATTTACAATGTTTGTTATAATTTTTCTGATGATTTCTCAAAAATTTCGTGGTGTTGGAAAAAATTTGAAAACCCATACCTAAAAAGTTCAAAATTTTGAAATTGGTTTTGAGAATTTCAAATAAGCTGGAAGAGGGTTGTAGGTAACAAAATTAGACACATTTTAGCGATAACCGCTTTCAAAAATGTTGACCCGTGTTTGAGCTAAAAATCGCAGACGGATCGATTTTTTCTCAATTTAAGCTCCTCCCACTCCGCGAGGAGGCGGAGTCGGAACGTTGGACTATGACCAGGATTTTCTAATTTGTACATTTTATTACTCCCTGATAGTTGCTCTGTCATATCCAATACCAATATCCAATATGGGTGTAATATCAATTACTTATATAATACTAAGGTTTCTTAACTAGTGCTGAATTTTTAACCTAATCCTGATTGATGTTTAATACAATCCATTACATTTTCATTATTTTGTGTGGAAAGAGTTGCAATTAAATAAGAATAGCGTCATTAGGCACATAAAATGTACATTTTTAGATTTATTTTGTTATAGCTTGGTATCAATTGAATAAATTTAATTATCCATCCCCATAAGCATTTTTTCATAAGCTAAACCGCATTGTTTTCATATAGCGATCAGTCCCACAAATGACTAGTAAGGAAATCAGCCATTATAGTAAACATATCTTGCACATGCGCATCCGGCCAATCAGTTTGACCTATTGGATATCTGGCGAATGCATTTGGTACTCCCACAGAATCCAACTTTTCTTCCAGACTTGCCATCTGCCCAAATGGAACAAGCACGTCCAAACTGCCGTTAAACCCGACGGTTGGAGGAGACCTCTCATCCACAAAGGTGATAGGACTTGTCTCATTCCAAAGTGCTGGATTTTCTTGGCAGGTGTCGGGTCCTAGCAATTGGACAATGAATGGGTACGCGATAATATTTTTGCAATAGAAGTCAACCATTAAATCCACCGGGCCATGACAGCTTTAACGTCACGGCTGGTTTGGTCCCATCGGTAACTGTAAAGTAACGCCAACAGGGCGCCAGCGGAATTTCCGAACACAGCAATAGAAAGATCGGTAGTAAAGCTGGATTTCAAAAATGCAATTACCGCCTTAATATCGTCCAGCTGTTTTGGAAATCCTGGACTTTCCGCGGATCCTGAGGAAGTTTGATGGTTAGTTGAATTTTTAAGGTCATTAAACGGTTTTATATTCTTACCAAGTTGATAATTCATATTAGCAATGGCATAATCGGGCAATTTTTCGCGAATAACTGCAACATGCGGATTCAAATCCTCCTTCCTACCCATCCACCACGCACCACCGTGAAGCATTATAATGATTTTGTTTATCCGAATAGAATCATCATCTGGGATGTGCAAATCCAGTATTTGATCCTCATGTTCGCCATATGGAACATCTAGGACGACACGACCTATAAAAAGAAAGGCATCAGTTACCTTAGTATTTTGCAAATTAAGAACTTATTAGCCTCACTTTCGACGACGCAAGATAATATGGCAATAGTAAAGCCAATAAATGCAATTAAATTCTTCATTTCTGCAAACGATGTGTAAACCAAGCAAAATTGAGAAATCGAGTGAATATTTCACGGGACACTCTCCTGGCTTAATTGGTTTTTGAAGTGATTGTGTCAACTGATTATCAATATCGCAATCACCGGGGATTGGCAAAAACGATGGTGGTGAGTGTATGGTGCCATACTCCAAAGAATTCCAGATGAACTCAAGAGTACCAAATGTTTGCAGAAGGAAGATAAGATACAAATCAATTATATAGAATCTCCGTGCCGTTGTGGAATGATGAGGAGTAATTATTCTAATTATTTGCGATGTAAATCAACGTGGCATGAGCTCCGTTGTAGAAACTACAACTTATAATTCAATAGCCTGACTTGTTACATGAAATTCCTTCAGATACCACAAAATTTATGTTCCCCAACTCGCAAACTCGAAAACCGCATCTCGATATTCGCATCCGTTCAAAAGTTATCGTGGATACGGACGGACAGACGGACAGACGGACAGACGGACAGACAGTCAAGACATTCCCATAAAGGGGTTTTCACCCCTTAATAAATATGTTGCGTTTAAAGCTAATCTACGTGAGCATAAAAAATACAAAATCGGTAAAAAAGCCACATTAAATAATTTTTAAGAAATTATTTAAAAATTCGACTTCATGAAAAGCCCACGAGGGAATTAACCCCTGAGGTCAGTTTCAGACGAAAAATACACCTCACCCGCGGAGTTTAATGGGATTGGGAAATCCTCCGGGGGAAGGCTTGTCATTCTAATCCCTGAACAGACCGGTGCCAAATGCACAATAAAATTGAAACGAAAGAGCCCCCAAAAAAATAACGTCCTATTATTCTTGCATAACTTTGTGCGCATTTTGTAATTAACTTGGACCTTGATTGCACTTGAGTCTATTGGAAATCCACGGACTGTGCACCATACTCTCGCCATTCTAATCTTTTCCAGTGCCATTCTCATTGCGAAATTGATTATCAGTAGACACGGCCACTTCAGAAACCAATTAAACCTGGAGAGGGTCTAATGATCAGTTTATTCCATTTCTCAATTCCGTTTGGTTTACTTATCGCTTGCTGAAATGAAGAATTCAATTCCATGTATTGGCTTTTTTATTGCCATATTATTTTGTTTTGTTGAATGTGAGGCTAAATATACTTATTTTTTGGAAATTTGCCAAGATAACTGACAACTAATTATCCCCTAGGTTCTGTCCTCCTGGATGTCCCGTATGGAGAAAATGAACAACAAGTCCTGGATTTGTACGTCCCGGAAGATGATTCAATTCGGTTAAACAAAATCATTATAATGATTCATGGTGGCGCGTGGTGGATGGGTAGGAAAGAAGATTTGAATCCAGATGTTGCAATTCTTCGCGCCGCACTTCCAGATTATGCTATTGCCAATATCAACTACCAGTTAGGTATGCAGAAATATATGTACCATCTAAAAACCTGAATTCTTTATTTATTTATAATTGTCAATTTGCCCCAGGATCTGAAGAGAGTCCGGGATTTCCAAAACAGTTGGATGATATTAAGGCGGTAATTGCATTTTTGAAGTCCAGCTTCACTACCGACTTATCATTTGCAGTTTTTGGCGTTTCCGCGGGAGCGCATTTAGCAATGCTCTACAGTTATTGGTGGGATCGAAACAATCGTGATGTCAAGGTGGTTGTATCTCATGTTGGACCTGTGGATTTCATGGACGACGGATATTGCAGGAATATATTGTTGTACCCATTAATAGTGCCCTTGATTGGACCTCATCCGTGCGCAGAGTTCCCAGAAATTTGGAATCAGACCAGTCCAATTAATTACATAGAGGAAGCAACTCCACCAACCATTGGATTTTATGGTAACCTTGACATCCTTGTCCCTTTTGGACAGATGCCTGCCCTTCAAGGACGATTGGAATCGGTGGGAGTTGCTAATGAATTTACCAGATATCAAGGAGGACATAATGGCTGGCCCGATACAAGCATTCAGGACATGTACAGAAAAATAACTGATTTTCTGCAGGTTCATATGTAAAATGGTAATCTGGCGGATTGTTGAGACACTATAACTAATACTTAACTAATTTTGTGTGGTTGAAGTAGAACAAATGATTGCTAAAAATATATCAACATTTTAATGATGCATTGTATTAAATGTGTATTCTGGGGCCTTATTCATTGAGCAAAAGAGTTTGACCGAACACAAATTAATTCATCGATACATTTTCCTACTAATACTAAATTCAACTATGTTGGATTCTATGAATTAGCTAGAATATTTAAACAGGCAAAATATATGCCGCCCCCGAGTGGACTTGAACCACTAACCTTTAGATTAACAGTCTACGGCTCTGACCAATTGCGCTACGAAGACCGGGTCATGGGACCCCCGTAGCCCAAGCCAATACCGCCTGGACGACCCCTCCCCACTCTTCCCCCAACCACTCCCCATGGTCACCACCCCAGAATACCAAACAAGAACCTACCTGGGGAGTCCTCTCCAGCGTAGATCTTCCAGTGCACTGATCCGTGTGTCCTCATCGCCTGATGGCAAAGCTTATTGTTGCTGGGCGGGTGTGTCGTTTCACATTGTTGACCAATTTAAATTTATATACAAAAACGAACCTATTGACATGACCCTTCAAAAACAAAAATTATTTTCAAAATTGGTTTTCACATTTATTCAAATTCCCCGCCAGAAGGAGTAATGTCTAACTTTTGTGACCATTTACTTGCCTGAAACGCATTTTTCACCCTATTCATCTTTTAGACCTAGTAACACCCTGAATGCAGTGCTGAAGTATGTCCAAGGAGTGACGAGAGGCACTCTCGTCACTCCTTGAACATACTTCAGCACTGTCACCTTCCTAATCCGTAACATCCCCGGGTACCCAATGTACAAAGGGCGGCACGATTTTCTAAACTTTGCCATGTACTTGGCTTCCTTACCGTTACACGGCAACTTCTTCCAAGACTGCAACACTTTGACAGAATTGTTGTTAAACCACGTCCCGAATGTTATAAAACCCAACCACGCCGCCTGCACCATCAACGAGGTGGACATCATCGCACCCTTTGCAGGAATTTGGATCACGCTCCATTTCGTTATCAGAGAATAGTTTACCAAAAGAGTGAACTGTCCGACCAAAAATTGTGCGGGAATTATGAGATAACCGCTGCTTTCCAAGAATAGATTATGCCCAATTTCCGCAGATCGGTATAAAACACTGAGATTTACGGGATCCCGAAGTTCCTCGAATTTCCGGGACAATGTCGGCAAATCGGCCCTTAAGTGATTGGTGATTAGTGGAAAGAGACAAATTACGTAGAGAATGATGCTAATCGTTGGGAAGGCAAAATTTGTGAGAATTCTTAGAACTTGGAAAGAATACCAATATCCAATGAGAAGATAGGCGATCCAACCCTGACAGTAGGATGGTAAACCTTCGTAAGGGAATGGTGCCGTTGATGGGGCAATTAAATACATCCACGTGCCACAAATCCAGGTAAAGATGACTGCAATGGCCGAAAGGTAGAAGGTCAATGTGGCGTATTTATTCAATTTTATGAGATAAGAATCTTTCGGGGCGGGACAAGATTTTTCGTCCCGAAGCATCTCGGGACGGGACGGGTTTCGGGACGGGACGGGTTTCGGGACGGGACGGGTTTCCGGACGGGTTTCGGGACGGGACGATGGTCGTCCCGTCCCGGTCCATCCCGATCGGGACGGGACGTCCCGAACTTAAAAAACTAAAACTCGCTCACGTTATTCCGACAATACGTTGTCTAAATCTTTCAAGTGCGTTAAACGGGTTTTAATTTTGTGTTTTAGATTTATTTGTGTAGTCATCACCTGTATTTTAATCGACAGTATAAGTAGATAGGTATCAATAGAAAGTGCAGATTACCCGTATCGGTTTTTTCTTGATTGCTGACGTCACGGATTGATTTCTCGGGGAAAGTGTGGCCTGCGGCGGTTGGCCTGCTTTCCCCGCTATCTCTCCAGTTAATGCATGCATGCGATGCATTGCGTGCAATGCACAATGCAATGCAATGCATGTATGAAATGCACGTATGAAATTCATGAAATTAAAATATGTAATAAAAGAATATGTATGAATTATGTATATAATGCATGTGCAATGCATATGCAGTGCAATGCATGTGCAATGCATATGCAGTGCAATGCATGTGCAATGCATATGCAGTGCAATGCATATGCATTGCATGAATGCACGCAATACGTAAGTGCAAAATTGTGCGGTGAAATTCATTTCACGCCCCCTGGGGGGCGGCCGGAAGGGTGGCATTAGATGGCAGCACCGCCACGCACCACCCACTACCGACCACCACCCACTGGCGGCCATTGGCGGGTGGGGAAGGGGGTAAAAAAGTGCAAAAAAGTGCAAAAAGAAGTAAGAAAAGGTGGCCGCCACGGGGAGTTGAACCCAGGGCCAGCGAGTATGAAGGGCAAGGCCATGTCCACTCGGTCATACGGACAGCGTTGTGGGCTGACTAATAACTAGGTTTTGTTCACCACGTTTATGCTCATGCAATCATGAAACGTGCAGATTAAATATTACGCAAATCCAATTTTGCATGCACAATTCCAATTATTAGCGCACATGTTTCTGGCGTATGGAATGTATTCGAGTAATTATGTGACATTTTTTGCGATTTATTTACATTTTTATGGAAAAAGGGGACGAAACCACAGTTTTAGCTAAAATGTTGACGAAATAACTTCGAGTTATTAAAACCTAGTTAAGTAACGCAATTCTGAGCAAAATTTGTCTCATTTTTATTAAAATAGCAAACAAAATATGTTAAAAACTCTTTAAAAATTATAAAAATTCACAGAAATAAATAATTACATGACTTAGCTATCCGAGTAATTATGTGACGTTTTTTTAAAATTACATGAGCAATGCTGCAAATTATGAAAATCTTGTAAAGTTATGCTGATTTGAGACAACATTTCTGTTTTTTAAACAAAATTCTATAATTTTTTAAATATTCACGAATGATACCCCAATTTATGAAAAAACTGCGAAGGGATGTCTATTTCACACATGCCACAAACACGTTATGTTCTTTTTTAAACAAGATCACAAAAAGTTAAAAATATACACGAATAAAATGTTATTCGAGTAGGAAATTTATATTTTTTTTCATGAAAATGGCTACGAAACGAACAAAATATTCATGAGTTTATGTAGAATGTGAAGTTTCACGGCGAAGTACACACATTTGTGTAGTATTTTATTTTCCGTTGAGGTCCTCAACTTGAGGACGAACTACACAACTGTGTGTACTGCATAAATTGTTCTAACACCAAAATTTCTCAAAAGTAAGCTTATTTCTTTGGTCATTTGTGGCAAAAAGTGGATTTTTTCCGTTATTTTTCTTCACACATTTTGGGAATTTCCCCATACACTCTATATGATATAGACCAATGTTAAAAAGTGAATTTTTCGTGTTTTCGTAAAAAACTCAAGAATTTGAAACTGGTCGAAATAAAAATTCGCTGCTAGCAGGAGTAATTATGAAATCTTCATCGCATCAAAGGGAAATTTTATGTAAAAATTAGTATCACTAAAGAGGTTAAGGGAAGTTTCTCGTCCTCAAATTATGAAAAAACAAAAAGTGGTGTCAACATTTACAAAACAATATTTATTTCAACCAGTATCAAAGTTTTGAGTTTTCCACGAAAAACACGAAAAATCCACTTTTTAGCATTGGTTGATATAGGGAAAATTCCTCAACTTGTGCAGAAAAATATCTAAAAATCTACTTTTCACCATCGGGTTGTAAATTTGAATGACTTTCAGTTATCAAAAAACCGTTAAGTTACGCAAATATGACTAAAATTTGTCACTTTTTTTTTTACTAAAATCATAGTTTTCTGGGTCCGAGAGACGGAACATTACATTGCTGCAAATTATGAAAACATTGTAAAGTGATGCTAATTTGAGACAACAATTTCTGGCTTTTGAAACAAAATTATATATATATTTTTTTTTTAAATATTCGAGAATGATAAATTTATGTTTTTTTATGGAAAAAAGGGACGAAACCACAGTTTTAGCTAAAATTTTGAAGAAATAACTTCGATTTATCAAAAACTTGTTAAGTGATGCAAATCTGACTAATATTTGTCTTGTTTTTATTAAAATATCAAACAAAATACTTTTAAAAATCTTAAAAGTTATCAAAATTTATAGAAATAAGAAATTTTATTGCCGGCGCCCCCCTCTGATCGGTAGATTTTGCATGGATATTGAGGGTAGTGCGGCGGACAGGGGTGCGGACAGGGGTGCGGCCACACATGAGTGGTTCGACCACTTATGGATGGCTAGGCTTTACGCCGCACCCCGAATTTTTATTTCGACCAGTTTCAAATTCTTGAGTTTTTTACGAAAACACGAAAAATTCACTTTTTAACATTGGTCTATATCATATAGAGTGTATGGGGAAATTCCCAAAATGTGTGAAGAAAAATAACGGAAAAAATCCACTTTTTGCCACAAATGACCAAAGAAATAAGCTTACTTTTGAGAAATTTTGGTGTTAGAACAATTTATGCAGTACACACAGTTGTGTAGTTCGTCCTCAAGTTGAGGACCTCAACGGAAAATAAAATACTACACAAATGTGTGTACTTCGCCGTGAAACTTCACATTCTACATAAACTCATGAATATTTTGTTCGTTTCGTAGCCATTTTCATGAAAAAAAATATAAATTTCCTACTCGAATAACATTTTATTCGTGTATATTTTTAACTTTTTGTGATCTTGTTTAAAAAAGAACATAACGTGTTTGTGGCATGTGTGAAATAGACATCCCTTCGCAGTTTTTTCATAAATTGGGGTATCATTCGTGAATATTTAAAAAATTATAGAATTTTGTTTAAAAAACAGAAATGTTGTCTCAAATCAGCATAACTTTACAAGATTTTCATAATTTGCAGCATTGCTCATGTAATTTTAAAAAAACGTCACATAATTACTCGGATAGCTAAGTCATGTAATTATTTATTTCTGTGAATTTTTATAATTTTTAAAGAGTTTTTAACATATTTTGTTTGCTATTTTAATAAAATGGAGACAAATTTTGCTCAGAATTGCGTTACTTAACTGGTTTTTAATAACTCGCAGTTATTTGGTCAAAATTTAACCTAAAAATGTGGTTTCGTCCCCTTTTTTCCATAAAAAACATGAATTTTCTACTCGAATGAAATACCGAATCATTCGTGAATATTTGACAAAAGTTATACAATTTTGTTTAAAAAAAACAGAAAAGTTGTCTCAAATCAGCATAACTTTACAATTTTTTCATAATTTACAGCATTTCTCATGTGATTTATAGAAAATGTCACATAATTACTCTGATAGCTAATTCATGTAATTATTTATTTCTGTGAATTTTTATAATTTTTAAAGAGTTTTTAACATATTTTGTTTGCTATTTTAATAAAAATGAGACAAATTTTGCTCAGAATTGCGTTACTTAACTAGGTTTTAATAACTCGAAGTTATTTCGTCAACATTTTAGCTAAAACTGTGGTTTCGTCCCCTTTTTCCATAAAAATGTAAATAAATCGCAAAAAATGTCACATAATTACTCGAATACATTCCATACGCCAGAAACATGTGCGCTAATAATTGGAATTGTGCATGCAAAATTGGATTTGCGTAATATTTAATCTGCACGTTTCATGATTGCATGAGCATAAACGTGGTGAACAAAACCTAGTTATTAGTCAGCCCACAACGCTGTCCGTATGACCGAGTGGACATGGCCTTGCCCTTCATACTCGCTGGCCCTGGGTTCAACTCCCCGTGGCGGCCACCTTTTCTTACTTCTTTTTGCACTTTTTTGCACTTTTTTACCCCCTTCCCCACCCGCCAATGGCCGCCAGTGGGTGGTGGTCGGTAGTGGGTGGTGCGTGGCGGTGCTGCCATCTAATGCCACCCTTCCGGCCGCCCCCCAGGGGGCGTGAAATGAATTTCACCGCACAATTTTGCACTTACGTATTGCGTGCATTCATGCAATGCATATGCATTGCACTGCATATGCATTGCACATGCATTGCACTGCATATGCATTGCATATGCATTGCACTGCATATGCATTGCACATGCATTGCACTGCATATGCATTGCATATGCATTGCACTGCATATGCATTGCACATGCATTGCACTGCATATGCATTGCACATGCATTGCACTGCATATGCATTGCACATGCATTGCACTGCATATGCATTGCACATGCATTGCACTGCATATGCATTGCACATACATTTCACTGCATATGCATTGCACATGCATTGCACTGCATATGCATTGCACATGCATTGCACTGCATATGCATTGCACATGCATTATATACATAATTCATACATATTCTTTTATTACATATTTTAATTTCATGAATTTCATACGTGCATTTCATACATGCATTGCATTGCATTGTGCATTGCACGCAATGCATCGCATGCATGCATTAACTGGAGAGATAGCGGGGAAAGCAGGCCAACCGCCGCAGGCCACACTTTCCCCGAGAAATCAATCCGTGACGTCAGCAATCAAGAAAAAACCGATACGGGTAATCTGCACTTTCTATTGATACCTATCTACTTATACTGTCGATTAAAATACAGGTGATGACTACACAAATAAATCTAAAACACAAAATTAAAACCCGTTTAACGCACTTGAAAGATTTAGACAACGTATTGTCGGAATAACGTGAGCGAGTTTTAGTTTTTTAAGTTCGGGACGTCCCGTCCCGATCGGGATGGACCGGGACGGGACGACCATCGTCCCGTCCCGAAACCCGTCCGGAAACCCGTCCCGTCCCGAAACCCGTCCCGTCCCGAGATGATTCGGGACGAAAAATCTTGTCCCGCCCCGAGCTCCCGCCCCGGTCCCGTCCCGTGCGACAGCCTAATTTTGGGTATATAATTAACTAGCGTATAAGCCTGTCTCCCGCCAGGCGGGACTTATTTAAATAATGCATTGCCTCATTAGCTGAAACTCTCTGCTGAAGACGTAAGTCAAAGAAATTTGTAACGAACGTGACAGTGGAAAATATTTAAGAACAGCTAAACATGAAGACATACTAATCTGTGGGACCTTTAAGACATTTTTTCATCATTGGTCTCCCCCACACGGTCACCGGAGCGTCGTAGGTCAAATTGAGTGTCGAATTCGTGCTCAGCGTTAAAAATCAGTTAGAATTGACACGTCTGACGTGTCTACGACGTGTGTGACCTTTAGCCTCCCCCAAGCGGTCACGGGAGCGTCGTAGGTCAAATTGAGTTTCGAATTCGTGCTCAGCGTTAAAAATCAGTAAGAATTGATACGCCTGACGTGTATTCGACACGTGTGACCTTTAGACTGCCGCACGCGGTCACGGGGATGTCGTAGGTCAAATTGAGGGTCGAATTCGTGGTCAGCGTTAAAAATCAGTTAAAATTGATATATCTGAGATGACTTATCGACTTTCCAGGGGAGTAGATAAGCAAATCACTTTCACTTCCGTTTCACGAAAAATGCTTTCACTTCCGTTGCAGACAAACATTTCCAGCTTATAATATAGATGCTATTGCTAAAAGTTGTATATTAGGGAGACGGTAGAGATTTCCGCAGTCTAAGTTGTTTCTCAGGTATCTTTAGTCCTAGGCAAAATTGTTGTGATCCCTTAAAGTAGGGGATAATATATAGGTCAAAGTTAACTAATATAGTCCGTATAGGTATACGTATATCGAGTAGTGTGGTGAGACCATTCGTATACCGTATTACGTATCTACGTAATGTGGTATGGTACATCTAACAAAGCCGCAGCATTTTCTTGCTGAAAGGTTATTGGGCGTATGCTGTAATGCTAATAAGCATTGGAAATTTGAAATTCAGCCATTTATTCAATTCTCCACCGATTTTCAAACTTCGAAATGTTTTGCAAACTTAGGACGATGGGCTACAGTACATAATTTCAAATTTTCCAAATTCGACCTCATTGACCTATAATGAGGGTCACAAGGTCAAATGATGACGACATTTCCATGGTTCGTAAAAATTGGTTTTCACCTAATTTTATTGGAAATTTTGAAATTGCATAACTTGGAAAGTTTCAAAATATGACCCCTCGCTCTTGTAAAAAATTGTGGGTGTGGCTGGAGTGTGGAAAAAATAAACCAAGTTTCAATTATTGAGTTTTTCCGCTTTGGGGGTATGAAAAATACCCAATCCTACTCGGGCCACACCCTCCGACGACGGTTACATTAGCGGATATAATTCTTCAATCCCCACCCAATGGGGGTGTGGCTCTCGGCGTATTTTATGCTTTTTGGAAAACACGGGTTGTGACATACCATTTTTCGCAAGTCAATTAAGAGATCCCAATTGATACACTGAAATGTAGGGGACACACCACCTGGGGGTGTGTCCAGGCAATAAATTTATAGTTCCTGGTAGACTCAATTTAAGAGTCTAGTTCCATTCTTCGACATACGGGAAACTTATCGGCACACCCAGTTCACTGCATCAGGCTTAAAATACTCTAGGCACTGCCAAATTAACAGAAGGACGGCCCTGGGAACCCAGCATAGGATTGGTTTGTATTGAAGATAATGCATTTTAGGACATTATTCCTTTAGTCAGACAGCGTTAAGGTCATTTATTGGCTAAGACTAGGCTGGGGGTCTTGCATACAGTATTTTGTATTGAAACAGCATTAAAAATATACTTATTTCGCAAGTAACTTACTTTCATATCCCGTATAGAACAGAAAACCGGAATTCCTAACGTATGAGAAATTGTTTTCGTAGATTGCTACCGGTATCCAAATCAAACAATTGAGGACGATCATGTAAGCGTAGGCTACACAAAAGTTTAACGCTTGTGGATTATCTCGTAATAAGATGGACTTGATGACGCAGTATGTCGTGTACAAGAGTTGCCCAAAAAATGCAAATTTCGTCCGATTCCGATCTTTTTTTATGGAAAATAGTTTTCTGGTCTTCCCATCCCAATGAAAAGGGATGGAACGCACGCTGCGACAGAATTTGACAAAATCACCAAAATATTGGAAAACCTGTTCGTTTAGCATCGTAATTTTCTAAGAGATGAGATACAAAGTCGGAATGTTATGTTTCCGAGCTTTCTGTACAAAATCTGTCTCACGTAATTTTAGTTCAGCCTTCTAGAAAGGAAAGAAGGAATTTAGCAGTCTAAAAAAATATTTGTGCTATCGATTTTCTAATGAGGTCAGTTAAAAATATTCGCCTTGTGTAATACTAATTACTAAATAACATTAAGGAAATGCAAAATTACAATTGCCAGTTAAAATTTAAACTTTTTGTTTGTCTTCATTTCTTGATTTCTTACGTAATACAACTGAAAATAACTTTATTTCAGTTCTAAAATAGATCATTCTGTTCTATCTGTCTGTCTGTCTTAATTTTGGGCGGTGCATCATACATAATTCAGCAATGACCAATTAACTCTTTAACCTAGCTCTCCCAATTTAAATAAAGACTGCCATCGGGAACAATTTCCCCACATTTCGAAGCAGCTCCACCCCAACATTGTCTCCATATCGGGTAGCGGATAGCGTCTTGAAAGAAAAAAAATTCTCTGGAAATTTAGTGGGAGAGGAGAAGAAAAAACACATGTCTCACTTTAAACTCCCGCACGTGCCTAATGCCGAAATTAGGGCATGCTGACAAAATTTGTCGTCAAAACCTTAATCGCCATATTGCGACATGACGACAACACCGAAAAACATGTTTTGCCCAAATTGCATTCCAATCGCCCAAAAAATGCCGAAATTAGGGCGTGGCGACGCTTTTCGACATCATGTCGACAAACTGGCCACATCCCCTTAATAGGGTGTCACCCCACCCCCGTGATGAACATGTGTTAAAAATTTCGAGTCGCTACGACAAACCGTTCTCGGGTTTTAGTGTTGACGGACGGACGGACAGACAGACAGACGGACAGACTAAAGACTAACTAACCGATTGCATAAAGTAGCTTGCGCTACTTAATAATGGTGCAAGCATTCCATAGATTTTCTCACGGTCAGCAGCAGCACGTATGCAAATACATTTTCTACAGACCGCCCTTGCACAAATATTTCCATAATTATTAAATAAATAGGGATCCATACTATCTGTAAATCCTTGTTTCCTTGTCTGCAATAGCCGCGTTCAAGTTCAACATCTTTGACCAATGTAATCCTTAATATGGCGTAATATAAATACCTGGTAGCGGGCAAGGTACTAAAAACAGCAAACTAAGCAAAAAATTAACAAGAAGATGTAACACTAGCCTATAAGCCCGTCTTACAGACGGGCCACAATTTGTTTAACAGTAATGTAACAAAATTAAATTGGAGCGTTGTACAACTGATTGGCCTCCATGAAAATTATATCTACGGTGTTACATAAGAGCAGTAATAATAAAATAATGTGGCCACAACAATATTAATAACAATATTACTAACAATATTAGGGTGTGGTTTTCAAATTTCGAATATTCAGTCGGGATTGGCTCAACTGGCTGAGAAAATTGATATATTGCATTCCAATGTTTCACGTAGCATAATTCAGTCGCCGATTACCACACCCCCTGAGGGTGTGGTTTTTAAGTTTTCGAATATTCAGTCACGATTGGCTTCACGGGCTGAGAGAAATGGTATATTGGATGGCAGTACTTTATTTGGCTATATTTAGGCGTTAAGAACGACACCCCCTGAGGGTCGGGTTTTAAATTTCTAATGTTATATCCCGACTAGCCTTATCTGACTAAAATATTCATATTTCAGTTTATGGCACGACTTTGGGATAAATAATTACAAATTTGTAATTTTGGAATTGCACTTAGGACTTTTTACTAGTTTTTATCGTGCACTTAGGACTATTTAGAATTAAGCATCGAGTGCACTTAGGACTTTTTAGAATTAGAACGACGATATGTTGTCAATCTAGATTTGATCAGACACGAACAACTTGATGGTTTCCAATGATTTGAAATGTAGTTAGTCTGAGAACCACTTTTTTGCAATTAATACATATACATATACAAACGAGTTTCGAGTGAATAATGGATAAATGGTGTACGTATGATGTATTCATATTTATTTGATTGAGTTTTCGAAGAGAATGGCATTGAATGCGAACAACTTTCGGGACGGACTAAATATTTTTTAATTATTCATCATAAAGATTTACTCTATTGGATTGTATAAAGATGATTACTGGATACTTACAAATTTATTAAATTTCGAGCCAAATCAAATTGTTTGAATTAACCAAATGTCGTTGTCGAGTTCCATAATTATTTCGTTCCTGTTGTTTTTCGGTCGAAAATTACTGATGTAAGTATAATGAATGATACAGTCTAAGGATTAGTCCTAAGTTGTCGACGCATATACGATTGTGAATTTGATATGATTGTGGAAAATTTATATTTGTCAGACAACTGTTTTATTAAACTTTTTCATTTCATTCAACATTTTCAATTCATTTCAATATTATGCTGAGACAAAATTACCCTATGCATAGTTAAAAGTAGAATTGAACTACGTAAGACAATTTGACGTAGTCCGGGTTGAGTTTTTTTGGGCACGTTTAGTTTAAGAAAGTCAATTCCGCAGATCTTTCAGTTCCCAACAAATAATAAATTGAAAAAATGCCTACATCTTCCGCTGATTATACATTGGTTCACCCAAGAATGTGGGATATGCTCGACTTCGCAATTCGTAAATTCAGAATATTATACGCCATTCCATATTCCCTCAACTTAAAACAGAAGAAAATTGAACTGTTATCTGGTCGGACCGCTAAGGTGCTTCGCATAAGAACTCAGCTGTGTTTCTGTGGCCTCTTGCTTTTCACGTTTATGTGCTGGGGAATACTCGCTTGGGGATCGACTGGGAGGACGACATTCAATCGCAAAAATATAGAATATCAGCATATCCTAATTCTAATGTTCATGTCCGTTATTCCTGCAGCTGTTCTCGGGGCGAGCTATCTGATGGCTTTCACCCCATGCGTTGCCGCAGTTATACTTAAACAAATTGCGAAATTTGAGATTGCACTGACCGGTATAAACAATAATATACGAAAATTATGATGCATATTAAATTTTGAACTTTTCAAATTAGGGTTTATGGACTGTCCTCAACACGGAAAAAACAGGAATGCGTCCAAAACATCCTTCCTTAATATTCTTAAAATTGTTTTTTACATAATTGCGCCACTACCATTGATTATTCTCCCTATCATGGTAGCACTTGACTTAGACCCGCTTAGCTTTATTATAACTACCCACAATAGATTGCCAAAAATCATTAACCTATTAATCCTTCTTTCACGGACCGTAGTAGCTGTAAACTTAAGTTTGGAAGTCTTAAAGTCTGCTGCGGCATTCCTAGGCGGAGGACTGCTTGTAGTGTACTCTACGAGCCAGGCTGTGACCGAAATCAAACGTAACGTGACTCTGAAAGTAGAACTTGACAAAGTCCGGACGTCGCACGTAATTATACTCTTCCGGCAACTCCAAGTTTGGAATGTATTCACAAATGATAATTACTTAATTTCGCCGTACCGCCATTAGTGATTTTCGGAGTTAGCACAATGATTGTTACAACATGTATTTCGATTAAGGCGTTTGATAAAATTCCGATTTTTGTGTACATTGTTGCTCCAATTGCCGCCTTTGTGGCTTTATTGTTTCTGGTAATTTTTTTGCCAAGTGCTGGGGAGGTTTTCCAACAATCGACGAAATTCATCTGTACTGTACAGCACAGATTCTTTGGCAAATATGAGAAAAGAGTGGCACGATCATTAACTTCAATCGGAATAAGATGCGGCCAGTTTGGGATGATATCGACTACCTGGGTATTGGACGTGGCTGCCTTTATACCAGATCAGATCGCCTCTTTGCTGCTAACTTTTTAGAAACTGAATGAATTAGTATATATTTATGTTGGGACATTGTGCGAGTCGAATTACAGCCAACAGATAGAATCATTATTGTTAAAAGTATTGCTGCACACTCGGATCCTCCCAACTCGATATTTCCTACAGACAAATGTGACACAATTTTCAATTACAAAAAGTTTGCGTTTCTTGTTGAAAGTAGTAACGGATCTCGTGATTTTCGATTTGTATTTGATCCTTGTTATTGCATGATTTGTACAAATTCGGAATGAAGATGTTGAAACTAGGAAATGGGTAATCATGGTGCATTTCCTCGTAGTTTTCGCCTGTAACAGCTATGCCATTATCATCGGAATCTTGGAAAGCAAGGAAATCCTATACCTTGAAAAAGGGTCACAATAAAGCGCAACTGGTTGCAAAAATGGCAAAATGCAAAATTTGCTATTCCTCCCACATATTGATGAATGTTGTTGAGGGATAGGATTTCTACGCGATAAAAGAACGTGACTATGATGGCGGGATAAAATTAAGATAAAATTTTTCCCAGTTAGGAGAGATTAGATCATGGGATCTCGAAACCTCTATATTTTTACGTAGCGTATCACTTCCTACCCTTTGCGGGCATATGATTTATGAGAAGTAGAATTTAACTTATGTATGGGTCAGCAGGAATTTGCTGCTAATAACCTTTCTGCTTCTACCCCTTTAAATCAGTCAGCTAATAGTTAGAGGATAAAGCCATCTGGGCAATCCAACTAGGTTATTGCACGTTATCATATGCATACATGCCATGTCGTCGTTCTAATTCTAAAAAGTCCTAAGTGCAGTCGATGCTTAATTCTAAATAGTCCTAAGTGCAGTCGATGCTTAATTCTAAATAGTCCTAAGTGCAGTCGATGCTTAATTCTAAATAGTCCTAAGTGCAGTCGATGCTTAATTCTAAATAGTCCTAAGTGCAGTCGATGCTTAATTCTAAACAGTCCTAAGTGCAGTCGATGCTTAATTCTAAAAAGTCCTAAGTGCACGATAAAAACTAGTAAAAAGTCCTAAGTGCAATTCCAAAATTACAAATTTGTAATTATTTATCCCAAAGTCGTTCCGTAAACTGAAATATGAATATTTTAGTCAGATAAGGCTAGTCGGGATATAATATTCGAAATTCAAAACCCGACCCTCAGGGGGTGTGGTTCTTAAATTATAATAAATAAAACATTGGCATGCAATGTATCATTTTTCTCAGCACGTGAGGCCAATCGCGACTAGATATTCGTAACTTATGTCACACTTGGTTTGTGTGACGAGTATGCGTTGCATATATTTGTAAGAGTTAGGAAAAAGTTCACTCTCTTCCCAACTCAAGCCAACTCACGAGTATAAAAGCAGTGACGAGAGTCACTCTCGTGGTTCAGTTTGTATCTTCTGCTGCTCTTCTTCCTTTAATAAATAGCTCACTTTCTTTTCCACACAAAAGTCTTGTGTCTCAACTTGTCCACTCATTTCCCCACTTTTTCCTTGAGATAGGAGATCAGCATTGCATCTTGCATAATACCAAATTCCCCCACACCTCGCCCTCAGCCTTACACTCGCCACACGACCACAGCCTTTAATATTATTTAAGGTGTGACACTTAGAAACCACACCCTCAGAGGGTGTGGCAGTCGGCGCCTGAATTAAATTAAATAAAACGGTGACCTGCAATATATCATTTTTCTCAGCGCAAAGAGGCAGTCGCGGCGGAATATTCGAAATTTAAAAGAACATATTCCAGGGGTGTGGTTCCCCGCGTCTAGTTTATGCTAATAAAATACTGCCATGCAATATATCGTTTTTCTCCGTGGAAAAGGCAAACATGATTGAGTATCAGTGTTACAAATTTAAAACTGTACGATAAGGGGGTGTGGCATTAGACGAATAAACTAAGCTAAACAAAGGCTTCGGAGGGTACAGGGACTTGCACTACGCATGGTAACTGGAGCTCTTCCGACTACTCCAACCGCGGCTCTGGAAACCCTTCTGGGTATCCTCCCAATCCACCTTAGGCTGAAAGAGGTGGCTCTTCAATCTTATCTGAGATTGAGGGTCCGCGGTCAGTGGCTGAATTGGGTTGGATACGGTCGCGGTTTAAAGAAAATCTCACACATTGAGCTGAGCTCAAGTCTGGCTCAGAAGATACCTGAGTTGGGCTTTCCTTATGACTATAAATCTGCTAAACCTCCCGAGGCTCGTAATTTTCAAATACGGGTCGTCAACAGGGAGGAGTGGGTAGATACGTACGACAACTACCCTGAACTACCAGGGCTCATCTGTTTCACGGATGGATCCAAGGGCAAGAGTGGGTCTGGAGCAGCCTTCATAATTGGGGAAGGCGGCAATTTCCTGGAAGGGGCTAATGGCGTTATACCCTTAGGTGGGTATGCTACGGTCTTCCAGGCGGAACAGATTGGGGTTCTCTCGGCGTGCGAGTACATGTCAGAAAACTTGAGTCAACATAAGGAGGTGAACATCTTTGTTGACAATCGCAGTGTCCTTGATTCCCTTCTCAGTGAGCGACTTTTGTCGTCGCTCACTGTGGAGCTTCACAGGGCGCTGCAACAACTAAGTATTCACACAGACATTACCTTGCATTGGATCCCTTCTCATCGGGGTTTATGGGGTAATGAAGATGTGGACGAATTCGCTAAAGAGGCTGCTAGTATTACAACTTGCGATCCAGAGCCAATAATCCCTGTCAATGCAGCAATTGGGAGATTCGCCGTTAAACAATGGGCTCAGTTTGAACATCGGGTCTATTGGTCGAAACTACTTAATTGTAAGAATTCAAAATTGGCCCTGCCAATACCGCACGAGGGTCTCAGTGGGAAATCACTTGGGCCCACGAGGTATGGTATGAGGCTAACAACTTTTGCCATCACAGGCCACTGTAATTTGAATGGACATCTGTATAAAATGGGCTTAGTCGAATCTCCTACCTGCGATAAATGCGGAGAGGAGAATGAGACAATGGCTCACATACTTACAGACTGTCCCGCTTACTGTGCCTTGAGATTTGAAACCTTTCTTCGTTCTACCTTAAGGATGGAGGAGGTATGGGAGCATCCACTCAAATTAGTGCTGGGCTTTTTAACAAGGTCTGGCAGATTCGCCAGCTTTGTAGCTGGGGAATCGAGAGAGGCTCCAAAACAATAATCGCGTGCGAGTGCATTTGAGGTGTCTGCAATAGGTCCAAATGGTGACCTGCGCGGCTGGATGTCTGCCCCTATGGGCAGGGATCCTCCTCACATAATACATACATACATACAAGCTAAACAAAAATCCTGCTATGCAATAAATTAATGCAGTATGTATACCGAGCCTTCGTGTCAACATATAATTTTAACGCCGAGCGCTTGCAAATCAGTGTGTGTTTTATGTTAAATCAGGCATACTTTACGACAAACCTAAATTCAATCCCAAAATTTTCTTAATTATAAATGGGCAGATGAAAAATCTTGAACATCTTTTCTTAAATGTTTACAATTTTTGCACAGTTTTCTAATATTTCTGGGTTGACATTAATCCGTATTTTCGGGTATGTCCTTCTGTATATGTCCGCTTATACTTAAGAGGTTTTGTGTTATTTGTAATGAATTTATTTTGTGACTTTTCAAAAGTTCAAATGTCAGTCCGTCCGAATTTAATATGACGTGGGCTGACATCTGTACTCGATCAACACTTGGGTAGGTTTCCTGGTAAATGTTCTATAATACAATAATAATAATAATAATAATTTATTCTTGAAAATTCTTGCAAGGCTCATGGCCCATAGAATTACAGGTTATTACATTAATACGATTTTAAATAATATTTGGATCCGAGTAAGCAAACTACAATAAATATTCATATCATCAAAGTATACATATCTAGAATGTTCTAGAATGTTCTAGAATGTTCTAGAATGTTCTAGAATTTTCTAGAATGTGGTAAATGTTCTAGAATCAACCTGAAGGGTTATATGATGGTTATTTATGGCACGTACGCTTTCCATGCCAAGAATTTACCATTCTCAATAATTGGCACTAAAATATTTAAGGATGATTGCTTTCTTCGTAATGTGTCTTTTCAAATTGTAATATACTAACGCAACAGAACAAATAACCATTCGTGCATAACTTTTATAAATTGTTTGCAGCATTGCTTGGCAAGGCCAGGTTAGATAATAAAATGCGGCAAAGCACGATACATAAGTGGCGCAATAATGCTGAGAATGCTGAGAATGCTGAGAATTATTTTGCGCTATAAAGCTCAAATTAATTAATTAATTAATTAATTAATGCTCTATACTGCGACATGTCGACAACACCGAAAAACATGTTTTCCCCAAATTTCATGCATATCGAACGCAAAATGCCGAAATTGGGCCATGGCGACAAAATTTGTCGTCAAAACCTTAATCGCCATATTGCGACATGTCGACAACACCGAAAAACATGTTTTCCCCAAATGTCATGCATATCGACCAAAAAAAATTAGGCCATGGCGACGTTTTTCGACATGATGTCGACAAAGTAGCCACACCCCCTTAATAGGGAGTCACACCCTACCCCTGTTGAACATGTGTTAAAAATTTGAGGTCGCTGCGATAAACCGTTCTAGAGTTTTAGTGTTGACAGACAGACGGACAGACGGACAGACTAACTAATCGACTAACTAACCCATAAAGTAGCTTGCGCTACTTAATAAATAATTCCACAGGATTTAATAATTATTGAAAAAAAATTGAGGATTAAGAATTCTAAGGAGGATTGAAATACAATCTATGAAAAGAATCCAGTACAAAACAACAAAACACCTAAATAATAAATGTAATTGATTCTTAATTGGACTTAATTGAAACTATCCATCACATGGGGTAATCCTAAATGATACCTATAAAGTCGTTCGTCGTCGTCGTCGTGGAACCTCTTTACTACTGCACATTGAAAATCTCAAAATATTCGATTATGTCCAAACGGTTCCGAAAGTTATGGGATCCTGCCCTTACTCCAACAAATACGTCATTAGTCTTTACCATATCCCGCATTGTGTTTGTCACAAGTCCATCACAATTCATTTTTGCAAATGGTAAATTTCATATTGCAAATTCCTCACGGCACCTGAGATGCCGAATACTCGCCCGTTTCAGCCTAGTGCTTCACCTCATTCTTATATTACGATGGTTCCAGGGTTATCTTCATATCTCCAGCGATATCGCGTTCTGGAAAGCTGTCATGATGACATATTTCCTAGCCGTGTATATTGCATTACTCATAGTTCTGGTGCACGAAACTCGAGTACTTAACGACGTCCTGTTTCTATTGAATTATTGCATCCAAATTGAAACGCAATGGGTGGCGGAAAGTTAGCACAGGATTAAACATTTTCAATTAATTCATTAAGTAACTTCCCTACCTAATTTTTTTTCTCGTGAATTTTTAGGAACTTCAATCATAGTTCATCGATATTATCTTCTATTCGCTAACCTCCTGAATTTTACTGTACTTGATTTTCCAATTGCAATAACTGTCTTAAGCTTGTTTCAGCCCTGTATGCCGCCGTTGCTTAGTAGTATGCTTATACTGGACTGTAAATCTTGGTCCGATGATGGAGGATCACGTATCATGTCCCGAATCGGCATTGCTTTAGTGGAAGGATACACATGGACAATGGCTGCATCTATTGCCGGCTTCACCATAATTGTGGTATTAACATACCCCGTGGAAATAATTTTGTTATGGATAACCTTGTTGAGACGGTAATTTGAGCTAACAAATTTCCAATCTAAACTAGGGTGCCGGATTATGAAAATACTATGATTTGTGATTTTTATCCATTCTGTGATTTAATCGATTTTGATGGTCGCCACCTTGATGTATACATATTGCAAAGCTTAGTAAATGTATTAACCTGCTATGAGGCGATCAACAAAAGCACATAAATCACAACATATCACACTGTGATGTGATTTCCGGAACTCAGTTCTCAACGGGTTAAACATACACAGATTCTAATAATTTCTGTGATTTAATTTCTGCTAGGAAAATACAATTTGCCGTGAACCCAAATTTGCTAACCAAGTACCGGTTCGTTCAGATTACTACTAAATTGTTCAACGACGTTTGGAAAATGCCTGCAATGTCGGCAATGGTTGCAACATGTGTAATTATTGAAATTGTTGCATTGTTTATCCTGACCACGTCCCTGGACAAATTACCTTTACCTATCACTGGGCTCTTTCTCCTTCTCGCAATCATTTTCTTTAATGTGATACAAGGGTTATTTAAAGTTTTGTCGAAACCGTTTGAAAATTCGAATATGTTCGTTATCGAAATAAGGACGAGAAGCAACTCAACGTGGGTAAAGCGTTTCATGAGGTCATGCCCTCCTGTAAAGATATCAATGGGAAATTGTGCATATTTTGATGGGTTGTCGGCACTGGTAATTTGGCAATTTTGCATTGATAATTTGGTAACGATATTGTTAATTTAAAGAAGAGTATTTATAAACGAAGTCGCTTGCTAATTATTCTAATCAATTATATAAAGAAACGATTAGCGCTGCAATAGAGTTATTCTAGTGAACATTAAATCCACGTATGATCAGTAATATTAAAAAGATTGCGAGTATACAAGATATTCCTGTTTCTATTAGTTTGCTTAATGGTTCCTAGGGCATTTGTTCATTATTTTTAATTTTTACTGTGTCCAGATTAATAAAAATTTGCTGGCATTTATTATTTTATACAATCTAACCACGTCGGTATTTTGTTGGGCTGTTTTTGTATAATAACATATCATTGCCAATTTCATTTCAGATTTTAAAAAAATAAAATTTACTGAATTCAAGAATAATCTGCCCATTATGTACATAAGTAATGGGAAACGGCATTTTTAAATCGCAGTAATTTACAAAAATTAATTTGCAAAAACAAACATTTGTATTTAGTAGGGCCCTGTTACCTTTCACTCGTTGCCGAACAGTGAGTTATATTAGTTGCCGCAAATATTTAGGTCAATATCTACGTTCAAAAACATACTGAGTTTTAATTATTGGACTTCTATGTTGATCCGCCCTTACAACTCTACTCTAGATTAAACCCCCATCAAGTAAATAAATAAAAATAGGTTTAAATATTACTTTGCAATCATTTATGAATACATTATATAAATTACCAAATCTACTATTTCACGTAAAATATAGGCCAACTAGAGGATTGAGTTAACCAAATCCAGAGAATATGGTCATCCCAACCCAGTTGCTGTACATTTTTTTCACATTCAGTTACAAAATTCTATCACAATATGATTTTAAAATTAATTTTCTTGCATATATATCGGAGATGTACAATCTTAAGTTACTGAAAGATTGCATGGTGGATAAAAAGTCATCGAGTCATAGTGAAAATCAAAAGCATCGCCTCCTGCCGTCCAAAAATACAGTGTGCACCCATTTAGAAACATTTGTATCAAAAACATGAAAATCTGGACATATTGGATTAAGAGAGAAACTTTGGAGGACACACGTACTATCTACGCGAAGTTAAAGCTAATCTTAAATGTCAACGTGTCTATGAAAAGGGACATAGTCCACTCATTACTTATTAGTAAGCAATATAATGCAAAATAATAATGCGTAGACTGTGCTTAAAATTGACACCACCTGAGGTAAATCAAGAAACAACCAGTTTTTTGTATTTTATGTATAAACAATAATAATAAGTTTTATCAAACGCTGTAGTTCAGGTTGGTGATGTAGGGCTGTTGCGGAATTTTTATTGGGGGCTTGATTCAATTGTGTACCGCAATATATACATATATGCTGCAACTTGAGATGTTCTGGTTCCTCCGGTTGCATCGGGGCCCACTTATCCTTCGGATTCGACCTTCGAACTGTCCTCCTTCACAACCAAAATCCACAGACGTCACGTCACGTAACAGGTCCACTGATAATCTTTGAATGATGACCTTGCGGTGAGGAGAGACATTGTGGAATTTTAAAATGCACGTTGAGCAAAATAATAACGGGCAACAATATCTCCGAATTTCTAACCGCATCCACAATCAAGTACTTTAAAGTACGAGTTCCTCCCTGGAATATACTGTAATGGCCATCAAAGCTTCCGTGGGCAAGTTGAAGGTTAAACAGACTGTGGAGAGTCACTCCTGTTTAAATGCAAACACGCAAGTTATTATTGATGAAAGGCGGTATAGGGTAAGATGTTTAAGTTACCAGAGATATTACGCGCGCTGGAGCCTGTGTATGTATCAAGGGTCACATAAAAGTGAATTTTAAAGTTTAAAACTTGGATATCTTAATGTGTACGTTCATATTGTTCCGTCGTATCGGTTTTTTTTGTTTCATCAATAGGCACACCTTTGCTCTCCCCAAAACATTACCAATTTAAGTTTGGCCGTTGGCGATTTTAAATGGAATTGACTATATTTATGGCAAGTGATTGACCGAGCGAATGGACAACTGCTCTGGATCATGTCTTGAAACTGTTGGAACTAGTCTTGCAAATTTGTTGCGGTCCAAATATGTCCTCCAATCCACCGTAAATATGTGGTGGATAGAATTAAGATGGACGTTCAAAGCCATATTCGCAAGAAGGACTTTGTAAATTGCATCGAACAAATACTCTGCAGAAATAAAAAACGATGTTATCAAGCTGATTGATTTATTTTCATATAAGCATGTTCGACTAAGTGCAAATTTAAAGGATTTTAATTAACCATACATCGTATTCAGCTATCTCAACTTCAGCCATCACATCATCTGCAGTTAATGCATCAGTTTCAACAAACAGCCCAACAATAATACTAGATGTAGCTGATTTCCCCCAAAAGTTAATTGCGTATAATGTTTAGAGATTATAATGATTAGAGAGCCAATCTACCGTAAATTCGGTTTCAAGTACATGTACAATTTTAAATTCCACGAGGAAATTATCTTCTCATTATTATATTATATTATATTTACTCGAGTTTAAACTAAACAAAGCCTTAATACGACAATTCCTTTGCATAAATTAACAACAGTTCTAATGCAAGTTTTATACATAGCAAGACATTAAGGAGTATAGGCACACCGTTGCTCATACATATCTCCAATCGATAATTTTAAAATGTTATTAGTAAAGCCATACTTTCTGTACTGTCCTAAATGCACATGTATTTCGTGATTCAACCTATTGTTCGTTTATTTAAATTATAGGCACTCAGAACAATGAAAAGTTATGTTGCAGACGGTTGCCGCCGAAAATTCGAAAATACAACAAGATTCCAGTTCAATTGTAATTTGTGATCTTGTTAATTTAAAACGCCAGTTAATCTTTTGGGAGACTTACCAAGAAATTGTGCCTAATTAATATGAATGAATAATGGTTTTGTATGAAGTCGGAGTTGAGGATAGAGGTAGCATATATATGTATTATTAAGATGAATGAATACAGGTAAGTACTTTCTGAAATCTAGCTTATCCAGGTTTATACGACATTAGCAATGTAATTGTCCAATCCTGAATTGTTGAGAAGAAGGATCCCAGAACAGGCTTATCAATCTTGTAGAAGATAAGATCATCTATCCCCGCAAAAAAACATAATGGACGCATTGCTCTCACGGTCTTGTTCAAGAGCGCTTTGCCCCTGCCTTGCAAGGCGGTATTATGTCTCCATAGGCGCAGTATTTCCACTGAGCGCTCATGCATATCGATTGCAACTGGTAGCATCGCTCGCATCACAGAGGTCAGAATAAACCCCAGTATTGGGAACATCATGTAGTACATGAATGGGAGGTCGTAATGCAGGAACCGAATCGTTGCAAAATTTAGACACACCAGGAAAGAAAATCCAACAAACATCAGCAGAAGCGTTTGAGTTGTAACTAACCTTTGTGGAATGATGACGAAGAGTTGAATCTTTTTGAAGATACGGACACTGGTTTCCCTTAGGAATTTATTTCGACTATAATTGAAATTGAATAATTTTGATTAGATTATTAATTCATTAATTCATTAATTATTTATAAACTCGAGATATAGTGCCACTCTTAAGAATTCGATAATAGCCGTTGAGCATATATATGACTCTATCGTAGTGGTAATATCTGTTTGCTGACTGACAGTGATAGCATACTACTGGTTGGTGACAGTTTAACACCGAAGAGCTATCGTATTGCGGTGACTAATATCACCATTATATTACAATGTTGTAGACAATTCTGTAGAGTATGAATTATTACCGAATTCTGAAGAGTTTGACCACCTACCCAAATTCAGTTGCATCATCTAAGAGTTTGATAATACTCTGGACAAATAACTGTAACGGCATGGCAAGGAAGAACACCACAAACGGAAGTGTCCTTTGGCATTCCATGAAGAATGTATATGTCAATGGTGTTCTTATTATGATATCAATAACCCAAATGATTGGATTTCCCCATACTCCTAGCCATATCCATAAGTCATGAATAACAAACCCACAAATATCCAGCCTTAGAAGTACCACCATTGGAAATATCACAAATCGTGAAGTAGTTGTGGAGGTTGTTAAGCAAACAAGATACAAGATCCCTAAGCAACACCATAAAATATTTTTAACGAAATATTAACCATTTGGATCAAGAATTTGATACCCATTATATCAAGTTTTCCATTCTTCAAATGTAACCCAGGTATTCCAAAAATTTCCAAGATCGAATCAATACGAGATTTTGGTACGTACGTATTTTTATCATCTACAAAATATAGTATGTTGCATGTTGTAATTATCATTTGCGAACTGAATCGACATTGATTAATCTACTCAATTGTGGTAATCCAGCTGGCGGTAAATTACCTTGTCGAAAAAACGATTGCTAACAGTACAATAGGATTTTGCCACTTTGGCTTGGGGAATTGGACGAAGAAATAACTGGTTACAAACCATTGTTTTTTCAGACAAGGTAATTTAGCGCCAGCTGATTACCACTATTAAATAAGTACTTTAGTTGAACAATATGGTTAGGTATGTACCCGTATCATCGGTCATCAGTTCTTCATAGGCTTGTAGATTCTGGTTAAGCAGCAAAATCCCTAGCCGCCCACTGAGCAGTATGGTGATTCCGATCCCGCATAGTGTTCCACATGTGATGAAGACCATGCAATATTGAACAATTTGAGCAATGGTGAATCCTGGTCGTGGTGATATGAAGTGCCAAAATATAACGTATAGGCAGGATCCACCTGTGAGGAATGGAAAAATTCCAATCAGCGAGAAATACCATCCAAAAAATTTCCATGGTGTTGATTCATCGAATGTGAACTTTCTCCTTGCATAGTTAAATCCAACTGGCGTCTGAGGCAACCCTTGCTTATTTAGACGAAATGCCTCATTGATGGAGTAAAAAATCAGTGGGCTAGGCATTGGTTCTTAACAATAAGATAAATTGGAAACATCCACAAATGACCTAATATTCGGATCGGTATAAGGCTAGCTACGAACTGCGAAAAAATCAAGCTTGTAACTTGAATTTATTGGCCAGCTAGGTTGCCTAACCTAACAAAACACGGCTATCTATTTCTCTCGCTTTAGTTTAATTGATGATTATATTTTCATAAACAAATCCTTCCTCCGAAGCGAAACTCTGAATCGTTTCAAATATTTATAATAATTATATTAACTTGGGGATTGACTAGAAACTCAAATCCACAAAAAGAGTTGTTTTGAATAATATTATGTACCCACTTGAAATTTTCTTCATTTGAATGACCAGTTAGTTAATGTATAAGTGTGTATAAGTTTGTATAAGTTTTATTAAGTTTATTAAGTATAAGTTTTTAAAAATAAAAGACCAGTTAGTTAATCAGATTACAAAGGCAACTCTTTATTTTCTAGAAATCAGGGATGTATTACTACAAAAAATATGTTAGTTAGTTATATCAACGTGGCCGGATTCCAGTGAAATGGTTTTATGACAAATCAAGGCATACAGTATATTCGTTCATAATTTACTATGCGGTTCGTCAATGTTCGGTGAGAACCATGGGCAATTTTCTGATCCTGTTCTTGCGAATTATATTCAAAGAATATTCAAAAATAAGAAATTACGCATTGCTTTTAGAATTGGGCATTTGAATTAAGTTAAGCTATCTACGTTTAACTACTTTTTCCAGCAATAATCGAATGTCATGATAATAAGTTGAACTGGTTGGAACAAATTATAATTTCGTTATTTGCGTTAATAACGAACACATTGGTTCTTTATTTAAAGTTCTTGCCGATTTCATCACTAACTTATTCGCATATGCCACGAAATTTGAATATTCATCAATTAGTAATCTGACGGAAATCCTTCTTTGAAAAGTATAAGCAGGATCCAGATTATCACTAGAGGAATACCAAGCCAAATTTGTTACAAATCCTGTTTCAATATTTTGCGAGAAAGAGTGAGAAACTCTGACTCGTGTCCACCACCACCACCATCGTGAGACAGAGTCGTAGTGTGTGACATCTCCGTTCTCACTCTCGCTCTCAACCAACATCTTGAAATTGATAAGTAATTAGATGAGCAAAGGACCGCTAATTTTGATATCAGACACTTTCGAATCCTTTTGTTAATAGAACCGCAACTTTGGCAGTTTCGTTGAAAAAATTTATTTCATTCCCACCCAAATTATGTCCAAAACACAATGTTTTTTACCTGCAACTTAATTGTAACGATTGTAATAAGTAAAAAAATACCATACGCTAAAAGCGTCTATTCTATATACCTTTCAAATTCGATAAAATTTGCAAAATGGCCTCAATGTTGTAGATGTTTATCACATTCTGGAACGTAATGTTTGAATTTTTCAGATTGTTCCACGAGCCAAAAGCTTCCATTGCTTGCTTGTCGTTGAAGGATATATGTAGTATCCCCGGACGAAAACACATTGATTAACTTATTTGATTTATTCATTCATTGATTCAATTTATTTTTAAATCATTAACGTTTGAGTAATTTCGTGCCGAAACGAACTTCATATTTATAAAATATTTATTCAAGTTCATTACATGCATTTCCGGATATATTGTATATGGATTTGTACTTTGCACGAGAAGATATTGATTTTATGTAATCATTTGATCATGCATGCAAGTGTTAAATTGTAACCACTCGTGTAGTTAACATGTCGAGCGCTCCCTCTGGGAGTGTGAGTGGAGTTGCGTAGTGGAAAGTGGCTACGTGACAGAGGAGAAGAAGAAGAAGGACGAGGTGACATTTTGTTATTTGGTGAAAACGTGTAATATATAAAGTTAAGCATTGAAGCCGAGTCCGGCAGTAATAAATAGCCTCTTCGACTGGAACAACTGCCTCTTCCTCTCCAAGATATATTTATTTGGCAAAGTAGCCCAGTCACCAACATCCTCTCATCTCAGCATATGCATCTCATCATCATCCTTACGGGAACGGTCATCCGGCGATCTGGGTACAGTAAGTAAATACATGGGAGGTCACTGGGGGGAACCGCCCAGTGAGAGCAAGGTAGTTTCAAAATCCGAATCATGCATAAAGCATAATACTTATCAATGTTGCGCTTACATATGTACAGGTAGTTGTATGTAAGATAGCGCATAAAACATTTATACCGAAATATATTAAACACAGATGTCGAACTTCTTATGGGAATGATTTCTGGAATGATTATTTCTTCAACAAACGTTATTCATTTTAAAATTATCATGATTGTACTTATTATACACACTCATTTATGTAATTGTTTTTGATATTTGATAGATTACATAATCGCTGATAATGAACGCGTGATTAGTCTTGTATGGATGCTGGATAATGTCCAACCATAAGTATTCCAGCTATGCCATGGACCCAGTATCTAATCTAGACCTTTAAACTTGGATCGTCATGTGCGGCCAGGATTATAGATTTCTAATTCGTTGCGCGATCATGATCTTAATAAATCCGCAGAAATTAATTATGACCATGAGAAGTCAATTACATCCTATTGCATTGTCGATTGTCATTACTCTTACTGCTGATGTGTGTGTAATTTTTAGTCTAA
Organism: Folsomia candida; assembly: GCF_002217175.1. Classification (NCBI taxonomy): domain Eukaryota; kingdom Metazoa; phylum Arthropoda; class Collembola; order Entomobryomorpha; family Isotomidae; genus Folsomia; species Folsomia candida. Next base: position 7,841,925 of record NW_019091197.1, on the reverse strand, counting down.
TAGTTTTTTTTGCTATTACTTAACCATTTGAAAATCGGTAGTAATGCTATAATTCTGAACTCCATTGAAGACGTGAATTATTTAAAATTTTCCACTCTCATGCAAACCAAATCATGGAATGGTGATTGATTGGCATATAACATTATTAATAATCTGGCATAAGTAAAGTGTACGCACATGGATCTGTGTTCGTGTTCGACCACCCAACGGTTATAATATTTTTTTCTGACCAGTTGAATTCTTGAAAATGAGAAATCTCAATTTCTCATTCCTCTTCCTTCTCGTCATAATTCTTACGTTCGGTTTAGTTCAAGGTACGTTTCCTCATCAAAATATGCATCTCAATCTTTGCTAAATTAGAATCAGATGAAATATGTGTGCAAAAATTGTTACAGATTCGATAGCAGAAACCTGCCCCGGTGGTAGTATTCGCGAGCCCTGTAACGAAAACGAGGGTTGTCCGGAGGGTTACAATATTGAATTAGGGCCTGCCACCAAAGAATCTCAAACCTGTCAATGTGTCCGACCACTGACACCGGAAGAGCAAGCTAACCAGAGAGCATGCATATGCAACTAATTCATCAACTCCTGCACAGAATACGACCAATTCGAATGCATTGTGGACATCATAGTTTATCCGAAATCAATTCAACAGGAAATTTGCAGTGGACAAAAGGTTTACAAAATCAGCAGGCGTTTGCAAACCATCCGACCCAACCCACAGTGTTATTCACCCTGAAAAGGCACGTGATTGGATTGAATCTACTTGTAAGAAGATCGATGGCTATTGCAAAAAAATTACCAGAAAATGCAGGAGCAATGTACGCTATCGTAAAATATCGTTTTCAAAGTGTGTTGCCGGTAGCAGTGAAAATTGCAAATTAATTTTCTCTGGCAAATATTAGACATTATGCAAATCGTCTTAGTTCCACTGAGAACTATTTTATTATATTCAATTCTGGCTACATTTTTCTAATACTTGTTACCGTTTAAAATATGGTACACAAGATTACTAACTAAAAGCTTTCATTTATTCAATCTTTCATTCCTTAGCATAAAAACTAGACTAACCTAACTTACATACTAAATCCTAACTTAACTAACCTAGCCTAAATATTCCTGATTTGTGTTCCTGATGGTCTGGGTCCCGATCTTCTTTCCTGTTCTTGGTTTTATTGAGTGAGAGTTGGCATCCATGCCAACTCTATTTTGAGTCTTCTCTTGTCGTGGATGTAGAAAGAGAGATCTTGTTCATTTGGGAATAATTTGGAGGGTGAGATTATTCTCACCCGTGACATACTGCTGAAATTTACGCTCTTTCGAAAATTATTATGCACCTTATTATTTACGCAATTTGAATAAAATAATTTTACTCAATGTTAATGTGTTTGAATTAAACAGTTCTATGAATACTCTGCAGCTTAACCAAACTTAACTAACACCAAAAATAAATGTTCTCAACTAAACTGGCTAACTAATATGTCAATATTTGTCTCCATTTAAGTCTTCTAGTTGCTTAGCAACCATGACGATGATGCCAATGCAATGACAAAATTTTGATAAACCCTTTTGGGTATTGTGCCGTTTAATTTTTACCTGAAAATCGTTATAAGTCTACTCTTGCTTCCGCGAGGCGTAAACGGATAGTTCATCAAGCGTTTCAATTTTTGCGTTAGACGGACCAATTAAGCATTTATAGCCGTGGGCATGCAATAATCGCCTACAAGTATATGATAGTGCATTGAACATTTATATCCGATTAATATGACACAAAGATGTCACATTTCTAATGAGACTGATTTCTTCAATGATTATTTTCAAGAAAACATTATTTATTTCAAAATTATCATGACTGTACTTATTTATTATACACACAGATTACTGTAATCTTTTTCGTTGCTTGATAGATTATATACCTAAACTTATAATAAACTCTTCGTGAATTTTGTACAAGTTAGACGTTAAAAGTTATGGTATATGGAGTAAGGCGCAAAATAAAAATAGATCCCCCTTCGCGGCCAAAATTGCTGATTATTAGTTACATGATCATGATCCTGGTAAGGTTTAGGTTAACCTAACCTCCTCTGAAAGTAATTCCGACCATGATAATTGTTTGTCAATCACATCCTATTGAATTCTCGATTCTCCATACTCTTACATACTTCTTACATATGAATTCATATTTGCCGAATGATTTTTTTTACTGTTATGTAACCATGTGAAAATCGGTGGTTATGCTATGGATTTAAATTCCATTGATCCCGAGAATTCACTAAATTTTCCACTTATTCCTTTTTGTAGGAATAGTCAAGCTACTTGCGAACAAATTACAAAAAAAGCAGTAAATGGTATCGTAAAATATCGTCGTCACAGTGCGTTTTTCTTGCCAAGGAAAAATGCAAATTTGTTTTCCCTGTCTATATTACACATTATGCAAGCTGTTCTGTTGTAATTGAGAACTATGTTACCTATTATATTCAATTCTTGCAAAATTTTTCTGTATCCTGTTAAAATTTACGCTCCAGGGGAAACTATTACGAACTTATTATTTACACAATCAGAATAAAATAATTTTACTCGATGGTGGCGTATTTGAATGAAACAAACGAAACTGAACTTGACTGGGGCTAAATTTGGCTGCGCTTTAGGTAAAATCGAAGATATGCAAGTAGGCGCTAGCAAGTTCAAAAAGCACTAGTTAGAGATCGAGAATATGTAATACTTGTTTTTATAAAATATACCCATGAAACAGGCTACATCCCTTGGATAAACTAATCTTGCTCCACGAATGGATGTCGTGGATCATCCGTTACGCGACATCCAATGGAGATCTTGCAGATGCATGAAACTTTGAAATTATTTTCTTTTTCAAATCTATACATCTCTGGAACATCCATAGGCCATCCACCAGTTCGATCCTGTGGAGGTCCTGTGGACGTAGTTTGGATGTAGCTTTTGACCAGTGACATCTCGTGCAACATGACGGAACGGCGCTGAACTATCCTCTCACGCACGCATGGTGGTACATTTATTTCACCAGTACATTCCCACCAGTCAGACAAAGTTCATCTCCTCGCTGCGCTTCTTATCGCCGGATTAGTATTTCTGATAGTTTGAAATTAATTTAAAGTGACACCACCGTCTCCACACCCTCTACTCCTCCCACACGTAAGTTTTTAAAATGCGGAAAGTGATAATTGGGACACGTAGGCTTCAACAAATTGCAAGGCAGGAAACGAATTTAATTCTCGCTGACCGAGCTGTAAATAATTGTGCTGAAAATGATCAACCTCCAGCACAACTAGTTAGTGATAGCGAAGGAGAATATAATTATGATTTTAATAGTGAGTTTTACGATTGTGATACACTATCTGACCGGTGGGATAATTATTCCGATTCTGAGGATGAAGATTATGTAGACTTGGAGGAGAACAGAGATGTTGATATTGTTTCAAAGTTAAAAGACTGGTCACTCGAATATGGAGTTAATCAGAAGCAGTTTACGTCATTACTAAAAATTTTAAAGCAGCATCCATGTTTTGAGAGAATACCATCAGACTCCAGGACAATATTAAATAGTTCACAAGAAATAGTTCCAACCGTTGTTCCGCCAGGAGAGTATTTATATTTTGGACTGAGGCGAGAAATTGATATCTTAGACAGAAATCTTGATCAGACATTAGAATTACAAGTTAATATTGATGGTCTACCAATATTTAAGAGCAGCTCCATTCAGTTTTGGCCAATTCTTGGTTTTTTTGTGAACGTGTCCATATATCCGTTTGTAATTGGACTTTATTCTGGTACAAAAAAACCGAGTCACGTTAATATTTTTCTGGAACCATTTGTGACGGAATTTAATCAACTAAGAAGAGAATTCACTGCCGGAGGGAACCCCTTAATAAAAATTCATAGTTTTATATGCGATGCTCCGGCAAAATCCTACATTAAATGCGTTAAAGGACACACTGGATATTTTGGCTGCGACAAAAATAATAGAATGACATTTTCATCCAATAAGTCTCAACTGAGACTATTTGCAAGTTTTAGAGCGAAGACAAATTTTGAGCATCACACTGGAACTACAATATTACAAGATATTCCCGATCTAAATCTGGTTGATTAATTTCCTTGCGAATATATGCATCTCGTCGCATTGGGAGTAGTAAAAAAGTTGTTACATGTGTGGGTTGATGGTAAGCCAAGTACTCATAAACTCTCAGGGTTACAGATTAAACGCCTCTCAGATTCTCTAATTTTGAAATCGAGCGAAGTAGTGCGCGAATTTTCAAGAAAGCCACGAAGTTTAAGTGAACTACCCAGGTGGAAAGCTACTGAATTTCGTCAGTTTTTATTGTACGTTGGTCCAGTTGTGCTGAGGAACATAATTTCATCCGACGACTACAAATTGTATTTATCACTATTTGTTGCAGTGTCGTTATTAGTAAATCCGAAAACATATGTCAAATACAATGATTACGCCGAGTCATTATTATCGTTTTTTGTGGAAGGCTTTGGAAAAATGTACGGAAAGGATCAAGTTTCTTACAATGTGCATTGTTTATTACATTTGGCAGCCGATTCAAAAAGACTTGGCCCAATCGATCTGTACAGTGCGTTTAAATTTGAAAATCATTTATTTAAAATTAAGAAGATGGTGCGAACTCCTAAGAAACCTTTAATTCAGGCTCGTAGATTACAGGAGAGAAGTGCACTTGAAACAAGTAATTTTGTTTTTGGCCCTTTGTTCCCGTTCTCGAGATTGCACAATGGAGGTCCATACTTATCAGATAAAGTTTGTGGCTCACAGTATAAAGAACTAAAATTCAGTGCCAGTATAATAAACAATATCAATTTAAGAGACTCTTACTTTTTAACAAAATCTTTCGTGCTGTGCAGTTTAAAAAATATATGCTACGAAAGGAATATATTCTAGTTGTCTCCCAACAAGCACAAAAACAACCATTATTTTTAGAACCATTTGACTCTAGCGTTCTAAATACATTTGTGTTCCCACATTTTTCCAAAGAAATGTCAGAATTGGATATCTCCGAAATTCTATGCAGGTGTCAAGTTTTTAATGAACCAAATGGTCTTGTGTGTTTTCCACTTCTTCATAGTTCCTCCACGTCCTGAAAATGTTTCAGGTTTTGGAGTTTCATGATGACTCTGGAATCTCAATTGGAATAATTCCAGCGTCATGGTACATAGAAGCCAAAGGAGAATCCTACTGGCCCCCTGTAAAAAATCCAAATACGTTTGTAAAAGCACTCAAGTTACCACAAGCGTCTTGGCAACGTTGTCGAGCTCGTATCTTAAAGTCGTATGGTATGTCATTAATTAACCCTGGCTGGCTGGCTTAGGGGTTAGAATCGGTGGCTTTCAGCACTCGGAAAGTCTAAGGTTCGATACCTCATAATCCAGACGGCTGGGGCGCCCTCCCCTGGTGTCAGTTGCAATCTATGTAACTGAACACCCGGTAGAGTGGACTGAGCATACTATCCTTCCTATGGTAGTATTCGCGTCCAAAGGGGCATACAGTAAAAATGGAAAGGAAGTGGTGGGTAGAGGGTAGGAGGAGGGACTGACTGGCCCCGCTGGTGCATGGGTGAGGTGGTGGTGCTTGCGGCAAGCTGGCGTCTCGTCCTATCTTACTATTCTTAAATGGTTTCTCGCTCTTCATATCTCATCAATAGATATGGAGAGTAAAACCTGAGCAACTGGATAGCCACTGTCATACGGTGTAAGAGTAAGAGGATATAGCAATAGATCTGATGGATGATCTAAGCAGTGGGCTCATCCATTGTCTGATTTCTCCGGGCAATGGATGTGTCCTCCTCCCAAATACATACACATGTCATTAATTAACTGAAACTTGCTGTTTGGCATTTTAAATCTCAAGCTAATAATCTTTTTTGTCTTCAAGATACTTATGAGGAAGCCTCAAAAAATTTGTCAAAACATGAACTACAGAGTGACGTCACCTCAGAATCCGAAGAAGAGACATCACAGAAGCATAAACGAGCGTCCAAGCCCCCTGATAGATATTCGTATGGAGTCAAGGATAAACCGTCCAAACTCGGGGATTTTCCGAAATTAGGTCTTGCACCCTACTCAGGAACATCGCGAGGTATTATGTTTAATTGAACATTTTAGATATGTACATACATATGTAAATGCATATGCCCCTTGAGTCCCTATTTTTGATTAAACTGATTATTTCTAGACGTCAGCAATCAGATCGAATCCCCAGATATTTCTATGCCAAGGTCCATTGAAATTGAGGCTGACGGGATAAACAATGACTGTAATGTTGCTGCGCAATCCAACGTAATTATTTTTAGCTCAAGTACGTCTTGTCTAAATTCTAGTATTTGATTATTAAGGATTAAGTAAACTCTGATTACAATGTATGACTAGTCGGTGATCCCCAGCCATCTGACCTTGCTACTGACGGAATTATTCCGAATATAGTTGCAAGTTGCCTTGAATCATTTTTTGTGTAGATTAAAATTTTCCTGATAATGTTTCGTACGATTTTAATTCATGATTTATTCTTTGTTTGTTTACAGCCAGGAGACGACTACCAAAACACTGAGTCACACTTCGAATCACGACCTCAACAAACTGAAACTACCCCAACGAGCACACAAAATGAATACCGAAAAGGGAGCCATAATCTGCTCGGATTTTGTTGCCAATTAACCAACCGCTTTAATGAGGCACCGGGATCATCAACCGGTCTTGAAAGGCACGATTTAACAGAGGATTTTATTCAGCAACATGCTACTCCAATAGGTAAATTGCTATCTTTTGTTTAATAACTCAAAGAATTTTATAATGCAGGATACACTCAGGTTTATTTTCACTTATTTCAGAGCTGTTAAGAATTCTTGTGCAAGATGTGAAAATGATCAAGACATTTTTGGGGAACTTAGACAGAAAGGTTACCCGATTATCAAATGGCGAAGACCTTGACAAGGACCGTACTGAGTATACACTTCCCGACCAATTTAATGATTTAGAAGCCTTTCTGGCTTTTGATAAATCGATCGAAAAGACGGATAAGGATGTGGTGAGTGACCTGAATTGTATCTGAACTGCATTGTATAATTGACAAATTATAGAATTTAACTTTATTATTACTCGTAGAAGCGTAAATTGACGTTGTGCGGTGGAAACTCGGTGGGAGAAACAGTTGGCCGAATGCTAAAGAGAGTTATGTCGGACAGTTTGGCCAAGAAGTTTAGCCTCTGGGGGAAACGCGACAATATCAACTTTTCTAAAACAAACCTCTATAGTATTGTCAAATGTAGGTGATTAAAAATTGTGAAAACCTAACTATCAACATATATTATGCAACATATAAATGAAATTACTTTTATCCTAGTTATCGTTCTTCGTAAATCAAGCTTGGGAGGGGACGAGAAATCAATTGAACATGCTGTCTCGGAATGGTTTCGTCATGCATCAGATCGTGCAAATCCGAAGCCAAAGAAAAGTCTGCAGTCTCCCCAACCGTCTCCTTTATAATTTGTTAAATAATTATTTGACAATATTTTTGTATAATATTTGCTTTGATAATTTGTGTCACTATTCTATTCAATAAAAATAGAATAGAATTAAAAAAAACGAGGTGAACTTTAATGAGCAACTAAATGCTGCCCATATGCACATCCAGGCGATGACATCTAATGGATATACCACGGACGACCAGACATGGAGGAAGATGACATCGAATGGATGTGTTAGGGAACATCCAAATCGGCATTAAAAGTAGCGAAATTCGGCCATGTGGAGGATATCCCATGGATGTTCAATAGGATTTAATGTCATAATCAGGATATCGCATGGACTTTATTAGATCCCGAAATCTGGTCCGTGGGACGTACTGTGGATCGTTTTATGTTTCACAGGTATAAAGTATTTAGTGATGTGTACACCTGTGCTTGTTAAATAATTATTTATTTGGGTAACTTTATAATAAATGGTGGGATGAAATATTATCCGCGTTCAATATTGAACTATTGGCAAAAATATGAATTTTAGTTTGCTTTTTTATTAATTTAGAGTGTACATTTCACCCACTCGGATTATCATTCAATCGTTAGTAACATTGTAACCGTGGCATCCATTAGTGCTTGAATAGCATCCGTCTTATTTGTGCGTTTTACCAGAAAGAATGTATGGTAACCAATCCCCAATGGAATACCCCACGGTTTCAGGGCTTTTATCCTTCTTCCAAATTCCCGTCTGCCATGCGACGATACAAATCTGAACATAATCTTTTCACCTTTTAACAATTGCAGTACAACAACGTTATGATGATGTACATCCGCCAACGCTTCAAATACTTGATTCATGAAGAGGGTAAACGTCATCAAGAAGAATGCCACAATCAGCGAGGTGTACATTGTCACGTAGTTGTGTCGTCGTGCGAGTTGAACCCGGGCCACGAGCACTGAAGCCCGACGCCGATGTCCGTCAAACGCGCACTGATGTTGAGTGCACTGCTGAAATCAAGACTGTTGTACACAACTTGCTCGATTTGATTGGCAACACAAAGAATGTTTTTTATTACGTAATGTGCGTCATTTGCATGAATAAATTTTTGATTATTACATAATATTCATATTACAGGAGAGTAATTTACGACTTTTTAACAATATATCAATAATTTGTATCAAATAATGGCAAATATCAACAAAATATGGAAACGCATATTTGCTAAATTTGTGCATCGACAAAAATGATGTTGGGTGTTGAGACGCAAACGATTCATATGTTGAGAACGACGATGTGGATGCAGAATCCGGAGCAGCGTTACATACACATATTTGGACTATTTAATCCACGCCAAAATTCAAAAAGTTAGTGATTTTATAACATGAAATTGGCCGGAAAAAGATTTAAAATTACTGCCACGCGCTTATATGTGTGCATTCTCGGAAAATCAAAAACCCGGGTTAGCTAATGCTTCATGGTGAACGAATTAATATTAGTAAAATTAAGACGGGAGGGTAACACTTCATGCCTTTGAATTGTTAGTATATTTTAAAAATACGAAGAGAGTGCACTTAGCTCATTTTAGAATTAAGCCGACGCTTGCATTTGTATCAAACGCATAAATATATCTTTTCCAACTAATATCTTTCTAGGTTACTTAAGGCAATAACATAAAATTAAGTTATTGAAACGGCATGCATACTATTAAATAGTTAATTGTATGTAGACCTTAATAGATGTCATTGTTGTGCAGTGTTGAATTGAGTTGTTTGGATGTTGACCATATTCCGTTTACAGATTGAAGATTCCATTCCGGCTATAAATCCCAGTGAGAACATTAATTAAAGTTGCCACGTTTCTTAAAAGCAGAAAGTTGTATTTTATCGTGAAATAAGTTAACGAAAAACGTCTTTAAAAATAGTTTTACTTGACTTTTTTCATTAAAATTGAAGCAAGACCCAGTCAAATACTAGTAAAGCCCCAAAAACAACTCATTTAAACCCAGTTATACCTGGGGTCGGAATACCCTGTCTATTAAACGAAATTGAACTTGACTGGGGCTAAATTTGGCTGCACCTTAGGTAAAATCGAAGATATGTAAGTAGGCGCAAGCAAGTTCAAAAAGCACTAGTTAGAGATCGAGAATATGTAATACTTGTTTTTATAAAATATGTAAAGTATTTAGTGATGTGTACACCTGTGCTTGTTAAATAATTATTTATTTGGGTAACTTTATAATAAATGGTGGGATGAAATATTATCCGCGTTCAATATTGAACTATTGGCAAAAATATGAATTTTAGTTTGCTTTTTTATTAATTTAGAGTGTACATTTCACCCACTCGGATTATCATTCAATCGTTAGTAACATTGTAACCGTGGCATCCATTAGTGCTTGAATAGCATCCGTCTTATTTGTGCGTTTTACCAGAAAGAATGTATGGTAACCAATCCCCAATGGAATACCCCACGGTTTCAGGGCTTTTATCCTTCTTCCAAATTCCCGTCTGCCATGCGACGATACAAATCTGAACATAATCTTTTCACCTTTTAACAATTGCAGTACAACAACGTTATGATGATGTACATCCGCCAACGCTTCAAATACTTGATTCATGAAGAGGGTAAACGTCATTAAGAAGAATGCCACAATCAGCGAGGTGTACATTGTCACGTAGTTGTGTCGTCGTATAAAGAAGTACGCAATACCCACCATAAGTGCGCCACCTGAGCAAAATCCGGGCAAAAATGCCACATTGAACGCCGGCTCTAAAATTAATATGATTATGTTGGCAATTCTGTACAAGGAGATGAAATTGTAAATATCCACAAGTTCGCAGTACTTTGAAACCAGTAGGGTTGTCACGTGCCGAAAGCGGATTAGAATATTGATGTAATTCGTCAGAATAATAGTCATGATGAGAATGGGGCGAAGGCATTCGTATAAGAACACGAGGGCAAGACAATATCTCAGGAACCAAATGGCTGAACGGACCTTTACTTCTGATCCACCCGCGAGACGCAACAGTGTTGACATTATATACCCTCGAGATTCGAAAAGTTTGTAGTATTGTAGAAAATATGAGGCCGGATCTAAGTCGAATATCATGAGGATGGCGTGGAATAATGGGGTTAGGTAATAGTCCACCAAAGCCTCGAACCAAACCACGGTAGCCATTGCTGCAACGTTATTCCGAGAGACTTCCTTCTCTTTGACACCGACTTTTTGGCAATCTAAATTTATTTTTAAAAAATGGAGCAATTATCAATAAAATATAAATACAAAATTGGGGACAATATTCGATTTTCCGATATTTTGGTTTTCAATACTTGAAATGGAGTGAAATTGAGATTTTGGCCTTTCGAGATTTTGAAATATCGAGATATATTTTCGATATTTCGAAATTTATTCTTCGAAATTTAATTCAATATAAGTTTTTCGATATTTTAACTTTTAACACGGCTCTAAGTTGTATGTAACATCGAAATATCGAAATTTCGATATTGCCCTATTACATACAAAATCATGAATGACTTACCTTGAGAGAGCTGTAAGTCGAGTAATCCTAACTCACGGAACGTTACCAGGATAACTTTATACGGATCATACACAACCAAACAGTGCATTCCGGCTACAGTGAGGCAGCCCAAACTAATGCCACTCCACAGCCATCCCCGTGTAGTTTTGAAGACTGACATCCAAGATGTGGAAATCGATATGAGCAAAATACTCCCAAAACCGAAGGTAATACTTACCCAGATGAGACATAGAACTGTGCCTAATTTGTACAGATTGTTGTATTTCCGGTGCTCCAGTTTTGCGTAAAACATGCCATTTTCGACACATAATTTATACGGGAATGTGTTTCCGAATGGGTATTTCTCTATGTAGAGATTTTGCAAAAGTTGGGCAACGCCAAGTACCCCGTTGGGTTTCCATGGTAGAGGCAATGGCATAGTAAATTTGGCAATGTGTGCGAATTAATTTTGCTTCGCTGTAAAAAAAACAGAGTCAAATTTGACGTAAAGTGTAAAATATTAAAAAGACAATATTGCAAATGTTTTTTTTTTATTCCTGGCGTATTTTGATTGTCGCTCAGTTTTAGCAGATGAATGGTATGTAGCGGTATTTATTTGGAGTTTTTAATGACATAAATCAAATATTTGCGAGTCATTTTAGTTTCGAGAACTGGAGCACCTTAGGATAGTTGGCCGTAATATATCAGGGTTTGTAATAAGTCGCGGATAGATCGGATTAATTTATTTGTATCCATTCGGTTTACTAAATAAGCTCGATATGAAATGGAATTTTCGGTTGTTCGTGAGTTATGACTTCATTAAAATTAATTTGCTTTACTGGTTCGGGAATTTTCATTGTATATTCTCCATTTATGTATCTCAGATCTTGCATAGTTAATGCTATACGAGATTAAGAAAAACTTTTGTTGTATACAATTTTTGTTGAAATTAGTTTTTAGGTAAGATTAAATGTAGTTGAGCTTCGTTCGCTTTTTGCGAGTTGTATGAAATTAAATCTTAATGAGGTTTTAAAAACAAAAATTAATTCTGAATTTCCTCTTACGTACAAGATGATTGATACTAGCAATTAAATAGCTTGTACTACAAAATAATTGGAAGTCTTTTTACCAGGGCAAATTCTGGGTGGTGGGTGGGTTTAAATATTTTTTTTGTAACGTTAAATTTATGTGCATGGTCAATTTAACATTTTGTTACTAAGATACACACTCAAGCCCAAAATTTGTCGAATCAGTGATGGTGATGATTTTGATACCAGAGGAAGACCGAGCCAAAACAGTAAGAAATCGCGTTCCCATACTCAATGAGAGAGAGAAAAAAACTCGGATTCTGGTGTCTATCCTCCACCATCACTCGTCATGGACGTACCCGTCTCGTTCCTCTTTGAATAATTTTGAAATATTTTGAAAAATATCGAATGATTAATAATTAAAGATTACGCGAGCGGCGGAGCCGCAAAGCGTAATCGAAATTGAACCTTCCAGAATCGGAAGGCGTCATAGATAAAGAAAAGAAAGCTCTCTCCCTCTCCAGCAGCACGTCGTATCCGCCATTACGTTTAAAGTAGAATCCGTTGAGAAATATATTAGGCTGGGGTGGGAGGGGCTGACGCCTTCCGATTTCGGAAGGATCATACACTTTCGATTACGCTTCGCGGCTCCGCCGGTCGCGTAATCTTTAATTGCATTTCGCCTTCCTCCATCTATCCGCGCTATATAAATTACGGTTAGCTGTTTAGAGAATTTCGAAGACGGATAACAGCACAGTTTTATGCTTAACAAGAAGAATTTATTTTATTACTGCTGTAGCAAAATCAGTAACATCATCACAGACTCTATTATAAAATTTTCCAAATACTAGGTTAGGTTAGGTGACAAGGATAATGTCAGAGCTCAGAATCACGGCAATTTTTTCGCGCAATGTATCCGTCGAAGCCAGAGTCGGAACCAACGGATCCAGACTCGGAACCAACGAAGTGTGTACCTTAGTAACAAAATGTTAAATTGACCATGCACATAAATTTAACGTTACAAAAAAAATATTTAAACCCACCCACCACCCAGAATTTGCCCTGGTAAAAAGACTTCCAATTATTTTGTAGTACAAGCTATTTAATTGCTAGTATCAATCATCTTGTACGTAAGAGGAAATTCAGAATTAATTTTTGTTTTTAAAACCTCATTAAGATTTAATTTCATACAACTCGCAAAAAGCGAACGAAGCTCAACTACATTTAATCTTACCTAAAAACTAATTTCAACAAAAATTGTATACAACAAAAGTTTTTCTTAATCTCGTATAGCATTAACTATGCAAGATCTGAGATACATAAATGGAGAATATACAATGAAAATTCCCGAACCAGTAAAGCAAATTAATTTTAATGAAGTCATAACTCACGAACAACCGAAAATTCCATTTCATATCGAGCTTATTTAGTAAACCGAATGGATACAAATAAATTAATCCGATCTATCCGCGACTTATTACAAACCCTGATATATTACGGCCAACTATCCTAAGGTGCTCCAGTTCTCGAAACTAAAATGACTCGCAAATATTTGATTTATGTCATTAAAAACTCCAAATAAATACCGCTACATACCATTCATCTGCTAAAACTGAGCGACAATCAAAATACGCCAGGAATAAAAAAAAAACATTTGCAATATTGTCTTTTTAATATTTTACACTTTACGTCAAATTTGACTCTGTTTTTTTTACAGCGAAGCAAAATTAATTCGCACACATTGCCAAATTTACTATGCCATTGCCTCTACCATGGAAACCCAACGGGGTACTTGGCGTTGCCCAACTTTTGCAAAATCTCTACATAGAGAAATACCCATTCGGAAACACATTCCCGTATAAATTATGTGTCGAAAATGGCATGTTTTACGCAAAACTGGAGCACCGGAAATACAACAATCTGTACAAATTAGGCACAGTTCTATGTCTCATCTGGGTAAGTATTACCTTCGGTTTTGGGAGTATTTTGCTCATATCGATTTCCACATCTTGGATGTCAGTCTTCAAAACTACACGGGGATGGCTGTGGAGTGGCATTAGTTTGGGCTGCCTCACTGTAGCCGGAATGCACTGTTTGGTTGTGTATGATCCGTATAAAGTTATCCTGGTAACGTTCCGTGAGTTAGGATTACTCGACTTACAGCTCTCTCAAGGTAAGTCATTCATGATTTTGTATGTAATAGGGCAATATCGAAATTTCGATATTTCGATGTTACATACAACTTAGAGCCGTGTTAAAAGTTAAAATATCGAAAAACTTATATTGAATTAAATTTCGAAGAATAAATTTCGAAATATCGAAAATATATCTCGATATTTCAAAATCTCGAAAGGCCAAAATCTCAATTTCACTCCATTTCAAGTATTGAAAACCAAAATATCGGAAAATCGAATATTGTCCCCAATTTTGTATTTATATTTTATTGATAATTGCTCCATTTTTTAAAAATAAATTTAGATTGCCAAAAAGTCGGTGTCAAAGAGAAGGAAGTCTCTCGGAATAACGTTGCAGCAATGGCTACCGTGGTTTGGTTCGAGGCTTTGGTGGACTATTACCTAACCCCATTATTCCACGCCATCCTCATGATATTCGACTTAGATCCGGCCTCATATTTTCTACAATACTACAAACTTTTCGAATCTCGAGGGTATATAATGTCAACACTGTTGCGTCTCGCGGGTGGATCAGAAGTAAAGGTCCGTTCAGCCATTTGGTTCCTGAGATATTGTCTTGCCCTCGTGTTCTTATACGAATGCCTTCGCCCCATTCTCATCATGACTATTATTCTGACGAATTACATCAATATTCTAATCCGCTTTCGGCACGTGACAACCCTACTGGTTTCAAAGTACTGCGAACTTGTGGATATTTACAATTTCATCTCCTTGTACAGAATTGCCAACATAATCATATTAATTTTAGAGCCGGCGTTCAATGTGGCATTTTTGCCCGGATTTTGCTCAGGTGGCGCACTTATGGTGGGTATTGCGTACTTCTTTATACGACGACACAACTACGTGACAATGTACACCTCGCTGATTGTGGCATTCTTCTTAATGACGTTTACCCTCTTCATGAATCAAGTATTTGAAGCGTTGGCGGATGTACATCATCATAACGTTGTTGTACTGCAATTGTTAAAAGGTGAAAAGATTATGTTCAGATTTGTATCGTCGCATGGCAGACGGGAATTTGGAAGAAGGATAAAAGCCCTGAAACCGTGGGGTATTCCATTGGGGATTGGTTACCATACATTCTTTCTGGTAAAACGCACAAATAAGACGGATGCTATTCAAGCACTAATGGATGCCACGGTTACAATGTTACTAACGATTGAATGATAATCCGAGTGGGTGAAATGTACACTCTAAATTAATAAAAAAGCAAACTAAAATTCATATTTTTGCCAATAGTTCAATATTGAACGCGGATAATATTTCATCCCACCATTTATTATAAAGTTACCCAAATAAATAATTATTTAACAAGCACAGGTGTACACATCACTAAATACTTTACATATTTTATAAAAACAAGTATTACATATTCTCGATCTCTAACTAGTGCTTTTTGAACTTGCTTGCGCCTACTTACATATCTTCGATTTTACCTAAGGTGCAGCCAAATTTAGCCCCAGTCAAGTTCAATTTCGTTTAATAGACAGGGTATTCCGACCCCAGGTATAACTGGGTTTAAATGAGTTGTTTTTGGGGCTTTACTAGTATTTGACTGGGTCTTGCTTCAATTTTAATGAAAAAAGTCAAGTAAAACTATTTTTAAAGACGTTTTTCGTTAACTTATTTCACGATAAAATACAACTTTCTGCTTTTAAGAAACGTGGCAACTTTAATTAATGTTCTCACTGGGATTTATAGCCGGAATGGAATCTTCAATCTGTAAACGGAATATGGTCAACATCCAAACAACTCAATTCAACACTGCACAACAATGACATCTATTAAGGTCTACATACAATTAACTATTTAATAGTATGCATGCCGTTTCAATAACTTAATTTTATGTTATTGCCTTAAGTAACCTAGAAAGATATTAGTTGGAAAAGATATATTTATGCGTTTGATACAAATGCAAGCGTCGGCTTAATTCTAAAATGAGCTAAGTGCACTCTCTTCGTATTTTTAAAATATACTAACAATTCAAAGGCATGAAGTGTTACCCTCCCGTCTTAATTTTACTAATATTAATTCGTTCACCATGAAGCATTAGCTAACCCGGGTTTTTGATTTTCCGAGAATGCACACATATAAGCGCGTGGCAGTAATTTTAAATCTTTTTCCGGCCAATTTCATGTTATAAAATCACTAACTTTTTGAATTTTGGCGTGGATTAAATAGTCCAAATATGTGTATGTAACGCTGCTCCGGATTCTGCATCCACATCGTCGTTCTCAACATATGAATCGTTTGCGTCTCAACACCCAACATCATTTTTGTCGATGCACAAATTTAGCAAATATGCGTTTCCATATTTTGTTGATATTTGCCATTATTTGATACAAATTATTGATATATTGTTAAAAAGTCGTAAATTACTCTCCTGTAATATGAATATTATGTAATAATCAAAAATTTATTCATGCAAATGACGCACATTACGTAATAAAAAACATTCTTTGTGTTGCCAATCAAATCGAGCAAGTTGTGTACAACAGTCTTGATTTCAGCAGTGCACTCAACATCAGTGCGCGTTTGACGGACATCGGCGTCGGGCTTCAGTGCTCGTGGCCCGGGTTCAACTCGCAGTGGCGGCTACCCTTTTTGCTCTTTTTTCACTTTTTTGCGTGTCCTGCGTGACGTCAGCTAATCAAGAAAAAATCAATCCAGGGCATTTACATTTTCTATCGGTACCTATCTACTGTCGTGTTCATGCGCATATTTCTTAAGTTAATTTTTCATTCTAAATATTCGAAAAACTTGTGACGCTTTGCAAATTAGGCTGCCAACCAACATTTTCGACTACGACGTGAATACTCCCAATACACTGTTTAACTTTGTAAGTAGGGAATTATAAATTGAATGTCGATAAGATTGGTGATCATGTTTGGACAAATATGTTAAAATGGAAAATTCCCGTCATCGTCGCATTGGTCGCTTAGCAAGATATTTTGTGAACCTTCGCGAAGGTCTTCTTGAGACATATCTATGCAATGCAAACACGCGGAGAAATTTAGCCTTTCTGGAAATCTGACCGTGCAACTTTCCAATGTTCATAAATGCATGGATTTCATATGTGAACAAAGTTTTGCTTCATGTACATATTTTGCATAGGCGGATTTGTGTAGGTTGAGAGCGAGAGTGAAGTAACTGCATTTACTGTAACGGTAAACGTAGCAAGTTGCTTCTCGTACACCCAAACTGCATGCATATCTACGCGAGAGATTAACTCGGATGTCAACTCTCCATTTCCTCCACACCACATTTACATGCATGTTTCTAAACACTATGCATATTTAATCTCAGCGCATTTAGCTATAGTACGATTATTATTTTCAGGTGGGGGTTTGCCTTTTAAAGTCAGTAAGTTGATATTTCTGAGCATGCCAATTTTGATCTTTGTTCATGATACATTATGCATTCACGTTTTTGAAACAGTTAGTATTTAAATTTTACAATACAGCGTGGGTTCGATTTGTCGTGCAAACGTGCAAACGCGTTTGCCGGGACGGGCCAGGGCAAAAACCGGGACGAGGGGGCTAAAAAAAAAGAAAGGGTCCCAAAAAATCCGGAAAATGAAAAATGTATGCAAAATATTTATAGGTAGAGGAATCCTTTATTACAAAGTTTTAGTTCGATCTGGGTGTCCCACGATATCACGATATCTTGTACGAATGTTCGATAATTGTTACCCAAAAACCGGGCCTTATTTACCTGAGACCTGCTTGATTTCACATGTTCTTAACTTTAATAATACATAGATTTTTCCTCGATTGTTTTTAAACTCAATGCTCAGGACTTATTTGGTAGTCAATTTTTTTAAGAAGTGCAGTGTGTCGAAATTATGATAAAATTAAGTGCAAACATTGTAAGGTAAAAATTAAGTACGTTATGGAACAGTAAAATATGCTTCTTTGTTCATGGATTGATTTAAAAGTTGTCGTGATTTTTATAGAAAAATAATTAAGTTCTTTATCCAGATATAATGGTAGAACCTTACGCTTGAGCAATATAAATAAATGTCATTTTTCGGAAAACGATTTATTTCGTTGCTTTTATGGATTTTGTATGAATTTAAAAACTGAAATTTATCTTAAATTTTATTAACACATAATTGTCTTTGTTTACATTATTTTCTTTAATGTACCGATAAGTAAATTTAGCACTTCAGAAATTAATATTTGGTTTACAACGAATTTGACAATATTCCTCTAAAAAAATTGCATTTAAAATTATGAAATTCTTTGTGACTTAATAAATTAAGTTGTGCGTGGCTAGGCATATATTATCATGCACCATATGTAAACTTTGTAAAGTAAAGAAGTGCGTAGTATTTTTTTTTACTAAAGAGTAACAAAAATTTCAACAGGAATTTCTTAAGACAGAAAAAAATTTGAATTGGAAGAGATTCTCAGGGTTCGTAGACCCGATTTTTCTGAGACCCACGGTGGCAATCTCCCGTCTCAAATTGCCCCCCACGCGGAATGGGAGGAGCTCAAACTCGAAAATATCGCTCGGTCTGCGACCTCTAGCGCGAAGATGGGTCAATATTTTTGAATGCGGTTTTCACCAAAAGTTTCGTAATTTTTTTGTCTACAACCATTTTCGAGGGTTTGTAGAAATTATCAAAGGAAAATTCCCTGTGTGACTAAGGATTAGGAAGTCAGAGGTGAATTTCGAATTTCGCCTAAACGAGTTTTGTGAAATTCGATTTGGAAATTTCAAAAAACGCTCGAAAATGGTTGTAGACAAAAAAATTAGGAAACTTTTGGTGAAAACCGCATTCACAAATATTGACCCCTCTTCGCGCTAGAGGTCGCAGACCGAGCGATATTTTCGAGTTTGACCTCGTCCCACTCTGCGCGGGGGGCAATTTGAGACGGGAGACTGCCACCGTGGGTTTCAGAAAAATCAGGTCTACGAACCTTGAGAATCTCGTCCAATTCAAATTTTTTTCTGTCTTAAGAAATTCCGGTTGAAATTACGGAGATTGCGAGTTTACGGAATTACACTAAAATTTTGAGGTTAACCCTAAATTTTGACTCCCGCCAAGTTTGGGCGACGCCGACTTTACGTTTACGTTAATTTTGTTAACGTTTCCCTTATTTTTTACGCTAAAAATCATATTTTAGCGGAACATAAGGTTTTTACGTAAACACTAAATCTTTAGGTTTTAAGTGTGCAAAGTGAGACAAAATTCAAATTTCGAGGGAATTTTTACGTTAACGCTAATTCGCGCATGAATTTTTTTGACCGCACGTTAACATTAACGTTAACGATAAATTTAACGTTTGCGTGAAAATTTAGCGTTTACACGTTAAGGCGCAATCTCCGTATTATTGTTACTCTAAATCAAATGTTGCATACATTTTCCAGTATTTCTGAGTTGTATTCAAATTTTGCACATTAGGAAACCAAGAATTTATGAACAAAACGTAAAAAGTTGTATTGTTCGAAATTTTCGTTACATTTTCTTTTACAGCCAGTGATACTTAAGATTTCTTCGGAAGTCAAATTAGTAGTTTTCCCGGAGGGATTTAAAAGTTGAGTGATTTTTACAGAAAAATGAAAAACTAGCTCTGATTATGAAGGTTTTACGGCAGGACATATATAGATAATTCAAACTTTTTAAAACAATTACTGAAAAACGAATAATTTATTTCCTTTTTATGAGATTGCAACTTTTCATGAAAATGCAAAATGCAATTAGCACAGACATGAGTATTTCTTTAGTGTGAAGGTATAGAAAATTATTACTTCACCATGATTATCCTGATGTGAAGTACCCAGGGTAATAGTTTTGAAGGATATAAATGAAGTTTTTTATAAAAAATCTACGCAAAAATGAATTTAGTTATTTTTATGAAATTTTGTGTGAATTTTAATACTGAATTTTTCAATAAAAATTCAAAAACACTAATTATTTTAGTATTTATTTGTTTGATGTGCAGATGAATTTCATAATTAAGGCGGAGTTTACAAGTGATGTTTTTCACGAGAAATTACGTTGCCGTGAAAATTTCACGCATATGTCACAAATAGCACCAAACTGCATTTACGAGTTACCCAAGGTTGGAATTTCAGAAATTAAAGTTATATAAAGAAGGTATATTTACCTTGGAGGTAAAATATTTGGAGAGGGAGAATATTCATACGATTGAATTGAGGGCGATATGTTCACAAAATTATGAAATTTTGATCTGCTCCAGTAATTACTAATGTGGCAAAGTATGCATGAATTTGTTAATCGGTTTAGGAAGTTCAGCTCGAAGTGGAGGGTCGTGCTGTGTTTTTCATGGAGTAAAATAATAACCCAACTTTATTTTCTACATAAATATGTATGACTTTTAGTCATGTAGATCGATATATTTGGTACCCAATATTTATTAAAAACGATTTCTTTGGAAGCAAGCTTTGTTTAAATTGGTCAACATTTTGAAAAAATAAAACTGCCAAGGTATGCAGTTTGATACTGATGAAAAATTTAGAAATACCTTCTCGTGGATAGATTTAAAATAAGGTAATTATTTTTACAGGAGTATAATTAAATATATGTAAATAAATGTCAGATTCAATACCAAAAAACTACATAGAAAATTTAGCTATTGAAAGGTTAATTTATTATGAATTTGATAACTCCAGCTGGAGTAATTTAGGAAGTAAAGCATTTAGCTGGGTGGAAAAGAAATAAATTCGTACGATTGGATTGACGTCGACAAGTTTTTCAAAAATTTATGAAATCTTGATCTGCAGCAGATCATCTGATCCCATTGACTTTGTTTGCCGTTTGGATATGTTGTAGTACTAGGTGAGTCTAGCACAGGGTCTGACCGAGACCGGACCGGAGTTATCGGTCCGGTCTCGGTCCAAGCTATCGTTCTTCGGTGGTCCACTGGACCGGACCGAACCGGACCATTGAGAACACTAATTTCATTCCATTGTCCCATTTTCGCCCGCCACCACACGCGCTCAAAGGTGCAAAAAACACCTGAAATTCCGTGTTTTGGTTCATTAAAAAATTCACCAAAAATCCAATTTTGCTCGGATTATATTTTTTTTGCATATTCATGGTCCCAGGGAGTTGCTTTATCACATCCAATATCAAACTCAATATTTTTAAATTTTGATTTTTCGAAGACTAGTCAGAAATTTGTCGAAAATATTCAAAAAGTACAAAAGTTGAGTTTGATATTGAATATGATAAACAGACTATTTGGGATTAACGATATGCAAATTTTTTTAAACAAATTTTTTTTTTTTTTAATTTTTTTTTAAAAAGTAAACCGTTTCTTCGTTTTCCACTAAAAGCCCGCGTAACCCAATTATTGAGTAATTTGTACTCACTTTTCTTGTAAATATTTCGAAAATTGGGCCGCATGAGTGATGAAAATTGCTAGGCAATTATACTCTAAATAATTTGGAGACAAATCGTCAACGGACGGATGTACTATGGTACATCCTTCATTTTTCATTTTTGGGTAACGCTGTAGGAGACGTTTTATCAACTATCATTTATCTATCATTAGATGGTAGATAACTCAAAAATTCATGCACCAAGCACACACGTCTACAATTTATATTAATCTGATGTATTTATTTTGTATACATGTTCAGAAAAAAACATTAATTTCGACCGGAATCAGTAGTCATATGGTGGTCCCTTATCTGATCCAGTTATACGTTATGGATTACGATACATTCATAAACATCATAAACAGGATGTAGTTAGTTTACGTTTTATCGCAAAATTTAGAAAGCATATTCCGCTCAAGAAATCAATTTTCTCTCGTTAATATGTCAATAAGTGACCTGTCTGTATAAAATAAAAACATATATTAATAAAAATAGGGAGAATTTTTTTCGGTAATGCCAAGGCTTTCTTTAGTCATATGTGTAATATTCTTTAGTCATTACATATATGTACATATGAAAGCATGCATAAGGAAATGCAGTCTCGATCTTAATTTAATAAAGCCGTTTTACAGAAATCGTCATATCCGTCGTCTTCATCGATTTCCAGAACAATTTGGGAATCAACTTTCCATTCCTTGGTAAACACTCAACTGTCGCAGACTGTTCAACCGCTCCTACTTTTCTTGTTTCTACATGAGAATTATTCTTGTGAATATTATTCACAAATCCAAACATTGTATGTCAAAATTATGTCCGAATTTAGTAGGGACTTAATCTCCTCTGGGTTATGGGACTGTTTAGAGAGATTTGTCTCGGTCTATAGCACCACTTCCATCCTCCCATTCAACTTCGATGTAACAAAGAAACACTTGAACATGGTGGGCCTGACACAGCGAAAAAATGTAGCCCTAAAAATATGCCATTGGTCCCTGCCGCTGGCAACCTTGGCCGCAATGAGTTCACTATTTTACATGATTTACTATCCCAGAACTGGGGATGAGGGGATACAAATGGCAAAAATGTTCATTGCGACGTGTATACTGACACTGCATGTTTCACGGCCGTCAGTTTAAAATACACGTGTATGGAAATAATTCACTCTATGTTGTAATTTTGCATCACTTTTGCCATAAATTTTTGGTGGTTTTCTTCAAAAAATCAATGCAGGAGGGTTTAGTACCTTTGAAATAATAATAGTTTCTTTTAAAGAACACGTCAAATACAGTTGAAGGCCTACTTTGTGCATTGTGTGAGGTTGTCCGAGGCCGTACTTAATCGAGCAATTCTACTATTTTATATCAATTTTTTAATGGGACCTGCCGAGGTGTTTTTTGCGCATGGCAAAAATCTGTTAAAAAATATGAGGGTAACAATATATGTTGCCTACATTGGAGGCGGAAGCGTGGTGATATTGAGTTTGCACGATATGACGTCTATGTGGATGTGACCGAATACCGGGATCCTCTGATATAGTCCGACTTTCCGGTAAGTAAAGTCCTCAATTCGTTGTACTTCTGTATGTTTGCGAGCAATGTGGACAATGATTTTTTATTAAGTAGCTTCGGCTACTTTATGCGAAGACTTTGTCCGTCTGTCTGTCTGTCTGTCTGTCTGTCTGTCAGCAGGATAACGGGAGAACGGATCGAGATAATCGAAATCGGTTTGCGCCATCATACATAGGACCCTAGGGGGAGGATCCTATCAACTTTTGGGGGCAATCGGACCACACCCCCTCGCGCCCAGGGGGTGTGGTCGGGGTAAAATGAGATTTTTACAGAAATTGAACCTATGGATGAAATACAGTGAAATTAAGTGTTCCCCCGTTCTGCCACACCCCCTCGGCGCCAGGGGGTGTGGTCGGGGTAAAATGAGATTTTCACTAAAATTGAATATATAGATGAAATACAAAGAAATAAAGTGCTCACACACTGTCATGTGTGTAGTTTGGGTAAACTAAAACACAATCAATGGTTGGGGTGAAATAAAATTGTTATGGCAATTAATGGGTAAAGAGAATTAAGTCATAAATCCTCCCCGGAGGGGAGGATGCACCGAAGCTACTTCCGTATATGCGTTTAATGCGGTTTATTCTTTTTTATTAGAATCGCAAAATTTTCTTGCATCAAATAAGCATAAAAATTTATGTTGCAAATGATGTATGTATGTAGATGAATTTCTGAAATATTTGTAGCGTTAAGATTTTACTTATTCTAATTTTCTGAGGACGAATGACATTTACTTACATATGCAGAGACAGTATATATTAGTTAGTTGTGGTCCACAACTTGTGGACCACATTGTCACGTGTTATTATTATTCGAAATATCTCGAGGCTGCAATCAGTAGCAATTTGATGACATATTTAGAAGTGCTTAAAAGTGTAAAACTTCCTGTCACCATATCCTGCAGCGTTAACTTCTGCAGGTTAAATTCCACAACCTCATGTGTAGAAGCCTGTCACAATCTTTGAATTGTTAAAATTAATTTTTTGTTGTTTAAATTAGTTAATTATTTATCCGAATTCATTACTTTATTTGTTTGAACAACTGGCTAACAAGGGACACTATTGACATGGGTGGAGCCTCCATGATACCCACTATGTTTTTTTAAATATACTAGACCCTAGATGAAGGATCCATTCGTATTTCCGTGTAAAACTCATATTTGGCGCCGTGGCGTGGCGCCAAACTTAAAAATTTGCGTTTCCGACCAATTTCAAACCTCAGTAACTTTTGCAATTTCCATGGGATTTTCAAAATTTTTTGCTAAAAATGCTAACAAAGGTCAAAATTTTAAGAAAAAAATTAACACATTACAAATTTTTATTTCTCGAGACATTTAGAAGATTTTGTCGACGAATCCCATCCCTCAAAATTTTCGAAAAAAATGAAACAATTAATTTTTTTATTTCATAGAATTCGAAACTTCTACTCCTTTTCATGAGGGGCCGTTCATAAATTATGTAACGCAAAAATCTACTTTTTTCAGACCCCTCCCCCCCTCTGTCACACTAGCGTAACGCAAGGCTACTACCCCCCTCCCCCCTGCGTAACGTAACGCAAATCTCATTTTCCCAAAAACATGAAGAAATATGTGCACAAAATGAACGGGTGATTAATGGGTTTAATTCATAAAAACATGAAAGTGGGTACACCAGGCTCACTATTTCTAAACCTCAGGGCTACACGCAAGTCCACCTCATTTAACTTAGGTAATTTGTATTTTAAAGTTAATAAAATCTGAGATTTATTAATAGTGCCCCGAGTTTCCAATTAGTCTGAAGTTATGTAGTTAAAGAGCGTCCACTAAGGGTTCGGACTGAGCGGTCACAAATTACTGCAGAAGCACCAATAGTGAATGAAATCCGAAACCTTTTGCATATGTTTATTACCCAACCCTTATGTATTTAATTTAATTAGTGTCTAAACATTACACACCCCCTATAGCGGATAACTCAATTTTGTTCCTGGAATTTTGCATCAAAACTTTTCGTGTCATTTTCCCATCTTTCACCCAGTATAGCTTTAGTATTCCTTTGAATTTTTTTAACTTGCTACGTTTATCTTGAAGCCACAGATAAGTTGGCTTAGAAAATGTTACAAATTTTAAATTATTACGAAGTTTTGTCACAATAGCTGAAAGTTAATTTTAGCCCTATATTAATACATGTTAACGAAAATTTAAATATGTGCTCCCAAAAGGGGAACACATTCTTATTAGTAGGTGCAACTTCGGATTCCGAAGTTCGGAACCCACTCCACATGGGTTGATACTATGTCAAAAACTCATTTTTGAAATACTGAAGGACACAAATGGGACGTGGTCCTGAATTAAAATAATGTCACGAGTTTCAAGAAATATCTTAAAATAAGTTCTCACGGGTTTACCTGATCCTAAGTTATTTAGAAGATTGATGTTTTTCCGAACGCGTTTTGTCAATGAAATGAACCCAAGTACTAAGGCTGTAATTTAACATATTCACCTTTCAGAAATTTTGACTGTCTAAAAATCTGCAGTCGATTTTCTGCGGTGATCGGGAATGAAAAATTTTGTCCTTGTTTTATCTCTTTGGTGGTCCCTCACGGATCAGAATGATGATGTGGATTGTTGAAATGACCATTTTTGAAATCCTTGGGATTTTCTAAGTACACTAGCATACTCCAGTTTCGAAGATATTCTGCCTAACAAATTTGCCAGCCCATTAAAAACTTATCTTTCATCAGTTTTTATGGAATTCGATTACAAAATTTTCCAAGTTCTTGCATTCAGACCAATTTTTTCCGGACTTACCTATGGTTTATAATAACAAGTTATATACCAAAAGACAGCTACTGAAGTGGTCTTTCAAAAACTGGTAGTTGTTGGTTATGAAATGTTATTGTTCACTAAGAATTATTCATGGCGCGCCCAGTCCGAAAACGAAGTGGATGCTCTTTATGTTATCTTAGTTAAGTTATTTTAGGTTATGCGTATGTATTTAGAAGACGTGTCTAATTACAAAAGTCACGCAAAAACATCTAACGAACAAAGCTGGCACAATTGAATCCAATTGGGGGTATGCCACACGGAATTTTATTTAAATTATCTTATGAAAAATATGATTCCATATCGTCGTAATTCGACGATTTGAAATGCAACAAAAACTTTTTGAGCATTTTAGTTTGAAAGGCCAACTCTTTAGAAACAACATTAAATGCTGAGCTCCACGCCGCCGATTTTCCGCCGTCACCCAATTTAAAGCGCCGCCGCCGGGAAAAATCACCGGCGCGCCGAGGCGCGCCACCGCCGCTAGTAAATTGGCCGCCGCATGGAAAAAGCTATTTCATACAATGAAAAAGAGTTAAAACAGTCAAAAATGTCAAGGTTTTAGTTTCGACGATTTTATTTGTGGTTCAGAACACGGTTATTTATCTCCTATCACTATGCGTGCTTTGATTTTCTACTTTTGATTCAAGTAGTAGCAACGCGCTCCCACCCATATTTTGTTTGGATTGAGTTTAAATTTTACAACGACAACTAAAATCAGCATACCCGCAATGCTTAATTTTTCTTAAGGAACGAAGTTTACCGCGCAAAGGATTTTCAAACCATTCAATAATTCAAGTCAAAATTTCGAGTTTTCTCTAAGTATTTTTCAGTTTTTAAATTTTTGTCAAAAAACTGTCAAAAATCGACTACGCACATGTTTTAAATTACAAACTTAATTATTCTGTAAAGAGGAATGTGAGAACTTTCGCACAAAACTCCGAAACGCATGTTCCAAGCTTCTAGCGAATTATGTGCTCGAGCTACATTGTTCTTAACCCTACCATGTACACTCCAAAATTCTGTTAATTTTATAAGCCTTACTAAACCAGTCCAGTGTAGGCTAAGCCCATAAAACTGGATTCGACGAAAATGTCCGCCTACGACACTTTTTGCTTCCACGAGTTGCCCGGCTACGAGTTGCCCAACTACCACCCTACCCGCCTACGAGTTACCCATCGACGATTTACCTGTAACCCGGTGTAACCCGATTTTTTGAACCTATTAAAAGACCATTATTGCTTATGCTTTCTGGTTTTGAAAATTTTGGGGATTTAAAAAAAACCCAGAATCATGAAAAAATTTCAGAAACCTAAAAGTTTCGAATCTCTAACTGAAAATTAGGGATAAAAATACCGGCGCGCCGCCGCCGAGACCTCAAACGCCGCCGTGGAGGGTTTACACTACTCTCGCCGCCGTCGCCGATATTGTCATCGGCGTGGAGCTCTGATTTAATGCAGATGCGAAAAATTCAGTAACTCATTGGCGCAGCAAGTTCGCGAAAACGCTCGGTTTTCAAGTGAAATCTTGAAATTCTTTCGTGGCAAGACATTCGTCTTGCAATTTTCTTTGGATAAATCCTTGGATTAGAGCATGCAGTGGAAAATCACAAAATGTTTGCAATTCGGCCAGAAATGCACCAAAACTTGCAATTTTGTTAGCGTCTTTAACATTTGTATTTAGACTACAGCCATCGAAACGACAAAATAAAGCCTATAGAATTTAATACGTTATACACACCTGTATAATTTCATACTGATCACGAATATGCAAAAAGGATGCAAATTTTTGCCACGTTTTGCACGTTAAAAATTTGTAACATTTTCTATATTTAAATTTCGTAGTTGTTTTGAAATTGCAACAAAATAAAAATTTTAGACATTTCAGAAAAATGTAAACCGACAATTTTTTTCTTATTGGAAAAAGGTTATTGCAAAAAACCTGAAATAAATGTTTTTAATGAAGATAACTTCATTAAGCAAAAATTGTATTTCTTAAAAACTTTCGCAGTTTTTTGCAATAAGAAAAATTTCGATTTCCCAAAAACTAATTAGGTTGGGATTTTGAAATGGTGGCAGATTTATGCAATTTGCCGAAAATAAACTAGCAAATGTTTACAAGTTTACAAATTTTCGACCCGCTCGACTTATTTTATCAATCGTGTATTTTAGCCTACTTTTATTTGAGTGACGTAACGCAGGGCTCTGACCCCCCCCTCGTCACCTTTCGTAACGCAACTCTGAGACCCCTCCCCCCCTCTCGCGTTACATAATTTATGAACGGCCCCTGATTTTGGCCAAACATTTTGAAAATCCGTCCAGGGTTTCAAAAGTTATGGTGGTTTTAAAATCAAAAACATTCAAATTTGGCGAATGTGTCACCGCGCCAGGGCACCAAATATGAGTTTTACACGGAAATGTGAATGGATCCTTCATCTAGGGTCCTAGTAGATTTTAAAAACTATAGTGAGTACCCCGGACGCTCCACCCATGTCAATAGTGTCAGTAGTAGAGGTGAGGTATAAGGTCGCGCCAATTTGGGGGGTCGTGCACAGACCACGTCGTAGAAGAGCATGGAGCACGTCGTAGAAGAGCATGGAGCACGTCGTAGACCGTGCATATACGATGTTAAGGGTCATGCATATACGATGTCGTAGAAGAGCACGTCGTAGAAGACCACGTGACTGGCAGGTCATGCATATACGATGTTACGGCTATACTCGCCCGGATATAGGTATATCCCAGGCCATATAGCGCTAAAAATAGACCAGGATGAGGAAAGAGGATGACTAGACCACGTGGTGTAGACCGGGAAATTGAGAGGGTCGTGCATGGATGATATAAGATCATGTGCAGACCACGTGACTCACAGACCGCCAAATTTATATGAGAGGGTCGTGCACATTTTCATTTTTGAATTTTCATCATTGATATATCAAATTCTCACAAATTTAACGTAATTTCATAAAACATATGAGTTATTTCTGAAAATTCTGGGAAAACTGAGAATCATAGTGCAGAGCGAGAGAGGATGAAATTTGAGCGGACAAAAGTCTACGTCCACTTCACTTTAATTGTCAACAACAAAAATCTCTCCAATTTATAAAATCAGGTAACTTAATAAATCTATCAATAACATATGCCGCATTAATTTTTAAATAATTTTCTTCCAGAAAAATATGATGGCGTCGACACGCAAGGAAATTCCTATCGCTATTCGAGATCTTGTCATTCAGGACTGGAAGGGTGGACAAAAAGGGGGGCTGTCGCAGAGACAAATAGGGACCAAGTATAAATTAGCAAGGACAACCATCCAGACAATCATTAAGAACTTTAGAGCTAATGGTTCAGTCCAAAACAAGGTCAGAAGTGGTCGAAAACCGATTTTGGCTCACCGAGAAGTACGCCACGTGCTCAACAAAGTCAACGTTACACCCTCACTTAGTGCTCCAAAGCTATCTACCGAGATCAAGGAGATGTTCGGCAAACAGGTTAGTCCTATGACCATCCAAAGAACACTGAATAAGGGAAATTTGAAATCCCACAGAGCAGTCCGGAAGCCTCTTATTGTACCGAGGAATGCAACCAAACGAGTGAAGTTTGCCAGAGACCACATTTCCAAGCCACAAACATTCTGGGACATATTTTATGGACTGACGAGTCAAAGTTCAATGTCTTTGGGTCAGATGGGCGTCGTAGAGTGTGGAGATATCCAAAAGAAGCTTTGAATCCAAAAAATCTCAACCCCACAGTTAAGCACGGCGGCGGGTCGGTAATGGTGTGGGGATGCATGGCTTCAAGTGGGGCAGGAAAAATGGAATTTATTGACGGAATTATGGACCAATACAAGTACCAGGGAATACTTGACCGTAATATCCAGGAATCTGTTCGAAAACTTGGACTTGGACGACGATTTGCCTTCCAACAAGACAACGATCCGAAACACTCTGCCAAGTCCACCATGGAATACTTCAAGAAAAAAAAATTCCGAAGCTAGAATGGCCTCCCCAATCTCCAGACTTGAATCCCATTGAGCATCTGTGCGACCACATTGAAAGAGAAATAAGAAAACAATCTTTTTCAGGAATTCCGGGCCTTAAATCCAGAATTCGTGAAGTTTGGGAAACCATTTCTGAAGATGTGACCAAGAATTTGGTAAACTCAATGACTCGACGCCTTGAAGCCGTCCTTAAAGCGAACGGAGGCCCAACCAAATATTAAAAATTAATTGTTATAACATTCCTTATAAATTACAGTTTTTTTTGTATGTTTTCTCTGACTGGA
The DNA here is from genome assembly GCF_002217175.1 of Folsomia candida. Taxonomy (NCBI): domain Eukaryota; kingdom Metazoa; phylum Arthropoda; class Collembola; order Entomobryomorpha; family Isotomidae; genus Folsomia; species Folsomia candida. Next base: position 7,811,677 of record NW_019091197.1, on the reverse strand, counting down.
CGTTGACTTTTGTCCATCCAATTGTTTTCATTTTGAATTAAAATACATCTCTGGCCTAAAATAAATTTTTTAGCGGAAAACTAATAATGTGCTATGAAATTACGTTAAATTTGTGAGAATTTGATATATCAATGATGAAAATTGGTTCAGTAGTTCAGTGACAATTTGAAAATGAAATTGACGCGACTATGTGGACGTAGACATCTGTCCGACACTGTATTATGGATTTAGTTAAAGAGCTTGTATAGATTTTGATAAGAAATTGCCACGTATGCTAATAAAGAAAATGGGCATTTGATATTTTATTGTTCAGATAATTTTATACTTGCAGATAGAACTTTCAGGTGTCCTGTGCAATACAAAAATAGGTTGAATTAGATACGAGAATATCAGAGTAAAAAATAATGTTACCCTTTCGAAAAGTAAGCGCACTTTTAACTCGATATCAAGTCAGCTGTACTGAATTCAGGGTAACTTTACCCTAAATTAAGTTGACATAACTCTGGATTTAGTAGAGTTTACTTGATATCGAGTTAAAAGTGCGCTTACTTTTCAAAAGGGTAACATTATTTTTTACTGTGATATGGTTCTATGGGAGATGAGGTGAGGCATATCCCTATCATTTGATCTCTATTCTCTAACAAGGGACACAGTAGTAGTAGAGGTGAGGTATAAGGTCGCGCCAATTTGGGGGGTCGTGCACAGACCACGTCGTAGAAGAGCATGGAGCACGTCGTAGACGGTGCATATACGATGTTAAGGGTCATGCATATACGATGTCGTAGAAGAGCACGTCGTAGAAGACCACGTGACTGGCAGGTCATGCATATACGATGTTACGGCTATACTCGCCCGGATATAGGTATATCCCAGGCCATATAGCGCTAAAAATAGACCACACTCTTAGAAAAATTTTTACTTTTTTGAAAAGTAAGAGCACTTTTTACTCGAAATGAAGTAATGGGTACTAAATCCAGAGTAACGCGTACTTTATTGAAAGTAAAGTTTACTTTGGATTTAGTTCCCATTACTTCATTTCTAGTGAAAAGTGCTCTTACTTTTCAAAAAAGTAAAAATTTTTCTAAGAGTGCAGGATGAGGAAAGAGGATGACTAGACCACGTGGTGTAGACCGGGAAATTGAGAGGGTCGTGCATGGATGATGTAAGATCATGTGCAGACCACGTGACTCACAGACCGCCAAATTTATATGAGAGGGTCGTGCACATATGATGTTAGGAAACATGGAGACGTCCATGAAAACATTATACACCACGTATATAATATATATGTTATATGTATAATATATACTATATGCATATATACTATATGTTATATGAGACCTTGTGACACATATATAGTATATATGGTATATGTATAGGATATATATTATAGTATATATATGGTGCATATGCGATATTCATAGCATATATGCATATAGTATATATACATATTGTATATATGCACCATATATATCAGAGTATATATGTTATATGTATAAGAGACTACGTGACACATATATAGTATATGTATAGGATATATATTATAGTGTATATATGAGACCACGTGACTCGCAGACCGGGAAATTTGAATCTGGGAGGATCGTGCATGGATGATGTTACAAAAAGAGAAAGTTTATAAAAAGAGAAAGTTTATAAAAAATTTATTCAAAGATTACAAAACTTATTCAAATATTAAAGTGAACCTAAAGAACTAAGAGTAGTAGACGAGCTCGTAGTTGATGGTGGTAATGATTCAGAGACAAGAACTCCTTGTTTGATCAAACCTGGTAATGATGTCACAGGTGGTGTATCGTGAATTATTGTCCCAGTTCGATAACCAACCAGCACATCATGAATTGGCTGCGTTGCAAGTTCAACGGCGTCATCTAAAGTATAAGGATGCTCGTTTGCCAGAGCATCTACGACCTTGATCCCATGATGAACATATCCATGAAGTTCCGCATCATCGCCATGAATTAAAACTTCACTTGCAGAAATAAGTACATCCACTGCAGGGCCACCAACAGCCCCACCCACTGCAGCACCGGCTGGTCCTCCAGTAACAAGTCCAATAATGCCGCCCTTACAGGCAAGTTTCTTTCTTTTTAGACCTTGGCTGAAACATTTCACTCTTGCGACCAGTCTTCTGGAAGTCTTCATAATACATTTTAATAAGCTCTTCTTGGGGTTTCAAAGGACATTGAAGCTTTGCGTCAAACGGGCGAACCCAATTATCCTTGTACTGAGAAGGTCGAGTTTTGCCTTCAATCAGAGCTTTATAACCTTTCTTATATTGCTCCAAATCTTCATAACGAAAAGGTCTTGAAACGGCAGCTTCAAGCAAGAGTAGTGCAATGTCGAAGAGTTGATTTTGATGAAATTCCACTCGCCCAGTGTCGTTCATCAAGACAAAAAGGTTTCGTTGTGGAAACGTGGGTGTTCCATAGCCCGATACCAAATATTGACCTTCTTTTGCATATAGCGAAAGAAACCCTCCACATGTTTCATAAAATGAAAAGGGATTGGGCTTTACTTGTATCGTTCCATCTTCCGTCGGTGACGATAACTTTCGAGCTAGTTTTGTCGGTTTTGGTTTCTTCAAATGCGACATGTCTTGTCGCCGTTTCTTTATATTACCCTCCATATTTGATGAGATGTTGTTGCAACGACGTTTGGGACTGAACTGATTGAATTGGACATTACTTCATGCTTTATAGTTTCGAAAAATATATCAGAAATTCCCGATAATCAACATACAGTAAAAGAGCGTCATAAACAAAAATATTCCCCCAAAGATAGTATGAATGCATACAAATGAGCACATGTGTGCACATATGTGGGCATATGTATGTGCACATATGTGGGCATATGTATGTGCACATATGTGGGCATATGTATGTGGACATATGTGGACATATGTGTACATATGTGGTGGGTACAAATTAGGTACATATGTGACGATATATGAATAGACGGACTGGACATAACGGATAGCGTCATCAGATAATGAGATGAATAAATGAAGTATTGATAAAGCTGCACTATTAATAATTGTTTATTTACCTAATTATTGCGCATATTTCTAATTATTGTGTAGATTTAGGCTAACAAATATGTACATACATAATTCACATATGAATATAAATTTAGTTCAATTCAGACAACTATATAGCTTTACATCAATTTAGATCTTTAAAAATTTAACTTTTGTCTGTGCCAAAGGATATTATAGTTGAGAAAATTATCTAAACAAATTTGAAGAGGGAATGTCTCGTTTGTATTTATTCGGCCACAGGGACGTCAGATGATAATTCTACAATAGCAACAAGTATTTTACGAGTGACATTCATTTCTCCATTGTTTGCTGCCTCTACGATAGATGCAATAACATCCTTCACATGTTCTCCAAACGTCATCATTTTCTGCTCTCTTGTTTGGGGAAGTTCTAGATGCTCCATCAATTTTGTGCACATGTTCGTCAAATCTTCATTTTTTAGCATCAACTCTATCCCACGAATTTGATACTCAACAAGCGGTTTACACCAAAAATCTACCCGGCTAGGCTTGTGCAGTCTGCGCACCTCAGAGCATTCATCAGAGTCATAGGAAGTACCGCTTGGTTGACTTTCTGTATCATTATCGCTCTCTTCTACGTCAGAAGCTGTATTCGAACTTGAATCTCGTCTGTGTCTTTTTCTACTATAATCTGTCGACCTTTTCGTTCGTCCTTCCCTTTTTGTCTTGGGTTCATCATCACTGCTCTCTCCTGCGTCAGTAGATGCATCTGAACTTGAATCCCGTCTGTGTCTTTTTCTTCTAGAATTTGTGTTAGCTCGAGTACGTCGCTTCCTAACGGTCCTGGGTTCATCCTCAGGGCTAGATTCATTAGACTCATTGGCTGAGTCCATGTTTGTTTCACTGCCACCAGAATCAAAGAATGAAATTTTGTGAAACCCAGTTTCATGACTACTTAAAGCCTCTTTAGAATTAAAGTATCTGGGGCAACGACTACAGTTGTAAGCCATCTTGATATTACCTCTAGTGGTCAACTGTCTGATGGTGCCAATAACTCCTGCTTTTATACTGGTCTGAAATTAACAGATGCCCTGAAAGGTGTGATCTTTAAGTCACATATGTGCACATATGCTCACATACATATGTGCACATATGCTTGTACATACATATGCTCACATATGTAGAGAGTCCAACAAAATCTATTCGAATGTAGTCCATTGATTCAATTTGATTAAATTGAATCAATTTGATTAAATTTGAGCTCACCCGATGCAATTAAAACATAATTTGATTCCAGAAGTGGTAAGTGGACATTCTTGCATATCAATACTCTGAATGTGCTATTTTCGATTAAATTAAGAGATGAGCTAAAAAACTTTAAATGCCCTTAAATTAGCTGCTGATTTGAAATTATATTAGTAATTGAATTAATTAATAGTTAATAGAATTGATATCAGTAATAATTCTCATTGGAAAAGCTTGAAAGTACTTTTATGAAATTTGCACATTTTGCAAACACTTAAGTAAATGGGTGTATTGAAATCTTTTCTGGTTCTGAAATTTATCCAAAATTCGTTTGCTTACTTCCATTTACATATGAATTTACACATGTATTTACATATGTCCGCATATGTACTCATATGTAAGCATATGTACATATATGTATTTACATATGTACATTTAGTCTTGAACCGTACGCCCAGATGCTTAAAAAGAGGAAGGGGAAGGGGGGTGGATGGTCCCCTATGCCGGAGGCATATATATCACAGATAGGTATGCTACGCATATGTTATGCCTCTGGCATATATATCATGGATAGGTATGCTACGCATATGTTATGCCTCTGGCATATATATCATGGATAGGTATGCTACGCATATGTTATGCCTCTGGCATATATATCATGGATAGGTATGCTACGCATATGTTATGCCTCCGGCATAGGGGACCATCCACCCCCCTTCCCCTTCCTCTTTTTAAGCATCTGGGCGTACGGTTCAAGACTAAATGTACATATGTAAATACATATATGTACATATGCTTACATATGAGTACATATGCGGACATATGTAAATACATGTGTAAATTCATATGTAAATGGAAGTAAGCAAACGAATTTTGGATAAATTTCAGAACCAGAAAAGATTTCAATACACCCATTTACTTAAGTGTTTGCAAAATGTGCAAATTTCATAAAAGTACTTTCAAGCTTTTCCAATGAGAATTATTACTGATATCAATTCTATTAACTATTAATTAATTCAATTACTAATATAATTTCAAATCAGCAGCTAATTTAAGGGCATTTAAAGTTTTTTAGCTCATCTCTTAATTTAATCGAAAATAGCACATTCAGAGTATTGATATGCAAGAATGTCCACTTACCACTTCTGGAATCAAATTATGTTTTAATTGCATCGGGTGAGCTCAAATTTAATCAAATTGATTCAATTTAATCAAATTGAATCAATGGACTACATTCGAATAGATTTTGTTGGACTCTCTACATATGTGAGCATATGTATGTACAAGCATATGTGCACATATGTATGTGAGCATATGTGCACATATGTGACTTAAAGATCACACCTTTCAGGGCATCTGTTAATTTCAGACCAGTATAAAAGCAGGAGTTATTGGCACCATCAGACAGTTGACCACTAGAGGTAATATCAAGATGGCTTACAACTGTAGTCGTTGCCCCAGATACTTTAATTCTAAAGAGGCTTTAAGTAGTCATGAAACTGGGTTTCACAAAATTTCATTCTTTGATTCTGGTGGCAGTGAAACAAACATGGACTCAGCCAATGAGTCTAATGAATCTAGCCCTGAGGATGAACCCAGGACCGTTAGGAAGCGACGTACTCGAGCTAACACAAATTCTAGAAGAAAAAGACACAGACGGGATTCAAGTTCAGATGCATCTACTGACGCAGGAGAGAGCAGTGATGATGAACCCAAGACAAAAAGGGAAGGACGAACGAAAAGGTCGACAGATTATAGTAGAAAAAGACACAGACGAGATTCAAGTTCGAATACAGCTTCTGACGTAGAAGAGAGCGATAATGATACAGAAAGTCAACCAAGCGGTACTTCCTATGACTCTGATGAATGCTCTGAGGTGCGCAGACTGCACAAGCCTAGCCGGGTAGATTTTTGGTGTAAACCGCTTGTTGAGTATCAAATTCGTGGGATAGAGTTGATGCTAAAAAATGAAGATTTGACGAACATGTGCACAAAATTGATGGAGCATCTAGAACTTCCCCAAACAAGAGAGCAGAAAATGATGACGTTTGGAGAACATGTGAAGGATGTTATTGCATCTATCGTAGAGGCAGCAAACAATGGAGAAATGAATGTCACTCGTAAAATACTTGTTGCTATTGTAGAATTATCATCTGACGTCCCTGTGGCCGAATAAATACAAACGAGACATTCCCTCTTCAAATTTGTTTAGATAATTTTCTCAACTATAATATCCTTTGGCACAGACAAAAGTTAAATTTTTAAAGATCTAAATTGATGTAAAGCTATATAGTTGTCTGAATTGAACTAAATTTATATTCATATGTGAATTATGTATGTACATATTTGTTAGCCTAAATCTACACAATAATTAGAAATATGCGCAATAATTAGGTAAATAAACAATTATTAATAGTGCAGCTTTATCAATACTTCATTTATTCATCTCATTATCTGATGACGCTATCCGTTATGTCCAGTCCGTCTATTCATATATCGTCACATATGTACCTAATTTGTACCCACCACATATGTACACATATGTCCACATATGTCCACATACATATGCCCACATATGTGCACATACATATGCCCACATATGTGCACATACATATGCCCACATATGTGCACACATGTGCTCATTTGTATGCATTCATACTATCTTTGGGGGAATATTTTTGTTTATGACGCTCTTTTACTGTATGTTGATTATCGGGAATTTCTGATATATTTTTCGAAACTATAAAGCATGAAGTAATGTCCAATTCAATCAGTTCAGTCCCAAACGTCGTTGCAACAACATCTCATCAAATATGGAGGGTAATATAAAGAAACGGCGACAAGACATGTCGCATTTGAAGAAACCAAAACCGACAAAACTAGCTCGAAAGTTATCGTCACCGACGGAAGATGGAACGATACAAGTAAAGCCCAATCCCTTTTCATTTTATGAAACATGTGGAGGGTTTCTTTCGCTATATGCAAAAGAAGGTCAATATTTGGTATCGGGCTATGGAACACCCACGTTTCCACAACGAAACCTTTTTGTCTTGATGAACGACACTGGGCGAGTGGAATTTCATCAAAATCAACTCTTCGACATTGCACTACTCTTGCTTGAAGCTGCCGTTTCAAGACCTTTTCGTTATGAAGATTTGGAGCAATATAAGAAAGGTTATAAAGCTCTGATTGAAGGCAAAACTCGACCTTCTCAGTACAAGGATAATTGGGTTCGCCCGTTTGACGCAAAGCTTCAATGTCCTTTGAAACCCCAAGAAGAGCTTATTAAAATGTATTATGAAGACTTCCAGAAGACTGGTCGCAAGAGTGAAATGTTTCAGCCAAGGTCTAAAAAGAAAGAAACTTGCCTGTAAGGGCGGCATTATTGGACTTGTTACTGGAGGACCAGCCGGTGCTGCAGTGGGTGGGGCTGTTGGTGGCCCTGCAGTGGATGTACTTATTTCTGCAAGTGAAGTTTTAATTCATGGCGATGATGCGGAACTTCATGGATATGTTCATCATGGGATCAAGGTCGTAGATGCTCTGGCAAACGAGCATCCTTATACTTTAGATGACGCCGTTGAACTTGCAACGCAGCCAATTCATGATGTGCTGGTTGGTTATCGAACTGGGACAATAATTCACGATACACCACCTGTGACATCATTACCAGGTTTGATCAAACAAGGAGTTCTTGTCTCTGAATCATTACCACCATCAACTACGAGCTCGTCTACTACTCTTAGTTCTTTAGGTTCACTTTAATATTTGAATAAGTTTTGTAATCTTTGAATAAATTTTTTATAAACTTTCTCTTTTTATAAACTTTCTCTTTTTGTAACATCATCCATGCACGATCCTCCCAGATTCAAATTTCCCGGTCTGCGAGTCACGTGGTCTCATATATACACTATAATATATATCCTATACATATACTATATATGTGTCACGTAGTCTCTTATACATATAACATATATACTCTGATATATATGGTGCATATATACAATATGTATATATACTATATGCATATATGCTATGAATATCGCATATGCACCATATATATACTATAATATATATCCTATACATATACCATATATACTATATATGTGTCACAAGGTCTCATATAACATATAGTATATATGCATATAGTATATATTATACATATAACATATATATTATATACGTGGTGTATAATGTTTTCATGGACGTCTCCATGTTTCCTAACATCATATGTGCACGACCCTCTCATATAAATTTGGCGGTCTGTGAGTCACGTGGTCTGCACATGATCTTACATCATCCATGCACGACCCTCTCAATTTCCCGGTCTACACCACGTGGTCTAGTCATCCTCTTTCCTCATCCTGCACTCTTAGAAAAATTTTTACTTTTTTGAAAAGTAAGAGCACTTTTCACTAGAAATGAAGTAATGGGAACTAAATCCAAAGTAAACTTTACTTTCAATAAAGTACGCGTTACTCTGGATTTAGTACCCATTACTTCATTTCGAGTAAAAAGTGCTCTTACTTTTCAAAAAAGTAAAAATTTTTCTAAGAGTGTGGTCTATTTTTAGCGCTATATGGCCTGGGATATACCTATATCCGGGCGAGTATAGCCGTAACATCGTATATGCATGACCTGCCAGTCACGTGGTCTTCTACGACGTGCTCTTCTACGACATCGTATATGCATGACCCTTAACATCGTATATGCACCGTCTACGACGTGCTCCATGCTCTTCTACGACGTGGTCTGTGCACGACCCCCCAAATTGGCGCGACCTTATACCTCACCTCTACTACTACTGTGTCCCTTGTTAGAGAATAGAGATCAAATGATAGGGATATGCCTCACCTCATCTCCCATAGAACCATATCACAGTAAAAAATAATGTTACCCTTTTGAAAAGTAAGCGCACTTTTAACTCGATATCAAGTAAACTCTACTAAATCCAGAGTTATGTCAACTTAATTTAGGGTAAAGTTACCCTGAATTCAGTACAGCTGACTTGATATCGAGTTAAAAGTGCGCTTACTTTTCGAAAGGGTAACATTATTTTTTACTCTGATATTCTCGTATCTAATTCAACCTATTTTTGTATTGCACAGGACACCTGAAAGTTCTATCTGCAAGTATAAAATTATCTGAACAATAAAATATCAAATGCCCATTTTCTTTATTAGCATACGTGGCAATTTCTTATCAAAATCTATACAAGCTCTTTAACTAAATCCATAATACAGTGTCGGACAGATGTCTACGTCCACATAGTCGCGTCAATTTCATTTTCAAATTGTCACTGAACTACTGAACCAATTTTCATCATTGATATATCAAATTCTCACAAATTTAACGTAATTTCATAGCACATTATTAGTTTTCCGCTAAAAAATTTATTTTAGGCCAGAGATGTATTTTAATTCAAAATGAAAACAATTGGATGGACAAAAGTCAACGTCCAGTCAGAGAAAACATACAAAAAAAACTGTAATTTATAAGGAATGTTATAACAATTAATTTTTAATATTTGGTTGGGCCTCCGTTCGCTTTAAGGACGGCTTCAAGGCGTCGAGTCATTGAGTTTACCAAATTCTTGGTCACATCTTCAGAAATGGTTTCCCAAACTTCACGAATTCTGGATTTAAGGCCCGGAATTCCTGAAAAAGATTGTTTTCTTATTTCTCTTTCAATGTGGTCGCACAGATGCTCAATGGGATTCAAGTCTGGAGATTGGGGAGGCCATTCTAGCTTCGGAATTTTTTTTTCTTGAAGTATTCCATGGTGGACTTGGCAGAGTGTTTCGGATCGTTGTCTTGTTGGAAGGCAAATCGTCGTCCAAGTCCAAGTTTTCGAACAGATTCCTGGATATTACGGTCAAGTATTCCCTGGTACTTGTATTGGTCCATAATTCCGTCAATAAATTCCATTTTTCCTGCCCCACTTGAAGCCATGCATCCCCACACCATTACCGACCCGCCGCCGTGCTTAACTGTGGGGTTGAGATTTTTTGGATTCAAAGCTTCTTTTGGATATCTCCACACTCTACGACGCCCATCTGACCCAAAGACATTGAACTTTGACTCGTCAGTCCATAAAATATGTCCCAGAATGTTTGTGGCTTGGAAATGTGGTCTCTGGCAAACTTCACTCGTTTGGTTGCATTCCTCGGTACAATAAGAGGCTTCCGGACTGCTCTGTGGGATTTCAAATTTCCCTTATTCAGTGTTCTTTGGATGGTCATAGGACTAACCTGTTTGCCGAACATCTCCTTGATCTCGGTAGATAGCTTTGGAGCACTAAGTGAGGGTGTAACGTTGACTTTGTTGAGCACGTGGCGTACTTCTCGGTGAGCCAAAATCGGTTTTCGACCACTTCTGACCTTGTTTTGGACTGAACCATTAGCTCTAAAGTTCTTAATGATTGTCTGGATGGTTGTCCTTGCTAATTTATACTTGGTCCCTATTTGTCTCTGCGACAGCCCCCCTTTTTGTCCACCCTTCCAGTCCTGAATGACAAGATCTCGAATAGCGATAGGAATTTCCTTGCGTGTCGACGCCATCATATTTTTCTGGAAGAAAATTATTTAAAAATTAATGCGGCATATGTTATTGATAGATTTATTAAGTTACCTGATTTTATAAATTGGAGAGATTTTTGTTGTTGACAATTAAAGTGAAGTGGACGTAGACTTTTGTCCGCTCAAATTTCATCCTCTCTCGCTCTGCACTATGATTCTCAGTTTTCCCAGAATTTTCAGAAATAACTCATATGTTTTATGAAATTACGTTAAATTTGTGAGAATTTGATATATCAATGATGAAAATTGGTTCAGTAGTTCAGTGACAATTTGAAAATGAAATTGACGCGACTATGTGGACGTTGAGATCTGTCCGACACTGTATTCATTGCAAGTTTGCACAAAATTTTGACTCGAAAATTAATTTCCGAACGTTCCCACTTCCAGGGCAAGTATTATTTTATTCGTCTATATGAGTCACAAATTTGTTCCTATGCGAGCTCGGGCCCTCAATACTAAAATTTCGAAAATGTATTTCAACGGAATGAAAACCACAATAATTTAAATATTGAGGGCTAAATTGTGAATTTACTGATCTGGACTAATCAAATGTTCATTTTGGCTGCTTCCGTTAAAAATTCAGCTCCTCTTAATTCATAATTATTTGCTAAAATATATTCAAATTTCATTCTCAAAACTATACTCACTTTCCATGTAGGCAATAAATATAGTCTGGATTCTGCTTACTGCCCTCGTAAAACAACTCGTACTTCGTCAAGTCTGGGATATCCCTTTCCGAGTACATGTTGAAGGGACCCGCGCTGTCGTACAAACTGTACAAGTGGATGAATGGAACTTGCGCGACGGCAAGGGCAAGAAACGACGAGATAAGAATTGCTCGAAACATTTTTTAACTCGAGATTTCTTTAGTTATTTTTGATCGGAATTAAATTAATTGCAGCTGAAGTACTATCAATCCAATGAACGGGCAAATTATGAGCAAACACAGGGTGAGCAATCCCCTTTTATTCGCTTGGTTGCAACGCAATACAAATTAATTAATTGTCTATGTACTGATATCATGAGATAATTTATATCGAGCCATGTTCTATTAAAGTTCAAGTGTATCGCGTGTTTCTCACTTGGAACAAAGTTTGACTCCGTTTAACGGACGAACGAGTCGAGATGAAAGGTTGGTTCTTCCGCAATATTTTGGGGTGTTGGTCGTACATGATAAAACAACATGTCAATCATGCCGTTATTCATCATGCCAACCGTGTGACATACTAATTGTGACATAGTTTTATGCACGTAAAAAATCGCTGCACTTTGAAACTTGATGTTGTGATGGATCCTCATAATTGGAAGCTTGTTCCGACCCAGGGTTTAATTGTGATGGGGTTTCTGCCTTCCAAATCAGTATGACACTTTCGGTTCTGCTAAATTTGTATCGTTGGGATTTTACTGGGATTAACATACGTCAAATTTAATGAAATAAGTGAAACAATCTTCAGAAATCGATTGCACCAATTTGTACATTATTTCACAATTACATGAACTTTTGCATTTAATAATGTTACCCTCACCCGTAATCCAATTTTCGTCCCGCTTGGTAATTTTTGAATTTTACTGATTTTGTTTATCATGTTTATCGTGAGACATTTTTAAAATTTTGTTTATATTTTCGGAAAGTTCCTGATCATGAAAATAGTATGACATATTAATCCTTATCCTTTCGAAAAAATCAAAATTTGAGAAAAGTTTAGCTTAATGCTGGGCATCATAAAGGAACGATCAGTCAAGAAAATACACAAATCCGACTAAAATTGATTTTTTTGTGACAGTTTGAACAAGTATTCAAGAGCTCGAAAATCGGTACAATCAAATATTGAGCGAAAAAAATGGATTTCAGATTTTTTGAACACGGCTGAGAGACCAGAAGTTATATTAGAACAAATTAGAAAATGGATTTTATTCAAAATACAGGTTTAAAAATAAAACCATTCTAAGTTCGAAAGAGATTTGAAACTAGGACACATTTGCAAGAGCTTCGTAAGTTTGTGAATTTAATCTGCAAGGCGGCAATTACGAAACCCACGAATCCCGCATTAAAACCAAGTTTCTCGCCACAAAAATAAATGGCCTAAAGGGGTTATGTGTAGAGGGTGTGTGTGCTTTTTTTCAAATGCATATGTGCATTTTAAAAAAGTTGCTTTAATTTCAGAACAGCTCTGGAAATAATTTACCATCGGTTTGGTAGCATATTAACCGAGACTAAATGGTGCCATGCTCGCAATCTCTGTGATCGGGTAAAAAAATGTTACTGTTTTTCATTTCTTACCCTCGGTTGATATATCGCCACTGCCATTATTACTATGAGGTAGAATTCCATAGTAGCTCCAATAGTGTTTCCAATTTTTTTGGGTGTACATATCTAAATATATTTATACACGCAAAAATAAATATATAAATAAAATAAATATATAAATATACAGGCAAAAAATACCGTAATGCTGGCTATAGCCAAACAATTATATTACGTTGTTCATTTGTAATTTCCAAACCAAATTTTCGAAATTTATTCCCTCTGATTTTATCATTGGACTAGCCTATAAGCCCGTCTTAAAGACGGGCCGCTTTTAAGGTTGCTAACGAATTTTTTTAACGTGGGTAAGGAAATTTTTTGACGTTGCTAACGACTTTTTTTTACGTTGCTAACGATTTTTTTAACGTTGCTAAGGAATTTTTTTGACGTTGCTAAGGATTTTTTTAACGTTCCTAACGAATTTTTTTAACGTTCCTAACGATTTTTTTAAAAGTTGTTAACCAATTTTTTTACCGTTCCTAACGAAGTTTTTTAACGTTCCTAACGAATTTTTTAAAAGTTGCTAAGGAATTTTTTTAACGTTGCTAAGGAATTTTTTTAACGTTCCCAACGATTTTTTTAAAACTTGCTAAGGAATTTTTTTAACGTTGCCAAGGAATTTTTTTAACGTTGCTAAGGAATTTTTTCAACGTTCCTAACGAATTTTTATAAAGTTGCTAAGGAATTTTTTCAGCGTTCCTACCGAATTTTTTTAACGTTCCTAATGATTGTTTTAAAAGTTGCTAAGGAATTTTTTTAACGTTCCTAACCATTGTTTTAAAAGTTGGTAAGGAATTTGTTTAACGTTGCTTAGGGAACCATAATAAGAACCATAATAAGAACCATAATTAGAACCATAATAAGAACCATAATGGGAACCATAATAAGAACCATAATAAGAACCATAATAAGAACCATAATAAGAACCATAATAAGAAGCATAATGGGAACCATAGTAAGAACCATAATGGGAACCATAGTAAGAACCATAATAAGAACCATAATAAGAACCATAATAAGAACCATAATAAGAACCATAATAAGAACCATAATTAGAATCATAATAAGAACCAGAATAAGAACCAGAATAAGAACCGTAATAAGAACCATAATTAGAATCATAATAAGAACCAGAATAAGAACCAGAATAAGAACCATAATCATATGCCCAATTATGCTCAAAACTCGAATCATGATTGGTGCAGCTTGAATGCCAACCGCCAATCAGAAAGCCGGAATGTCACGGAAAATTTTCACGGGACGGACTTTTCGAAATTATAATATAGATTTGATTCCATGTCTTCCTCCTTATCTAATTAGTTAAATAATTTTCCTTCAATTTCAGAATTATGGACCTGTTAAATGATTGAAGTGTATCCGACATCTTGCGAAAATGCTTCCAGACAGATGTTGCAGTTTGGTCGAAAGAAAAAAAGCTGACTTCCTACCTCCCTAAGTAAGTCTGCGTATTCGAGTAAACCCAAAATTCCGACCGCATACAAAACTAACTGATGTATCTTTCAATTTAAATATTGTATCTAATTTTATGCAGTTTAATACACCCAGTTGACAATTGCTAATTATAAAGGTTAAAAAATCATAATTGAATTTCCTTATTAAGAGTTGATACCCCTTTATGGATCGACCATTTCAATCTGTCCCTCCCTCCAGGCGCGCATTAAAACTTCGAAAAATTCGACTTTTTCGAATTCTGTGGCCACCCGTATTGCGCTATAGTCCAAAATGTGGAAAATCTTAGCGAGGTTTTTTAACCTAAACTTTACCTCAAATATGCACGGAAATCGGTCCTAGCATTATGTTGACTATTATTAGTAATTCCAACCACCATGGTTTGCAATCCGTTCTGCGCAGAAAGGAACGGAATTTTGCGGAACGGAACAGCGCTTTTCTGAAACTTTAAAAATCCGTGCGGCACGGATATGATCTATCCTGCGGAATATATTCCGCTGATTCCTGGCGGAACTGCGGAATTGCGTGGCTTAAATTCCGGATAATTTCGAAACAAATAAACCGTTGTAACGTTAGAAGTAGCTCACCCTGTAATAATGATTTTGGCATAATTTTACACCAATGGTGCAGAATAGGCGGATAATATAGTCGCACAATTTTGGTTTAATTTTGCATTAATAGTGCAGAATAGGCGAACACAATGTATACATAATTGTGATATAATTTTGTACCACTGGTGGAAAATAAACGAGGAAAATGAATTCAAAATTTTGACATAAAATCTTGACAAATTCTAGGTAAAAATAATAGTTATTTCTTCCGGCTCTTATGCACTTTTCGTGCATTTTGCATCTGTTCCTTCAATTGTTTGGCACCATTGTGAGTCGCCGATTGTTCGATATCAGTGGTGCTAATAAGTCCGTCACAAATGCCAATAACTCGCTATAGTTAGCATCAATTGATGCAAATGAGTCGTTAACAGACAGACAGACAGACAGACAGACAGACAGACAGACAGACAGACGGACAAGAGGAATTCAATAGCTCCCGTGCTACGCAGGGTGAGCTAATAAGCGATGGAATTTTAATCAGGGTAAGGAAACCCTGGGATTTTGCTATTGAAAACCCCGGGGTATTACCTGGGTTTTGCGGGTGGTCGGGGTAGTTGGGGTTTTGGGGGCAAACTGAGCCAGTATCCCATGTATTCAGGATTTCTAAGTTATGAAAACAATCTGCTTTTGCAGTAATGTCACAACAAACCAGCTTATTAATTCAATTTTAATAGCTAATTAGCTTGTATAATTGTAAATAATGCCCTGTTGTCATATATTTTGCACTTAATTAAATTTGAAAACCCCGACTACCTCGACTACCCCGACTACCCGTGGGTATTGCTCAAATTTGCTACCCAAAACCCACCAAAACCCGCAATACCCCAAAAACCCGGGGTAGCATACCCTGATTAAAATCACTGACTCCTCTCACTTATCCTAATTCACAAGCAGAAGCTGTACGGTACATATTCTCTACATATTTATCGTGATGGGAAGTAGTCATGATGTGACCTGCTATGTGACGTTCATACCGGGTTGGTCATGAATTAGAATTCGAAGTACAGATACATACACTACAAATGGCAAAAAATATTTGTATCGCAAATACATTTCTGAAAAATTTTCCAAAGTATATTACAAAGTTCACTACACATTGTATTTCATCGAAAATATAAAATACTGTATTTTTCATACATTTTAAAATACACAAAGTTTTAAATGCCAAAATCCGGGGAAGTGAAATCGACAATACATATTCTAAATTATCAGAAATTCTTATTCAGAATAAGTAATAAAGTACACATAAAAGTACTAAAATACTACCAAATACTAAGGATAAGTACTAAATCCGTCGGAACGGAATTGCGTCAGAATTTTCCTAAACGGTGTTAAAATCCACATGCTCTGATCCGGCCGGAATAAACTATCATTTCGTTCCGTCGGAAAATTATCCCTTCCGGATGCCATATGTAATTCCAACACAATTATGCTCATCATTTATGCTTGCGTTTCCAAATTTTGTTATTTATTTACTTAATGCCCATAAATCATTTCACAGCCGTAATGCAACTAAATATTTAATTATTGACGAATATGAATACGTATTTTAAGGAATGTCCTGCACACCACCAAATGGTAAGTACCTAGTGAAATGGACACATACACTGCAAAAAATCTGGTGTAAATTTTACACCGCGCGGGGTGCATATGTGGCTACACCGGCATGGTGTTAATATTTGTCACCGCGTGGTTATAAAACTGTCACCGTCTGGTGACAATTTGTCACCATGGGGTTGCAATTTTACACTAGACGGTGAGAATTTATCACCAAATGGTGTAGCCACATATCGACACCGCTGTTTTGCTAATATTTTTTGTATTTCATAACTTGAGATATTTTTGTGACTTTTCGACTTAATCTCTTGGGATTTGTTTCGTCTGAAAACTTACCCAATATTTTAAAATATCCCAGCTCAAAGTGTCTAATCATATTCAAGTTCACAAACCTCTTTGGAGCATACAACATTGGGAATGTCAGCGAATATCCTGTCACCCAGCCGATTAGAAATGTGACGATGAAAACTTTTCTCTCCGAATTGACACCATCAGATGATTTGAATCACGTCCACCACCAGAATAACAACTATGCCCGATATTACGGTAACTTTCACCTTATCCCGCACGAATTATTTCCTTCCCATATCATAGAAAAATGGCTTAAATTCAAATATGGCTAACAATTGTAGATTTCAAAACATCAGTTTAACTCCCGACCGTAGAAACATTTTTTTAAGAAAGTTGACCAGCGACCTTGATTGATTGATTGATCGTTTCTATTAAAGGAGTCGTATGAGCGTCAGCACAAGTGCTGGTTTTCAGCTCAGGACTCCGGAAGACAAAATTTCGAATATAAATTTGCAAAACATAATTATTAAACTAATTAGCTACGTTCTATGGATTAATAATAACTATGGGTCATTTACTCGTAAATAATTATTTAAAAAAATTAATTACTATAGTAATTAATTTCTTCACATTGTCACAAGAATATGTCATTTTGTGGAAATCCAACTTTCGGTAGGTCATTCCATAGTTTCTACGTGCGGTAAAGAAGGGATCTCTTCATGGATCTCTTCATCATCAACCCGTAATAAATTATAACAAAACAATTACCAACAAGGAGTTTTTCCATACTGTTAATAAATAATTGACAAAATATCCACTAGAAAATCTTTCTGAACACAATTTCCTGGAAATCAGCTATACAAAAAGGTCCCTGACATTTACACGCACATACATAAGTACAGATTTACGTATTATTCACATAACCACAATATACACAATAAGTTTGGGCAGCAGTAATATTGCACGTCTTCGACTCGATCATAACAAATCAATCAAATTCTTTATAAATCCGTCAGCCCTCATAATAAAATCAAGACTCCAATCAATTCACAATCTCCAAGAAAGCCTCCGGGGCAGACGATGTCACATACACGTAAATAGAGATCAATGCCTCGAATCATTTTTTTGTAACTTTAGCCTTGCAGAATTAATGTGTGGCTTAATTTTGCATTAATATACGAATACATATCTCAAGTGTCATCTTTATACCTTGTATGTACATGCACAAATTTTCATGAACATGTAACATTTCGTATCACTACTGCAGCAGGATATAAATATTATTTTCACATCAAGTCAAATCAACTCCAGAGTTGTGTACGCCGTGCATTTTATTTCGCCGGCAAGACCAGTCAACATCCACCTTTCTGAAGTTTTGATCATCATGTTTGCCTTCAATTTTCTTTTGATTTTAATATTTTTGGAAGGGTTGAAATTTGGCCGATTGGTGAGTCCCACTCAAAGTCTCAATATTTTATACATAAATAGATTTTCATCTAAAAATTGACATACTGGCCATAATCCTTACAAACATATTCAGTTTAATTGCCAAACAATTTTCCATGCACGCAAAAAATGCCGTGTTATGTAGTTATCACCGCGTGGTGTATATACGGGACTTCGCCGACGTGGTATTAGATTTTACATCGCCTTGTGATAATACGGACACCATGGGGTTATAAGTTTTACACGTATCATGCATGCACACCGCGCGGTGTTTTGCAGTGTATATTTAATGTCGTTACACAATAGTCGTTACACACTTGTTGCTGATCAATAAGCTAATAAACCGTTGCAAACGAAATGTAGCAAAGGGGTGAAAACACACATAAATGTCCTTGTGGCACACCCACATCGTCTGCCATTACTTTCCCGTCATTTGCCCCAATTATCTCACATTACCCCACGTCTCATTTCGCCCCGTTTCGACATAACTCCCGCGTACTTTGAACGTACACGACTATACCTTTCGATAGACACCCCACATGGCATAATTCAAGTGGCGTCGTCTAAACGGTCACACGGTCATCGTACGTCAAAACCATGTCGATTTTCGAAATCCCCGTCCCAAAATACGTCTAAAACAGTCGAAACAAAAAATTCGACACCTATTCGACACGGCGTCGTCGCCATGGCGCCGTGACCTTAATACCTACAATGCCCATCTTCGAACTCATCCATACTTTAAAAATTAGAAATACTTTGGCGCAAACCGCATCTCGATATTCGCATCCGTTCTAAAGTTATCGTGGATACGGACAGACAGACAGACGGACAGACGGACAGACAGGCGGACAGACAGACAAGACATTCCCATAAAGGGGTATTCACCCCTTAATAATTAACCCCCAAATTAAGGGACAGATTTTTCATAAATCCATAAATTCCGCCAGAACCATCCGTAATTAAACCGAGTATTAAATACCTTTCCAGGTCCAAGGTACGCTCACGGATGATTTGAACGATGACGAAACCCTTCCTCAAAATCTGAATGATCACTTCGAACGCGTGAGTAAAATTTCAAACAGGATGTTCACCCTTGAATTCGACTTAAAAATTCAACTTTTGACTATTTCTCAAGGTGGTCAGCCATTTAGAAAAAATCCCCACGAAGGTTGATTTTGCCGCTTTGGAGGCCAGATTTCACGAGAAATTGAAACGTTTAGAAGCCGCTAATGATGTAATGAAACTGCCAACACGCATAAACAAATTTGTAATATGGAATTTGAGTAAATAATTTGCAACTTACTTCATTTTACAGTCAAACTTAAACGAGACATGCAAGTTTGTAGTAGAGCTTCAACTGGAACAGGCCGCCATCTTGGCAGATATCAGATCCACGAGTTCCAGGATGTCTCAAAACATTAGCGCCATCTTGACGGAGTTTGTGTCCTTGAAAAATAAAGTACGTACGGTTTATGAAGCTGTAAATTTTAATTTTGCAATGGAAAATTTGCAACACAAATTGTAGTATTAGCAATTCGAAAATTTCCACGATTCCTTCCCGAAATAGCTGCAAATTCATAAAAAATTAGTTTTACTCGAAGTGGTATCAATTTCGCTTTTAGCTATTTACAATTCTCTCCGAACTTTCAAAACTTTCGCGCACTGTTCGTACGGAATTCACACAAAAAATTCTAAATCTCATGCTACAATTTACATCCAGGTTGACTTTGAAACAGCGAAACATTCCTCAAAATGTGGGGATGATGCCGGCCTGGCAGACACTAGATTTCGCTCTAAAAAAGTAACCACCTAAGTATCAACTTGCTTTCAGAATTAAAATCAATTAATTAATTTGACAATGACTCAGCTGGTCTGTGACAATGAGTGGGTCATAATTCAAAGAAGGGGTACCCCAACTCCGCTAGGGAAGGAAAGGACGGATTTTGAAAGAATTTGGGAAGTTTATGAAAATGGATTTGGCAGCCTTGACGGAGATTTCTGGCTCGGTACAAATTTCAATTTTGTGCAAATTTTCTTAGCACAACCTAATTGTGCTTAATCCTAAATGCAATGTATGTATGTAGGTTTAGAAACCATTCTTGGCCTCACGTTGGAAGGATATACACAGTTACGCGTGGACCTCGAAGACTGGGAGGGGAAGAAGTACGCGATGTATGACGTCTTCAGAGTTGCTGATGCCCAGGAGAAGTACAACTTAACGGTGGATGGATACTGGGGAACGGCAGGTGAATGATTGCCAATGCTGCCTAAAATTTGTGTAGCGGGTCACGTTACGTGTGATGGATACGCCAACCAAGCTATGATACCGAGATCCGGAAGAGCGGTTTACAATTGACCTGTCGACAAAATATTAATGGATTTTTCTACGACACGTTTTATACATCTACGTTAGGTTAGGAGTGGTCAGAATAAACGTCGACGTTGAGTTGTTGACGAGTCCGTTGTCGACAAGACTACTGTCGACTAAAAATACTTCGACATTGCACTTGTCAACCCCTATTGACCAACCTTATGCCAGCATACCAATTGTGGAACGAAAATCCCTATAGATCTTGGAACATTAATTAGAAAATCATAGAACTGATTTGTACAATGTGTAGAAAACTCAATTATTAAGTAGCGCAAGCTACTTTATGCGATCGGTTAGTTAGTCTGTCTGTCTGTCTGTCTGTCCGTCTGTCTGTCTGTCTGTCTGTCTGTCAACACTATATGTTCAGATTCCTAATATGTATAAATATTTAGGAATTCTGTCTTTTGTAGTTATGTAAAATGTGAAACTAGTTCAATCCGGATTTATGCGGATTGAACGTAGTTTACATATTTAGTTTGCATTAATGTTGCAGTAAAGGCATGCAAATCAATGTTTGTCTGCACGGAATTGTGAAAGCGGCGGAAGTTATGCACGTTGCACCACTGCTACAGATTGTAAACTCATCTTACGCAGATGAGTTATCCAGTTTTGTAGTTTGTAGAAATTGTAGCATTTAATGATATGCATGCATTTGTTCTAATGTTGAACAAACAAAGTTATGTATGTAAATAATCCAGTTTTTTCTGGAAAGAACTGGAAATACCAGTTTATTTTTAGCTGGAAAAGAGAATGTAAGATTTAGCATACACGGGGTCGTGTCGGTCCGACCTGCAGTATAAAAGTAGCCACGGTCGAGACGCGAGCTAACATCCATTCAGAATCTTTGTAACAGAAGGTTGTTCTGCACAAGAGTGAACCGCAAGTCTCAAGTTGCCTCAAATGAGGAATTGAGATTGCAATAATTGTACCAAATTACCCACATGAAATATTGTCTCAAGTTAACCATAAGTAATTAATATACCAATTTAACCCAGATTAAACCATAATAATAGAAATAGTATCATGCACAGTCTGTATGTACTTATGAATTAACCCAGAAATAAACCAACAACATTTAATATAAAACTTAACCAATTGAAGTTAACTACGAATTCATTTACACAACCATAGAGCTTTATGCAAGGAAACTGGTGCCCATTAAGTCAAGTTGCGCTACACTTAACATACACATACTCATAACTCAACACCGTGAACTTACAACTCACGCACCTCTTAACATTTTACTTACGAATAAAAACACTATAACTCGAGAACGCATCAAGATAATCGAAATCGGTTTGCGGCATCATACACAGGACCCCAGGAGGAGGATCCCGTAAACTTTCGGACCACACCCCCTCGGCGCCAGGGGGTGTGGTCGCAGTATCATCGGGGCAAAATGAGATTTATAGCGCAAATTAATCTATGGATGAAATCCAGTTGAATTATGTGTATCTGAGTTGTGCCACACCCACTGGGCGCCAGGGGGTGTGGTCGCAGTGTGATCGGGGCAAAATGAGATTTATAGCGCAAATTAATCTATGGATAAAATCCAGTTGAATTATGTGTATCTAAGTGGTGCCACAACCCCTCGGCGTCAAGGGGTTCGGTCGCGGTGTGAGCAATTAATTAATTCGAATGAATTAATGAATTAATCATTAATTAATTCTAATGAATTAATGAATTAATCAATAATTAATTCTAATGAATTAATGAATTAATCATTAATTAATTCTGATGAATTAATGAATTAATCATTAATTAATTCTAATGAATTAATGAATTAATCATTAATTAATTAATTAATTAATTAATTAATGGATCAATCAATTAATTCAATTAATTAATTGCGCAAATTAATTCTCAGCATTCTCAGCATTCTCAGCATTCTCAGCATTATTGCGCTACTTATGTATCGTGCTTTGCCGCACTTTATTTTCAAGTTGTGTCTGACAACGACTCTCATGAGTTACAAGATATCAAAAATTATCACACAAAATCAAAACGAACTCTCTTTCCACAATTTTCCGCAAACTATCCTACACACGAACTAAACACTAAATTTGATCTCTTAAAATTACTTTATTTTCCAGGCGATTCTTTCAGCTATAATGATGGCAAGGAGTTTAGTACATATGAAAATGACAACGATAACGCCCTGGGGAATTGTGCCGCAAAGTGGCGGGGTGGTTGGTGGCATGGGAATTGCTCTTACGTGAGTGCATTTACATACGTTTCGAAATAACCATTAAATCAGAGATTAACTAGTTTCTCATGACTTTCTTCCTGACTTATTAGGCATTCCTCAACTCCATCTACCATAATTCCAGCAGCGTAGAAACCCCTGGTCTAGGAGTCATCTGGCACGATTGGCAAGGTGCCCATTATTCCTTGAAAAAAGCCGAAATGAAGCTTCGCAAGCCACTCCGGCTCATCTAACAAGGACTCTGAAAACTAACTTTATTCACTCATATTTTTATGTTGAAGTACGTAAAATTTTTATTAGTGCAATGCTATAATTTAATTTTACGTTTTAAAAATATTTTATAGAAAATATAGAAATTATTTATAGAAAATTTACAGAATATGGGATAATTTTGAGATAAAATCGCATTTTGTAGGTATGAATCCAAGTAGAAATTACTGCTGAATGATTTTCAGAAATATTTTAAATATTTCAAATCACCGAGATGACATCGATTCTGCAACAGCCCCTTCCGCCCATCTTAAATACAATGGGAACACATTATATTACCAGCGTTCAAAAACTTATGGCACTTTTTTAAAACTTAATAAAATTGAGAAAGTTCATTCTCAAAATGCACAACATTATTTTTGAATGATGTTTTCATCTTTACAAGTTGAATAATTTTTTTGGGGAATTTTAGTGGTGTGAAGAGCGAATGGTCTGCATCGTCAAATTGGTGTAAATAACGTGCAAATTTTCACAAGTTGCAACATAAGTAGGAGTTGTGAAGAGTATTAGCAATTATTACTCAGATTTTGGAATTTTCTACCTTTAATTTACATATCAAAGCAATTATTGTTTCTTAAAGTGGATTTGCGACTGCCTCAATTACTAATATATTAACTGGCACACAATTATGTACACAGCATTTTACTGTATGAATGCCCAGTATTCCGATTCTTGTCTGCAAAAAAATATGAGTAAGCAATCTGTCACCCTGTAAATAAATTGATTGTTGCTTTAAGCCAGGTGATGTTAACTATGTAAATTAGTATAAAATTAGGTTTTAAGGTGGAACTCAAGCCCATAAAGCATATGGAAATTAATATTTTCAGAAACTTAAGTCACCAGCCATTTTTTGTACATCTTTCCATGAGTTTTTCCCTCTTAGATTTTGAGAATTGTGTAATTCTAATTAAAATTATGTCCCAAGCGAAATTGCGAATGCTTAATCATTCACCTTCATTATTACTCTGATTTCACATATACGTGAAATAACATAACTACTCCAATTTGCAAACCTCTACATCAAGAAAATCCAAAATCATAAAGTTGTCACTTTTTCAAGTAGCTATGTTCGCCTGGGTTAGAAATCGAAACTATGATAAGGAATAAATTTTGCAACACAGTTCGAAAAGGGTAAAAAGGAAATAGCTTATACATGGTTTTTTAACCGTGTATATTTGCACTCTCTGTATGGGACTATCCCATATAAATTTGTCAAATCTCCCAATCGAGCTGAAGTTTTATTTGGAAGTACATTTTGCTAAATTATCTGGGTCAGAATTTAAGTATTTAACTGAAATCATATCAAATATTTGGGAGTTACTATTATTTAACATCCGGTCCACATTTAACCAAGAATGATGCAACACATATTATCTTATTATGTACACTCTTAGCAACTTGGTAATAAAAAACAAGCGAAGTAGATATATGAGCGGAGGGTACGTGAGAAGTTCAAATCAGTGTTTCTCCGGTTAAAAAACATTTGCATAAAATCGTAAAGGAAAATCTAGGTATTGTTTGCTCTGGGACAAATTTTTGGCCCTTACTATGAGAACATATTGGGATATCGGAAAACTTCCAACAAGACTCATAATAAGTTGGAAGTTTTCCGATATCCCAATATGTTCTCATTAGCCTTTGAAAATCACACATATTTTCATAGCATTTGATCATACTTACGTTGTACCAAAGCAGAGAACAGTATTAAAAAATATGTTGATACTATCAGTTCAAGTGAATATGCATGGCATACATATTTATATAAATTGTAATCACCGTCTGTCTTTGATATCGGACTTGATACAAATTATGGTTTTCCGAAATATGGTTAAAAATGTATTACAGGATGCAATTATTTTGAGCCATTTCTCCGTGTATTGTTTGTGGATAAACGCTATTAAATTACATGCGAACATATCTAAAATAATTACGATTCAAACTGTTTACAACGCAAAACAAAGTTTTTAATTTGACTTTGACTGGACGCTAGTTCATATCGAAACAGTCCTATGAATGCCTTAGACCTACCGACATGGCGTCCAACCCCGTTTCATCCTCGTTTCTCGAACATTCTACTAAATTTGGTTGGTCTTATTCCCAACCTCGGATTCAATGGCACAACGGAAAAAACTGTTTGGTATACAAAACACGTCACAAGCGCACACTACTCTGGGATCTTGACATGTTTTTAGCCGTGGATATCTGTGGTTTATCATCGTTTGGATATTTACTGGTTAAAAACATATTTTGTCGAAACGGAAATACGGACACAATTAGTTTGATTCATTCTCTTATGATATTATTTTTCGGCATGTTGAACATTCACGGGGTATGGTTGCACGTTATGACCGCTTTTTATGGCGAGGATGCCGTCAAGGGATGGAACGGGCTGAGGAGGTTGGAACGGGATGAGTCAAGTAAGCCAATGGTGTTGAGGCCAAAATTAGTAAGAGTTGGTCTGTAGGCTTGTGTGGTCACCTGTAAAACGCAGGGATCAGGTTCGATTCCTGGTGGTAGTTGTGTTTTCCGAAAGTTGTTTCCGGGCATGTCACAGTCTCAGGGTCCAAATTACCATGGGAAAAATATACCCTTTGATTTGAAGATACAAACAAATATAAACATTGAGGGTATTCATGCGTACTTAGCAACGTTCGCAAAAAAATTAAAGTTGGAAAAATTAGCAAAATTTTTGCTTGAAAATCGGTTTGCAAACTAGCGCATCTTTAGGGCAAGTTGTTGGTGAGCGAAAAAGTTCGCACAAATTTTAAAATTTTATGTTTCGTTGCATACTTGCGAATTAAGCTTGAATACCCTCATTGTTTGTCACCACTGAGTAACAAGTTATCGGTATCAATTCGTTGTAGTATGGTACGTACGTATTAATATGGAATCCATTTTTAGCCATATAAAGCCCAAAGGTCAACAGGGAAGTGTTAATGTTATAAACTTGTCTGAGAAGATAAATAGTGTAAGAATATGACCTTGCAATAAAAACTTGATCTTGTACACGAGTACGGACCATAGGACATCTGTACCTCCGTTCGTAGCAGATAAACATAAAACTAATTCCTATTTTTGTTAAACAGGTGAGAAATCGGGTGAGAAATTTTGTAATTAATTACTTCGTTATCTATAAGAAACAATAGAGAAGGCAAAACTTATTGGTAATTTAACTGGTAATGGGATTTAATGACTTTATGGTAATGTAATTGAAATTAGTAATTAATAACTTGGTGTCAATTGATACTTAAAGCAATTAAATATGTACAACACGTAGCTGATTACCTTGGGTTACAATTTTTGAAGGGGAGGTGGTTGGGTATAATGACAACAAACCTATACAACAATGATCCTTCCTCACTAAAGTCAATTTGCAATTTTTAAAATCAAATTTGGTGAGTTGGACACGATATCATTTGGCATTTTTACTGAACAATTTAAGATAATTTTAGGGCTCATTAATAGCCACTCGTTTAACTATTGAAGTAGGAACATTGTAACATTTACGCATATCATGTCATCCATGTACTCAAATATCACGCATCGTGTGGTAGAAATTAACGTCTCGCATTAAAACAATCATACAGAAATATTTAAAATTTTATTCTGAATATTTACAATTTAAATATTTTGCTGTATTCGGGACAAATAATAGGATTTCATATTCGATAAGTTATTTAAATATTCTTCAAAATATACCAAAGCTGCATATGTACATAGATACCTACGTATTTAATTCTATGCACTATAATCTGTGAAAGATTATTTTCAGAAATTTAAGAAAATATTAAATACAGACAGATATTATTGCTTTAGTGCAAAACCCATTCAGTCGTCAACCTCCATTTCGTCTGGTCCTGATATCTTCTCACCTTCCCCTTCTTGTCGCCCAATCGCAACTGGCTTTTGCCCGTCGATCAACGACTTTACCTCGTCATCAAAGGATACTCGGTGCCACACAATTCCATACAACGTAGGCCTGAAACTGCTGTTCGATTTTACATCGTCCAACCACCGCTGTGAATTCGCAATTGTCTCCATTAATTTATGCACGTCGTCAGAGTGCAAATTTCCATAGCGAAAGTCATTCCTGTCCAGGCGAATCGCGACAATTTTGCGAGCTTCCTTAATCGAAATTTCCATCTGGATTAGAGCCAATTTCCACGCGTCGGATTCGACTATGATGTCATATATTTCCTGCAAAAATGAAATATCAAAGTCATCCTGGGGAACTGAATTTGGCTAATGAAATTCAGATCAGGGTTCTATTTTTTAAAGTAGGCAAATCGTTTACAAAACAGTCATACAACAAAATATTAAGACAATTCAGGTAGTCCAAGGTAGAATTTTAATTAAATACGTAAATTATGTCACTTACAAACTCCTACAAATATTTGTATTTTTGGAAATTTGCTCTGATCAAGAACTTTGTTGTCTAGTAAGCATACTTTTTGTTGGAAAAGTATGTACAGATTGTCCGCAGATTACGTGAACAAGACAATTTCATGGGTAGCATGCGAACGCATGATCCAATTTGCGCCAAATTTGGCACACATAATTTTGAAGTTCACAGAAACACATGTGCCAAGTTTCAAATTTCTATCTTTAAAAATGCGGCGAAAAATTGACCCCAAAGTGGAAGAGTCCGTGAAAGCGGTTTCCGAAACTCAGCGGTTTCCGAAATCTGGGTGTCAGCACAACATATAATATTGTCAATTGCAAAGGAAAGCGACGATAATCAGTTGCATCCGGCCAAGGTATACCACGAAATTCATAAAAAAGAAGAATTCTGCCACCCTCAACAAAATTGACCGTCTCACTGATAAGGCGAATTCCCCGACCCAAATAGAGATCGCAAAGCCATGCCAGATATCCAAGTCGTATATTCATACAATCATCCATCAAGATTTTGAAAAAACCGTGCAGAAAAAGGCAAAACTCCACGTACTAAAACCATCTCATATTGCGAACAGAAAAACAAACATTAGGAGGCTATATGAGGGTCATCTTGCGGGTAGAAGGTCCGAATATGTCGTCACATTGGATGAGGCACTCTTCTTCGTTGGAGACTGCAACAGGTCAAGAGGAATTTGTTACACAAAGGACCGGAAACGAGTATCAAACTATGAGTCCCAGAAAAAAGAAAACTTGTCTGATCGATTCATTGTGGTTGGTGCAATGACGGGCCCTGGGGTGATAAAATTAATACCTGTCAGGTCAAATGCTAAAATTAACTTAAACTAATGTTTTACGAAAGTTGTTAGAAGTGGAAATTCCAAACAAGTACCCTGGGGAGTTGGAAGTTTTCATCCATCACGACGCAGCACCGTCACCTACTGCTAACTTAACCCAGCCGTACGCCCAAGATTTAAAAACAAGAACCGGAAAGACCTTGATATCTTGCTGGGAAATGCCCATTAGGTCACCTGACACCAGTCCGATGGATTTTTTTGGATTTGGATACCTAAAACAGAAGCTTTTTAAGAGGATGGCATCAACTTTGGCTGGTCTTCGGAAACCGCTTTAACGGACTCTTCCACTTTAGTGTCAAATATCCGACTAATTTTTATAGGTGGAAATTTGAAACTTGGCACATGTGTTGCTGTGAACTTCCAAATTATGTGTGCCAAATTTGGCGCAAATTGAATCATGCGTTCGCATGCTACCCATGAAATTGTCTTGTTCACGTAATCTACGGACAACCTCTGTAGCACCATTTTGCATTCAGGAAGGCTTAACCTAATCTAACCTAACCGACTGCGACCTCATTATCCTCATTGCCTCGTTATTTAATTAATATGTAGCTTCTCCACTAAGCAAAAGAAAAATATGTATTAATTTTAAAAAGGCAACAACTGGGCGCTAATAATAGGTTGAAAATCAAGTTGTTTTAAATTTTAACCTTCAGCACCCGTAGACGGACATGATAAGCTTCCTCCTGCTCGTCACACCCATCCTCATATAGCCAATTTTGTAACATTTCTAGATCGGGAATATCAACTTGGGAATCGTCTCGCGTCCTGTCTCGCAATTTGTAAAGATATTCCTCAAGCTCGTTCTTAACGTCCAGCCTGCTCCTCTCTTTACGGTCGAGAGCAATCATTTCGTTCTACAGTAGAAAAATAATAATTACAAATACTATTTTATGAATACATTCGGAAAAACCTACAGTGCAGACTTGATATAGCCCGAGTCAGACCGGCTGTAGTTCTCACCTAATCCGACTTGTGAAATCTTGTCGTAAATACATATTAATAAATTTAATAAATGATTATTTAAATTTCACTTCATATTCTTCTATTAGTACCGAATTTCAGCTCTACACTGCAAAAAATCTGGTGTAAATTTTACACCGCGCGGGGTGCATATGTGGCTACACCGGCATGGTGTTAATATTTGTCACCGCGTGGTTATAAAACTGTCACCGTCTGGTGACAATTTGTCACCATGGGGTTGCAATTTTACACTAGACGGTGAGAATTTATCACCAAATGGTGTAGCCACATATCGACACCGCTGTTTTGCTAATATTTTTTGCAGTGTATATAATAATTTTGAAAAGTCAGTATGGGTCGTACAATGGGGTCCCTCCGGACAAAAATATTTCCGATTTTAATTGGTATTGTTCAATTAGGGGTTTTTAGCAACCTCTGTACCAAATTTCATCTTGATTTTTACGATTTTGAAAAATCGGTATGGGTCACCCTATAGGGTGCTTCTGGTAAAGAATTTTACAAATTTACTTCATGTCTTTCATATCTTTCAGTTAGTAGCCATTGTCAAGGTCTGTGCCAAATTTCAGCTTTCCATGACAATTTTGGAATTTTTGTGCCGGTCACCCAAACCACCCCCACCGACTCTACTGATTTTGCTCATCTTCGAACTTAACTCCTTATTTGACCCACACTACAAGGGTACCAAATTACAACTCGATAGGATAAGTTTTACGACCGTAATCGATGGACAGACAGACAGACAACATGACGGTTACATAAGCCCTGACTCGGGCTAAAAATACGAATCATATAAACACCTCAATCTTTGTTATGTCTTGAACATCTTGCTCCGTCAAGCCTGGCCTTTTTGCAGTAATGGGGAGACGATCTAGTTTTAAGCTGCTTTTGATTCGGGCCCTCTTTTTAACACATTCATCCTGTTGCACAATTAAATACCGAAATTATAAAATTGTACATACATCCTGACTTATTATTTCTCACAAACGACCTACATTTTTGTGAAACGCAGTGGCTTGATTGAGACTAAAAATTCCGTCAGTATTTATCCCCACGTCGAGGCGTAGCTCGGTCGTGTCACCAACTTCGTAGCCAAAGTTATTGACGGAATAATCCCCTTTTTTTACAAAAAATACTGAAATTACTAAATACCGTCATTTAAATTACACGATATATTAGGATCACGACAGTCACCGATTTCTTGAAGTGGGCACATCACTTTAAATTTGAAGCTGTTCCCTTGCTTATGCAAAGTGACGGAGTCAGAATATGGGACAGGACCGTTAAGTGGGACAACTTCTTTCCACCTGGTAAAAATGTGCACACAAATTCAGAGAGGAGAGCAAAATTAACAAAACTACTCACACACATTTCAACAAATACGCTCTGACTTGCGCTAAAAATTCGCACGGCTCGCTAATTTTGCAAGGTTAAGTAAATTTTGAGTTGAGTAAATACTACATATTTGACAAATTTTACTGAACTCTGTCTAACGTTATCTCACAAATTGAAACAAATTATGGATGCTGACAGTAACGCACCCACTTTTATCAAATAATTTCGTACCTCTCCTTACCCATCTTCTTGCAAACTTTCGTCCCAAACAATTCTAATTGAGTGATATTGAATATCCTGAACTTTAAACGGTTTAATTCCACACGACTTGGAGAGTATTGCACACTGCAAAGCACACCCTTTCGCCACCGATTCGTCCTGGTTGAGGGTTGTTGAGACGGACTTCTTAAATACTTTCGAGATCAGATCCTTAATCGCCGGGATGCGGGTTGTCCCACCCACAATTTCTACGGAATGAATGTCCCTCGGCTGTAGCTCTAATTTAGATGGGGAACAAAATATTAGTGGTGTTCACGCCTACAAACGTAAAACCAGGTAACGTGATTCTATAATGGGGGAGCTCAGGCAGCTCTAAAAAATCTCGCTTGCTTCGCTTTGTTAACAATTTCGCAAGTGTTAGCCAAGGTGCATCATCACCGTCACTCGAACAACCAATCAGAGCTCAACATTCTAATCTAGCTGAAATCTTGACAAGCGAGACTCCAGAGTGGAGTTAGTGTCGCTCATTTGTTAGCTTGTAATTTGGTTTAGTGATAAATTTTAAAGTTCGCGCACAATCTCACTTTATCCAACACAGGAGAAAATTCTAGGGGGAATTATTAAGCGAAAAGAGTTTAGTCAGATGCTCGCTTAATCCAGCGAAATTTCTAACCAGGCGAAGCAAGCGAGATTTTTTAGACTTGACTGCGGTCCCCCAATATATCTTCGCAACTCTGCATTGTATGCGAAAAGCTGCGATGCTAAAATCAATCAGATGCTTTATTTTTTTGCGACATATTCGGCACAATTCTAATACATATCTAAGTAAATAAGGATTTTTAGCAAACTCGTCGTTAACTGAAATTTCAGATCTGTCATTTACGGTTGATGAGCTTTTATTTAAAATAAGTCGGCGACTTCCCAAACACCGCAAAGTTATGAAGATCTGTTGCAAAGGACGTTTTCGATTGACGTGAACACCCAAATTATTTATGAGAATAAGCTTGAAAATGGCTAGATAGTATTGAGGATATTTATCTTCAATACTTCCTAAATTTGCAGGAGATAGAATTTTTCTCATTTACTTACTTGAATTATTCAAACAATTTTGTAATGTGGTTTCCACTCTCTTGAACAAAGATTGGCTCATCGTTTCAAACTCGGCTCGACATATCTTGCCAGAAACGTCTCTATCGTCCAGGAGGGATTCAATTTTGAGGGGAAGAACGCCTGCATTTGAGGACATGCTTTTCTTCACTTTCTCCAATTCGGTTAACAGTCTGGCATAAGAGCGACGGTTCGTTTCCGGTTGGATTTTGTACTTGTTTTGAAATTCGGTGCAGAAATGGTGCGCTAGTAATGAATCAAAATCCCTTCCGCCAATTGATGGTGACGAATCGGAAGTCAAGATCTGAACAATATTAAGGATTAACAAACAAACAAATTATGTTTGTTAAATTTACTCATGGGTGAGTAAAATTGAGGATGACAACAATTTGATAAAAATCCAATGTTGCAAAAAATATGCAACATTGGATATATTTTGCATAGCGTTCAGTCAGATGGCTCGTTGCAAGAATAACGTAGGAAATTTAGTTCATAATTTTTGCACACAACTTGCAAATTATTGTCCTAGGTTATAAATTCCGATCGACCCACCTTGAGGTTTCCTTCGTTGAAGGCGCATACCCAAACTTGTAAACTCAAGTGACCGCAGTCAACAAACGCCACATTTCTAGGGGCTTCATCCTCGCCCGGGAGATCTTCCCGGTAATACCCGTATGCCAAGGATACCGCTGCCGGTTCACTCAAAAGTTGCAGAACATTAATGCCCGCAATTTTTGTGGCGGCTTGGAGAGCACGGCGCTGCGGGTCTGTGAAATAGGATGGCACCTACAAATTATAAATATTTTTAGAGACCGAATAAATATTTATTATAATATGTGAATAACGCTCCAAAAATAATTTAAGAAAATTCTCGGAATTATTAGATCGAATCATAATGATGTGACGTAAAAGCTTATTTCTAAAAAAAATAATCCACTATTCCAAATTGTCACGGGATCGATTGTTAGTACTGTAAAATATTTTACGAACAAAATATGTAGATTAGGCTGGTAACCTTATTTACTTCGACAAGGATAATGAATGGCCTCAATAATTTAGTATAACGATTTTCATACAAAATCGCGAAATTTATAATACAATTGGCCAATTTCGAAGCTTGAATTTAATTCATGAATCTGATACTCACCGCCATCACGCAATTTTTTATCACACTCTTTAACACCGTCTCGGTCGTTTCTTTCAATCCGGTGAGGAGCATGGCCGTGATATCTTCTATGGAGTAGACCCGCTCCTCACCGAAATAGCAGACTTGCACCGCCACACCCCCACTCGGATGAGGGACCAGTTTATAAGGCACCCGCTGAAGCTCGTCTAGCACGAAGAAATCTTCCCACCGCCAGCCAAGGAGGGGTTTAAAGGAGGAAATTGTATTCGTCAAATTGGACGTTTGCTGATTTGCAGCGGCGACGCCGAGAATGCGATTCTTCGAGGAGAAGGCGACCACTGATCTGGGAATAAGAATTAGTTATAAGTAGTAACGAGGTTTAAGCTAATATCATGAGTGACATTTTAAAAATATGAGAGTTCGGATTTTCGATAAATGGTATAATCCCCAGAGAGCGATGTAGACATTGATGTTAAATTCCAAGTGGTCAAGAAAAACTATACCGAAATTTTGCCGTTATTTTAATAGTAATACTAAGTATTTAGTACACTCAAAAAAACGTAGTAATAATCATTACTGTTAGGAATGACTATGTGGCTCTACCACGTCGGGTATAGATTGTCACAAAAATTGTAATAATATTCTCTGCGAAATTCAAATTTATTACAGTGTGGTATTTATTTTGTTTCCACACTGTAATAAATTTGAATTTCGCAGAGAATATTATTACAATTTTTGTGACAATCTATACCCAACGTGGTAGAGCCACATAGTCATTCCAAACAGTAATGACTATTACTACGTTTTTTTGAGTGTATATAATTATTTTGCATGCATACCAACCACAGATTATTCATTTGAGGTTACTTTAAAATGTGGCAGCGCCAAATAATGGCGAACCTAAATATTTTATTTTCCCACACTATTTCCTACGTATACAAATTATTGTGAACTTACGAAGTTGCTCTCAAACTGTAGTCATTATCCACCGTTTCGACACCACCATCCTTCAGGACGGCGACGAAGGAAGACTGATTCCCAATGTCGATCCCAATCATGATTATGTTTTTGTACTAATTTCTTATTTGTACTTGTGTAATTATTATAAAACGGCGCAGTTTCAGAATAGTAATTACCGCTAAATACAAATGTCTACCTATTTAGTTGACGGGCCGGTTTTATAAACGTTATATTAACAATCAGCTGGAGCCCGGTTGTGAGATAAAACTGTGCAGCGTGAAGCAACGCACCACTTCCACACAAAGAGAGAATTATGTACGCATCTCATATCCTGACAGTTGTGAAGAGCTATGCGTATATAAATGCATGGATTGGGGAGAACTTGTATTCCAGCCATGTTAAATAACGTGGCTGCACAAGAGGACAAAATCCAGTCCCAACCAAACTTCACGGCATGAATCTACAAATTCTACAAATGCGAGACTGATTGACTTTACATACAATTCCATGAATCCCGTTTCGTTGAACTATAAAATGGTTGCAACTTTTGGTTTACGAATTTTTTCATCTCTAAAACAATTTTGTTTTAAAAACTTGCCTAATATACATATGTTCTTACACACATACTTACTTATACGGTCAATATTAAATGCATTTTATGTATGCATTTTAATGTTTGTTTATAATATGCCTCTTAACGACGAAGTATGCACATTTGTGTAGTATTTTGTTTATCGTTGACAACAAACAACACAAATATGTCTACCGCATAAAGTACCTTGACAACAAAATTTCTCAAAAATAAGATCATTTCTTTGATAACTTGAGGAAAACTCGATGCGGAAAACTCGTAACCCAACCGTAAAAAGTAGATTTTGTTCAATATTTTTCTTCGCATACTTGGAATAACTCTACCTTTCCTTGTCTTCTATTAGGAATGAGTACAATTATTTAATGAATTGTGTGTGTGAAGAAAATGATTAAATGTGAGTGACTAACTTACTCAATAACTTGACATGGTCAATTTTAAATTTCCCCTCTAAAATTTCAAAATGAATGAATAGTGATTATCAAAAATACATAAAGTATGATGGATATCTGGATCAAAACTGTCCAATTCAGGGAACATTCTTGCGTATGACTTGCGTATGAACTACTTGGCTTTTTAAATTTGAAATCTTAAAATTAAATATTGCTCGTCGATGTTTTTTATAGGGATCTACGTAACAAAATTTTCCATCGAGTGTTGACCTTCACGACCGTGATGTGTCCTCTTATAGGGATCACGTGGATGAGACGTCTTCTTAGCAATGCATGTAACCCAGCCTACTTGGGCTCATGCCTATTCAAAAAAAAAATATTTTCACTCAAAGCCAGTCATTACGATTTCTCAATGAAGATTTTCGTTCACATTCAGTCATTTTCATTCAAATTCATTTCATTTCTTACTTCGCCCCATGTATTAAGCATATGGTGAAAAATGAAAGGAATGACAAATCCTTTCATTCACGTTCATTCGTCTGAAATGAGAGAATCTTTCATTCATTTTCATTCATATGAAAGGAAAATCATACTCATTCACTATCATTCAGTCATAATCACTCATATGAATGAAAGTGAACAGGTTGCTTGGGCTATTTGCTTGAATATTGTTCCCCTTCTCATGAACATCTCGTTCCAGCCAACGCCGTTGAATGGCATGTGGTAAAATTATTCGTCATATTGCATGACGAATATCACTCCACGGTAATCTGCGCGAGAGGTTTCTTCTATCCATTAAGTGTCACCCACGTGTTAACCGGATGCATGCTGGATTATCTGAGTTTGTTGGAAAGGTAATTCTAACGACAGATTATTGGGAAATTAAAACATACAGGGCTTCCAAAATATTGGCTCATAGTCCACGGTCTGTTAACGTAGTTTTGGCCGAATTTGTTTATGGTTCGTGATCCATCAATGGACCAATCTTTTTGCGGTCCATGGTTCAACGATGCACCCATTTTTTTCGTGGTGCGTGGTCAATGTTCCATATATCAACGAATTTTTTTGGTCCAGGGTACATGATGTGCCATAATGTTCCAGTTTACCCTAGTCAATTGTGAATTGAAATTGCGGAATTAAATAAAATGTATGTAAATTTTAAACAAAATACGGGTTGACCACCCAACTCTGTTCGTGTTACCCTTCTCACGCTGATTAAGTTCTACCGGTGTCTTCAAATCCTTGAGAAACACTTGAACGAAACCCTTTCAGCCCGTGTGATTCCCACGATCTTGGTTGTTGCCCCTATCCTGAAAATCTTCTGTACTTTTGTCGTTATCAAACTGGCCAGGTACCTTCAATCGGAGGGATTTCTCACCTACACATACACCATTTTTGTGTGTATCACGATCTGCATGGTTTTTGAGGCCTTTGCCGCGCAACTGTTTGTAGAAGGATCCGATCCCTTCAGCCGATGAAAGTGGGGAGTAATTTTATCGACCGAGGGACTGCGCTGGTGACGCAGGATTTCTGTATTAACCAAACAGTTAGCTGGCTTCTTATTAAATTGTAAATATTTAAATGTTATTACCAATTAATGTGTGGTAAAATGAATGAATTAATGAATGTATTGATCTTAACGAAAATTTTAATTATAAACAATTAGAGGCGCAATCTTGCAACAGACAATTTGTGACAAACATAGTTATTTAGCAATGAAAATAATCTAGTTTAATTTCATGATAAAATTATTCTCGAGTGCCGAGTAGTCAATCCTAATAGAAAATGTAATTAATTATGTAGTTCCTTATAGCTCATGAACACTTGAAATAAGGTTTTATAATTTTTTCGGTGGGGCAAATATGTTTAGTTGATGCTTAGTATAATTTATCTTAAAATTGAACCACATTCGCCGAACCTTTGTAAATTCTTTGAATTGTCACATACTACCAGGGCCCGAGCTTTCCAAAAATCTAACGGGGGCAAAAAAATTCGGCGCCCCTAGCTGCTCGCGCCTTCGGCGCTCGCATGCTACGCTTTCCTCGGCCCAATAAGGGACCTATAATTAATTGAACGACATACAGACTGTTCTTTGCCACATGTTTGATGCACTAGCAGCTTCATAATTTGCAGGGTAGTATCACAGCAAGATTTTGGTTGCAGGGATGTTCAAAACATACAGTTTCAAAATACAAAACAGAAATGCACTTCATGCTTTGAAGTTCAAAGTCCAAAATACATTTATAAAAAAATGCATTATTTATTGTCAAAACACAAATTACAGTGTGGGTGATCGTGGATGATTTTTTTGCATTCTTGTGAACGAGACTTGAAGAGGAATAAAGGTTGGGTAGAAGTTAAGGTGTTGAATTGTGAGTATAAAATATCCCATTTGAATAAAGTTTATCCATGGTGAATAAAATCTGCTTTGGGTCTATAAAACGTAAGGAATTAGGCATTTCATTTTGCTATGAATTTCGGTATATACAAAAAAATACAAGATTAAACAAAATAATTAGCACCGCAATTAAAACTTATTTCACATGGAGAGGTGCATGGAAGTGAAATTGGAGAGCAATTTTGGTCTTAACATAGTGGGTGAACGCCGAGCGAGAGAAAGGAGCGAAAGTTCACTTGCTTACCGCTTAAAAATTCGTCATTCCTCGCCACAAAATCGTCAGATCCTTTCAGCATGTGATTTTTACACATAAATTCTTGTGGATTGAATGACTAATATTTCACAGTTAATAAATGTATATAAAGAAGCGTTGGGATAGTATGGCACAGTTTCAGAAAATTGCTTATAAAACTAGAAATATTTCATGATTTTTGAAAATATTTTATATATTATCAAACATTTAGTGTTCTCATTTACTGAACAGTTTAATAATTTGGCGCCCCAATTAGAGGGTACATATGGGACTTTTTTTCCGAGATATATCTCATCAAATTTTTTTTCAAATTTTTAGTTTTTCCAACTTTCGAGCTATTTTTCATTGACCAATCAATCTCTCCTTTTTTTACAAAAATGAATTCCACATGATTTTCCACAGCGGGGCGGTTTTCTCGCAAACTATCAATTTGCAGGGTACCAAATCCTGCTTGAGGTAGATGTTGGATCCATTTACGAGAATTATGTATTACCTCTACTGCACAAGTAAAAAAAATCCATTTTAAACTGACATTTTGAAAGCTACGACAACCGGCTTTTTGTAATAAATTATTATTATCCATATATATTTACGGCAAATTCGTTTAAAATTAAACAATACATTCACCCTAAAATGCATCTCTTCACAACATTATGCAAATAGTAAGACACAATGTCCGTAGTATATATTATATCTGAAAATGTTTTTTATTTTTTAATAATTTCTCAATTTAACACATGTAACCAAACATTCATAAACATCACGAATTAAATCCATTATTTGTTCATGTATTAGAAAATCCTACCAGGTATTGTATATACCACCTACTACCAATTTAGCTAACATCTTGCGCCCCAGACTCATTAAACAGTCTCGGAATATCTGGATGTCCTTCCAAAATTTCACTTTCCACTGTGCGCAGTAAATCCTGAAAAGTAGGAACGTTCGCATAAATCGCATTTTGTGGTCGCTGAATTTCATCCGTTCCGTTGACCAAATTATTTGACGAGTAGGGGACAACCCCAACAAACGTGCACAGACTAGTGTTTGTCTTTCCCAACTTGATGTGCACCATTGGAACTAAATTGGATACAGTCTGGCCAATAAAGTAATTCGAAATAATGAAAGAACTTGGGACAAAGTGGTACTCCTCGTCTACAGTTTGGTTGAGCATGAGGATATTTGTGACCACTAAATCGTCCTCGGCTCGAGAACAAGTGTAATTTACGTCGTGTACATGTTCAACAAAGTCATCGATTAGGGTGTCATACTCAAGGTCATGGGCCGCATAGTGGACGATGTGCCCATGTGGAATCAATATATTCTCCGGAACCAGGCCCCAACCAATCTTGCTTTCGTTCTCTTGTATGGCAACCAAATTCATCCCGATTGACCGCAAAATCACCTTAGCCACTCCTTCCTTCAACAGCGTGCCATTGACAATGATAATTTTACCCGAAAAAATTTCCATGTGTTCGAGAAACTCGATTTGTAAATCTTCGCCTATTTGGACAACTTTAGGGACATAATTTCTCCCCGTTTTGTCCCTAATTTGGGAAATTATATGGGTCAAATCGATCACTTGTTTTCCATCGAAGAGAGCCTGCGGATAAAGATAGACATCTCCATCCCCACCAAGTAATAGGTATGTCGTACCATTAAATCCGACAAGGTGAGACGTTATATTTTCTCGGTTCGTCAATGTCGCAAACTCTCTGGGATTACCGGAATAGAGAAAACAGTTTCCGGTCTCGATAATTAAACTGACACTCAGCTTCGCTCCGAGGTGAGAAATTATTGGAATAAAGGACTCCGGGATCACCTCGGGGGGCAGGATTTCTTCCAAATTTCCAAAAGTCAAGATTATTTCGAAATATTTCGTTACCAGGATTTGAAAGCCATCCTCCGTCATGAAAGCGGGATTAGAGTAAAACATTTCCGTTTCGGTCAGATCGACCAAAACGTGGGAATATTCCAGGTTTGAGGTGGTAACGGTGTAAACGAGTCGGGTAGTGTTGCCTTGTTTGGAAATGGAAATCGAGGTGAAATCAGAAATATTGAGCTCCAGGTGGAAAACGTGTGTTGTATAGGCCAGCCTGGAAACTTGTCGACTTCAATGTCGAACGTGCAGGGTTCGAGGAAGTCGTAGTGGAATATGGAGCTATTGAAGCTTCTTAAATCGATGGGATGTTGATCTTCATAATCGTCATCGTAATCAAGGAAAGCTTGGTCTCGTTGTGGTGCCAAGCCTGATTCTCTCATGTCCTCTTCCTCGATTTTGAAACTCACCCTCGTCCCGTTGCGAATGGTAAGCCACAAATTGTAATTACAATTTGGATCAGTGACATAAATCGTGTCAGAGTTCCCCACAGAAATGGTTCCGCAATCGACAAAGACTTTCTCGAAGCTGGACTCCCTTCCGGCAAAGATGTGAATATTTCTCAAACTTGTCACAAGTTCTTGATCAACTTGACCGTTTTGGTGAGTAAGCTTAATGGAGGCGGAACCGTTTCGGAGATCGACTTCTAAATCGGATCCTGCCCAATACCCTGGCATTAACTGGAGTCTATTGTGTCCTCCTTTCCCATCAATTTCTTTAATTATGAGTGTCGATTCAATCAAGAATATATTGTCGTTTAACTCTCCTCCTAAGATATGACCGATCC
Source organism: Folsomia candida (assembly GCF_002217175.1). NCBI lineage: Eukaryota > Metazoa > Arthropoda > Collembola > Entomobryomorpha > Isotomidae > Folsomia > Folsomia candida. The sequence goes on along the minus strand of NW_019091197.1, from coordinate 7,771,035 downwards.
CTTCCTCAGTTTCTAGCAGGATCTCGTTTTCGACACCACTCACTCCCGAAATGTTTCCAGAGAAGGAAGATTTCCCATCGATTATGGCACCCAGGGTGACATTTTGGGACCCGTAGTTTGCGTCAATGACCAATTCGGTTATCATTAAGTCACTCTTGCCCGTGAACTGAAACGTGGGCAAATTGCTTACACCATCTCCCCCAGTAAGTGGAAATTGCCTTTCACCCCAAGATGTAAAATTGATGGCAAGATTTGACCCGAGCAAGGAAATCGAACCGATCTGCTCAAGTTCCACCGTGAATTTGAAGTGGTGGCTTAAATTTGTTCCGAGCAGATACTCAATATCGACTCCTTCCAGGCTTTCAACAAAATACGTAAAATTTCCTCTCTCTGCCTGATTCTGAATCTGGGTGAAGCTTGGAGCCATGATGGTTACATCTGGAGAGCAGAAATCTTTAGAAATTCGGACAACATCCTGATCACGGAGTGAGGCTCCTCCTTCCAATTTGACCAATTTGGTGTGACAGTTTGTGAAAACTACGTCCATCTTTCCCCTCCTCCCACCCACGACTTGAATTCCGCTCACCCCGCTGTTAAACTGACCATCAAACGTTGCAGTTTCCTCTTTTAGATTCACATGAACTAAACTAGAGTTGAGGCGGTCGTCCAAAATTAGCGAATTCACGCCCCCATGGCCATAAATTTGGCCATGAAATTCGTCGTTTTCCAGGACGAAGGCGTCATCAAACTTTCCACCGTGCACCGTCCGGAAAGAATCGCGTATTCGGAAGATGTCCTTGACCCCGATTCCACCACTTTTCACTCTGTTATTCAGGTTTTCAACCTCCTCTTGACAAACGTGGAGTAGCTGGAGTTCCCTCGTATGCAGATTTATTAACAGACTTGCCTCCGGTGTGTACAAGTCGGAGATGAAGATTGGGGAAAATATTTTTCCCAAATTTTCGAAGTCTGTGAAATCACTGATATTGGAGAAATGGAGCCTGAATTTTATAAAACTTTCGTTTTCCGAGGCATTGGATACTTTTAGCTGGATTTCAACCCTCTCTCCGGTAATACGGATGTCACTATCGCATATTTTATAGGGCGGAATTTTCACCGCAATGGTGTACTTGGTTTCATTTGTGACACGAAAGTTGGCCGAGAATCGGACCGATCCCTGGAAAGGTTGCACATAAATCTCGAAATTCCATCGTCCAGTCTCATAAAATTCTGCAAATGTGTTCCCTGTCGCGACAATGGTGAGATTATGGGGTTGTGGGAGGACATCGGGGTATGTATTTGTCACACTTATTTTATCCGGCTCGCTCTCACTGCCACCATTGAGGGAAATTACTTTAAAAACTTCGAAATGTAAATTCACCCCGACCTCTTCAACACGGCCCGCCCTTCCTTGCCAAACTTGAACATTTCGCGTCGAAACCTTCCCTCCCGAAGTGGCTGTCCCATTTTCATCAATCTTAACCAAACCGGACACTTTCTCCAGAAAAGTAATGGTATTCAGGCCTCCACCTCCGTCCAGATGAGCAATGACGAGATCATCTTCAACTACGAAGATGTCATCCTTGTCCGGCTCGTTTTTAGAAATCCGTGACATGGTCACATTCCAGGATCCATTCTGAATGCTGAATCTGTTCTCAATAAACGGAATACCGGCAACCTTTCTCCTCTCCCTGGACGAGCTGGAGGGCAACGTGTGGAAGGCAACGAGCCCCTCGTCAATCTGAACGATCACAGTTTGTACAGAATTCTCCCCCCGGGGAAAGTTGATACTATCATTTCCCAACAATTTCCCAACAACGTCAATTTTTGACCCGGAAATAATGATTTGATGATTATTTCCCAACTTGGGCGTTGTAAATATGGACGTGATCGCGGCCAAGGGATAATTTAACAAGAAGACGACCCCGCTCGTGGAGGTAACATTCCTCTGGTACAGTTCTAGTCCCAGGTTTGCAGTGAAATTCTTTTCCCCAAAGCTTGGACCGACTTGGATGAAAAGGTTGCCCTTCCTCATCCTGTTATCGATTAAGGTGTTTCCCCTGGCGAATACGGCGAGGTCAAAGTCACATTCCGAGTGTGGGTCGATGTTGATATTATCCGGAAAGGAATCCGTTCCACCATTTAAGTTGGCGCAGTTGGCAAAAGACTGTGACAGCTTCAGTCCCATTCTGTCGTCCCACGATGGAGTCAATATTTTTAAACTCGACTCCCATAACTTGACCTTGCACGATGTCCACCACGGCGTCCAGATCAATCTCAGTCGTTACGATGAGCGTATTACTGCCGCCACGACCATCCAAACTCCCCGAAAAGGACACGTTCCTCAATAAGAAGACGTCATTTTCCTCCTCGGACCCCAAAATTTCCCAATCCTGGGAGTCGCCGATGTGGAATGAGTTCCGAGTAAAGGGCAAACCTTGAACTTTTTTCACATTTCGGGGAGAAGATGACCCCAGCCAGAAGACGGCTTGTGCCTTGGAGGATTCCACATCCATCAATAGTTGGAACGCGTGGGTTCCCTCATCCATGAAGAAGGACGAGAATCCTCCGCCTCCAGGGAGGCAAGATGTTTTTTTATCGCATTCAAACCCGACCTCGGCCCAACCCCCGTTGCCGAATTTTAGCTGGAAATTTCTACTTTCAACATCTACTTCGAGGCCAACGAGCCCACTGACGTTTTCGACTTTGAGTATAATGTCGCCATCTTCTAAATGAGTCGGGATTCGTGTTTTAAGATATGTCTGTCCCTCAGTAACAAGAATAACAGCCTTTCCCGAGGAAAAGGTAGAAAAATTTATTAAAGTGTGTCCCTCCGCCAGAATGGTCACGTTCAGATGATCCTTGTCACAGTGAGGAATTACCACTCGATCGGTGGCCCCATCCCCTTCGCCCCTCCCACCCTGTCCCGTGATAAGTTTGGTGGCACAATCTCCATAAATTACCTCGACTTGATCCCTCCTCCCAATTATTCGCTCAATGCCGGAAATCTTTAAACTTCCCGTGGCAAAAGTAACCATTTTTCTCGGCACGTCGACTTCAATTGTCTCTCCAGTGGAGCAATTGTTGGCTAAAATTAACGAGTCCCCTACCTCCTGTTCCACAATTACTGGTCAATTGAACGGAGGACCATCCAGGTCCTCCGTTCAATTGACCAGTAATTGTGGAACATGGTCCATTCAACATGAACGTGTCATCGCCTCCACCCGCTTGGAAAAACTTTTCTCCGTCACCCACAACAAACACAGAATCTCTGCTGTCCTTACTGTCTAGCAAGATCTTGTCCTCGCCATCCTTCAAATCGTACAGCATGAATTTTCCACTCCCCACTAACCTCTCAACACCTACTGCACCCTCAGACAAGAATTCGTAAGATGACTCCTGCCTCGAAATCCGGTCCCCGGCGAACCGCTCACTCCCCGGTTTGCACGAATATGAGAAATCCGAAGGCAGCAAATGATCTGGAGCCCATCTCTCCAAGAAAACGTTTCTCTTGGTTGTGAAATCAACAAGGTTATTTTGCACGTCGTACCCATCGAAACTGTGTTCCGGGTCGGGATCACATTCACAGTAATATTCTTTGTACGTGCCGGAACCCCAGGTCCTGTAGTCTTCTTCGTGATAGGTGCATGCCACCCCGATCCCGTCGCACGCCTTGCCACTCCCCTTGCCGCAATACCATCTCCCCCCGTCCCACGAGTTTACCAGGCTTCCCACAACATACGTGTGCTTTTTTTCTTTAAGGTGACAATCCCCCTCAGGGTTTAGAAGAGTTTGGGAAGGGAACACTTTCCCGATCCATTCTGAATTGTCCCGTAACCAAGACACGGTTGCATTTACGACGATATTGTTCACCTTCTTGGTGTTGATGAGGTTGTCCAAGTACAGGCTAGTGTCAGCCCCACCCATATATCGCAACCCTTCTTCAACCTTCTCATACCCGAGGAGAGGAATCTCTTCGTTCAGCTCGTTCACGTGGTTCACCGTTTTGTATAAGGAGACAAACAGGGTCGTCACGATGTTCACTATTAACGCCACGGCAGCCAAGACCGGTGCCGCGGGGGGAAAAACGATCGATAAAATTGCTGCCGTCGCAGTGATGGCGATATCAATCGAGTCTGCGACAATATCCGCGATGGCGTCGTTCTGCTCGTATTTCGTAGCGTTAGGATTGTTCAGGGCTTTTACGGAGTTTGTCAGTGAGTAAATGCTAATCCCGATATCTGCCACGGCTCCGATCGGACCGGCCGCTTTGCCAATGATGGAAGACATTTTTGAACCAATTTTTACCGCCAGTTTTGTCCCCGCCTTCTTAATTAGGAGGGAACCAGCTTTTTCTAACGCGTGAAGCCCTACGTCCAGACCTATCCGGCCCCCCATAATTTCCAGTGAGGTGTAGTCCCCATGTCGTAACGCTGAAACGACCCCTTCTGCCAGCATGACTTTCCCATACGCGCCGCCAATCTTTTCGGTATTGGATGTAAATTTGGACAGTCGCTCGGCTACGCGACTCGCGCTAACCTTGACGCGCTCGTAGTTGGATATGCTCTTTGCAGAGAGGGGAACCCCATTGCCACGCAGGGCTCGGGAGAGGGAGTTCTGATTAGCATGGATTTCTAAGAGTTCTTGCTGTATGAGGGCCTTAACTTTCCGGACTGATTCGTCATCCCCGGTCAATTTGGCCTTGTGCTTGCTAGCAAGTTCCACCACGGTTTCTTTGTGCTTTATCTTATCAAATTCTGTCTCATGCGAGGGGACCGATTCTAAATAATCGGCCAGTTTCCTACTGTCAATAGCAGTAATTTCTTTACCATCCTCGATAACTTTAGGTTTTGCAAAAATGCTTTCTTCTTCTTCACCGATTTCTTTCACTTTCTCCTCGGGATGATCCGCATCTTCGACGAGGAAGACGCAACTGTCCCCCGACTCTCGGTAAAGGTAGGCCCTCGTACTGGGGCTGCACGACAGGTTTGGATTGCTAGGTTTGGGATCACCAGAAGCTGCAGGATGACCACCTCTAGCCCTTTCCTTTCGCTCCACGTGCGCATCCACCTCCTCCCAGAGGGCGCTAATTTCCATACCTTTATCAAGATTGTGCAAATCAATTAACTCCGTAACCTCTTCCTCTGTCAACCATCCGAACCGTGCATTCGCTTTTAACCAATTTTGCAGTCCCTTTTTATACTTGGGGAAATTAGAGTGGAAATAGTTCTCGTACTCGGTTATGTAGAGGGACATGACTCCCTTGAAATTCTTCTGTTTCAAGTTGTAAACCACATTTGCGGTCCAGTATTCTCCATATATTTTTTGCATTTCTTCAAGATGAGCAATTTTCGCATTAACGTCAGGACTTGTTGGCTTTCCGCGAGAAGCTTTCTCCTTCCAGGAATTGTACACAGCTTCAAAATTTTCCTCCCACATTTCGTAATAGTCGACCTCTTCACCGATGGGACTCTCAAAGTAGCTAAATGTGATCAAAATTAGTTCGAAATTCGTGAAATAATAAAACTTATCTGAGTTTGCGTACCCTTTTTCCGCCCCCGTTTTCATTGCTTGTATCCATTTTTCCTTTAATTCCTTCATCACGGCTTCCGCCGCGGTTTCATCGCGGGTCAATAAATCTTGTATTTTTGCTGACGAACTAAAGTCCGGAGTCGTTGGGAATTGTTTATGTTGTTCGACTGGAATACTTAGTACGGCCATTTGATCTCTGATTTTGTCTTTATACTTATCAATTTTTTTCTTTATAACCCCCTTTTCTTCTACAGTTGTCGCCGAGCTCTGTTCAGCCCTCAGTTTCATCGTATTCGCAACTATATCCTTCAGCTTGTCCGGCAAATTTGGAACATTTTCGAGGAACCGCATATTCGAGGAGGCTGGTGCATGGTCAGAATCAATTAGGCCGGCTTTCGATGCGACAGCCCTAACTGACCTGTAGGAGCCCCCGTGCCCAAGTCCGGCCTCGTAAGCAGGCCCGGTTGCGGATTTAAGGGACTCTCTGTAAGCCTGCAACTCCTTGGATGCGTCAAATAAGGGTGGTGGGTTGGCAACGACTGGTTTCTTTGCCCCCTTTCCTGCCTTCTTCAATCCCAAGGACGGATGGCTTTTACCAAATTCCAATCCTGCGAGAATAACGAGTATCCAACTTGTCCAGTGCCACAGCTTCATGGCTGTCTTTAGGTCACAAGTTTTATTAAAATTATGATACATTCCAGGGTTTTAAACATTTCCAAGAAACATGTCAAATTTTGAGAAATTAACTCTTACCTGAAGAATTAAACTTTGGCCCAGCCGACTTTGCACGACGTCTTTTTCCAACACAATTCACAATGTTATTAATTGTTTTTTGACTTATGACTATATTTTGGGTCAAAAGTAATTTCCTGACCTCCCTGGTCGAGTAATTAAGGTCAGAAAGTGCTAAATCCGACCTTCCCATTCTGGTTGAAGTTTCTTCGGCATTATCAAACCGACACTACTGTAAAGTTGACAAATTATAACTACAGGTGTTGGTAAGCAGATAAAAAATATAGCACTCAAAAATATTGCTCGGGTCACGAGAACGAGCGCGCCAAAGCTGAGTAAAATAGAGTGGGCCGGGTATGGTATTAATATTGGGGATAAAGAGTTCACGGCATTGCATTGTTAGTGCGTGAGGAGGCTGAGCCCTCATAGAGCCAGTCCATCAAACTCTTGGACTAAAAAACTGTTTAAAAACGCACTTATTTAGATGCAACCTAAAATTGTTGCAGAAAACGAATTTAAGTGTTATATTTAGCATCGAAATTTTTCATCCATATTTTATCCTAGACATTGACACTACCAATGAGGCAACCTGAAACTAAATCGTGATAAGGAATAAGCTAAAAATGTGCCTGGGGTTCCGGATGGATTTAATGGCCGGATTTAATTGATTTAATGGGATACATCCACTAGTAGGTCAGTGGATTTAATGGACTTAATGGATTTAATCAAAGTTTGGTGTATTTTGATACACCAGGAAAGAAGAGAATTATTTCTAATGATTTTCTCGATCAGCAATTAACTTACTCTGTTTCATTTGAATCTCACTTCAATGTAAATTCTAAGTTAATTAAGCTGGTAGAAATATTTACAAGTATGGCTGATTCAACAGATCGAAGATTCAAATGGAAAAGTTCATCTTAGAATCTCAATCACGCTAGTCATGTTATTAATATAAAGCACTTAAGTGCTACATACATATCTTTTCTGGATTCCATTCTTACTACAATTTGCTACTCAACGATTAAATATATATTATTTAAGATAGATTCAAATACTTGATAAATTTAAACTGGGAATTTAAATTTAAACTGGAAATTTAAACTGGAAATTATTCAATATGTTAGAATTAATATTTTATTTTTAAATTTAAACTAAAAGCCCAATTTCTTATTTTAAAGATTATTCACGTTTATAAATATGATATAAAAATCCTAAGGATTTTCTACATTGTCCAAGATACCAATTTTCACCAAAATTAAACCAAGTTAGGCTCTACAATACAAATTATTTGACAATGCACTAACAAATTAGAAATGCATCTAAAACATAATAGCATTATTCGGAAACTAATTAATTGAATTTTTTTCACTTTTGTACTCATCCAAAATTAATTAAATTGAAAGTTTTAAATTTCGACGTAAAGGGACATCCCCATTTTAACCAAACCTCCCCAAAGTTTCCTGGTAGGCTACAAGGGCAGTGCAAGTGAAAAAAAATTTGAAATCAAAACGCTGGTCCACTTTCGGCCCACCACAACTCCACCCGGAAACGATTAGGAGTGTGCAAGCGGCGTAGGAGCGTCCTATCCTCGATGTCACGCTTTCTCCCAGGATGCTCACTCCAAGACGGGAAGAAACCCGATGGCTTGACCCTCGTCCCATGGAAAAGGGGGAAATCTCTTGTCTGGGACTATACTTGGGCAGACACTTTTGCCCCCAGCCATCTTCCCGATACTATACGCCACCAGGGCGCTGCTGCCAACAAGCCTGAAAAATACGCATATTTGAAACATGTTTCTGTACGATTTAATTCCAAGCATATCAGCGAACATGCAGAATTTTCCACATTTGATTAATAAATCATTTTTGAAGTGGCCACATTATACAACAAACGATTTATTGATAGTTTGGCATATAAATATACCCGTCTGTCACGGCAATCGAGATAAACAGTCCCGTAAGAACCATGACATGGATGCCCTATAATTTTTAGAATAATAATACCCTCTTAATTCCCCTGGTACTTAATGAGGGATTTATCTGCACTAAACACACTCCCATACTGCACTTCCTGAAGGACAGCTGTAACGCGGATATGAGCGATTAGGACTCGGCAGGATGCTCAAGTTGTAGGGGGATTTGCGGACGAAAGCCACTCTCCATAAGCCACCCACCGAAAGCCACTCGCCAAAAGCCACTCCCCATAAGCCAGTCCCCATAAACCACTCCCCATAAACCACCCTTACAAATAAGCCACCCTAGGAAAAAAGCCACTCCAGTGAAAAAATACTCGTATTTATCATCAATTTCTTTGTCATTAATCAAACGAGGTTTCATTAATAGAACGAGGTTAATAGAATGAGATTCATCAAGATTTTTCCTATTAGTGTAGTTAGCACAGGTTAACAAAACTTATTTATTTATTTGTTTATCATATTTATTTACCTTCTCATGCATGCACTCTCATCTACCAGACAGTAATTAATTTATTACAGTTGCAGTAGACTCACATAGATACTCCGGCCGGTAATACTTAGTTACCGGAGTTTTAAGAGTGTGTATACATTAGGTATACATGAATGACATGTCTTAATCTCACTGTGTAAATAATTCTCCGTTCTCCGAAAAACACGAAAAATTGCCTTTTTAACTTTGGTCGGTATAGGAAAAATAGCTAAATTTGAGAATAAGTGTTGCGTTTTCCTCCACTTTACTAAACTTTGAGTACATTTTACACATTTTTATTTTGAGTGTACAATGCATTGCCTGCACAGTTAGACAGTTTACAAAAATTCTACCATTTTAAAATTTAAAGTTTGCCTTAAAATAAATACCTTTTATTGTAAACGAGGTCCAAATTTAGCAAATTTTAATATCTGAGTCAAAACGATAGAAATTTGATCACGCGGTAATTTAAAATTGGCTGCAACATATATGCTAATAGCAACCTCCAAGGTTTCAACTGTGATAATCACATTTGGTGATTTAATTGCATTGCATTAAATTGCATTGCATTGCTTATGTATAAATTACCTTAAGCTTAACTCCTTTCCAGGAAAATGTCGCAAAATAAAACCTCGTTCTATTAATGACGAAGAAATTGATGATAAATACGAGCATTTTTGCACTGGAGTGGCTTTTTTCCTAGGGTGGCTTTTTTGTAAGGGTGGCTTATGGGGAGTGGCTTTTGGCGAGTGGCTTTTTGACCGAGTGGCATTTTTCCCAGGGTGGCTTATGGAGAGTGGCTTTCATCCGTATACCTTGTAGGGGAATGTGTTAGCCCTGTCACAATTCATGTGCATGCCAAATTAGTTTGTTAATATTCCGTCGGAGATCACGTGGAGGAAATATTTACACTAGGCACGTGTAAATATTTTTATGCCTACAATATCTGTAATTCTTAAACAGTTAATTTATTAGGATAAACGATACAATTTCCATGAAGCAGAAGACAGTTTAAAAATTCACCCCAAAGAAGTGCTTGGATTTACATTCGGCATGTTTAGCAATCATGTTTAGACACCATTGTTGAGCCCTCCGATCCTATTCTGTTAGCTAAGGAGGTACTTCACAAATTACTTCCTGGCATTCTCCTCCATGACAATCTTTGTACGACTTACACTAATAAAATACAAAATATTTTTATAATTGATTTAGTAATCAGGGATTTATAATTATTTGCAACGAATATACCATTCCGCCAAATCTTTCACAACTGGAAGGAAAGACCATCAACAAGGTGACCACCACGGGTAGGATTAGCGTGCAGTATCGCCGCATTTTCAGTCTTCCTGAAAAGTTAATATTTCAATGCCGATAATATCCTTCTTTAATTGACCTCAGAATTCGTAACTTTCACAAGTATTAAAATCGTGGAACCCAACTTAAACTATTCAATTAGAAGACATATTTAAAACATAATTTAAGCTCCTATTTTCTTGTGATTTGTGTACTACAAAGTATGTAATTAATAAGAACGTGTGCCTTTAGCCCCGAACAAAGGGCTCACGTACACATCGTGTTCGTCCGTCCGTGACACTAACCACTGAACCGATTTTGACGAAAATGGCCTTGTTTGGTGAAAATGGCACTTTTTTTTTAGATAGTCTTGTTATAGGCAAATTTAAGACTACACTGTTTTTCGCATCCAAGCGAAAGTAAAATGTTTCGCAAATGCGAGTGCTTCACCCTTAAGAGGTTAATGATATGTATATTCCGCTATTTTAGACGATAAATTTGCACAATAATATTTTTGGATAAAAATTAAATTTGTCTGGCTGTTACACCTTCGCGAAAAGAATGTGTTATAATGGTTTACTTGCTTTAGTGCTTTTAAATAATTGAGCAGCTACTATTTATTAAGTCAGATCGAATGGTATTTATACAGGAGTGATCTCACGATATCAACCGTCATGGGAAAGACAACTATGATAGCAAAAGTAAATACAGCGGTAATAAAATGCAGGTGTGTAAACACCAAAGTCCATGCAATTGAAAGTAGTGCATAAACACCACAAAAGTATCTCAATATTGTTTTTTTCAATCTATTTAGAGTAACAAAGTAAACTACAGACAAACATTCCTAAGAAAGAAATATTTTTCCTAACAGAATGTTCGTGGCTGTACTTGATTAATTGAATTACACATAATTTACAAAGTAATTATATCATATTTCTGAAGAATTATTCGAAATTCTTGTATTTCTTTTAGCTCCGTCCACATCTTGAAAATATTGTCTCAATTTTCTTGAATTTGCTCTACTTGATCCAATATTTTTAATAAATTCTACATAAACATAGTTAATATTAAATAATTGCCTGAAAAATTGTAACTTAATTTAAACAAACCTAAGATTCCCTGCCATATATTAACCAGAAATGTCCTTGCTTCCAGTCCCAAATTCGTCAAGGTTGCAATCGGCCTGGACAAAAAGTTGTCAAAGGGAAGCAACTTGGCTATGAAATCAACACCTCCGGGGAACATGAAGTCAAAATCCGAGCCCTATTTTGGTTTAGAAAAACTTTAAAGTACAATAAGCTTTTGTGGACCTACGCAGTGTTCTCCCAGGCAAAGAAGCTGTATTTTTGCTTGATTGACTCATGCTATCTTCTAGAAGTTCATCTGCAACAACTTCTTTACACTTGAAACCGCTACTCATATTATAATTTTCCCACTTAAAAACAGTAAATAAATTCCATGACAAAAAAGAAACTTAAGGCGCGACTGAAAACGGGAAACAAGCCACCTAAACCACCCCCTCTCCTGATACCCCCAACAACCCGCACACGGCCCAGAGAGCTACACACCCTGTCTTGCCCGGGCCTAGTGCAATGTCAAATTTTTAAATTAAAGTTAGAACCTGGGTATATCCTTCGCTCGCAACGTCAGAATGATTGCCCAATTTTTGACGAACTTTGGCAAACAGAATGCATCGATCAATTTCCAAAAATCATTTTCAAGTGAAATTAGAGGCATTGTCCCCTTCTAAATTAAACATTAACATCTCGATGATAGCATCCGTTCGCTTCTATCATGCAACGGAAATGCGAAATTTGTACAAACTAATTTTAATTTAAAAGAAGATTACCAAAATTGAAAACTGTACTGGGCCCGGGCAAGACAGGGTGTAGCTGTGTGGGCAGTGTACGGGTTGTTGCGGGTATCAGGAGAGGGGGTGGGGGGCTTGTTTCCCGTTTTCAGTCGCGCCTTAGGTTTCTTTTTGGCAATATAATTTATGATCCCGGGTGAATGTATACTTAGGAGAATTTTTGTTGCGCAAAAGTGGTGTATGTTCCTATACACCACCTAAGAAAAGGCACAGGTAAAAAGCAATAAAGCAGCAGAAAGCATGCAAAAAGCGATTCCACATTACAGCCTTTTTTTGTCTTTGTTTTTTACACTTGAACTTAGTTTAAATTTACCAAAGGTGTCAGCGTTTCCCCCCGATACTCAGGATTTAGTCCTTCATCATAACTCAACATGTAGACGAATGCCGCTGTCGCGAACTGTTTATCACTTCTGAAAATATCCCTCACATAAATCTTCCCCAGCAGAATCTTTCCCCCGTCCTTCGCGTTAATTCCGACCAAACGCCACGCGTCGAATAGTTGATTCGCCGGATAAAAGTTGGTCAACCCTTTCACCGATGTTGGGAGTGAGTCCCTGTTCTTAGTCACAAACTCGGCGTACTCGGGACAAATCTTGTTCAAATCTTGAGTAAAATCGATAAGTAGGGAAGGTTTTCAATTTGTTTTTCAGCGTTAATAAGATTACTTGGCAAGAGAAATGCTTTGTAGAGAACTGGATCAGTGTTTTGTTGTTGGGCTGGGTTTGTGCAAATTTGCAAATCTATTTATTTGCTTTACATATTGATGAAAATAAACCGTTGTAACGTTAGAAGTAGCTCACCCTGTAATAATTATTTTGGCATAATTTTGCACCAATGGTGCAGAATTGGCAGATAAAATAGATACGTAATTTTAGCATAATTTTGCATTAATGGTGCAGAATAGGCGGACAAAAGATATACATAATTGTGATATAATTTTGCACCAATGGTGGAAAATAATCGAGGAAAATCAATCCATAATTTTGACATAAAATCGTGACAAATTCGAAGTAAAAAATTATAGTTATTTTTTTCGGTTCTTATGCACGTTTGGTGTGTTTTGCATCTATGTTCTCAATTGTTTGGCACCATTTTGTGTTACCGACTGTTCGAGACCAATGGTGCTACTAATTTGCTAAAATTTGCACATGGGGCAAATTAATTAGCATCAATTGATGCAAAAACCTCGTGAACAGACAGACAGACGGACAGACAGACGGACAGACAGACAGACAGACAGACAGACGGACGGACGGACGGACAAGAGGAATTCAATAGCTCCCGTGCTACGCAGGGTGAGCTAATAAGGCTATCATTACAAATGTACCAAATGTAACTAAATACATATGCCTGTCTCTTATGAGTAAGATATCCACTTTATTTTGATAATTTCTTATCCGATACTTATGTAGAATGTAATGATTTTTTAATTAGCATGTAGACCTTGTCGTACTTGATGTATGTATATACGTAATACTCGCGCAATTGATTTTCATTAAAAATCTAATCAATGAAAGTAAATTTATGCAAACTTTATTGTATGACATCAATGACGAATTATAATGCTAAACAAAGCACGTTTGATTAATACGTTTGACGTGTAGCTTAATTTTTGGAAAGTAGTGATGTAAATATGTCACACTTCGCAGAAATGGGAACATCTTTGTAGATGAAACTCTGCATAAAAAAGGTTCACTAAGAAAAAGTGGTGTCAATCTTGTAAAAATATGTATCGCGAAAAATTGTGCAATTTAAAGAAATAATATTTCGAAAAGTTAGCAGTATCCAAAATATTCGGATTTTCATTAGTACCTACACTGCAAAAAATCTGGTGAAAATTTTACAGCGCGCGGGGTGCATATGTGGCTATACACCGGCATGGTGTTATTATTTGTCACCGCGCGGTGCACACTAAAAAGTAATAACATGAGATAGGGTAAAAAATAACTTAGTTTGGGGTAGTAAATGCTTTGCCCCTACATTTAGTAAACCATGGAAAAACGAGTACGGGGTAGCGTGGTTTACTAGATATGATCCCACGCTTTCCCACATGTGGGGTGATCATCACTACTTCATATGAAGTGTCTATATCCTATATATGATGTATTTTAGTACCCCACCGTATGGCATTAGTAACTATATATGATGCTCGTTTATGAGTAATATGTAGTACACAAATTTAGTTCATATAAAGTATTTTGATGTTTTGTTTTATTTTTTGAAGCTAAACAAATTACAATTAACATTATATATATCACAACAATTACGAGATCGGAATTTAACAATTAGCATAATCATTACAAGGCTTCCCTAATTTACAATCTAGGCATAATTTGACCAATTAATGCCTTAACTACAGGAGAAAGATGCCCAGCCTCATATGGCATTCCACAAATTCCATTTATAATAAATTTCCAGTGATCAAACGATTCAACAGGAGGAGGAATGTTTAAAACAGTAAAACACTTAAAACATGTATCGAAAGCCTTCAAGAATTTAGTTCCGCAAGGAATGGCATAATCAGAAATTATGACGAAAAATTTTGAGAACTGAAGATTAACAGTCGATCCAAATGCTAGAATGAAGGGAGCTATTCGGCGATTTGTTTTCAACACCTCGCCGATATGTGTCTGCTTCTGAAATTAAATAAGGCGTAATTAAACATATGTAAAAACAACTATTTATGTATATATAACTCTGTACCGATCGAAATTGAATCATGCTCTTATGACAATCCAAATCCGACGCTTTAACTACAGTCATAGGTTCACGACCTCCAGCCTTTGGTTTACCAGTTCCTCGAAGAGTAACATCGTCGTCAAAGTCATCTTTCGAATTCTTTTTGCGTCTTTTGTTTGACCTTTTGACTAAACTCGTTTCATCAAAATCCTCGTCAGTTTGCAGTTTTTTTCCACACGATGGCAAAATGTACGGCAAAAGGGCAAAAGCCAGCAGCTGAATATCATCTGGACAAGATTAATTACATGAGAGGATTTACGGCAGTTATGATTTTCAATATTGATTATAGTAGCTACCTTCGGAAAGTTGATATCTTGATTTTTCTACGCTCATCTTCTCACAATAATCAACGCCTGCTTCTTCAGAGTATTCCATTAAAAGTTTCGACACTTTTGGCCAACGATCGTACAGAATTAGTGCAAGACTTGGATGTCTTATATCAAAGTCTTGAATAATCTAAATGGAAATAAAAAAGTAATCAAGAATTATTCAATAATCAGTTTGATTATTAAATCTAATCTTGGATTTATACCATTTCCTCGGTATCAAATAATCTCGGAGAATGTTGAATAATATTATTCAGCCCATCCACCCCTTTCTCCTGACGGATGAAAGTTCTTCGCTGGAACACAGTTTCCAACATTTTGCCCTTTACAACCCCTCCAAAATTTTGGCGCAAAAACTCAAAGATCTTTTCATCAGGCTCAGGGTTATCTAGTTCAATAAAAAGGACAATATAAATAAGCAACAAAATAGGATATGTCTACGAACACAACCTACCATCTTCGTCTTCAGAAACCCAGTTGAGGAATGTACTGTCCTCGGGAGGATTGATTGCCCTCTGTTTAGCAACTCGAAGTTTTCTCTGGTTCTTGAGCCTGTCTTCGAGTAGACCGGAAGCGCCGAGCCCGTGAACAGAGTGAAAAAACCAGATGTCCCATCCATTTCCTTCTCGACGTGGATCACCGAGTGTAGGGTACTGCTTGACTAGATCCTTTGCCAATTCTTCCATCGCCTGCTTACTCGGGCTATATTAAAAATAAAAATTATCATTAGCTCATTTTGTAATGTGACCATTTTTTTCAATGGAAAAAATAGTGACAGGCATACCATGTCCCCAACGCAACGATTAATGAGTCGATAAGTGCGGCAGCTACACACTGACGATCAGGCTTCAAGATGAACTTATTGCGGGCAACTTTATTAATAAGAACTTTGTTCGCAGCAGCACTCTTGAACAGACTGTCTTTCAGGCACTATAATATGAGACATAATTATTAGTTTCCATTAGCTAAATATAAATTGTGCAAAAAAAAATGTGGAGCCCTTACAAAACCATAAATGTTTTTCTTATTAACTGAATCCAGTCCACTAGATTGATTCACCTCCGGAGAGTAATTATTCTTATCAATATCAAATAGGTAAGTAATATTGAATTCTGTATTTGATGGTGCTTCCGGCGGAGTAAGATTTGACTCATCTTGATAACTTGGAAGAATTGCTGATGGTGATCTCGAGAATGACGACGAATTAACTTTTGGGGTGGTCACTCGTGTAGAATGTTCGGTGTTTTCGACACTTGTTATCTGCAAGATATTTGTAAAATTTAGCTAAATTTGAAATTGTTAAACGAGTGAATGCCAAGTTTGTACCGGTATACTGAAGACACAGCTGGAGTTTGATTGTGGATTTGGCAGGGTAGCATGCCGTGATAGTAATCTGACCGGAAGTTGAAGACCCCGATCGTGTGCTTCCCTGGAACTTATTACTGAACCATCAAAAAGCGATGCTGATTCAGACTGACTGTCAGACAATGACTGAGCAGAATTCTATATAACAAAATTATGGATTATAATACAATAAAATTGAGTTATTTAATTTGATGTTCTTAATGCTTAAAGTTAATACGACAAAATATAAACACCTATTGACTTCCTAAATTAATCGTTACATAAATTTTATAGGTAATATAATATACTTATTTAGGTCATTAAATTTAAATGATTCATAGCTATATAGTGGCTGGTAATAAACTAGTTGACTTAACTCCAGTATTTCTACCGTATTTAATGAACAAATTTTATAACAGTGAAAATTTTCTAAAAATTCAGACTCGAATTTTGTTATGACAAAATTGCACTCCTCATTTTCCAAAACAATATGCTCTATTAAGCCAAATTCTGGGTACAAGTTACAATATTTAAGAAGAATAAAACATCCCACTCTATATTCGCAACCATTTGAAATAATCTTACTAGAAATTTTTAGTTTTGATGATGGGTCCAGCAGAAATCTATGCCCAATCTCATCGGAATACTTTAATTTCGAGATCTTAACAAATTCATAATTTGGTACGTCAAAAGTCCATTCTGTGAAGACGTCCTTAGACAAAAGTTTGAAGCATTTTAAAACTTGATGTCGATAAGTGACAGTTTTTGGTAGGTTTTGATAATTGCAAGTAGTATGAGATGTAATCTTAAAAAACTTATGTCTTGATTCGAATGCCATACTCCAATACTGCTTCAGGGGGCCAATTTGCATAATTGAATCAGCATAGTGCAAAAGATGGTGATGTTTTGGTTTGAGTTTACGTTTAAAAATCTCTTGATATTTAGTGCAATATTCTGCTATGACCATTCTTAAAGAATTTAATCCCCCTCTAGAGATGCTGGGCGATAAAACTAGATCAATTATCTCCCTAAGCAGGCCAAGCATGGGCCACACGAGGTCACTTTCTAAAACTAAATCGTTAATAAGTAACGGTAGAAAAAAAATTAACGACATATTTTGTGACGCATTTTGACCGGATTTAGTGTCACCTTTTAGAAATGAAGGTTTAAATTGTGATGGTTTACTCGAAGCAAAGTGTTTTCCATAATTGAAAGATTCGACACGATAATTAAATGTATCCAAATTAAAATAACCCTTTCCTATACAATGATTTACAAGTAAAAATACGAAATCAGGAACCACTCCTTCAAACAGGTCATGCATAATGTCAAACACAAACATCTTCGTCACATGATGATAAGGTAATTTATTAATTACTGTTTCAAAATTAATACCAGTCGTAGAAAGATTTGAAACCCTAACATCAACATCATAATTTTCCAGTGACCTGTTATTTTCCTCCAACGAGAACACTTCAGTCTGACATTGCAATTTATGCATTTTGCATCGGCGACAAGGATAATTGGCTGTGAAGCCTTCAGAAAATCCTAGGATACTATGAAGTCCTAAATTGTCTCCAGATATTTGTGCTAGAGCAATTTTCACGTTCCTCTGAACGCCATTCTGACAAAAGTCGATACCATTTACCCACAAATCTTGAAGTTCGTTAACAACGACTTGTAGCACGGAATTCGCAGATGACAATTTCAAGTCTTGCTGCTTCAAACTGCAGAGCAGAATGATATTGTCTACAGAAGAAAGATAATGGGCAGGCATATCGAGCAAAGTGTAATAGAAATTTGCAAGCTTGTGATTTCCACTTTTCGAGCCGAGTGGATTTGCCATTTCTGCATCGTCGTAGTACATATTTATGAATAAAGTCTCCTCAGGAAAATTGGAATTATGATAAAACAAGCTGTCACGAAAACTACTAAAAACATCCCCATTGAACCCTTTCTTTTTCTGAAGAATTTCATAAAACCCTGGCTTTTCTAATAGCTGTTTAATTGACTCCTTAATTGATACATAGAACATTGTTATTGGTCGGTAAATTTGCTTTTGTGAACTATCCTGACGAGCACGAAAACAAATATCCGAGTCCAAGACAATCTCTTTGCCAGGGATCATTAAGTTATTTTTAATTAGAAAGTTGTCTATCTTATATTTTGAGTCGAATTTTTCAAAGGAAGAACTCAAATTCTTAATTTCAAGAAGTTTGTCAATTTTCATATCGTGTAAAAAATCTTCATTGAAAACTGATTTAGCAATTTCAAATGCCTGGGAAAGAAACTCACAACTTAGTTGCTTGACTTTACGAAAAATTTTATCACTTGTACTTAATGGTACCTTTCCTGATTCTAAAATAGTCCCTAATAATTCAACAATGAGTCGATCCAACGTAGAAATATGTATAGTATTGGAATTTTCTGAACTATTACTATGATTATTGAAAATGCCTGTTTCAAGTTCGTTCTCCTCCTCCTTTGCTATGCTTCTTAAATTTTTATGAAATTTGAACACGTTTCTAAAATGCTGTAAGTAAGCCTTCCTCTCAAAATATCTTCCACAATGAAAGCACTTGTATTGATCTGATCCCTTCAAACCGTGGAATTTCGATAAATGACTAGATAAGTAAGACAATCTAGAGTGACTAATTTTACATAAAAAACATACGTATACACTCCCTGTTTTTAATTTCTGAATAACGTTCCAAAACTTGAGCTGGTCTCCTAGGGCTGGGATTAATTCCTTGACGTGGTCCATTTCCAAAAGCAAAAGTGCATCATCGTTGATTTTACTTTCTGCAATAATTAATGGTCAATTTCAATTTCTGATGCCTATATAACGAATGTATTTGATCACTTACCCTCAAATTTATGAAACAATTGTTCCAATCCCAATTGTCCAAGAATATTTTTTACTTCCGAGTTATCCATGACGCAAATTTCCAAAGATTTTCTTCGGAGGAAATTGTTCTGTCTTGGTGGGAGAAAATCGACTGACTACAAAAAATAATGGGTAACAAAGAAGGTGAGTTCACTTGCCGCCCAAACTATATTTCACTCTATGTGAAGTGATTGTTGCCGTGCGAGGTAAAATTTTTACCCCACATTTGCACTATCACACTATGTAGCGTACAATGCTGCCAATATGAAATAAATCTTACCCCACATTACTGTAATATTATTTTTTTGCTATTTATGGAGTATAATATTTTAAATAATGATATGGAGTAGTCAAAAATAATCTATATGACCCATGTTTCACATCACATAAAGTTGTGTTGATTTTTACTCTTCGAAAAAGTAAGCACATTTCTCTGTGTGTGATAAAACTGTCACCAGACGGTGACAGTTTTTCACCATGCGGTGATAATTTTTTACCATGCGGTTGCAATTTTACACTAGACGGTGAGAATTTATTACCAAACGGTGTAGCCACATATCGATACCGCTGTTTTGCAAATATTTTTTGCAGTGTATATATACCATCTGATTGTGATTTTTTCGCGCTCTAAAGATTTTGATGTATGATGGCTTAAAATTTGCGTAAGTTTGTTTACGTAAAGAATCCGAAATAATGTTGGGGCGGGGGGGAGGGCGCTTAGCCAGATTTTGAGCTACAAGCCAAAATATGCGACTTTTTGCAAACTTTGAAGAATTTGATTCTTTTCACAAAATCGTCAAAATTGGGTCAAATCTCGCTGGAAATAATTTAAAAAACAATTATTTTGGACTAGAATTTGGCCACTGCCTCGATTACGGACCCCAATTTTCTTAATGCCTGAATTTTGAAAAATAATTACATTTTCTCTATTAATATTTCCACGATCGAAACATGGTACTTACATAAGTATCGCTATTAACATATTGTTAAATTATACACGTTACGTACACGTTAAGTATAGGCATAATTTGCTAATTTGGTGTGTATCTAATAAACGCACAATGTTAGAACGAATCCGTTAACCATACTATTTGATTCGGAATTTTGTAAACAAAACGAAATTTTGTTAATAATTCAAAAAGTCATTAATAATACGAAAGGTTGTTAAAAATACGTTCACTTGTTTTTTCACGATGCTTGATACATATTATGTAAATAAATAGTTTAACTGTTTTAACTTTTTTGAATAAATTTTAAAGTTTGCTATATAAAAATTAGAGGAAATTTTAATCCAATGCAAAAATTGTAATATCATCTATATTATAATTTCGAAAAGTCCGTCCCGTGAAATTTTCCTTGGCATTTCTTCATTCTGATTATTTTAGGTCCACCAATTAGAGCAAGCCTTACTGGTTATGGTTATGGTTATAGTTATGGTTGATTTAAAACTTCCTTACCAACGCCAAATAATTTCTTTAGCAACATTACCAATAAATCAATTAAAATTGTAATTTTATTTATCAGAGTATAAATTGTATCGCAGAGTATGTATGTATATGTTACAATTCGTATAAAAAAAGCCTAAACGACCAGCGTTTTACACAAATAATCCCTAACTGAAAAGCGTAGAAAAATCGAGTAAAAATCGCAGAAAACGCAGAATTAAACGCAGAGAAATCGTGACAAAAGTAATCGCAGCAAAAATCGAAGTCGAAATTCCAGAAAAAAATCGCTACGGGGTTACAAATAGTAAACCTCCTCCAACTCCAGTCCTGGAGGAAATGTACCCAAAATCGAGGCGACGTTTCCTCGTTGTGCGGCGAGAGAAACTCGCTGGCGGAGAAAATTGACCGCATTGAGCTGTCCAGTCGTGGAGGCAATTCTCTGCCCGATTTGTTCGATGAGGGCGAGCCCCTCCTGCCCCCAAACTCCAGTCGTTTCCATGGCAACCGAGACAAAAATGTACCGGGCCATAAGAAACGCATATTTCTTCTTCTTGGCGTCCTCCGCCTTGCTGGCTGCAGCACCCTGATGGCTCACAGTGTCGGGTAAATGGCTTGGGGCGTAGGTGTCGGCGCAAGTAAAGTCCCACACGAGGGACCTTCCCCTCGCCCAAGGCACAAGCGTCATCCCGTCAGGACGCTTGCCGTCCGTGGTGGAGCACCCTGCTGGCTCCCTAATGCAGGGTACCTCCGCTGATTGGAGGGCTCTTGCGATAACGTCGTTGGCGGCCTCGTGGCGGGACCAACGACCGTGTAAGCCGCGGGAGGATACTTGAGCCCCGCACTGGCATTTGTGCGGCTGGCAAATGTCGCAGCCGAGGCGGAGAGCGATGGAGACACGGAAGGTCTCGTTGGAAAGGAGGGTATCGAGTTGTGGAGAGGGAAGGGTGTTGAGCCAGACCCCCGCGTATTTGTTGCGTAGGGATCGTAGTCGGGCAGTATCCTCCGGGATAATTGCTAAATCGGAGAGATGGGACAAAGTCTTGTCCAGAATGGGACGCTCCCACGCGGCTTGGACTCCTCTGACAGTTTCAGGTGGGAGGTCCGTCAGGCCGACATCCGTCCAGCGCTGCACTCCCTCAGCCATGGCGATGTCGTTGCCATGGAGATAACCCGGAAGGAGACGTTCTACGTGGGGCAGGACGCTGTGGGCGGACGCAATAAAACACGGTATCGCCACATCCACAGCGTGCCTGACCCCGAGGCCGCCTTCCTTCACGGGTAGGGAGGACCGCATCCATGCAGCCTCCGAGAGAGTACAGTTGAGGATCCCCTCGAGCGCGTCCTTAAGGGTGGCATCGTAGTGGACCAGAGCATCCATCTTTCTCCACGATGGGGCGCAGCGGAGAAAGTAGATGAGTCGAGGGATGGAAATTGACGCGCGGAGCAAGAAAAAGGCCGAGTGGGCCGAGAGGCCGAGGGGTCGTTGGGAGAAAGTTGCAAGTTGTTGGGTTTTGGCTGCCAGGACAACCTCCAGCGCTTCATTGGTAAGCGGGGAGCCTAGCAGCATGGCGGATTCGGGGGACATTAGCTGGATTCCGGGGGCAACTTGCTGGAATTGCAGGAGGATATCGATGGCTTCCTCACGCTCCGCCCCCAGGATCCCCAATTCGCATTTCTCCGTGTTGAGGTGGAGGCCAACCTCGCTGCTCATCCTAGCAACCGTTGCTAGGGCCTCCAAAACCTTGTCCGGTGTGTCCCCCATCGTCGAGGTACCATAAGTTGAGCTCCGTTTCCACCGCCTCGACGATGGGGTGGACCACGAGGGAGAAGAGGGCGGGGCCCAAAGGGTCCCCTTGTTGGCAGCCGAGTAGGGAGGGAATGGGAATCATCCCGTAGAAAAGCGACGAAGGGCTGGCGTAGCACTGCGCCACGAAGGGATACATTGACGGGAAGATGTCTCGGACGTCGTCGAGAAGCGTGTCCCGCCTAATTTCGTTGAAGGCGTTCCTGAAATCAATTTTCAGGAACGCCTTTGGGGAGGTGTGGGCGTGGTTGTAATAGACCCGCGCGGCGTGGGCCCCGATCTCCGCCCCACCCTTGATGCCCACTCCGAGTTGGTGGGGAGAAAAATGTTGAATTAGTTGGGGGTAATTCTTCCCACGACGGTCTTCGCGGCCAGTCGCCGCCAAGTATTTCCCACGGCGATGGCTCGAATCCCTCCCGACTTCTTCTTCAACGCCGTGAGGGACGCTCCGAAAAAGAAGGGGCAAAAAGTCGAGGAAGGCTCGCATCGCTTCAGCGAGCTGGTCGCCCTCCTACCCCTGGGCACACCCCAAAAGGTCCTTCAGGATCTGGGGTCTCATCCAGTCTAGACCCCCCGCCGACCCTGGCGGACACGTAGAGATAGCCTTGAGCAGTTCTTCGTCGAGCACTGGAGCAATGATGTGATCCTCAAGTGGTGGTGGAATGTTGATTGGCAGAGGGTGAGCTGGGTGTTTGGCGAGCAGCGCGGCGAGGGTTTCGTCGTTGGACGGTGCGATGGTGTCGTCGGAGCAGGCGAGGCGGATTGCTCCCTTGATGTCGCCGTCGGCGAGTTTCGCCTCCACTTTCTTCGCCGTCATGTCGAGTGGAGGTTTGTTGGAAGGTGGGCGCGGTGGTAGGGGCCGTGGGATGGAGAAGTCGCTCTTTCCCCACAAGTCAGTATTCTGTTTGACCCAGGTGCTCAAATTCTTGACGCGGTCCTCCTTCTGAGGGACGGGGAGTGTTGCATAAGGGAAGAGCAACAGCTTTCCCCAACTTTCTTCATCACCCGACTCCGTAACTTGCTGCAGAATCTTCGTGAGACACTGCGCCACAGGTCTCCTCGCACCTCGCGGGGACCCTTCGCAAGGTGGGCGTAGTGGTCTTGAGTCGCGCGAGGATTTCACCCCAATTGTCTTGTTGTTGATGATGGAGCAAAGTTG
Organism: Folsomia candida; assembly: GCF_002217175.1. Lineage (NCBI taxonomy): Eukaryota > Metazoa > Arthropoda > Collembola > Entomobryomorpha > Isotomidae > Folsomia > Folsomia candida. Next base: position 7,747,460 of record NW_019091197.1, on the reverse strand, counting down.
GAGGTGCATCCGCCCACTGGATGCCCTCATAGCAGTAGTGGGACTCTCCTCTGGCTCCAACGCGACGGGTCGTGGAGTCAGGGAACAATTGTTTAATATTTTTGCCGAGGGTGGTCTCGGTGATTCCACCCTCCCCGCTCTGAGAGACAAAAATTGAGTAGCGGGTGAAAACGTCCGTCGTCGCGACAGACGAACGGCATGGACGGGGTACGCTGAGCGACGAGTCTGAAGTGGAAGGGGGGTCGACGTCGGGGATCGGGGCCGGTGTCGCCACTTCAGTCGAAGATGGCAGAGAGCGAATCCAATAATTGATGCGTGGACGTGGCGCAGGTGAAGAGTCGTCCCGCGGCGGCTGCGATGAAGGAGGTTCGGCGTTTTGTTTTACTGTGGACATAGCTGCGTGGGGCCTTGAGCGCGAGGAGGGACCAATTAGCCCCACTCAAGGAAACAAAATGAATTAGTTGGATCCGAAAATTCCAATCCGATCGCAGAAAAAGTGAAAAGATTTGAAATTTATCAAAATTTCTCGCCTGATTTAGGCGTTGAAAATGCCTGATTTAGGCATTGAAAACGCGTGAGAGAGGCCAGCCCCGTCAGAAAGTGGTCGCTCAGACTTCGCGCCACTTCTGGGGGCGCAGGGACCTCCCCCCTACACGATTTGAATCGTGGGTGGTCCTTCCCGAGTCGGCCAAAGTCGAAAAACCACCAGAAACGGAAGAAAAAGGGCCTTAGCAACCGGTTGCCAAGGGGGTCGGGGCGAAGTGATCCACGTTGGGAAGAATAGGCACACAAAAAATTCGCCAGAAAATCCCGGGCGTGGTTCCCAACGGCGATTGACACTTCACTACCCACTAGGGGTCTAAAGGGAAGTAGCTCGGTGAAAATTTAAGAAGGGGGTGACCCTAGTCGTCAGATTTTTAAAAACTTAAAAATATTAAAAATGGAGGAGAAGCAGCTGACGTGTGCTTTCCTCGAGCGCCCTCTCTCAATCAGCAACATTAAAAAATTTCCTTAGCAACGTTAAAAGGTCCTTGGTAAAGTGAAAAAAAATTCCTGGCAACGTTAACAAATTGCCCAAGCAACGTGAACAAAAATTTTGGCACCTGGAAAATATTCTTGGCAACGTGAAAAAAATTGCCCAGCAACATTAAAAAGATTTCCTTAGCAACGTAAAAACGATCCTTGGCAACGTGATAAAAATGCCTAGCAACATTAAAAAATTTCCTAAGCAACGTTGAAAAATTGGCTTAGCAACGTTAAAAAAGCATTGGTATCCTTTAAAAAATTATCAAACAAAGCTAATACTTTTGTAGCTACGCTATTTCTTTTTACACTAATTCTTTTTCTCTTATTTAATCAATAATCATAATTCTCATGAAGACCAGCACAGACCGTCAGTTTTACACTGCTAATTTAAAAATTTTCATAAATTGGTCTCCAATTTGCGGCCCGGCTTTAAGACGGGCTTATAGGCTAGTCGCAAATAAATCTAAATAGTTTCCTAAACCGGACATAATTAATCTTTAAGAATGAGCGTCAACACGTCATCCACCCTAGAATGTGACGAAGCAATCAAACGGTATAAACAATTTATACCATTTTTTTCAGTTTTTGGCGTAATTTTAAGCCACTGGTTAACACCATCCGAAACCTTTTTTAGGATTCTGTGTAATTACTAATTGAAAATTTTTAACAGTCGGCGCAACCATCTCTTGCGGAAAGTCTTGATCTTTACGAATATCATGTGTCTCGGAATAGCCATTGTGAGGATGCGACGTCTTTTAGTCAATAGTTGTAATCAAAGTCAAAGTTGCGAGAAGCTAAATTGAGTAAAAGCAAAATTTTGAATAGGCGCCAACCTTACAAATCTGCGTTTTAGACTAATTTCGAAGCTTCATAACTTTTGCAGTTTCCGTGGGATTTTCAAAATTTTGGGCTTAAATTGATCACGAAGGTCAAAATTTTAAGAGACATGTAAAAAATTAAACATTTTTATTTTTTTTATAGATATTTTTAAAAAAGTTTCGACAAACCCCCATTTTTAGGAAAATTCCAAAATTTTGAAAAAAATTGAAACAATCGAATTTTAGAAAAATTTCATGGCATACAAAAGTTAAACTCTTTTTCATGATTTTAGGAATTTTTTTGAAAATCCGCCCAGGATTTCAAAAGTTATGGCACTTTTAAAAATAAAAACATACAAATTTGACGAATTTGGCGCCACGCAATGGCGCCAAATATTAGTTTAACACGGAAATATCAATGGACCGTTCATCTAGGGTCCCAGTAGATTCTAAAAAAACATAGTGGATACCCTGGACACGACGGGCAGCTCGGAAGGTTCCCTAGTAAGCACAAGACGGTCTAATAACAGTTCTACAAATTTAAAAAATCGGTCTCAGTAACAAATACGGTCTGTACTTAAAATTTGAGGGGTAGCTAATTTTTCTTTAAAAGATATTTACCTACTAAACTGCTTTTTTTCAAATTTCTTTAACCAGGCCAAGAAAAACTAAGGAGGGAAACTTACGAGGTTGTCAGTAACCGATCTGCTTGAAATTTTTACCAAAGATAGTTTGACATGAATGAACCTTAACCCTAGAAGGTTTTGACTCCATGGCCACAAACGGGTGAGAAATAAATTTCGAAAGTTTCAAATTTTCTCCTCAAGGGATGCCATTCTATCTGAGCTCACTCTAGTTCTATGGGGAGGATGTTGTAATGCTTATAAGCATTGGAATTTTGAAATTGAGCCAGTCTTGCAAATCTTCACCGATCTTCAAAATTCGAAATGTTTTGGAAACTTTGGGTCATGGACTAGAATATATAATTTCAAATTTTTGAAATTTGACCTCATTCGCCTGTTATCAAGGTCACAAGGTCAAAAATAACCACATTTCCATGGTTCGCAAAAATTGATTGTCACCAAATTTTAATGAAAATTTCGAAATTAAAAAACTTGGGGAGTGTCAAAATATGACACTCCCAGTGGTGCTTGTAAAAAATTGTGGGTGTGGCTGGGGGTGTGGAAAAAAATAAATCAGGTTAAAATTACTGTGTTTTATCGCTTCGGGGTGTGAAAAATATCAAAGTCCTACCAGGGCCACACCCTCTGACGGCATTTACATTAGCGGATATAATTATTCAATCCCCACCCACAGGGGGTGTGCCCATCAGCGCTTTCGGCGTTAATAACTTCAATTGCCTAGTGCGACACCAATAATTTATCGGGATGGAATGGGGACCCTGATGGTGACGTCCAATCACCAAAAACCACACCCCAAGATGGGTGTGCCTTAAGGAACTTTGGGTAATCCCTTTATAAAGCATGTCACGCGACGCAAATAATTTATCTGAAACTAAAGATAACCCCTATTATCACGTCCAATTACAATTATCCAGAACCACACCGCCAAGTGGGAGTGGTTCTCAACGGCTTTTTGACGTTAACGAAGGCACATCATATGATGCACGTAGCGTATCCCGTCACAATGAGGGGGTCTAGACGGCATTTCAAATATATAAAGCCACACCCTCGGTGGGTGTGGTTCGCAGCGAATTTTCCGTCTTATCAGATCCATGTCATGTGACATGTCATTTTTCTCAGCTCAATTAGTCGATCTCAACTAAATAACTTAAACTTACGAACTTAAAATATTCATAGTATGTATTCATATGCGGGCCAACTAGAACATAAATTTAAAGGGCAATAAACCGTTGTAACGTTATAAGTAGCTCACCCTGTAATAATGAGTTTGACATAATATTGCATTAATGGTGCAGAATAAGCGTGCTAAAGATATACATAATTGTAATATAATTTTGCATCAATGGTGGAAACTAAACGATTTAAATGAATCCACAATTTTGACATAAAATGTTAAAAAACTTGATGTCAAAATTATGGTTATTTCTATCAGTTCTTCTCCACTTTTGGTGCGTTTTGCATCTATTCCCTGAATTGTTTTGCACCATTTAGAGTCACCGATTGTTCGATATCAGTGGTGCTAATAAGTCGGTTACGAATGCCAATAACTCGCTTTAATGCGTATCAATTGATGCAAAAAAGTCGTTAACACACAGACAGACAGACGGACAGACGGACAAGAGGAATTCAATAGCTCCCGTGCTACGCAGGGTGAGCTAATAAAGAAATCAACTAAAAAGGTTCCCGAAACAGAGGTCGACGCCGCCGACAAAAGTTCGGAGCCGATTTTATTTTTGCCTTAATACTTAGATTGTGGTCGAATTATAATTTGGATAGTCGATATTTTGTCAATATTTTCTGTTCGAAACCAGACTTTTCATTATATGGTCTCTTGTTCTCTTTTTGATGCATTCATTATGCGTATGCATGACGAAATTTGATTCGCTTTTGTTCAGACGAATTTTGAGTTGTTACTTTTTGGAGATATTTTTGCTGTATGGTACAGCCAAATGTACAGCCTGAACCTTACTTCATTGCGTGTATGCCCTTGAATTTATTAATATTTTAAAAATCACAACTTTCCAAGAAACCGTAGAAAATTTTACCAGAAATTACGGGTGATTCTTAAAACCTCTCCAATAAAAAAATTTTCAATTTATTTCAAAAATTTTTAAAAAATACCAAAGATTGTTCGATTAAAGATTCTTCGATTCTAACCGTACTACCCACTTAATTGCTCAGAATTTCATGGCGAATACGAATATGAACTAAGATTTTGAAAATGTTGAGCTTTAAGGAAGTTGTTTTGGATCGCCCCAAACCAGTTTTTCCCATTTCTTCCAGTTCCCATTGAGTTTAGATGGTGGTAAAAAGTTCCTTCTTCCCACTTTTTTCCACTGCCCTGGTCAATTTGGTTTTTACCAATCGAAACCCTGTACATATATTTGAAGCTACTAAATCGCCAAGTTATATAAGAAAATAGTGTGTATGGTAAAAGCCAATTTCGTAATTTTCGAATAAATGAATGAATATTTGAATAATTGAATAAACGAATGCATATTTGAATGAATGTTTGAATGAATGAATGTGTGATTGAATGAATGTGTGATTGAATAAACGAATGAATATTTGAATGAATGTTGTTCATACTAGATGCTAATGAATGAATAATTTAATGAATAATTTCTCGTTGAACACGTATTTATATTCTTAATCCTCTTGCCGAGACCTTTCTAACGATACCCCTATCATGGAGCTATGTGAGACTATTAAGTTGTTCGTAAGTTTAAGTTGTTTAGTTGAGATCGACTAATCGAGCTGAGAAAAATGACATGTCACATGACATGGATATGATAAGAGGGAAAATTCGCTGCGAACCACACCCACCGAGGGTGTGGCTTTATATATTTGAAATGCCGTCTAGACCCCCTCATTGTGACGGGATACGCTACGTGCATCATATGATGTGCCTTCGTTAACGTCAAAAAGCCGTTGAGAACCACTCCCACTTGGCGGTGTGGTTCTGGATAATTGTAATTGGACGTGATAATAGGGGTTATCTTTAGTTTCAGATAAATTATTTGCGTCGCGTGACATGCTTTATAAAGGGATTACCCAAAGTTCCTTAAGGCACACCCATCTTGGGGTGTGGTTTTTGGTGATTGGACGTCACCATCAGGGTCCCCATTCCATCCCGATAAATTATTGGTGTCGCACTAGGCAATTGAAGTTATTAACGCCGAAAGCGCTGATGGGCACACCCCCTGTGGGTGGGGATTGAATAATTATATCCGCTAATGTAAATGCCGTCAGAGGGTGTGGCCCTGGTAGGACTTTGATATTTTTCACACCCCGAAGCGATAAAACACAGTAATTTTAACCTGATTTATTTTTTTCCACACCCCCAGCCACACCCACAATTTTTTACAAGCACCACTGGGAGTGTCATATTTTGACACTCCCCAAGTTTTTTAATTTCGAAATTTTCATTAAAATTTGGTGACAATCAATTTTTGCGAACCATGGAAATGTGGTTATTTTTGACCTTGTGACCTTGATAACAGGCGAATGAGGTCAAATTTCAAAAATTTGAAATTATATATTCTAGTCCATGACCCAAAGTTTCCAAAACATTTCGAATTTTGAAGATCGGTGAAGATTTGCAAGACTGGCTCAATTTCAAAATTCCAATGCTTATAAGCATTACAACATCCTCCCCATAGAACTAGAGTGAGCTCAGATAGAATGGCATCCCTTGAGGAGAAAATTTGAAACTTTCGAAATTTATTTCTCACCCGTTTGTGGCCATGGAGTCAAAACCTTCTAGGGTTAAGGTTCATTCATGTCAAACTATCTTTGGTAAAAATTTCAAGCAGATCGGTTACTGACAACCTCGTAAGTTTCCCTCCTAAGCCTTGAAGTTATTTTGTATTGGTAAAAATTTATAGAGATTGAGAAATTTACATTTTACATAGGGAAATTGATTGATTGATTGATATCCTTTATTCGTGTGTCAATAGAGTTCAATTCATTACAAATTGGTTTACACACCATAATGGCAAAGTTCCGAATTCAACATCGGTGCACATACATGCTATGAGTAAAGAGATAAATAAACTGGAAAATTAAACTTATTCTAGTTTTAATTGGGGTTTAATATCCTTTAATTAATCTCGTCATTCTTACAAGAAGGTTGCATACAACAATCAATTTTAAACTGGAAGTTGAAAATTAATCAATTTATTCAAATACAATGTCCAGAGGTAGGTTAAATTCTAATTCGTGCAAGCCCTTGTCTGGTGTAATCATAACATTGGTGGAATTCATATTGCAAGAGGATTTACTTCAAAACTTCATTCTTTCAAAAGAATTTGAACTAGAAACTTCCAAACGAAATTTCAAATCTTAATCGTATTTTTACGATAATCAAATATTTTTAGAAATATGAGCATATTTAACCATTGCAAATTTAAACTCTAGCTAGGAAATTGCAAGTCAATACTTGAATTTATAAATTATGAGTTGCTAAATTGTCTAGCCCAACCAAAATAGAGACATAAAAGGAAGCATTCTTACATACATATGTCCGTCTGGATTTCTGATTCCATGGACAGTTAGTGGTTTGACGACTATAAATTATTCAACAGTTGGTATGAGTTGGCATGAAATTGAAATCAATAGTTTTACTGAAATATGTCCTTCAAATGGTTCGACAACTTAACCAGTCGGTTCATGCAGAATATAACATCAACAGCATAACAGTTTGCTCAAATAATTTCGAAAATAATATCTGCAATCCAATATATTTACCTGGGTAGTATCTTACGTAAAACATTAAGTCACCTGAATTCTTAGCGTTAAGTTGTCCTACATGTGCAAATTAAGACAAAGCCGATTTTGCATTTATGATACTCAAAAGTCGTTAAGTTAATAAGAATTATGCAAACTGGTGCGCATCAGTAAGCACATATACACAACAAAAATAATTAAATAAAATTTTAAAGAGAAAACCTGGTTGTTAGCTAAACATCGAACATGGTTGTCACTCCGCTAATGTGGAAGTCGATGGATCTTTTAACCAATACGTACGAATTAATATGGAAGAATCCTTTAGAATGGGACGTTACAAGTAAAAAATTAATTGTCAACCCTCCCTCGACAAAACTAATACCCTGGTTGATGGTAGTTATCTGGTATCTGGTTTCTATCAACATTTTATCCATCCTATTACTTTTGTTTCAACTTTTTGGATTTATTCACATCCCTCTTACAAACCTTTTAGTTCTTTTTATGGTGTTCGCGTTATTTGCATTTGTTATCTATCTCGAGGGAATATTTTATTTATACGGGGACAGCACAGCAGCAATATTAAATAAATTTGCAGTACTGGAAAAGAAACTGAGTAAGTTGAATCTGCTAACCAAATTATTATTTTGAAGACTTAATTTTTAATCGTTCAAATATTTTTTAAAATACCCTAAACTAATTTTATTTCCATGTTCCAAGTTTTCAAAATATTTTTCAGGCGAACCTTATATAATTTCTCTAATACATTCTAGATAAAGCTTCACAACTACAGAAGAGCAACATGAGAGACGTGATTGGACTAATATTAAATTTGGTCTCACCACTTGCTGGCTTGTTTGCCATATTTTATTACTTCATCGGGTGTTTATTACTTCAATTGGATCCATACAGCCAAGCTGAATATCTACTGGAAGAAAATGGATTCATACTTTCAATTCCAATAAAATTTCTATTCTTCTTTCTTCGCTATACGCAATGTCTACTGTTTCTTCAAGCGGCGAGAACGATCAGCCTGCTAATTTGCGTTCCAACGATGGCGACGTATCTAGGCTTAGCGTGCGTGTCGGCAATGGATAGTAGTGCAGTGTATTTTTTTCGCAGGGAGAACATGATTTTGTCCAGCTACTTGCGAAACTACGAAATTTGTTTAATTCATCTAGGCATTGGACACAATTTTGTTTCACCAGCTGTTTCAGGCACCATGTTTTTTGGCCTAGTTTTAAGCGTGCTTTTTAATTTTGCATCGCTCAAATTATACTCAAGAATTCCGATGACACTCTTTCCACTTATCCCGGCGGTTGCTGCCTTCATTTTGGTCATTATTGACGTTATGTTACCCATGTTGATTGACGTGTTTAAAAATTCTAAATCCCTGCAGGCCAAGTGGAGAAACATTCTAGGTTTGATCGAGGACAAGAAATATTTGAAAAGAAAGTTACAATCGTTACGAACTCCGAGAATTTATGCAGGAACGGTGAATTATAATTTTTATTTTTGTAAAAGCTCAACCAAGGCAACGTATTTTGGAATTATTTTAAATTATACGATAACATCTGCCTTATCTGTTACAATAGGCGCGCGGACATGATATCGGACATGATTGTGCACAAATGCCTGAAAAAACGGATGATTAAAATTTAAACATAATTTTTTCTAAAATACAAGGTCTAAATTTGTGTGCTATTTCTAATGTATTTCCAATGCGATTCAGTGTTGCATACCTTTATTAATGATTCTAACTATATTAATTAAACATACATATGTAGCTAAAGTCTCGGTTTCAAAATGCGTTTTCAATTTTGAGTAAAGAAATTAATGTTTTGCAACCTTTGTAACCCTGATGTCCATACATCAGAGTTTCAAAGGTTAAGGAATTTAAAGCAGGTTTATAATGTTTCATATATAATATTTCTAATAGAGAAGCATATTCAATTTAGAGACTTATTGATATATATTTATAGCTTATCTAGGCTTATAAATCAATTAGTTTTAATGATAACAATTAGTAGGGTTGGGATATAATTAACTATTAATTAAGGTGGTAAATCCAATGCTAGAATATACAGTGGTAAAGCCCATTGCCACAACTCTCATTCCCACAACTCCCATTGCAACAACTCAGAGTTGTGGCAATGGGAAGGATAGCCTCATTACCACAACTCCAATGCTACGGTATAAGATGAATAGCCACAATAAGCCCAATGTAAAGGCACCAGGCTGAGACTGGTGAGGAGTCGGGTTTGAGATAGAGAAGAGGAAAGTTAGCAACCATCAAGGTTATCTCTAGGTATTAGTTTTCTTATAAAGTAGAATAAGTTCCCAGTAACTTAAATTTAGGAAATATAAATATTAGTTTAAGCTCGCCCACTTATTTATTAATATAAGGATTTTGGTAAATCAATATTTATTCAGTCGGTATTGATGTAAATAAAATATTTATAATTTTCCTTAAAAATGAACAAGTTCTACAAAGTTTATTGCATAAAACTCACAAACTAAGGGACATCCACAAAAGTGGGTGTGAATTAGGGACACGCAACCCCAGATAAGGACAAGGGGCGTTACAGTTTAAATCTGATTTAATAAAAAAAGCACAAGGTTTACACAATTATATTGCCTACAGGTATGGTGAATAAATCCATATTGAATTTATTATTTGAACAAATGCCAAGACTGATATTTTTGTGCTAAAATCAATCCAAATAGATATCATAACTTCTCAATTTAAATTGGATCTAGAAAAAATTAACAATGAAATTTATAAAGTCGAGTTAATGTTACTACATAAATTACTCAATTTCACAATCATTAGGACGAATAAATAGACACTGAGTTTATACTACGGGGAAATTCTTATTTTTGCGACATTATCCAATTACATGATCCAGTATTTAAACGTATGCACACTGTTCCGGATTACCTGATTTACTTGCCAAAACCTATAACTCTCGAACAACTCAATTTTTTCGAATTCTGCTTCAGGCAATTAATGCATGAGGGTCTAAGGGGTCTAAGCTATGCAATTTTCACTCAAACCCACGCCCTTCGGGGGGTGTGGTCAAAGGTAACTAATTGTTTTATCGCGTTAACCCATCAAGTGGGGTGTCATTTTAAAGCTCTCATCAATGTCTATACAATTCCGGATAATATCAGTATAGTCATGGCACACCCACCGTCTGGGGGTTTGATCAACTTGCAAATTTGGAATTTTTGTTTCGACAAATCCGAGCATATATTTTCATCAAATGACAATATTCTGTTGTTTTGTGAAGTATTTCTTCCCTCTGACCTCATTAACACAGAAAATGGGACAAAAATCAATAATTTGTCGTGCCTCCAAATGGGGCCGCAGCTTCATGGGACTTCCCCCTTCGTAATAAATTTTTTAGAGAGGTGCATTTTACAGTTTTCCCTTCCTCAGACAATGAGTTAGATATTCCGAAATAATTGTGTTGGTTGGAACACTGAATAATTCCCTACCAGTCCATGATTGCGAGACTGCAAATATTTTGCTTATGCCAATTTGCCTTTGGTTACATTTAAATTTCTTTGTCTGTATATAATTCGGGCAGCTGGTGGCAGCAGTTTTTCTAGATGAGATATGTGGGATTAATAATGCATGTTCGGTTCCCCGAAATACCACAGGACTAGACAGGATTTTCAACTTAAAGTTTTTCCTATTTAGCCCAATGTTGTTAGGCAAGTTTGACCATACGCCTCTCCATAACCAATTGAACAAATTAAATGAAACTTTCCATAATTGTTCCTCTATATCAAAGGTACTAAGGAGGGTAGTTTGTTTTCGAATCGGAGAGTAGAGGTTTTGGCCAAGGAAATCATCATTCCGTACCAGTGTGGTATGTATCCATATACATGGCTTGCGCTTTGTAAACTTCAGCCACCAAAAATAATAGGTGGGATCCCATGGGAAACTGTTCACCTCAAACAATTCCATTGGCGTCCATAGGAAAGTTGGTTTGGTATTCATGGGTGGCAATTTGTCAACTCATATGGGAAAAGTCTCATGAATCACCGATTTCGATGCCCTTTGGTTATGTTGAAGTACTAGGCGAGTTTAGCAAAAGCGTGGAAGGATTTCATTCCATGGCCCCATTTGCGCCCGCCACACCCACTCAAAGGTGCAAGAAACATTAAAACCACCCTGTTTTTGTCGATTCAAAAATTCACCAAAAATCCAATTTAGCTGGGATTTTTAAAGAATTAGCATATTCATGATCCCAGATAGTTCATTTATTGTATCCAATATCAAACTCAACTTTTTTAATTTTTTGAATATTTTCAATAATTTTCTGACTGAAGGTATGTCTTCGAAAAATCAAAATTTCAAAATTTCGCTTAAAAAAAGTTTTTTTTAGGAAATAAAGCTTTATTTTATTAAAATGTAGTAACTTGATTTAATTCACTAACAATTTGTTCAAAACACTGACATTTATGTATCATGTGACAAAAATAACACCATGCGCAAATATGCATGTAGGTCGGAAAACAATTAACCAATAATAAACATCAGAGTATCATTACTAAAATATTTCAAGTTTAATTAATTGGAACAACGCAGAGGCACGCCAGACCGGAATGAATTACACATTTATTCCCCCCACAACATTCTCCGTACGGACTCCATGTGGCGCTTGCACAGCTGCAAATTCGGCCCAGAGGAATGCACTCTTTCTGTAAAAAAAATATTGGTGGATAACTTTCGCCTAACACTTTATAATTTTGTAATTAAAATTGTTTAATTTTTAAAATTGGCTTTCGGTGTCCTGACTGAGTCACAATGATTAAAATTGACACAGAATGGTACCAATAATTCTATGGAATTCAAATTTGTTACCAGAACCAGTGTGCGTAATTTTTTTGTCTTAGAATTAAGTTTAGAAACAATATACGAATTTGTACTGTGTTTAGTTAGCAAAATATTTTGCAAATTATGTCTGTGTACCAGAACTTTAAAACATATGCTTTCGAACTTTGCAGAATCTAATTTAATTTAGTTACGTATTTAAGTTAAAAGTTGCAAATTTCTTAAATCTCTACTTCGTCACGGTTTCGCGCCATCTTATTTTACCTCATATGTCATGTTTCCTTATGGGAAGCTTAAAGTCGAATCATCTCCGCCATTTTTCAACGAAATTGAAATTTTAAAACTTTAAAATACTCTATCTTCTCAACTTTACAAAGTTATCTAATTAGATAACTTTATTATTTAAAAAATCCTACTGTAAACGACCGAACTTTTCCGAGTAAAGGAATCTTCTTGTAGAAAATCTAATTACCTAACTTTGTAAAGCTGAAAATATAGAGTATTTTGGAGTTTCAAAACTTCAATTTCGTTGAAAAATGACGGAGATGATTCGATTTTAAATTCCTCATAAGGAAACATGACATATGGGGCGAAACGAGATGCCGCGGAAATCTACGCCTACCACCCCCTTAAGCTCACCGGCGATGTGCTGTTTGTCCCAATGGCGGCATCCTTTAGACGTTGAGTGTGCCCATGGCCTGATCCTCCGGAGTATACAGTTGTCAGGATCGCCATGATTATAGCAAGACTCTGAAAGGGTTTGTATAGACTTATCTCAAATTCATTACTTTCTGTTTTATAGCAAAAGTCTAAAATTTTAATTTTACACCCACTATTACAAATTTGTTGGAAATGTGCCCCATTATGAAATATTTCTCGAAATGCGAAACTTCTCGAAGTTGATTGGAAGACTGATAGCAAGTGTCCGCTCTGCTCGAGCATTTATTCGAATCAGTTTGTAATATTTTAAATATAGCTTTTGTCAGTAATTAGTAAATATTTGTGAACAAATGTGCAGGGTGTCGTTTAGACAAAACCCAAGTTAAACCGGGCAATGTACAAACAGGGTATTCCGACCTTGGTTATAATGGGTTTGGTTTTATTGGGTTTTAATGAGTTTTAATGGGTAAAACATAACATTTTGAAGACTTTTAGACATTTTCCTATCCAAATCGAAACCCTTGAAATCCATTTGTGTATAAATAGTCCTCCTCATTAGTCTTAATTATGTTAACGACTTCTGAAAAATTTTAATCTCAAAACTACCCATGTTTTCCAGGAAAAGTTTGTCCAATCAGTATTTTTAGTGCTGTAAAATACTGCAGATGATAATTAACTTAATTATCATCTGCATTATTATACCACCCTTAGTTAAATTAAGGGTGATAAAAACCGTAAATAATAGATAATGAAAAACAAAATTCAGGTAAGTATAATTTATAGTGTTGAGGAAATACAGGACACATACATAAAACACAGTAATATTCAAATTGAGATAATTTGAAGGTTTAAAATTTGAAATGAAATCCCGTGATTCATGCACGATTCCTTTGATGAGAGGATCGATTTGGTGACAAAAGTGTGAGCGACGATGTATATATACATTTATTTAGCAGAGGGTGTTGATAATCAAGTCAAGTCCTTTTCGAAGAATATTCCTGACTGCTTTTCTCTCGGGATTAAATTAACGACCCCCCAAACATCATTGATTTTGCCCCCTATTTTGTGAAAATGTACCCCCATTGATATTTGCCCCACGTAATTCTTTTTTCACCCCCTATATATCAAGCGAATCCCTCTTATAAAATAACTCACCACATAATTAAAATCAAGTACCGTACATATATTTAACAGTAGTTAAAGGTCAGTACACAAGAAAAACATGCATGTTTCAAATTTATATTAAATTTGCTGCCTTATATCTCTCGATTCTCTACATAATCTATGCAGACTAGAACGGGACGAGAATTTGACCACCATTCAAAGTGGTTAGGACTTCTTATATCGATCCCTCGGCTTCTACAACTTCTTTTGTGCACCTCCACGCGGACGCCATATATAAGCTTAATTGGGAGGGATTTCCTCTTCATGTTAATAAAAAAACGACTAATTACAACCACTGGACCCCACGAATGGGCCATTACCCAGGGAGGGAGAAGAGTACCTGAGCTTGGCAGTGGGAAAAAACGAGAAAAACCCACTGCCGGCACTGGGAATTGAACCCAATACCTCCATTCGGCCCACCCGGGCGGACGGTAAGCAGGAAGGCACTTTAGCCACTCCGCCTCGTCGCCCTTCCAATCCTTGGATTGGCCATAAATAATAAATTTTACAATGTCCGCCCTGAAGCAAAAACAATACCACTAGGTGAAAGTGGAAAACCAAGGCGTCCACTCAAAGCTTGTTGCAAAGCTTTGATTATTGATTAATATTTAAATCATGTTGGTTGTCTGTCTGTAACAAATCTGATCTAAATATTTGTAATTATAATTGATTTTAATTATGTGGCGAGTTATTTTATTAGGGGGATTCGCTTGATAAAAAAATAATAATGATAAAAAATAATAGTAAAAAAATAATTACGGGGGGCAAATATTAATGGGGTCTCATTTCCACAAAGTAGGGGGCAAACCCCTTAATGATAGGGGGGTCGTTAATCGCATCCCTTTTCTCTCCGCCTACAACCAAGGCTCACGGGCATCAAGGTTGCATTTAAAAGAAAAATCTGGTATGCTCTTTAAAATTCTCCATTTAAGATAAAATTAGTCCCACATGAAGCTGAATGCAATGTCTTCGAATTGTAAGTATCATAGTTAAATATGTATGTCAGTTTTTTGATCTTGTGTCCGGAGTACTTTCCGTAAAATAATCATCGTATAATGTGAACATAAAAAATTCCAAGCTATAAATATTAAATGAACCTTGAGCTAAAAAGTTTGCCAAGCTTTTACCCTAATTTATTAAATGGCGTGCTAAGGAAACCTTTAGCTGTGATTAATTTTATATTATTCCTTATGAGTTTAGTTGCTGACATCCATATACATGCATTCATACCTGTTCACTTTCATTCATTTGACTGATTATCTTAGGCAATGATAGTGAATGAAAATGACAGTCCTGTCATTTGAATGAAAATGACTCAAAGATTCCATCATTTCAGACGAATGAATTTTCACTCCTTTCATTTTTCACCCTATGCTTAATACATGATGCGAATTAAGAATGAAGTCAGATGAAGTGAAATGAAATGAGTTTGAAATGAAATGACTGAATTTGAATGAAAATCTTCAGTCAGAAAGCGGGATGACTTACTTTTGAATGAAAATATTTTTTTTGAACAGGTATTAGTATCTTCGTTGCAAACAAAACTTAATCCGAATTTTTAACAATTACTCAACTGGGGTTTAGGTGATCATGAATAATTTGTACAATTTTAGATAGGAAAGCTTTCATTCTTATTAAATACTTTATATAAGTTATCAATTTCTTTACATTAAAAAAAAATAAGTATGTCTACTTTACTTGATCATAGGCATACATAGTAGTGCAATGACAAAACGTACATACATATTTAGCTCTTCACTCTTGCCCACAACAGTATACATAATTTTGTTCAAGATGTCAAATTTTCAAAACTTTTGGTTACCCTTCGCCTACATTTTTGTATATATTCAAATAATCCAGTGCAATACCATCGTGAGGCCAAATTGTTTCCTAAACAACGTTGTTGAGGTTCCGAGTAAATGCGATTTGCAATTTGTAGACAGTGGATCTGATTACGACCCAAACTTCTATTACTGTCAAACGAATACAAATCTTTTATTGCCAACAACAATCCTGTCCCGGTCAAAATTTCCAGGGCTGAACATTTACAAAGCGCATGTTGCAGTTTGCAAAATCAGCTTAGTATTTTCATTTCCCTACTACATTGGGAGGAGGGGTTATAAACAGGAAGGGAAGTCTGTGACTCTCGATAAAACTGTCTACTTTTCAGAATATTATTTGGAATCAACAGAATCACTTGCGAAGCAATGGACTCGTCTTGAGAGCGTATTTATAATCCTCGTTTCGAATAAAGTTAAGCAAATTACTGGACCCGATTTGTTTAATCCAAAAACTTTCCTACCATCAGCTGAACGAAACTCAGAGGCTAACAGTAAAACGTTAGAGAAAGCGAATTATATTGCGATAGCTTATTTCGAAGATTCTAATTTGCTAAAATTCTGCTGTTATCCTTATGGTCTATACCGGATTGGTGCAATAATTTGCACAGAAAGCGTGAGAAACAGTGTTTCAATTTTTTACCAGGTAGCAGCACCCCCAAAACATTGGTATCTCGTACATTCCGGAATGATAACGTTGTATCTTCCAAAATCCCCGCAAAATCCATTTGCAAGTAATCCCAAATATGCATTTTTCGAACAGTTGGCATTTGTAATATTTAGTAGATTAAACGTAACTGTATATCCAGAAACGTTTTCCCCTGGCGAACGATTAGCAACGGTATATCACCATTCAAGTTTCTACCCTGACGAAAAAATTCCAGTGATCGGAAAATTTAGTGGCTATACCTATTTCTCATGCTATATTGAGAAGTATATATCTTTTTTGTTTTACATTACACCTTTTGAACCAGAATTATGGCTTGCCATTGCAACATGCCTATTGGTATTGATTTTAATCATGACGATTTATGTCCACTGCGCTAAACTGTCTGAGTTTCCGACATGGTTGTTCATGTTGTCAACTGTTTTAGAGGAAGGTTACAATGTGCCCGCGGACATTGAAAGGAAACAATTTTTTCGGCTGATCTTGGGATTGTGGTGTTTAATGTCAGTTATATTGACAAATTGTTACAACGGAATTATGACAACCGAACTGAACGCTCCCCTGCAGGGCGGAAAGCCCAAAACATTTTCGGACCTAGTATGTTCAAAAATCATGGGCAATAACCAAAATCCTGACCATGTTCTGAAGATTTTCGGAAACTTGACGAATCTTGATTTCAGCCGGCATAGGGAAT
Source organism: Folsomia candida (assembly GCF_002217175.1). Classification (NCBI taxonomy): domain Eukaryota; kingdom Metazoa; phylum Arthropoda; class Collembola; order Entomobryomorpha; family Isotomidae; genus Folsomia; species Folsomia candida. The sequence continues at coordinate 7,730,378 of NW_019091197.1, read as the reverse complement.
ATTTGCGGAGTTACTATACTTCCTGGAGATTCCGTGGAGTATCATATTCCTTGGAGAGGCAATTCGAAGATGCATACTGCTTTAAGATATTGTCAAATTTAATCCCAAGTGGGTTTGAAAACAATGTACCAGACTTTCTTCATCTTCTTGCTGTTACTCATATGCGGCTTCTATACCCTGGCCTCAACGTAAAGAAGGCATCGACTCTCCACTTTCCAAACACACTGGCGACCTTGACCTTCAATTTGCTGAATCCAGTTCATTCACATCATCCTGCTGGAGTTGGCACGAACTCAAGCGCATTCAAGGAGGAAAGTTTTCGGAAACTTGTGGAAACAGAAATAATCTCTTGCGACAAAACGGTTTTTACAAGCGATTTGGAAACCGTGAATATAGAGTTGGGTTTCCTACGGAAGCACTATCATTGGATACAATTCTATAAAGGGGACGAGATCATCTATAGCACACCTATAGGATTCGATTTTTATAACAGTGGGGTTTCGAAGGTTCCAACACATTATAGAATTCTGTTTGAGTCGGGAATCTACAGCAGGTTGGAAATCGAACAGTGGCGGAATAGCTTACTTAATAGGAAGCCCGCTATACGTAAAAAGGAAGAAGAATGGGACAAAGCACCAATCGTTTCAATTACGGGATCGCTTTTAACGGCTTTTATAATTTTTGCCGGCTCGTTTTCATTACCTATGATATTTCTGGTTGTAGAATGTCGAGCACAATTAAAGATGTGGGTGTATGGGATGCGAAAATTACTGAAGTTGAAAAAATTAATGTAACATTGTCGTTATGTTATGATCATGACGTCCGCATTCCATACGCTGTTTGGAAAGTTGAGTAAATTAAATGAATAATTCGGGTTAAGGAGAAGCTATAATACATGTGCCGCTATCATTATGTCCTATTCAGCTCTATATAATGCCTAAAATTGTACATCTTCCGTTATTTTTATTTTGGTATGTACCAAGGTATGTCCACCAAGGTATGTCCCAGGCATGGTGGAATTTCCATGCACAATTGATTGGCGCTTCCGTCTACGAATTAATAATTATGGTGAATAAAGTACATGGATTTTCTTAATATCGTCGGACTAATTCTAAAACAACCTAAGTGACTTCGCTTCTTAATTCGAAAACAACCTAAGTGACAGTAAAAGCTATAGTTTTTATTGTCACTTAGGTTGTTTTCGAATTAAGAAACGAAGTCACTTAGGTTGTTTTCGAATTAGTCCGACGATATGTAATTTCAATAAGCCAGAAAGCAAATTACTTAATTATTCCGTGAATTCATGTAGGGCTAAGTTGATTTCTTGCTAAAATAATTACATGCTAGAGCGCATTATTTATTAAATTATACACTGGTAATTCCAAAAATAATTCAACGGTACAAAAAATAATAATTTAACTGCTGCAACCTTAAATTTACCAAATTTAACTACAGTCTATGTAACAACGTGTTAGAAAGTAAAACTTCCCAATCCAATGTTGCACCACTTTTTCAGCATTTTTTATTCTATTATTATAGATTTAATTATTTGGCAGCGAAACTTATCTCGAACGCACTAAATTGTGTAACCAATTTTGTAATCACATTTTCAATGACTTTGACTTCGACCTTTCATGACTGGCAATCGAAATACCCCTTTCGCAATTTAATGCACCATGCTGTACGCAGTTTGGAAAACAACTAAAGTCATAACGTCAGTTGTTTTTTATCAGCATGCATACTATGTACTTGTATTAAATACATACCCAACAGATCACGCCAGAGGCGCCAAATATGAGTTTTACACGGAAATACGAATTGATCCTTCATCTTGGGTCGTAGTATAGTAAGGATTATGGGAACCCGATCACTTGGACTTTTGACCTTTAAAGGGTCAAAAAATGATTCTGAGAATCTCAAATTTTGCTAGGATATTACAAATATTACTGTTCGCGATATCCGTAAACATATATTACTTTAATCCATTATCCACTTCATATTTAATCTTTTTCTTCATATACTTCATTAGTTCTTTTTCGAAAGACTTTGCAAATTCGTTGTTAATTTTCTCCAATCAGAACAGAAATTTTATTAAAGTATCGACCGTTTCGCGAATCTAGAGGTATTTCTTCTTATATAGAGTTCAAAATTTATTTTTTTGACTAAGACGAAGGATGTAGATCAGGTTTTCATTTTTCAACATCAAACTGATATTTTTTTCGATTTCTTCCTAGATGGATGCTGCATTGTAGATTTTAGCATTGGTCAGGTCAAAAACTTATATTGCATATTTTCTATACCTTATAATGTGTGGAATACGATGACATATCACACATTCTTTGAAATCCATTTTGACATTCATACGACCATCATATACGCAAGGGTACTAAACATGGCCAAAATGAACCATCGCCTGCTAAACTACAGATTTTTTCGGAAATTCCAAAGAAAATTTTATTGTATCTTCGGTTCTCACTTGAGTGGGATATTACGGGTGGAAAAATGGCCTTTCCGGATTTTTTTGTGTGTGCCTTAAACATGTAGGACTCGTCGTGAATGATCAAACCTTCTGGTGAAATTTTGGTGCAAAACTTGGGACGTGTTGTTTTTGCCATTTTTTCTTGAGCTTCCGTGTATTTTGTCTGAACATTTTTCTTCATACGCTTACACCCTCAATTTATGGGCTTTAATATGGTACAATCAGTTTGTACTGGTCATTAGTATCTTCGACACACCAGACACGGACTTTCATGAGTACTTTTCAAAAAACAAATTAATCGTTTTTAACTTTCGTGGGGTTGTTATAGTGTTTTCTTTTCATAGTGCTTTTTGGAGGTTGACATTTTCGGATTCTACATACTTTGTTATGTATGTCTTAATTTTTGCCGAAATATACCCCTTTTCCTTGAAATGTAGTCAAGCATTCTCCTCATCTTTGAGAAACGAATTCTGGTACTTACACAAAACTCATTTCGCGAATTCTTCACTTTGAAATCGTGTAGGAAATTTGTAGGAAATTTCAAAGAAGAATTATAAACTTAGCTGAGAGTGGTTAGGGTGTGACTTTGGCGTTTTCGTAATTATGTAAGCGAAGTTGGTCATGCGACACAAATATTTTGTCACAGAGGAAAGGGGAGTCAAATTACCACAGTTTACTTAGCCACACCTACTTGGCTACTCCAACCATAACCCCAAGTTAAGGATTTTATTTAATTTTCAACCCATCGAGTTGAGTGTCGTTAGGTTAGGTTACAAGGCTATCTAGCTAAGCAACTCGTGACATTATACCCTGTCGTGATTGTATAGGAATGAGAAATAACGGGTCTTGGCAAAAATATAGTAACCCCGGCCAGAATCGAACTGGCACCACTCGTTTACCGGACAAGTATTCTACCTTTAAACTACGAGGGTCACATATGATTGCCCCCGTCAAATCTCACCCATACTCTTTAACTAGACAATTGATTTCCCCCACAATTGTCACCCACCATCGGCCACACAATTGAGAAACACAAAAATCTTGAATTACTACCGAGATTACACTACCGAGCCGGGTGTCGTTAACAAGGTCCGTGGCGCAGTAACCCAACTAAATAATAAGTCATGTTGGATATGATGGGATTGTGCCATTAGAGACCTATTCAGGGGGTGTGGCCTGGGTAAAGTGAGATTTTTGTATAAAGCGTGCCAAATGCAACGATTGACAAGAAAAATATTAATTGGTTGTGTCCCTGATATGACCACATTCCCTATATGGATAAATTGAGAATCCTATATAAGTTTAACTTTTTTAATGAAATTCTACATGTCAACGAATAAATTTTGTTAATAAGGCTTGGTCCTATCCAATCCGGAAGAAATTGAAACTTCATAGAAAAATAAACAATAAATATATTTCAGCACAAATTCGTGTCATATAATTAGTTCTCAAATAATTAGTTCTTGAATGCAGAGGGTCATACCCCCCTCCTTCTCCAATCTGGATCAGCCTATATCTGACCGACGCCATGAGTTCCCTTCCACTGGTTTTGGTTACTTTCTTCGAGATGTTTGACAAGGTCCGACGAAATGAATTCAGATTGTTTGCGTTATCTGTTGCCTTATGATATTCTGCATTGCACAAATTAAAAAGTCCTTAAATTGGTCCAGCCTTCCGGACGTGTTGGGCATTATTCTTTTTCTCGACAAAATCAATCAGAGTTCATTGTAGCCGGTATGACCATGGATTTCGGGATACTCACCAAAGGGTCGAAAGTTTGTCAAATTTCCTCTAGGTAGGTCGTCTGAATCGGCCGGAAAGCAAGGCTCGTCATTCGGGACGAGAAATTCTGATGATATTGTGCTTTTTTTGAGCGAGCTCGAGCCAATTGGATTTCGACGTTATTTCTTATATTTAGTGTACTTTGGAAAAACTCGAGCTTTAAACGATTTAATGCCCAACTTGTCAGCTTTAATTCTGTGTATGATTGTTTTCGAAATATGAAGTTGCTGTGCCACACTTTGCTCCGATATGACTAGGTTATATTTTTATATGTTCCACGGTTCACGAGTTCCTCTGCTCTTTTTGACCGCATTTTTTAGATTTCAAGATAATTACTACAGGTTTTCGGATTTCCAAATTAGACAACATTTCCCATAGTACTATGTCAAATTTATGCTCTCACGCATTATTAGCTCGCCCTGCGTAGCAGAGGAGCTATTTAATCCCTCCTGTCCGTCTGTCTGTCTGTCTGTCCGTCTGTCTGTCCGTCTGTCTGTCCGTCTGTCTGTCCGTCTGTCTGTCCGTCTGTCTGTCCGTCTGTCTGTCCGTCCGTCTTTTTGTCTGTCTGTCCGTCTGTCTGTCTGTCCGTCTGTCTGTCTGTCCGTCTGTCTGTCTGTCCGTCTGTCTGTCTGTCTGTCCGTTGACGAGTTTTTTGCATCAATTGATGCTAATTAATTTGCCCCATGTGCAAATTTTACCAAATTAGTAGCACCATTGTTCTCGAACAGTAGGTAACACAAAATGGTGCCAAACAATTGAGAACATAGATGCAAAACACACCAAAGGTGCATAAGAACCGAAAAAAATAACTAGAATTTTTGCTTCGAATTTGTCATGATTTTATGTCAATATTATGGATGCATTTTCCTCGTTTATTTTCCGCCATTGATGGAAAATTATATCACAATTATGTATATCTTTTGTCCGCCCATTCTGCACCATTAATGCAAAATTATGCCAAAATTGCGTATCTATTTTATCTGCCAATTCTGCACCATTGGTGCAAAATTGTGCTGAAATCATTACTACAGGAACTGGTGCGAAACAATTGGGAGAATTGAGGCACTACGCACCAAAAGTGCAGAGTATCCGGATGCAATTTGTATCCCCTTTTCACCCAGCAAAAGTCGAAATTATGTCAATTTTGTGTATCTATTTTCCCTTCTTATTTTCCACTATTGATGCAAAGTTATATCAAAAACATGCATTTATTTGCGATAGTTGAAAGTCAAAAGTGAAGTTTTATGGAAAATTAATTAAAAAATTGGGCTTAGCTTGAGTTTCGATTTCGAGGAATTATTTCGAAGAGAAATTTTAAATTTTATTAAGAAATTGAGGAGCAAATTAAAAGCATATTCTGCACCATTAGTTCAAAGTTATGCCAAATTATCCCTAATACAGGGTGAGCTACTTCTAACGTTAGAACGGTTTATTGTAACATGCAGAATGGAGTTTCAATTTCTTCCGGATTGGATTGGACCAACTCTCATGTACCCCGTATCTACATTCCCAGTAAGAAACTAAGGTTTACCTTTTCTAAGTGTGATGCAGATATTCGAGATTTGCTTTAACATTAATGGTTATACTTTTGTAAATATTATTTTCTATTCTTTATACATTTACGTTTTTTGATAAACCAAAATTACATAACCTTCCCATTCGAAATAACTTGGTGTGCATTAATTGATTTATTTGATTAATTAAATATACAACACAATTTGTATCATATACATAAACCGAGTTTAATTTCGAACGCAGATGCTAACATTATGCGTGCAATTAATTACTTCACTAAAAATTCCCTCGATTTTCCCTCATAGTTATGCATATGTCCGTCCACTGTTAACTTATAGTATCCAAAATGCCGAATCCTATATGTGCCGGGTTCCATGTCGGGGCTGAGGAACCACCGTACTTCTACATCTCGGATCTCAGGTCCCCTCCAATGGAACCTGCAAAATTAATTAACTTAAGTACTTGACATTATCAAAAAAACGAAATTTGTAATTTAAAGTATTGATGTAGAGGCATGTTCTTCTTATAGAAAAAGTTTATCAATATGAAAAATACCAGAAAGTACTCGGGTTCTGTGTTTTTCAAGATTAAGCAGATTCTTACAAAGTATCCACATCAGCATCAGTCCTCCAAACACCCCAGCGCCCAGTTGTTTCAATTTTCTTCTCAACTATGAAGAATGTCCCCTTCCTCAAGCCCGAATTGCGTGGTGATCCCGCACTAAATACGACAGAGATTTCTATGTCTGTGGCACTGTCATACTCCGGTTCGGCATCACGAATAATGGAACCAAATTTAAGAGGTGGGAGAGGGTCAGGTGCGGGGAATACTTCGGTTCTTACTAAATCCAGAAAAGAAGGAGGAGATGGTCCACTTGGAATTCTGTCAGGGTCATCCTGCGTAAGTAGCATTATAACAAAAATCGTTAATTTTAGACAGAGTGAATTCTCCATTTGGCTGAAAAGATCTAAGTGCAAGTAATTCGCGTTATATAAATATGTCAGAATTCAGCAATTTTTAAAATTAAGCCGTTAAATAGTATACATGGTATAAAATTTGCATGGCTTATTAACCTCTTTAACAGCCTTGGCCATTTCAGTCATCCAATACGTCACTAAAGGCACGGTGTTCTTTCCGAAAATGGTGGCTCCACCTTCAAATGCTTGATAATCATATTCTTCCGGCGTGGTGACATAGTTTATGTAGTTATTGCAAAGTCCAGCAAGAATAACGTTGGATTCTGTGACGTTTTTCACAGCTCGTTGTACCCTTCGGCCTGCCATAGTTGTAAACTCACCGGGCAACCCGAGCAGGGAAACAGTGCCAATTTGGAAATATTGAACGGCAAAGATTCTCGGTAACCATGCCCATGGTTCGTCCATTTCGCCGGCAGCGATCATGACTCCTTTTGGCCTTGTAGGAAGAGAATTAAAAAAGCTTAAAATAGCATCACTAATTCGAAAAAGTGCAAAGTTGCTTGTTGGGAAAATTTGTAAAAAGTTAAATTAATTAGCATATTATTCGCGTTCACCATGGTGTTTTTAAAATCCAACAAAAGGAGTACATTGCTCGTTTTAGAATTATTGTACAGAAATTCCACTTACAATTGACATTGGGTCATTTCTTCTGAAGGAACTTTGATCAGGTCACGAATAATTTCCCACAGTTCCCCCTCAGGATCGAATTCTCTGAAATATGCAACCCCCATGGCAGCCTTGCACAGCGAGACATTCTCAACTTCCCCAGAGCTTTGATTAAAGTGCGGAACATTCTCAACATGAACATCAACAAAATGATGGGAATACCCGATCGGACCGGTTACCAAATTGTGGTTCTCAACATTTTCAAATAAAGCCCAGGCATGGTCAAATTGTCTTTGCCCGGCGTATTTCATTCTGACATAAGATAAATATATCAAAATATAGCTAAATTAAGGAAATTTAATGTTGCGTTTAATATACCGTAGCAGTCTGGGAGTAACATCTGGATCTTCGGGTTGTGGCCGTGGGGGAACATCGGCTTCTTCCCATGACGTATAAACTCCTCCAAGATTTGCAGACCCAAACCCAGATACAAAATCACCTTGTCCCGGTCGTTTTCCAGGATTCATCTTGTAGTCGAACAATAAAGATGCATATCCTTTGTGGTCCGAAGACACTAAAAAGCGGTGATGTTCACATTAATGAAAATGTTATGGAAGTGTAACAGTTAAATTTATCTACCAAGAGGATTGTCGCCTCCTTCATTGAAATCGCCAGGATGGAGAGCAAACCAATTAAACGCTCCGAGAGGGGTTGAATCCAAAGTCTCAAATTTGAAAAGGTCCATAACCACATCTACGGTCGTGTTATAGAGATCACGTTCCCACTGCGGGTTTCTCAAGTAGGCGCCCTCCCTTCGCCTATTTTCATTCACCCTTTCCAGCACTCCACTGGTATAGTACATCCTTCCAAGTTGGGCGGAAGTTAAGGCGTTATCAACCGCCTCATAGATACCATCAACAGAATTCCTATTATAGCATTAAAGATGAAAACTAAATTAAAAATTTAAAGAATTTATATCTATCACTTGATTCAGATTGTTTTATATCTGACAAGGGACACTATTGAAGTGGGTGTAGCGTCCAGGGTACCCACTGGAGGAGAACCGAGCCTGGGCTTTTTTCGGGCTAGCTCGAGACCGCCCAGGACCAACGGGCTTTTGGCGGGCCGAGCTTTTGAGTTGGAAATTTGAGTCGGGCTTAGGTGGGTCGAGCTTTGAGTTGGGTTTTTAAGTCGGACTGGGGCGGGATGGGCTTTTTACTCGGGCCGGGCTTGGGCAGGATTTACTTTGAGTCGGGCTTGGGCTTTACGTCGGGCCCGAAAAAAGCCACACTCATATTTCTTTCCTAATGTGAGATAGTCATCAAATTTATTACAAAGCGTGCACTAGTAGAAATCATGCTTTTCACAATTCATTATTGTTCTCTATTAGGATTTTCACTTATAAAGTTATTCCACCCCACCATACATATTTTTGGAATAAACTATTGTTTATCGCTTGGAGAGCAGGAATTTAAGAAATCTGTGTCGTGAGGAAGACGATCACAATCTGCTTGAACCTATTAGACGAGTGCTAATCTCGGAGTTACGCCTTATGTACTTATTGGCATAAACTGTTTTGCGTACAATTAAAGTGAAAATAGTTAATACTAACTGTTTGAAACATGTTGATTAAAGGTTTTGCTCTATGTGATTATTATTGCATTCGTTTCATTATTACTTAGCCACCCTACGAGTTATTGATTGTATTAAATGTATTACTTGCAAGTCTTCACGCCACAACAAGAAAACAACGGGCCTCGGTTAAAAGCCCGTTGGGCTTGGGCCTGGGCTGGCTTTCTCAACTAAAAGCCCATTGGCCTTGGGCGGGCTTGGGCTATTGAGATCTGAACTGGGGCGGGCCCGGGCCTGGGCTTTCGAGTTGGGCTTTGAATAGGGCGGGTCGGGTTTTTGGGTATGGCTTTTGAGTCGGGCTTGGGCGGGCCGGGCTTTGGAAATCCTAGTCTCGACTCACCTCTAGTAACCACTATGTTTTTTAGAATCAACTAGGACCCTAGATGAAGGATCCATTCATACTTCCGTGTAAAATTCATATTTGGCGCCATGGCGTGGCGCAAAACTTAAAAATCTGCGTGTTCGACCAATTTCAAACGTCCATAACTTTTGCAATTTCCATGGGATTTTCAAAATTTTGTACTTAAAATAATCACAAAGGTAAAAATCTTAAGAAAAAAGAGAATATTAAAAAATTTTATATTTAGACGATTTTGTAGACGAATCCCAGGCCTTCAAAATTTTCGAAAAATGCAACAATTAATTTTTTGAAAAATTTCATAGAGTTGGAAAGTTCGACTAACTGTCATATTCTTGGCCAAATATTTTGAAAATCCCTATACGATTTCAAAAGTTACGGCGATTTTAAAATTAAAAACATTCAAAATTTGCGAATGTGGCGTCACGCCATGGCACCAAATGTGAGTTTTACACGTAAATGCGAATGGATCCCCCATCTAGGGACCTAGTAGATTCTAAAAAACATAGTGGGTACCCTGCATGCTCCGCCAACTTGAGTAGTGTCCCTTGTCACAAGGGCCTTGTGAGCATAAACTGTACTCCAGGGTTTCCAATATGAGATGAGATAGGTCTCGTTTATCTGATTACCTATCATATTACCTATTCGACAATAGCTCTCTACTTACCAGCATACCTGTTCACATTCATTCATTCAATACAAAATGAATGAATTGTTAATTTATTATTCACCAAATCAATGAATAATGAATGAATAATTTCTTCAAACTTTTTGAATAAATGAATATGCATTCATTTATTTCAGGTGAGTGAAGAATAAGTGAATAATTTTGTTCATTATTCATTTTCCCCCAATGCTTAATGCATGGTGTGTATTGAGAAATCCATTCAATCATACGAAATTGAATAATAATTGCGACATGTCGACAACACCAAAACACATGTTTTGCCCAAATTTCATGCACATCGCCCAAAAAATGGCGAAATTAGGCCATGGCGACAAAGCATGTCGGAAAAGTGTCGAAACCATAATCGCCATATTGCGACATGTCGACAACACCGAAAAACATGTTTTGTCCAAATTGTGACACCGGGACCACATCCCCTGGCGCCGAGGGGGTGTGGCACAACTAGAGGTGTGCGAGGGTCTGATTTTTGAAAACCCTACCCTACCTACCCTAGATTTTCCATGGGTATAAATACCCTACCCTACCCGACCCTAAGAAATATTTACCCTACCCTACCCGGAGGGTAGGGTAGGGTATATTTTCAAGAGATCTAGGGTCCGGATCTTTTGAAGTACCCTACCCTACCCTACCCTACCCTAGAATTTTTTGTATGTATATAGAATAGAATGTCCAATAGAACTATAGAACAACGAGTTTTGACTGACGGAACACAGTCGACATTCTGTAAGCTATAATACAAATTATTAAACAAAATTTGATATTAGCTTCAACATAACTCACAAGTTCCTACGTCGGCGACGACCATATATTTAATTAACGAAATGCACACCGAATTGAACCAGTCATTCTCACTTCAAGAATAACACAGGACCGACAAAAGTAAACTTATGCTATATAATAAGTTTCATATTTTATTCAACTAATTACAGGATAATCCAAGTCGGAATGTATGTAAGTGTCAAGTGTATGGACATGGACAACATCCAAATGAGCAGTTGAAAGATATTAGTTTTATTCGGTTGTAAACTTGTCGAGTAGACGATCGGGGCAAGGAGAAAAATTTTCATTGAAAACCCTAGCTAGGGTATGGAAAAACCCTACCCTACCCTAGGTTTCGTAAGATTACAAATACCCTACCCTACCCTACCCGAGCAATTTGGGTGCCCACCCTACCCATACCCGGCCGGGTATGGGTAGGGTATGGACCCGCCAGGGTAAATCCATACCCTCGCACGCCTCTAGGCACAACTCAGATACACGTAATTCAACTGGATTTGATCCATAGATTAATGTGCGGTATAAATCTCATTTTGCCCCGATCACACTGCGACCACACCCCCTGGCGCCCAGGGGGTGTGGTCCACAAGTTTACGGGATCCTCCCCTGGGGACATGTGTACGATGCCGCAAACCGATTTCGATTATCTTGATGCGTTCTCGAGTTATAGTGTTGACAGACCGACAGACGGACGGACAGACAGACTAATTAACCCATCACATAAAGTAGCTTGCCCTACTTAATAAATATTTTTTGAACAGCTTTGCTTACCAATAAGAAACAGGATTGAATCCCTTCGACTCAATCAGCAGAAAGGCATAATACGTCATGAATCCCGAGACGCCAGAATGTGTATGAGTTGCGGAAATCATGATATTCTTCACACTAATTTTTTCTCCATATTTTCTCTGTAGCTTGATAACAACTTGTTCGACGAGCGAATGGTCGATCATTCTCATATCACAGGTGATGTAGACCACCACATTCCCAGAGGTGACGGACTCAACGGCAAAAGCTCGGGCGTACTGCCGAGTGTATATCCCGGCGGCTTGAAGCCAACCGATGAATCCATTCTGGGATCGAAGAATGATATTCAGTAATTTTTATATTTTTTTTATAATGTGTGGGATTTAGTACCAGTGGAGTTCCGGCACGTGGCCCAGTTATGTCCCCAATACCTACTCCTACTTTATAAATTCCTTCGTCATCCTGGCATCGCCCCACACTTAAAAAGGAGACGAGCAGTAACGAGAAATAAGGCTTGGACAACATTCTTCGACGGGTAGCAATTCAGCACAGCAGGACAAAATCCTTGTAGTCCTGGGAACCTATTACGTGTGTTACGAAGTCAACTGATTTTGTTGATAGATAAGATAAAGAGTAAAGTGGCACAATTACCATGTACAATCAATACTGATTAGTTTACAATGCATATTGCACAACTTTATATAAAATTGGTTGCGAATGGAAGCAATTAGTCGCACCGATGTCACATGCCATGTGTTAATCATCGATCAATTGATTATTGGAAATGTTGTAATAATCTTCAAGATTGGTTTGACTTTGCGTTATGTTCGTGAGTTTCGAGTTTAATTAAATAATTGTTGTAAATATAACCAACAAATTATTTGCAAGCGGTGGAATATTTATTCTCGTAAAATTATTATTTTTATATTAACTCAAAATAATGAAATCCAGCATTATAAATATGTAACTTAGAATCTACTAAAACTAAATAGATGCTTCTTCTGGGTTACGCTCATGACCATGACGGGTAGCAGGAGTTGGTTCACTATTTTCTCTTCGATAAAATGGAAGATATCTGTACGAACTGACAATGCGATGGTGTGAAGTGCAACTCTTCGATTTAATTGAAATTTTGAAATTACGTGGTCCAAGTCAATACAACCAACGTGTCTTCCGGCAGTTTGTGCGATAGTTGCGATTTGTCAAAATATTTGAGGTCAAAGGTGAAAAACGGGCGATTTTTACCAAGCGGAGGAAGCAAATTCCACCTCCGTGCCTTTCAAAGGGGAAAATCGTCCGTTTTTCAACTTTGACCTCGAATATTTTGACAAATCGCAACTATCGCGCAAACTGCCGCACAGTGTATTATAATCCCAATACATGTCCCAAAGGTCCCAGGGGGAGTGGCAGGCCCAAAAAGTATGTGAATATACGACTACGGGGTCCTGGGGGGTCCTAGAAATGCATCTAGAAAGTTTTGCCGACCACACCCCCTTTGGGGGGAGTTAACCCCCCAGGGGGTGTGGTCAGGAAATTTTATATTTTTCTCGTCAGGAACTCATACTGGCTCTAAAATAAGAGTTTTAAGCCCTTGACAAATTTTCCGACCGAGATATACCAATTTATATACCCAAAAACCTGCGTTTTCGGGCAACTTTGAGGGGGTGTAACTCGTTTTTGTGCAGCTACCCTACCAAGTTATTTACGGTTTTTGGTAGTCATGAGAGGGCACTATAAGGACCACTTAATAAGTCCGTCGGGAACCTGCTCGTTTTAGAGTTATTACATCGCAAATTTTTCAAAAACTCATCACTTCAGTTGCATCTCCAATGCCACTTTTACGGAAAAGTGGCACATTTTTCGAGTAAAGACCATTAGTTTACGCATAAAAAATCTCCATGACTTTCAAGTTGGACAAGCCAACATTCTAAAACGTTCGAGAAACGTTTTTAGCTTGATTTCAAAGCGAGATTATACTTTTTAAGACCAGTTAAGATTTGTTACATGTATGCATTAAGGAGGGGAGCTGCAACACTTGTGACTCAAATAATTCGATGCCCTTTGGATATGTTGTACCAGCCCATGAGTGTACAACAAGGCCCGAGTGGTTTGACTCCATTGTCACATTTACACCCACTCAAAGGTGTGAAAAATACGCAAAGTACCCTGTTTTGCTTCACGTAGAAAATTACCAAAAATCCAATTATCATCGTGTTTTCATAATTTGTACATTTTCGTGATCCGAGATAGTAGCTTTATAATATCCAACACCAAACTCAACTTTTTTTAAATTTCGATTTTTTCGAAGACATCCCTTGCCCAGGAAATTTTCTAAAATATTCAAAAAATTTAAAAATTACATTTTGCTATCGGATGTTATAAAACAATTATCTGGCATTACGAAAATGCTTAAATTTCGAAAATTCGATCGAAATATTTTTGGTGAATTTTTGAAGTTAGTGCTTTTCGCAGCTTTAAGTGGTTGTGGCGGAGGCAAATGTGGCCATGGAGTCAAACCACTCGGAAGTTGTTGTATACTCATGAGATGCTACAACATATCCAAGGGGCGTCGGATTCTGGTTAGGCTAGAATGGCCACTGGTGAAGCTTGTCTCCTAAGTTCAACCGCGGTAAAATAAACATACAAATATGTTCCCGCTTTGAAATCAGGCTAAAAACGTTTCTCGAACGTTTTAGAATGTTGGCTTGTCCAACTTGAAAGTCATGGAGATTTTTTATGCGTAAACTAATGGTCTTTACTCGAAAAATGTGCCACTTTTCCGTAAAAGTGGCATTGGAGATGCAACTGAAGTGATGAGTTTTTGAAAAATTTGCGATGTAATAACTCTAAAACGAGCAGGTTCCCGACGGACTTATTAAGTGGTCCTTATAGTGCCCTCTCATGACTACCAAAAACCGTAAATAACTTGGTAGGGTAGCTGCACAAAAACGAGTTACACCCCCTTAAAGTTGCCCGAAAACGCAGGTTTTTGGGTATATAAATTGGTATATCTCGGTCGGAAAATTTGTCAAGGGCTTAAAACTCTTATTTTAGAGCCAGTATGAGTTCCTGACGAGAAAAATATAAAATTTCCTGACCACACCCCCTGGGGGGTTAACTCCCCCCAAAGGGGGTGTGGTCGGCAAAACTTTCTAGATGCATTTCTAGGACCCCCCAGGACCCCGTAGTCGTATATTCACATACTTTTTGGGCCTGCCACTCCCCCTGGGACTTTTGGGACATGTATTGGGATTATAATACACTGTGTGCCGGAAGAAACGTTGGTTGTATTGACTTGGACCACGTAATTTCAAAATTTCAACCCAATCTGAGAGTTGCACTTCACACCATCGCATTGTGAGTACTGGAGTGTCGTCATCACCTCTGTATCTTGATGGAATGTATTCATCTCCGGTCTGGTATGAGGACGGATGTTCGCCTGTAATGTCACCTGGAAAGATTGGTGAAAATAATTTTAACAAATTTATTAAAATTGTACATATTTCCTAGGTTAGGTATAATTTCTTTGCTGTCATCCCCAAGGAAAGTTGTTCCTTCAATATTTCCTTCGCCGTCGTCATCTCCACTCTGTGGCTGGCACGAGACGACAACGATTAGGTAAATGAGCGACTAAAGAAATCATGTTGTTTTTTATTTGAAAAATTCATTCATTATTTAAGAAAAAAATAGTTTTCGGACAAACTCACCAAAAATATGACAAATTTAATTCCAACTAAAGAATAAGCTGACTCCTTGCAGATAAAAGTCTAAAACTTGAATAAATCTCATGCACCAGGCAAATTCAACTTTATATAAATACATATGAAAGAATAATTCAAAACTATTCCAACTACAGATTTATGATCGTGCTTCTGTAAAAACTTGGGTAAAATTTATTTCTTCCAGCATAATTCGAAAGCGTGGGTGAATGAATAGAGTATGAAAATTGCGATAAAGGATGCGTATCCAAATTTGCGTTGCGAATAAACTCGACGCTGTTTTCAACCTGTAAATATAATGCAACACTTATTTTTATTGTTATCGTTTAACAATGGAAATCAGTAATTGGTCGACACGTTGTAATTGCACTCCCCAATTCGTCGTTAACTTGATTCAGATTTCTGCAAACGCATGGAAAATGAATGCATTAGATTTATTACATAAGGGAGTTTTGCAAAAAAATCTATGCAAACTGAGGGTATAAGTAATCGCACCGCAGTATTCATTCTGAAAGACGGAGATTATTTCCTGTATCCTGCTACTGCCAATATTCAGTAAGTTTTACACATACAGTAATAAAGTTTTGGGAATATTTCCTTAGCGTAAACTGCCACAATTTACCACAACATGTGGTAGGATTGTACATATATAAGTATGACGATAATTGTGAACGTACTCGTTTAATTTGACTGGGTTAGTCACCCGGCAGATTCTAGTAGTACTTAAGTACACCACTCACATTTTGGTTGACTGTTAGGTAAATGTTGATATTTTGCCAATTTTATTGTGTACATTTTTGTTTGATAAGTTTAACACATATCTTTAACACTAACTTTGTCTATGTTTAAATAAATTCAGTAAATTCAGTTTAGGTATAATTTAGATGTTCTACAATAAAAGAATATATTATTTTTGATGATATAATTTGTAAGAGTTTATTTTTCCAAGGTTGTTTATTTTCTTATTGGCGGACACTGATGCTAAGATGTGCTGCCTGTGGATAAGGCCTACCATTATATGAATAAGTATACCATCTATATTATAATTTCGAAAAGTCCGTCCCGTGAAATTTTCCGTGACATTCCTGCATTTTGATTGGCTGTTGGCATTCTAGCTCAACCAATCAGAGAACGGATTCGATTTTTGATTATGCTTCTGATTCTCATTCTGATTATTATGCGGATGATCAATAGATGATCAATCCCATAGCCACCGCACAAAATTTATTCAGTAACCTTAAAAAATTCCTTAGCAACGTCAAAAAAATTCCTTAGCAACGTCAAAAAAATTCCTTAGCAACGTCAAAAGAATTCCTTAGCAACGTCAAAAAAATTCCTTAGCAACGTCAAAAAAAAGCCCTAGCAACCTTAAAAAAATTCCTTAGCAACGTTAAAAAAATTCCCTAGCAACGTGAAAAAATTCCTCAGCAACCTTAAAAAATTTCCTAGCAACGTCAAAAAAATTCCTCAGCAACCTTAAAAAATTTCCTAGCAACGTCAAAAAAATTCCTCAGCAACCTTAAAAAATTCCCTAGCAACCTTAAAAAAAATTCCTTAGCAACGTCAAAGAAATTCCCTAGCAAAAAATGTCTTTTAAAAAAATTCCTTAGCAACGTTGAAAAAATCCTTAGCAGCCTTGCAAAAATTCCTTAGCAACCTCAAAGGAATTCCCTAGCAAAAAATTCCTTAGCACATTATTCAATTATTTGTGCTCTTATTTAACGCCGTAATTATAATTTTCGTGGAGGCCAGTCAACTGCATAACGCTCTAATTTGATTTTGTCACATTACTGCTAAATAAAATGTGGCCCGTCTTCCAGACGGGCTTATAGGCTAGTCTATATATAAATTAACATATATATACTTACATATTATGAATGTTTGATAGGATTGCTCATTATGAGATGAAACTATTTACGTATTTATGAATTTGTTAATATTATTAATATAATTTATTACGCATTTGGAAATGTAATGCTGATCTATTTTTAGTTCCGTGGCCCTACATCGTCATCTCGAATTTTCATCTTTTTTGTATCTTAATGTCACCAAAGTCACACTGTTCACATCTAAATTGTTTCTCGTCTACAAAACTTTTAAATAATTTTGCTGCACATTTGATTAACCGTATTTGTTCGCCATCAACCTCGATTGATTGATCGGCAACATCCACGTCTTCCATATGATTATGATTGCCACCCAAATAAATACGTCTAGTCAATCTACTGTTCGATATTTCCAAGCGTTGCGTGTGTTTCGTGTAAATCCCATAGTCGTCCCCACTTCTATAATTCTTGCAGAAAATTCTTCTCAATACGTTTCGCTCTCCGTGTGCTACGTAGATCCCGTGGGATCCAATAGTTTTAGGAATTTGATCGCCTAAAACGCAGATAATGTCCTCAAGAACATTAATGTCGCTACGATCCAACTCGATTCCTTTGCTGCAATCTTTGATGTAAATGTTTGAAATGGTATTCCCACCATGCGCGACAGCTAATCCGGTAGCGCACATGGTAACATTGACGCGATTTAAGTTACTGTAACCCTTGTGGCGGATTTGAATACCGCAATTGACATTTGAAAGAGTGCAATCGGTCAGGTTTGTTAGGGCACCTTGAAGAAGGATACCATTACCTTCTAGACGGTAAAAGTCTTGAATTGGAAGACATGACGTGATGCTGGAAACCGTGATATTATGCACCTCGTTGTTGGCTCCGGCCACTAAAAGGCCTTGGTTGTTAGGACCAACAAGAATGGTGAGGTTGGAAATAGAACAGTTGTTCCCGGTCATGGTTATGACAGGGTCACCGATGGAAAGATCGTTAATTTGTAGTATAGTACTTGTTGAAGAGGTGCCCTTAATATGGATGCAGTCTATATGAACCAGAAAAGGTCCGTTGTAAGTTCCCTCTGATAGTATTATTGTTCCAGGGAGGGTCAAATGATTTTGCAGTTGCTGTGACGTTCTAGTACGTACTTCCGGTCCGACAACGAGGCAGTCAGACATTGAGGCAAGTCTAGATTTAGGATCTTTCGCAGTCATGTGGATAATTAATTGTTTCACGTTGGTAGTCATGACCAAGTTATCAGCATCGGAAATTACTGTGATGTCCTTTCTGTCCACGATTGAAGTAAATGCTTCCACCCGGTCCTGCCTTGTCTTATAGAGTTGCACAATTTCCAGTAGAACTAGTCCGAGGCTGAAAATATCGGCTTGCTTCCCATACCTGGTTCGAGACATGGTTTGATTTCTCACTTCTGGCGCTTGATACAAGTAGGTGCCAACGTTGGCGGTGTGGTAGCTGCAGTAAGCGATTAGCTGATCGTCGTTGTTTTCAATATCGGTCACAAATATAGCAGAGGAAGATGTCTGAGATAACCCAAAATCGCCGATTTTTACGGGAAACATATTCTCGTGTGAAGCAAAAAATATATTGGCGGGTTTGAAGTCTCGGTGAAGAATATTCTTGCCGTGGAGGTATCTCATACCTTCGATTATGTCACGAATAATGGCCAATCTAATATTGTCGAATTCTTCAGAACTTATAGGGGATACCTTGTCTAACCAAGTTCGTAGGTTGGGGCCGCATAATTCCATCTCAATGCAGTAAACGGTTTCATTCAGTTTCGCCATTTTCTCCAGCATGCACTTAAACTTGGTATAATCAGCGTCAAGAACCTTGGGTAAGGATTGGATTTGTTTGAGCGTAAAATTAATTTCTTTGAGTTGATACAGTTTGGTCAGGTTTGGATGTTGAGTAGCTTTCATGTTTTGAAATTCCCACCTCACTTTGGATAGTTGGGTGGGTTCGGAAGTATAATTTGTGTTTGTTGCATATGGCGTTGCTGTATTGCCATTAGTGTTGTCATCGTAATCCATTGAATTTGGTTCTCGTCCCGCAACGATTTTGATAGCGGTGTAATAAACTTCGTCTGGGCTAGTCGGAGCTTCCGCGGGCTAGATTGCAACGGCAGAAAGGAACATGTCAGTATAAAGTGCGGCAAAGCACGATACATAAGTAGCGCAATAATGCTGAGAATGCTGAGAATGCTGAGAATTACTTAGCGCTATAAAGCTCAAATTAATTTAATTAATTAACTTACTTAATTTAATTAATCAATTAATTTAATTAATTAATTAATTTAATTAATTAATTAATTAATTAATTTAATTGACCACATGCTCTATACTGCGACATGTCGACAACACAGAAAAACATGTTTTGCCCAAATTTCATGCATATCGACCGCAAAATGCCGAAATTAGGGCGTCCCGACAAAATTTGTCGTCAAAACCTTAATTGCCATATTGCGACATTTCGACAACACCGAAAAACATGTTTTCCCCAAATTTCATGCCAATCGCCCAAAAAATGCCGAAATTAGGCCATGGCGACGTTTTTCGACAAAGTGGCCACACCCCCTTAGTAGGGTGTCACCCCCTACCCGTGAAGAACATGTGTTAAAAATTTCAGGTCGCTGCGACAAACCGTTCTAGAGTTTTAGTGTTGACGGACAGACGGACGGACAGACGGACAGACTAACTAACCGATCGCATAAAGTAGATTGTGCTAGTTAATAATGACAAAATCATACTCAAAGGTGGAAAAGTTTTCAAAATCAGTGTAAGGAGAACACCAGAGTTGTTCTATTGAAAGCCCATGCGCTACAGTGTTTTAGTTTATTTTCGGGGTTTCAGCGGGTATTCGGGGTATTGGCTGTTTCTCAAGCTTGTACTACATATGCGAAATAAGAGCTCTTGCACCTACATTAAATGCTTCGCAGCATTTAGTGTCTTTATCAAAATTGAAAACCTCATCGGGGTTTGCTTCGATATGATACCGAAACACAGCAAAATCACAACACATTCGAAAAAGTTATCATACCCTAGTAACTCAAGAAATTAACACCCCATGGCAAAATAACTTACACCGGATTTTTTGCAATATTATAACTGATAGTGTCTCTACCTTGTCATCCTGTCCATGTACTGCCGACAAAACCAAACCAAACGCCCCTGAGCCAAGATAGCCAGTAAATTGTATCTTATCCAGCCATCCCGTTGCTGCCGGGTCTCTTAGGAAACTCATTAATTGCTGAAATTTGTTATCCCGACTTATCACATCCACTTGGATTTGGTCGACAGATACGATATTCTCCAGTGTTGATAATTCTTCGATATTTCTGACTAATGGGTTCCCCCAGATTAATACTTCCATAAATACAGATGCCAAGCAGTCTATATCTTCAGCAATACTGAACGTAGCCTCGCCTAGGGGAGCCAATCCATTTGGTAAGTCAACCTTAATCAGCGGGGAATTTAATGTTGTGTCACTTTCCCCGCAGAAGAACGTACTGCCCAGTATATCCCCGACACATATATTTTTCGAGTGTAAATATTTCATGACTTCAATAAAATTTTGCAAGATGACGACCTGTTGCTGGTGAAATGTTGGGGAGTCTCTTCGATAGTGGTTAGAAAATACCCACGCTATAGCAGTAAGACGGTGGCGATGTTCCAATTTTAGGCAAATTGTATCCACTGTTGATTCGTCCATAAGTTATCTATAGTCAAGGTTTAAAACAATTATTTTCTCGATAATATAAAATAGGCGGGAAACATGTAAAGGAAAAAAGTTTTTGAAAATATCCAAGTGGGAAGAATTATGGCCCGTATTTATTTCGTTATGAGGAAAGTTAACTTTCTCGAAAATAAATTACAGATTTCAGAAATCTAACTAAGTATACTTACTAGATAAAATTTGTTAAAGAGCCTTCAAACTAAATTTTTCCCACCTTAACCCATTTTTTTCCGTTCCCCTGTGAAATCTGGTAGTAAAAATTGTTTTTCAGCTCTCTGGTCCATTTGATGCATACCTGTCTCGGGCCTGTCTACCGGGGAAATCTTAAGAGAATCCAGGCTCAGAATTTCGTCGCGGGAAAAGGTGCGGTGGATAATTTGAATTTTATAAAGGCAAGGATGGTCCAGCTTGGCGAACAGTTCGAATTTTTTGAGACGGTTTGTAACAATAGGGTTACCGGAGAGGCGTTTATCAACTACTATGAGGGTGTGCTGGGCCTGGGTTTTTGAATTTAGAATTAGGAATTCACTTATCCCTGGAACTCCCCACATATTTGTCCACTCCAGGCTTCGAAATACTTCGTCCTCGTTGAAGTTGAGAATCGACATTGGACGTGAGTTGAGGGAAATCCTGTATATTACAAAATTAAAGCACTATGATTAGTAAGAATGATTTATTGTACTCAAGAATTACAACAAAAGCTGTCCGAAAATATCAAACGCCACTAGCAGGACTATGGGTTCGGGGCCGGTATGTTGGGTAATTTGAAGGGCCGTTTGTGCCAAAATCCAATAATATTTATACACTAGCGTTTGAAGCTAATGGGGTGTACAGTGGCGGGGCCGATATGTGGGACCTCCCACACCTACCCCTAGTTCCGCCAGTGTCAAACGCTCTTAAGAAATTAGGTAATTTCCATATCGAGTAAATTTTACTCAAAAAGGTTTTAGAAATTGTCGAGCAAAAAACTTTAGGTTTGGTTAATTTATGCGAATGTATTTATCGATTTACGTGACATTTCATAAGTGTTTAAATGTGATATGGTCTTGCACGTCGGCTCTCTGTGGTGTAGCTTCTGATCAATTGAGTACTTTTCAAAAACACCGTTTAAAACCCGGACATAAATAACACGTACCGTCACGCGCTCTACTTTTGAACTTTGGCGTATTCGACACGGTCATGGTCTTTTGATCGTTGTCGTAGGTCAAGACGTCGATTTGCGCGATTTTTGTGTAGCCCTGGACATTTTAGTAACTTTGAAAATATTTTTTTCTGGCCAACTATAAACTTGTGTCAAGATTTATACGTAAATCAGACATCGGTTTGCAGCACACGGAAAATAAAATTGATAAGAAAACAGTAGTGTGTGTATATTAATGCGTCAAAATAAAATTGTTTAACTTGCGTCAGATGTCTCTTAAATTTTACACTAGTTTACATAAATAAATTTGATTATCCTGCCAGAAAAGTGATTTTAATGTGGTGGATGTTACCAAAGCAATGTAAATTAATTGATTTTAAGTCTCATGACTCTAAAACAAATAACGATACTGTAAAAATACAATATTCTGTATTCAATTGTGTCTTAACTTTTCTGTGTAATACCTATAAAGCTATTACCAATCTTTGTTAAAGTTTACACCGTCACGAGTGCACTGATCACAGCTGGAGGAGAGCTTTGGAGAGAGTACAAATTTGCAGATATTTTTTAAGCTATATATGTATGTAGGTACATCTGGTAAGCACGACAAGCATTGCGACCATACGTACTCATTTAGTTAGGCACCAGCGTGTTATGCTGATCAGTAGATATGTGTAAAAATACCAGACAAGCGTAAGTTATAATTTGTATTTAAAGGCTTCGTGCCCATAACTAATAGAGGTGAGTCGAGCCTGGGCTTTTTTCGGGCTAACCCGGGACCGCCCAGGACCAACGGGCTTTGGGCGGGCCGGGCTTTTGAGTTAGACTTTTGAGTCGGGCTTGGGTGGGCCGAGCTTTGAGCTCGGATTTTGAGTTGGGCTTGGGCGGGCCGGGCTTTTGAGTTGGGCTTTTCAATCGGGCTGGGCTTGGGCGGGCTTTGCTTATGAGTCGGGCTCGGGCTTTACTCTCGGCCCGAAAAAAGCCCGACTCATATTTCGTAACTGGAGTGATATGAGACAGTCATCAAATTTGTTCGAAAGCGGGTCATTGGTATTTTGCAGTTCATTCTCTCAATTCTCAGTCCATATTGTAATCCTCTAGGATTTCCACTTAAAAAATATTTCCACTATACAAATTTTAAAATGGAAACTGACTGTTGTTATCGCTGTGCAAAAATTGGCCACCACCGTTAGGCTTGCACAGCTATAGTGTCGAGGGACGAAGAATATAAAATCAGCCGATTGTGTAAGCGAACATACAAAGAAGGTCAGGCTGCAGGATCAAGCGAGATGAAAAAAGCAGTTGATAAAGTGTGCATTATTATCTATTTTCCCGTAAGATATATTTCTTAACAGCACAATAATTTTAGATTTCTGGGGCGCCCCACTAACTTCAAAATTTGGTTAATTTTAAAGATATCAGTTCTTGAATGCTGCTTGAATTCCAGCACATCGTTTTACCATGAAATGATGGTGAAAGTGGAGACGTTGGGGTTACCGAGTCTGGATAATGCCGAAATCGCTGATTTATGGTATAAACATCACGACCTCAACATGAAATCTCGTTCCCAGGGGTCCGCCCATGTTATTTATGCTAAAAAGGGAAAATTTGCAGAGTTCGAGGACTCGTCGGATGAGGAAGAACCTGACGACCCGGAAGTGGTTGTTAAGAAAGAGTTTGACTCCTATCTTGGAATGAAAAAGAAATTTGATGGTATGCGTTAGACTGAGTTTAATATTAAATGAATTTATATTAAATGTCCTCGGTTGTAATTATTCTTTCCATTATTCACAGATTTTGATGATGAAGGTCCGGATGTCCTGGAATTTTGGTGTGGCGCCACACAATTTCTATTATTGCGAAAAGTTGCTCAAAGGGTATTATCCATCCCTGCTTCACAGGTTAGCGATGAGAGAGTGTTTTCAAGCACCGGATTGACATTGACCGCCCGTCGCACGGAACTCAGCGGCAGCACTTTATCCAACCTTACATTCGTTCATAAAAACTATGACTTATTTTTTTGTTGAATCCTATTCATTAACATAAATTTTGCCATATGTTGCGTGATTGTATGTTTTGTACCTAGTGAAAATAATTTAGTGAAACCGTAAATGATTAAATATTATTGACAAAATATTTTTGTGTGATTTTTCACTTAATTTGTTTCGTTATGTATAGTTTATGTATAGTTAGTTTATTGAATTTTTATTATATAATTTTTCAGGCTATCCAGAAGCTCGACTAAGCCCAACGGGCCTGGGCTCAAAGCCCGTTGGGCTTGGGCCAGGGCGGGCTTTCTCAACAAAAAGCCCATTGGGCTTGGGCCGGGTCGGGCTTTTGAGATCTGAACTTGGGCGGGCCTGGGCCTGGGCTTTCGAGTTGGGCTTTGAGTAGGGCCGGGTCGGGCTTTTGAGTCGGGCTTTTGAGTCGGGCTTGGGCGGGCCGGGCTTTGGAAATCCTAAGCTCGATTCACCTCTAATAACTAATAACCATACGTCGGCTATGAATGAGATATGACTTTTTCCATTTATTGACCTACAGTCCTCAATCTTTCCTTGAGATTGTTTACGGTCAGTAGGTCACATAGGTCAAAGCATACTTTCTCATATTTGTCATATTTTCTGGTTTTGGGACATATTCGTATTCTCTATCATATTTCGGGTTTTTTTTAATTCGTTTTATGACTTTTGGCCAAATTTTTAAAATTTGCCCGCGAAATTGCCAGAAAATTACAAAAATGCAGTTTTCTGACAATGATTGATTGTGATAAATTTACAAAAATGAACTCACTACTTACTATTATTGCAGCTCCTACCTTTGCAATAATCACCGCGGTATATGCATAAAGAAGTTTTAGTGTGAACACATATCTCTTTTATGACATTTGACACTCGAAAATTCGGAGATAGAGCCGATTTCTCTTATTGAGCTTTAGCGGACCTATCATATTGATAAAAATAGGGTATTACACACCAAAAAGTCAAAAATAAACACAGTTTTATGGTCATGTTTTGGGGATTTTTACGGTAATATTTCATTTATATTTTGAGGTTTTATCTATCATTCATAACCGACGTCTGCTAATAACCAGTAAAATTAAAAATTCTATCAAAAATTCAATTTGGAACGAATTTTAAAAATATAACACGTTTTAAAAATAATTTGGCCTTCTCTACAATATCTATTTTAATTTTTTTAATTTTGACACCAGTATCAAGGTCGCAAGTTCACAATATGAACAACTTTCTTCCTTTTAGCGGAAATTTGTTTTTTTACTTTAATTAACATTTTTAAATCATACTTACGTTGTTTACACTTGACCAACATCAAAATAGGTGACATATTATTAAGTTCCGCAAGCTAGTTTATGCGATCAGTTACTGTCTGTCTGTCCGTGAGCACTAAAACTCGGGAACGGTTTGTCGCAGCGACCTGAAATTTTTAACACATGTTCTTCGCGGCTATTGGGTGACACCCTATTAAGGGGGTGTGACCACTTTGTCGACATCATGTCGACAAGCGTCGCCATGGCCTAATTTAGCCATTTTTCGGTCGATTTGCGTGAAATTTGGGCAAGACATATTTTTTGGTGTTGTCGACATGTCGCAATATGGGGATTAAGGTTTCGACGACAAATAGTGTCGGCATGCCCTAATTTCGGCATTTTGAGGTCAATATGTATGAAATTTAGGCAAAACATGTTTTTCTGTGTTGTCGACATGTCGCAGTAAAGAGCATGTGGTCAATTAAATTTAATTAATTAATTAATTTGAGCTTTATAGCGCAAATTAATTCTCAGCATTCTCAGCATTATTGCGCTACTTATATATCGTGCTCTGCCGCACTTTATTTTAGTGGGAGCGGTTGCGGGTGTGGCTATCAACGCCTTCATTATTAAATTGTGAATTTTCGGATCTCATGGAAGACATTGTATTTATTTAAGCAAACACAAGCTTTTGGAAAGTATCTCTCCTTCTTTAGGTGACAGTGGCAAAATTAAGCTTTTGTTATTATTGACGCAAAGTAGGTCGTGCAATACAAATAATTCTTTACAAGGGGAAGTGGAATCGGATCACCACCTTCAATTACCGTTAGACACAGCCATTTAGGGTGTGGCTAATAGGCATCATGAAAACTATTGAAAGGTTAGGTTAAAATAAGTTTTCATATTATTCAATGTTTTCACAAGGATACAGATGACTAATGTTTACTATCAAATATAAAAATATTTTGAGTAAGTCTTGATTAACTACATGGCGAAAACTTATGACAAAAAAGTTATTAGTTTTTATTACAGGGAATCCCTGATTGGTATAAAGGGGTATCACTGTAGTTTGGGACAAAGCGCTGAGGCGGAATTTGAAAAAACTGTTGATAATTTTCCAAAAATAATTTGAATTTCCGATAGTCCAATTCAATAGCTTTCTAACGATGTATCACACATATTATTTTAAAATGGCTAAAGGTAGGAACAGAGTTGCGTTATTTAAATAAGTTTTTATTTAAATAATCCTTAAATAACGCTCGGAAATTATTTATTATTTATTATTTAAAAATAAATAAGTGCGAGGATTATTTATTATTTAAATAATCTCCAATTGACAGTTTTTTAAATATTTAAATAATGGCCCTATTTAAAAAATTTTAAGTGCAATATTTCTCAAAATGATGTCAAAACTTCAGTCCAATCCAAAAGTTTGAACATTGAGATTCAAGACTTAAATCGATGCATAAAGGGATTTCACCCATGAATAATCACAAATGCAATTTATCAATTATTTTTTACGATAGAATGTGTACTATTTTAAATTACTATTTAATTTCACCGGTAAGACGATTTAATTGTGGTAGATTCAATTTTAAAATGTGTAAATATGTACGATACTAAAATTAATTTAATTCTTATGATTAAAATTATTACTTTCTTAATTAATTTGTGTTATATTGATTTATTTCTTGCGTAAAATTCTTTACAATGATAGATTTTTAAAATTTGTAAAATTCCTTTAACAATTCCAAATCGGTATAACTGGCGTTCACAACATCCCACTACCCGCTGGAATTCCCTCTATGGAGATAATTAACAAATATTTAGTCAAATTCACACACCTATTGAGACAAAAGGTATGATAATGTGTTAGTCACAAAATATAATTTAATTTGTCACAAATTTATAGTGAAAAGCCTTTTTGGATTCCACGTCACGGTTGCATTCAGTTTAATTTAAACCCAGGGAAATAATAAAATAAATAAAATATTATTCGTGATTTTAACGTGTAACGTAGTTTTTGTTATTTATTGTGATTTTAACAGGCCCCATCCAGCTGAGCGTATCATAACCGTATTAAAATCAAGCTACATAAATCACGATAATTCACAAAAAAATAGAAAAAAACACATTATTAAAATAACATACCTTCCACAACTTGGGCTGCTTGTTCTTTGAGACAAACATCGACAAAATCTTTCTTCACTTCGGTCGCATCTTCATTCTGGGATTCACTTGCGCAGGCATACTTAACATTTTGTGCGCAATTATTCGTCTTATCCAAGTTGTTCAGGATGTATCCACAGTAAACGCCAACCTTAAGATGAGAAGTTTTTTTTTATTTCATACCGCAAAAATTTGCAATTGATTCTCTATTTTTTCAAGATGCCCTACGTAAAGACGGCATGACCCCATTAAAATACATAACTTGACGAGTACATATTTTTATGTCACGAAGAAGTTGCTTAAAGCAACTTGCTTTCTGCCCCACAATGTAAAATTTACCTCCTTTGAAAAACAGTTGCATTTCACGTTCGCCTGACGACACTCTCCAGGGGCACACCGAGGCAAACTGAGATATTCGGGTTCTCCACAATTTGCGACATTATTTGATGTGACGAGCAAAATCGTGAAGATAACAAGGCAATGAAATCTAGCCATTTTTTTCTGATAGACTGATTTGTGAAAGAAATTTGGTTATTGATTCCACAACGTAGATCACGGACTGACGTACTATTGCGGCAGGAAGGCTTTAATTATTAAGTAGTCAAAATGCGCCACACGTCACACTTTGAGAGGATACGTTGATAATTAAAATTAATGGGCTCGAACTTCCTTATAAAACCAGTCATATCCTGCACAACCGAATTTTAATGAGACATTGTTGTAACTGGATACATATGTATGTGCAAAACTCTTATAAGTAAATCCGAATGGAACCTAATATTTCGCAACTTGCCAAAATAGTATGATCAGATCTCTCCATGCCTTTGCGAAATGCCAAATTCAATTTATTTTTTTATTTGATTAATGCCCACAGGTATTCATCTGATGAAGAGAAAAACTATTATTTTAACATCACCCACCCGTCAATTTCCAAGATGAGTGATGAAGACTATGTTTTATGGTTTATGGTTTATCAATAATCTAACACATAATTATTAGGCATGATATCATTATTAATTTTCGGTAAATATTTATTAATTCATAAAAATCAAATGGATTCGACTCATTTAATTATAGTTCAAAAATTACTAATTGAAGAATTTAATGAATAATATTACTCTAAAACCTGGCCAAAAAATCCCAAAAATTTTAAAGTCCAGCGACGTAATTCTTGTATTGGCCCAAGTTTCCCCCTCCATTGTCCAGACTGACGGTGCAGATCCCGCTAAAAGTGTTGTCATCGCTCTTGAGCGCCTGGCCAAGTCCGTTTCTGATCTCGACCGGCCCAATTCCTTGGCAGGTCAGGTACTCACAGCAGGGCACGTAGGTGAAGGACGACGGGTTGTCCGCCCTGTCCCGCTGCATGATACAATTCCGCCCAATGTGGGCACATTGCCCTGTATTAACCGATGTCCCGAGAGACATTCTCGCAGTACGATGAGTACCTAGGAAATATTTCATTTAATTCAGAATTATTTTTAAACAATCCAGAATTCTTCTCTAAGTTCGAAATTATTGTTCAAAAATCCATAATTCATCTCCCAAGTTCAGAAGTATTTTTATCATATTCAGAATTCTGTTCCCAAATTCAGAATAATTTTTTGAAATTCATAACTCATCTCCCAAATTAAGAATTATTTTTCAATAATACAAAAAATTTTCTCCCAAATTCAGAATTATTTTCGAAAATTTCAAAAAATCTTCTCGTAACTTCAGAGTTATTATTTTTAATTCATAATGCATCTCCCAAATTCAGAATTATTTTAAAAATATTCAGAATTCTTTCCCCAAATTCAGAATCATTTTTTTGAAATTCATAACTCATCTCCCAAATTAAGAATTATTTTTCAAGAATACAAAAAATTTTCTCCCAAATTCAGAATTATTTTCCAAAATTTCAAAAAATCTTCTCCTAAGTGCAGAGTTATTATTTTTAATTGATAATGCATCTCCCATATTCAGAATTATTTTTCAAAAATTCAGAATTCTTCTTCCAAGTTCAGAATTATTTTTCAAAAATTAAAAAAATCTTCTCGCAACTTCAGAATTATTTTTTCAAAATAAAAAAACATAAAAACTGGGTACTAATTTACCTTTAGTCGGTACTTGGATAAAGGATGATGAGACTTCGCCCTGACCAAGGCTGCAAACGGAGGCCACAAAGAGCAAAAACATGACAGATTTGACTTCCATGGTACAAAATGAACTGTTGAATTCCTTTTCACAAATCTAAATTTCAAGACATTGGAATTAATTAGACTTGTTACATTCCAGGGGGTAGGGTGAGAATGAAATATAAAAAAATTAAGATTTTAACTTAAATTATTTTACAGTTAGATTAAAATTTTACCCGAATTTGAGAATATTTTATGGCACGTGGAAAACTGGTTCAAGTGCAAGGTTAGTTAGTCAGGGAATGATGTTGCTGCTCAGCTCAGGCAAATCTTTTTATACCCGACCTGGATATTTTGGGTCTATTGGATGAGTGGAAGCAAAAGTTTGGGTTTTTAGGGTATACAATGTATGGACCAGTGTTGTGTTGACAAACAAAATATTTATGGATGGAATTGGGTCACAAGTTCAAGGATGGGTTTGGAGAACCGTCTTTGTATTGTATTTATGAAAAATCTGGGTCAGGAGGGTCTTGCTTTTTGAGGATGGGGAGAAAGTTGAGTCTGGTCGGTTCAACGTCTACTTGACAAATAGTTTAGAATGAGATGTGTAACCTTGAACTAAATAAGAATGCCAGGATGAAACGCCACAGTGAAATGTATGACAGGTAGGTTAAAAATGAATGTACTGCAAATAATCCGGTGTGGTCGCGCGGCTGTAAATTTCTTGGTGTTAATTTGGTCTAAATATGTCACAATTAGGTATAAATTATTCACCAGTTTGGTGTAACTTTGTCACCATGTGGTATAAATTTGTCACCATGACGGTGCTAATGATTAACACCATGGTGGGGAAGGCTTGTATGTATGCTCGGTGTTGAATTAGCACCGGATTTTTAGAAGTGTACGTACTTATGACAGGTGGACTGAAAATGACTCGAGTTTTAGTTAATTTGTAAATACAAATTTCATTGCTGTAATATAAATAATTCTGTCATCTATTATTTACAGAACATAATTTGGTAACGAATTGTTACTGAGTTGAACTTGTGACATAGTGTATGACAAGAATTTCTATGAAATTCAAATTTGTTACTGGTTGGTGAAAACTTACACATAGGAAATAATCTGGTGTTAATTCAACACCGTGCGGGGTGCATGTATGTATGACTCCCTCGCCGTGGTGTAAATTATTAAGATGTTATCATGGTGACAAATTTATACCGCATAGTTCCAAGCTTACACCAAACTAGTAAAAAATTTACACTAAATTGTGACAAATTTATACTACATTAACACCAAGAAATTTGTACCCGCGTGACTATGCACACCGGAATATTTGTTGTGCACTCCGGATGGTATCGAATCTGAATTTCAGGGAAACTCTTGGTTTCATTCGGTGACAATTTTAACCTCATAATGACTCCGCACGGTAACGATTCGGTACCAAATTATTTATACCGTTGTTAGAAAGTTGCTTATGTTACGCTCTAAAATCAAACCAGTGACGAACGGAGCCACAAATCCTAAACAGTTTCCGACAGTATTTGTTAAAATTTTTATATACAAATATTTTGTCAAAGAATCCGATTGTTCATTTTCTATTTATTTGGTCCAGCCATTACCAACAATGGATGGGATGGACTCCTTGTAGGGACCTTGTTGGCGATTACTTTCTTCAAAATGAAACACCAAGATAAAAAAGATTTGTCGGAAAGGGGGAGAAATGGCTTCAAGCCAATGTGAAGGATTCCACAGTTTTGAAAAATATACAGGATTTTGTGACACAAATATTGACGAATACCTGAATTTATATTTTCACATGTCACTTATTGCTCATTTATATATCAAAGGAAATGTTGTAATTAAAAGTCTAGGATTAAAATTTATCGGTAATAGCATCAGTTTTAACTTAAAACTTTTAAGTACCATAATTTACTCATATTTGTAAATAAAGCTTCGAACAAGAATTTGATTGAAATAAAACTCGAGAAATTCTTATCTGCGAAATCATATATAAACAAAATTATTTTTTGGGTAAAATCAATAAATAGGTATGTTGATTTTCTAGACAGAATACATTGAACAGTAATCAGGAAGGATGAGACATGATGACAGGTATG
This sequence comes from Folsomia candida, assembly GCF_002217175.1. NCBI lineage: Eukaryota > Metazoa > Arthropoda > Collembola > Entomobryomorpha > Isotomidae > Folsomia > Folsomia candida. The sequence goes on along the minus strand of NW_019091197.1, from coordinate 7,698,707 downwards.
AAGCACACATATGAAATAAGAATATAGAGGGTGGGCAGAGAAGTTTGGATAAGCACGATAAATTTCAATTCCCTATTGTAATAATTTCGATTAATAAAACTAAACTTTGAGCAAAATTAACAAGATTTTGCAATTTAGTAGTTCAATCTGCATCCCGTAAAGGAGAATGAAGTTTAGGCAGTGAATTACTGAAAAAGTTGAATCATAGTTGTCAATATTGTAGCGTATGAAATATGTTGAAAAGTGGGTTATATTTATGCGGAAAAGTGCATTATTTCGCGTAAAGTTTTGTATCACTAATCAATCTTAAAATGTGTGCTTAGACATGCATCTCTTGTCTTTTTTGCGTACTCTGGATATCCCTACAAACAACGAGAAAGCTGCTAATGGACATTTATCAAAGAGACTTCCAGCTAACCTTTCCATAATGTTATTGACTTACCTTCAAGTTTCCTTATTAAATACGCATTAATTTACCATTAATTTTGTGTCGAAGGTAAACTGCCTACTGAAATGTTGCTTAAGAGGATATCGCATTTCAGAATGGGAGACTAATTTGGCACGTGTAACTCAATAATTTTTACTAACATAGAAATTTGCTAAAAGGTTTTACTTATGTACGTATAAACAATACCTATGCAAACTCTACACTAGAATAGATATTCATATTTCAAGCCTTACAGATTAAGAGGCATATTTATTTTAAAATGTTTTTTTACCATTGAGGTAAATCATATTCAATTAAATTATCTTCGGATTTCCTTCAACGGAGAAGTAATGCCCTTTTCCTGCTTACTTGATTTGATTATGTTTTGAACAAAACTCTGAACTAAATAATGCCCTCATTTCTTTTCAACCACTGCGTAATATTTCAATACAAACGTGTCGCTATACAAATTTCCGACATCGATACAATTCTAAATTCCTTAAGAATATGCCGCTTGTGAATATTCTGTAAAAATAAATGGATCCATTATCCAAAATATCGCGCGTTAGGTGTACCACACCCCGAGTCGTCAAGGGTAAGCGGTCCCAGCGTAGGGTATCCTGTGAACGGATCCGTAGATCGTCAGTGTATCAAAGTGTGTCAGTGCCAGTGATGGATAAGAAAACGCACGATTCTTCATCGCTGAATATGTTCTGCAAAATTTTGGAATTTTCGTGTACCTGGAAAGTCATCCCGTACAATTGGAATAGTGTCATGAAACGTTTTTCGCCAATAGATCCAACTGATTTGCGTGGTCAGGTTGCGATCAAACTTCACAGCGGGATTATGTACGCCGTAACGATCTTTTCGTTCGTCCGTCTAATCATGAATGTGGGGAAGGATAGGGATGAGTTTCCCTTGATGATGAAGATTGTCAATGTATCGTGGCTTTTGGCTTCGATTCAGGTATCGGCCATCTTCTTGAACAACTGGGCCCTCCGAGGGGACGTGATGCAGTATGGGAACAGGGTACTGGAAAAGATTGTGAGGCAAGGGAGTCAAGGGTATGTGGATGGCTTTACAAAAATAGCTGTAAATGATTAGAGATTGGTAAAATTATTTAATCAGATTCCGCTTTAACTAACAAGGGAAGGTTCCCGACTGCTTGTCGTGTCCAGGGTACCCACTATGGTTTTCAAAATCTACTGGGACCCTATATGAAGGATTCATTCATATCTCCGTGTGAAACTCATATTTGGCGCCGTGGCGTGGCGTCAAATTCGCCAAATTTGAATGTTTTTATTTTTCAAACCGCCATAACTTTTGAAATCCTGGGCGGATTTTCAAAAAAAATTTAAAAAAATCATAAAAAATAGTTCAACTTTCGTATAACACAAAATTGTTCAAAATCTAGATTCTTTCAAATTCTTTCAATATCACAATCCGGAAACCCTGATTTTCATTAAATTCTCAGGAAGTATCCATACTCCGACGCCCTTTGGACAGGGATGGTGTTCCTCTTCTTAAACCCGCTGCCACACGGGTTGGTCGCCATGCATACCCCATGTGCCCCCAATCTACTCAGCTCCATCGTCTTATCATGTGCGTGTATTGGGGATCATGATCACGCTAAATTTGGCTATGGGATGTTGCTCTTGATGGGCTGCTGGGAGCTTTACTTCATGACGGTCATCTTCATCCAGGCCTTCCTTGCGTGGGCATTCGTCTATCTTGGAGTCTCCTACGCCACAAGGGAAATGAATGGAATGAGGTTGGATTTTGAAATATATTTAGAAAATGATATTATGGAATTATCAGTTGCACCGTTTCTTACTTCACATCACATTGTGATATATTGTGATTTGCGTGATTTGTTGCATATACAAAAGGATTTGTATATACAAATTTGTGTATTTGTGTGTTTGTGATTTGTTGTGATTTTAATATTCGCCATCTAACGATATCTCATAACCAACATGTAAGCCTATAGATGGCGGCTATTAAAACCATAATAAGGCACATAAATTACATTAGCATTCTCATTCTGATAAGCACAAACACCAAGTAAAATCACATAACACTGATTATCACAGTCAGGATAGTTACCTTAAAGTGAATGACTTTTTTAGGTCAATGGGCATCCCATTAGAAGTTGGAATAAAGACCTACCTAGACCTTCAACGGATCATAAATCTCCTCAACGTCGCTTGCAAACCATACCTGGCCACCTTTCCCATCCTGCTAATGGCTATCTGCTCGATCCTCCTCTTTGGTAGTATCCGACTTTGGGACGTCGACTTCCGTGCAGATACAGTGTTCCCGTTCTGCGCGATTCGGTGTGCATTCGAAACGTTCAGCCAGATCTTGATGGCAGGACAGATGCGATGGGCGTCAGATAGGTTAATGCAACATTGGGAAAAGGGTATGATGAAGGCAAGATATCGTAAAATGTTCACATCCGTGGCCAAAAGTGGGGTCAAGGTAAAAGCTGGAATATTCTTTACGTTCTCCCGCTGGGTGGTTGTCATTTCGGTGCATAATTTTATAGAGCAGACACTAAACTTGTTGGTAAGTGTGGAGTCATAAAACAAACAGTAAGAGTGTGATTGAAGAGGTGGCATAATATTTAAATTCTAATATTTCTTGTACTTGATATTTGACTTGTACAAAATAATTCGACCTTAACGATAATATCTATGAAACTGCAAACATAGTTTATTACATTAAATATTTTGACTAATTTTTATGACGTTAATGTAAGGATGTATAATGCTTACTAAAACCATGGTTTATTGGTTATCTGTGTAGGTGTGATAACCACATTGTGGTTATTGAAAGTGCTTGTCAATATCTGGTGGTGTTGGTTAAACGTGTGTAATTAATGTTTTTGTTATCGATGTGGTAATATAAATGTGAATTGTGATAACTTATGGTCATAATACTGTTATGGTGGGCCTGGTAGAGGTAAAAATTCTGCCTAGTGTTTTCATTGTAGATGTGATGTATTGTGAAGATGATCTTTAGTGGTATGGGTAATATGTGAAGAATGGTAATACAAAAATTATGTAAAGATTTATTAAATTATGCAACGTTGCTTATTAAGTGCTATAAAATTAGCGAGTAATGCACATATACTCGTATATATTTATTTTTTAAGTTATATGTATTTATTTCCAAGGCAGTGGTTGATTAAAAAAAAAGTTCCATAGTTTTCAGCTTCATATATTTGGGCACCGGATTAGGATAAATGGGTTGACTTTAGAACATTTTCGAAGGAAGAAGGTGTTAAATTTTACCTAGGTGGTAAATTGCACAATAATGAGTTATATCGGAAAATGTGCCTCGTTGAATTAAATAAAGAATGAGGGCCTACATATTGGGACGACGCTTTATCGCTTTATTGGGAAGACGATGAGGATGACGCCCTCGGACCTATGCGGTCAAGTAATCATCGACATCACATGTACTAATAATAATTCACAAAACATTTCAAATTTTGAAAATCGGTGGAGAATTCAATAAATGGCAGAATTTCAAATTTCCAATGCTTATTAGCATTACAACATACGCTACATAACCTTTCACCAAGAAAATGCGCGGCTTTGTTAGATGAACCATAGCACCGTTCGCTATCATGGCGAGAACCGCGCTAAAAATAATAACGGCGGCCCCATCGCCGAAACTAATTGTGTTTTTTCTGGATCTTACTGTCTACTGTGAAGTCTCACACTGGTGTGTAAATTAAATATGGAAATTCATTGCTTGTGGTATTTCATTATCATAATGGACTTATCGTGTCGGTACGAAAATTATATAAGTTTGGCCAGGACTATGACTCCTCCTCGATGGAATTGAAATCTATTGTCGATGGAAATCAATAAATAGGGAATGTATCGACACAGTGATAAGCAAATGGTCTCCCCTAGTCAAGCAATTTTCTATTTTACGCAGTTTCGAGAAATTTCGTGCCTGCTTCAAATCCACTTAGAAAATTAGCATTTGCCGTGTCTTAGAACACGCAACCCTTGTGTGGTTGTTGAAGATGTTGAAGATCCCTGGGAGGTGCAAATATGACGTTAACTGGTCTGGTATCCCGGTACCATCCGATACCTAATATTTAAAAATAGCTGTTGTTCGCACATTTGTGTATTCACACCGACATGCTGTGATTATCACCAATTCAGAATCATATCGTAAAAATTAAGACTTCATTAACACAATTAGTGGATGGCCTTATCCATTAGAAATATATTTAACTAGAACATACGCTATATCGATTTTGATAAAGTCAGGCCAACCTATGACAACCTGAGCATGGGTCTCCTGACGTTTCTCTAAGGTCATTTTTTTAGCGACGCTATAAGCTTTCCGGGTCGTCATCAAACCAGAATTACAAGAAGTGTCTAAAATTTTATAACGCAAAGGTACTAAAGAAATGGCGAAGATTTCATATATATTTTAGAGTGTAGTTGCCTAGAATAATAATAACCAATAATCGACGTTCTGTCAACTGTAACTTGCTAGTAAATTATTTATGAACGGCGTCAACAGGCCAATTGCTGCACTGCAGATAATCCGGTGTTAATTCAACCCCGTGCGGGTGCATATCCCCTGGTGTAGTGTGAATCATTCCGACCGCCATAATCACAAATTGATATCACGTGGTGACAAATATACATCATACCGTTGAAAAATTTACACCAAATTAACACGAAGAAATTGACACCCACGTGACAACACTTGGCTATTTGCAGTGTAGATTGAAAAAGCGTTAATTTACTTGCCGCAGCACATAATTTAAAATGACGCCATCTCAACTTATCTATTTCCTTCAGCTCTCATTCCTTCACGTTTTTCAAGGTACAAAAAGTAAGTCAATTCTTCCAATATTTAACATTCTCTTGAAAAAATTGGAAACTTGCGACGTCCAAATTTTACACAAAGACATTATCAACAACGTTGATTGGTTTAATGTTATCCTGCCCGTGAAAATCGTTCATGCACCGAAGTTTTTTTGGGATTCAAAGTATCCTATAAACATATTTCAATCTCGTACTGCAACAAACTGTCAACTCATCATTTTCCTCTCAAATCATTTTCTTGGCACCAACTTAGTAAACGCATGGTTGCAATTAGGCGATTATGCCGATGTAGGAATAAAGAGGCACAGGATGTTTATTGAGAACGGAAGAATTAATTAAGTCGAAGGTTACGGGGTTGCGGTTTATGTTGCAAACCAGGAACGCAAAGACAAACTCGGTCAAGTGTACTTAAGCGGGAATGGCAATTATAAAATAAGCGTTCTAATCCTTTCAAATGAAAGGGAGAAATTTGAAATATGTGTTAGAGTCCACCCCCTCATTCATGCTACAATGGTCCGGTAGAACCTTATCGGAACCACAGAAATCCGTTTGACACGAATTTTCCAGGTTTGATAATGGTGGAGTCTGTTTTGCAAATTCTGTTTTCAGCATCCAACGAAACAGTGGAGTGACAACGTCAAACGTGTGTTTACGGAGTTAACCGGATACCAATATTTAAGCTGCTATCGAGAGGAGTATATGACTTTCAGATTTTACGTGACACCTTTCGAGCCCTGGCTATGGTTCGGGTTAGCCATCTCAGTCATGACAATAATCTTGATTACTTCTGTCTACAAATATTTTGCAGGATTTAGAACCATCTCCTTCGCCCCGTGGCTCTTCATACTTGCCACCATCTGCGAAGAGTGTGGTCCCCTACCTGTTAAAATAGAACGAAAATGGTTCATTCGCCTCATTCTGGGTTCGTGGTGCTTAATGTCGGTCTTTTTAACAAATTGCTATAGTGGAATGATGATCTCGGAACTTAACTCGCCGCATCGGGCAGAACAACCTTGGTTATTTGACCACCTAGTTTGTTTCAGAATGGATAAACGCGACTTCCCAAAATTCGTCAAGAGCATGAGGTACTACGATAAAAGGGTTTTTAAGTCGTCGAAGCTAACTCCTGAAGCGGGAACTCCAAACCGAGGTGGGTTTGAAATCGCCGCCTGGCATTTGGTTTATAACATCCACATGAATAACTTGGGTCCACATTCCTTACTAAATCCTTGGCTTACCTCCATCAAACGGAGCAATCCTTTCGTTTCAAACAATTGTTTTCACCTGATTTCGTTACCATATGAAATTAGGACAATTTATGACCAAATCCCTCAATTTCTAAACATTCTAAGTGACGCATTAAAAGAAGCGTCGAGTTCAAACATTGCCTCCAAATACACCACTCTACTCGTTAGTTTGATCGATCCGAGACACACGCACTATCCGAGAGGGTTTCAATCCATACAGGCAAATAAGACCCATCTCGAGTTACGCGATATTGTTGAAGATGAATTAGTGGATTGCAGGAAGTCTGTTTTCATCGCCAAATCGGACGGTATTGAGGCAGAATTGCAGTTCCTTCGGAGACACTACAGCGTAAAAAAGTTTTACAAGGGAAAACATACCCTGGAGGAGGTCCCTTTCGGGTGGATGTTTAAAGAAGCAGGTTGGTCAAAGGTGCCTAAATATGTGAAAATTCTGATACAATCTGGAATTCAAAAAAGATTGAAAGAGGAAGAAATTAGACAGAAATTTTTCAAACGGAAACCAGTCAAGAAAATTAATAGGGATCAATTGGCTAAACCTGTCAGATTAGATGGGGCAATTTCAACGCTTTTCGTGCTCTGTGGCTGTACAATTTTGACCGCTAGTGTAGTCTTTATAGTGGAAGGTGGGTACAGGGTATGTGCCTTAATGAAAAATATGATAACAGTAGTGTGCACCTGCGTGCTGCATATGTTTAATCCTTGTTTTGGAAAATATTTATGTATACGAACCAGAGGTCGCCGCCGAAAAAATTTTGGCGGCGGCGGCGCGAATCTTAGAACCATCGTAGTGAAGGGGGAATCTTAGGGAAGGGGGCGGCGGCGGCGCGGCCCTGCGCGCCGTATTTTCCTCGGCGGCGGCGGCAAAACTTGAATATTTCTTAAAGACCAATAAGTTTCACATTTTCAAATTTTTCACGTGCTTAGTTATAAGCATGAGTCCGGTCATGTATGTTTTTAATCTTTTTTAAAAAAGTCGGTCTAAATTGAGGGTTTCGGATCTTGCTTGTGGTCAAAAATAGGTCACAAATCCCAGGTTAAAATATCTTCACATATCTTCACATATTACACACTTGAACGCATTGATACATAGAAATATGTTGTTACATATTTCGGCGATTTTTTGAAAATATGGATTTTTAGATGCACATAAATGTTTTTACATATTTAAGCAATTTTGCCAAAAATAGAAATATGTTCTTAAAAAAACGTCGGAAACTGATACTTAATAAATTATGTATGTACAAGTATTTAACTCCAAATATTATTAGCCCAGTAGCATTGGGTGCTTAAAATACGCACTAAATTAAGTTTATCCGATCATCGTATAAATTTGATTCCAAAGCATGTCGAAATGATGGTAATCTGTCACCTTGAAATGTAAAAGCTTTTTTTGACATTCTTGCAGTCAGATAATTTAATTTGAAGCAATTTAAAAGGAATTCAAAAAATGTTTTTATACGTACTTCGGCGATTTAATTAAACGGTTTTTTATATATATTTCCGGATTTTCTATAACATACACCCGGGGAACAATAATATCCGTGATTTTTCATAGAGTGAATTCCATAGGGCACCACAATTGTGCATTGTGACCGAATCGCACCAAATTTTTACACTAAGGGTAGAATTTAATTGGTTTCAATATTATATATGCTTTTTTGATTTATTCAGTTCACAAAAGTCACAAAAAAATATTTTGTCTCAGATTTTATGAAATGGGCGGGACCAAAGTATCCGTTATTTATGAATTTCGCAACATAATTTACATAAATCCCCATCGATTTTCATCAGATTTATTTTTTCTTGGTTGCATATATCTGTTAAACTATTCTTGGCATAATTAGACAATTATGGTGAAAACCCGAGAATTATGTATGGAGGAAAAGAGTAAAATTATTAAGCTCCACGAAAAAGGTCTAAACCCTTCCCAAATTGCTCAAAAAACCCAATTCAAGAGGTCAACATTCGTGGATATTATCAAGAAATGGAGTACAACTCGGACTCTGGCGAATTGCCAGCGTCTAGGACGACCACGGGTGACAAAAACGCGACAAGACCGAAAATTAATCCAACTCGCTACGACAGACCGTCGACTTACGTTGTCAAAGCTGGCCAAATCCGTGGAGAATGATTTCAACCTTGTTGCCAGTCCAAAAACCATTAAAAGACGACTACATGAAGCCAATTTGAAGGGTAGAAGAGCAAGAAAAAAGCCACTGTTGTCCAAGAAGAACATAGCCAAGAGATTGAAATGGGCAAGGGATCACGAGGCCTGGACCAACAACGATTGGAACAAAATTCTATGGTCGGACGAGAGTAAATTCTGCATTTTTGGAAATAATGGATCAAAGTTTGTATGGAGGAGACCAGGGGAGGCCTTGAAAAATGAGTGTCTTCAACCTACAGTGAAACATGGAGGAGGTAAAAATTTATCAGTTTTTACTCACTGTACTACTTTATGACATCGTGTATAATTTTGCAGGTTCTATAATGATTTGGGGATCAATGGCGGCTAATGGTGTAGGATGTATCTCTCAAATATTTGGAATCATGAGAAAAGAAGATTAAGTTGAGATTTTGGAAAACAACTTGAAAGCATCAGCCAAGAAGTTAAGACTTGGGCGGCGTTTCACTTTCCAGCAGGATAACGACTCAAACACACTGCTAGAATTGTTCAAGAGTGGTTCCAAACCAATAAGATTGATCTTATGGAATGGCCCGCACAGTCACCTGACCTAAATCCGATAGAAAATTTATTGAGTCACTTGGCATCCAGGGTTCGAGCAAGACCTACGCCACCCAAAAATGCTAAGGAGCTAGTTAGCTTCCTTAAGGAGGAATGGGAACTAATAGGCTCAGATTTTACTACAAAGTTGGTCCACTCAATGCCGAGAAGAATTGCTGAAGTTACTAGGGCCAAAGGATGCCACATTCCTTATTAATTTTTTATTATTTATGAGATTTTTAAGAATAACGGATACTTTTGTCCCGCCTATTTCATAAAATCTGAGACAAAATATTTTTTTGTGACTTTTGTGAACTGAATAAGTCAAAAAAGCATATATAATATTGAAACCAATTAAATTCTACACTTAATGTAAAAATTTGGTGCGATTCGGTCACAATGCACAATTGTGGTGACCTGTGGAATTCACTCTATGAAAAATCACGGATATTATTGTACCCCGGGTGTATGTAGCCGGACTCTGGTCATAAGTTACGCGACAAATAGTCTAATCAAATGGCACCTATTTACATAACGCTATAAGTTTGTTTATGTTGGCGTTATTTCATGCTTAGCATTAAACTACTTCATCTTACTGTAATTTTTATGACTCATTTAATGGCTTTGTAAAATGGCATGCATTTAAAGCCTCTCTAAAAAAATGGGTACCCTCTCAATATTTATGAAGTACCCTCCATTGAAACCTGCCTCTAAAAGTTATTTTTGACTTAGGATTTTGGTGGCAAGTTACCTCTTAAAATATTGGACATATCTACAAGCTATAATTTTACAATTTTATACAAAAAGCGTATAATTAATTCAAAATAAGAGTTAGTGCTTCTATAATAGCAAAAAATTTTATAACAATTAAATTGTAGTCCAAGCTCTTATGGACCTAGCATGCATCCACTTGGTGGTACAGTTTTGGCTTTAGGACAAACGGCTAAATATTTTTTTATAAGTAATTACAGTCGAAGTACATGCTTACAAATTAAGTAAAAAAACGAGGACACGTACATATCGATTTCTTCCAGTCAGTGCAATCAAACCTAGTAACAAACCACATTTTATGTCCTTGCGATCATCGAACCATAATTTCGTATTCTTAATTTACTCTTTTTGAAGATCTGTTTTTTGTAAAATGAAACCAAAAAATACACAGGAGTAAACTGAACTCTTGGGTGAAAGAAGTGGCTAAATTACACCTACACTTATTTTTAATACTATCGAACAAGAACCAGAAGTGTTTGGTAGTTTCATTTGTACAGCAATTCTTACGAGATAAAATAATTTGTCGTTACCTATAATTCTGACACCCGAAGCTGGGAATCTCTACTTTTGTGCAATTTGTAAAACACATTTTTTCGTGGCGTTAAATTGAAACGCCTAAAAAAATGTTTTCAAACCAGTTAGCCGTTGCGTTAAAATAGGAAATTTCACGGTCCTTCGTTTGATGTTGGTTTTGGTAAACCGATTCACTTTTGTATGAACTGATTGCTTCCTCCACATTACTGCACACATTATTCCTTGGCGAGGCAGGAAAGGTTCAAAATGTTCCATGAAACATGTTGGGAGTTTGAATATTAAAACAGTTATTGCCTCGCTTAGGAAAAACTTAAAAAACTGTTAACTCAACTATCGCAGAAAGTCGCAGACGAAATGACTAAGTTGTAAAACCAAATAACTCAAATTTCTGGCTCAATTTTTTGGTAACGGGATGGACGATGTACTCGTTACTTTCCTTTGTCCGCTCCGACAAGGCACTGGTCTAATGTTCAGCGATGTGTTTCCAGACACTGGTTTTATTTTTTTCCTAATCGGAAAGGGTCAGTAATAAGGAATAGTCATAGGATTATGATATGCAAAATAAGAGGGTCTTTCTATTTAATAGGAGAGAAAAATTAAAACATTAAGAGGTTGCTTCCCACTTAGGTAACTTCCTTAATATTTGGAGGGACAGTCCCATTGTTTTGGAGAGGCATTAAATATATTCCTTGTAAAATTTGCTCCTTTATGGGCCCGAAGAGGCCCGAAAAAAGGTATAAATCATACCAATACCAATACTACTTCGTATAGGCTACCCTTCGGAGATAAACAATATCCTAAACCGTAGAATTTTATAGCTCGTCGACCGTAATTTTAATTTCTCTACTAGCAAACACGTATTAGATATTAAAAATAGCTTTGCACTGTAACCGCTAGACCCTTAAGGGGCCTAGCGGATTGAGTTGCACAACAAGTTTGGCTATGTGGTATTCTTTTATTCTTCTTTCATTCCCGAATACGACACATAGCCGGCCTTAAACACTAGCTTAATAACAGCTCAAAAGGTTAGGTTACATTACTAATAACCTAACCTAACCTACTCGTCGTCGTTGGCTTCGTTCTCTCCTCTTGCTTCTTCTTCTCTCTCCGCTCACTCTCTCTCTGCATCCGCTTTGGTGCATCTCTCTTTATTCGGGTAAGAGCCCGGATCTAAATTAATCTTATTGCACACGATACTACAATAGATGATGCTTCCTCATGTCGTCATCATTACATAATAATGTGACGCGTATTTCGTGTACGGCGACATACCGCCACTTCAGGGAACATTGTCCCAATGCGCGATGGTATAGGGATAGTAGTATTTGATGGTATAATTGTACACATTTTGTGCTTAATAACTAATTTCTTAAATTAATCTTACATCTAATTTTTCTTAATCTATTACTTATATTACTTATATTTATATCTTAATTATTAGTTTCGTTTTTCGTTCGTATTTTCGTTTTTCGTTCATATTTTCCTTATTCAATGTTCTAGAAGGTACTTATACAAGATAGTTTTAATCTGAGTTCTTAAGTTTATTCAAAAATTTGAATTTCATAATGATTATATAGAGTCAATTTTAATTTATAACTAAATTCATAATTTCAATTTGTTAATTTTTTATTTTTTATTACATTATTATCAATAGGACCAAATTGAGAGTTTGTCAATTTTTATTGAATTTGAGTGTTCGTATTTATTATTATATCTATTGTGCTATTTTATATACTATTATTATATATAGTTGCTGAAGTTTGAGTCCCACTTTGGCCTGATTTTGCTGGTATTTGGTTATTTGAAGGGGGTAGCGATTTTCACTTGTAATGACTTGTGATGCTCCGCCCGTTTGAAACAGCAAATCGGCCAAAAGGGTGAGACGCCAAAGCTCCAGTGCCCGTAGTATCCCCGCACATAAAGATAAAATAACTATTAGAGACATTCAAAATACATACATTCCTTATAACTAAGTTGCAGATACAAGTGGTCAGTGTATATTCGTTCCTAGTTGTCAACGTGTTTTAAATTTCTCAGAAATGTTTGGGATATTTAGTGAATGGTAATATATCCCGCTAAAATATCATTTTTGTCGAGTTCCCTGATTGGTTCATCGATAGAAAAATTATAAATCGGGAGTTGGTCGTTAATTCTGTGAGTTTTTGTAGAACGCTTAGCTGTACGGTTTTTGCAATACAGGCCACAACACAGAATAAGAAGACTGATGATAATCAAAGCGAAGATGATAATGGTGATTGTGAATAACACCAAGTGATGTTGTACGATGTCCAGATTGTCAGCTCGGGCTCCAGGAATAAGCATGGTAAAAGCGAGCAAGTGCTGGGACACTTTCCAGTTTTGATAGAAAACGAAGATAGCGAAGACCGATAAAGTTCCCAACCAGATCAGTAGGAAAATCGGATTTAGCAAATGATGATAGGTAAAAATATAATTGTCCAGGGAATTGGAAGATTTGAATTCGGGCTTGGTGAGATAACCAAGTCCGTAGTAAACCATTGTGGATTATAGATATCAGATAGATTGGTAAATCCTTCCGTAGAATACAAGGGTTGGTTGTAAATGTTGGCTTTTGAAATTTCAGCAATATTGATTTTACTCCAGCGACTGGGTATAATTAGATTAATTTTTGGGAAATTAAAAGCGATTACATCGGGATTTCCCGTAATACAAGGAAAAGGAGGGACAACTACCGGGTGTGATTTGCCTAAAGAAATATGGCAATTACATGTAATTTCAACGATATAAACTCCATAAGAGGAAGTGTTGAAGGATTTCAGTAGTTCAAACTTTTGGGTGGCCGTATTATTGACACAAATAATCGAAGCAGTGAGGGGAGGTTGGGTAATAGCGAATCTATAATAAGATTCGTGCCATCCTAACTTAGTAACTAGGACTTCTTCGTGATTGGTCAATCGACAATTGAATGGACAGGCTTGATGGAGTTCCTCATATCTAGTGCCTTGTGGGGCCAATAACGCTTTCACGCAGCCAGCATGACTAGACACTTTAGTTGATAGTGAAAAATACTGACAAATACATTCTGAAAGTTTACAATTAGTGTTGTCTGCCATACTGATAGGAAAAGGCATATTATTTTTGATAATTACAAAGTCATGGCTGTGGGCCAGATGACAAATCTGAGGTATATGTTGAATCGAGTGGTGATAGAACGGAAGACTAAAAAGCTCAGCAATTTGCACAGATTCCTTTGTGGTTTTGATGGGTATTGTTAATTGTATATCTGTGGTTGATTGTTTTTGATCAAATGAACACTTAACAAATTGATGATGATAATAGGAGGATAGTTGATTCATAGGAATAACAATCGTCCTATTAGTAGGTTTCAATTTAACAAGCTCTCTTTTTAACATTAAATAATCTACAGCTTGGAGAGAAAGTTTACCATTCATACAGGCCGTCTGAATATTTGCATATTGAGTCAACTCAAGTGAACGGTAAATATCCTCAGCCAATCTTGCATTAAATAAAAATCCTCGTAATGCTCCTTCACGCATGCTTTTTGAAATGTCTTCAATATGATTATTATTTTGTCTGATGCGAGTTCCCAAATATGAGGAGATATTAACTAAACTATCACCCATTAAATGATTTTGTTTGTTAATTACGTCAGCAAATCGTATTGCATTTTGAGAATTTGCGTCCACATTGTGCAGTAAATTGTCATATCGTTGATTAAAATTAGTAGATTCAGATGGAGGATCAACATAGTTATAGATTTGTGAACCCACCCAGCCAAGTGTTAAAGCTGCCAGAGCGGCTTGTCGCTTGGGTCTAGAATTGTTTGAATTTGAAAAGATTTCCCACTGTACACTCCTCCCATATCGGGTTAAATTCGCATGTCTTTCATAAAAGTTTTCTGCCGAAAGATCTGCCATAGGCCGGGGAGGTAGTTTTGTGGTTGAAGGAGGAATATGTATTCTCATCTGATTAATGGGGGGACGAGGTTTTAATAAAGTTCGTCTAATTAAGTCATCATGTTCTGACTGAACACGAGTCCGAGGATCAGATGGATCTCCCACAACAGAAGGTTGTGTCGGAACCGTTGGTATCTCAAAAGGTTGTTCAGTGGTGATAACATATTCTCTTATAGTAGGTTCAGGTGGATCAATTTGGAGAAATTCTGGATATCGTCGATTGTTATTAATTAAAGTGTTAATTCTTTCCATAGGGGGATTAGGTGGTGTTAAAGCAGTTAAAGCCTGATACATATTATCCAATCGATTAGTAATTGCATCAAAATTTCCTTGAAGATAAGGTCCCAGCAAACATACCGGGCTTAAAGAGCCACGTCCCGATTCAAGGTGGATACACTGATCTCGTAAATCTTGAACAAAATAATTCTGTCGTGTGGCAAATTCAAACTTTACCTTGAAAAATATCGGGGTGGTATCCTCGAACACGATGACATCATTAGGAACTGGTTTTATGAAAACTCCGGATAGTACATGGATTCGGGAGGACGGATCAGCTCCCCAAGCATCGGTGAGTAGCAGCAAGAATAGATATATTAAACGCATGACTAAAATAAAAGAACTATTAATTTTTATAACAAAAGAATTAGGACCCCCCAGAATTTTGGAATCTATTTGGGACTTTAATATGTCTCCCTGAACGAGTTCTTGGAGGTAAAAGGGATTTATCCTGGACAAGCAAAGTTTTGCTAGGGTTAGGAGGTTTTGAACTGGATTCCTGTAAATGTTGATTCTGAAATCCAGCGGGATCATAAGCGGAAAGATGCTCATAACGCGCTGAAATAGGTCGTAACCGTTTGAGGTGAACAATTTCTGTTCCGAAAGGCGGTTCAAGTTGCGCGATTCGATAATTTTGATCAGATTTCTTATCCAAAACGCGATAAGGTCCTCTAAATTGCGGAGATAATCTTTATGACTGATCTTTATGTAAATTTGGATAAAATAGCATGACAAAATCGCCCTATTCAAATGTTTGCATTTTGTGACGTTTTTCAAAAGAGGCTCGTGATGATTCCTGAGCTAAAAGTAATTGATTACGCACCGCTTCTCTGGCTCTATTTAAATCATCTAAATATGTATCTGGGAAATTTGGAAGTGAAAGTCCTAATTCACCTGGCATTCGAGGATGTCGTCCCATTAATAAAAAATATGGAGATAAACCTGTGGAATCATTGATGGCGGTGTTAATGGCGAAGACTACGCTGGGAAGATAATATCCCCATTCCTGATATGTTTGTGAAACATAGCATGCTAATATATTTTCTACCGATCTAATACACCGTTCAGCCGCCGCATTCCCGGTACTGCTATAAGATGAAGTAAATTGCGGTTGAATATTTAATTTTTCAAAAAGTATTCTGGATAAGTTAGATCTATGGGTCGCGTGGTTATCCCAAACAATGGTTTCGGGACAACCGTGAACAAATATTATCGAGTTCAAGAGAAATTTTGCTACAGATTGCGCGTTATAAGATTTGGCACTTCCTGCTACTACGAAGCGTGTAAGACTATCAATTGCAACATAGCAGAATTGATGCTGATAAGGTTTGGAAGGTTTTAAAGGACCACACACATCGAAGAACACTCGCTGAAAAGGACTACTGACTATCTCGTGACTCTTCATGATAGCCAATGGTAATGTATTTCGACTTTTGATCTGTTTACACGTAATACAAGATGCAACGTAATTATCTACATCTTTGACCAGAGTGGGCCCAAAGAATAATTTTTGAATTCTTTCTTGTGTTTTCTCTCGACCTAAGTGACCCGCACAACGATGATCGTGAAATGCATATAGAATTCTAGAAATTAACGCAGCAGGAATAGCTAATTTCCAAGCAGCCTTATCATGTTTTTGATGATAAATTAAATTATTATAGACCAGATAATGTTGAACAGGCATATTTTGTGCACATTGAATTTTAATTTTTGATAATACCGGATCCGTTTCTTGGGCGGTTTCAATCTCTTTCCTATAGTCTCCTGGCGTGAGATAATTTACTTGTGGAATCTGATCCACGGATTCATCTTTTTTAGACGTGGGTTTTTCATATGAAATTAATCTGCTTAAACAATCTGCAGGATAGTGTGTTTTTCCCGAACTATAGGTAATAATCAGCTGATGAGCCGAGAGAGTGTATAACCAGCGATTTAATCGCCTATTTTTGGAACATTTCATTTGAAGAAGGCTGCAAACCGCATGGTTATCTGAAACGACCGTAAATTTTTTTGCATATAGATAAGGACGAAGTTTATTGATTGACCATACGACCGCGAGACACTCTTTCTCTGCACACGTGTAATTAATTTCATGGATTCCTAAAAGTCTTGAAATAAAACAGATAACAACTAGGTCATCGTCTTCCGTTTTTTGATGCAACACGCCTGATATTGCATAGTCACTGCTATCAGTATGTAAAATGCACGGTATGGAGTGCCCAAAACCGACTGAAATTGGAGGTTGCGTTAATGCATGTCTTAAATCTTCAATAGCGGCTTGTGCCTTGTCATTCCAGCTAAGAATCTGCCCTTTCTTGGTGAGATTATATAGTGGTTGTGCCCGTGCACTAAACTTTTCTACAAATCGTCGATAAAACGAAACACAGCCTACAAAGGCCCTAAGTTTAGTCAAATCCACTTTGCCTTTTGAGTCAAGAGCTGGGGGCATGTTAACGATTGCTGCCGTTTTATTTGGATTAGGTGCGACTTTGCCGTCTCGAGATAGAATATAACCAAGGACACGAGCTGACCCAGTGGCAAACAGGCACTTTGACGGGGACAAGGTCATATTAACCGCCCTTAGTTTGTCGAAAAATTGTCGTAAATGAAGAAGGTGCTGGGTCCATGAAAAACTAAAAATAATTAAGTCATCTAAATACACGAACATCCATTTGAAGATTTGTTGATGAAAGATTTTTCGCATGATATTTTGAAAAATAAATGGACTAGTGGTCAAGCCCTGAGGTAAAACAAGCCATTCATAAGTACCATCTGGTGTGGACATACCTGTAATATGCTGGTCGCGGCCATCTACCGGAATTTGCCAATAACCATTAGAAAGGTCAGTAGTACTTAGATATTTAAAGTCGGCCAACATTGTAAAAATATCCTCGATTTCTGGTAAAATTTGGTGACAATCATGCAGGGCGGTAGAATTAATTTTTCGCATATCAATGACGAGTCGTAGACTACCATTTGGTTTCTTAACTAATAAGGTGGGAGAAGTGGACGAACAAGGACCATTTTTGATCAACCCCGCTTTTTCCAACATAGTCAAATGTTTTTGTAGAAATTCGCGCTCATGCATGGACATTTTGTAATGTTTTTGCATAATGGGACTATGGTCCTTAACAAATAATCGAACTCCATCCGCATCTTTATCAAGCGGACCGAGATAGCGTCCAAGATCGGACAAGTTTGCACTATCCCAACAAAATATATCAGCATATTCGGAAAGTAATGATTTAAGTTCAGCTATCTGGGAAGGATCAAGATCTGACGCTAATTTAAGTTGTTCTAATTGTTCTGGAGTAATTCGACTAGGTCGATTATTATGCATTAATGGTGTAGGATTTGTGTTAAAATGATAGATTTCTTGTGCTGGAGATAAATATCCTACACGGGTTTTTGCATTAAGAGTGACTGGTGGTCCCATGGAAGTAAGAATTATTGTTTGAAGTTCCTACTACTACAAAGCCTGGACCGTATACACAATGTTTAGCTAGAAAATTTACGTCCCATTCAAAAACGTAATTCATGGAAGGTTGAAAAATGTGTTGTAAATCCACCTTCACAGGTAGGGATGTGTAACCAGGGGAATGTAAGACGAAGGTGTCCGCAAGAGTTACCGGAATTTCTATCAGTGAATCTTCTTTTTCAGAAAGATCTATATGATTAAATTCATGAACTGTCGTACTATCTTTAGCTAATTCTTCATCAGATAAGTAAAGGCGAAATTTTTCGTCACCAATTTTAACTTGCTTGAGCGCAAAATTGATTAGACATTTCTGAGAATTTAAAAGGTCATTACCTAAAATTAAAGAGCGGGTCAGATTTGGTGCCACAAAAATTTTATGAGACATTATTTTATTGGATAATTGAATTGAAATCTGAATAAACTGGTTAATTTCATTAGCTCCTGTAACACCAATAATTTTGAATGAGTTACAAGGCTGAATTTTAAATTTAGACGCCATGTCAGGCGAACAAACTGAAATGGAACTACCAGTGTCTATAAGGGTAGATACTTCTAAATCAGGTGAGTTTTTAATTTTTAACCTAAGTTTGATAAATGCCAGAAAAGGATCTATAGTAGCCAGATTATAATATCCGAGGTGTTCGTCGTGTGAACCCATGTTATCCTCGAGTAACATGAGTGGATCTAGTTTCCCTGAGACTTATTCCCTGCTTGGGAATCTGCTAACTTCTGAAGTTTGTTAAGTAATTGCTTTCGTTGGGGACATCCTTCTCGTTCATGTCCTTTTTCTCCACAGCGCCAACATAAAGCTCTGCCTTGCTCATCACGATACTGGCGAGCGAAATTAAATAAGAAAGTGTCGTGTGGATTGACTGACATATTATTGAAGTTAGAATTTCTTGCTTGTTGCCGAGGGAAAGTTTTCGTATTTCCTCTCGTTCCTCCGTCTGAAGGCGGATTAGCAGCAAAGTAACCTTCTGTAATGGCCAGGGGCGGGTTGCCTGTTCTAGGATTTTGATTAAATTGCCGAGTACTTGAATAACGATTCGGATTATCGTAATTTGCCTTAAATTGATTCGATGCCTTTTTAAAGTACGGATTCGGGTGTCCTGGCATATTCTGGTACGGATAACCATAATAAGGGTTCGGGTGTCCCATTGAGGTTTGGCTCGGATTACCAACAGTATAAGGACTCGGGTGTCCCATTGCCGTCTGGCTCGGAGTACCAGTGTTATAGGAATTCGAGTGTCCTAGTTTAGCTTGGTACGGATAACCAATAGATGCAAGATGCGGGTGTCCTGTATTTTTATAACGCGGATAACCGCTAACATAAGGATTCGGGTGTCCCTGTATGTCCTGACTCGGATTACCAGATGATTTAAATTCAAGCTGCACATTCTGCAATTTATGAGCCAACTCTGACCAAGTTTGATCGGGTTGCTCAAGTTTATTTTCCTTATTGGGGAACATAGCCATGAATTTTTCATGATGCAAAAGGATATCCTTGACCTCCATGTCAGTCTTTGGACGTTGGTCATAAACCTTCGCCGCCAGCTCAGGAGGTAAACCCTTTAATAAATATTTAATCCGACGCTCTATTGTCATGGCTGGATCCATTCGCTCTAACAGAGGCAGAACAGTGTATACATACGTCAGTGCCGATCCACATTTTTGATACGTAGCCTCTCTAAGCCTGAGTGCAATATTTTCCTGAGTTTCCGTAATGTCATAAGCCGTTTCAATTTCTTTCTTGACATCAGCCCAGACTAACACTACCTCCGTATAAGTTTTTGCATTCCTTTTTGCTTGGGCGTGTCGATACATATCGTACCAGGCCTTTGCCCCTTCTCTTAAATATTGAGGGAAGAACCTCAACTTATCGTCCTCGCTCCACCCATATGAGATAGCTAGTAATTCATAACGCTGTAGAAACTCTTTCACAGATGTATGGCCGTCGAATTGCACGTCGATTTGTGAAAACGGGGGTAAATAATGCGTTGGGTTAGTCATTGTGAAAGGTATGGCAATAGTCCTACGTTTAGCTTTGACTTTGATTCGAGAAACAATTGGAGGGGGTGTAGGAGGGGGTGGGGGTGGAGGTGCCGTTGGAGGTGGGGACGGAGTTGGGGGAGGTCGGTGTGGGGGTGGACTTGATGAACTCGGAGGTGGAGTTGATGATTTCGGTGGTGACGGCGCCCTGGATTTTGAAGAGCCAGGTGGAGTGCGGGGAACGGATTTTGTTGCCTTGGTAGGGGTTGGTCCCTTCCACTTGATTCTTGGTGAAGGTTGTTCCGCTTTTGTTTTGAAAAAGTTTGGGGAGAAGAACGCCAAAGTTTTTGGAAAACCTTTCCAATCCGACTTCCTGAAGGTCGAGAAATGGGAGAAGACCCTTGGTTGAGATTTGTTTTACATCCAGAACCTCTGTTGTACTGTGTGGGGTGACCAGACTACTCAATAAAAGAGATAGCCAGGCCAGCGGCGGTAGCACATTAAAGGCTAATTGCCGACCTCTGTTAGTGGATGCCCTGTCTTCTAAGGATCTTGGGGTACTGAACGGGTTAGAGTCCTTTTCCAATTCCTTTTTAAGTAAAAGTGGCGGAGCTGTGGATGGTGAACCGTCAAGATCTGGTGGGATCTCTATTACCTCAAATGGGATTGCGGGACAGAAAGGGAACAAAGGAGTAGGACCTGCTACAGTCTCAGTATCAAATTCTTCGTTGGGATGAAATAGATCTTCCTCCGCAATTGAAAGGAGACGTGGACGCCTGGGTGGGGAGGTTCTTTCAGCTTTGAATTCGAAGGGTTCCAAGAGAGGAAAATTTGGGATTTGTAAATTAAGCCTGTGAATTAGGGTTTCTGGAAAAGTTAATCGAGCAGGTAACGTAGAATAAGGAGGGGGGATGTCCCATTCCGGAGGGGCTGAGGGTTTCTGAGGACCAAGGGTTAATCTGCGGCGTGGTTTACGGATGGGTAAGGAAAAAGGATCAGAGTCAACTTTACGTTTGGAACGATTTGAGTCAAGGGTATCAGTTGATGATGAAGGGTCGAAATCCCTTGTGGAAGGGTGGGAGGATGTTAAGGGACGTTCCTGTCGGACTAAAGTTAATTGATGCGAAGGGGGAAAAGATGCTGAGGGCCCTGTCCCTCCCTGAGGTGGGACCTGATTCGGGTCAAAAATCCACTCCCTTAAAGTTTTGAAGGTGGAGGCTAAAAGGCTAGGTCGTTTATGCGATCTTTCAGGTGGTGCGGGGTCCTTAACTGAAGGAAAAAGAGGCTTACCCTTGGTTTGAAGGCTTGTTTTCGAACTAGATGCGCTAGATGTACTAACTGTTTCAGAAGGTTTTCGTTTTTCAAGAACTAATTCAGGGATGGTTTCTGAATCTGACTCTGTGTCTGTAGCTGTATACGGATTAGTGTCTGTTTCTGTGGCTAATTTGGAATAAGGCTTTACTCGTTTACTAGGATGTAATTCGCTGTCTGACATCTGCCTGTGTCGAGAGCTGAAGAGCTCCTGACTAAAAGTTCCCTCGAGCCTGGTAACTAAGTCCAAGATTACTTCGTCCAAGACCGTACATGGAGGTGTTAGCTAACGATGTTGTATACGTAAGATGACGGAGCTCATAGCTTAAAATATTTTTAACCTAACATATCCTAATATGGACAGCAGCCCAGAAGCTGAGTCACTAAATCTTAAAATAACTGCAGAAATAACAATAATCTAAAATAGACCGCTCCTGAGGACCGGTGGTGATGGTGACGTACGTATCCTTAAATTTAGAAAGACACAACAAAGACACAACAAACCCCAAAATGGGCATGTGCTCCCAAGCAAAACCATTCATGGACAGTCTATTTTTGATGCGCTTGGCTGGTGTAATGCTTACGCGATGAGTCAGAGTGGCCAACTCCGCTCATCCTAAAATAGAAACCCTTCATTCTAAGAATCCATTCTTAAACCAAATTTATACTATTAAATGCCAATTCATATAATGATTATTTGAAATAACTGGGATGCTGATTGATTTTGCTTCTAAGTAATTAAACCCCAAACAGTGCTACATCGCGAGTATCGTTTCAATGTTCAAGGCAAAGAGAATTCAAAGGACAGTGACCGTGGTCCGTACCCTTTCGACCTAAACTGAGCGTTTAGAAATCAGGTACGGCAATCTTGGATGTCCTAAGAGGGGTCCCTTGTCGTAGTATCCCGGTACATACTCACGGAAAGGATGAACACACCACACAAAATTACCTTCCATTTTTTAGTGTGCGAAAGTTTTTGCCAATTTTTAGTAATTGTTGGAATTATTAGTACCGTTCTGCCAATTTGTTAAAGGAAAACAAAAATTTTTATCTGACCAGAATTGATGGCTGAATTTAGGGAATGAATGTGGCCCCTGATCCCACAAAACTGCACTGATGAAAAGTTTCTTGAAAAGTTTCTTGTTTGTACAGCACCAACAAAGTTGCTGCATGTTTCCTGTGCACTTGATGAGGAGAAAGTTTTGCCGGTTTTGTGGCTACGTAATAACTGCAATGTGTGGTGGAAGTGACGGTTTTTATTTTTAGTTAATTTGGAAAATTTGTATTGTAATTATTTGTTGCGGACTTGGATGGTGAATATTACTACACTACCTTATACAAAATTTCTTCGAACCAACCTGTCAGTATTTTAAGA
Source organism: Folsomia candida (assembly GCF_002217175.1). Taxonomy (NCBI): domain Eukaryota; kingdom Metazoa; phylum Arthropoda; class Collembola; order Entomobryomorpha; family Isotomidae; genus Folsomia; species Folsomia candida. Next base: position 7,675,735 of record NW_019091197.1, on the reverse strand, counting down.
AATTTTCATAACAATAAAGTTTTATCTCTGTTGTTATCACAGATTATGCATATGTACTTGAGGCTCTAGTGATCCGTTATTATTGGCAAACCTTACATGACATCAATTTACGGGTCATACTTTTGCACAAGCATTCGTTACACTTTTTCCTCATAATTAATAAATGTATAGATTTTAGTAATTTTACATTGGCAAAATTTGCAAAATTACTTAGATAAGAATTGGTTCATGGATCTGGTCCGAGTCGTCGAACACGGATGTATTCGCTATTGCGAACTGAGCGCGAATCACCTTCCTATCAACGTTATCCTTGTCGTCGCCATACTGCTGGTGGTAGAACTCGCGTCGCATGAGGGATTCGAGTGTGGTGCAACAGAAGCATAACATTTCGTTAAAGGGACGTCCGAAGTCGTCGCTGAGGGTGGCATAGATTGGCGAATTTAATTGTTTGTATTAGCATGGACTAGGTGTATATTTATTTTTAATTCTAAAACTCTAAAATTACATTAGCATAAGTGTTACAAGCAATTCTACCGTATGATTCATTATTACAAGTGATGTCGCCCTAGCAACGAATTTGCCATCTCCTAGTGATAATTTTGAAGGAGGACATGATTTTGCAAATTTTTTGATCAACTTCGACTTAGCCTTCCGTTTTAGGGTTTCCAATAGCGCGGCAGAATCAACATATGGTATCGCCATTATTTTAAACGGAACTGCAATTACAAACAACAATTCCAGAGCGACCAGAACGAATAAAATCAGAACCGGTATTGGAACAATGTTTGCCGAAGTTATCAAAATATAGAGAGCAGCACTTTCGCATACGATAACTGCACCGACCAATATAATCATGGCGGGTGGTTGAAATGTCAAATTGTGCAGGGTTGACAGTAACTGTAGGGTACGATACTTCGCTACGCCAGAATAGCTTAGTCCGTCCTCTTGTAGAATATATCTGCAAAAAAAGCAAAATAAATATTTTTCTGCAATAATAAATAGATTTTTTAAATAGATTAAAAAAATTTAAAACATTGAAAAGTTTCGGGTAATTTTATACACATGACACAATTCTGTAACGAATCATTACCGCGCAGAGTTCATATGATGTACTTAATATGGTGAAAATTAAAATCTATTAAATGGTTAATCGAATTCCTGCGAAATTCAAATTCTCAAATTTAGACCGCGCGGTAATAAATTTTAATTTCGCGGAAATATTTGTCACCCATTTAGTGGTAGCCCATCATAGTTACTCCGGATGGTAATAATTCACTGCACAAATATTTTAAGCTTACTGTTTCAGAACTTGCAGATTTATCAGCTTCACTTCGACAGGATACAATAGGAACACCACAACTGCAACAACTGCCGTGGCTGTCGCTAACGTCCAAGTGTACCCGGTCAAGATAGATATTCCTAATCTAAACATGATCCCAGTGTGACCATGGTCACTCCACGATTTGCATTCGAGATAAATCATACTGGTCAAAATTGGAGGCATGCAGGGTCGAAAAAGAGACAAGGAGGCAATAGCAGGCGGCGCAAGAGCGATGGCAGACATTCCCAAAACAAAAATTATGATGTAGTAGATGTGCACCGTACTAGTGCCTGGAATTGATATAAATTGTGATTTGTACGATAGACACGTTGGGATTTATTGTGATTTATTGTGATTTTACTTGTCGTAATCTAGGGATATTATACAGATAACATATACCCCTGTAGATGACGACGATTAAAATCACAACAATCCACAGAAATTAAACTACACATTAAAATTACAAATTGTGATAATCACAAAAAATCTTAGTTAGAACATTGGACTTATACGTATGATGGAGTTAAGCGTTTTATGATTTATTTGATCGATATAAAAACCTTACAATTTTAAATTACTTGCCTATCTTCTTGGAATCCAATTCAATTTGAATCGACGAATTAAGCAAGAGTCGAACTTCCTTCTCTATTCGATAAAAATGATGGAAGCCAATCATAATGCCGGAAAATACGGTGAGGAAATATAACATTATTGTTATCCTCCAATTGGCCATTGGCGTATTGGCTGGGTATAACCCCTGATATAGAAACCACTTAAGCAGCAACACGGAATGGAGGAAGAATAACAAAAAATTGAATAATCCTTGAAACTTGGTTTTCCAGTTGGACTTGATCCGCACAAATTTTCGGTTCTTGGGTGTGAAGACGAATTGGTTTAAGGATAGAGTCACCTTTGACATAATTAAGATCATTGGGATATTCGAAGAAGGAAATACTAACTCACGTAATACTTTTAGCGTAACGGACGTCACCTTTGACATTATTAAGACCATTGGGATATCCGAAGAAGGGAATACGAACGCACGTAAAAATTTTGGCGTAACGGACGTCATCTTCTAGCTAATTTTAGGTAATCGAGTTAACTCGACGGGATCTATGTTTCTCTAGTTGCGAATAATCGCCGTACTAGATTCCAAACTTTTTAAAGAAAATAACGAAAGGCTATAATTAAAGGTGAGCATAACAAATTACAGTGTATCGCGATTACATCATCACGTACATGACGCACGTTATAATCCCAAAATATATTTAAAGGTAATTCGAAAACGAAGTACTAGCCTTTTAGAGTCGTTTTTCAGACTAGTTTTTGAAAATAAAATTGCTAACCTACGAAGGTTTTTTTTGTAAATGCGTTGCTAGCTATACGAAGTCGTGATTAATACTCACAAAAAATACTTTAGATGCTTTTATGTCGAGAAGTGATTTAGTATTGCCAGATATTTGAGAAGAACACGATCCAGAGGTGAATTATAGTGTCCAAATAAAATTTATTACTTCTACCAATCAGTTTTACTACTATGCCATTCAGTTGAAATAAATGTAGATAAAGCCAATTTCAATAAATCGTTCTTGAAAAGCAATGAGCAATATTTCAGACGCATATACATAAATCATGTCAATAACCAATTGCGAAGAAACGTATGCCGGAATGGAAAGTGTAAATAATTAAATATCGTTTCCATGTTGCATAGTTTTAGGATATTAAATTAAGTTTTGTCTAATGGATTTATTGATGCAATTTCTTGTGGAAGTATTTTATTGATTTATTAGACGATATCAAGAAGAACCAGGACGATCAATAGGTGCATTCAGGTACATACATTTCCATTTTTAACTGATATCAATAGCGTTCTATTTTTAATAATGGCGAACTATCTAATCAACTCGAATAGTTTAGATTTATTGGTTTTAAAGCTCTTAAAATTGAATGTAAAGCATCTCTTAAAATTTTGAAACGGTGCGTTCTGTATCTATTAGCTTCGAACTTTCGCTATCCGATATCACTTCCGCCGATACTGCATACGGAGTTATTACTTTTCGCACGTTTTTAATTGCCACTTGAACTTATTGTTTACGTCAAAATGTATATTCTAGAAAATTTTTGTGGAATTGTGAATTCCGTAAAGCCATACAAGTTATTATCGATAATGTGAAATGTTCTGGAAAATCAACTCGTTATTAAGTGGCTTTGGCTACTTTATGCGAAGACTTTGTCCGTCTATCTGTCCGTCTGTCTGTCCGTCCGTCAGGAGGATTGCGAGAGAACGGATCGAGATAATCGAGATCGGTTTGCAGCATCATACATATGATGCTACAAAACTGGACAGGCTCATTATTCGACAATGCCAACACGCGCTTAGCTTGTGCCGAACCAAAAATTCCAGGTGTGATTTGTAATAAATCAAGATTCATAACTGTAGTTACTGTGTAGTTGTCTCGTACTGAAACAATGTGATAACTCAACTAAAGCATGTATTTTGAGCTCACTAACTTGCAAAATGGGTTGCCCAATTGTGTCAGCACCCTCCGAAAAACTCTGCAGGCTCACTATTCGACAATGCCAACAGCCGCTTAACTTGTGTCGAACCAAAAATTCCGGGACTGATTTGTACTAAATCAAGATTCATAACTGGAGTTACTGTGAAGTTATCTCGTACTGAACGTTGCTTGTTGTAAATAATATTATTTCAGGCAATGTCCACTAGAAGAAACATGCCGAAAAAGCCAAAAAGGCATCAAACGGGCAAAAAGGCACGCAAAAAGGCAATTGGGGATTGAAAAAGGCAAAAGGCCAAAAAGGCATGAATTTTTTCCCAAAAAGGACACTTTTTGCAAACTCTGCCCACACGCCACAAGTGGTGCCAGACCACCAAACCGATCCGAGTTGGAGATATCATCCTGGAAGTTAACGACAATTTGCCAAGAAATACCTGGCCCATGGGAAGAGTAACGAAGCTCTATCCAGGGAAAGACGACATTATTCGGGTAGTAGACATTGTATTATCGAATAGCAATGTGTATCGAAGGCCAGTTGCCAAACTGGCCTTCGATACACTGAGGGGATAGTACAGGAATTTCACTACGCCAAGTGATTTTTATCCTAGCTGGTCTAGCTTCAAGGTCCAGTGCATACACTCTAAACAAAATCGCCACCAAAATCGTCTCTGCGTGTAGGCACTATGCGGCTCTAAGAACGGGTGACATTTCGTCTCCTCGGGGAGACAACTTATTTTGTCTCCGTTCTGGTGATAAAAGATTTTATCTCCGTCTGGTAGTATTTTGCCATTGGGAGGTAATAAACTTACTTAAACCTGGAAACAACGTGTCTCACCGAATGAAAACAATTCACTGCTGCTTTTTAGTATGCATGATCTCTTTTGGGAAACGTACTGCCTACAATGCGGAATCAAAATTTCTAGGATTTTGTTACGATGTTTAGTCTAAATTCATTTTATTTGTCCCCAATAGTAATACAGTAAATAACTCCGTATCAATATCAGTATCATTAATTGATTAAAATTTTTCATAGATGACTGACAAATATATTTCAAATTACTTAAACTTGCCCTTTCAGTTCAATCAATTTGCATCCTGAACAGTGTTATGTATTTTGCTGGAGATAATTGGCGATTCAATTATCTACAATTAAACAATAAAAAATTATCATTAAACTTAAGAAGCAATTTTACAATCCATTAGAATTAATGTATCAAATAGAGACAAGTTTACGTGTTAGTAATTTTCTAGGTCAGAATCCTCGTTAGTTAAATGGTGGTATCTTCAAATCTTGGTGGGGTGATGGAAGCGCGGAAGAAGATAAGTGATTGTCAATTATAAACAAATCAAGAATAGTAATAATAACAGACAAATTTATGAAACAAATCATACTCAAAAATAATTACTGCCTAATTTTTTCCCTTCAGTCGTATTTAATTAAACTTACCATAAATTACTTGTTTTCCCTCAATTTTTAAAATAAACTCAGGTATTCGTCAGGTGCGTCCTAAAATATTGGGAAAATAACTTGATCTGTCACCGCACCCTGCTCATCCCCTCAATAGATATGTACTTCCGGATCACAATAGTTTTTTCGCTAAACCATAAATAAATAAAATTAACAAGTTGCAAGCTCAATATTTTACTACATTAATTACCGTAGGGTGGCCCGGCCTTCTGAGAACGACTTCTGACCTTAATTTCTAAAGAATCTTCTTGCCATGGAGGTTTCTATTGTTCTCTATGTGAAAGCCCTTGTTTCGAACTATAGATCGACACCTTTGAATCCAACTTTTGTACACTTTGCTTACAGTGGCAGCGGTAACTTTAGACCACTCATCTTTTACACTTTCCAAAGTCCTGGATTAGTGTAAGGACGTCTCCCCCAACATTTTATTTTCAGATAACCGAAGCCGAAAAAGTCCATGGGACTTGCATCTGGTGGCTTCACAGGGGTTTCACTATTCGAAATAATTTTTATACCAACTTTATTTTTTAGGGTCTTCGCATAGTTCTGGGTTAAACGAGCGGTGTGAGACGACGCGGCGTCGTGGTGAACTACGACTTTCGACGTGTCCCTGCCGACTAACTTTGGCATGCGAACTTCCAAAAGAGGTTTCGAAACAAAGTGTATATAGTAGGCTGCATTAATTTTTACTTGTTGTGGAATTTTGATTAGTGGGAGCACACCACGACCGGATATAGCACCCACTACCATGAACTTGTTACAAAAGTTCTCCTTGCGTTGATACGCCCAGTTTGGTTAATTTTTATGATATACTACCTACCGCCTAGCGCCTATCTTCCTACCGCCTACCGCCTACAGGGCACTTCCTACCGCCTAAACGTCCAACGCCTACTTCCTGCCGCCTAAAATATCCACCGCCTACTTCCTATCGCCTAAACCTCTACCGCCTACTTCCTACCGCCTAAAACACCTATCGCCTACTTCCTACCGCCTAAAATTTCTACCGCCTAAAATTTTTTAATGAATTTTTCGACGTTTCAGACCATTCTATGAATTGATCTAATTTTACCCAACAGCGGGAAATTTGTGGGGTATTATGAGATTAGCACTTCCTTTCACATAAAAATAGGTTTATAGAAATCATATGGTTGGCTACAGCGCCTACTGCCTAGCCCTTAAATAAGCAGGCAACAGCGCCTAGCACATACTAGGCTGGCCACAGCGCCTAACACAGCGCCTGTGGGGTAAGTGGAGATTTCCACTTTTTAATGCAGAATATCGAATTCCCACAAAGCGGAAGCTCTTTTGGGGATATTACGGGTTTTGGGGCTAACGAGTGCGGGGCCCAAGCTAGCTAACGGTGAATAGGCCCACGCGGACTAATCTAACCCAACCCCACGCATGCTAACGGTGGGGCCCACACAAGTCACTTATCTGGTAAAACCTAACGTGCTCGGTTGGCTCGCTTAACTATGTAACCCTAAATACAAACAATATCCTACTGGGGGGTACTCGCTTAACCTGGTATTGCGGTTGAAACTCTCAAATCACTCGGAGTTGGGTGTAATAGCTGATTGTACTTCACGTGTAAATCAAGTGGAGGGGCAATATTGAGAAAAAGCTTCCTGGAATCGTTTTGCTCTACCCCACTTGATTTACACGCGAAGTACAATCAGCTATCGCGCCCAACTCAGAGTGACTTGGGAGTTCCAACCGCAATAGTCCTACTAGCTTGCTCTTATAGCTAGCTATTTCTAACATCTACTTCTTCTAGCTAGATTTTGATCTCTAGCTAAAGCCTAGTACTCGGGACGAATTTTCACGCGAAAGGATGACGTGCTTAAAATTTGTAAAATCCTCCGCTCGAGCGAAATCTGTGAGTGGGCAGAAAACACCACTTTTCCAGGCATATTTCACTAAATTTTTAGCCCGAACCAGGGCTTATGTAGTTGTCATGTCTGTCCGTCCGTCCGTCCTTCTGTCTTTCGATAACTCCCGAATGGGTTTACCGATTGACTTGAAACTTTTACCGTATGTATATTGGACAAAGTTAGGAACCGAGTTCGAAGATGGGTGAAATCGGTCCAGTGGTTGACCGGTGGGGGTCATATGAGTGGGTGGGGTATTATGCACAAAATTTCAAAATTGTCGTAGAAAGCTGAAATTTGGTACAAAGCTTGTTTTGGGGTCCTAATCGAAGGGGACGAATTGAAATCTGCCAAATTTTTATCTGGACGGACCCTAGCTGGTGAGTCATACCGATTTTTCAAAATCATCTGAACAAGCTGATATTTGGTATGGAGGATGCTAAGGGCTTATAATGAAAGAATAAGAATTGAAATTGAAAAATTTTTCAACCGAGCGGACCCATCAGGTTGACCCATACCGATCTTTAGATATCATTCAATCGAACTGAAAATTGGTCCTGAGGTGGCTAATAGCTCAATATGGAAGAATATGAATACAAATTGGGAAAAATTTCATCTGGGGGGTCCCTATGGGGTGACCCATACCGATTTATAAGCGTTGATTATTAGAATCTGTTGTCAAGTATTTGAGACTAAGAATTGACGCTAAATGTAAAAATAGTACATAATTTTCTGGGAAACTACTGACAAATATAGGTTTACTAATCAATCCTGGTTCGGGCTAAGCAAAGCTGTACTGATAGGTTTTACTGTTAGGAATTCGATATTTTGGATTAAAACCTACTCCAAGCAACTTTGCGGGGCCATTTAAGATGGGATTAGTCACAGAAAGTCAGACTAATCAGTCAGATAATTCATGATTTACTCACAATGGGGACGCATTGTTGGGTTGAACCCATGTTCAACCCAGACTTTTTTTACTCTCAGATCTTATTTTTAACCTAGAAAAGTCCGAGGTACTGCCACAAGGCAATTCCCCTGAAAAATTGAGCGTTTTGGCGAACTTTCGGCGCTTATACTTCGTGAAATTTACTCATCTGCGCAAGTTCAGCACTAAATGTTTTTTTTTTTAAAAAGTTGGTCTTTCAAACGAAGGTGATCAAAAATAATCTGGACTGAACATGGTTTGTATCCCCATTGTCGTATTGTTGGGTTGAAAATTTTTTAAACTCTATTTCAATTTAGGGAAGGTCCATAAATTATGTATCGCAAAAATCTCGATTTTCTAGACCCGTCCTTTTCCCCTGTTTAGCCTAAGTCAGGGCTTATGGAACGGAACCGTTCTGTCCGCCTGTCTGTCTGTTCGATTCACGACAACTCTCTGTAAACTTATCCCATGGACCTGAAATTTGGTACAAATGTAGTATGGGGCAAGTGAGGAGCTAAGTTCGAAGATTGGCGAAATCGGTCATTGACAGGCTGAAATTTGGTACAGAGGTGGCTAAGGGCTTCTGATTTCCCAAAATCGTCATATCGAAATTGGTAACTTTTTATGTGTGGAGACCCTATGGGATGGCCGATTTTCAGAAATTGTCGTAACAAGCCGAGATTCGGTACGGCGATGCTAAAGTGTTCCTCATGAAGGGATATGGAGTTAAATTTGAGTAAAATGCGAGCCAAGATGGTGACCGCTTTCTAAAAGTTACAATTTTCAGTTGAAATTTCGTATAGAGGTTAAAAATGATTTCTGCCTAGCTAATACAATTTTGGATTTGCAAGAGTTTAAGCCCCACTGGGGCTCGCTTCTCTACATCCTAAATTCTCCATCCTCCATCCTAAACTCCATCCTAAATTTCAGCTGAATATTTCAACTTTTAGAAATCGGTTTGGGTTACCCCCTAGTGACCCTCTGGTTAGTTTTTGTTCACATTTAACCTCATATTATTTCATGAGAAAGCACTAGGGATTTATGTTCCAAATTTCAGCATTCAAATTAAATTTCTGAAAATTGGCGGTGGTCACCCGCGAGGGTCGCTTCATTCAAAAAATTTTCAAATTAGACTTCATATTCCTCGATTATCAGCCATACCAAATTTCAGCTCGATTGGATGATTTCGATTGATTTTGAAAAATCGGTATGGGTCACCCCGTAGGGTCCTTCTAGATAACATTTCTACAAATTTCACTTCATATTCTTCCATTAGGACATATTAACAAGCTTTGTACCAAATTTCAGCTTTCTACTACAATTTTGAAATTTCGGTGCATAACACCCCACCCACTTAGATGACCCCAACGGCCCAAATATTTTTTTTATCGAACCCATCTTCGAACTCGGTCGTTGCATTGCCCAGATACATGTTTGTGCCAAATTTGGTTGAAATCGGTCAACTCGTTCAAGAGTTATCGAAAGACATGACGATTACATTAGCCTTGGTTCGGGCTAAAAATCAGTGTGGGTTACCCTACCGTTGAGGTTGGCAATTTTGGAAATTCCAATCTAGTTTGAAGTCATTGGCAATCTATGTACTTATACATGCTGAATTTCAACTTCCTACAACAAATTTAGGACGTTTCTATGACATTTAATAAATTTTACCAGTCAACCCTAATCACTTAAATGACCCCCACCGACCAACCACTTAACCGATCATGCCCATCTTCGAACTCATCCTTACTTTTTGGCCGAAGATGAAGTATGCAAAATTTCAAGTCGATAGCTTGTGTTTAAAGAGAGTTATAGTTCGTACAGACAGACGGACGGACAGACAGACATCCTGACAAATCTATAAGGCCATCTTAAAAGGCCTAAAAAGTGTAAATCTCAACTTACCCCACAGGCGCTGTGTTAGGTGCTGTGGCCAGCCTAGTAAGTGCTAGGCGCTGTTGCCTGCTTATTAAGTAGCTTCGGCTACTTTATGCGAAGACTTTGTCCGTCTGTCCGTCTGTCCGTCTGTAAGCAGGATAACGCAGGAACGAATCGAGATAATCGAAATCGGTTTGCGGCATCATACATAGGACCCCAGGGGGAGGATCCTATCAACTTTTGGGGTGAATCGGACCACACCCCGTATGCTCCAGGGGGTGTGGTCGGAGTAAAATGAGATTTTTACAGAAATTGAACCTATAGATGAAATAGAATGAAATGTATGTGCGTTTAATGCGGTTTATTTAAGGGGTAGGCAGTAGGCGCTGTAGCCAACCATATGATTTCTATAAACCTATTTTTATGTGAAAGGAGGTGCTAATCTCATAATACCCCACAAATTTCCCGCTGTTGGGTAAAATTAGATCAATTCATAGAATGGTCTGAAACGTCGAAAAATTCATTACAAAATTTTAGGCGGTAGGAAGTAGGCGATAGGTGTTTTAGGCGGTGGGAAGTAGGCGGTAGATGTATAGGCGGTAGGAAGTAGGCGGTAGAGGTTTAGGCGGCAGGAAGTACCCTGTAGGCGATAGGTGGTAGGAAGATAGGCGCTAGGCGGTAGGTAGTATATCATTTAATTTTTTGAGTCACTAAATCGTAGTAAATTCGTCGCTGGCCATGTGGATCTTGTAGAGAAAATAGTGCTTCATCTAATGTCACAACAAACTCCTTCTTATCTTCCGTCAAATAATTTGCAATATTTTTGCAATTACGTGGACGATTTTTTTTATGTTTCTCGGTCAGCTGATGCATTCTGGTCTTGCGCCTCACTATTTTCTTTAAACTCTTAATTGCTCGACCTAAACTTGACTTTGACACTTTAACTATGCTACTAAATTGTTTCTGGGTCGGTGAATTCTTTTTTGAGGTCAACAAATTTATTTTTCTGAGAACCGTCGAAGTTGGGACTTTCAGGGGTTGTCGCTTGGGTCGGGGTGGTAGGCCAGCGGCGACAGCCGCAAGTCTTTGACCCCTGTTATTGAGTACCTTACTTATTAAGCACTTACTGACTGCAAATCCCTGACCTGTGAGTTCTCTAATTATCCTGCTACATGAATAGTCAAGTTTGGAAAGTGTTTTTATGGTGGTCTAGTCTTCAAGCGTCGCTGGGGGTTACATTTTAAAAACTAGGTAGACAAGATTTTGCACACCTGTTTCTGACAATATTCCCATGTCCTGTGCCAAATTTCGGCTTAAAACGTTTTGCTACCACTAATTTATTAACGCGGAAAGTCGTTCTCAGAAGGCCGGGCCGCCCTTCTGTACTTACCTGCTGATGAAAATTTCTGTTTGTTGGTATCGCCATTATTAATTTTTCCCCATGGACAGGCTGCTAATTCAAATTATTTTCGTAGTTTTTGCACAAATTAAATATCTCCAGCCACCACGACGTGAACTTATGGTTGACTAACTCGACCGTCACTCAGACTGGGCTTGTGGGACGAGCAAAGTGAAAATGTCTGCAAAAGGAGACAAAATGTCTCCACCTCGTTAACAAATTTGGTGACGATTTGTTTCTTCCGTGTAAACAAATTACAACCTGTCCAGAGACTCTGCTTGTTACCCGTAGGGGTAACAATTATGGTGACAATCTTGTCACCATATAGATAATAATGGTTATTACTGTGCGACGGTGATAAAGCCGGTGATAATTTTATCACGATTTTATTTGCAGTGTAGCCTTGGGTCAAAATTGCCATATCGGAAGTCGCCGCTGGCTGACGATCAATCGCTTTATTTATATTTTGCCCTAGTTTATGGGAAAATGAGTTTCTAAAAGGGGGTTTAGAAGAGTCCACATAATACTTCGTAGATATTTTCACATTTGGGAAAAGTTTGATAAGTGGCACAAAAGTATGACTGGATATTGCAGCGACAACCGTAACCTTTTTAAAAAGTTCTCCTTGCGAGGAAGCACTAACTTTAGTGGATTTTTTCACTATTTTTCGCGTATCAAGTTTTTCGAACCCAATTTTGTAATTCGTAGAGGAAATCGTGCTTCATCTAATGTTATCAAAATCTGGCTATTATGTATCTCTGGCCACAAAATTAAAAAAAAGTTTTTTTCACGCACTATTACGATTTTTCGTCTGCTTTTCGGTGGGCTGATGCACACGAGAGCTCCAACGAAGCTGTTCCTTCGAAATCTTAATTAGTCCTCTCATTTTACGTCGACGACCGACACGACAAACCGTTCCGGAGCTATTCAAGGTCAAAGTCGTCACCAGCTGGGTGCCCTATGCTCTGTAACTGATAATAAGAAGGAAGCTGAGGTCATACTGAGATATCCCCGATTAAGCGATGATCTCACGCCCGAAAAAAACTGCATAATGCAGAAATGTTGAGTGACATGTTTACAAAATTGTGGGAAGATGGGGTAGAAACGTTTTTGGCAGAATTTGTACGATGTTACGTCTGGAAGAATGTTACTCGAACAATGCAAAAAATTTTGGCCAAAGAATTCACAAGAAGCAAGTGGCGAAAATTTCATCTATCTGGAACACCTCGGAACATTTTTTTTATTTTAACTGTAGTCCTCTACATGGTTGGAATTGCTATACATGGATGCGAGAATTACATGTTTTTCGTCATTATGTTTAAAAAGATGATAAAATGTGCTGCAAATTGGTGGGGAAATATGAGAAAGTGTACAAGGAGGAGTATAATTTCTCTGCTTATTTTAAATTTGGGTGGAGGAACACAATTTTTGTGCGAGTTAGAAGTTTTCCATAAATTATCGTAATTGCAAATGTATCTCAATAAGTCATAGTTCGGGAAACACTTAATTTAGAGAAATTGGCAAGAATATGAATCTCAAATATCTATGTATTTGAGAACAGTTTGCAATTCAATTTTTAAAAGAAGTATTTATTATACTATTATTTATTATAACAAATTATTTTTATAGATTTTTCTAATAACTTAGATTTGGCACAGTTTGGCGAAGAAGCTATCATTGAATTTCATGTTTTTATCGTCCATCCTCTTGACTTCGTCAAACACTATTTTTATCCACTATCTACATAAATATACACACATACGCTTGTTAATTCTCTATACGCATCATCACATCATCCATTGATTGCTTTTCCCATACACCGTAAGCAAATTCCAACTAACTCTACATTATCTGAACCTACTAATTTACTTCCGATAAAATGAATACATTAAATATTTACCCATTCATGTCAATAAAATTGCTTACATATGTGTCAATTGAACAATGTGTTTTTCATGCTTACATGCATCAAATAAGAGAAATTAGATTAACAAATCTAATTTGCACATTCTGGGAAAACAAATAAATCCGGGACACGATAAAATTCCAGGTATAAATATGTTACAGGTAGCCATTAACTAGCAACCCATTATAAACAATTCCCAATTTGATAAGGATCATTAATCCAGGTTATCACGATATTTGTCCCTTCCGAAACCTCCAATGGAATTCTGCTTTCCAACCTTTGATTTTTATCTTTGGTTCTTGTTAATCTGTATTCCGGAGATTTCCACGAAATAAATAATCTTAATTCCTTTGCTTGATTGGAAACGGATAAACTATGCCGACAAAATTCTACGCCGTGGTCCATACCAATATTTGCGCAACCTGAAAAAACAAGTGTGATATCAAATAAATTTACAAGTTTCTTTTAAACCAAGATTATAACAATGGAGCGGCGACATATATTTTTTGTATAAATAGCAACCCTCCCCAATGCATCGAGTATCAAAACGAATCCAGCCTCTAAACCAAGAAGTTAACAAAACCTTAAAAAATCAAAACGTCAAAATGCAGAGGTAAATTAATTTAATTTTATCCTCATTATTGTCTACTTAAAATTTAAAATTGTCATTTTCCAGAGTAACTGTCGCCCTTGTCATTCTCGCCGTGATGGGTGTGGTCACTGCAAGTGCAGAGTTTCGAGAACCGGAAGTTTACAAAAGGATTAAAAATTTTTTGCCGAATTACATCGGAGCTGGAAACTACACCGAGGAATCGAAAGCTAACCAATGCTACCAATGCTCACCTCCGGTATAGAAATTTGATTTTTTTTTTTTAATTTGGCGCTGTAATTAATTTCTTAAATTTGCAGTGTTCATCGTATGCTTGCTGCGCTGGTGATTTTCCACAGTGTTGTTCCATCAATGGGGTTTGTGGATACTGCTGCCGAGGATGAGTATGGATTTAAATGTATGTAAATGGTGCCGTAAGGAAAGTGTTCTGTTACGAAAATTGACAATAAGGTCAAACTTGAGATATGAGTAATTTAATTGTATCACTTATCAATTTATTTTGCAACATCCCTACTTAAAATTGATGATTATTAATATGCCAACTATGCAATAAATTGAAACAACTATTCGCTTTAAACAGACATTATTAATGAGAATCGATCGTACTAAATTTGACGGTGTTACGCATGCATCATACTGTTAGAAATCATCACTTGACAATTATTATTACAGTATTCGTCCCCAAAGTCTCCAGTTATTACAAAAAAATAATTTCCCAAGTTTTTATTACTAACTTAAAAGTGAGCATGGTTGTAACATTAGCATTATTTTTCGTAAGGAAAAATCAACGATATATTTGGATTATGTGTGCCTTAACGAAACCATCTTAATTTTCGTGCGAATAAATACAGCATTGTTGATTGCATTGTAACCATATTTTGCACAATTAGCAAAAAAATTTGTAATTTCCATCCCCATATCGCGAGTGCAAAATACTCCTAATCCCACCATGATCATGCCTCCTAACCATAAGACGAACATCGTCTGTATACTTCCCTGTATATTGCCCCGCTAAAAGTCCGGTCGCGAGGCCTACTTTTCGTAAACTCTATCCTTGTCTTGTCCTCGCGTATGTCCACCATGGTCTGAAATCTTCGAAAAATCCCAGATTCCAAAGTTTTTGTCAATGCCTACGCAAATCTTCCTGACTCGAAAGCCCAAACTTTCATGTAATCCGTGGAAATTTTGTCTTCCCCTTTTTGGGAGCCATGTATAGTATTTTTTTAGCCTCTGGAGTAATTTTTCTGTACGTTCTTCGGTATCGACGTATGCAAATTTTTTGGAGCATTCTGTCATCCTTATTTCTGTTAAGTCTTCCCAAACTTGAACGTCCGGCGCAGTGCTCGCAACGGATCCGGGACCCAAGACCCGTTTTCTGCGGGTCTCGGGTCCGGATCTGAGTCCGGGTCGGACCCGGATTTAAAATTTAGAAGGCCCCGACTCGGACCCGGGTCGCCGATTTTCCAGTGTATATCAACGGGTCTCGGGTCAGACCCGGACACGAAGAATCGGGTGCTTATGATAACTTCTAAACGGCACTAATGCTAAAGAAGTGACCGAATTAGTGTTTTTATCTGTGATTGGTTGACATTAATTCGGTTAAAATCTGAAGGGGTATGCTGGAAAAACCTGCATTTGATTTGATTTGAAAATCTTAAACATATAATTGTTTACTCGGTCTGACTTACGTCATCTATGCTTTAAAATATTTTCGTGCACGCATTAGCTTACATTATCACATTATTACATTAGTCGGGAAAAATGGTAAACCGTTTGGTAATTTCCTAAACAAATAATGAAAAACATTCTTCACTGTATTTTGCCATGTGATTTACTATTTAGGAGACGATAAAAAATCTAAAAATCTAAAAAATCTGCGTGCAGTCGATCAACAAAGTAGACTTGTTAAATAACAAGTCTTTCAGAATTCTGAAAGACCAAAAAATTAATAGACGATTGCTTGGAAAAATAAAATTGCAAGTGGTTTGTTTACTAAAAAGTAAGAACAGAACAAAACAGGACAAATTGAACTACTTGCAATAGTGGTGGTAGGCCACCACCTAATTATAACCCTTCAGACCCATTTACCATACTAACCACCCATTTTCCCCATTTTTTCCATTTTACCCACTGGGCTGGGGATTAAGCTCAAAAGGTGGGTAAAGTAAAACCCTGGTGGCGAAGGAGGAGGATGTCTTCGATGAGGGTGAAGATAATCCATACGGGGAATGTGAGATTTACGAAGATCAGCCAAGTGAAATGAAGGAGTTTTCAATACACGGAGGGCATTTGGAAATCTGGTAAATTGAATATTAATATGTATATTAAAATCACATCACATTGTAATTTATTGTGATTTTG
The DNA here is from genome assembly GCF_002217175.1 of Folsomia candida. Lineage (NCBI taxonomy): Eukaryota > Metazoa > Arthropoda > Collembola > Entomobryomorpha > Isotomidae > Folsomia > Folsomia candida. The sequence continues at coordinate 7,659,480 of NW_019091197.1, read as the reverse complement.
ATAGTCTGCATTTATTGATATTACACACGTTAGATGGCGACTATTAAAATCACAATAAATCAAAAAAAAATCTCAGAACTTACTCAGAAAATAACACGATAAATTCAAATCATAAATTTTGATACTTCTCTGTTGGTGGTAGATTTTAAAATTGGTGGTAGATTTTTGCTCTTAATTACTACTAAACTTTATTATTTAAAGCAGGAGACCTTCATCAGTCATGGTAAGTAGTTATAAAGATATTTAAGTTCACAGTGAAAATGAGGATGACATTAATTCTTTACCTGTAGGAGGGTTGGATTGAACGAAATAAATTGGATAGCCGAAGGTATTTATTAATCTACTCTAAATTTGTGCTTGTAAAATTAGTCTTATTCATGTGTAGGCAATCATGTTCGAGTAGGAGACAGTCAAAAGCAAGCATTAGTTCGGGATATGAAACGATACAGAAGTAAGATTTATTTCATATCTATAAACAGTGTTCTTGAAATCACATCACGATGTGATTTATTCTGGTTGATAATATTTATATCATTTATGTGAAATATAGAGATGCAGCATAATAGTCATGATATAGGGATATTGCAGAGCAAACATATACCCCGCTAGATGGCGACTATTAACATCACAGGGATTACAAAAATAGCATATACAAAAATCGTGTTAAGCACATGAAATCACAAAGCGTGATAATCACATGAAATCACAAATCGTGTTAATCACATGAAATCACAAATCGGGTTAATCACATGAAATCACAAATCGTGTTAATCACATGAAATCACAAAGCGTGATAATCATGTAAAATCTCAAAACGTGATAATCATGTAAAATCTCCAAACATGATAATGACATAAAATCACAAAAAGTCACGATGGAAACACTGTAACCATTACGAATGTACAATTTTTTATTTAATGTATACCTCCACAAACATAGATCCGTCAGTACTTCATCATCCCGACCTAGGTCACAATCGTCCACTTCAATATCTGGATCATCCCTGACACGTCCTGCTCAAGTAAAAAGTTTGGAAATGTTTCCACCCCAATTGCGTCACAACCTTGGCCGCAAGACACCCATCGTCCCATCCTCTTTCCTTCCTATGACCGCCGAACCTGGATTTTTAGACAGACCGGACTCCGACTCTGATTCAATGTCCGGTTTCATTGACGATTTAAACATCAGCGGGAAAATTGGTGGCAACAATTACGGTAGAGTTTTTTGCCTAAAATCGCAATCATTCTTGCACAACGCTATCTCCGACTACCATACGCGAGACGTTTCCGATGGAGAACTTTACGACGTGGTCATTTCCGGCGCTAGTGTTCAATGTCATATTAATAACGAACATGACGGATTCCGAATAACGAACAATTTTACGCCATCCTTAATCTGCGACAGATTCCCGCCAAGGTCCTATTTTTGGTTTAATAGACGGATGCATAGCCGAATAAAAGATGGGAAGGATTTGAAATGGTGGATGCATCCAACTCTGGTACGAATCAGTTTCTGTATTGCAAATAATTAGTTATGGTATTGACACATACTTCGCAAAACAATAAGGTTGGGAAAATTCGCAAAACTTTTGGTGTAAGAAAGTTTAGATAATTGTCAGTGTTGCAAGTGGTATAAACCATTTTTTAACGGACAGTGGGAAAAAGACAGTTTTTACACCCCACCCAAATCAGTGGGAAATGGGAAAAAGTGGGAAAAACGTTAGTTCCTATGCGACATACGCTAGGTGGGGGCTTTTCCTCACTATCCATTTTCCCACTTTTTCCCATTTCCCACAAGGAAAAAAGCCTTTTAGGTTGGGAAATATGCAAAACTGATAATTGTAAATATGTTACTATGTGAACTTGCGAAGTGTGCGTAAATACCTTTAGTGTACATATTTGTAAATTAATTCGCTATAAATCATTTTATTTTGCACGAACAGATCGAACAAATCGAAACTTTTGGCTGTTCCGCAATCCCTCTTGGACCTATCGAAGATTGCAACAGCGTCCAATGGGAGTTGGACTTTTTCAATGTGGAATCCTTACTTTTATCCAATTTCAAAGAGATTCATTGGCGCGCCTATATATTTTCCGGCTTGATTTTTCGCGCCTTCTTTGCCACCATTGGCTACCAAGGCATCGGTTTGAACCATGTGAGGCATTTGCTCTACAATATGGCGCATGAAGTGCCGCTAACCGCGTGGAGCATGGAAGAACAAGGCATTCATTTAAAAACCTTGCTAACCCAGCTGTGCAAAGCTTTAGCGAAATGCAAACTGCCGAATTTCTTCATCTCGGAACAAAACATGTTCAAATATATTCCCCGCCATAACTTGTCATCTTTCCAATACCAGCTAAAAATTGTGCTTGACAATCTTTTGGTCAGCTGCATTTGTGCGCTACGAAACCTTGCACGACCAAGGATGGAAAACCGTGGAGAAGAGAAATGTCTGGATTTTAAGAAATTGTTCAAGATTGTTACAGTCGACGATTCAGATTTACTACCTGTGGTTGGTTATATTTACATTTCACATTACATATTTTAAATTTCCCGCAAATTTATTTTTAATTGTATTTCATTTAACAGATAAATCCTGAACTGGGCCCGTACTTGCGACATTTTTCGGAAGAAATCCCACACATCAGCAGACAAAATGGGGCTAGAAGATCCTCGATTTGGGAAATGGATATGGTTAGTATTCATCTAAGATAATCTGAGAGGACACTCACGTAAAATTCAGTTTTTGGTAATTTATTTAAAATTATATTGAAGTTGTGTTCGCAGAGTTGAGAGAATGCATTACATATTATTTATTTAAAAAAAGCTAAACGACGGGCGCTTCACAAAAAAAATCCCTATCTGAAAATCAAAATAAATCGTAGAAAATCAAATCAAATCGTAGCAAATCAAATTAAAACGTATCGAAAATATGGGTAGAAAGCCGGGGGTCCTACAAATAATACACCTCCTCCAACTCTTTTCCTGGAGGAAGTGTACCCAAAATCGACGCGACGTTTCCTCGTTGCGCGGCGAGGGAAACTCGCTGGCGGAGAAAATTGACAGCATTGAGCTGTCCAGTTGCGGAGGCAATCCTTTGCCCGATTTGTTCGATGAGGGCGAGCCCCTCCTGCCCCCAAACTCCAGTCGTTTCCATGGCAACCGGGACAAAAATGTACCGGTCCATGAGGAACGCATATTTCTTCTTCTTGGCGTCCTCCGCCTTGCTGGCTGCAGCACCCTGATGGCTCACAGTGTCGGGTAAATGGCTTGGGGCGTAGGTGTCGGCGCAAGTAAAGTCCCACACGAGGGACCTTCCCCTCGCCCAAGGCACAAGCGTCATCCCGTCAGGACGCTTGCCGTCCGTGGTGGAGCACCCTGCTGGCTCCCTAATGCAGGGTACCTCCGCTGATCGGAGGGCTCTTGCGATAACGTCGTTGGCGGCCTCGTGGCGGGACCAACGACCGGCGCTCCGGCGGCAAGAGAGACCGTGTAGGCCGCGGGAGGAGACCTGAGCTCCGCACGGGCATTTGTGCGGCTGGCAAATGTCGCAGCCGAGGCGGAGAGCGACGGAGACCCGAAAGGCCTCGTTGGAAAGGAGGGTACCGAGTTGTGGAGATGGGAGGGTGTTGAGCCAGACCCCCGCGTACTTGTTGCGCAGGGGACCGGAGTCGGGCAATATCCTCCGGGATAACTGCCAAATCGGAGAGCTGGGACAATGTTTTGTCCAGAATAGGGCGCTCCCACGCGGCTTGGACTCCTCTGACGGTTTCAGGTGGGAGGTCCGCCATGCCGAGATCCGTCCAACGCTGTACCCCCTCTGCCATGGCGATGTCGTTGCCATGGAGATAACCCGGAAGGAGACGTTCTACGTGGGGCAGGACGCTGTGGGCGGACGCAATAAAACACGGTATCGCCACATCCACAGCGTGCCTGACCCCGAGGCCGCCTTCCTTCACGGGTAAGGAGGACTGCATCCATGCAGCCTCCGAGAGGGTACAGTTTAGGATCCCTTCCAACGCGTCCTTAAGGGTAGCGTCGTAGTGGGCAAGGGCATCCATCTTCCTCCACGACGGGGCGCAGCGGAGAAAATAGATGAGCCGCGGGATGGAAATTGACGCGCGGAGTAGGAAAAAGGCCGAGTGGGCCGAAAGGCCGAGGAGTCGTTGGGAGAAAGTTGCAAGTTGTTGGGTCTTGGTTGCCAGGACAACCTCCAGCGCTTCATTTGTGAGAGGGGAGCCGAACAGCATGGCGGATTCGGGGGACATCAGGTGGATCCCGGGGGCTACTTGCTGGAATTGCAGGAGGATGTCGATGGCTTCCTCGCGCTCCGCCCCCAGGATCCCCACTTCGCATTTGTCGTGGTTGAGGTGGAGGCCAACTTGACCGCTCATCCTAGCAACCGTTGCTAGGGCCTCCAAAACCTTGTCCGGTGTGTCCCCCATAGTCCCATCGTCGAGGTACCACAAATTAAGCTCCGTTTCGACCGCCTCGACGATGGGGTGGACCACGAGGGAGAAGAGGGCGGGGCCCAAAGGGTCCCCTTGTTGGCAACCGAGTAAGGACGTAAAATTCTAAAATTTGCATGGCAACAGAAAATTGTCCAAATTTTGCAGGCTTTCTTTCCTCACAAAAATACCCTAAAGATGTGCGCCTTGCAAACTTATTATTTATAAACCAAAAATTTTCCGAATTTTGACTATTTCTATTTTTTGCGAAATTTGCCAAAGTTATGCATGACTATCTTCACTATTATTTAGCTTATGCCAAATTTCTCCTATGTCACAGGCGAAAAATGGGGCACGCTTTTCGATTGCATCTTGTCAAAATAATTTTGAAGAAGCCAAGTGGAAAGCGGATATTGCGAAATATTACAAAAAATCGAGGCGAAGCATGCCCGACCATCCGGACCAACATATATCGGAAAGTAGGCGATATTCCGCAACTACACGAAATGGGCTGCCATCGCCGCCAGCCAATTTCTCTATCCTGAGGAAAGTCATGGTTGTGGAATTCTTCATTCAGCACTTTATCGAAATGATTTCGCAATACGTGGATAATAACTACTCCCTGATAAAGGCTGCTAGATTGATAATGCAAGTCGAGAATTTGTGCAGGATCTGTCTTAATGAAAGTGTGGATTTGGACAGGTCGCATTTACGCAAGAAGACAATTGAAGAATATCAGGTTAGGATTTAAACATTTCAAGTATTCAGAGTTAACATGTGATGCTACCTAGGAATTAAAAGAGGTGTACGGACTGTGCTAATCACAGATCTGTGATTTTAGATGATTTTTGTGATTATGACAATTTGTGATTTTAATGTATAGCGTGATTTTTGTGACTACCGTGATTTATTGTGATTTTAATATTCTCCATCATAGTCTACATATTACGTGTATGTAATATGCGAATATTAAAATTACAATAAAGAAATCGCATATATGTATCACAATAAATCACAGTGTAATGCGATTTCCGGAAAACTGATTAAAATTAATGATATTTAATATTAACAACTAATCTAAAATAAATTCATTTTTACTAATCTAGGCAAAATGCCTGAAGTTTAGGAAACAGATCGGAAACGCAATGGAGGATTACTCTTTGGAAGTTATAAATGGAGCCGACAATGAAAACAATAATTCTACAGATATGCAAGCCGTTCCGATAAGTAGTGACGACTGGAAGTTAACGCATAAACGAGACGAGGAATTTTCATTATTTTCAGGAAAGAACGGATTGCAGGGAAAAATTAAAATTCCAGACATTTCAAGAAGTCTGAATTCATTAATTTCTTAAATAATTGCATGTCTTGTTTTATTAACAATCTTGGTAATAAAATATAAATGTTCATGCGTTTGCATTCATAGTCGGTTTGTGTGCATAAAATTGTGTTCCTCTGGTCAGCCAATTTAAAAAATTAAATTAAAAATTGTTTAACGCAATCAATATATTTATCAAACACATGGAAATTAATCGGATTTAAATTGATTATAAAAATTTAACTATTATTTACTCCGTTGAGTTGTAAAATACACGCAGGCATGCATAAATTTACACAAGAAAGAAAACGTAATTCTTTTGAAGGGTGCCTTAATTCAGTTTACCTTCTTTACATGGAGGTAAACGTTCTATACCTGGAGGAAACATATTTAACTTTTAACGATTAATAGCTTCTTTACAGGTTAGTTTTATCCGTTAAATAAAATTTAACTAATTTAATTACATTTTGATGCGTAGAATTCTGAAAATTGTTCTGGTTGTTATTTTAAATATTTTTCAGTAATTGGTCAACCAACCTAGTGTACAATTTAGTTTAAAATTTGTTTTTGTGTGGGGTGAACGATTACTTTGAAATCGATACCTTCGTATGCCATACACAATGTAAATACTTTTACATTTTGTAAATTTTTACAAATTTTTGCATTTTTACATTATGTAAATACTTTCGTATGCCATCAAGTTTTTCAAAATATTGATTGTTTCAATTTTTATCAAAATTTTGAGATTTTCTTACAGCTGGAAATTCGGTGAAAAAATCTTAAAAATGTCTCAAAAATAAAAATTTTTCATTTTTGATTTATTTCTTAAAATTTTGACCTTTGTGATCATTTTAAGCCCAAAATTTTGAAAATCCCACAGAAACTGCAAAAGTTATGGAGGTTTGAAAATGGGCGAAAATGCAGATTTTTAAGTTTGGCGCCACGCCACGGCGCCAAATATCAGTTTTACACGGAAATATGAATGGATCCTTCATTTAGGGTCCTAGTAGGTTCTAAAAAACATAGATGGTACCCTGGACACGAACGACAGGTCGTGAGTGTCCCTTGTAAGTAAACCACAAATCTACTCTAAAAAAAAAAAAAAAAACGACTAATTACAACCACTGGACCCCACGAATGGGCCATTACCCAGGGAGGGAGAAGAGTACCTGAGCTTGGCAGTGGGAAAAAACGAGAAAAACCCACTGCTGGCACTGGGAATTGAACCTAATACCTCCATTCGGCCCACCCAGGCGGACGGTAAGCAGGAAGGCACATTAGCCACTCCGCCTCGTCGCCCTACTCTACTTTTTAACAATCGCCTCACAAAAACACATCCTTTTACTACACCTCGAACAGCACGTTTCCCTGCAAGTACGACAATTATCTTATCTTCCGTCACAAATCCCACCACTCCAAGAACCATTAATACCCCACAAATTGCAAAAAGTCGGTCTAATCAGTTCCACCAAGACGGGCGCCGCTTCATGCAATCTCGCAACCTCCTTCGGATCCCCAGACGCCGTTTGTACCCCTTCAAAATACTTTTTGCCCAATATGTCCTTGACCTATAAGACGTTCGAAGTAAATTCTTCCACACGTTGGGCAGTGCGGACTCTTCCAATCGTTCCCATTCTTTCGCAAAGTATGGCGCCAACAAATTTTTATTCCAAGCTTTTATCTTTACAATTTGGAATGGGGAGTCACCCTTATTTTTCACAATGTGGCGATTTCTCAAAATTATCTATACCGTAAATACTCTATTTATAGCCCTGTTCCATTTATAACCGGGTCTGTAGGTTAGGATTACAAAATTTTGGCCGGGTCTCTAATTATATCCTGTCTGGTCAACTATATGTATTTCTAGGATCTCTAGCAAAATCCCGCCAATTCAGTTAATGAACGTATTAGATGAAGAAGGACTAGGGAAATCGGAGGGTCATAAATGGCCACAACTTTTTATTATTTTATTTTGAAGGTCATAATGGGTCAATACTAAATAAATTACGAAAAGTTGAAAAAAGTTACCGGCGACCACTTTTCTCAGCCAAAAACCAAAATTTTTAATTACCCATTCTTTTTGTCGTTTGCTGGGCCATATCTTTAAAACCGAACCGAATCTGTAGAAATAGAAAGGAGAAAAATGAAGCCACTTACATTATACACTAAGAAATTAGTAAATGAACTCATGAAAATATAACCCAAGGAAAAATTTATCCCGGATGGCAAAATATTCCCAAAAAATATCCAGATTTTTCGAGTTTTTAATTTTTTATTGCACCTTACTCGTTGATATCGGTCCAACTATTGACTGGATTAGATACTTGCAACATGTGAGCATAACATATAAAAAGCCGCCGGTGAAGTGTGTCATAGTTGTTTTGCTAAAAATAACAGAAACTTGCAAGATACGATAAAATTTGTGGTAAAGATTTGGTTTTAATTTTTTTTCGAAACCTTCGCGTTGTCCAATCCGTGTGTCCAGCTATGCCAGGAATGTCGGGCCATTTATCCTAAATATTATAATTAAAAAATATTGGTGTGTCACGGTTTTTCACTCAAAATCGCCGAAGTTTGCAAGATTTGAGAAATTTTGAAAAAACTCAACTTCAGTAATTTTTTGAACAAAACTGATACACTGAACCCATTGTTTTAGAATATATTATTGAGGAGGGGTGCTGCCACATTCCTGACTTAGCGGGACACGGATTCGCCAGTGCAAAGCTGGGGAAAAGATTAAACCTCCATTTTTTCTAAATTTCTCAAATCTTGCAAATTTCGACGATTTTTAGTGAAAAAACCGTGACACACCCTATACAATATTTTTTAATTATAATATTTAGGATAAATGGCCCGACATTCCTGGCATAGCTGGACACACGGATTGGACAACGCGAAGGTTTCGAAAAAAAATTAAAACCAAATCTTTACCACAAATTTTATCGTATCTTGCAAGTTTCTGTTATTTTTAGCAAAACAACTATGACACACTTCACCGGCGGCTTTTTATATGAAAAGTGGTCGCCGGTAACTTTTTTCGACTTTTCGTAATTTATTTATTATTGACCTATTATGACCTTCAAAATAAAATAATAAAAAGTTGTGGCCATTTATGACCCTCTGATTTCCCTAGTCCTTCTATATCTATAAATTATATCTTTAAATAAGAATGCATATGAGTGTTACAAAAAATTTAAAAACTACTAAATTTCGATAACTATGAACTTAAATTAAATTTCAAGTGAATTTTGTACTATTTAATATCATCTTGTTAAACAAAAAACGTAAAATTGTGTGAATATGAATTATACCTGATCTTGCAATGTCTCAAATTATGACCGAAAAAGATTTTAACCGGGTCTCTATTTATAGCCGGTTTCTAATTATAGCCGGGTCTGGGACCCCCAGTTTTGGATTTTAGCCCCGGCTATAAATAGAGTATTTACGGTACTTGATATGGTCCATTCCATCCACTTACTTGGATACTTAGTACATACTTAGATACACAGAGGGATAGGTAGGAATGTACAGAGGTGGAGGCTGCCATGTCCATAGTTATTCAGATTACAATGCTCAAAATCTCCCAAAATAGTAGTCACCCTCCAGTCACTGTGTTACTTAGCGAATGTAGACCGGGTATACAGTAACTGGAGGAACTATTTCGTGGGTAGTGAAAGCTGCAGGTCTGTCCGTCTGCTCTAATACATATTGGACCTGTGGGCTTTGATTCTTTCATTCCACATCATTAGGCGATAGGTTTATAAACTTTGGTTGAATTTTCGAACACAATTTGATTAACCATGTCTTCCACGCGTCATTATTCTCGTAAGATACTACCTTAGCTTTCAATTTGGTCAGGAATTGACCAAATTTCGAATCCTGGTCAGTTGTCGAGTTTAATTCGCGTAAAGTGAAATCAACCAGGGCAGATTTGTACGTTCTAGTTTCGACATCGTACCCATGGCGGTAGAAACTGTGGGAATGTCCCAGTTCAGGAGGTCCCAGTTGAGGCATTAAAAAGTTTTGTTCATTCACCCTCGAGACGCAGGCTGGCATCACGCCACATTTATTTCGACTCGAAAAGTACGCATACATATGGTAAAATATTGCATCAAAGAGTGAAAGAGCACAACTTAGGATTAATAAGAATGCATTATCATCTTCGCTGTTGCAAACTTTTCATTTTTTGAAGGAACATCGAATCTACTCGGTTTGGTAGTTGCTATTATTGTTTAGAGATAAATATTTTATGCAGGGGGGCAGTGCACAAAGGGTGTGATCGATTTGGGAAGCGTAAAGGTGAAGACTTATGTTAATTACAACACTAGGCATATTCGTTACACAATGCGGGACGGGATCTAAAGAATCTGAGAATCGATGACATGCTTTATGTACGGCCCCTAGACACGAGCAGAGATTTTATTTTATTGTGACATATGAAACTGCTGGCACGCTTTTTTCACTTCGGAACGGAGCCAAATTCCCAACAGATCTCGATGCCCTTTGGATATGTGGTAGTACCTCATGAGAGAATAAAACATTTTGAACGGTTTGATGCCATGGCCCCATTTGCGCCCGCCACACCCACTCAAAGGTGCGCCAAATGCCAGACTAGCCGCACTAAAATCTTCACCAAAAATCTAATTTTCGTCGGTTTTTCAAAAAAGTTACATATTCTTGATCCCAGATAGTTGCTTTATCATAGCATATAGGAATCTCAACTTGTTTGAAATTTTGTATTTTTTCAAGTCAACCCCTTGCTCGGGAAATTTTCAAAAATAGTGAAAATTGATTATAGGGATTATTTTGTCCGTTATTAGCTCGCCCTGCGTAGCATGGGAGCTATTGAATTCCTGGTGTCCGTCTGTCTGTCCGTCTGTCTGTCTGTCTGTGTGTTAACGACTATTTTGCATCAATTGATGCTAATTAAATAGGAACATTTCCATTTTTAAATAATTTTGTAGCACCATTGGTATCGAACAGTCGGTAGCACAAAATGGTGCCAAACAATTGAAAACATAGATGCAAAACACATCAAACGTGCATAGGAACCGAAAAAAATAACTAGAATTTTTACGTCGAATTTGTCACGATTTTATGTCAAGATTCTGGATTGATTTTTCTCGTTTATTTTCCACCGTTGGTGAAAAATTATGTCACAATTATGTATATCTTTTGTCCGCCTATTCTGCACCATTAATGCAAAATTATGCCAAAATTGCGTATCTATTTCATCTGCCAATTCTGCACCATTGGTGCAAAATTATGCCAAAATAATTATTACAGGGTGAGCTACTTCTAACGTTACAACGGTTTATTATTATTAGCTCGCCCTGCGTAGCAGAGGAGCTATTGAATTCCTCCTGTCCGTCTGTCTGTCTGTCTGTCCGTCTGTCTGTCTGTCCGTCCGTCTGTCTGTCTGTCTATCTGTCTGTCTGTCTATCTGTCTGTCTGTTAACGAGTTTTTTGCATCAATTGATGCTAATTAATTTGCCCTATGTGCAAATTTTACCAAATTAGTAGCACCATTGGGTTAGATGAATCTGTGGAAATAGATTGCGGATAGTTTAGCATGTTTTTCCCTTTTACTGGATTGTCAAATCTTTTTATATTACCAGAGTTATTCGCGGGGGAAATGTTTCCACTCGAATGTTTGGTCTTTATATGGACCGTGAGAGCATATTTACTCGAGAACTTGCGCACGCCGCATATTTTGCAGGAAATGTTCTTCAATGCACGGCGAGCCTGGGCATCTAAATGAATATAGTGTAAGAATTTAGCATTTATTTATAAAGTCTAGTGCGGGCAATGGATTGGAGTCGATCTGTGAATTTTTGTTACAAATTTGGCCTACATTTTTGAACGGTTAAAAACCATTTAGAAAATAAATCAGTTAAGTCTAAAGCTGGTTTCAAATTTTGCCTGAAAACGGGTTTTACTAGGATTCAAACCATCCACCTCTGCCTCGTAAAATCGAAAATTTAAATTAAGCAGAAGTTACAAATTTTTATTTGAAATGCAAATTTAAAAATTGGTGAAAACTTCATGTCGGGGGGAACAAAAAAATCGGGTAAAACCCGGATTTTAAAACTCGGGACGTAACGTAAGAATGTCTCCTTTTAACTCACCGGCCAAAAAGGCAGCGGCCAAGTCTGGGTGGATGTTCTTGTTCCTCATGTGCGCCCTGCGGCCCTTGGCGCTAACAAACGTGACGTTAGGTTGGCACATGGTACAGACAAATTTTGATCCCACGTTGACCAGGGATTTCGAATTTGTTTCGATACTCACTAATTCGTCTAGGATAAACAAATTGTAAGTTAGGATTGTACACATATTTAAGTAGGTCCTCTCTAAATAAAGGGAAACCCAACTTGTCGAGTAAAACGGAGGATGACACAACCAAAATTTATGTAAAATTTAACAAATGCTTTGCAAAATTTAGCCACCCCGAGACATATTTTACACGAATTTTCTTTTTGTTTGTGTCATCCTCTGTTTTACTCAAACTCAAGTAAATTTAACTATTTGTATTTAGACTGTGTTTTCTCATGATTTGCGTAATGTTTAAAACCCACCCGATTGGGAAATGTCCGAAATGCAAATATTGTCATCCTTGCGAGTCCCATACGTGGGAGGGTAGCCTGTTTTGTATACAGAATTTGGGGCAAGGTCGTCGTCGTCGTCAATTTCGGATGAATCTGGTTCGTAGAGCGGATCAGTTGTGACCTCCTCGTCATAGTCGTCATCGTTGGGCTCGATTTTCACCAAGAATTCCTCCTCCTCCTGAATGCATCCATGTAATTGTTGGGTATCGCCGCCATTGTTAGAAATCATAGAAGAGTCATCCCAAGTAGAAGGGACATGTTATAATAACGTGACTTCAACACTGCGATTGTTGGATTGAAGTGAGTGTCGTTACAAAGTGAAAATTTTTAGAGTTTTAACATTGGGGAAATGTGAATTTGTTCAACTATAGTCACATGTGAGCTGCTTCGTTAAAATCACGTTGAGATAACATTACAGAGAATTCATCATTTTCATACAACGTTAATTTAACGTGCCTGGCATCTGTTAAGGTTACACAAATGTAACGTGTGTAGAAAGATGATATCACATGAAATTCACATTGTACCAACAAGTACGGCGGAAAGTTTTGCCGCCTTCGCGGCTCTTTCATAATCATTCTCGTTCGCTTACTGGACTGTGACGTTTTAATTTTCGTCCTGTTCACAATGAATTTTTTAGTCGTTGAATTTCCTGAGGATAAGCCACAAACGGTGGATGTCATTCCCCAAAACTGGCTCATATCTGCGACTCAATGTTTCTGGCCAAGTCGTTGTCAATCGTCAAATCTGACAAAATTAAGACGAGCACAATCGCAACCTGATCAAAGTTGGGGAAAGTGCAAGTGCAGGATTTTGGGCTCGTTTGGTAAGTTTAGATTTTTCTAATTCGGGGATGAATTTTAATTCTTTTAATTAAATTATAAAAAATTATTGTCTAATATTGTAGGAACATTTGAAGCTGCCCAACAAGCAGCCGTAGTAGCCGAAAATACATCTGACTTGGAAACCAACAAGTCAAAGAAACGAACCAGGAAACGAGAAACAAGCCCTGATTCATCTGATAATGACGAACCCCCGGTGAAAGGAAAGAAGATTAATTCCTCTTCTTTTGTTACGTTCATTCCCAATACTTTATTTCGACTGGGTAAAATTTCACCCTGCTATTTAATTATAAAATAAATATTTTTGTTAATATGAGCCATAATTTGATTATAATTATTCCAGGTGAAAGCTCGTCTGTCGGAGCGCAGGAACACCCCAGTCAAGACACACTCGTCCCAACTGGAGCAAATGAAAGTAAATTACTTCTGTTCAACTATCGGTGTAATTTTGCAAAAAAACTAATGTGAAACTGATTTATTTGATTCAGGTCAATCAAACCCGGCAAGCATCGTAACAAATCATTCAACACCTCATCTTATTTACTTAAATGCCCTGTCGTCAGACGACGGACAGCTAACGTTAAGTGTTGCTGATCCCAACGTGAACTTCGACTTCGACGGCGACCCTCCAGAAAATTTGAATTATCTGCCAAGCAGTTCACAGTCAGCCGCCACTACTCAGATTATTTTTCCAGTCCCTGTAAGAGCTGGAGCATATTTATTGTTAGGGTTCGAAATTTGTCACAGCAACTAAGGAGGAGACGACGCCGACTGGGCAATCGCAGATTTTGATGCCCTTTGGATATGTTGGAGTCTTGGGTGAGTATACGAAAAGTGTGGAAGGATTTCATTCCATGGCCCCATTTACGCCCGCCACACCCACTCAAAAGTGCGAAAAACACAAAAAAAACCTGTTTTTACTCGTTAAAACCTTCACCAAAAATCCAATTTTGCTCCGATTTTCAAAAAAATTACATATTCTTGATCCTAGATAGTTGCTTAATGATTTTCATTGGCAATCTGAACTTTTTTGAAATTTTGATTTTTTGGAACACATATGGTTCGGAAATTTTCGAAAATAGTGAAAATTTTTGAAAAGTTGATCTAGCTGTTAAAAATGATAAAGCAACTATCTGGAATCAATAATATGTAATTTTTTGAAAATCTCAGCAAAATTGAATTTTTGGTGAAGGTTCTAGTGCGGCTAGTTTAGCATGGGACGATCCTTCAAAGGGGTGTGGCGGGCGCAAATGGGGCCATGGAATGAAATCTTTCCATACTTTTCGTATACTCACCCAAGACTCCAACATCTCCAAAGGGCATCAAATCTGCGATTGCCCAGTCGGCGTCGTCTCCTCCTAAGTAATTATATTGACGACTATCAAAATTTATCATGGTATTTTTATATGCCAAGTTGCAAATTTTTTTTATATTTGCGAAATTTAAATTCAGCCCGATTAAGTACCACCGTGTGGTGGTGTTCTAGGAAATGTTATGGGGTTCGTTGCAATAGTTCCGTTCGCCGCCTTCTCAGCGCTTGATTTAAATGAGATGATTTAAAGTAGCATATTTATAAAGTTCGGCCAAAAAATGGATGTAATTGTAACATCGGTAACAGTTGTACATGAATTTTACTTACTTACATTTTCAGTTTATACCGGATCCCTCATTTTCACCATGTTAGTTACCATAGAGAGATACAACGCTGGTAAGTGTAACATAATTAAAATTTGTGTCCATAAACTTTTAATCTGTATTAATAAAGAATAAGACAAATCTTAAATATTATTACAGTGTGTCAACCATTTCAAGCCATGAGTGGGGGTCGGAGCAAGAAAAAAAACTATATAATTATCCTTGTTGCTAATTGTTCTATAATCTTGATAAATTTACCGATGTGGTTTGCACTCAAAGCTGGCAAGAGGATGGTCCATGGCAAGGAATACGTTATGCATATTCTTATCCAACATGGACTCATAGATGTCATTTCCTAAAAAAAATGACAAGTTTTGGAATTTTGTAAAAATTAATAAATAATTACAGCATGTTCACACTAACCGACATCATAATGTTCTATCCCAACCTGCCAAACTTTCGATCTAGTCTGGAGATTAAACCAGCCCAAGATGTTGGAAAATGGGTGCAAATATTCCTTATTTCGACCCGTTTTCAATCCACGAATGGCAAATGCTTTGATGTCGTTGATTGTACAGACTTTATCCATGTGGGCTTCAAAGAGGCCAAAATGTCGCCCCACGGCGAGGCGAAGGTAGAACTCGGTCTCGTTATGAACCTCAATCCCAAGGGGGCCGCGCCCCTCAACATTCACCCCTAAAGAGGTCAAAGTCCGATCCACGTGCCACTTGACGAGGGGAAATATTACCTTGATTAACACTCTGGCTAAAGATTGACAGAGTTCGAACCCTTTAAATAAACTCCAGCACGTTATATCTGTGAGAAACTCCATGTTCCGATTAAATGTGAAGAGCGATATTTTATTAGATGGATGTGAAATATTTTTGCAAGTCTCCTCGCCAAGACGAAATATGCTTTTAAATTGAGTCCGTCCACTGAACGATTCAGTATTGATTGTGCAAGACAACTTTCACATTTGCAAGAGGAACTTAACTTCACAGTTATTTACAATCATGCAAGTTAGGATGTACTTAGTGGACTTGTGCGGATGTGCCGATTCAATATTGCATATCTGTGTACATATGAGTTTAAAATAAACCTATGTTTAACCACTTGCTTGCCGTAAATTGTGCCACTAATGTCGTTACTAGGACCAATTTGAAGTCACGGGTTTGTACAGAAAACTCAAAAAAACTCAAAAGCCATTTTCTAGCATTGTCTTGGTATTGGAAAAATCTCACATTTTGGTAGAAAAGTTCCAAATTTTGCCATATAAAATTCCAGATTGTAATATTGCTTGATATGAGAGAAATATCGGAATAATTTTATTTTTCAAAATGAAGTTGCTAATGACATTTTTGCAACTATATGACTGTCACGTACCCGGACATTGTTTTGGTAACTACGTGACGTAATTTGTAGGCAAGTGGTTAATGCTGACTTTGGTCAAGCACTGTAATAAAATAGGTAGGATAAGTATTTACAAGTTTATTTATAGTCTTGTGTTGCGCGATGACGGTGAGATTGTCAAGATTTTAGTGAGAGGATGGATGCGTTGTTTAACGATCCCTTTCTAATTTGTAGGCGATACATACATAAACTACAACACAGTGGAATATTGCAATTTTGACAATTCGTGGGAGAAGTCCGAAATATATAGAGGTTTTACAGGATGTGGAAACTTTACTTAAATTGGGCTCAGGCATTATTTCTGACGAGATCTTTTCAATTGTGGCAACTCGTGTTGACAAAGGGGGGATTAGAAGGTGGGTATGAGGCAGTGAGATAATTATTTGTCATGATTTTCTTATCATACAATTATGATAGGTTATCACTATACTCTCCTTCCTACTCAGTATTCGCCCTAGCAAAAATGCGCTTTTTTTGAAAAGCATGCTTTTTTGCTTATCAGAATCTGATGCTTTTTTGCTGTTTTGCTATATTGAAACTTATAACATGGGTAGTTGTGTAGTATGCCGCTAGATGGCGACTGCTAAAACAACTAAACAGCTAAAAAGCATGAGCAAAAAAGCAAAACAGCAAAAAAACTATGTAAAAAGCAATTATGTATTACAGCCTTCCATGCTTTTTGGCTTTTTGGCGAACACTGTTCATACTCTTACTTCTGTCGGACGAGAAGCCAAAATGCAGATTCATGATGGATGGACAGTGAAAAACGAGCATCCATGCATGCTGTTGTAAACTACGCTTTAATACGCAACTTGAAATTTCATCCTAGACATCTGAAATTTGGCATGCATATTCCCTTTCTATGCTGCATCAGAAAATACCCCCCTTTCCCGTTCCACCCACTGGAAATTTGGCACGAAAAATTAAAAACCAAATCATTTTCTCCTTTATTTCAGTAAAAAGTGTACTTTTGAAAAAATCACTACGCAGTACTGAGACACATTTTTAAAATTCCGTTTCCCTACATAATTTCTACATCAGTTGGGGGAGTTTTTAAAACTTATGACCCCCACCACCCCTCTAATACAACTTGAAGGTTGTGTGGTCAAATACATTGGAAAATATTTTGCTATATTTTCACATATTTAGTACCCTATTATATTTATTAGGTGGGCGTAACTATTCGACAATATAAATGGCCCCGTTCCGGTGGGTTGGGTTAGAAATTTTGGGGCACATTGAGATTCATGCGGAATTCATAACATGGCCAACTGCAAATCTTTTCGTCATGCATATTGACTCAATTTTATATGTACATACGTAGAAGAATATTTTTGCGAATGTGGAGTTCTCGCAAATATTATTTATTTATTTTTAATGAATGCATTGAGTGGAAATCTATAAATTATGTCATAAAATTGCATTGGAATTACTTCGCAGGATATATACTCTCTTCCTAATGTGCTGCTGGAAAATCTAAATTTTATTATTAAAATTAAAACTATATACAAGTAAATGATACTAATTTATTATGGTATCAATTAATATGTGGAGTCAAAGAAATTAATTTGCTAATTCAATGTGATCATTGGAACTTGAGTCACCTCCTACTGAACTCGAACCACCCCCTGCTGAACTCGAAACTTCTCCTGTTTTAAAGTAGCATTGAATATTGAAAATTTGACATAACTCATAAATTCCTAAACCAACAAAACATAAAGTTAACTCAAATTCAGCATGTGTTACAACTCTCGAGATGTTGAAAGGCGTATATACAGCGGATAATATTTATTGCTTGTTGCGGTAAAGTAAATAATTTATATTTTATAAATTTAACAAAATAATTCAGCTAGTGTGACACACGTCATTTAAGCTCAAAGTAATTCATGTTTGTGAATCTTAAAAAAACTCGGCGGTTCGGCTTCGTAATTTTTCAACTTGTCCAATTTTGCAGCCGCAAACTCCTTAACACTTTCATCTTTATTTACCCCGTGGTCCTGATTCAATGTAAAATACACTTTCCAAGCCTCCTTAAAGTGTCCAAGTCTCTCCAGTAGCGCGCCCACTTCGGTTAGCAGCTTATTCGAAATTGCATAAATTGATGGCCAAATCATACTATTCCGATTATACCTACTATCTCCTGTCTTTTGCCTAGCAACTGAATCTGCAAGTAAGTTGCACTGCTCAAGAATTAATCCTTCTGAATGTAATGAAAATTCCTTCAACTGCCGTTCCCTCATTTCTAACAAGGCTTGCTCATTCTCATTATACTTGCAATATGACCTTGCCAATTCTGAAGAAAGTGCTAACGTTCCAGAATGCAATTCCCCAAACTTGTCTCTAAACAGCCCGTATGCAGCTTCCTGCTCATCTAAGTCATGCAGATTTGTAGAAAACAAAGCAAGTTCGTTCGGGTAGTCAGAAATTAATGCACTCGCAAAAGGCCACATATTCTTTACCCACTTTCTTTTAAGCTTCGAAGTTAAATTGTCCAACTTTTTGTTTATGGGATGAACAAATCGTTTAAAGCTGAATAAAAGCTTGCGGAAAACACCAAAATTTAGTGGATCTACTTTCTCTATCTGTAGCAAAGAGTGGAGTAAATAACGGATTACTGGATGGGTTAGCGCTTGCATGAATAAAGGACCACATAACGAGCCACAAGATTCTCTTATACCCTCACCTTGTTCCATTTGATGACTAGTATTAATTAGAACACCTGTCTTTTGAAAGCAATTAAAAATGTCCTCCATCCAGGACAAATTCCTATCTAAAAGGTCAGCTCGAGTATCAAGAAAAGCGGCCCACAAGTCGAAAAACTCTGATTTCAAGAACGAGTCAACCGGACTTGGTTCCGTAGCGTATGCCATAAGAATCATGAAACTTAGGGATAATCGTAATTTATCGGAGAGTTTGTACTCAACCATGACGGCTCTGGATAACAGATTGAAAGATTCACAAACCATTTGGACTCTGGTAATTTCCTCGGAGGAAACGACGTCTCCGTGAGATACCCCGATCACCCTTAGTATTAGACGGGGCAGTAATTCGACGTGTTCGGCAGCAATTAGCTCCCACAGCCAAGCATTATAGTCTAGCGTGAATTTTCTACTGGATACCTTTTCCACGCTAATGGATCCTATCAAGTCTTCATCCAAATGTAAATATGACGTCGACACAATAACTGCGCGTGGGAGGAAGGGTTGATCTAAATTTTGGATGGCATTTAAAATTATTTTGAAGCAGCCAAGTCCCTTCTTCTCTAATCCGTCAAAAACTATTATCCATGGATGTCGAAAAGGTTCTTCAATCCCGTTACAAAAAGCAGCATAATCCCCCACCAAGAAGTCACAGTCTAACCAGATTCTGCTAAAGCGTTGCAAATTGTGGACGATATTTTTCAGCAGTGTCGTTTTTCCTGTGACCGGTGATCCTTCCACTAGTATTAAGCTTAGCTTGTTTTCCTCCTGTTTTCGTAACCTTTCAACAATTTGGTGCTCTTCCGTCCTCGCAATAAAATTATGTTGGGTGTGGTCGGGTAGACGAAATGTTTGGCAGTTATCCCTCGCACGACCCGGCCACCAAATTTTAAGTCGCGAAGTTAGCTCGTTCAAATTTTTCGGGTCGTTGAACTCCGATATGGCCTTTGGTAAAGTAATCCTTTCGCTTGGAGTCCGTGCCACCATTTCAAACGTGGTGGACAGCTCGACCGAAAATTCTGGAGGAACGTCCTTCCCCGCTTCAACTAACGCTTTTCCAACTTCTGCGGTATTGCCGTCCCTTAAATCCGTAAATATCCCAACCCGATAGAATCGTTCCTTTTGCATGCTCTTATTTAAGATGAGAAGAAATATAAGCCCAAGACTGTAAACATCCGTCTCGAATCCATAGTGTTTTGAACCAGTATACATTTCCGGGCTTTGGTACAGAGGTGTTCCTCTCTGGGCAGATTTGCTGGATTCAACTTCTGTCCTTGACAATCCAAAATCACCAATCTTCCAAATATCTCCACGAACAAATATGTTTCCCGGTTGCAGGTCCCGATGAATTATTTGAGCATCGTGGATCGCGGATAGTCCGCAGCATAGCTGGGCGAAGATATGGGAGGGCTGTTCCATCATCTGGGTGATTGCGGTCGTGACCAATGTAGCTTCTTTGCAGATGTCGGGGTTTATTCTGGCAGCAATGTATTTATCCAAGCTCATGTCACAAAGTTCCATCCGAATGTGGAGGAAATTTAGTTTTGGAATTTCAGCGGACGAACTGATTTCAGGAGGTTCGTAGTTCCCGGCAAGAATTTCTCTTGAGTTCGGGCCAATTATGTTTGAACCAAAAGTGGCAATCACATTTTGGTGAGTGACAAGAATTGAGTGTTCGACTTCCTGAATAAATTAGCAAGGCTACTTTATTAGTTAAGCATGTGATCGCATATGGGCGTACCTGTAAGATTTTGGGGATATCCATCCATTGATGGTTAATGAGGACTTCTTCAAAACAAATTTCTTTCAGCGCACACATGTCACCGGATTTTGAATCTTTGTATTTGTATACCACACCGAACGCTCCTTTGCCTAATGTAAGAATTTGATGGTTATTTAATTAATTACATGAATGTAATTCATAACTCTCTACTGGATCTTACCAATCTGCTCCATTAACAATGGCACCAAAGATGAATCAAGTAGGGTTGTCATTCCCTTATTATTAAGTAATATTTAATATTGTGTTAAATAATTTCCAATCTGCGTTTGGCTCAAAATTGATCTCAGGTAGAAAAGTTTCAGCATTTGATATTTAATTTGAAGCAGATGATTATTTTTTGTAATTTATCTGGATCATTGTGAATTCCTCAATTTTCAACTTACAATCAACTGGGTGTGGCAGTGTTGATGTGAAGTGGTGTAAAAATGGTGGGCGCTCGTGGTGACGGAACCGACAAGTGGAATGACAAGTCTACTCTTTTCCTTATGGACTTGTTTGCTTATCATGCACACCTAGGAACATTAGTGTGATAAGGTATTGCGTCGTGGATAAATTTTATAACAGAAATAGAGACCACAAGTTTTTAAAATGGTCGAGCCGTGTGCAAAGTTGATGATAAGCATGTATATTTTTCATGCATTTGCGCCCCAAACCCTCACCCGACCGCATTCTCACCACTTTTACCTTGCCAAATTCATTTCTCGCACCTGAGTAGCATCCACCCAGGACTGGGGGATGACGTGAAAGTGTGGCAATTCCGTGGAAATGAAATTTTTCACCTAAATCAGTAATTTATAGTCAACCACTGATTGTATTTTTTGGTCACGCCTGACCTGGACAGTGTCTGAATCACGATACCCTACCTGGCAACAGTGTTGTCAGCATTTTTATCAGAGTTTAGTTTGCTTAATTAACAGATATACCGGCTTTATTTTATTATCAGATATTTTGGCCATTTGTTTCGTCTTCTGTTCTCATTTACTTGGAGAGAGTATATAAAAATCCAGTTAAAAAGAGTAATTCATTGCTCTAAGAAAATTGGAAATAGTAAATAATTACATTTTTGCCTTGTCCTAGCCATCCTTGTAATACGGGACCTTGTAATATGTGACATACTACTCTGTGACATGCTGCAGGTCACAAACTGATGTAGGAATGAATGATGCAACTGTGTGCTGGATGATAAGTTATGTGGCTTGTGGGATAAATGGCGATTTTTTTAGAGAGAACGAGTGGAATTGCGACAACTTGGCGAGATGTATTTTACAATGCCCAATTGTTTTAGTGTCGATTAAAATGCTTGTCATACAAAATATGACAAAACTGGCGAAAATTAAAATGGGCTTAAGCACTTGTTTGCCTTAACTTGTGCCACTAAAGTCGTTATTAGGACACATTTGAAGTCTCGAGTTTGGACAGAAAACTCAAAAAAAGTCAAAAGCCAATTTCTAACATTGTCCTGGAAAAATCTCACATTTTGCTAGAAAAATTCCAAATTTGGCCATATAAAATTCCAGATTGTAATATTGGTTGATATGGGAGAAACTTCAAAATACTTGAATTTTTCGAAATAAAGTTGCTAATGACATTTTTTCAACAACATGACTGTCACGTAGCATGTCGTTGTACCATGTTTTGGTGATTGCGTGAAGCGTGAATGTCACGTAGCTGGTAGGCAAGTGATGTGAGGACAAATTTGAAACGCTTAACCAGGCGAGAAGGTTTGACAGTACTTAAATAAACTCTGTAAGGTCACTTTTAGTCATGTATAAGATAATGAAGGAGGCGACCAACTTGGCTTAAGAATTGAATAGGCGACATATTGAGTATTTGAGAAACACCAGAGATACCATAAGACTGAATAACTACACATTTGTCCTTGATAAAAACAGAGTCGGGTGGACATTCCATGCGAATAAGGTTGCATGAATTTGGACAAGGTCTTGGTTATGAAACTTTGAATATTTATAGAAACCGAACCGTTCAATCTATCTTGTTAGTTATAAAGTTATGTTCACAAATATTTTGATGACCAGTTGTTTGTTATATCATTAAAGTACTCTTTAGAATATTTAAGTAGAAACCTGTCACATAAAAATATATTTGAATTAGACAAATTCTGTCATATTTATAACTGAAAGTTACCTATCTTCACGGACACCGTTCTGCACACTCCAATTTGAATAGTTGACACTTACAATGTCAAGGCATTACGTGTATTGTTTCTATGTAATGACTGCTCAATCGAATGGGAAGAAATCGTTCTGTTTCAAGGTCAGCTTAATTTTGTTTTGGAATTAAAAAATAGGCCACTGTGACAACTTGTGAAGTTGAAAGAATAATGATTATAACAATGCGAAGGCTTTACGTGTAACACTCGGATTCGAATGCGACCGCACTTGTTTGATAGAACATTTTGTCCTGAAAAACGTTTATTGAGCGATTTTCATGAATGGCGCCTATTTCGCCCGTACCGCGAATTTTAAGTATTTTTCCGGCAAAAAACCCTGTTTCTTAAATGGCCACAACTTTTTCAATTTTTGAGGGATTTCAAAACACTAAATACAATATTTGTTCATCAGAAGTAGCTTTATTTGCTAAAAATAAAAACGTGCTCATTTTGATTGCGCGGGAATATATTCTAAAGATCTAAAATTACCTTTCGCAAAATTTTGAATTATTCATTCCCGCGCGATGAATAGGTACACGTTTTTATTTTAAGAAAATTAAGCTACTTCTGATGAACAAAATTTAAAAAGTTGTAGCCATTTAAAAAACAGGGTTTTTTGCCGGAAAAATACTTAAAATTCCCGGCACTGGCGAAATAGGCGCCATTCATGAAAATCGCTCACTAAACGTTTTTCAGGGTAAAATGTTCTATCAAATGAGGGCAGTCGCATTCAAATCCGAGCGTTACACGTAAAGCCTTCGCATTGTTAGAATCATTATTCTTTCAACTTCACAAGTTGTCACTGTGGCTTAGTTTTTAGTTCCAAAACAAAATTAAGCTGACCTTGAAACAGAACGATTTCTTCCCATTCGATTGAGCAGTCATTACATAGAAACAATATGTTGCTTACATTTACACCGGTAATAATTTTTGTGACCGTTTTAAACCCTATTTTTGCATTTCCATTTCTAAAACAATGCTTAATACATTTAATTCACTCCGAAGCCTATAAAAACACAGCGTTGCCATGGAAACTTCTAAGCAATTCCAGACACACGATCGCCATCCAGCAAATCACATTCTACCCACAACACAATAGATCGCATGCTGACCAAATAAACGACATTTTATTGAAAATAGCCAACTCTGTCAGAAAACATACCACCCAATGTTACGCCCAGTTTCACGACCTGGTCAGTTACTTTGATGCCAATAATATCACACATGCCGAAAACAAAGTGTCCCAGCTTCAAAACACAATTCTTCCCATTGAACAGTCTTACAACTTGGAACTGTATCAGAGCCCGAGTCATATTTTCTTCTTCACAAAACCTGGCGATCAATATGTGCAGTTTTCTCAAAAAGTTTACAACAGTCTGAAGCACACTTTATTCCTGGGAACGCAATACTTTGAAATAAGTGGGGACACAATTTCAAACATTTGCCTTTTCTGCAACCTTATTTCACAGCATACACTAAATCACATTCAGTCCGAGGAAGATATCCAGCCTCACAATAACTTCCACTTGCTCCCCTGTGCGACTGGATTTCTCCCAAATTCCCTCTTCCCGGGGAGGACGAGTTGCGAATTTCCATCTAGTGATCAAAACGTTGCAATTGTTAAACATGATGTCTGTATTTCGCTATTTATATCGAGAAAGTACAACTTCACGTTCGCCCGTGAAGACGACTACCCTCGCAAGGTGGCACTCAAAAGCAAATTGGTTGCTAGTTTCAACACCATGTTTAACAGGGATCACAGCTTTATTAAAAAATTGGATAGGGATATGGCCCAGCCGAATTCGTACTGCAAGCAATGGTTGGGATACTCGTTGAGGTTATACATCCACAAAAATGTGACTGGCATTAATCTCCAGTTTGCTTTGACGTCAGCCTACAATGTAGCATCGTGGGGTGCTATAATTGGCTTGGGGGTGGGGTTTGCTCTACTAAGGTCAACATGGTGGTCATCTAGGCGGGGAAATGTTGTGATTCAAATTGTCACCGAAACCGTTCATATTGTCGGATTGTTTTTGAACCAGCCGCTACCCGTGGTTGTAAGTAGATACAAAAGGCATCACAATGCTTTCGCAATATTTGCATTTTCCGCCATTTTGACCCTCTATCTTTTCTCCGTGTTGTACTCGGCTGTTTTCATCTCGTACTTTTCCGCTAGACCGATGGTCACTTTGCCCCAGAATATTGACGACGTCGTGGTACAAGAAGACCAAAAAATGCTGCTGATAACTACATCGGATAGAATTACGGGAACTGATGAGGATCCGAGGGGCTACTTGAAAAACCAAATTCTTGGCCAATACTTGTTACTATGGCTTAAGAAGGAGGACGATGTTCAATGGGAGAAACGAATTACATCCTTATTCAATAGCATCCTCGAACCACGGTACTTTTCCCCTATGAGGAAAATTGTGGAATTGTTGTTCAATCTGACGTATAAAATTCCCGTCACCCTGATTCGCAGAAACGGCACAACAGCTTCCACTGATGTTGGAACGTATGAAAGTTCTGTAGTAAGGAACGGGGTTTTTGGGATGGTGGACACGGAAATTAATACAAAATTTGCAGAAATGATTACAAAAAGGTCTGGAAAGTACGTTGACATTATTGAGCCGAGAAGTTATTACGATCCCGAGCTAGAATTTGATAGTGGAAGCATCCACTTCAAGTACCAGAAGAAGTTCATGGGTAGCATGTTCCACAAGAGGTTGGCCTCCTTCGATAATATGGGACTGTGCAAGATGTGGATTGAGAAGAGAAGGGTGAGTCCCACTGAATACGAAGGGGTGTGGGATGAGACGTTGAATAAAGCGGGGATAGATGAAGCTGAAAGCCGGCCGGACGAAGAGACTGGTCTGGATTGGGATAAAGTAGTTGTGATTTTAAATCTAACTTTTGTCCTCTTCGGCCTCGCAGTTTTGGTCTTTATGTTGGAGTATTCATTTATGTTCATACTTAGGAGTGTGCGGTGAATAATGAAATTTGACGTGACTGATTTTGACCACTTAGCTGGTCGTTTAATCGTTCAACACCGAATTGGCTGGGTTATTAGATAATTGGGAGCATTCGAAATAAGGTAGTCTAGTCTAGTCGAGTGTAGTCTAAGCGAATATTTTGGGGGATACAGTTGGACACGAACCAAGCCACATTATGGCTACACTTAAGGGCATTGTTTATGTGGCCATTAGTCCTGCCTTGAGCATAGGCCACACTCAAAAATAATAAAAGAAAAACCATTAGTAAAATCTGTTACTACACATCGATAATTAAACCTCGATAAGGTCCACATCCGTCATCATTACTTTAGCAAATACGAGCAATCCAACTTAAATAGAGGAGACTTTATCGAAATGTAGGTCGGTGTGAACTACTAGCTATTTGGATTATGGAGTACACATATTATTTAGTTGCTAATTTCCAACAGATTTAAAATGTTATCTAAATAAAACATGGTTATAATAATATTTGCGAATCTGCAACGAATAAATTACTCTGATTTCGTCTTTCTTTTGATTTCCTGCATCATCGGATCACTGGTGACAATACAGCTAAATTATTCAAAGAAAACCATTTCCTTTCTGGGAAGTTATTTGCATCTTCCTTTTTCATGCTTCCGTTTGAAATGACCTTCGTTTTATTTTGCTTGGGTGAATCAAAGTACAATTAGTACATACTTACCAAAAAATGCACATCGTTATTGCGAAGCTAAGTATGCGTTTAGCCCCACCCCCGGAAACTTCCAATCGATCTAGCTCCAAAACGGCTCATCGTAGAGAAATAATGTTGAAATACAACTGGTAGATAATTTTGAGAGCTAGTGAGTTTTTTGATACCGGATCAAAAATTATCATTCCTTCGAGTACTAAATAAATAAATAAACTTTGAAGTGCATGTTTAACAGGTTGAAATGGATGTTTCATGCTTCTCATATTGAAATTGTGATGCACATCTTTAATACGCGCATTTTGATGCTAATTTGAACAAAATCCGTTAAGAATTGAATGAGTATTATGAATTTTCTTAATGCTTAAAGGAGAAATTTAAGTAATATGGACTACTTATTCTCATGAAACTATGGAATTATCTTTCATCTTAATAGCTCTATTCGAATACTAACAAACTGGAAAAAGATTTTGTACACATATACACAATTGTTACACAATTTCAAAATGAAGTCGACTGACGTAAGTTGGCGTGCCAAGATTGGTAATTTAGGTTCCAGTTCATCAAGTTCATGTTCACCAATTTACACTATTCATCAATTACTCGACACGCTCTACCTCTTTTCGGGAGTAATTATTGCCATATAGCTGTATAAATATATTTTAAAATTTAGAATAAAAATGTATTCCAATATATTACACGCACAAGTATTTTAGTATGTAATTATTTTCCAATTCTCAATTATGTACGCAACGTTGAATAAATCTAATCAGTTTTTGGTAATAACGTTACGCCCCTTCTTCCGGGGAGGATTGATGAAAACAATACCCCTAAATATTTACATAGGTATGTAGTAGCAGCCCAAATAGCCAAGTCATTCCAGTCTTGTATGGTATCTGTTAATACAGTCTGTACAAATATATCGCAGATTTGGCCATATTTTTTGCAGTATCTGTACACATATTCTGCAGATCTGTACCAGTCTATACAAAATCTGTATCTGAACAGATCTAATCTGCATTGAATCTACTTGGGCTAGCAACAGCCAAAAGGACAACATTGTTTAAATAACTACATATTTCCCACTTCTTCAAAATTATTGACTCAAAATGAATTTCCCGCTTTATCAATTCCGCCCTCCTACTTCGCACCACGCTGGCTAACCGTGCCATAAATTTGCATCCTTGGAGCCGCCTCAACCTCAAAAACTGGGGTGACTGTACCCTCAAAATTAAACGTTTCAGTGATCGCGATTTCTACAAAGATTTAATTCATCATTTAATTCACATGAACAAAAACTAACAACTTGGACCCTATTTGACGCGACGAATGACTCTGCCGCTGTGGTAAAAACGGCGAAAAACGATTTCCACTCTTTTGAACAATGCACAATCAATTTAATATTAAAATTTGGATTGCATGACAATCACCGAAGTCGAACTTTTTATCGCTGGAGAGAATATTACCGCTTGACTGTCAAGTTTAACACCGTCATAATACTGTCTAAACCACCACATAACCTCTTTTACAACATATACGACTTCCGCCTACCCGTCAGGCTTTTCCTTGTCGAAATTATATCGTTTCAAGAAAGGAATATAATAAATTTCGCGCTGCATGCAAATTGGTTATTTGTATGTCCCTACTGCCTCGACCCGACTGTGCACATCTCTCCCAGGATAACGAGCATGACGATGCATAACGATATGCACCGAACTCGTATCGATTTTACCCACAATACCTAACTTTCGTCGCCGAAATGGCACACACCTTTGCCGTTTCATGTCGGCACTTTTCAGGCGACGAAACCAAGTACCTGTTCGGTACTTGTGGTCGGGTAGTGAAATTTATCCCCCACAAGAGGGTTTGAGAATGGATGTGACTAACGACAAGACTGCGATTTTGACTGGTTAACGTTAACTTCATTTTATTTGTAATGCAGTCATTACTTTTAACAACTATGGGGGTTTACAAACGTCGACTTACAAGTGTTCGTCACTTATAAGTAATTTTTTATAATGACAATTAAAAGCGAGTTTTTGACCTTTTTTGACCTCTATTTACGTGGTCTAAAAATCTTCAGGATTGACTTATTTTTCCACCACTTATACTTTGCCGGGTTGGTCAGGCTACTCATCAGAAGAGATGGCGGCGGTAGCTCACTCAAGGCCAATTGCCATCTTTACACCACTTATACACAAGTCAAAAACAGGTATAAACTTAAATGACTTAAAACTGACGAACACGTATAAGTCGACCGATTTGTAAACCTCAAATATGATTGTATCAACACAAAACGTTTTTTTAATTTTGCAACAGATTATTGTCAATTTTTACTAACATGCAAGACATACCGGTATCTTAATTCTACCACTGAATCTAACACGTCTTAGTTTGACTTTCGTTCGAAAAATGCACTTAAAAGTTTATAAGTAGTTGACAGTTTTTCAGGAGCCGATCGGCTCTCTCATACTTTTATTTTCTACACATATCTGACCTCCATACTTAGCGAATTATAATTGAGAATAACATCTCGTATCTAATGTATGTAACCATGGTTACCTGCCTCACCGAATGAATACCTGGAGATAAATATGATTTTTTTAAATAGAGTTGCTACGTGGGTTTGAAATCTTCTGGATCTTGTAAAGAGTGCCACTGGGCTATTGGGCGTCGTGGCGTGTTGACCATATCCATCCAATGTTGGAGCCCTTTCCCTTCTTGGTTAGGGCCCACGGCGACCTGTACATAATTTTTTGAATAAATTTGAGATTTTGTGATTTTTTATATTATCCCAAGCAGCCAGCACGTCGTACTACGTCCTAAAGACGTCCTCATGATTTCCCAAAATCAGTGTTCCGATTCTGCCGGAAAAAATTCATTTTGACCACTACCCGGCTAAAAGTGGTTTTAACCAGTGGCCGGCTAAAAGGGGCCAAAAGTACGCCACCTAGAGGAACGCCATAAGAACCAAGTGTGTTTCATATTGAGCGCCAATAGGTAGCGTATTTTTGACCGGCCAAAATGGTCAGCCTATTCTTTCAGCCGGCCAAAATGGCAGGTTAAAACCGGTTTTAACCATAAGATTTAAATCCACCTGGAACACTGCTCAAAATACGTCTTCACGACATCTGCTATCTTATATAACATTGGAACATCATAATGACGTATTTTGGGCGGACATTAGGCAACCATGAGGATGTCTTTAGGACATGTTGGCTGCTTGGGATTTAGTTCACTTGTTACTTTTCCGATAGGGTCGCACGTCCCGATACGATCGTAATCTAAACAGGTGAGGACAATGTGAGCTTTTGGGACCTGTTCTGCAGTTAGTTCGAAGGTGAACGATTCATTGAAATAGGGATTCAGTGTGTTCTTCTTCACGGATGTCTTCTTCTTCTTAAACTTTTTCCCATTCAGGTATAAATTAATTTTAACAAAGGGATCCTGCAAGAGAAGAGGGAAGCTTTTAAAATTATGTGTTAGCAGTGTTTCTTTTTGGACGTCCAAAATCTTTTTCGGCCGGTTAAAACCACTGGTCAGGGCCCAAAAGTGATCAAAATGGTCAAATGTGGTAAAAATAGTCAAAATGGTCAAAATGGTAAAAAGTGATAAAAATGGTTAAAAGTGGTCAAAAATGGTCAATGTCCAAAAGTGGTTAATTGCACACTGATATTACCTACTGACCACTTTTTGCCATTTTGACCATTAAATGTTGATGTCCAAACCGTGGTTGAAACCACCTTTTGGACGCCGGCCCTTCCAATGTGGTTTTAACCACACGAAACACAACTTGTTACACAAAATTGGATGCATATTTTACCGACAATCCGCCAAAGTCCATCTTCTTTAAGTTCTATTGGATCGGAATTTAAGAAATGAAGAAATATCTCGTCTTTTAATGCACACAATTAAAATAAGTACCTTGCACTCCAAAATGCAAACAGTAAGTTTTCCTAAAATGAAATAAAATTTGTTATTTTTTTATTTCTTTTTGATTGAAAACTTATGAAACCTCTAACTTACCGGATGTTGGAACATATCGTAACGATACGCAAATGTCACCCAATGCATCCTGGATTTAGATACGAGAATCCATTACTATTTTAGTGATCTACATATTTAGATTTACCAAGAATTTCAATTACCGAGTCTTCGTCAAGCGGTGGGTCCAGGTCTTTCCATCCTTCCTGGAATGGAATGTGAATTTTGAGTTTAAACACGAAAAAGAAAATCTACATATCTATTAGGCAGGTTGGGCAGCTATCTTTTTAAAATTTCCGTAGCGCTCCGTATCTCGTAACAGTGGTCAAAAATTTCAAAATTGGAAATGTCAAGACTACAATTTACAAAATTGTTCCGGAAATTTTGACCACTCTTACGAGACACATGACCTTTACGGAAATTCTAAAAACCTATCTTCTCAACCTGCCTATTAAATGTTTACGTACGAAAGGAGCTGTCAAGTCAATTTGACACATTGCCAGCCTTATCTCCCCAATTTGATCGTGTTTGGAAAACCTGGGATAAAGTTGGATAGTTAGAATGAGAAGGTTATTATTTCCCTGCTCTGTGTTGCCTCTGACCTGTCGAAATCGAAGCATTGAATCATCAGCGTCTTGGCCATGATGTCCGCAAAGGGGAGGGTTTTATAGACGAAAGTTTCGTTGAAAACGGGGTTCAGGGTTTTTCGATGTACTTTAGTTTCGAATTTTTTTTTCTTATCTCCAGCGAAAAACACTTTGACATATGGGTCCGAAGTTCCGCCAGAGTCCATTGCGATAAGATCGGCGGCTTGCATAATGCTGACGGTGAGCTGGGGAGAATTATTACATTTTTAAGACAGGAATGGGAAAACTTTCTTCGAAAGCAGTGTTTTTGGACGTCCAACACCTTTTCTGGCCGGTTAAAACCACTTGTCAATAAATGGTCAATGTCCAAACGTGGTCAAAATGTCCAAAAGTGGTCAATGTTCAAAAGTGGTCGAAATGTCCAAAATTGGTCAATGTCCAAAGGTGGTCAAAATGTCCAAAAGTGGTCAATGTCCAAAAGTGGTCAATGTTCAAAAGTGGTCGAAATGTCCAAAAGTGGTCAATGTCCAAACGTGGCCAAAATGTCCAAAAGTGGTCAATGTTCAAAAGTGGTCAAAATGTCCAAAAGTGGTCAATGTTCAAAAGTGGTCGAAATGTCCAAAAGTGGTCAATGTTCAAAAGTGGTCAAAATGTCCAAAAGTGGTCAATGTTCAAAAGTGGTCGAAATGTCCAAAATTGGTCAATGTCCAAAGGTGGTCAAAATGTCCAAAAGTGGTCAATGTCCAAACGTGGTCAAAATGTCCAAAAGTGGTCAATGTTCAAAAGTGGTCAAAATGTCCAAAAGTGGTCAATGTCCAAAAGTGGTTAATTTGTATATTGACCACTTCTGACCATTAAATCTTGGTGTACAAAACGTGGTTAAAACAACCTTTTTACACGCCGTCCCCTCCCGTCCCCTACACGCCGTCTGGTTTTAACCACGCGAAACACTGTCCCTAACTAAATACTTACGTTCGTTGTGTTGAAATCATACTCCAGTTTGTAATTTAGTCTGCCAAGTTTTTCCACTGGTTTCACCTCCTCGACTTCCTCGTCGTCATTGACAGCCGTTTTGTCAGCATTGATCAACAAACTGGAAGTATCGGCCGCGTCGGGTTTAGCTTTATCCCCTTTCCCTGCCCGGAACTTGCGCCATTGTCGTCGCAATAGGAAAACGCAACCGAGGCAGATGAGCAGGATGATTGCAATAAGGATGAGGACTGCATGAGAAAAGAGAAGGATTTCATGCTCAATTATTAGACTGGATAAATTGAGTGGGAACTGACCTACACCCCAGATGGGAATGTGCGTCTTCTCCGCTGCTTTCTCCACAATCAGGGTGCCAACATCTTGAACCTCGGTGAGTACTTTGTGCACAGTTCCAGGGCCTAGGTAAATATGAATTACTCAATTGCTGTGTCCTTCACTGGAAGAAATTCTATCACGAGGCGGTCACTACTAGCCTAGTCACGAAGCCAATTTCGCCATGGGCACACCCCCTTGGCGTCGCTAACCATGATGTTCCTACGACGCCCAGCCATAATGCGAGCCTCATCATCCTGTCGAGCTTAATATAAAACCAACCCCACATCCACATCCCCCCCCCCCCGATCACCACACTATAGTGCTTGGATTTTAATGCAAACGGAAACGAAACGGATACCCTACCAAATTAAAGATTCCACAAATAAATGGAAAAATTTTAGTTTTTAAATTTTTTCTAAATTACATATAATAAAGAAAAACAATGGCCGTACTCACGTCACTGTTGGCAAATGTGGAAAATCTCGTAAATTCGGCATAGCAAAATAACTTGCCAAGTTTACCCAATTTGCTAGATTTTGCAAAACTTTTGGTTGAAAAGCCATGGGATTTCTCTTCGTAAATTTACCCAACTCCAGGGCATGGATTTATTTGGCAAACTTATTTCGCAAATTTGTCAAACAAGGTTGCTTTCCGACATAAGAACCTTTGTAAATATTTGTGGAGTGTTGTCTAAAGGACCCACTAATTGCAAAAAAAGGGAGTGAAAATAAATTTCCGGAATTTCGGAAACAATTCTATAACTTTAAATACATCCCGAAAAGATTGCATTTTTAAATCGTATAAAATGCCAGGTTTCGATGGTGGAATTAGAAACGGGGAAAATTTAATTATTTTGCAAAATTTTCTCTATTGATAATCCCATGGATATCTTGGCAATGTGTGTCAAAATTAATTTCAAATTAATGCATTCATTAATTCATTAATGCATATGTTCTTCTTTCTTGTCATCCCTGATAACTGGAGCAACTACTTTACAAGCTGACGTCATCTTCTTCTTTATCCACAGGGTGAATTCTTGCAGATTCGCCTGTCTGATACTGTCTGCTTCCACCCACTCTATCCACTGCATTTTGTAGGATGAGGGAAGTTTATCTTTAAGTTCCTTCATAAGAATTGGATTGTTTAAATGATCATCACACTTTAGCGCTTTTATGGTGGACATCAGATTCACCACTGCTGTTCCAAACTCAATAACGGTGTCGAGCTTGTCGTCGCGAATTGACGGTGACGAACGAACTTTCTTGATCCGAGAATCGATGATGTGCTCAGATTGACCAAATCGGATCCTCAACGTATCTACCACTTCGAAAAGATTTTGTGGGCTTATCATCAGTGACTGAACGGCTTTAGCTGCATCCCCTTTTAGGCACTTTCTTAATCTTTGCATATTTTCTGCATCGGAGAACTGGCACAATCTGGTAGTGTTCTCCAGCTCTGCTATAAACGCTGGCCATTCCTCAGGCTTTCCACTAAACCATGGCAGATCTTTACTTGTTGACTGACGAGCGAAAAACTTCTGGGTCATACCGTCTTGAGGGTGCTGCGCTGCACTTAGTTGTTGTTGCTGGAGTAACTGCAACGTTTGAGCTACTTGAGTCATAACGGGAAGTAGATTGTCTTGTGGGGGTGGACTACGACGATGATCAAATGACTTCACTTCCTCCGCTCCTTTAAGTCGATCGACTCGCCGCACCAAATCTTCAAATTCTTCACGCTTCTTCTCAACATCATCTTGTTCTTCGGTTTCTAAGCTTTCTACATGCTTATCAACCCACTCAACCGTATCGTTCTTTACGACCTCAGGCGCCCCAGTACTCCCTTCACTATCTGACAAAATTTGCTCATCCTCTTGACTCTCAATAATAGCTTGAGCAAGAATCTTCTTCTTCGGTAACCGGTCGATTTCACCCTTGACTTTACTTATCTTCCAGTTAACCATCTTCAACTTCTTATTCAATTCACGAATCTCCCTTCTCAGGTTCTTCTCTTGATCTTTCATGTCCTTGGTTGTTTCACTAACAGGATCCAGCGCGATCAACTCTTCTTCTATCGTTTTGCACTGGTCCTCTTTCTCAAAAATATCAGCCTCGATATTGATAACTTCCAATTCTAACTCTTGAAATACTTGGATCTTCTCTTCCATCAACTCTTCAAATTTGACTTCTGCCAGCAACTTTTGTGACGTTGACGACCTGCTGCTTGTTGTTGACTTGAATGAGGACGACGACGACTTCTCGACTTCGGTGGGACTGCCAACTAAGAATCCCATCCCCATCCGCTGCAGAATCGACTTATCCTGGTTCTCCTTTCCGGCTGCTCCTCTGGTGACCGGCATCTTGGGAACAACAAACCCAAACAGAACAAACAATAATGAGAAATCGGTTCACACAATCGTTTCCAGGAACTGTCTCCACTTTAATCCTCGTCAAATGGAATGCTACGATCATGGATTAATCTCACCGGAATTACCCCCGAATGCTCAGGGTGGGGCCCACAAAGTGGAAATACTTCTTCAACTCCGGCAGATTCTTGACTTCTTGGATGTAGTGTCCTCAGAACTGACTCATCCGGTTCGCGAGACCAATGTTAGGGGCGCGACCCTCGACTTGACCAACTTGACTTCTCGATGATAACTCAGACTTATCTTGATGGCCGCGCTGCTCCTAATAGTTACTTTTACTTGACTTAAAACTTGACTTATTTCGTGTGCTAATGAACAATGCTTTTACTTAGACTTAAAGATGGTGAATATAACTTTATTCCCAAATAAACTGACCAAAATTGAAAACTTTACTTAATTTTTGGAAATTTAATGAGAATTTTTATTCAGCACAACTTTTCAGCATGAACATTACACGACTACTTCTTCTTGCACACTTCTTCCTACTGCCACGCATTTACACTAGTACAATATTAATCAATAGAGGGCGCATCAATACCCAAAATCGTCATGTCGGTTAGCTATCCGTCATTTTTTATGCTAAACTGTGACCTTTTCTGGGGGAGTATTTTAGTTTGGGATTCTTAACCCTCTTAACACCATATAGTACAACTATCCAACTAACTATTAAAAATTACCTGGACTTTGGAAAATCGAGTTCCTTCTTATGTTTTTACATTTTAATAAAAAAGACCTCCAATGTTAACCTTATGGGTTTTAAAAACATAATTTTAAAAAGGAAATTTCACGAAAACTAAATTTTGGGGACATAATATTTTGGACTCAGTATGTAGCCAATACTTTGAACTAACAATGGTCCAAATATAAAAAATTACAAAAAATTACTTTTCGAGAAAAAGCCTAAAAACTACAATCTCGATACAACATACTCATTTCATGGGACTTCACAAATACACTTTGTTCTCTCACTTATCACTTTGATGCGATCCCACGACAACCTCATAATTTTGATAAACTAAAAAATTATGTTCTACTACTAACGTTGTAGCATAACATAATTATTTTAGTTTATCCAAATTATGGGCTTATCTTACAAAAATTTGCTGATCCCAGTCACCCCACCCGATCGCACTAACCGCTACTGATCCTATGTATGACTAATTTTATGATATGGGACAGGCTAACTGATTACATGTTTTAAAAAAACTTATTCTAGTTCGATAAAATGTAAATGTGGTCATCTTGATTAACCCTTCAATCAGCATAAACTTATAAAATAATTTTTAATTACATAACAAACAATACCACCTGGTAAAAAACAAATGCAGGTTTGGATGTTTCATCGCCTTTGGTGATTTTTTGCAAGGGTTTCAAGAAAGGTGGTGTACCGGAAACATGTCAAAAATTGCGGTTCCACATTATTTCCGTGTTATGTTCGGCAGAATCCGATCTGCCTCATTATTCCCCACTACGCTGCGACAACCAGCCATGACTTGGGTGTATGTCGGCGGCAGATCGAAGTTAGATCGAACATCCTTCAGAAATTGTATTGCTAGTATTGCCACAAAGTTGGCCGGGTTGTGGTTCAGGATTGGCGTATGGCGACTTCCCGAATGCCGTTGGTGTGAGGATGTATTGGTTTGAGTTGAAACTGTTCGGATCCAGAATCATAATCACGGCAGGTCCAGATTGTAATTGGCCATCTTTTTTAAATATTCAATACTTATGAAACAAGAGAAACAACATTCCGAGCTGCATATTCCTGGTAGCGAAAAGTTGCAGAAATACAAGGGCAAAAGTCGCCGAAACGGTGCCACTGTCATGACGAAGGGACCATTCTATGCCATCTCGGCGACTCAAATATCAGTACCATTTCCGTGCCGACGATATTAACCGAACTCGTGTTGAATTTACCCATAATGAAACAATAGTTAACTTTCGTGGCCGAAATGACAGAAAAATGGTACCTTCGTCACGATAATGGCAACGTGTCGGCGACTTTTGTCCTCGCATTTCGGCACCTTGCCGAGACCAAGTACCTCTTCGGTACATGCCGGGATTGGAAGTAAGAGGAAAATCAAAAAATTACCCAAAATTTGTTGAATTTGTCGCATCTTCTTGGCTCGAAGCCAAAGAATATATATGCAAAAGGAGAAGAATCCAAGCACCAAGAAGGTGGACAAGGGTGACGATGTTATCAGATGGTGGACTAAAAAGATAAAATGTAACCGTTCAGTTCTCACATGTCCGTCAGTGAAGGAGGTAAAATTGAATGTTTACGTCTTCTCAAGCCACGCCATTCCTCATTCTGGTCTCGTCTAGCTGCATCCTGCTTTTGCTGATAGTCCGGATTACTCGATTCCCACCCAGCCCCACCCCCAGTTGCATTGTGGACGCCGATCAAAGGCATTTTCACAAAATTGATGGAAGGCAGTGGAATGAAAGCGGACAAGTAAATGAATTCGATAGGATGGGGATGAAGCAATCAATAACTTGAATAATTAAAATGTTGTGATCACTTTATTTCTGCCAAACATTGTAGCCATGGTTACAAGAGGTAGGCAAAAGTGGAATTGTGTTATGTATTCGTATGGATTTTGGGAATATAATCCAATCAAGGGACGAAGAATTAAATATTTTAGGTGTGTCGAATAGCGTTGGCTAAATGCCGGGCGAATAAATGCCCGGCATTTTGGGCATAAACCTTTAACTTTGTTGTATTCCGGGATATTATAAAATACAAGTGAAGACGAGGACATGATGGGTTTGAAATTTAACGATTTCAAGCAAATGACATACAAGTAAACTGATGATGACTTGGAAGAAATAAATTTGAGTAATTTAGCTAAAATTTACGAAGCATAATTTCATGACTATTCCATAAATAATTTAATGTAAATATCTTGCCAGGACTTTTATTTAAGGCGGACCCAGTCATTTAAAATTTTCATAGCTGTAAAGGTTATGATAAAGTATATAAAGCATTTATTTAAAATACTAGGGCGTCAACGACTCGTTACCTTGACTGGACATTTTGGTGCTGCAACTTACTGGTTTAAATTTTTCATAGAATGATAGTGTATTACTCTTCGGTTCAAAAATTAAAACCGGACTGTAACCATAGCAACAAACAAGGTCATAGCAACAAACATGAATACGAAATATGCATATGAAATACGAATATGAAATATAAAATATGAATATGAAATATGAAGCCTGATAATATTTATGGATGCTATGGCTGTAGCTATGAATAAAAACGAAATATGAAATATAGTAAGTCGTATGACATAGCAGCCTTGGTAGCGATAACCTCCATAGCAACAATAACAGCCTTGGCAACAATTCCAGCCATAGCTAAGATCAGATTTCATATTTCAAATTCATATTTTAAATCCATATTAATATTGATATTAATATTTTATATGCTTATTCATATTCATATTTCATAGTCATATTCATACCCATAATCATATTCACATTCGCCTTCGTCACATGAATCCATAGCAACAATAAGATCCATAGCAACAATATCCCAAAAATGCCTTTCCGCTGGCCAACTTTCATTCATACCCAACTAAATCATGTTTTTTTGTTTCGTCAGAGCTAGTTACTATGTCCAACTTTTATACAATACTCGATTTTGGAACGGATACATTTAACACGATACTGAAGTGTGGAATGACAAATCACAAATAAATTCTTTTAAATTGTGCTGAGTGATTTAGTGAAATGCAACAATCAATTGCTCTTTCCTAGAAAGTGTCCTGCTTGTTCACCTCACCAATTAATCCACTACACAGTTCAATGACCCATTTGGAATTTAGATTTATCACAATATCATTAAAAGTGAAATTTTGGCTGGACAATAGTCTGCATTTATTATATATTCAACCGGACGTAGATAATGAGCAGTTCATTTAAACCAACAGGAAGTCCTGGATTCAGTGTGGGCAATGCATTGTGTCCAAAATTACAGAGCAGAATTCAATTTCCGACTTGACACTATTGCAATTAAAGAGTTTGCCTGACAACTTGATAAATTCCCCCAGTCGTAAAATGAACTCGTTTTGAAGAGTACAATTTATCCTCAATTTTTTCGTAAATATGGAAAAAGTTCTGAAAACATTTTTTGACGAGACTCTTAAAAATATTCATTCCAAGGACAAGAATACGGTCAGTATTTGCAAGGATGTCATGGAGCGTCTCAATCTTGTCCTTACAACTTCCGGTTTCCATTACAACTTTGTAATTCATAATCTGAGAGATGATTACGAAATCGGTGTTATTGGACACAAAGCATATGAATCGTATGCAATAACTACTTTTAGCTAGTTTATTTATTTGGAAATATGTACATTTATTAATTTCTTGTAGCTTTGACATTGGAGAAATGAAGTTTGGGATTTGGATCTTTGAATCTGGAACTTTTTCATACAATGGATCTGCAAAGCGGAATATTTGTGTGGGTGGATACAACCGAGGAAGTTTCATAGAAGTTTACAATCCTCCATTGAAGGGAGGACTCACATTCACAAAACCGGAAGTGGGGGTGGAAGAGAAGAAGCGAAAAGTTTTGAAATTCTGTCCGAACAAATAAAACCTCGTATGTAGATGAATAAGGGAACAAAATTCAGGCCTGGTTGGCCAACAAAATTGCGTCAACTCACTTATTCTTTCTTTAAGCGCGTAAAGTTTTAACAATTTACTTAATTAATCCGTCAGAAATTGAGTGACGATTGAAATTAACCATGTAAACATTCACCGGTAGATTTGAAAACACAAGAGAAGTAAATAACGGAAAAAAAGTTAAAGCGAAATACATGGGTGTGGGGCGGGTTAAGTCGTAATTCTGTGCTTAATTTTCTTAGCCAATCAGAAATGAGGAAAATGACGTCAGTGTTTAATAAAAATTACCCGTCTACTCACCTTTACGCGATTACGGGCTTAAAGAATGAATAAGTGAGTTGACCCATTATTTAAATTTACCGGGATTACTATTTGTCTAGTAGAGATGCCAGGATCCGAGTCTCATTAATCGGAATACTTTCATCTACCCAACTGTGCATTCAAACGCACCTTTCATTAATCCTATGTTAGGTAACAATTAGTATATGAACCATTGTGTAACCTAACCTGTTTCCAACTTATTCTAAATAAAAATATCACTGCGTGTCTTACAACAAATAACCAGTGCAAAATAAAATTTGAAAACAAACTACTTTTCTTCTTCGATAATTAATTTCACGATTTTCTCAGTTTTACCTAAAAAGACTGAAATTAAGCAAATTTGACATTTTATGACGCTTAACTATTGTCCCCTGTCATTTTGCTATCGGTAGGACATCATCATAAACCCATTTTTTATTATTTTTATGTGAGAAGTGTGAATGCATGAAGTTAGTTACATATACACGAATTTTACATTTTACTACAGATTAAGTTGCGTTAAGTTAAGTTGCCATGGAATTATGAAATTAAATGATAGCAATTTCAGAGATATTTTTTTGAAAATGAAAATTGTGTTACTACTGGATATTATCCCTTCATAATTATTTTTCTAGCCATAAAATTATCCCTTTATTATCATATTTCTTGACCACCCTGTACGTATTACTTATACATACACATAGCTCAAAATATTTATAAGATATGTGAGTCAATTTCCTATATTCGTTAGGTACAAGATTTTTATATGTGAAATACATTTCATGAATTTGATTTGTGAGGCGTTTTGTGAAATCCTTTTCTGAGACGCGATAATATTATTCCATTTCATAAATGTCTCAATTCTTCCAGACGTTACACTCAGCATCGGATTATGTATATAAATATATTATCCAAACCTTTTTATTAACTACACATTGACTGAGGCTAAAATTTCACACTGTGCAGCATACATACATCTGTATTTTGACTCGGATTGGACTCAACAAGGCTGGACATATTTATGTAATATAAGCGTGCAATATTTCAATCTCAACATGCCTTGGAAATTGACATTAATATATCTGCCAAAGTGTTAAGCAGATGATCTCACAATTAATACCTTGTCAATAGAGAGGTAGAGATTGGTGTATTCTAGTCGACTCCAATTTTTGAGGTGACTCGTCGCCTCTACAATAGAGTAAAGACCGACGAAATGAGTCTCTACTCGGAATTTATTTTGATGTAGATTAAAAATACGCACGTTGATAAATTGAGGCACAAATATGGGTCAGAGCTTCAACTGT
This sequence comes from Folsomia candida, assembly GCF_002217175.1. Lineage (NCBI taxonomy): Eukaryota > Metazoa > Arthropoda > Collembola > Entomobryomorpha > Isotomidae > Folsomia > Folsomia candida. The sequence continues at coordinate 7,618,358 of NW_019091197.1, read as the reverse complement.
AATGGCTCGTGTGCAAAAAGTTATTTGATAATTGTTGAAAATCTTGGCTAATTTGTATTTGTCTATGTTTGCAAAAGGTGTTACGCACGAAATTCCTAGAGTTCCCGTATTGTTAAAAGACCTTGTCACGTTTGATACCAGAATTTAAGATGAGGTGAGCGGAAGTCTAATTTGCCAGAAAAATGGAAAACGAAGTTTTCGGTAGCAGGTTTAAATTGTGTCTTAGTGCTTGACTGCTTAACATATGTTGTATTAATGCAATGCGATGGAGAATGCTTTGGGATTTCACTAATGTAAAAAAAAACTTCATTTACAAAAATTAATTGGCAAATAAGACAAATTGATCGAGACTAACTTCTACATCGTTATTAGATAATTGGAGAAATCTGTATTCCAACGTAGCTGGATTCTAGAGTTGTATTCTAGTGATGATATTTGTACTATCGGCGAGAGAGTTGATTTTACGATCCTAGATCTACACTCAATTTCATTTTGTACTTCAAGTGACTGAGAGTCTCAATTTACCAAGGCGCGAATTTTGAATTCAAGTTCCGAGTAGGGACTTGCTTCATCGGTCTGTACTCTATTGTAGAGGCGATGAGTCGCCTCTAAAACCGAAGTCGACTAGAATACACCAATCTCTACCTCTCTATTGACAAGGTATTAATTGTGAGATCATCTGCTTAGCACTTTGGCAGATATATTAACGTCACTTCCCAAGGCATGCTGAGATTGAAATATTGAACGCTTCAACTCTGTACCATTAAATGTCACACCTATCCTTGTTTAAAGCATACCAACTTATAACCAGTGGTTAGCCTTATTTATGCAGATTTTTGGATCAACTCTCGAAACCAGACATGTCAAAATGGATCAGTATTCTAATTAGATTGGCAGTTCTACTTAAGCATTTAGTTGGCTGCTGTGTGTACATTTCGCAGCCAATTTCATCTGTACATTGTGCAAAATAAAATTTACTTGATTCCATCATGTGGAAAGAAATCGTCTATTCCTGGTTTCTCGCACTCCAGGGATTTAACTTACTTGCAAATGTGACCCCTTATGAAGCGAAAAGTGTGGTCGGTTTTGGCGAAACCTGTAACAACACAGTTTCCTGCGATTTGGTCAAGTTTCTGACCTGCAATGAAACCATTGGGCGCTGTATGTGTGCCAAGGAGGACAAAATGGTATATTATTACAGGGTTGGATGCCAGTCAGTTGTTGGTGAGCGATGCTCCAGAAGCACAGACATTGTCAACCAAGACCCATTTCAACATAGTGGGGCCGCCCTGGTGGGGGTACGGACTACTACAGAGGCATCCCTAAGAAACGATGGTGATAACAGTGAGAGGGAAATAGATGCAGAAATTCTACGGGTCAAATGGTAAAATTTAAAAGTTGTACTAAATAAAAAGTTATAATCCGGTTTCTATTCGTAATTAATTTAGGCCCGAGATGGCCAGCTGTATTAAAGGGGCAATCTGCAACGAACTAGGAGTTTGTCAATGTCCCCTTGGCCAATTCCAGAATGGAAATCATACATGGATGTGATAATTTACAGTATGGCTACCCATTTCTTGTGGCAAGATTGGATTTGAGCAATGGTGAGCTTATCTTTATTAATTATTTCTTGCCTTCCCTTCCCTCTGAACTAGGAATAAAAAACGCCTTCCTATGCTACCGAACCTGAAAAACAATCTCCATCCCTTCTTTGTATACCGAATCATGTTTTCAAACTAGGAAAGCAAAATTTCAGTTTCTTCCTTCCCAGCGAAATTAAAAATGAAGAAAGTGAAATGTGAATTAACACAGTTTTATCAAATAATGAGATTAGTAAGAATATAAATCAGCACCAAAAAAGCACCGTTCGGACTGCATATACTAGGTAATTTGCCGGAGGTCATTTTCACCGGTATATAAATTAATTTAAGACAATAATTCAATTACTTGCTGTTTTCGCAGAAAAAATTCAAAGTCTCTGAGAATGGCTTGTGTTAATTTTTTTTTTGACTGGGCGGCTGAATATGGGTCGTCTCTACACACGGACACATTGAAAAGACTAAAGATTTGCTATTTAAAATTACCTTCCCTTCTTTCCTTCTACAACTTCCAAAAAATATCTCCCTTCCCTTCCTTCCTAAATTTCCCAATAATATCTGCCGTCCTTTCCCACCCAAATTCCCAAAAATATTGGCCTTCCCTCTTTGCTTTTCCTTGGAAGGGGAGGGCCCATCTCTGAATTATTTGGGATATTATGGGCGCATGGCATAATTGAACATTTAAATTCCTGTTACAAAATTGTTTTTAAGTGACATACGACTTGAAGGCGCAATTTCTCGGCTAGCTGTTTATAAATAGAATTCCAAAGAGAATAGAAAGATCAACGTGCAATGTGATGACATTATCGGTCTTATGACTATTTAAGAGATTGTCATTCGCAGGGGAGGTTTGTTATCATGATTTTATATGAAACTGATTCTGAATAAAGATGCAATTGCGTAAAAGACCTTTACCCAAATAATTACTAGGTACAATGCAAGGGGGTATTCTCACAGCGTACATAAATGCATATGGAAGCTCATTTATTTTATTACAAGATTAAAAAGGTGGATTTACTACCAATTAAGGATCACTCGATTTACTCTTCATTAATCATCATCATCCCAACTGTCTTTCACTTTCTCTGCACCAGTTTCCTCTAGGTCTTCACCATCCCACAAATCAGCTTTAGCACTGACCACTGGACCAATTTCAGAATCATTCCTTACTTGAAAAGTTAAATTGTCACAAATTTGTAAATATCATGCAAATTGCTTTACGATATGTACGCAATACCTTGACCTGTGTAAGTTTCTGGATCAATGTTAAAATCACAAACTATTCCATAGTGATCACTAATGCAATACTTGCCTCCTGCCACAATTTCTTTTCCAATTAGTTGAAAAGATCTAAAAAATTAAGTAATTTTCAACAAAGTTGAAACCACTATGTGCTTAGAATGAAATAACTTAAGATCATTTCTTAACGACCTTGGCGTAACTTTGAAGTTCTTCTTACTTTCTCGGAAATAAATTCTGTCAAACCGCTTAAATGGTTGTGCATGGGATGGACGAAAATGGGTTATTTTATCAGGGTTCAGATCAGGAAACTATGGAGTACACTACCAAAATTAATAATTCATCATAAATCGATAATTCAAATAAATAATGTCTCACACCTGAATGAGTTTGTTCACCCTCAAATCCCAAGTACATTCTGAATTTTTATCCCTACCGAATGCCACCCAGACATCGTAATCCTGAACGTTCTTAGGAACAGTGACGTATTTAAACTGGTGTGGACAAGTAAGTTTTATGATAAAGAACAAGAATGGGGTCGAATATAAATATCGTCATACCTCCCAGTCCCTGACGTTCAGACTCCCACTAAATATCACATTAGCGTCTCCTTCTCTAGCTTGAAATATTTTGAAGCACTTCTGCAACTGTTGAACCCTGACGCGACTATTATGAATCATGCTCTCCAAGTGTGTGTTCAAAATACATAATTTGGTGTGACCGATTTTAACCTCGGTTTTTAGGAGACTCCTTAGCTCACCTATTAATAAAATATAAATTTTACCATTCAAAGCGGAAGGAGGGCAATTGTCGTTCTCTTGGAAATAGCATTGCTGCGGGCGGAGGACAATAGTCATCCGAAAAATTATGCCCTCGTGTTGGAGGCAGACAATTGTCGTTTTTTCAATTTCTTTCAAATTTTTGAACTGCGTGACCTTGCCAACTGACAAAACACGTCGATATCCCAAATTTTACGTGGCCCGTAGCATTACAAAAGTCCAATTTTCTCGCTAGAAATATACGAATTTCATCATGGCGTTGGTATGGGGAAGAGTCCCTGTATATTTTTTTTTAAACTCTAATTCAGATGAAAAACTCGCGATCGGCGCGATGGCATCAATTTTTAAGACGCCTTCCGCAGCAATGCAATTTCCGAGACGTAATTTCACGAACTAAATGGTTAATATAATAAGCACTACAATTTGTTCCACTGAAAATACCTGTCCTCTCAAAATAAACAATGTTGGACCCGACCAGTGACACGGTGGCTGTACGTATCAACGTAAACGTTCCCTCGTAAAAATGATCGTCCTCGAAGTTTCTACCAGCACTGAATTTATATAACCCGGCCAGCTTGCATTTAAGATATCTCGCAAAAAATACGTTCACTTCTTGTAACAATATAATGTCGAACATCTCCCTGTGGAAAGAAATATGTAAAACAATTTGTGGGAATAAATTAATTGTGGGGGTTACCTTTTTATCAGTTCTTCAAGAGCAAAGACCCTTGCGGCATTGTATCTAACTGTCAAACCGCCCAGATCCCAAGAAACGATGCGAAGCTTGTCTACCTTTATTTCCTCCTTTTTCACAGGTAACTCTTTTTTGTTTCCTTTTTCATTTAGTCGAAGATAGTTCAAGAGTTCGATTGAGCCTATTGTAGTTTCGTCTAGCTCTTTTTTAAATTCGTCGCGTAGTTCAGGAATTATTGTAAGCAATTGTGGATTTATCGGGTGAGGGCGAAACAAAGACCGGACTGATGGTGACTGAAGACTAAGTCTGAAATTGAGCATGTGAACAAAATCGTAGCATTCTTCGTCATTTAGTAACTCCTCCTTAAATAGGGCGACGACCTTTTCGTAGAGTGCCTGTACATTGAACGGGGTCGTAGTAGAAGCCTCCGAAATTAACTGTTATGTTAAGTGGAATAATGTCGATTAAAATTTTTAGGTTTATGATAAAGCAAATTTGTCACCTTTTCAGGATCGTCATATTTCTTGACTTGGATATCCACAGAACTTGCGGCGGCCTCGTCACCTTCTCCATTATCCTCTTCTTGTCCCATTGACTGAAAATCAATGTCTTTCATCGGCTCCATTAATTTTTCAAAGTTAGAGGCCATTGTTGTTTCTGGGCACAAACAAACTATATTTTAGAGCAATTACGTATGACCTACACAGCAAAAAATCCGATGGTGTTAATTTAGGTGTTAATTTGTCACCGTTTAATGTAAATTTTGTCCCCAATGGTGTCATAATTTTCACCACACTGTAAAATTTAACACCACCGCGAAAGGTGACTCCACCGCCTTGATGTCAATAATTTTTGAAACCACACTGTGACAAGTTAACACCGCATGGTGCCAAATTAACACCACATGGTGATAAATTAATACCACATGGTGACAAATTAACACCACACGTTGGGTGGATATGTGACTACCCCGGATTTTTTGCAGTTTACTTAAATTATTGTTGGTTTCAAAACTTTATACAACCTGCTGTACCTTGACAATTCGGACTTGAAGGGTGTCACGTAATTAAAAATCCACGCTGTGTTCTACTAGATCATTTACCAAAATAAGTAGTCTTATAATTAATATGGAGTTGTATATTCTTCTTTCAACATTTTCCAGCTGACAGACTGAACCACTACAGTGACGTGTGTATCTATTGCGCAGCCCAAAGTTTCACCATTTACTTTGTTCACCCAGAATGAAAGTCATATCATGTTTACACAAGCCAAAACAAATGCACATATCTATATTCAATTAGGATGGACGTGTATATTTGTGTATATGTGCATATCTACTTATATTCAGTCGTCAGATTACAAACTCACTGTGCCTTTATGCAAAGACTTAAATTTTAAAGTCGTTTAACACAAATTTTTATTATTGATAATTCTGAACTGTTTTTTTGTAAAATTAATCTTCAAAATTTGTTGTTAAAGTAAATAATCACTCCTAATCATATATTCGCTGAGTAAATTTTAATAAACTATTGAGCCATGTAAAGGGTAGATGGGGTGATAAATAATCAATAAATAATTAATAAATACTCTATGTCCAACGTCAGTACGGATTTTAAAAAGTTTATGAACAATCCACAAAACAAGGCTAAACAATTATTCTAATTGACATGATTCTGGTTAATGTATTTAGTCAAAATGCAATGTAGTTGGCAAAATAAAAAATACTTTGGCATATTTGACAAAATACGTTTAACACGACTAGGGTTCTACATTTGCACCATTTGTCATGTCAAAATGACATGACAATTAAGGCAATTAAGGCAAGGACAATTTATTTTATTTTTACATACTTCTTCAATTAGCAAAGATTTTATGACTGAACACTAAAGTGATTCAGCTCAAATCCCGGAAGAACTTAATTTGATCACTTCATTTGGTTTTTGCCAAGGTGACGTACAGGTCAAAGGTGGTAATGGAAGAAAAACTGCTTATGAATCCATTATTCACAATTACTTATCTCTATGTTTGTACACAGTAAGGGCTGGATTTATGTAAAGCATATGAATCGATTCAGGCTATTAATAATTTACTTACTCAGTTTTGATGTTATATGAATGCAATCTTCACATAGCACAGCATTTTAACCCCACAGCGGACGGTTGCCTATACCTGGTGCGCAGTAATACACAATGACAGAATTGATCATATTGCGCTGCACTACTTTAGTTTCTAAGTTTACTTGGATGTGGTCAATTTTGTTAAACAACTGCACACGTGTATTTGGTAACATTGAGCATGTTGAAACATATGCTGCTAACTATTTATATTTGCATATACCGTTACACATTATCAATTGTAAATTTTTCTATTCACTTCTTCGTAAGCACAGCATGATACTAAAACTGAACAGAACATTACTTGAACAACCAAACACACGCGTTACACTATTGACCTCACAAGTCCGATCTCTGTAAAATCAGTGGACCAAGAAAATCGTCGTTTACACAAGACGTATACTCCAAGAAGTGGGCGAATGAATGGATGGATGGAATTATGTGTATAATATCTAAACTCCTCCAGCATGAGGATTGTACAAAATAATAAGACAACTTTCATCATATTGGGATAAGCCAGCTTCATATAGTTATATTTATCGTAGTCAATGCTCTGTATTTGCATGATGGTGCAAATAGTATTTAATACCTATATTGGCGAGCAAATAGGCAGGAATTGGATGGATCGGGTATAAAAACATGCCAAAATTACGGATTTATAATACATTCTGAACAAGCCACTCAACCGTAAGGTTTTGGAACCAAAATATTTGCAAATCTCTCTCCATGTACATAACTAACAAACAAAGCATCACAAAATTATTAAGAAATGTGTACAGATGGAAATAGTAAGTGTGTAAAATATTAAAACCAGTTTTCGCTCCATGTCAGTCACACAACCACACCACGTGCAGAGTATTTATCCAAGTTTATCCAAGTGTAGTTGTATAATTCTGCAATAATTCAAGGCTTTCCCAACAAGGAAATCGGCTAAGGAAATTTAATAAAATCGTCCCATTTTATTTCACGACGGCATCTTCAGAACAACACTTGGCTTTAAATATGGGAAAAATCGGGGTCTTAAATTTGTGCCTTTCTCTATTTTTGCTTAACCTCCAATCGTTGGCACGAGGAGACAGTCATGTTGTTACAGAGTTCAATGCAACCGAGGATAGCAAACTATATCGTGGCCTCGTATTGCAGAATGACCTAGAAGTTGTGCTTATTTCTGATAGTAACAAACATCACAAAGCTGCAGCTTCCCTAATAGTTTCTGATGGTAAGTGGACCATTTATTTTAAAGTTTCTAGCGACGTCTTTAATTTTACGTTTGTCCAGGTTTCATGGAAGATCCTCCCCAACTTGAAGGTCTATCACATCTCCTCGAACATCTGTTGATTATCCAGAGCGTAAAATATCCCGAGATAAATTCACTGTACAAATTTATCCTTGAGAACGATGGCACAATGCAGGCGACAACTTACTGTGACAGGGTGGAGTATCACTTTAATGTCACTGCAGCAAAACTGTTTCCAGCTCTGGACATTTTTTCGCAACTCTTTATCGCACCTTTATTCACGGAAAGTGGGATCGAAAAAGAAGTCCGTGTGGTGAATATTGAAGCACAACATTACTCAGAAGCCAATTCCTTTGATCGGTTAAAAATTAGCAAAATACTCTATGCCGATGGTCATCCCGTGACAAGATTTTCGGGAGGTGTGCGAACACACGTGTCAATAAAGTTTAAGAAATGTTTGTATGTGCAGAATTTCATGAGATTGATATTTACAGGAATTTTATTTTCTTGCATTTCAGGAGACTTGACAACTTTATGGACGAATCCAAAACTGCATGGGATCAATTTAACGTCCGAATTGAAGAATCATTTTAAAACGTATTATTCCGCAAACCTGATGAAATTGGTTGTCTCGGGAAGTCAAGATTTGGACATTTTACAAAACAAGGTTGCAGAAATGTTTGGCCAAATAGCTAACCATAACGTGACACGTCCGTCATATCCAGATCCAATTAAACCCGAAAATGGTTCCATTTATAAGGCTGAAATCCTACCAAATTTTTTACGGAAGGTTGAGGACGACATGTTGCTAATGGATTTCAGTTTTTATACCGACGACTACATAAATGTTTCTTTGCTGGTGAGATTTATGAAATATTTAAGTGATAATACTTGAATTATGGATACTTACTTTGCAAATTCTTGCTCCACTTTAGAGGCAAGGCTATCTCAAACCGTTACTAGAATACGATAGGGAGGGAAGCCTGATAAATATTTTGCAAAATGAGGGTTTAATAATTGATTTAAAAATGGAGTCTGTTAATATTCCGTCATTTTCAAAATTTGCGGAATTATACATCTCGATCAGATTAACACGGGATGGACTCTTAAACTATGAGGATGTCATTTGTCGCATTTTTCAGGTAGTGCATAAATTAAATTCTTTGTCAAAATTATAAATTATAAAATCGACAATTTTTTCCCAAGTTCTTCAACAATTTGGAAATATTCGGTCTACAAGACTGGTATTGGAAGGATTCGATCAAAAATGTAAAAACTAAATTAAGTCAAGGAGTGGCCGATCAAGTTCAATTAGTTTCATCAATATCAGGCTGGATACATGTAAGCTGTGACGATTTTCAGAGTCACCATGATTTATTTTAGGAAAGTTTTTGACATTTCATTGAATGAAATTTTGTGTAGCACCTTCCAATTCAGAAAGCAATAAATTCTTGGTATCATACTAATTTTGATCCATACAATAACAATACTTGGAATTTAATATTGGCAAAATTGACTCCTAAGCATTTAAGGTAAAAGCCAATTATTTATTTATTGATTACCTGTAAACTAGGTCTTATAATTTTTTCTTAGGATAAAAGTGTCAGGAATTGCGGTAGTGCAAAACAAGACGATTTTGGTAGATCGTGTGAGCGGGGTTGAATATTATGTAGATACCGTTCATTCAGATATTGCAAATGTGAGGAATATGCACATAAGTTCGTATCCACCAAAGTGAGCAGTAATAATTCCTCGTATTAAATGTTTGAATAGAAATGGATGAAATGTCGGTTTTGCAACGAATCCCATAATTTTACACTTCCGGTTCAACCAACTGTTGAAGTTGACGAGGTACTTGACCTAGATAATATGGAAATCTTTACAAAATATGCCATAAATTGTAATAGTGTCTTCCGTATAAAACAGGAATTCCCCTTGTTCAAAGAACGCCAATTGAACTCTTCACTGTCCACGATATCATTTATCAGATATTCTTATTGTGACTCCTCCTGGGCCAAACTTGAAATATACAGGTCAGAAGGAGTGAAAAAATAGAAGGAAACCTTGTCTCCACTGAGTCTCTATTTTATCAGTGTTTTCTATCGCAGCCCCTTTTCCTACATTGATCCCCGGTCAGCCGCACTAAATTCAATTTTGTTCCACTCCTTGAAACGTGTGTTGAATCGAGTGTTGATTTCTGACCCGGAAATCACTTTAAATTCGATGGTGCAGAATAAAAATTGGATCGGGGTATCGTATTGAATTTACGTATTACACTAAAATACAATTTTATTTAATACTAACTAAACCTAGATGGAGTTTATGTGGCATTGTACAAAAATCGGAAGACTTATGTCCCTCATTGGGGATGTACTGCAAGCTGCAAATAATTTAACATTGTTTACCCCACGAGAATTTCAGCTTTCAAAAGCTATCTATCTGGCAGAATTAAATGCAAAGCTCGAATCAGCTCCATGTAGACAGGTCGACGTGCATGAACTGTTACAATCAAAGGTTTGGCTGACCCAAGATATTCTCCCATTTGTGGGTGGTAAGTGCCAAAGGAGGACAGTAATGAATGAAGTATTGACACTATAGTATTTTATTTTTGATAGAATTAACACTAAGTGATATGGAATTGTATACGAAGAAATTTTTTTCCCGCATCCGTTTTATGTGGTACATAGATGCCAGTTTATACGCAAAGGTATGGGGTGGGGTATGCTTTAACAATTTTGCAATTAGTGATTAGAGGTGGTTACACATTGGAGTTACAGTGAAGTTGTAACTTGTAACGCGTTGGTGACCAACTGTTACCAAATCGGTATAGTTGTGCTATTGTGATCGCGTACCTACATGCTAACATGAACCATGTTACATGTACATGCTAATCGAAGTATATGCAAAATTATAGCAAATTAGAAAATAGTTACAAATAATCGAAATGTTTCCCCAACTAGGATTTTATGCCCCTAGTGGTTGATTTTGAAAAGCCATTTCTCATTTCCGGATCAAAGGAACTGCTTTCTAAGGAAATCGTAAAACAAAGATTTGTCGATATACCTGCTGGTTCGTACACAGTACACTTGTTAAAACCAAACATTGGGTTTATGCAGTTGTTACAGAGTCCTTTAACAGGTTCTGCATGGCTTTACTCTCAAAACGGAGTCAACTTTCATAAAACGTCTTGTGCAAAGGTTTATCTTTTTCATATCTCAAAAAATGATTGGGACAACGATTTAATCCAATTAACCAAACTAATGATGAAAGCGGAAGCTCTTAACCGACTCAGGACAAATGAAACACTTGGATATCGTGTCTTCACGGAGACCTATTTCCTCAATAAAAGAACGTCGTGTGTATCGATAGCTGTGGATTCACTGAAAGATCCGTATTTCGTTGCAGAGCGGATTCATTCCTTTTTAAGAGATTTTGCCGTAAATTTTTTCACCTATAATATAATTATGAATAAACTTAAATGTAAATATTACCGTTTTTTAGGAAAGTCTAAAAAATATGACGGAAGAGCACTTGTCCACCACGATTTCGACACACCAGTCCTTAAATTATCTTAAAAACGAGACTGGAGCAAATGAGTTTATTCAATTTTACGAGGTTTCAAAATAGAAGAATACAAAATAACAATTTTCTACGTGGTGGAAACCATTCAATTTCTAATTATATTTACTTTAAGGAGCTTATCGGACTTCGAGAAGGTCAGACAAGGCGACTTACAATAATAACTCCGTCTGTGGAATACGCAACAAAAGAGTACAGTAAAGCTGACGAGCTGAGCTTGAACTCGGTAAATACTTTATTTTATATTTATAAATCAAAATATTTAGTTAATTATTAATTAACACTTATTTCTTACGTAGACCTACATCAAAAATTTTGACGATTGGAAAAAGACGTTAAAACTCCAGGAAGAGAAGTTTACTTGAAGTTAGTCACGTCATGCACATTTAGTTGTTAACCGGATAAAATTCAAATCTGGGTTGTTCATTATTTTAATCGATCGGCAATTAACTTTGTAATTGGTACTACCGATCAATAACTTAATCAAGAATTTATGCTGAATGACTTCTTCATATGTAGATCTCGGTTAAAAGTTGTATCGACTTTATCAAACTATTTAAAATTTCTCGAAAATAAATATAGGTTATTTGTGAGCTTTCAACAACCTTACGACATTGTTTCGACAAAGTTTCGACGTATTCGAAAAACGGTGTTAAAAAATTAAATGTATGCCCATTTCGGACTAAGTTATGCAGAAATAACCTTTTATCTTGATTTTAACGCCATCGACAACTATAGTGGCGTCAAATAACGCCATGACCGTTTTCGAAAATATTGGCCAAATTATATGAAATCGAAAATTTAAGTTGTTGTTAATATGTGTATGTATATTATGTTGTTAATTTGTGGATGGTCATGACCTGTGACCTTGTCTATTCGCCATGACTGTTTTTGTGCCATCGATGGCGAGGTGGAGGGATAAAAAGTGTGGTAGAATTACTACACGTGCAAAGTTGGTGCCGCTCGTGTGAGGAAATTTGAGACCGTGCTGTGATGCCATTTCTCTTCCTTTTCTCACTGCTCAAGTGGCCGAGTTGAGTAGATGTGGCAACATCTACTCTGCTCTGCCAAACTTATGACTTTGGATAAATCAGACCACTTGAAAAAATTTAGCCTTGAAGTTAAGGGAGGATGATAATCAATTAGATTGTCATCTAGAGTAATTAAACCCGATATTTGGTTTAATTACTCTGAATGAAACTATTACCTGATGAAACGACGGTAACAAAGCAAAATAAACAAAGGAAAATAAAAATTGCAATATTCCTATCAGGATAAGAAATACATGTGACGCCATTTTTTGCAATCTGTCCCGTATTACTAGTGGAATATTGTACGCAATTTAATGAAACGTGCAAATAACATATTAATTTCCAAAGTCCATTAATATCAATAATTATTCCCAAAATGTTGTTTATGCTCAAAGAAGTATTGGATTGTTTCTATTTCTCATGCTACTTCATCTCATGATAATACCATGATGGTATTAATAAAAATTATCAAGTGCGTATTTGACAAATTGCTACATATAATTAAAAAAAATTCCCGATATTTGACTGCCTTGCGAATAATGCTTGAATTTTACCTGTTTGCTCAATAATATTTACAACCCATGCTGAATGTATCAAGTTTGCAAAGTAATTTTAATTTCTACATCGTATTAATTTAGTATTACATAAAATAGTATAGTATAGTTTTGGTTTATTATTCGCAAAAATTCATAGCCATTACAATTCAAAAGAACAATCGAACCCCGTCATACAGGAAATACTCACAAATATGAAGTTAAAGTTATATATAAGAAATAAATTATTTGTTAGCATACACGTTGAGTAAATTTCAAAATTCTAGGAGCCAGCACAATCCAAAAAAAAAAGATTTGTAAGACAAAACAGCATTATTACACACTAAATAATAATATTTTGAATTATAATCGGTATTCATATTAATAATACATTTGTGTAACCTCTTTAAAACATTAAGGGATCCACATCTTGACCATTATTGGTATTACAGTCCACTACCTCGGCCTCGTCTTCGCATCCTCTTCCTCCTACCTTAGTCTCCGGGAGTCTTATAGTTCTTTTCAAACGGTGAACCTTCCTCAGATGATTTTTCATCATAGTCTCGTCCTGGAACTTTTCCTCACATTGGACACATTGCACGACCAACAATTCAGGATGAGCCTCCTTCCGATGCATCCCAAGGCTTGAAGAATGTTCAAATCCGACCGCACAGATACTGCATTTACACTTCCCTGACCCATGAGTGCGGTAGTGTGCCTCATATTGACCTAAGCTTGTACACTTTTTTCCACACGCTGTGCAATCCATCCCACCCGGGATCACTTTCCAGCTCTTCTTCTTTGCCAAAGCCTCGTCCTGGTTGGCCTGGAATTTTGCAGCGAGTCCAGTCTGCCTTGCAATAGTGCAACGCGACCGTACATGCGCCAACATGTTCCCCTTGACCGAAAACTTTGCACCGCACCCCGCCTCGCAAGAATGTGGTTTCACTCCGGTATGTTTGTTCAGATGATTTTTCAAATTATTTTCTGACTTCGCGACGTAGTTACACTGCGGACAGACAAATGTCTCCTTTTCGGACCTCTGTGGCCGAATCGCGTGCACAGTCCAGCGATGATTTTTCAGTCCTCGCTCCGATTTGAGTCTCGTGGTGCAAAGGTCACATGAGAATTGGCGTGTGAAAGTGGTCAGAATCACTTTGGTGCATTGATTGTTTTAAGTGTGTAGATAATGAGCTATTCACTCGAAAAGCAGAACTGCAATTGGGACAGACGAATGGTTTTTCTGAAAATAAATAAGTAGGAAATATCTATGAGAATTAAAAGTTAAACAATATTACTAATTTTTTGCACAATATTTAGTTACCGCTTTTATGCCATACTATATGTCTTCTCATTTGGGCCGGCCAGTTGCACGTCCGTGGACAGTGGGGACACTGTATAATTTTGGGCGGCTGGTACACCTCCCTTCGCCAATTTCTTCTCTGCCGCATGAATCCACGACTCAGCTCGGCCAATTTTTTAGAATCGTTCTCCAATTCTGGCCATTGGGGGGTGTGAGTGAGCTCGTGCATCTTAAGGAATGTCCAGAATGCAAAGCCTGCAGAACACGTGCCGCACTTGAAAGGTTTTTCCCCTTTGTGTTCTTGACGGTGGGCGTATAAGGCTTTTTTTGTGGGAATTTCCCCTCGCAGATATAACACGTTTGAAGCGGAGTGTCTGTAATCTGAAAATTATAAAAAGCACAAGAAATCTTTATTGTTAGCTAGCACTAATCACAATAATAAGTTTTCCAAATTATGTAAAATTATGTAAATACCGCTGTTGCGGTGCGGTCATCGGAATCGCCAATTAAGTCATCTTCATCATCCACTTGCTCTTCATCGTCATCCATGTGATCATAAACTTCAATTTTTTCGTCAACGTCGCCATTTTCATTTTCCTCGTCTATAGATAAGTCGTCAAACATTGGCACATTGGAACCAAAAAATTCCACTCTTTGCCAAAATTGAGATTTTTTTGATAAATTGAGTTTCCTAAAAAATGCAGTACATAAATTAATCAGACATTCAATAGTACGGCATAGCCAAAAATAAATAAAAATATTTACTCACAATAACCCCATCGTAACGTCGTCCTCAAGTATAAGAATATTTATCTCATGCTTTTCTAAAATGTGTAACGCAATTGCCGGCTCGTGAGGGAGATAATCTTCACAAATTTCACACATCCATCTCAAACGGTTAGAATTCGCCATTTCTTTTTACTTTTTACGCTTTACACTCGTTATATTATTATTATGCGACTTACTGAAGTTTTGACTTTCACAAATCTAGGTTTTACTTGATAGAAATTCAACTTATCAGGAAACGTAACGTAATACACGGTAATTAATTAATCAGTCAATTATTAAATTAAATTATGAAATTGAAAGAAAAACGATATTTTTATGGCAAGAGAGAAGAGAGGACGGAGAGGGAGCAGCTGCGAGACTGATATTTTTCTTTTCTCTCGTTGGAGCAGACGGCTAAGGTACAAGTGAATGCAAGGTTGCCATCATTTACTCAGCGAGTTTTTTCCGATCTTGTACGATCGGAAAAACCCGATGTAATCACATATCCACCCCACGTATGGTGTTAATTTATCACCATGCATTGTTAATTTGTCACCGTGTGGTGCCAAAAATTATTGACACCAAGGCGGTGGAGTCACATATCCATGTCACGCGGTGGTGTTAAATTTTAAACCGTATGGTGTAAATTATGACACCATTGGGGACAAAATTTACACTATGCGGAGACAAATTAACACTAAAAATAACCCCATTAAATTTATAGTAGCGGATTTTTTGCAGTGGAGAAAGTCACGTTGCATTGATGATCTCTTCCCTCATTAGTAATGAGTCATTACAGACGAGTGGTGACTAACCAATGGTGAGATTTAAAAAAATCCAAATTCGAATAGATATTTATTTACATATAATTATTATACACTACTTTTGACAAAGTGTTAATTAAGAAAATTAATTTTTTATTTCACCACATTCAGAAATCTTTATGTTGACACTAATGCACAAATAATGTGCTATATCTAAAATGCGCATGCAGTAAATTACTACTAAGATTGAAGATTAATGCAATCCACTCCCACTGGTGAGTAGTGGTAATTTGTCATAGGGAAGATTCCGTCTAGTAAATAATTAAAAGTGTCCATGTCACTAATCTGAAAACTTTGCAGTAGTTGTGGGTTTCATTAATAAACTACAAATTTATCTCTAAATATGACTTGAATTAATTTGGCAACCAACGAATTTGTTTACCGAACAAATGCATGTGAAATCATGCAAATATTTGAACGGCATGTAAACAAAACAAATTTATGAATTCAACTCTCTCTTTATTTCTCTTCCTTTCCATAACTTGTGCCACTAATGTCGTTACTAGGACCAATTTTAAGTCTCGAGTTTGTACAGAAAACTCAAAAAAAACTCAAAAGCCATTTTTTAACATTGTCTTGGTATTGGAAAAATCTCATATTTTGATAGAAAAATTCAAAATTTTATCATATAAAATTCCAGATTGCAATATTGGCTGATATGAGAGAAAGTTCAAAATAATTTTATTTTTTCAAAATATAGCTGCTAATTACATTTTTGCAACAACATGACTATCACGTAGCCGGTCGTTGGACCTTGTTTTGGTAACTGCGTGAATGTCACGTAGTAGGTAGGCATTGGGTTAAATTAAGTGATAATCTAAAGAATATATGTTAAACGTTTTATTCTGAAGCTTGTAACTGAAATAGATATACATACATACTGCACTACCCTATATAAAATTAATTCATCCCAAATTATAAAAAATCCAGAGACCAAGAAAATTTTTGAATACCCCAGTAAAAGTTAGAGCTTTGATGTAACATAAACAATGTATATGTACAATGGACAGCATATCCAGTCACTCTCGTCCAGCCGGCGTAAAGACGAATCCATATGAATTAATTATAAATTTAAGATTAGAGGATAGGAAACATGTCGAAAATGAAAATACGTGAAAATATGGATCCGATTTAACAGAGGTAAGTTTAAATTGTAAAATTTTGAAATTTACAAAGTCCCCTACCATTACCACGTTGAGATGAATATCCTAATTGTGTCTGGAATCGTTCACGTGAAAAAATATGGCCTAATGGCTGATAACACTAGTTCACGTTGTTAGAAAATAGGAGAGGATGTAAAATCATTCTTCACATTTTATTGCCTTGCTAAAAGGTCTAATTTAGCATGTATGTAAGAATGTATCAATAATTCGTTTTATGACAGCCTTGGTCACAAAAATATTCTAAATATATGAGTATCGGCATTCCTGCCTCTTCAATATCCGTGTCCCAGTTTCCAATCTAAATCAGGAATTGTTGTATGAAATTGGATGTCAATATAAGTGTGTCCATTCAATGAATAAATAATTATTCTGATTTCCGACAGCCTCTCGCTCGCATCTCTGTCATTCTTTCAGCAGTCACACACGTCTGGCTGGATAACATACCCATTCATTAATAACCAATTGAGAAATTCAGGGGTTACCAAATTAACACCCGGTGCATATGTATGCACCACAATTGGTGCATTATGTGATATTGTAATATTGGGTTTGCTCCCAATTTGTATGGCTGGTGGCTGCGTAGGAAGTTCTTCCTTTTTAGGTGGCAATTCCACTATGTTTGTAGAATTTTCTCTATTTTGCCTGGTGACATTTGGAACTGGGTTGGATAATCCGTTATCACCGGAATTTGGGGAAATGGTGGTCGATTCCTCGTCAAAATCTTGCCCGCTGTAATCTCGAGTGGTGGAAGATAACTGGTCCCCTCGAGCCGTTATTACAAAAGCCATCTAAAATTTGAATTATTTTAATTTGAGTTATCCACATATTTAATAAGATCAGCGAGTCATAGTTAAAACTATATTGCGAACCAACAAACGAGATCAAATTCTACTTTTATTTCCAGAGAGGCTAAAAATTGCGCGGACACCAATTGGCCAATGCTACTTTTGAACTAGGATATGACTTAATGTTGCTTAAATAAAGAGATTATACACCTGGGAAAATGTATGTATGTGAGGACAATTTTTATCACAGAAATTACACTTAAAATTGTCGTATCAAAAAACTGTTTTTATAAAATCGAAACGGTTGTAATTTGAGTAGAACATAATTATTTTTAAACGTTACTGTTTTTTTTGTAAGCTCTTAACCTCTTTTTGACCAAAGTCGATATATTGCGTATTTGAAATCAAGACCCTTAGAGACCAAATGCATCATATGATGTAGATAAATTTTCCATTGGCAACTAACATCGAAGTTGAAAATTGGTAAAAACTGAAAAACTTCATTATGAAAAGTGGAAAACTCCATGGTGGAAAGCCGGATTTTTTCAGCCTAATTTTTGAATAATGTCTATATCAACTCCATGTAAAAATATGGAATTTTCATTTTTTTCGAATTTGTATCAGTTTTGAAAATTGACAAAACTCAAATTCGCGGGTCAGTGGCAACAAGGGCTTTGAAGTTACGGTCAAAAAAAGGTTAACCAAGTAGATAGATTCTTTTGGTAACTAATTTCTAATTTCCCAGGGGATAACACCCAATATGTTTAGGAACTTGTAAAAATTACCAAAATTCTTTGATGAATTTTTTTTTACTTACCGAAGTGGTGGCAACTTTAAGAAAAAAAATTGTCACCAAGTATAACTTTAAAGATTTGGAAAACTCCATTGTGGAGAATGACTGTAACGTGGACTAGATGTGAAGATGTCAAAGATTTGTGACAAAGTGATCAGAACATGATGCCTCTTCTCGACTAAATGGAACAATTATGTACACACGGATGACAAAGGAACAACCGAACTTTCTAGGCTGTCCATTACAAACACTAACGGTAATCAAAAACCACCGTTAATAATTAACAACCTTTGTTGAGATAAGGTGTCAAGTGGTAAATGATAAATACACAATGTAAATGTGTTACCTATAATAATTACCCACTTAGAACTTTCCACGAAAAAATGTCGTGAACCTTCCTAATAATTTGCTGTAATTTACATATTAGGTAAACAAGTATGATTATGTACCACATAATTTCGGTACTGAGGGAGAAATTAGTGTTCAAAGTGACTACTATGAAAAAGCTTGGCAGGATTTTCATTAGTAACTTTACGGCAAAAAATATGTAAATAATTGTTTTGTACAAAAATCTCCAAAGTTGGCAAAATACAAAATTTTGTGGTGACCACAATTGCCAAATTAGGCATCATGATTCTGCCAGTGTGCAAGCCAGACGTGGACAAAAATGAAATGACTGTACCAATTAGTATTAAAATTAGATTTCCACGGAAACTACACTTTCACTTTACGCAACAGCACTGGGTGGATGCTACCTATCTGCGAACAATGAATATGGCACGGTTTTCCACAGTGAAGGTGGTGCGGGGTCGAGAATGGGGTCGGGTGATGTATAGTTTACATGCATGAAAATATGCGTATAAATAAATTTGACAAACATGACAAAATTTGACAAATATTTGATGCAATGAAAGTTTGTCACCATACATATTTTTTTTGTTAATTTGTCAAATGATTTGTTACTTTGTATTAGTCATTTGTTACCATGGCGATGATATGGTAATATATGGACCAGACACCGTGTTGAATTAACTCCACATTATATTGTCACAATGTGTCATCCCTGGGTAACAAATTGCTACCACTGCGGCGACCCTACAAACATATGCTACCCGTGCAAAAACTCGTGCAAAAATTATTTTGAGTAAATATATTAACCATTTCTAATTATATAAATAGCCAAAATGGACATGGACGCCTCTTCCTCCAATAAATACATCAATTTTTCCTTTCTATCAGCAGCAAGACTAGACACGACTTTAATCTGCGGTACAGGATGAGACATTTAATAGATAGGTCGTATCCTCACTATGTACATAATCAATAATCACACTCTCGCAAATATTTATTCCCCATCCGTTAATTTTCTGTTCCATGAAAAACTTGATATCAAAAATAAATATGTGTGTGTGTAGGCTCAAATAACTGCAATGAGTTGTTTATCTCTGACACATTTGTACAGCCTCATGTCGCATATTATTTCTCAGAATATGGTACATGACAGAATTCATTGTGGTCGACGTCCTTCTCCGAAACAATTGGACCGGATGCACCACACCGATCCAATTTAAATATGCTTGGAGAAATAACATATTGATAGTACTCAAACTATTTTTGAACTAATTCCTATTTCCCTATTTCAATTTAGTCTCAAAACAGACCGGACGTATCTTGGAGATAGTATATTTTTAAATGAATAAAAACAGGAAACTAAACTTAAATTGCCTTAAAATTATTTGAAAGTTCCAATTTATTGCATTAATTGTTACGAATAATAAATACAAATGTTATCGACTAGATTTACATAATACATTTAGACGATTGCAAATTAATTATGATGAAGTAAATTTAAGCAGAAATTGTAGAGGATATATACGGGTAGGTAAAAATTATGGAAAGAAAGCATAACTATGTAGAAATGCATATAGGATCGCAATTATAAGGTAAAAATACTCTTTTTTTAGCAATATCAAATACTTGTATAAACTGGTAAAGGAAAATTATGTACATGGTTAGATACCAGTGTTCGCCCTAGCAAAAATGCGCTTTTTTGAAAAGCATGCTTTTTTGCTTATAAAGCGACTTTTTGCTTATCAGAATCTGATGCTTTTTTTGCTGTTTTGCTATATTGAAACTTATAACATGGGTAGTTGTGTAGTATGCCGCTAGATGGCGACTGCTAAAACAGCAAAAAAGCAAAAAAGCATGAGCAAAAAAGCAAAACAGCAAAAAACTATGTAAAAAGCAATTATGCATTACAGCCTTCCATGCTTTTTTGCTTTTTGGCGAACACTGTTAGATACATACATACTCCAACAATATCAATATATATAAATCCGGGGGATATACATGTTAATATTCCGCTATGCAGAGTTGTGCTAATCCCCAATCTGGATTAGTGGATTACGGATTGGGATTAGGGATTACCAATCTCTAATCCCACAAAATTGGCTAGCAAAACTAATCCCTAATCCCCAATCCCGTATTCTAGGCTAATCCACAATCCAACTTGGGATTAGTTTTTCGACATCTGCCGGCAAATTCGACACTTTTTGTGACAAGATCTGGGTAAAATTTTTAACCGCAGTTGTCCAGTCCTACTCGGCCAACTAACCACTATTAAACTCATTTTTTTCTAAAATTGATCAAATAAAACGCTACAATGGACAGTGAAAATTAAATAAGTTATCATTTATTTTCCATGGAGAATTTTTAAAATTTGTTAAAGTGATTAGCTTTGAAAAAGATATGGGGACAGTGTGTGCACGCTATCAAGAAGGCTAAACATTGGAAAAGCCAATAATTATCAACGGCTTTATCCATCCAACGTCGAACTTTTCAAGTTATTTATCGGTAGTTGAGTCAGCAAATAATTTAAATCATGCATCTTTTTGCAATTAATCAATTTTCTTCATTGAAAAAAATAAGTTAAAACCAGTTCAACAACTATAAAACGGGATTTTGTATTAAAACTAATCCCTAATCCTAAATCCAATCCGGATTAGTTACTCCCTAATCCCCAATCCAGACGAATTTAATAAATAACTAATCCCGAAATAATCCAATCCCGAGGATTGAATTAATCCTAATCCCTAATCCCAATCCCGAAGTGGTCTAATCTCCCAACTCTGCCGCTATGCTGCTCATGATAAGTACTAGGCTGCTCATCTCCAGTATTTTAGTGTGGTCTTGGTTGGCAAACACCCACCAGATTAGATTAGCTTATCCAAACGTTAACATTTGCACATCATCCGTCTCGCCAGCCTCATACATAAGTTACTCATTCATCCGATCCAGCAGCTGCCCAGTTTTTTGTTCAAATATAAGTGTTATTTTCATAATTTTGTATTGTGAAAAATAGAAAAGTGTTACGCACAAAATTTTCTACATCGTGATTCCTCCATCTTTCTTTGGGATGTCGAGGTAAATTATTTTGTAATTTATCAATTTTTGAGTGTCTAACTTAACATAAAATCCATCAAGGTTAAACTGGAATGAGAATAATGATGTCTTTTTCCAACTTTAGAATGATTACACCGGCGGACTTTACTGACAAGAAGGAGAACATTGTTAACCTGTCATCTTCGCAAACTCATGTACAATTACTGGCTGGGATAATTCCAAACAAACTGAAGAGTCATGTCGGAAAGATTCTTGGAAAAACTAACAAGTTTAAGGACAAGTACCCTTGCACCATGTTCTACCTGATTTCAAGTAATTCCGGAAATCGACTTCTTCTCACAGGCTCTGGCTGTTGGGGTTGTGGGGTTGAGGGAGAATATGCAGAATTTGAAAAAAATTACAACGCCATTAAGACCCTCTCAGTGGACGGCTTCTCTGTCGAATTAATTCCGCGTTGCTATACAGTAAACAAGCATAACATGGATATTAACAGCGATGAGAGTAATACCCCGGTCAGATCTTCCACGAATGTAAACGATTTTAAAACTTTTGACCAAGTTCTCCTATATGTGACCGGCTTGGATCGAATTTTTGACGTTTTAAGGAGCAAATGGGGCAAACTTAGTAAAGAAATGCCTCAACTGCTTTCTCCAGAGTGGAACAACATTCATCCAAAACTCACCTGGTTGGGAAACATGATGGCCACTGTAGGCATGGTCACAGAAGATATTAAGTACGTGAAGATGTTTTTTTGGGGGGCTCAGTACACACAACTTTTGCTCGACTTGGGCAAGATTGACTGCTCAGATAACAAGTATAAGTACCTATGGAGTTTGGTCAACAAACTACCAACACTTTATTTTCTCGAGTTGGGCAAGGTCGACGCTACAGATACGGATTTTAAGAAATTAGGAAACCTCAACAAACTCCGGAAAGAATTGATGAAGTTCGACTTCCGGCAAAAATTGAAAAACTTTTATTCAAGTGTTGAATACACAAAACTTTTACACGACTTGGGCAAGATAGCAACAGATACAGATACATATAGCCATTTTAAGAGCCTAAACGAATCCGTCAAAAACTTAGATGTGTTTTTTTTGAGTTTTGTGACGCAACTCATCAGCCAAAAATTTGCTGACTCAGATGACAATTTTAAAAAACTAATCACATTAAAGGATGGCATGAACAGTATCCCTACAATAATAAAGCTTCTCGAACTTTGGCAGCTTTACCTAAATTTTGTGGACCCCATGCAAACCCCACGAACTTTCGATCTCGTTTTTGACTCTTATGCGGGTAATCCACCAGCCAATTTCCAACTCTTCCTTCAGGATATATGGGCCGACTTGCTAAAAATGGGTGTCCGGTATGTATTCTACGCTTTTTCGCGATGTGCGGAGGACAATTTGCTCGAATATTTGTACAACCATCCCGATACCCTTGACGATAAAGGGTGTCATATCATGTTCGCGATTAAGAATAGTAATATAACTGACTACACCAAGTCCATAAAGATCAAGGCCCCTTGTGATTTTTGCTACTGGACCTTTCCCCATCATTTCGACAAAATTGGGGAGAACCAACTGGGAAAGTGGGGAAAGACTTTGAATTTGCCAGCCTTTGAGAATCCTCAAGCTTACTTGTCGTCATTGCTACGGCGTAGGGAGTTTGATGATTTTAAGAATTTCTATCAAAGGATTCAGCGCAACAACGGATTCAGATTTATGCCTGCGCAAGACGGCAAAACAGTCCTACATGTGGCATCCATGTATCACAGTGAAACCGAATTTGTAAACTTTATATACCGTGAGGAACCTGACTTGTTGGAAAAAAGAGATAATGATGGCAGAACTGCACTGCATCACGCCGTTATCAACGGACACCCCAAAGTTGTCAAGTTCTTACTAGAAATCACAAAGGAGTATGACGATCCCGATTATTTTCCCTTTGGGAATACTGCATTCTCTTACGCTGTGGCAAATCCAAATCAAGCCATCCTGACTTTATTCTTCGAGAGGAAACCCAAGCTGCTGTCCTACCATCCAATGTTGAGATTTAAAAATATATTGACCACTGCAGCAGCCACATCGACTTTAAGTACGGTGGAGAAAATTTGCAGTTTTCAGGATGCCCCGGATGCCCTCAATTCTCCTGGCTACCAAGGAAAAACTCCACTCTATGCGGCATGGGAACGTGGTAATTACGATATATTCAAGTTTCTATTGAAGAAGGGGGCCGAACTAAACATAATTCCAGAACTAGCAACTTTGTGCGAAATATTTTTGGGATCCATTCCGAAAAGAAGATTCGACATTGTCCGGCTTTTGCTAGATGAGAAACCCGAGTTGCTTGAAGAGTTTCAAAATTGCACTTGCGGCAATCCTGATCTCTGTAATGCGCTCCATTTGGCAGCAATTCACGGGAGTTTGGACGACATCAAATTATTGACGAGAAATAATTTTGCAGTGACTAAAACTTCCACGGGGAGAACGCCTTTGGACATCGCGAGAGAAAGACGATTTCAAGAAAAGGATATTATTGACCACTTGGAAATCTACCAAAAAGTTAGGGTTGACGACCCTTTCTAAATTTAACAAGCTCTTAACTTCCGACTATGACTTATACCTTCGAGGAGATTGAACCTCAGTCCCAAATTCGTTTTATTGCCATGCCTGCCGGCACCAATATTATAATACGACCCTTTCCCTCTAAATTTAGTTGAATGCATAATCCCAGGAATTGGCTACTTATATTCTTCACGTATCCACCAACTCACTAAACCCTGAGCATCCATCCGGATTCAATTAATCTTTGAGAAATGCTGTCTTTATTGTCTCTTCTTTCGTGACAATTAACAAAAAACTAACTTTAACCCATCTCCACTAATCACCCGCACTGGAATACGATAGCTAATTGTTCTTGCCACAGCAATTTATTTTAAATGGGTAACCTCCATTATTTCCCACTCACAATAATAGTCAGCCTGGGGGCAGTTTTAGGGATTAGACTCGCTCAGGAACCCTTCCAGAAGGACGAGTGGTCCGACGTTTTTCTCCGTTTGGACAAAACTGGAGAAATCCTGGAATCTTCACAGTACTTTCGTTCCAGACTGATTGTGCAGAGGGGTCGTGTCGCTTGTCAATCCGCCACCCTCCTTCGTGACGGGTTCGAATTGGAACGCTACAAAATTGGAGACCATGACTGGGAAATAGTTTCGAACATCGAGCTAAACTTGAATCAACACTCGATCGCCATGCTTCGGGTCGTGGATGGCCCAATTTCCTATCACTATTTAGGAATCTTGTTCAACATTAGTGGCACCATGGCAGCCATCTTTAAAGAAAGTGAACTACAAGATGTTCAAGTGACGAGGTATGAACATAAAGGACAACAAAACACACAATTTGCCTTCCTGGGTGACGACATCAATTGGAATTCGACAAGTGTCGCAAAAGTGGAAATGGTGGAGACTTTTAAGGGAGGGGAGAATTTCACAATCATTTACGTAATAACCATTATTTTAGACAACCAGTACGGATGTAATTTCTAACAATAGATGACATGACCCCCATCCAAGTAGGATTTACATATTATACTTATTATTTTATAGAGTGACCATCCCGTTCCGCCTGGTTTATGGAGGGCATCATCACTTCCCGCGAGCTCAATCCCACCGCCAGATACGCGCTGTATTTTGATTAATGTGGCAAAATTTGACTCGCTATATTTTGACATTGAATCAATCGATCTGGTAAAAATTGATGCCTTTGTCGTGATTTGTGATGAGGGTTGGTTCTCTAAATCCAATCGTAACGCAAGCCACAATTTTTGTCTGGAAATTAATCCTCTTCACGAGCAGAAACGTCGCACGGGGCAAACACCATATCACAAAAGGAAACCTGACACCGTAGTATCATTTAAGTATCTCAACCTGCGTCCAGTCGCGTCCCATAATTTAGGACATGTGGCGAGTTGGCCGGTTTTTTGCAATGATTGGATCCGTTTATGGAAATATGATGGGAAAAAGAAGTTTCTCGGATTTTCTAGCGAGGTGAAGATCCTTGAAGGAAGATCAGTCGTGTTGGTGTCATACTTTGGTATGTTATTTAAAAGTGGTGATCAATATTTTCACAAAATCGCGTATTCGCGCATGATTATTTAAATGTTTTTTGTCATTTAGAAAAATTCCCTACGGCGGGCAGCGGATCGGTGGTTACCCAAGCAAAAATTCAGCCACCTCATGTAGTCTGGGTGAGCATAATTTTGACTCTGAAAAAATAAAACGCTTATCCACTTTAAAAAACATATTTTCAGGAAACCTGCTCAATGCTACATGAATGGGCGTACGTCCCGGAAAACATGCCATGGTATAACTATTTCATCGCGGCAAAGAGTCCACTTCCATACATCGGAGCGTCCTGCATCGCCAACGACGTTGTAATTGTGAACTATGCCGATCACGGGGTCTGCATCGACGCGACTGTTGTGGATTGCGCGGATTTGTTTGGAAGTTCGTTTCAAAACTTAACCTTCGACCCGGAGGAACCGCGTCGGTCATATTTTTGCGCTGAACTACAAGCACCCAATAAAACTATTGCAGCCAAGGAAATACTTCGATTTGGAAATCCACACGAGATCAAGGGCAACTGGATGTCATGGACTATGCCTGGACTGTACGATTTGTACTGTCCGGCGACCTGGATTAGTGATCATCAGGCGGGCGGGAAAAAACCAAGGATGAATTTAGTCGGGGAGTCCAGATACCGCAAAATAGTGGGCGGGATGCCCATAGTTGTTTTTGCATATCTTTTTGGTGACGAGACCCACCGGTGTATGGGGGACTGTCTGGAACTTGCGACTAAACGAATCAATCATTAAAATATGGGACTATGTAGTAGAGCCGGAGTAGATGTTATACGGTGTTAGCAATATAATGGAAAGTTATGAAGTATGTACGTAATGAAATTTACGGATGTGTAAAGTAATTAATTTGATAGTGATTACAAACCTAAATATACCGAATATTAAGTAACAAGTATTCCTAAGAATCAATATATCGGATGGGGTTTTATATAATTTGGAAAAAAATAAATTAATGTGATTCTAAATAGAATGATTGGGCATGTTGATTACTTATTTATGAATAGATAGAGCACTTTTGTACAAGTATTTTATAGAAAGTGAGAAAAAATCAGTGAAAATTTGAGATTTATTTTCGTTGGTGGGTCATATCTCCTCTAACATTTTATCACTTATTCATGCATTTTAATCAGAACTTTATCAATAATTTACAAGATGTTTTAATATTAAAGAAAGTCAAAATTTTCACTATTATGGATTGTGGTACAATATCCACTCACATTGTAGTTTTGGTCCAGATTTCCAGACCACATGAACTGATCGCCCGATTTCCTTAGTTTCAACGGTGTACAACCCGGGTGTGCACGCTTTCGGCAATGAAATAAAAAACGATACAAAGCGAATCGAACAAAAATTGGCATGGTTGTTTGGATTTACCTTTGTTGCGAAACCCATTTCAACAGGTACAGGTGGGCAGACACAGTCCATAGAGTTTTTATAGTCAGTGGGCAGCACGTTTCCTTTGCAAATTTTTGCATCAAATTTAGGTTGATGGAAGAGCTGGCTTATACGTGTCGGTACAGATTCATAAAATAACTCATGGGCTCAGGTGTGGTCGCACGCAACACCAGTTGGATTTTCTTAAATTAGAGTTTACTTTATAATTTAGGGTTATGTCAGAGACGTAGTTAGTAACCAACAAAGGTGAGTCGATGTTATGTAAAACTGAAAAATTACTTAATTGAAAGTGGCCCGGGACGGAGGAATGGAGGAAGCCAGCTCGCTATTTTCGTTAGTAGTAAGTTGAGGTTGGGAATACGAGAAAATATGAGACAATTCACTTTGCAACAAAATGATACGTACATGTATGTATACGTAATAAATGTGAAAGTGAAATTGTATGGATGATTTACATTTGATCATCATTTATTTACGAGCAAGGGGGAATGGAGGAGAAGGGGAATGACATATTTTTTTGACCATTTCTCACTTTCAGTCTCATCTAGTACTATAAATCTACGGGCTGAAGCAAAGAAAGCTGATATCTCAAATAGTTCAAAAATTGTCCCTTACACCTTCAAACACGGCTCAGCCTACGGGGTACACCCAAACTTTTTGAGTACCATTCACGTTTTTGACCATTTCTCACTTTCAGTCTCATCTAGTACTATAAATCTACGGGCTGAAGCAAAAGAAAGCTGATATCTCAAATAGTTATATTGCGGTATTTACCTTGGTTAACTTTTACTTAGCATAGTTACATCATATTACCGCCGAAAATTACAAGAATAAGAAATATGAACATCTCCAGGACAGGTTCCTTTTTGTCCCCGTAGCCATTGAAACGACAGGAGTATGGGGCAAGGAGGGTCTGTCCCTTATCAAGGAAATAGGCACCAGGATTACAAGCGTCACGGATGAGAAGAGGGCTACATCTTTTCTTTTACAACGAATGAGCATTTCCGTGCAGATAGGAAATGTCGCCGCTATTTTAGGATCTCTATCCTAAAGACAAGACAAGAGCTTGACGAGATTTTTCTTTTTTAATTCACGACATATATGTAGGTTAGGATTTTTTAAATGTAAGGTTAGGAATAATATTGTACAACGCTGGTCGTTTAGCTTTTCCGAATAATTATGTCATTCTACGTTTACTCTGCGAATACAAACATTTACTCATTGCAATAAATCATATTACCATTTTAACAAATGGAAACGTCGCCATTCTTAATCTTTTCTATCTTGCCAGGGTGTTTTTATGTAAATAAAAGGTGAACAGCACTCGTCAAAATCTTTAAATTACGCAGGCCCACTTTCATACTTGGCATATGGTATATAATCAATGCTATAGTTTGGCTACACATTGCAATAAATGGAGTGTAAAAGGACCCAGTGCCAACTTTGACCACACTGTTGTCTGAACTTAAAATGCACTTCGCCCAACTTATCAAAATGCAGATAACCCTATGTTTATGGTTAATCTATTAATGTCACTTTTCTTTCAATTTATTTCGATGGCAAGTCTCCACTAGTTTTTCATTTTATGAAAAATTAATTACTGGTTTTGTTTACTTTTTCAAATCATTAAATTATTGTAGAATTAGTGCACATTTCTTTCAGTTGAATTTATTTTTTACGTATTCAACTTTATGACGCTAAAATGAGGTTAAAATGACATGATGTGAAAATAATAGAAATATGAAATTCCCAGAGGTCGGTAAATACTTTGACAAAATACAAGATAGAATATTTATTTTATATATTTTTACTAAATGAAATCTAGGGAATTTTACTTAGTATTTTGTATCTTGACTGACGAAATATTTTGTAACTTGTAGTTTTATTTTGTCAATTTTCGTCGTGAGTAAAATTATTTCAAATAAAAAGTGCAGTAAATAAAATATTTTTGTTAATAATCGCATCATTTCAACTTTTTCTTCTGTATTTTATACTTGTTTCATATTTCCTGTCACTCTATCCGACGTAAATGTTCAAAGTTGTCAAATTTGTAGTAACTTTACGAAAAAAGTGAAATTTCAGGGAAATTTTTCTTATAAAAACAGCATAATTTTTGAAAATATTTTATATTTTGAGAATTTATTTGTAATAAATATTTTGTATAAATATCTTTTATTTTGACTAAAGTTGGCAGACAAAAGTTTATTGTATAAACACAATGTTTGTCAAATGTTAGGATAATAATGTTTGGAAACTAACTGTGTTGTTGTATTACTTAGTAAGTGCAAATGATTCTGGTGATGTTGACTGCTGAGTGCCAGTAAAAGTTAATTACAGATAATCAATCAGTTTTAAATTTAGTTAATAAGTAGGTTAGTAATGCTTCATATCTATATTGCTTTTTGTGTCATGGTTTTCAAACCAGTTTCCCCAACTGATATCCATTTACACTTGAATAAAGGATGACTTGACTTGATTGCTGAGCAGAAAATGTGTATAGCAATTACTGTAAACCCTACTTAACCCAGAATGGGGTGGCACAAGCGAATCTGTTTTTACAGTGGAGTGAGGGTAACATTACCATCACCTCACCAGAATAAAATGGAGTGCATACAAGAATACAGGCGCAAATGCAAAAACTGAGACAGACATTGTAACTGCGCAGGAATGCACTTGAATAGACAAATCCTTGCATTATGTACATTATTATTATTCCTATCATTACATTGCACAATTATTAATTAAAACATGTGTTCATCGTTAATTTCTTCTAGCAAAATACCTTGTTCAATCACATTTCTTTCACAAATGTAATTACACAATCACCACACAATTCATACAAGAACTTAACGTTGTGCAAACAAGGATTCCTGCACTCGATCATGAATCCCAAAAATGCGGCGGCCAGAATCAACGTACCCAAGATAAACAATGATTGCACATATTTAAATAAAACAGGTTCATCCTCATATCCCAAAGAGGTATCTTGCACCCCAGCCATAGCCTTCCTGAATTCAACCTGGACAAGTTCACCATAAACGCTACGAACATACACCAAAATAGAATCCCATTCGTCCAATCTAGTCCACAATTTCGCAATACCAAAGCTTGCCAATTGAGCAAGGCGACCTCTAAATACTTCCGACATAAAGTTATTGTCCACATAAGTCACCATAACTATGTGGAAGGGCGTATCCTCTCTAACATTTAGCACATGTTGTCTCCCACTAATTTTTAACACCCTTTCCCAAAATACCTCCACATACGCAGGGTCCATAATGGCGAAGGGCTTCACCGTGTCCACCCAACCTTTCGCATGACGCAGTGCCCGGGATTCTGTAATGTTTTCAAAAACTTCCACATTCCTCTGAAATGATGTCGTGTTAACGAGTATCATTCTCCTCTCCATTTCCCTTAACTGGTTCATCCGGCCTGAAATATTCTTAAAGATTGCTTTATACACGGGAATTATCTTACCCTGTAGCATTGAGGACTGTGTACCAACACCCGTAGCATACCAGCTAGATGTAACGAAGTGCAGGTCAGAGTCAATCAATCCACTAAATGTCGTCGGTACCGGTGGCTGTGTCATGGCCGTTAAACAGGAGAAAATCTCCCCTGTGTATAATTGATCCATGATCAAGTTGCAGCCAAAGAGCATCCAAACTGTGACAATTGGAACTCCGACCCAATTGTTGTTGAATATTTTCAGGCCTTCGCCATTAATTTGTCGCATCAGCATGCAAATTACTTCAAGAAATTCACTCATTGTTCTTACCACAAATGCTGTAAAGTTTCGGTTTTTCTGAGGGTTACTGAGGTGTGTTATAATGCAAATTACTACACAAAAACCCAACCAAACCATCCATATAATTGCACTGAACGGGGATAAAAATGCAGGCAATCCCTCCAGTGCAGGCCGGCGTTTTGCAATGGTTGAAAGTTTGACGATATTATACTGAATCTCAACCAGAATCGTATCCTTCTTAACAAAATCTCGAAGTGTCAATGAACTATGGATCACATGAAAATAAAATGTGGTAACAGGATCCCTGGAGCCCTTGGAATAAACAATGCTGCAATTAAAACTTTGAGACAAATATTTCATTATACACATGAAGGAATTGACATATTGTTTCGTATTCGCGAAAGAAATCAAGTCACATTTAAAATGATTTGGTGAAGCTGGTAGTTGCACGAAAACAGCGACATCTCTCTCGTGGAGATTATGATTGAGGGAATACCACACGGATCTAATCGTGTCAAGGGTTAAGCTGTCAGAAATGATCAATTTCACTGGTTTCGAAACACCCAGAATATAATGGACAAATAAGAATTGAGGGGAATGGAAATTATACAGGACTAGGATAGAGCATCCACGGTGATTAGTATAGCCCTTCTTGTTCACCGGATTCCAAGGGTCATCCGCATTCTGGAAAATGAAGGAGGGCGCCAGACGCAAAATGAGTTAGGCAATAATTATTTTTGCAATTTTGTTGACTTTGGGCGGCTTCAGTTTGGAGTTCAGATGGAGGAATGCCACTGATCTTCTTCTCGACCCAAGATGTCGTTTTAGATTGGCATGATTAGATTTTTGAGCCACAAAGAAACCAAATGTAGTATTGACCAGG
Organism: Folsomia candida; assembly: GCF_002217175.1. Classification (NCBI taxonomy): domain Eukaryota; kingdom Metazoa; phylum Arthropoda; class Collembola; order Entomobryomorpha; family Isotomidae; genus Folsomia; species Folsomia candida. Next base: position 7,586,347 of record NW_019091197.1, on the reverse strand, counting down.
ACGTAGTGAAGTGTTATTGGTGTGAATGGATTGGTTGTTCGAATATTTTCCAAATGTGACGGAATTTCGTGTTGTGGTGGGTTTGCACGGTCCACTGTCACGAAATACACATTTGTTTCGTTAAACAGATTTGGAACGTTCCATAAGCTGGTGGCAGCAGAATTTTTCAAAAGTGAGAATACCAAGACAAGGATTACCTTCATGATATGACTACTAATATGATATTATCACTAAGACAATACAACTAAATAAATGCACTGGAGTTTCCGTACGAAAACTGCTCCTGCCTATTTTGTCAAAAGAAGTATTAAACATACAAGGTTTTAGATTGGATTACATGTTTGCTGGCAGAATGGACTTTCTAACAACAGGAATCGATCAATATCGTCATTCTAGCGAAAACCAAATGTATTGCCACGAAGCCGGAAATTAAATTTTGATAGTATACATTTACATTGTGATTAATATCCTACGGTGGTGCGAGTACAATAAAAAAAGCAAATTAATGGGCGGTGGGACTCATTACATAAATATATAGACGTACCACTAACATAAGTATAAACCCCTAGTCCAGCTTGATTTAGCCAGAGTTGGGGTACATAATAAACAAAAAATTCTAACGTTGGGGGTGTGGTTTCCGGTGGGTGTGGCTGGGGATCATTGGACTATCAGCGGGGCTGGTTGGCCTATCATAGGAGCTTTGAGACGACACCCCACTCGATGCGGTTAAGCTCCCAGACGCGAACTTAGATTTTGAGGGGGTGTGGTTCCCAGTCGGTGTGGCGTATCTCATTGGGTTGTGGAGGGGTGTACGTCAAAAATCCTAGGCTTTCCAATGAGCCCTCAACCGTGTGACCTCCGGTTCAAAAGTTATGTGGAAAAGTTCACAAGACGCAGGTTTTTCCTACTCTAAAGAGGGGAGGTCTCCAGGTGTAAATGACCGATCGCCTTGAAATTTTCTGTGATGAAGGTCTATGCCAAGGGTAGTTCGGAATGGGGTATCATTAGTGTCGATGGGCCCCACCCCCTGAGTACACACCCCCTCAAAACTCGAAAATCACCAAACTTACCGTCTTTAAACCTTCGCCAAAAATCCAATTTTGCTTGGATTTTCAAAATGTTTGCTGGTAATTGGTCCCAGAAAGTTGTTCTATCATATCCAATTTCAAACTCATGAATTTTGAAATTTTTTATATTTTTAAGACAGCCCCAAGTTCAGACAAGTTAAGGCAATTTTGAAAAATACAAAAAATTTCCATTTTGATGAGTTTGAAATTGGATAGAACCTTCATTTCAAACTTTTTCAAAGAGTATTCATAACCCTTCCAATTATTCCATATCAGTCCCACGTCAGATGTTGCCACAATGCTCGAATTCTGATAGATGGAGTTCAGAGAGCCCTAAGGAAAGTAAATACAAATTAGTTTGGAAGCATCGAAAATTGGGTTAGGAAAATATTAGCTTACGATATGACAATTACTGTATCACCAAGCTCCTTTAAAATTGCTTGCACAATTCCCATAACTGGCACCGTCATTGTCTTTATCATACGTACTGAACTTCATACCTAAGTGCCAGGATAATGCGTCCCCTGACAGAGGCTGACAAAGACAGAGACCCGAAATTAAAACTGTTGCCCTCATTTATAAACTCTCTTAACTTGCTCAACTATTACGTATTCATGCAAACATAGGGCCTCGCAAAAATATGTCGTCGATGCAATGGAAGAAATTTGCACAGAGAAGTTTAGGTCATATTCACATAACTGATTTTTAGACTTTACAAATCCTTATAAAAAATAGACGAGGATGAATTGGGTTTTCTTTTTTTTCGAACGTCACAGAAGTTTACTTCCTGAAAGTGATTTGTTTATATGTAATAAGCATCAACTTACCTGCCGTTCCTGTGTACACATCCACCGTGAGTTTATACTGTTCTCCTGACCCGGCCACTTTAAACACGTCGTACATCGCATACCCTTTCTCACCTTCCCAATCCTCGAGATCAATTCGCAGCTGAGTATTTCCATCCACCGTTAAGTTATGAATGGTCTTTCAACCAGAGACATTCATTGTTGTGGACGAATGTGCATATTTGAGAATTTCTATTATTTATTAGTTGATTTAAGAAATAAGTATAAGAATTGAATTTCAGTGGAATGTTTGTTGTATTCAGTAAAATAAGTCAACGGCATTATCAGATATTTAAGTGTATGTAGTAGTAGTTAAGAGTTGCATTTCAACGGAATTGTAATACTCAATGGTATTTATAAGTATTCAACATTATGATCCGACGGAATAGTAATTCGGTTGAAAGTTGTAGGATTCCGTTGGATGCCGTTTAATTCCGTTGAGGACGGTGGTGGCGGTTGTTCCATCCCGTCCGACCTTTATTAGTATTTAAGTCGATGCGCGACGCGCCTCGTGGTCAGTCGTAGTTCAGTCGTTAGTTCGTCACGGTGTGAGTAGTATCTCTCCCAAAACCTTGTAAATAACTGTTAACGTGTGTTTGCCTTTAGTATTTGAATAAAGCTCCTCATTATTAGTAAATTAAGCCCGTTTTTGCAGTACACAGCATTCATGTTGAATCATTAAGTAGGCATTATAGGGAATTACTAATAGTCTGATAGACCGGATAATCCATAAGGGACCTTCCGTTGAAGAGACTAGGGCATTCCGTTGAACAGTTAGATTGAACGTGCCACTGATCCGTAGCCTTACAACCTACGTTACACCACTGAGTTATCAACACGAGTTTTGTGATACAGTGACGGGTTGCTGTTTAGCATAGAAGCAGTATTCGCCGTAACATTCATATACCGATACGCCACCTAATTAGCGGATAAGAATATTTTACTCTAAACTCACCAAGCCAGAAATCTCCTTGCGAGGTGCTATTAGAACCGTGCTAAATCCATTCTCATATTTCTATCCAGCACCGTACAGCATCATAATAAATAATTCGGCAAGGTAACAATACGTTACAAACTTACAATGCGAAGGCATGAAGTGTAACACTCGGATTTGAATGAGACCGCCCTCATTTGATAGAACTGTGAGATCGCGGCGCTTCTCCCACTGGGGTCCACCAATGCAAACTACCCGGATGCAAGAGACCTCCTAATTTGACTGTGAAGTGAAGCAGATCACGGATGAGGCGAAGGTTATTTTGTGTAGTCCACGCGAACTATTAACTTTAAATAAAGTCCTCGTGCTCTCGAGACTAAGGCTCCTTTACTTTAGTAATACAAGACTAATTCACACAAGTTTCAATCTTAATTTCTAGGGGAGCGAGTGGTTAGAAATCACTGATTTTACCCCTATCTTATAGCTTAGACCCTAGGGAGTGTTATTAACTTTAAATCTTTTACGACGTTTCAATCTAACCAATTTTATGACAATTTTACTAATTGAGCTCAGAGGGAGAGAATATACAGCTCTACTTGATATTGGGAAAATTCCAAAATTTAGCAGGAAAAAGTTCTAAAAAATCCACATTTTACCATTGAATTTTCCAAAAAATACAACAGAAAAACTCTAGAATTGAGATTTTGTGAGTTTTGATGCCAAGGTAATTTTTTGCAGTACACAAATGTGTGTATCTCGTCCCCAAGGGAAAACAAAATAGTACACAAATGTGTGTACTTAGTCCTTATTAGGTTAACCAACTAAAAAATGACTTTAATAATGCATCGACTTACATTTAAGTTAAAGTATACTGCAAAAAAACAGGTGTAAGCACACATCCATCCCGCGGGTGGTGTTAATTTATCACCATGTGGTATTAAAAATCTGGACACCTTGCAGTAGATTCTTTAATCTTTACAGTAAAATTTGATCACCTCGCAGCAAAATCTTTAATCTTTACAGTAAAATTTGGATACCTTTTTAGTAAATTATTTAATCTTTACAGTAAAATTTGCATACTTTACAATAAATTGTAAAGATTAAAGAATTTATTTCAAGGTATCCAAATTTTACTGTAAAGATTAAATAATTTATTGCAAGGGATCCAAATTTTACTGTAAAGATAAATAATTTAAAAATTTGGATACCTTGAAGTAGATTATTGCATATGCAATTCAATTGAGAATGTATTGAGGGATAGAGTCCGGGTACGCCCCTTGACTTTGAAATTGATTTAGTTGATTAAAACTTTATAAAATGTTCTCCTTTGTATGGTGAAGACGCCCCTTTACTCAACTCGAGATTTGATTGGTTTGCGGGATCACAAGCTCCGCCTCCCTGCTACCCGGATACGCCTTCCCTAACTTACCCGGGTATTTAGGCTCCACCTTTTTCCCGGAGTGTCCGCTACTCTGATGGCCATTTGCACTTCGACTTTTGATTATTCAACTATGAGGATATGGTTTGTATTTTAAAACCGCGGCCAATTCTTGCTGCAACTTGGTGGCCGATCCGCTAATGCTTAAATACATTGGGATTTCAAACTTGAATTACTTTATCAATTCTTAACCGATTTTCAAAATTAAACATGTTTTGGAAACATTGACCCTTGTACTATAATATATATTTTCACATTTTGAAATTTTGACCTTGTTGACCTGCAATCAGGGTCCCAAGGTCAAAAAATGAGAAAATTAATTTTATATAAATAAATGAAATATTATTGCCAAACTTTATCGAAAGCATTTCATAGCTCGTTTTTGAACTATATCGACAACGTACATCAGGTCACGACTATTTTGAAACATGACCACGCCCATTGGGGGTGTGCCAACTGTCGACAAGATTGAGTTTAACTTAAAACATGGCATGCGACATATCATTTTCTTCGGGCTGAAGAGGGCGTTACATTGGTATATACATTTTCGAAAACAACCACACCCCCTGTGGGTGTGCCCCCAAAATAATTGGATTTTAGCGAAACCATATCATGTGATGTATCATTTTGTTCAGGGAGATGGGGGCTTTCTCCATATGTACAAAATTTTGAAAACAACCACACCCCCTGTGGGAGTGCAAGTTGTACGCTGCTATCGCTTTTAAATTTTACTACACTGAACATTGCACACTAATTTTAGTTTTTGAGAATTTGTAAGAAATTATGAGAGCTGGAGAGATGATGCGAGCGCATGGATGAGTGAGGCACAACTGAAAAAAAAACGCCGGCAGGTGACTCTTCCATTCACAAACTCGACAAGACTACCCGTTTACTTTAATAATAGATTATGAGGAAATCCACGCCCAATGCACGTCATAAAACGACATTATTATGATAAGTGAATATCTTGTGATTAACATTGAACGAAAATGTCTTAATATTATTACATGTTTATGAAGTGTATTTACCAGTCTGCAAAATTGTAGAGGCAATCCGCTCGCCAATTGCCTCTATCAGGCGTAGTCCCTCCCGTGCCCATACTCCTGTCGTTTCCATGGCAACGGGGATAAAAATGAAGCGGTCATGGAGGAAAACGTACTTCTTCTTCTTCCCCTCTTCGGCGGCATGAGCGGCGGCTCCCGGTCGAGTGGATGTTGAGACGAGGTGGGTGGGGGCAAAGGAATCGCTGCAGGTAAAATCCCATGCCATGGCGCGCCCTCGTGTCCATGGGATTAGGGTCATACCGTCAGGGTGTTTCCCGTCCGCCCGCGAGCATCCCAACGGCGCCCTGACGCATGGGACTTCGGCGGAGCGCAGGGCGCGCGCGATGATGTCATTTTCCGCGATGTGGCGGGAGTGGCGTCCTGCGCTCTTCTTACAATGCAGGCCGTGGTAGCCTCTTTCCGTAAATTGCGCACCGCACGGACACTTGTGTGGTTCGCAGATGTTGCACCCTAGGCGCAGGGCGGTAGCGATCCTGAAGGCCTCATTTGGAAGGTGGGTGCCCAATTGGGGAGAAGGAAGGGTGTGAAGCCACGCGTGAGGTTGAGTGACCGCGAGGAGACGTGCCATATCTTCGGGCCCCGTTGCCCTGTCTCGCAAGTTCTTGAAGGTGATGGAATGAAGTGGACCCTCCCACGCCGATTGCATCCCCCCGAGGACGTCCGATGGCTTCTCCACGCCGGTTGCCAACATCTCCCACGCTTTCTCCGCCTCATCCAGGGTGTGGCGATGACATCTTCCGGAATGAGAGAGGTGACAAGGGGCAAGGCGCTGTGGACTGACGCGATAAAACACGGCATCGCCATATCCACAGCGTGTCTTACCCCGAGGCCTCCCATTTTCACCGGAAGTGAGGACTGGAGCCAGGCATCAGGAGAAAGGTCGCAATTGAGGGTTTTTCCTAACTTGTCGCCATGGTATTTAATCAACCAAAATTCCAAATGAATTGTTGGGTTAGGTTAGGTTAGGATTTTTTATAAAATTTGCGAAATGTGTTTTTTTGCGGAACGGATTCACACCAATATTTGGGAATCTTCATAAGTTGTATTGAGAGTACTCACGCCAGCCTTCGCTAATTTCGCAACTTCGCATAACTTAAGTTTGCCATATTTTGCAAACTTCGTAAACTTTAGAAACCTAGTGATTTTTCTTGACAAATTTACCCTGCTCAAGGGTATGCTTTTATTTCGCAAAATAATATTGCAAAGTTTGTTGCGATGCGAAATAAAATATTGCTGTGCGTCCCCGCATTGAGAAGCTGCCTGCGCAAGCCGAGAAAACGTCACCCATTACTTCACACAGTCCTAATTCTAACATGCAGTATCTGAAATACTAAAAACGTCTTTACTGGCTTCCTCCTGCCATGACAATTTATTCAAAATTTGTAAACTTGTAAATCTAATTTCACATTTAAAGTAATAAAAAATATTAATTTCGCAAATTATTTTGGTGGGCAGGCCAAATACTCGCATAGAAATCGGTTCCTCTCAGCGCAGCTTAATGTCACCCAAGCCCCGTCTTCCGCCGGGTGGGCGATGTGTGCTTTACGAAACGCAACACAAGTGTTGGGACCACTAAACTGCCATTTTGCAGCATGGTCGCTATCGCTGACAGTTGCATTCGTTGAAGTCCAAAATAAGTTATCCGTGCTTCGAACTGCGTCAGTAGCACCAATCCAAAAATCTGTATAACCGGGATTTAATTGTTTTATTAACTTCTTTATTAATTTCTTTATGAATGATTATGAATGATATTTTGAGTGATTTCTCAATATCTATCGTCACGCCGCCATTGCGTCACCAATCACAATACTCTGACACACATATTTTATCCACTTACGTGTCCAATCTACGTTTCCAACATTCACAACGTTCGCCTTCAAGTACGCTTGTTCTGTGGGAGTAAGAATTTCTGGCAGCTTCATCCCACCCGAGGTACAATATGTCTTGGCTTGTCCCCATGTCTGCAGTGGCAGGATGTGCGGTAGATTAAGATCAAGCTCAGTCCAAAATATGTAATTTTCAGGGCTTACCAGTTCATTCATCGCCATAAAGTACAATTTCCCATTTACTCCCCCAATAGGAATCAAATCAGGAGTTTGAAAATTCCCTATGTATAATATTTTTAGTGCGTATTAGTGATTTGATGGATTAAAATGGTAACAATTTGCTACCGGCGCTCTGCTACCGTCTTTGGTAATAATTTGTTTACAAGAAAGCACCAAAACCAGTAATGCTTTACCACAAGTATGGCAACAACGGATTTAACTTCTCGAGATTTGTTACAATAAAATAACGAATTATCACAATGCTGCAGTTACACAGTGACACCGCGATTGTTACCAGTTTAAATCAGAGTGTATTTTATGTTAATTCTGACCTGAATGTACTAAGGAACTGAGGCAGATCAGGACGAGTGTCCAGGATATTTTTGCCATAATTTTATTGTGTTGGGGATTGAAGTGCAGTTGGATTATGAGAGGTGTTGGACCATCGTGGCGTTTTTATACCGTGATTCTAAACGGCGGCGACATTCTGATGTCGGTTGCGTCACTAATTGAAAAAATGTAAGTCGGCGTCTTTCTAGATTAAGCTCGACTGTATTTTAAATAGTACTTACATAAAACTGACTCGGCACCGCACTTTCAAAAACATCAATGTGATTAGAATAAATCAGTCGAGCTTAATCTAGAAAGAAGCCGACTTATATGTTTTCGGTTACCTGTCATATTGAGCCCACGGTATAAAATCCAAATTACAAATAATCTCCTGCTCTCCACACGTAAATAATAGTCAAGTTCAGTATGATTTATTTCACACTCAAAGTCAATCATTCAAATACAAAAATATAAATTGACATATAAATTGAGTTGACATTGTTCCACCACGTTCGACGGAATGCTTCAATTTTTCTGTTATTTTTGCACTAAATGATGACAGGTTACCGAAAACATGTAAGTCGGCTTCTTTCTAGATTAAGCTCGACTGATTTCACTAATACGCACTAAAAATATTATATACAGGGAATTTTCAAACTCCTGATTTGATTCCTATTGGGGGAGTAAATGGGAAATTGTACTTTATGGCGATGAATGAACTGGTAAGCCCTGAAAATTACTTATTTTGGACTGACTAGGTATACATACTCCTGAAGTGCAACTTGAGTCGGAGGTCGCCATTATACGCATTTGACCGACTAATACTAGTGACCCAATCTACAAAAATTTCCATGTAAAACTTACATCCGGCCGCGATATGACGACTTTTGTGACGAGAAAAGGCGCGTTTTTCCAATGGTGGAGTGAATGACCTTTCCGTCGCTCCCCTTCTCCGCTGCTCCTCTCCAACCACTCGATCACTCAAGAAAAGGTTCGAATTTCAAAACGTCTTTGTTTTAAGTAAATGCACAAAAAAATATGGTGGTAATAGATTAATACCATCCGGTCACCATACATGACTACCGCCTTGTAAGAAATTGTTACCAACCGGAAATATATAGTTGCCGTACGGTTATAAATTGATACCAACTGGTAAGAAATTGTTACCAAGCGGAAATAAATTGTTATGCCTAATACGGTAAAGATTTATTTCCATATGGTAACAACGATTATAACCACAGAGGTAACAAAGTGAAAGAGTTAATGTAGTCCAAATGGGTAATAATTTACTACCACTGTGGTAATATTAGTTGTTACCAGAATAACGGTAATTTGGTAAAGGGTGGTCAGTAATGAATGTTATCGATTTCAAATGCATATATATGGTAGTAAACATTTTGCCCCGAACTTCAAGTACCACCAACTTTGTACGAAATGTAATTTGCTGCCTGAATCAGGAAACCGGATGAGAGATTTCAAACCGTTCCAAAATGAGGTCAAAAACTTCACAGCAGCTCGCAAACGAGGTCTGCCACTACTACGAAAAAGTGGTCGCCCGCTCCAAGACATTGGCCTACAGTCACTTCAAAAGTTTAGGAATTCATCCGGTGACAATTTGTCGCATACTACAGAGATATGAGGCTACTGGAACAGCAAATTACCAAAAATTAACTGGCCGTCCGGTGCGTGTAATGACCTCTGAAGTTATAACATCCGTAGACAAGCTGTACAAAAAGAATTCAGGGGTGTCAGGACGAAATTTGGCCGAAAAATTGAAGTTACCAAAAACAATTATACATATTATTAAAGCTCAGAAGTTGAACATTAAATCCTTGAAAGCCATAAATGCTCCAAAATATACTGAACAGCAGAAAAAACGAGCTAAAACCATCTCCGCCAAATTGCAGAAAAACGCCTAGACCCCAAGTTATCCAAGATTCTGGTCATGGATGACGAGACCTACTGTCCCATTGATCCAAACGACGTTCCTGGAACAAAGTACTACTCTTCCTGTGATAAAAAAACTGTTTCCTAAAAATATAAATATGAATCGAAAGCAAAATTTCCTAAGCGGTACTTAATTTGGCAAACCATTGACTCACTGGGAACCGTCTCGAAACCATACGTGGCCACCGCCACAATGAACTCCGAGAGATATTTGACCGAATACATAAAAAAGAGATTGATCCCCTTCATCAAATAAAATATTTTAAATAAAAAACCTTCTTTGTTGAGGTAAGCTGCAAATGAGAATCCGGCAGGAATGCATAATCAATAAAATTACCAAAAACCTTATGTTTTGATTCCTTAGCTCACCGTGGGGCTATTTATGAAGTATTTTCTGTATTTATTTAACGAGCCAAAAATAAGAATTGAAGCGAGTACTATGCACACGATTGCACAAACTTTAAAACCTACAGTGCAGACTTGATTTAGCCCGAGCCAGGTTTGGAGAGTACTAACGTGATTTCAAATTTGATATTTCATGTCCACTTGTCATTTTTTATCAGCATACCAAATTTCAGCCAAATACGACAAGATTTAGAATTCGGTATGGGTCACCCCCTGGGGCCCCGACACTTCAAATTTTTTCCAATGTGACTTCACCATAGTTGCATATAAATCGTTAGCAACCCCAAGACTAAAATTCAGCTCGATTGGAGGATTTTGAAAAATCAGTATGGGTAACCCCCTAGGGTCCCTCAAGATCAAAATTTTTTCAATGTGACCTGACAATCTTTCACTAGAAACTATCCGGGACCTCCATACCAAATTTGAGCTTTCTAGGATAATTTTGAAATTTTGATGCATAATACCCCTACTACCTATGTTACCCCCACAAGTCTGATTTTTTAAAAATTTTAAGTTTAGCTTCATGGTACGTGTATATACCTCCATTGGTACTAGTTTTCCGAATTTCAGCCCTTTACGAGTATTTCAAATATTCTGATCCAAAAACCAAAGGGTCCCCCCTTTGGTTTTAAAAATCAACACCACTAATCAGACCCCCACCGGTCCAAATCTTTTTTGATCAAACCCATCTTCGAACTTAACCTCGGCCTGGCCGAGATACGCATTTTAAGACCAAGTTGGTCCAAATCGGTCCAGTGGTTCGTCCGCTATCGTGTATCAGACAGACGGACGGACGGACCGACATGACGGTTCCATAAGCCCTGGCTTGGGCTAAAAATATAACATTATTTGCGAAAGTAGGAAAAGAGACTTGTAATTAAACCATAAAATTGAGATGAATCAGTTAAACGATAAGACGACAACAAACATTTATTCATCTCAATTTTAGATGAAATGTCGGAACGATACGACAGTACTGGAAGTACAGAGACAACTGTAGCAGGAGTCAAATTATTGATAATCGGGAATAGTAGCGAAACATAAGCATGATTGTAAACCAGTTTGTATTTGTATTGATATTTCACTTGAATAAAGGATTTTACTGGATTGACAAAACTACAATTGTTATGTTGAATTGAACCTAACCTAATAAATAGCCCCACGGTGAGCCAAGGAATCAAAACATAGGGTTTTTGGTAATTTTGTTGATTATGCATTCCTGCCTGATTCTCATTTGCAGCTTGCCTCAACAAAGAAGGTTTTTTATTTAAAATATTTTATTTACAGGTTTGTAAGTGAAGTTGAATGAATACATATATGTACATCACATAAATGTGATATATATTCTAAGTAGCAAGTTGCTACTGGCAACTAATGGAAGAAATATTTATTATATAACCTGTACTAAGAAATGACTAAAATTATCATAACTTAATGATTTCTCAACCGATTTCATCCATCTTGGTCTCAAAATTTGCAGAATGAATAACCCCATAATAAAATGAATATGCGGGTATATGTTACTATGACCAAAGTTGCTTAAAATCCCATTTGAAAGTGTAAAAGTCGATTTACACATGGATAAGTACAACTTTTCGCATTCTCCATATGAAAAACCCGTGCTCCACATAGTTGTCTGCATCTTTTGTTTCAACATTTTTCCCGTACGACCCACCGTTTAGGCTGTAGGTTAGTGGACATATTTGAAGTAGGGTTTGGAAAGCATACTTTGGCTTTGCCGTAACTATGAGTAATTTTTGTGTAACTACGTAATTGTGCGGAGCAATTTATATAGCGCTTGCCTCACCAAAGAAAAACGTGATGTTCTTTTCTGGCCGGACATGGCAAGTTGTCATTATTCTCGTTTTAGGTTAGTTTAGGAGTACTTGGCGTCCAAAAAAATAGATTTTGTGAGGAAAAATGACAATGCACCTAACGTCCCAAAGGCAAGACCGATTGAAAAGTTTTGGGCGTTGTGTAAGGCAGAATATCGTAGGCGAAAAAAGGTAGCCAAGAATTTGAATTCGTTCCGTCAGATATGGGCAGTCGCCTGCATTTTGACGACTTGAGAAGGTATAAAAGGACGACCGTCAGCCTGAATCTGGATCATTCACTCTGCAGCCGTGACGGCCGCAACAATGCTAACTTATGAATGATACTTACTAATCTCCCTTTACCTTGAGCATGAGATTTGCTCCCGTCACCTGGGTCTGTGTGTACGGTTTCCTTACTAAATTGGTTACTAATATTATGACATTTCGGTTAGTTTGTGAGCAATATGGACGTAATGCTTAGATTTCGTTAAATTTGATTAAAACTTTTCTATTATTAACAAAACTCCCACTGGTATTCACATTCACACTTCTTTCGAAAGGATTTATACAAAAAATCCTTTACCGCAGTGTGGTACAAAAAAAGATCAAAAAGAGCAGAATCAGAAAAATCGTTTTATTTACAAAGTTGGGACACCCTATTATTAACTTTATTTCCACCTCACACGAATTGTTCCAGTCCTAAGTTAATTTCTTTGATGCTCTACAGTGCTGGTTAGAAATTGTCACAGAATGGTGAGAAGAATTTTTAGGAAATTTAAACTTGTCACCGCTCGGTATAAATTATCTCACCGGAGAGTAATAAATTTAAATTTGGTGGAAATAGTTGTCACCATTCTGCAAAACTTTCTAACCAGCACGGGCGAGCATCATAGTAAAGAATCGCGCGGGTGTAAATTGATTTGTATTAGTTTGTCATCGTCTCGGTTTAAGTGTGTTACCGTGGTATAAATTCGGACCGGGATGGTTACAATGATTGATACCACGCACGGTGTTGAATTGTTGAGCACCAGAGTATGTACAGTGCAGATTTGTTGGGAAATATTAGGATTTTACAACGTCCACTTTCTCCTCTGGAACGTGGACCCCAAAACTGATGGTTAATAAATACGATCATAATTAGCCACTTTTTGCAATCGTTTCTTCTCTACTTCCGTCGGTCTGTGTTGAAAGAAAGAACACAATTTTATTGCATGCTAGCTAAGGTAATGTGGTGTGCAGGTCGAAAACCTGAGAAGGGGTGTGGCCTTAACGGTAAGAGTGTTAAATGGTGGCAACCCCATGAAATAGGGTGCCATTGTGTAGCACAACAAAATAACTTGGTTTTCCTCTTCGTACAAGACTCGTTAAGTGAAGAAAGGAGCAATTTATTGGAAATGCATCCCAAATTCTGATTAGGCACAAATTAAAATTAAACATGATGTAAATATGGTGTTGGTAGTTGTAGGTGTTATGGGGGCGGGAGAAGGTGTTGCCTGATTTCTTGAAGAGGAGTTAGGGCGAATGATGAAAGGCGGGAGGCAAGTGTGGTGGGTGAAGATGGAAATCCATAAGTTAAGGTATTCTATATCCCTTCATCTTTTCCATCAAAAGGTTTAGTTTCTCGTGTCATGGTTTTCAACCCAGTTTTGTAAACTGATACCAATTTACCCTAAATAAAGGACGAAATGAAATGAGTGAAGGTTTGTCATGATAAGTTCTTGGATGATATTGTACTTCACTTACATAAATAAAAATTGGGCACCCGTGAATTTAGCATTAGAGTGCCCATGTCATAGATTAAGACACTTCTTATTTGGTACTGTAAATGGTCAAAAATTGATTCTAAAAATCTGAAATTTTATTCTTCTATCTATTAGGTTTGTCAAACAAACTGGATTTTAAGCCATTGTCCATTTTGTATTTTATTTTTCCCTTGACGTCCTCCATAAAAAAAATAAAAACAGGTTTACAGTCATGTTTATGTTTCGCTTCTATCAATTCCCGATTGTCAATAATTCATCTGTTGCTACAGTTAGCTCTATTTCTCCAGTACTGTCGTATCGTTCCGCCGCTTAATTTAAAATTGAGATGAATGAAAATTTGTCGTCTTATCGGTTAACTGATTCATCTCACAAATATATGGCTCAATCATAAGTCTCTTTTCCCACTTTCGTAAATAATGTTATATTTTTCAAGTTTATGCAATCCGTCTGTCTGTGCATCGATAACTAGAGAACGGAAACGTTTTACTGAACGAGATGACCGGGATGCGGATTTCTTTGCACGATGTAAAAATGCGTTCACTGATTGATTCACTAGCTCTAATTGAAGGAATTTAAGGAAATAAAAAATAATAATTTTATCCACATGTGTTGATTTTCTTTCATTAGTAAAACATTAGTAAAATTAACATGTTAACATCCATCTACCATGTCAATCCAATTCATCAGAACAAGTGTAGAATTCTGAAAGTCAGACGTGTCACGTTCCCCGCAGAATGAGTTAATTCCGTCGAAAGATGTTATCACGATGTCGTTCGCCTCGTGCTAAAAAGTTATAAATATAATTCCCGAAATATACGACCTACTTGTACATATTTCTTAATTATTTAATGATTCTAAACGTTCCCGATATTTATGTTCCATGTTAACAAGATGGTGCCGTTGTTGGCATACACGCATTAAATATTTCCTTTATTACACCATTTGCCAACTTTGCGGCATTGGCGAGATTTCGGACCACGTTTGGCTTAAAATCCGTGAGAATCTTCCTTACAAATGTATCCTACGCAAGGGCATGTTCTTATTTCGCAAATGGTTTTGCGAAATCTGTTGTGATACCGGTATAAAACATTCTCCTCTGTCCCCCAATAGTTATTAATCAAATTGATAGTATACAAACCTAAGGAATACAAGCTATTTATAATACAAAACTTGAACTAAATTATGCATCATTTTACTAGCCAGACGGTAAATCCAGGCTTGACATGCAAGGTTTACAAGGATTGTGCCTTCTTTCGGCTACATGCAGAAATAAAATATTTATATAAGTCGGTTCAGCCTATGGGTATTTGCCATGGGGAACTCCATGGCTGAACTTTTAAAACCATGTAGCAAACTAAGGAATATTTTAATGTAACATTGGCCCATGCATACTAGGTAATAAGCCATGTTTCCGAGGAGGGGAGCAATATTTGAAATATATATTCACCCGGAAATAATATTTCAATTCACGTTGAACTTGGGTGGTTAGTATTAATATCACTTGAACGTTTCCGCGATGCGACACTAGCATGAGAGTTAGGTTTAGTTACTGGTAATTCACTGAGAGATATGCCCTTTTCCCGGCACCGGTCATGGGCCGGAATGGTATTAGCACCAATAATGCATCCATACACTTTCCGGGGCATACCCTGTATGATACTATATTCGCATATTAAATGTGTCTGACACACTGATAATTGCGTCATCTTAAAATCTTGTGAATCATATATGGATTTACAGATAACTTTATAAATAGAGGCATACAGCTGCCATGCATTATCTCTTATTGAAATCTCTTTTCGATACTTTCCGGTTTATTATCCATCAACATTGTGCTTTGTTACTCCCCTATTCCACACGTCAAAGTCGTGGAATTAAGTAATAGTAAAGTGTAACCGACCTTTGTAAATTATAATATATTCATGAACATATTCCTGAAATGGTTCTCTCGGCCACCATTTTCTTCCCCTCGTTTGGTAGCATGATTCAATTGGTATCAGACTAGTGGACACGCAACACTAAATAAACCCTAGTAACGCTACCATGGCTACAACCAAACTTTCTCAGTCCCTTCTCTTACCCGTAATTTTCTTATTTCTCCTATTTTTGCTAACCCAGGGAAACTCAAACCTTGCCAGAGATCTAAATTCCTTTAATAACTGTCACCTCCTCCTCTACTCGGTCGGCCCTCATATTTCCACTCTTTCGCACCAACTCTCCCACATTCGTCACCCAATCCAACTAACGCAGCCACCTCTGGAAGAATTAATTTCCAACAAGTGGAATTTAATTGTCCCACAAAGTTCGTTCCCCAAGTTTTTCGCCCAATTTCTCCCAGATTTCCAACCCCAAACAAAGGCACCATTGGAATGCAAGCTTCTCATAATTTTGATTGCCGATTCCTTCACGGTCAACCATTTCCGAATGTTATTCCTACCCCATGTCGAACGTGCCCTTTTCCCCATCCTGGGCCACAAAATTTTACGCTTAACCACGTTTCACGAGCATTTTGACAACTATGCGACCTATTTCCGTAGAAATTTTGGGCTCATTTACCTTGATGAAGACTTAGGTGGAACCCTCCAAGTCCAGGGTGACGTATTTCGTATAATTATGACGAACTGGAGCCCCAGCTTTTTCCAGAAGTATCACATCCACCACTTCTTCGTCATGACGCTAAATAGGGCTACAAATGAGAGAAACCTTATCCTAATATGTACCCTGCGCCAGAAAAACTACTTGCCGCTAGCGCGCCCCAGCCTACAAGTAGATCTGCGTACTGTGGTGGCCGCACTGATCCGCGACAGCTGGCAATTCTCCGCATGGAAGGGTCGAGGTGGAGGAGTCTCGAATTGGGCGGAAGCTACCCGATTTTCGCTAACGGATCGAGAAAACTTGGTGAAAAATCGTGCCCAGCACTTGGAGGGAATCATTGTCGCCGTGCTGCAAAGCTATCTCGGTCTCAACTCTAGCCAAGTAGTGCATGGCGGAGCATTTACTAGCGAAGAGATAGGTATCTACCCCAACTACCCGTCAGGATCTAGCTATGTCTACTCCAAGGGGATCGTGGGGCAGATATATCACCCATTTTTCTGGATAAACGTATCCCTCTCGATAGCCACGTGCTTCCCGGTGGAGGAGTTTGTAACCTTCTACAACTACTTGACACCCTTTGATCCCTCTACGTAGGTCGCGCTGTCGTGTTCTCTCCTTGTTTTGGGAGTCACGTTGCGAATCGTGGTTAAAAGAGTGGTTTTTCTCCCTCTTTTTGGCATACTGATGGAAAACAGTGCTGTTTCTGTTGATGGCAAGGTTGGAAATGGGCTCCTATTAAGCTGGACATTTTCAGTCATCTTAATCGGAAATGTTTATAAGAGCATTGTCACGAACGACATTACAGCCCCGCTTTCTGCCCATATTCCCTCCACCTTGAGAGAAATGACAGCCAATAGGTTTCGGTTCATCAATTTCTATCCCGTTAAGCGCGTATGGCATCCCACGTCAGAGATTGGGGCGTACATCGACAGCGAGTTGTCGTTCTCAGACTACATTGAGAGAAATGAGGAGGTCAAGAACACTAAATACGATTTATGGTTAGTACTGTAAACATTAAAAATACTCTAAACATTTACAACATAACAAATTTATTTAACAGGCAACCAATTGTCCAGAGTGGTCGGAGAGGGTCTATTTTATCTCCATTGCTGGTACGACTACGACAAAATTAGACCCTTTAAGAAACAGGGTTGCGAAACTTTTACACTACAACCAACCCTCCCCCCCTTGGTGGCCACCTTACAGAAGTTGCCGCTGGTCCAGCTCTTCGTAAATTTGGAGTCGGCCCACAACCTTGGAAATGGCAGCAGTCAAAGGGATGGAATAGAGACGTTGGCGCCAGAAATCCGCCCTAGTCTCTTGGTCGCACAATGTCAAGGCCACGATGGGGCGTACTTTGGGGGACGTGTCGCGGATTGCACGCCGACCGTACAGAGTCTTGGAGGAGACCCTGCTGCACAGAAGGAAGTATCTGCTCGTGGGTAAGGTCGGGCTGGAGCTTGTGGCGGGAGGGATGGCAAGGATCATCGAGTCTGGGATGTACTTAAAATGGGAGGCGTTCTTTGACGCGGTTAGCATTCCGGGGAGAGGCAATGGGTCTCGCGGGAACACGGATTTTCAGGCGCAGCTACTCTTCTCAAATATTGGCACCGTATTCTTCGTGCTCTTGGTGGGCTGCGGGTGTGCGTTTGTACTGGTGGCGGGTGAGGCTTTAAGGATACTGGAATTTGACACGATTAAACAGTTGCCAAATGTTTGGCGACACTACAGGTGGAGAAAACGTGGGAAGACTTTTTCGAGTTGCCATCATATCGTATGCAAAACTTTAATAAAAATTAAGACATAAATTTGTCTCTTAGCAAATACTAATCATTTAAATTAATTTGTAATTATTATACTTAAGTTATCACTATATTTTTTCTAGATTTAAATCAATTATAGTATAAGTATGGATTTGAAGTGCAACAAGGTTCAATAGATTGTATCCTAAGCCACAAATAATTAGCACATTACCTATACTTAAAATCATTAGAGGATACTTAAATATACTTAATAGGATAATAGAACTGCTTTATGAATACTGCACGGGAAAGGGTTTGGGATGAAAATAAATTTTTTCGAAATGGGAGATAATTCTATAATGCAGACAGAGGCTGGACATACCTTATTATAAATTACTTATTTCTCTCATTTCATTTTTGCGAGGAAAATCGTGGACAATAATTGCCAAATTGAAATATTGTGCGGTTAGAGCTGGAGTTTACTTTACAATAAATAATTAAGAACTCGCAATTTGTATTTATATAAATAAGTAAAGGACAATATCATCCAAGAACTTATCATGACAAACCTTCACTCATTTCATTTCGTCCTTTATTTACGTGTAAATGGATATCAGTTTACAAACTGGCTTGAAAACCATGACACGAGAAAATAAACATTTTGATAGAAAAGATGAAGGAATATAGAACACCTTCACTTATGGATTTCCATCTTCACCCACCACACTTGCCTCCAGCAGTTCATCATTCGCCCCAGCTCTTCCAAAAATCGGGCAAAACCTAATCCCGCCCCCGTGACCCCTACAACTACCAGCACCACCACCACTAGAGTTCGAACAACCATTTCCTGTCCCCACAATAAGCAGGGCTAAGAGCAGGATAGCCAGAAAGATGAAAATTACGACAACATAAAGCAGCACTGCAGCAAAAATGTAATCCTCTTCCGAACACCTTGTCCCACGAATTAACGTCCACAACATCTCCAAAAGTATCGCGGTGCCACCAGCAACAGCGAGGATGACGCCCATTTCCGTCTCATTTTCTGAATTCTCTGCACGAAAAGTAAAGAGAAGAATAACCGCAGTCAGTCCGAGGGACACCGTGGAGACGAGGAAACCAGACAGGCAGGATAATTCTTTCCGAGATTGCAGACATAATAGGAGGATTGACATCGTGCTGGTTACGATGAGTCCGATGGGGAAGAAGACGGCGTATTTTATCCCATCGTGGGCACAAAATGATATTAATTTTCCCCAACTTCATAAGATTTTATACTTAACGTATTTTTCACAAGTGACATATCGACATAAATTAGTTGCCATTGTGACTACAAGCAAGACGATATAATTATGGTATGTTTTTTTTAACTGAGACAGCTCCCTTATGATTTTCCTAAAATTAAGTGGCCGATATCGGCAACGCTTAACAACATTGGAATTTGAAATCGTCACATAATTTTCAAATCTTGACCGATTTTCAAAATTAAGCATATTTTGGAAACTTAAATGTTCAACCTGTAACATAGATCTGGGTCAACTAAAATTAGATTTTTTTTAACAAACACACAAACAATGGATCGTGCTATGACAATGGACATAACCCGACTTATTGACATTTCAAACGATGGGTTGAATTAAACTGGTGACACCAGGAAATGACAATATTGTTTTATTTTATTACACGTGGCCATTCAATTACAATGCAAGAAAAGTTACGGCACAGTGATGTAAAAAGCCGGTTAACAACTTAGTCCTAATCAGTCCAAGTATAGGCTTGAACGAAAACTTTTTGGAAAGAATGGTTTTCAAAGTATATCTCGTCCTAATTGTCGCCATGCTTGGCGTTGCACATGTTTCCGGGGAGCCAGTCCCATACCCATATGCAGAAAGTGCGGTTGCCACAGTTGCGGATGGTAAGAAAATCAACCAATTCCAGTTATTGAGTATTCCTTCCTCTATATACAAACAATCTATTCCAGTGTGATCAAAGAATAGAAAATGAATAATTAACCTCTTCCGAACTAATGATTTTTATAAAGAAAATCTGTTGAGTACCATGTTACATTCGCAATTACACCCCGTAACAACAACTAATTTTTATTTTTATTTCCCTACACGACGGAGTATTTTTTTGAAAACACGCCAGTTTTTTAATTTCCGAGTTTTTCATGAAAAACTCGAATAATCCACTTTTTAACATTGGTTGATATAGGGAAAATTCCAACATTTGTCAGGAAAAAATCCACAGTTTACCATTTAAATTTTCCAAAAAATACAAAAGAAAAACTCCAAAATTGAGATTTTGTGAGTTTTGATGTCAAGGTAATTTTTGCAATACACAAATGTGTGTATTTTGTCCTCAAGAGGTTAATGAATCCTTCTTGTCTCTAGGTGACAACGAGTTAGTGCAACCTAGCCCTCTTAAGCCATTGTACAGGATGAAGCGCCATGACCAATGGCGCGCAATGTATGGAATCCTTGGGATAGGGAGAAGCGAGTGCGGTTACCAGGGTGCTTACTGCCACAACTTTTTCCCCTACGCTCAACAATGCTGCAGCGGCTTTTTGGCTTGCTCAGGCATCGGAGGTGGGATTGCGGGAGGAGTTTGTTTTTGGTAGTTTTACGAATATATGCCAAAAATTATCAAACAATTTATCAATCAATTTATTTGATAATAAATCACTTAACTATACTTTCCTTTATTCAGAACAGAAATGAAATTCATATTTGGCAGAAATATTTGAACTCAATATAGCGTTGAATTTTGATTGTATTAAAATATTTTCTGTCTTATTTACTTGTGCACAAGTTCGTAATATTTAGCACCCGACATTGCTGTCGGAGATGTGGTTTCCATTACTGCACCACTGATGCAACATTTACTATCCCCGGGAAGAAAGGTGAATGAGCGGCACTTGAATTTCGTCCCCAAATCACAAGCTTCCCGACACACTTCAGTGCTATTCACGGGCGAAATTACAGAATCGGCATGTAGCGGACAGGAGTCATTTCGTAGGGATTTATACACTCTAGATATGACGATATATCTAAAATAGATAAGTGGCAACATAAATGAGAAACGTTCTTTTAAATTGTTCCATACAAGGAAATAGTAATTACCTGGTGCACAATTGTAATGGAGGTACGAGCTACCCGTAGAAGCCGTCGGGATTGGTAAATATATCCTCTCTATTTATTCCTTTGATGGTGCGTTGTAGGATGCGGATCTACATACAAGATTCTTACCCAAGATTAAGCAAATCTCTTTGCAATGCGTCTTTCCCCTATTCTGGTAAACTGTGTCGTTACTGTTTCCCCTTAGTTGGAAGTTGGGAGACGGATCAAACGTCCAAATTAAACCACACCCACCATCAGTGAGGCATATGCCTTCTGCAAAATTATAAATTGTTTGGGAATTATCGTGACTAAAATAAGACTAATCTATTTATCGTGTACCAAAATAAGTAACATCCTCAGCCTTCACGTCAGCATAAGAGGTATCGTTATCGCCCCGAAACTATACAGCAGAGCATGAATTTGTAGTGTGGTTTACGAAAACGGCATGGCAGTGTATATCGCGTTTGCATCTGAATGTGAACCTTTGCGATTTGCCTGAAGTATTGTGGCGGTATAGAAGGTATAGAATTGGGGAGCCTTTTTAACTTGTGTCCGGATATCATCTCAAACGTCATTTTAGTTCCGTTGATGGCGCATCGGGGTAGCTTTAGAGATCATAAACCATTGGCATTAACACGTAAATACCCAACCCTTTGAATACCTTACGATACTGTAGGGGCTGTGGTGGTTTCGGAGGAGTTCTTTGAACAATTTCAATGATTGACGGCTTTCACGCTGGACGTGAAGACTACATATGGACAACCAGTTTGTTGGGGCACAAATCAACACTTTACTACAGAAAACGGAATTTCTAATCGACTTACCTAGTCCAGTAGTAAGGATAAGAATTTTTATCAATTCAATTTGTCAAAAGCAAATGCAGAAATTTATGTTGAATTATTTTTCCGAGTTGTGGAAATCATGCCATATGTTGACGTACATATTTGTTAAGTTTTAACAAACGAGTTCCTGTCAGTTAGATTTAGCACCCAAGGCAAGAATTCTGAAGATGTAGCACAATAAAATGAATTTGATTCGAAACAGTGTTCCATGTGCATGCACGAAATTGCACGAAATGAATTTAATGCACGAAATAGTTGCCCATCTACTGGTTGTCCATAGATGATGCAAAAGTACTTCATGCAGGTTAAATGTATTTCGTGCATTTAATGTGTTTCGTGCTAGATATATTCACGAAACTCCAAAACATGCATTATATGGAACACTGACTATAATAATAACTATAATAAGAAAGTATGACACATTCTTAGAATTGAATTTCCTGCTTCACTGTAAACCATTTAGATAGAGTATGTTCGATTTCGTGTAATTAAATTACAAAGGGCTTATCCAATATTACTTGGGGTAATGTTTTTCATCGTGTAATAATAACTCAATGATATGACCACCATTATTAGCTTTAGTCACGGTTGTGACAATATATAAATAAATCAATCATTCTCAAAATAATTGGTGTCCATTTCCTATTGTTTGACATGAACACAATAAATTTATCTAGTAGCATAGTGTTAATTAAATAATGGCGAAAAGGTATTTGCCGGCGATGGTAAAATGTCGGTTTTAATCGGAGAAAATGTATTTTGCCGGGTCAAAACGGAATCCTGGTTTCTGGCTAGACTGCTTCAAGCATGCACCTCTATGCTGGGCATGATTATCTCGCTATGAAAAGTTGATCCATTGTAAACCAAAATGTTTTTTCTTGTACTCTGTAGAAGGAAAAATCGGTGGAGTTGAATTGAGCCATTTTCTAATGACAATGTTGACTGATTATTGAGAGACCTGATTGTCATTACTAGGTCAATCCTTCATATATATTTTTTCTCACCAACACAAATTTAAATAATTCGTTGCCTGTTTATTTACGATTTGAAATATGCTTTACAATTTAAATCATGTTAATAAAATGTGACTGTGGGAAAATGATTTATGGGTTTTTGCTTCCGTTCTTGTCTTATACAAATGTGGCTGGAATTATGATACAAATTGGCCTCCTCATGTTCTGATAAACGGTGAATCGCAGTTCAGAATCGGCCTACAGAGTAAAATTTGAGTAAAAATTCGGACACATGAATTATCAGCATACCCCTCGTTAAACGCTGGCTTTTTTCGTGTGGATACCATTTTAGAAAATGCCTTCTCATAATTATCCTAACAGTAATTGACTCACCCCAGTGAACCCATCGGATGGAATGTAAAAGTCAAAGTTGAAAGCATACTGTTGCCCCGGTGTCAACCTCACGCCTTGCAAGTAGACGTCAGGATCAACAATTTGAACCAAGTTTTCCCTCGTGGCGAGCGACTTGAAGAAAACGTTTCCATACTCCTGTGTCCCGGCTTAGTATGGAGTAATGTAAATTAGTCGGTCTAGTTGAATAAATATGTATATATTTTTGACCTCGTTCACTCACTAACTCTAAAGTCGACATCGATCGTTATGGTTTGTCCGCGACGGATTTGGCAAGGGGCGGTGGTACAACCAGCCACGCGGACATCAATAAGATCACTCTCGCCTGTAAGAGAAATTAAGAAATGTAGGAAATGTAAATGTAAGAAAACATGAAGTCCACGCAGTCCATCCGTTCGTATTTCAAACAGAATGTGCGAGAAGTGTCCATAATATTCTAAACTTGTGAAAACTATAAAATACATTTTTAAGACGTGAGCTCGAGATCTCATAAATAGTTTGAAACGAAATATACGACAATATGTACATAAATCTTCGTAGTTTCCATGTACTATGTAGATACATATTATATATTCATATTTAAATTTTAAGCGTCTTATACCACAGTTTCCTACTCCGTTGAGTTGAAGCAGGCGGAGACTTTTTTGTGATGATGAGGAGGAAATCGCCGGAACAGGCTTCCTGTCAATCGACAAGGCCGACAGGGAGCCAATCACGGTGACAAAGACGAACAATAGCTTCGACATGATTACCAGCAGTACTAGCAAACAAATAATTCAGTCAGTTTCTTCGCATCCACATTTATAATGTTATGCCACTCGAATGGAGCCAACCAACTGTAGGCAAATCTGTGACATCACGTGTTATTAATCCGTTAGGCAGAGCTCCCGTTGTTGCATTCCAGATAAGCCCTTGACAGACAAATGTAATTAAACAATCTCATGATCACGCAGTAAATGCCAATCATTTAGACAAATAATAATGCAAGCACAATTCCCAATCAATTGGTGCGATGTTTAATGATCTACTGCACACATAGTGGAACCGTGATAAGTAAGTTCAGTGGATTTATCATCCCCAAATATTTTGCACTAAGTTAATTTTTACATTTCTCCACTTCAGATCACCCGAGTCTGCATTGTCGTGATCACGCAGAAAACGTCAATCATTTAGACAAGAAAGAATTTGTGGCGGAATCAATTGTTGTAAAACTTTGCAATAATTATTTATCTTTTTCACACGAATTGGGTACATGCTCAATTAATTGCATGGAGTCCCCAAATTTTTTAATGACATCGAAATGTTTATCATGCGCAATTAATTTGATAAGCACCAATTCGACCACTCATGTCACGCATATAAAACCATGTTGCCCTTCTATGCTCTTGCAGTAGTGGTGGAAATCTTTTGGCAAAATGGCAAAAATTATCCTCGCTGTGTCTCTCTTTGTCGCTGGTTGCTGGGCCCACGGTCGAATTGAAGACCCTCCACACCGCGGTTATTTATGGCGACTGCCCGAGTATCAATGGGCCAATCCAGGACACATCCCTGACGATACGGAACTCCATTGTGGTGGCGAAGGGGTAAGAAGGTTACATTTGTAATGAAAAATGTCTATATGACTGCAATGTTTTTCGTTTTTACCCAATCTACTTATTATTATCAAGTGGCAAGTAAGGTTGTACCTACTCGTGAAAATTCATAATCTCCCTATATTTATTTCCACTTCTTGAGCACCGTACAACCCTACCAATACTTCAATTACTCATATATTGTACAGATCTCATACCCCAACATAAATGCGTGCGGCTTTTGAGGCGACCCAATCACCCAACAGCGGCCCAGACTGCACGAAATTGGTGGACAACACGAGCGCGGCCTCATCGTGCGAAACTACACGGTTGGAGAGCTAATCAATGTTAAAATCCACTGGCAGGCTAACCATGGGGGGTGGCATACGTTTAGAATGTGTGACTACAGTCGTACCGGGTACGAGAGCGAGACTTGTTTCCGTGACAACCAGCTCCGCTTCGGAGACGGTTCCGAACGAGTTTACGATATTGACTATCAAGGCGTCACCAACATTCCGGTCCAACTCCCACAGGGTCTCAGTTGTGATCGCTGCGTCTTGCAGTGGGAATGGACTGCTAATAATGGACAGTTCTACAGAAATTGTATGGACATTTCTATCCATTAAGGTGGCAAATGAAGTGTTTAATCTGAATCATATTAAAATAAGTCTGTAATTATTTGCTGAAATAAAACCATTTCTGACATCTTGCTTATACTTGATCAGTAGAAAAGCATGGCATTCATTCATTCATCACTCATAACAATCTTTCTCTCTGTGATCAACTAAACTAAAAGACAGGGATAGGGACACGAAATGCAATAATAAGAAAACAATCCAACAATTTAATGTGTGCTGCCGTTCAACCACAAAGCATTTCAGAGTTCGGGAACCAGCATAGGTACAAAACTTACTTGAATGTGCTGAGAGGACATCAATAGTTAAATTCATGACAGAAGCCGGCCGGTTAAAAATCAGGATGCAGTATACATGTGTAAATGAAGTTACCTTCATTCACCTTCATTCAATTCCATCGTACTTCAACTTATCCTTCATTCACCTAATTCAATTAAGGAAGGATTCAAAAAAGCCCTCATTCACTGGAAAAAAGTCTGTTTTAAAAATCTAAAAAGCTATTTTTTAACATTGTCTTGGTATTGGAAAAATCTGATATTTTGGTAGAAAAATTCCAAATTTTACCATATGAAATTCCAGATTGGTGGATATGAGGGAAATTTTATTTTTCTAAATAAAGTTGCCAATGACATTTTTGCAACTACATTATTGTCACGTAGCCGGTCGCTGGACCCTGGTTTAGTAACTACTTGAATGTGACGTAGTTGGTAGGAAAGGGGTTAATAGAGATAGCCAGACCAGGTCTACTTCCGTAGAGTCCATAAAGCGTCACGGCAAAACGGTTTTGGGAAACGATAGTATGGATCATGAAAATTGGAATGTTTCCCACCCTCTCCGACAATCACTAAGGGTCTCCATCCCTCTTTGAAAGTGGAGGCCTGTATTTTTGAAACATGTTCCATCAATTCTTCGCTCAATCGTTGAAGCGGTTTTTGACAGTAGTGGCAATAGAAAAGGAAGAACCAGTGTGTTCTTCCATACCCTAAGGATTTGGGATAGTTTGACAATACCATTAGAAAGAAAACCCTTGCCGACCACTTCAAATAATTCGGGAATATATACACAACTGGTTTTTTTGTCACGGTAACCAAGTTGCTGTTCCGATAGTACAAAAAGGGGTTGTTGTCTAGAAAATGGGGATACTTGTAAATGTGACGCGAAATGGCTTTATCAATAACAATGATTAGCGAACAGTAGTTCCGGATGTCGTAAATGGTTTTTATTTTCATGGACATATTCCTCCGAAGTCTTTCATCGGACTCGTAGACTCTTGGGTTGTCAGGAATAGAGTGTGAAATAGAAGTGACGACGTCATTATTGTAACTATCACTGTGAAACGTTTTAAGGTAGGAGAAACAATTTCCAAAGAAATGGAACAGGTTTAGGGGAAGGCAATATGTCATTTGTGAGAAAACTGCGAGCAGGTAGATCGTAATAAATTTATGCCTTGCTAACATGGCGCAAGTGTTTTTAAAATATTAAATTGTTTAGTTGAAAAACCCCCGTGGTTTGATTTGATTTTTTTATGTGGAACTCTGAGTGATGGGAAATATCTTTAAGACAAGTTAAAATTCTTCGGTTTTATATTTACACTAAAAATTTGGAGGAAATCTGTATGGTTTTATTACTCCTTGTCAAGCCTTCGTGCCAAACTGTCATTAGACAAGCTAGATGATGTACATAAGGGATTTTCATTGTATTCTCATCAATAAATATGGAATATTTGATTTGCTTTTAATACATATAAACCAAATAAGGTATAGAAAGTTAATACCGGATTCCTTAATTATAGTCATATATGAGCCAACATATCTGGTTTCACGCTAAGCCAAAGGAATTGTTAGGGATCTATTTGTAATTACTTTTTTTTCAAGAAATCCTAGGGGTTATTTTATACGTTTTCGTGGAAGATAATGTGCCGTATTAATATGGTTCTAAGAATTGTATTAATCAATGCATATGGTACTAAGTAAGCTAATAGGTCTAAAACACTATGTTCATGAATTTCTCTAGAATGTTTAGATATTTATGACATACTTACTAATGTAGCTAAATCCAATTTTACTAAATAATTTCTTATGCGATCGCTACCAAGAAATTTGTTTCCATATTCACATATCACACTCCCCTATTTCGCAGAATTGTAGAGTTTTAATCCATAACTTTGTCATAAATATCAAATGTATGAATTAAATGCATGGATAAAAGTTGTTGCTTATATAGACACAGTGCTCGCCTGAAATTACGACACCTCCGTTTTTTTGTAATTTCTCAGCGAGTATTTGTCATAACCAATCCAAATTTGTGGCATATTTTCACACCACCCCTATACACCGTCACAATTTAATATTTTTGTGAATAATTGCACAGGTGACATTTTATAGTTAAAAACACGTTTTTAGCATTGGACACGAAATTACGACACTTGCGTTCTCTTAATCAATTATTAATTTTTACTTAAGAAACTTAGGTGGAAAAGGCAAGGTGAGTAAGTCATTATAATATACAGTCCTTAGGGCATCACATATGCAAATATAAAACAATTATATTATCTCCTTCCATAATTTTAGGGCCATGGGAAAAAAGAAGGCGTTGACAAATATGGAGAAGGCGAAAATTGACGTCTTGAGGAGCAATAACAAAAGTTTGAACCAAATTGCGACCACAATAGGTAGATCTCGAAATGTTGTACGCCAATATATCCGTTTGGGGGACAATTATGGCATCCGGACATAAAAAGAGGATGGGATCTCTTGGAGCTCGCGACAAACGACACATTTTGCGTGAAGCAAGCAACTCCTCAACATCTGCGGCACAAATTAAAGCCAACTTAGGACTTGGAGTTTCTTGCCGAACTGTTTCAAGAGCACTGACCGAATGTACAACTTTATCTTCTTCGAAAATGAAGGCAAAACCCCCATTAACCGAACCCCACAAAACAGCCCGATTAGATTGGGCCAAAGAAGTGATGTCATGGAGGACTGAATGGGAAATAATCGTGTTTAGCGATGAGAAGAAATTGAATTTCGTCCTTCAAAGAGTCGGGATCTGAACCCCATCGAGAACCGATGGGGGATATTAGTTCGCCGTGTTTACGAAAATGGACGTCAGTTTTCGACGAAAGTCGCCATCGTGTCGGAGTTGGACAAAATTGAGGTCGACGAGTTGAAAAAATTGGTTGCATCTATGCCAAATAGGGTATTTGAAGTTATCCCAGGTCAGGGTAGTTACACAAAGTACTAGAATGTATTTAAACTAATTTTTTTCGAATAAAAAATAAATTCTGTAAGTGTCGTAATTTCGTGTCCAACCTCAAAAATGAATATTTGGTCATAAAATTGCATCTACTTAATATTTCTCAAAAATTTTAATTTCGATTGTGGGCTAGGGGTTGCAGGTTGGTGTGGTCAAAAGTTGGAAAGATTTGAACCATTACTCGCTTGAGAAATCGTGAAAAACTTAAGTGTCGTAATTTGGTGGCGAGCACTGTAACATACTACATATTATGTATAAAAGCAGAAATAAATGTAAAACAATTTAAAAGTATGCACTCAGCACATGACAATTTGAAAGTTAGGTGACTTGAAATTACCGCTCGTTGCTGCATTTATTTATCTTATATTAATAGCTATAGTTACCTGATATGTCGTTTAAGTCGACTTAAGTAAGACGTGCAAACTTATTGCGAGAACTTTAATTTAAAGAATTAAATAGTGGGTGTGTTTTATTTGCAAAAGTTTTGTCATTCCAAACCCTCCCATGGATTGAAATGTAAATTATTTCGTTTTACTTGTTTTAAAAAAATCATGAGATGGAACGAATTTTTACCGTAGTTCATTCGAAATGAAATTATCACATCCTAGCAACTAACAAGGGAACCTTAGAGACTGTCCACCCTGTTTTTAATCCTAACTAGTCTCATTCGACGGACAATTTAATGAAACTAAAATTTTGTAATAGAACATGCTGTGCAAATTTCGGTTTTCGCGAGTTATTTCGCAATAGGTTCAACAAAACGAGCAATTTTTGCATGCACTTTCATACTTTCAATTTCATACTTTCACTACGCTCATCCCTGCCTTTCATTTAAATGGTAGGCTGAATAGTGTATGAATGAGTTTGCTAGTTTTTGTTACTCGGTTTTGGGGGTACGACGACCGAAAGACTTGTTGTTGTTTTTTCACCATTTAGTGATAATATACTGTTCGATTCAACGAGTAATTAAACCACTCTGGTCGTATTTTTGTAAATTATATTGCAGTTTGAGTTAGCCCTTCAGCATTTTCCAGACTAGTCTTTCTAACAAACTTGGTTATTTTCCTTGAAAGAATTTTATGATATTAAAAAAAAATCAGAATCCATGAATTACTGGCCTAGATTAGATGTAGATTTAACGTTTTTGCAATCTGTAAAACTTATCGTTTTAAATAAAAGTCATGTATGATTTCTCGTTTCACGTTTTACATAAAATATTGTGCAATTTTTCCAATTTATATACGCGTGTTCCGTTTTGCTGAATATAGAATCGAAATCGAGAAATATAACGTTCTTGCAAATTATTTTGACTTAACTGTTCTTAACTTGTTTCTCCTTCGTCAATTTGATTATTTTTCTAAAATCCAACTCCAATTAGATAATCCAATCCCGGGAAATTTAACATTGCTAATCCCGGGATTCCCGGGAATGCCTATGTTAAATTTCCCGGGATTTGATTCCCTAACTCCAATATCATGTCAGTTTCGAAATTGGTGATTGCGCTCTGAAATTGTTTGATAACTTCAAATAAATTGTTGGCAAAATTCGGAATCCTTCATACTGACTAATTAATCTAATTATTATTTGAGCAAAATAAATAATACAATATACAATAATTTAATGGATAAACACGGCCTGGAGAATGTCTTGAAGTCGGGGCACGATGGAATAAGGGGCAGACACAGCTCATGCAAAAATAAATCTAAAAAAAAACAAAGTTCTCGTTTATGAAAGCGGACTGAAAATATGAAAGTGCATGCAAAAATTTCTCGTTTTGTTGAACCTATTGCTAAATAACTCGCGAAAACCTAAATTTGCACAACATGTTCTCTGACAAAGTTTTAGTTTCACTAAATTGTCCGTCGAATAAGACTAGTTAGGATTAAAAACAGGGTGGACAGTCTCTAAGGTTCCCTTGTAAGATAATAATCTCAAAAATGTATATGTTGTTGTTTTTGCAAATCCTAATTGTAAAATCGTACAATTCAGCCTGATGAAAGTAGTAGTTTACTACTGAAGGCTTGCTTTAAATAAGCATTCGATCAAGTTATCATCAAAATACCGCAGAATGAGTGAATATGAATAAAATTTAAAAAGTTGTGGCCATTTGAAAAACAGAGTTTTTTGCAGAAAAAATATTTAAAATTCGCGGTACGGGCGAAATAGGCGCCATTCATGAAAGTCGCTCATTAAACGTTTTTCTGGATAAAAAGTTCTATCAAATGTGGGCGGTCGCATTCAAATCCGAGTGTTACACCTCATGCCTTTGCATTGTAAGTTCATTTAATATTGAAAGTCTCAAGAAACTTGACGAGCTTGTCAGAAAAATGATAGATAGGAGAGAATCGTTCATGTAAAATTTTCCGGCCTAGAAGTATTTAATATTAATAGAACTCAATTATTAAATTTATAATTATATGAATATATTGGTGATTGTAAAGGGTATGGCCATATCGATCTTGCTATTTAAATAAAACCATACATTCTACTTCTATTAGAAAATTTATATTAAATGCCAAATAAATGTTTTGCTAAAGTTTAGCTTTATTCACCACACTACATAATGTTGAAATATAGCCTGAATAAGTCCTGAATTAATATTAGAGAGGTGGAGATTTCTTGTATTTGTACTTTACTCTACCTACAGTACAGTCAGAAAATTAGTACGAAAAGTTGAAGAGGTGGAGATTTGTCAGTTGTGTACTCTGACTGTAAGCATTTTCTTCAACCGCCGCCAGACCGCCACCATCAAGTGAAAGACTCGCGATATCGCTAGGTGGTGGCGGTGTGTCCAGAGTAACAAACCGAGCTCGTGTTTCATTTTCCTTACTGTGGACTGTAGAATTAGTACAAAAAGCTGATGACATCATCGTCTACAATCTACAGTACAGTCTACACTCAAAGTACAAGAAATCTCCACCTCTCTAATAATATAATATATAATAATTATTTGCACCTCGTGCGATGAACATCGTCATGATAAATATCCTCTTGTGGGATAATGTATGTCTCGGCTGCTCTCTTCTGTACATATTTGATGCCTTGTTTTCATATTTCATGGGAAATATAAACCCTTAAATTATTAATTACCCATGCTAAATGCGAAGTTAGAATTTGCAATATAATTCGAATTAATGTCATCCATCACTCCATTTCTTACCTAGGGTATCATAATGTTGTCTCAACTTCTTCTCCCTCATTTAAAACGAAATTTATTCGTCGGAAATTTTCATCACTGTCTCTACTATGTATGGGACTTTCGCCTTCAGCGACTCTTT
Organism: Folsomia candida; assembly: GCF_002217175.1. Classification (NCBI taxonomy): domain Eukaryota; kingdom Metazoa; phylum Arthropoda; class Collembola; order Entomobryomorpha; family Isotomidae; genus Folsomia; species Folsomia candida. Next base: position 7,554,297 of record NW_019091197.1, on the reverse strand, counting down.
CCCTGTAATAAATTTGATCTGAGATGGACCCGGTCACTAATATTCATTTACTTGTTCTACTTGATAGTACAAATTGTTGGAATAAGACATTCATCAGCTGCTTTAGCTGAGAAAATTCAAGTAGGGATTTTGACATCAGTGTATACTTCTTGTCTTGTCGTTGGTATCGAATGGAAGGCAGACCCAGCTAATATCCAATTGCTTAATATGATCCACCAGAAAGGACAGAATAGGATAGATGGTGAGAAAAATAATAAATTTTGGTCTGTAAATTAAAACGAGATCAAATTCTTCTCCGATTCTGAGAGCCTAAATACTGCCCTCACTGTATTTCCGCTTGGAAACATTTCGCCAAGAATTTTATCTAGTTTAAATAAGCTAAAGGAATGCTTTCTCCATAAATTACAGTCGGACCTAATGGGAAAATATTGACCAAAATTATTGACCTGACCTACACCATGGTGGGTCTCACCGCTCATGTCATAGCTCCATTCATGGTTCTTGTTCTCTTCATCTTGCTACCATGTCAGGAGCCCTTCATAGGCTCATTCGTCCTGCCACCGAGCGAATGCTCCAAATCTCTACGTGCGTCTGGAATTGGGTATCTAATCCTACGGCTGTCACTAATCTTTTTAGAGGTTTCTCAAATGTACCGTCACTGTGTAAATGCGGCTCACTACACTATGCACATCCTGGTTGCAGGGATTCTAAATTTATGGGAAGAATCGACACAAATACTTTCGTCAACAAATTTCGATCATAACTTTCGACAACTCCAGGTCCGTGAAGCGATCCTAAATTTTTGCGTCAGGTCTAAATTATTTCCATCTCTGCTAGTAGTAGCACCATTAATTCAAATATTAATGACTTTTGCGTGTCTAAAGTATCATGATGCTATGTCTGTATCCCAACTCATGTTTTTAGCGGCGGGTGCGGCGGACACGTTCTTGGTTAATGTGATTTATTGCACCGGAGCTGGAATTGTGCATATGAAAAGCTCTGCCTACCTGGAAAGAATGAGAGGTGTAGTGAAGGGTAAGTTGGGGAGGAGGTTATTGAAGTCGTATCTAACTTTGAAAGTAAGATTCGGAAGTAATTTTATGGATGAGAGGACACCTCTTGTGCTCCAGCATTTCTGTTCAATCCAGATTGCTAACTTGCTACTTTTGTTGTGAGACGCTAACAGCATAATTGTTTAAAATAATTAGTAATGCACACCTGGATTAAATAGGTATTTATTTGATTTGTATTCTATTAATTGTGCTGCGTGTACTTGGGTGGGTGGCCCCAAACAACCTAGTGTTAATATGTTTATAGTTCCTTCAATAAAATAAAGGTTGCAATTAATTAAAAATACAATTTCCGTTTAACAAATATTGAAGGGCCATTAAGTGATTTGTATACACTACGATTTGGCCTAGGAATTCGGGGTCCTAATTACTTGCTCTATAATATCCTCCCCAAGAATAAATGAATTTCTTTATATTTAAAAAAATTTGAATATTTTGCATTTATGAGATGCATATTGCATTGTGTAACAGTGTATGGGTTATACACATTTCACCACACAATAATTTGCCAGATGTTTTTAATTAACAAACAATTCCAAATCAATTTTAAGGTTACAAAGTTTCTGACAGTTAAGAAAATAATTCTTAATTTTCTTAAATTAATTTTAGAAAGCGAGACGCATAGTTATAATTTTATTACCATTTTTTAATTGATTTACACATTTATTTTACTTAAAACACATTTATATAATTAAGTATTTATCCATTACAGGGTGTAAATTTCATACAGGGTTATTTGGGAATGGATTATTTGAAATGCTAAACATGCCTTGATCTCCATCCTCTCTCATGTCTGGCTCTTAAACCGTCACTATTTTCCCTGCGATGAATTGGGAGATATCTGTACGAGTGTGGATTGAGGGTCTGCATTCACATACATGTCATCGTCAATGACTGCAGCTTTCTCTGACAGGAAATAATAGATTTTTCTGCATGCTGACTTCGCACGATTTTCCTGGTCTTTGACATATTTTGGTGTAGGTTTCTTCACTCTAGCCTTGAATCCCAGTATCGTAAGTTTGATGCGGGCCAAAGAAGATATTGGAATTTTCAATTTCTGGGGAGCACCAGCAATTGTGATGGAAGGATTGCTGGTGAAGAATTTCTCCGCTTTCTTCCAATTTTGAGGGGTTACAGTAGTGGGGGTTCGTCCGGAATTTTTTTTTAATTTCACTTTTTCACAATCTTGGTACTTCCTAATGTATGAATAAATTGTTGTTTTTGGACATCCTTCAAGTTTTAAGAGTTGCCAGGTCACATTAGAGTCAAACTCGGGCATGGATTTATGGAACTGACACACTCGGTTCGCCAAGGCCTGAATTTCACTTCGCGTATTTTGTAGACCACTAATTTTGTAAATTTCAAACTATGCACATTTATCTACTTGGAAATTGACTATCAGAAAAAAAATATGTCAGCGACCGGGTCGTGCGACGTTTTTTTCAAACTACCCCCAACGCCAGTGCTACTTAATATGATTTAAACTTACTAAACAATTATTCACATGCAAAATAACAATCCTTACCTTGGTTACTGATTCAATTAGTGACACTGATGACTAAACTATTTTTATGATGGAGTAAACACGTGCAGTGAAAAAAAAACTACAAACTTGCCTCCAGGTTTGTCCGTTGGGTCTAGTGAGATAGATTTCCATATACGCTTAAGGCTTTGCATATATCGCGCGCTTGATTTATGTTCCTTACCGCGAATAAAATTGGAAATCAAATCATCGATCGTGGGACACTGTTGCAAACAACAGTTTAATAATTAATTGCAAATCTTTTTTATTCAGTTAAGCAAATTAACAATTGGTTTTAACATAGATACAAATTATGATTTGTAGTGAACCCATAAAACGCGCGTCTTCTTATTACCAACGCTGAAAGAACTTGTAATAATATTAGCTCTAATAAATACATACAAATTAACAATATATGCCCAAATAACATTTTGATTTTCAAATGCAGCAGCACAAACTGCACACGCAATTAAAACACCACAGATCATAAATAGTGTAATCAATCCACCCCCAAGTAGAGATTCCTTCGCCACATCATCTACCCGACATGGTTTCCGCTTTCTATGAATTTCTCTCCATTCATTTTGCACTACAATAGTGTGTATTCCGCTTTCCAGCAGGGATCTGTAACATCGGGGAACTTTTGATATTCCCGAGCTCTTAAAGCTGTATCCGTAAGGTTGACTATTGATTGCATCATCACCCTTATGAAATCTTATCCCTCTGTGTTTCCTTCTAAGGAAGTCATACTCTGCTTCGAAACGATCAGTTAGAGCAACATAAACAGATTTCCCACATTTTGTGATCTCCTTCTCAACCAGTGTCGTCATTAAGTTTATATCATTGGATTCGTTCCGTGTACGTGGAAACCCCTCCGGGGTATGTGAGTGTACAGGGAGAAATAAGTTGAACGTTGTTCGTATGAATTTGGGAAGTGATTGTAGCTGAATTTTTAGTACATACTTTAGATCAAATTCTAAACGGTCCCGGAGGAAATGAAAGAAGTCGAAAGAGTACGTGAAACTACTTTTATTCCAATAAATGTCTTTTTTTCTTGGTGATAGCAAACTGAAACAAGACTTGATTGCGTACGCCATTCCAAAATCTTCTGGTCGCAAGGGAAAATCAAATCGTAATCCGTGGTACTTAGCAAGCGTAAATAGGTTTATATCAAATTGCATTGAAATCCGGTCATATGTGTGGATATTAAGAATGTCCTCCGATCTATTGACGCGGTTGTTACTTTTCAATCTGTATTGGTCTTGACATTGTAGATCAGCAAATGTTTTTGGTGCGGTTCCTGGCAGTGGTGAATTCAAGTCTCCGATCATTATACCGTTGTAGCAATTTGTTAGGACGACCGCCATTAAACACCAGGATCCCAGAATGAGTCGAAACGGTACGCCCTTCTCTATTTGTGCCGGGGTAAATCCGGGCTCCTCGAATAAAGTTGCCAAAATGAACAACCACGGTGGAAAAGACAGGTTTTGAATCCCACCATATTTTTTGAACAAGGAAGTAACACAAGCAACCAGAACGATGAAGGAAAGCGACCAAACCCACAACGCGGGTTGGAAAGGGGTAATGTAAAACTGAAAAGTTAGCGATTTTTTAGAATAACATGTAAGAAACTGATACGCTCTGAATTCTATGAGTAAGGGGTGAGTAGGTTCCATCATTGAAGCAGACATAGCTTCCTCTCCAATTTTTCCGAATTTTACAACCGCAGCATTTAATCTACCTCCGTATCTTAAAGTTTCGTTAGCCGCGTCGGATATCATATTTCTTATATGTTCTGGAGAGGATATGCTAATGTTAAATAATTCATTATATCCTGAGTTATGGCTGGGATCCACGTCCCAGTAAGTTGGGGGCCGAGATAAGTTTACGAACATTTCATGAATGTTTCCATCCTTGATTTTACACTTCTGAAGACTCAAATCAAATTGTTGGCTGTCTTGCTGGACACAAAATTCTATCGCATCCCTAGATGCGTAGATTGCTCCAAAGTTATGCAGCCCTATGGTGCCAGTATACGAATTCTTTGCATAAATGAGTGAGAATATTTTGTTGCTGTGATGTGAAACAAGGACGTGAAATAACTGATGTCCATTTATACTTCCACGTCCTAAATCATGCGATGCCTCTTGGGTGTAATTGAACCAGTGTTTTGAAAAATATAACCAATTATACAAATCCTTCAAATCGGTAAAGGATTCTGGCAAGAGGAGAATGCTAATTGCACAGGAGGGCAGACGACTTTTGCACGAATCAAATGCACTCAAGGTCAAGGTGGTGTGACCGTTGGTTGAGGCGTAAAAATACGCATCTTTGGCGGCATGAGGGAGATGGAATATTTGTATGGGCAATGGGGAGAAGACGGGGAAAAGGGTGGAATCTGCTTTATCGTGGAAGATACGAATGTCACAATTCGCTACATTCTCCAAAAGCATTGAAATAAGGTTGCGTTTAGGTGGTTGGGCACTTGCAAACGTTACTGCGAATACGAGCAGAAAGTTTGCTTGCTATGCAGAAATCATATTACCTGAAATTATTCAGAGTTGGGTAAGAATTGATGTGGTGGATGAATTATCTTGGATGAAGTTTTAACCTAATCTGATGCTCTTGTGCTAAATACATCAGGATAAAATTCACAATTTTACCTCTTTCTCGCTTTTTTTTCTTTTTGGGCACCCACTACCTGAACCACCGACTTGGCGAATTATATGGAATATAAATATGATCTCCATTTGCAAGATTCCACCAATTGGTATATCCGGTGTATGAATTTTCCAAGTTCCCACAGTGCAGGCGTCATTGAAGTCTGATATGTTTGAGATGCAATGTCGGGGGCTAGAAAAAAATAGTTGCATTTCAACAAGAACTAACTTAAAAATTTATACCCCACAACCGGTATTAGACAATTCTAATTACATCCGTTTCAGAGATCCACGCCGCCGCGCCGACGCCGCTGACGCCGAGTCGATTTCCTACGCCGCCGCCGCCGACAAATTTTATTTTCCTATCTTAATACATTGGAGGGGGCGTGGACAGCCGCGCCACGCCGGCATGAAAAATCCAAAAAAATTGACGCCGCCGCAGCCGACAATCGGTCGGCGTGGGACTCTGATCCGTTTACAGCACAATTTACAAGAAAACGGATAAAGTGAGGTCGGTGCCACGACCAGTTTTTTTTATCCGGTATGGGCCACAGGTTTGGTTGCAGAGAGAACTCACACCAAAATATATATTGTCTCCGTTAGTTAGTCGATAAGGGTTGATGCAATTGGAAGTCCTAAAACTCCACGAATACCGTTGTATTCAACGGTTTGTATTTTAAAACAGTAGCCAATTCTTGCTGAAAGGTTAGGTGGCTAGCCATGCATTCTTGCGACCCGCCACGTAAAGTTTCACCAAGAATTGGTTACGGTTTTAAAATACTAACTGTCGTCGATTTATTAGTCAGTTTAAAGACCACCATGTAATTGTATAGTGTTTCTAATGATTCTCATTTATGTGCATGTCTTTCACACTGCACAGTAATATTTCAGTGCACTTGCTCACTGCCCAGAAATCGTCCATTAGCAAGAAGGTAGGGATATTTGTGATAGAAAACACTGAGGTGTATGGAGGTGCAGTGAGGTATATTGAGACTTTGTGAGATTTTTGAGCAGGAGATGCAAAGTATTGAGTAACGTGCCGGCCAGTCGGCCACTAATTTAATTATTTGTGACTTTCTGTACAATTTGACCTATTTGACCTGATGACCTGTTGTCCTTCAAGTTTGTGGCCAGTTCACTGGCATATTGTGATTGGTAGGTGAGGTGCAAGGAAGGAGATGTTTTGGCCTTCCTGGCATCATTTTGTGACCAGTTTCTTGGGATTATTCTCCATTCTCTCTCTCCAGCCTCGAGGTTCCGTGTCGGTCCTAAATTTTGTGAGAATCAATTCGGCCCCCATTTGTACACAATTTGAAATTTAATTTGACCAAGTAAAGTGACACATATTCTAAATTAAACCACCCTCCTCCCAGTGTATCTGCGCCCACGTTATTTATCACCACCACCACCAGTAAATATATCACCACCATCCACACACACCACACCCGTCATAAAATTTATCGTGGTCCCCCACACTAACCATAATGTAAAAGACGTGTCTGATTTATCTCTTTTGTCCGACTATAGTCGGACAAAAGTTTCAAACAATTAGCGACTTCTTCCAATCACCATGTCCATCATCATTAATTGGTGCAAAAGTTGTTTCTAATTTGAGTAGTCTCCAAAGATTCGATATTGATCTTGTAGAATGTAAATGTGTGTTGCTCCCACTTGACTCTTATTTTGTGTGTTATCCTCTGATTCACAGCCAAATCCAGTTAATAATTATGACAAGTTTTGCCATTGTTCGTTTTGTGGATACCAATGAAGTCGAAATTATCCCCACAAATTGGCTCTCATCCTCTCAAAAACAATGTCGGTGGCCCCCGTATAAATCTGCAGACAGACAATTCAGAGCTACCACGAAGGGAAGAGACCCAAACATGCAGACTTGGACGTTGCATAACGTGACAGTTTTAGGAGGAAGTAAACGATTTGGTTAGTCGCGCTTTTATTCCAATAACAACATTAACTAAATTAAACTTGAGTTTTGGTTAATTTAGCATCGTATCAACACGCACAGAAAAATGTGACAAAGGGCGTAGAAGAAACAGATCCGGAGTTCGAGAATGAAATCGAGGAAACAGGTGGTCGTGGTCAGCGTTATAAGAAATCTCGGCGCCGTCCATTAGCATCAAGTTATTAGGAGACAGTGGATCAAGACACTGGGGTCACAAAGAAGCCAAAGTTGGTCTGCTCCCTAAAACCCCCACCTCCCCCACAGTATTTATGTATGGATATAAATGAATGATTATCTTTTATAATTATAAGGGGAGAATTAAATTCACTTGGCGTCTGTCGGTTTCAGTTTTAGCTGGTTCAGGGGAATCATGCGGCTCCAGAAACACTGAGGCAGGAGTTTTAAAGCTGGGCACCCCTCTCACGACACCGGAACAAAACTCACAGCAATCAGATCGATCTCCTTTTAGCTTGCACCATAATCGACAAAACACACCGCGTCAATTGTTTGGCAATGGCTTGGATGAACCGGTAATTCAGAAGACAGGAGAGGATGTGTCGTGCGTCAGAGTTAACGTTTCCTCAACTATGGCACCAAAATCAAGTTAACTGACTTTTTCTGATGAGTGCGAACTTCTTGACTTCAAATGTTATATTTGATAGAATTTCAGCAATGGATGGTCCGTAACGTGAACGTGATTAAAGCCCAACTTAAGAGGAGAGGTCCCTAGGTGAGAATATCTGGGGCTAATAATATGCAAAAATTTTGAAAATCCGACCAAAATTGGATTTTTGGTGAAGAAATTAAGGTGATAAGTTTAGTGATTTTCGAGTTTTGAGGGGGTGTGCACTCGGGGGGTGGGGCCCATAGACACTAATGACGTCCCATTCCGAACTCCCCTTGATTTGGGCCTTCAGCATAAACAATTTCAAGACGATCGGACATTCTCACCTAGGGACCTCTCCTCTTTAGTGTTATAAATCGGTAGCAATAAATTAGAATTATGTAGCTGTAAGAATAGTTATTGACAGGTAATAAAAGCAAAAATATACCTTTTTCTAAAGAAACTAAAAAACATAGTTTTATTTATGTAAGAAGCGTTCTAGATTTATTACGTAAGGTATACCTTTAAAATAGGATATATACACTTCTAGCTATATACTAAATCTAGTATAAAAAGGTGACAATTTCTGGAGAAACATTCAGTTGCTGGAGTGACTTATCCTCTGACTACTCTTTTACTTTTTGGAGTGCATATCCTCCAAGTAAATCTCATTTTCCTAAAAATTCGGAGAGTAAAATTCCTCCGAGTCTTTAAAATCTATTTTCCGGTCTTGAAATATCTCTCAGTTAAAATAAGACATTATTTTAGTAATATTTTAGTTCAGTTTTTATATGTAAATCTTTAACCAACTTATAGTTCTAATTAGTGCAAATTTTCATTTTTATAAAAGTAGTAAATATTCTGAAATAAATCTTATAATAAACCATATAACACTTAGGCAACTGCAGGAAAGTGTTGACGGTCTGCTGAGTTGCAGAAATTCAAATTTGGAAAGACAGGTGGGTGACTCAGACGAGCATACATTTCCCGAAGATCTACTTCCCTTGGATAATGAAGCAGACCTTAAAAAACTTGAGAATTATGCCCTGGGGTCGGGACAGCACAAGTCCACGTTGGTATGAAATTTATTGTTTATGTTGCACACTAACGCCAAGTATTGGGTTGAAGGTGGTCGGCTGCGTGGATGGCGTGCACTTCAAAGGACAAAGGCAGAAGACGATGTGGTTCAATTTGGCGAGATGCGTGGCCCCCACGTCCCCCCACAGGGTGCATACGCGGCGAACTTTCTTCAAAGTGGGAGCTTTCAAGTGGAGAAAAATGGTGTCCAGGATCTGGAAACGGTATTGAGACCAAAATTAAACGTAATTTTAATACATTTCGGAGTAATTTTATGGTTTGAATTTTCATTCCTTATTTCCAAATAACTATGAGAGAATAATTTTCCTGTCCGTATAAAAATACGGACATATTTGTACTTGTTTTTCTGAATTGCTAAACTTCTCAGTCATAAATTTAATTTTCCATTTCATTTAAAAAAATAACAAGTGGAAGTTAATGCATTGCTAGGAATAAAATAAATTACCACCGGGTTCAGCAACGCAATGGTCGCCACATTTTCATCTAAATTTGTATCCTCCATAACTGCAAAAAAAAATATTTATAATTTTCAAATCCAGAAATAAATTTGTATTTGTGGTTTACGAGCATGAAAACGCAAATTTGATTAATTCAAAATAATAAATAAATAACATTAATTAATTAATGGTGAGGTTAAATTAATCTTCTCAATTTAGCGTCACCAATTTCAATAACCATTTATTTTGATTTCAACTGAAAAAAGTTGAATTGGTTTCAGTGCAATTAATAATTCTAAATGTTACTAATTATCTTGAAATCAATGATCCACTTGCCTGATTAAAATCTTTAACAATGCAGGATAACTTGCTAATTAATTATTCCACCTTTGTTATTATTGTAAGCTAAATATTTTTGTTTTTCACGTTGTTGTTGTTGTAAAGAGATTGCTGGGCGCCAAAGAATTCAGCAGGAGCAGAGTGGGCTGGCAATAATTGTGTGTTCGATGGAAAAACAGATTCCGTAGAATACTCCTCCGCACCTCAGCACCACCACCACTACGCAGCAAAATAGTGCGTTGTTTACATGAAACACACATTTTTCATTTCATACTTTAATTTTTCTGTGCTTTTACAAGTAGTTATTTTGTTGGTTTACTTTATTTTTTTTAAATGACACCGACGACCTTCAAACTTTATTCAAGGGGGTATTTACTGGAGGTTTTATGGAATAGTACGTAAGTAAATATTGCATGAAAAATACGAAACTATTACATATATTTCTCCTCTTATTGTAAATTTTAACTAGACCGAACACATTATTTTTGATAAGTTAACATCTATCTGCCGCATGTACAATCATCTGTGCCGTCTTAAATTTTACAATTAATAATTTTTTTTAATTTCATAGAAAAGAAGTCGTGGATCGACATATCCAGCCGCCGGAAGAGAATGACGGAGATCACTGAAAAAATGAAGAAGTAGAATATATTTCTTACTACTTTAGTAGCTTACTAGAGCCATATACGTTTTAAAGCAATAGAAAATAAGCTGGTACCAATGTTTCGGGTGCAACTAACCATGTGTACAAAACAACTGCAAGAAAATGATTTCTTGCAGCTCCAACGGAGTGCAAGAAACGCAGAAAATGTCAGAAATGATTTTGGGGCAAAGAAGAACATTGCCATTAGGCATTGGAGTAAGTGGGCACAAGTTTCGATAATCGGCACCGCTCGTCACCGGCTGCTCCGACTGACTTTTTGCGATAATTATTTTCTTTTAGTCTTGTTGTTTGCGAAACAGACCCGACATCGTCCACCTTTTTGAAATTTCAAAAATTACGGAGTCGTAGGGTGCGCCAGATTGTATATGTCATATGTAAACAGTTTTAACGCCCGTCCGTAAAATGTCTAAATAATACTGTCTCCTTGGCAATAAATATTCAACTGATTTTATTGTGCCTCATTTTGCCCCAGGCTCACCCATAACAGAGCGATAGCAGTTAAGAGGACGGGTGACTGAGTAAGGTGCCAACGTAACTCATGTTTCACCTTTTTTCAAATAGCTGGCATTTGAACAATATTGGATGGATTTTCTGCTTTATCGATGAAAAATGATCTGAATGAGTTGTATTTACAGATTCGTTACGAATTTTAATTTTTCGCCATTTACAAATATTTACGCTCTAACGGCAAAAGTCGTAAGGCCAAATCTCACATAGCCCCATAAATGGGGTACCGTTGGAAAGGTCTCGGCGGGAGGATTCAGAATATATATACTTTGTGGCATCTGAGACCACCCCCTAAGTATTTAGAGACCGATGAATATTATTGGGTTTTAGTTTTTCTGGTATGCAGACGTTAACACAGGAGGAGATTGAGAGTTAACACAGCAGTAGATCGACGTAAACTCCATAATATTCTTCGGTCTCTAAATACTTAGGGGGTGGTCCCAGACCCCACAACGTAATATATTCTGAATCCTCCTGCCGAGACCTTTCCAATGGTACCCCATTTATGGGGAAACCTGGGACATTCAGGCTTAATTGTATTTTTGGCCAAAAATTTATGATACCTGGCCCACTGTGCGACTGGGGAAAAATTCAATCCTGCGAAATCCATAAACGCCTGACTATACCAGACTTCTATTGTGCTATCGTTATCTTAATGGGAAGGAGTTGAATTGAATTTCATCCCGCCTCCAATGTTAGTCAACTGGGCACGTGATTTTGGCGCGTAGAAATTCCTTCCCATAAAGATCTCGACAGCACAATAAGAGTGTGGCCATAGAGCTGTAGAAAGCATGTATTTCAAAACATCAAAAAAACATGCATTTCAACAAAACTAAAACTTCGTATTACAATACAGTAAAAAAATACCGTTTCCATCCGTTATTTCAATACAGTATGAAAAATAGTTTTACAGCAAGTAAAAAGCAATCAAGCCAAAACAACAGCTAACTTTTGCTTCGGAGAAAATTGTTGCTTATTGTACTCTAAGCTTTCATTTTATTGATGCTCTGTCGTTTTTCACTGACACTTTTATAATTTAGCATATGTTTCTACTTAAAATATTGCAGATTCATTGTCCCATTCGTCCTCCTGCTCACGCTAAACTTCCGGATATCCAAGACCCTAAAGGAATATCAGAAGATAAGGAAAACTCTAACAAACCAGGAGACAAATGATGTCTCCTTGTCCAAAATAGCCGTTGCCATTGTGACATTCTCCCTCTCGATGAACGTCTTCTCCATCGTTTCCATGGTTTTGAAAAGAATTAATGAGACCTACAGTTCGTATGCGTTTGTCATTTTTGTAATTCTCGTCGTAATCAATTCCTCCATCAATTTCATATTTTACTGTGCATTCGGTAAAGTTTTTAGAGAAGAGTTGATCAAATTGTGGAAGATGGTGTGCCCATTGAATAAAAAGATTGAGCAGAAGCAGGTAAATAATTTGAGCCAATATAGCACTGGTAGTAACAGTAGTAGACTAACGAACGAAGTGGTGCTCGAGGCTGACCGAGTTATGTAAATATAAATCGAATTCACGTTGGTAGACTGTAAATAATCTAATTTTAATTACCGCCAAATAGGGCTAAGTTTGGGAATTTGGGAGTTTTGAAACTCCCTAAATCCCCAAAAACTCTGGAAGTTTGTATTTATTACCCAAATTGGGAGTATGCCCCGGGAATATTACCAAATTTCCGGGAGTTTATTACCTCACAGTGGGTCGGACAACCCTACCGCTAAAAAATCATTTGTTAATTAAATAACAACTCCAACTTCTGTACACCTGACTTACAATGCAAATCTTTTACGTGTAAAACTCAGATTTGCATGGGACCAATTTTATTTTGTTCGCCACAAAAAATAAGAATACCCGTATTTTTGCATTTTTTCGCATGTGCTAATTTGAGCACTAGGTGCGAATTTTAACCTTCTTTCCAGCCAAAACCTCGGGTTTAAAAAATTCTATAACTTTTTGAATTTCGGCGGGAATCAAAAAATTCGAAAACACGCTTGTTCAAAATGACTTACTTGACTTATTAAAAATATTACGAAATTTGAATTTCAAAGTTTTTGGCCTTTCTTGAAATATGTGAAAATCAAAAATTCCTCGAAATTTTCAAATTTTCAAAAAATATTGAATTTTGATTTTTAAGTCTAACCTAACCTAACCGAACTCAAAGAAAGTCATTTTGAACAAACATGTTTTCGAATTGTTTAATTCCCGCTAGAATTAAAAAAATTACAGAATTTTCACCCGTATAACCACCCGATGCTAACTGGACCCCACTGACCGACACGACCTACACTAGTGCCATAGAACAATAGCAGCTTTTCGATCCTTTTCAATCCTTCCCATCTTCCCACTCCTCCTCTACCACCCCCACTATATATTATAATCCGCAATTAGTTAATTATTCATTCGTTTTACAATTCAAAAACATGCACTCCACACTCTTCTCCACAACTAACACTCTTCCGTACACTCCATGCAGTAAACAACATCAAATAATTAAAAATCTGGAACTTATATTGTTAACAATATCGTACCTAATAATTTAGCAATTTAACATTGATTATTACTCTGTACAACATTATTCGCTCCTTTATGGGCCCGAGTGGCCTCAAAAAGGGATCAATAAATTCATTCATTCATTCATAACCACCCGTATAAAAATTTTACCGGATTTTATGCAGAAATTTGGCTGGATTTTATGCGGAAATTTGGCTGAAATTTATGCAGGGTAATTTATGCATAAATTGTGCAGGATTGTGCATAATTATGCTATGGTTTTTCTAAAAAGGTTAAAAAGAGAGATTGCTAGCCACAAGCTTTACATGAAGAAAAGTCTCTACATAAAAATATCAGTTTATAAACTTTTCTGCAGAATACACAGAAATTTTATGCAGAATTATCCACAATTTTTTATGCATAAATCATTATGCCGACTAAGTGTGCGGTATTGTGCAGAAGTCGCCACACGATTTTTATACGGGCAAAACTTCGCATGGGAATAAACTATTATTTAATCAACAGTGGCATCGTACATGAACTAAACCTTCGCCTATGGCTTTTCTCACGTAGGTACATATACAACAGGATCAACATTGCAAAATGTGTTGTATGAGTGAAACATGTACTTACCTGTGTAAAATGAAGGTAAAGTAGAAAATATTATGCAAAATATGAAGAAACATTTCTTCATATGGAAACTTCCATGAACTTACTACAAATAACACTGCTTACAAGGAACCAAACCAGTTTTTGCTTTAGTTCATGTCACCAGTGTTCCCATAAGATATTTAATAAACCGTTGTAACGTTAGAAGTAGCTCACCCTGTAATAATGATTTTAGTATTATTTTGCACCAATGGTGCAGAATTGGCAGATAAAATAGATACGCAATTTTGGCATAATTTTGCATTAGGGCGGACAAAAGATACACATAATTGTGATATAATTTTCCATCAATGGTGGAAAATAAACGAGGAAAATGCATCCATAATTTTGACATAAAATCGTGACAAATTCGAAGTAAAAATTCTAGTTATTTTTTTCGGTTCTTATGCACGTTTGGTGTGTTTTGCATCTATGTTCTCAATTGTTTGGCACCATTTTGTGTTACCGACTGTTCGAGACCAATGATGCTACTAATTTGCTAAAATTTGCACATGGGGCAAATTAATTAGCATCAATTGATGCAAATACCTCGTGAACAGACAGACAGACGGACAGACAGACAGACAGACGGACAGACAGACAGACAGACGGACAGACAGACAGACGGACAGACAGACAGACAGACGGACAAGAGGAATTCAATAGCTCCCGTGCTACGCAGGGTGAGCTAATAAAGTATACTTTTCTTTGAAATGTCCGCAATTTTATAGATTTGCTTCATCACACGTAGTCTATTTAGACGATCAAATCTCCCAAATTCAGGTCGAAATGCGATAATTAACATCACAGTGGGATTTACTATGAATTTGTATGTAACTATTAAAAGCACACTATCACAAGTAATCAACATGACTAGAATTCTTGAATTTAGGTCCATCAGAGTTACATAAGTCGCATCGTCGTGATGTAAAACGCATCACAGTTTGATTTACGACTATTAAAAGCATAATACTCAAACTTCACAAAAAAATAACAAATTGTGATAATCACCAAAACCACATTATCACAACGGGTACACTGTGCATAACCAAAGCCGCAACTTACATGAAGCAAGTAAAGAGCAATAATTCAGCATTTTTCCTTCTGAACCTTGCTGACAAGTAAAAATTGGTTTGGTTCTTTGTAAGCAGTGTTATTTCAACAACTCCACACTGTAAGAAATCTAGTGTTAAATCACCACCAAACATTATTCCTGTACGACTCTACCAAAATGGTATTGATAAGCAGTACCGTGGTATTAAAGTTATACAATACTATGCTAATATCAATTTTTACCAAGTGGTATAATTTTAATACCAAATAAAAAAGACTCAGACCCCCGCGAAATCAATACCCGCCCGGACTATACTAGACTTGTAAGAGTGCTAGCATGCTTCCAGAAGGATTATTTTCTTCATTTTAAGCATTTACTGCACACATCCCTTATATTAAATATGTGACGTTGAACTTGTTAGCCTACGTGAGACGCACGTCTAATCTGCTAAGATAACAATACACCTTTATTATTTATTTTTGATAAGACCACTACTTATTGTCATGCAATGGAATGATGTGGACACATCACTCCTTCTTTGTCTACTCTTTCTCCACCTAGCACAACATTTTAATTAGAGGAGAAGATGATGTACTTGTTAAGAGTCGGTGTCCAGAAAAGCAATTTTTTACTGTGCGAAAGTTCATGTATATAACGCCGTGGCATAGTGTGATTTTTGGGAAAAAAACGAATAAATTATTTTAAGGTCTAGACCCATGTGGGTGGGGGAGCATAAAAATATGAGTTATTCTGGTTTTTTGGAAAGGGGTGTGGTGTTTAGGGGGTTTTATGAAATTTCAAAAAAGTCGCAAATTGCTCCCAAAACCACACCCACTTGGAAGAGAATTTAATCCCGATTAAGAAAAGCTATTATACATGCCCCGTAACTCCTATAGTTCTCACGGAAATAAAATAAAACGTGGCGAAGAAACAGAATTTTTGCCAAATACGGATGATTTGACAATTTAAAATGGCTGGCAAATTCTTAAATCGAAAAAGTAGCAGCTAATGACCTATACGTCATAAACTACCCGTATAGGTGTGTCTAATGACGCAACATTCGGACAATTCCCATACACATTTTTTGGGAAAACATCATGCAAAGTTGGGCAAAATCCAGGTGACGAAAACTATGATTTGTCGAGCACTTTGGGGAGAAGCTACATCTTTTAGAGTAATAAGTTGCAATAACTGACCTGTTTCTCGTAAACTACATGACTGTATAATAATGTGATCCTTGTCGGACAAGGCTTGCCCGATCCGGAGTTGTAGTTTTAATAATTCAAGGCAAACTTGCGTCAGATGACAATTCCCATAAATACCAAGAATTGCCGAACTTTGCGTAATGTTTTCCCAAAAATTGTGCCTGGGATTTGGCCGAGTGTTGCGTCATTGCATACACCCATGACTCTAGTTTATTGCTCAATGGTCGTTGGCTGCTACTTTCTCGATTTAATAATTTGGCACCCATTTGAAGTTGGGCAATTTTTGCATGTAATAATAATAATAATAATAAAGTGGTTTTATTGCCTTTTCAGGCCATGGGCCCATAAAGCACTAATTTTACAACATGTGAGTTATATAATTAATTAAAGAATTAATATATAATTATCCATCTTGAGTCCGTATATTATACTAAGATTAAAATAATAATAGTAATAGAGCATATCACTTAAATTGGTAACGAAATTAGATAATGGGTTAGTTTAAGTAATGAAACAGCGAGTAAATAGTGTAATGATGTAATTATTAACTATTCTACAAAGTACATCGCACAGAGACTTAGGGTTGTGAAAGTTCAAATTCCTGAGGTTCTTGGGGTTCGGAGAAAGGTCTAGCTAAAGATTTTCTACCCAGCACACAGATAAACCCACATCCCATGAAAATGACGCCCATACCAATTATTCCCATAAGATACCATATAGCTGTTGTTGAGTCGTCCTTATACACTACCGTCGTCTGGTTTTGGGTAGGGATGTGTATTTCAATTTTTCCATCACCCTCAACAGCGGCATCAATAGCTCCCTCCACCGTGGCAAGACCAGCAGCTTCCAGAATGGCCCCTATGATTTTTTTCGCCATGCTCTTTCGACTCCGCTCTACCTCCAGGACTTGGGTCATGCTTATTATGCATAGAATTATGCAGATTATCTACGAGGAAACGAGAATATATAAGCGAGAAGAGCAAACGGAGCTAAAAAGACATTAGACTGGCTACTTAAGTGCACAAAGTTAAAAAAAACGATTTTACTACCTTTATGGTTGCCATCTTCGTACCAGAGAGTGGAGAAAATTTGAGGTCACAACGAGAAAGAATGATAAGGACGAGCTTTCTGATATTTAAGATAAACGCCAGAGAGATGAGGAACGAGGGGTTTAACGTCTCAACAGTTAATGACCAATAATCAAGATTCTAAAACAAATCTTCTGATTTTGAAACAATGTGCAATGTTTGCAAAAAGCATCTCATATTCTATTTTGCTACTCTTATTGAATAATGATACCCAGTTCAAAGTACTATGCCGAATCATATTAAAGAGGGATGCACTCTTTGTGATGTGGCAGCTCATTAAGAGATGATGAAGATTTTCATGCTCCTTTTTCTTGCAGATTACGCATTTTTCATGCAATGCCAATTCATGTTTATAATAATTGACGTAGTAGGAAGATACGTTGAGTCGACATTGTGCAATAAAATTTTTGCATGTATAATAGCGTTTATACCATGGAAGAGTCTTACATTGCCCCCGAAATGGGGTGTGGTTAGAAAGATATCGGCAGGGGGGTACAGAATATATATACTTTGTGGGGTCTCCGACCACCGCGTGATTTTCTAGAGACCGATGAGTAATACTGAGTTTTCATCAATCTATTGCAATGTTGGGACTCAATCTACTGCTATGCTAGCTTTCGATCTACTGCAATGTTTTGCTTTCAATCTACTGAAATGTTTAGCTCTCAATCTACTGCAATAGATCGACGAGGACTCACTCAACCTCACTCTGTGGATGTGATTTGGGCTCGCCACACTTCTGGGGGGAACGAGAGAATAAGACAGGTCACCTGATATTTACGTCCGCCTCTCCACTGAACGCTCCTCCCTAAACTGCACTATCTATGGATGCCCGGTCTATGGTTTATATTGTTCTGATTATATGCGGCTCCATTCCAAGGTGGGTTATGGGGTTTGTTTTTCAATTTAATTGTCAATATTGCGGTTGCCCTCAGTCTGTGCACCAATGTTATTGCGATTGCAATTCATTTTGTCCTTGGTTATTCGTTTTGTCGAATGTTTTCGAAGAAGCGGTACCAATCCCGAAGAATCTAAGGAAGAATCCCTTCTTCAAAATCATTATTGGCAGTTGGCTTCTTATGCTGCAGTTTTAACAAACTATTATAATGGGTTGATGAGTTCAGATTTAAATTCCCCATTTCCAGGAACAAATGTACCAGAAACGTTTCAAGATTTGATACGTCAAGATTTAGAAATACTTTCGTATCGTATTAATACTAAGTCGTTCAAGAAAGGAGGAAATGTAGTTGAATGGGCTCGAAACAAAATTCACGAGCTATATATCGAAGTGTTTGACAATTCGAAGGAGTCAACTAAGTGCTTTAAAGTATGGTCTACCCAAGTTAACGAACTTGAGTATGAATTTATTAAGCTGCGATATCACACATATAACATGCTCCCATCGACCCTTGACAATTTTTCGACGATCCCTTCTAATGAAGTATTTCCTTAAATGTCATAACCCAACTTCTGCTAGTTAATAGACATGCGACATATATTCCAAGTAATTTAAATACTTTTATTTAATTAAGTGAACTTGCGTCACATGCAATGGCATCCATATAGCAGAAAATTATGCAATGTGGCAAATCCGTTCTCGTAATTGAACCATCAGGGAGCGATACAACTCAAACTGTTTTCATTTGTATTTCTTATTTCAATATTTTATCCAGTTCCTCTCCAATCGATAAAAGATAATAAAAGAAGAATATTATTCCTCTCGTTCCAACTATTACCCATAGCAGTCTTGTCTATCTGGCTAAATAATACATTATCTTGCAATTTATGACCCATGGTATTCTCTTTCTTCGATTTATTTTCTTGTCTAGGTTTTACGTCGCTACAAAAGCCATTATCTAGCCATTATCTAGCATAGAATTTTATACCTTTTTGATATTAAAATTATAACATTTGTTAACAATTATTACTGCTCTGGTATATTTTTAATACCGACTTAATACAGCCCGGTATTCCTTATAAATACTATTTTGGTAGAGGTACCAAATATGAATACGGTTTGGTATTCATACCTGATTTAGTACCTGATTTCTAAGAGTGTACTTAATTTGTAATCCTACAATGATAATTTCAAAACAAATTCTAAGCTGCGATATCACACATTTAACATGCTCCCATCGGCCCTTGACAATTTTTCGACGATCCTTTCTAATGAAGTATTTCCTTAAATGTCATAACCCAACTTCTGCTAGTTAATAGACATGCGACATATATTCCAAGTAATTTAAATACTTCTATTTAATTAAGTGAACTTGCGTCACATGCAATGACATCAATATAGCAGAAAATTATGCAATGTGGCAAATCCATTCTTGTAATTGAACCATCGGGGAGCGGGGAGCGATACAACACTAATACTATGTATTACTTTTGGAGTTTTTAATCAATCAAGTTCTACCTAAACTAATGAGAAAATGTCCTCAATCGTGGTTGGCAATCAACTTATTTGATGAAATTGTTTTCATTTGTATTTCTTTTTTAAATTTTTTATCCAGTTCCTCTCCAATCGATAAAAGATAATAAAAGAAGAATATTATTCCTCTCGTTCCAACCATTACCCATAGCAGCCTTGTCTATCTGGCTAAATAATAAATTATCTTGCACTTTATGACCCATGGTATTCTCTTTCTTCGATTTATGTTCTTGTCTAGGTTTTTCGTCGCTACAAAAGCCATTCTCTAACCCTTGTTTTGTGCTAAATAACCATTGTAAATCTAAATACGTTGGAAGTAGAGTTGCACCTATTCCAACCCCCAGGGAATTTTGGTAGTTTTGGGATTGCCAAGTTTCGGTTAGGTTAGGTGTTCACGGCATAGAATTTTATACTTTTTGGTATTAAAATTATACCATTTGTTACCAATTATTACTGCCATGGTGTATCTTTAATGCAGACTTAATACAGCCCGGTATTCTTTATAAATATTATTTTGGTAGAGGTACCATATATGAATACGGTTTGGTAGGTATTCATACCTGATTTAGTACCTGATTTCTAGGAGTGTACTTAATTTGTAATCTTACAATGAAAATTTCAAAAAAAATTCGAAATTCAATCCTCATTTCGCCCCTTCTCGAATTTATTTCCGAGTGGAGTGTACTCCTCAAATTGTCACCTAACCCAACTTACTCCCGCCCCTTGAAACGTCTCCTCCACATCCAATCTATCAGTAACGCGCTACCAATAAAATTTGAACAAGGATCATTCAAAAACATAAAGAAATATTCACCAACACATTTTCTCCATATTTTTACCATTCTCAATATTTGGTTGCATTGTGTGTGTGCCGGAAATTGGATAATTTTACAAAGAAAAGGATCCAAAATGTCCGACTACGTTTTCCAAATGTGTTACTTTACCATATTTCTGTTCACATGTGTCATGCAGCAATGCGCGATACGCTGCGCATCAGAGTTCAACTTCGTTCTTAATTATATGCTGAAATTAGAGGACACCATCATCAAAACATACGGTGGGTTATTTTGAAATTTAGTAAGAAATAGTGTTCCAACTGTGATAATTACAGTTCTGTTATTTTTGTGGATATGACAACTTGTGAATTTAAAGATAATTGTATTTTCAGGTAATGATATTCTTACAATTATTTCTGTGATATATTGTAATTCTAATAGTCACCATCTAGCGGAGTATATGTTAACTATATAATATTGCTGGATGGCTAATATTAAATAAGATCACAAATAACCACAAAAATAACACACTGCAAAAAATCTTGCGTCGTTACGCTAAATTACGGTGTAAATTTTGTTGTGTTAAATTGCCAATTTAACACAACGACCCCCTTCTGTGTAAATTTTTGACTATTTTCGTGTATGTTTATCAACTTCTGCTAAAAAAATAATCACAGTGAGGTGATAATGATCGACACCTCCGTACGGAAGTCGGTTACGAACCCTGTAGTGTGTTGAATTGACACCAGATTACTTGCAGTGCATAATATCACAATTTGTCACACGAAATCACAAAAATAAAATGTTAATCATGTAAATTTACGATCCCTGATAAAAATTGTGAAAAAACGTATTGATATCTAAATTTCAAAAAATTATATTTATAGGTGCCCAAAATTACATAAACCTTGCTTATTATGCGTCCCTACTTGTCGCAGCTTCGTCCCTTATTCTCGTACCGACTTCGAATTCCGCAGCACCGTTCATGTTCCCATGCCTCCGCCCATTTCCGGGAAGTGTGCTACTTCCCGCCTGCTCATTTATGGGTCAGTGGGAGTGGCAAATAAATATGGACCGTATCCCTGTGAGGATCACCCTTTCCATCCTGCTCCTTGTAGCGATGTACACCGCGACATCTACCATTGGTCTCCTCGTAACTGCCGCTATGCACGTGGCCATCCTGGTCCAACTTTGGATTAAGGAGGCGATCCTTCCGTTTCTAAAAGACGGAAAGTTTCAAATTGTTTCCAACAATGTGCGCCACGTTCAAATTCTGATGGCAATTTTGAATCATACTTGGAGAATGCCGGCAATGGGAGTAAACGTGTTGCTTTGGATTATCTCGGAAATTATTTCTCTCTACGTGGTAATCAGGTAAGTAATTGTGTGGACTAATAGTAAAGAAGTAAAGAAGTTGCAGCCCAGCTTGTGAATTATGAAGGGAAAAAATTTCAGCCATTTCTGGCAGTCTTCACAAAATCACATCCAAGCGAAATTACACATTTATCACGTACTGTGTAATTCTGTAAGTTTATTGTGTGTTCAGATTGTCACTATGAAAATCACAATAAATCACAAATTGTGATAAGAGAAAAAAGCAGGTAAAATCGTAGAAATAAATTAGTGACATTCGCTACACTTGTGGCTGGCCAGTTCTTCAAAATTCAAAATCTTTTAGAAATTACGGGTCAATAGTTTCCCGAAGAGTATTAAGAATTAAGAAGAGAATTAAGGAACTCCGAAATTTATAAGCTGAACAGAAATTGTTTATATTATTAATCCACTGATAAAAGAACAGGATTAATTTGATTAAACCTAATTAATAATTGCAGATATTCATCATTTCCAAAAGGGTTGGCTTTAGGCTTTGCTTTAACAGCGTTTGACGGACTGCTGGTATTCAACATGGCATTTCCAATATTTGCCATACCACATAAAGAATCGATTTCATACCTACTGGAAACAAAGAAGAAACTAACGATATTTAAAGAACATTCGCATGCTTTGAAAATTGAGAAAAAATTCATTCTATCAGTTCCAACGTTAAAGATATACAGTGTGGGAAATAACTATTTTGATGCTGGGTTCCCACTGACCGTATGGGAAATCTGTATTAATCATTTAGTAAATCTAATTTTATTGTAAAGAAGCACAACAATTTATTATCCTTAGTCACTAACCCGACGAAAACCTGAAAACGCATTGTCCCAAAAGTTTTTGCGGTAACTGACGGGGTGTGTTGCATGTATCGCCAAATGGCTCATGGTCGAAGGTGGTACCGTAAATGCGAAGTGCAGCAGGAACAAATCCTTTTATTTCACATCCAATATTTTACACTCAGGTATGAAAGGTTTTCTTCGTGTATTTCGTAGTCTCCTAAACCATTTTGATCATTATTTAAAGCACTATCATGTCCAATTTGAACCAATTAGCAAAAAGGTTTTCGACAAGCATGACAAGTCACGTGGATAATACCTAGAAGAAATTTGAGTACTTCACATTCAAATGTCAATGATGCTATATTTGCTTTCTATGTTATTTGATTTCTGGTACAATGTTATTAAATATATGTTTGGCAACTATGCATATATAGTTTGCAATCTACATAAACAGATAATTAATTCTACAATTGTGTTTGAATACGATTCAAAACTTTCACAAACTCGGAATGAATACGGTAATCAGTGGGTTACACACATTTTACAAGGAATATATTATGGCTACAACGCGGAAATCAACACCAAATTATTAGCAGTGTATAAAGGAAATAAAGAGTATTGCGGGGCATTTCTTACCTTATAATTTAATACATATTTGCCTATGAATCGTGAAATGCAATTTATGTCAATTTCCTTGCTTTATATGTAACGTGTGACGAGGCAATCTAATACGTAGTTCAAGTCAAATATTAGATACATACACTGAGCACCCTTGATATTTATTATACCATCTATTAATAAGTCAAAAAAATCTAATCTAATCTAATCTAATCTAAATCTAGTATAATCTAATTTTTAGTATTAAAAAGTCAAATTTTGCTCAAGGTTGAGTAAAACTTGATTCACACAACTTTGCTGTGTAAACGTTAAGTACCAGGAGTTTAAATTTTGTCCAAAATTTAATCAACTCCATTTTACTCAACCGGTTGTGCACAACTTTTCTGAGAGTGTATGCTGGTGAACGCACAAATAGCTCCACATATGACAAAAATCACATAAAATTTTGGTAATCCTATAGCTGCTGCTTCACTGGTAAAAGCTGTATCTTCACTAGAAATTAATTTACTGGGCAAGTTATCAATTTTTATGTTAGATTCTGCCATTTCTCAATTAATGTCATGGAACAATTTGCCCCTCGTTCGTAACTGGATTCATCTATTTTCAAAGCGTCTCTATCAAGCGGGTAAATCCCGTTTTGCACAATCCGCTAGAAAATTCCCTGAAACTGTCTGAATTGAACTGAAACATGAAACATGAAATGAAACTGAAGTGTATGTATTAAGGATTTTGTTTTTTTTAATTTTATGAACTATGCACTACTCATGATCTTTGTTTCGGAGTGAATAGTGTAGAAATCTTAAATTTTCCTTGATTTTATTGTTTGAAAGTAAACGTTACTTTATCGTAAGTTATTCAATAGTATCGTATCGGGTTTCGTACTCAAATGACACTTTTTCAGAATCCCGGTAGTTTCAATTACTGGATTATACTAGTTTATGCTAATTTGCATCAGTTTTTACAAGTTTATGAAAGTCAGTTGACGAACTCAATAAATGTATCATTCCAATTTGAATAAAATATTTGCAATATATAAGTAAATGCATACACATTGAGGCGCAATTTATTTGTCCAGGGCTGTAGTACAGACATATTTACGAGTCATCTACACGAATACATGGCTGATCTTGGTACTAAATACGTCGTTTGCAAATATTTATCATATTATATTTATTAGGGTTAGAATAACATATTTATCTATCTGCATAAGGAATGCATGGCTACCTCTGCGTATTTATTAATGCACTGCAAAAAATCTGGTGTAAATTTTACACCGCGCGTGCTGCATATGTGACAACACCGGCATGGTGTTATTATTGGTCACCGCGTGGTGATAAAACTGTCACCAGACGGTGACAGTTTTTCACCATGCGGTCGCAATTTTACACTAGACGGTGATAATTTATAACTGAACGGTGTAGCCTCATATTAACACCGCTGTTTTGGTATTATTTTTTGCATTGTGGTCAGATTACTCATGAGTAATATCGGCTGGTCTCCTGTTCTTCGGGTGCAAGTATGTAACCACTTGCAAGAAACCATTGCAAGAACGTGTTTGTTTAAATTTTTTCTCACCTGCGCAAATCTGCAAGAAACTTCACCCCCGGGTATACACATTTATGTAGTAAATAGGGCGCGTTTATAGGTGGAGTTTTGCTTCCTGCGTTTCTTGCAGCTCCAGTGTCTTGCGTTTCTTGCTTTGCAGTGCAAGAAATGCATTTAAACCGGAAAGAAACGACACACTGCCGATAACGCCTTTATCATAATTATTGGCCTTCAAAGCACCTACTAATATGAGCCATCGAGTTATTTCGAAAGCAAACAATCAAAGTAATCATGTCGTAACCAAATTTCTCTCAGGTAAGGAGAATTTCGGGAAAAGGAAGCGCTCAAGCTGATCACTCGTGCCCAAGAGCCTGGGTTGGAGGAGGATATTGAGGTGTAAAGCAATTCACAAGCCTCTGCAGCCGAAATTTCCACTAGATCAGAGGTTACCTGTGTCGTCCTAACCATTAGAAACGTTTTCAACGGTTATCCATAAATTGAACGGTTAGGTTAAGAAAACCAAGCTCAAACAAGTTTTGACTTGTATGTATAGGGCCGGCATGAATCTTCTGTAAAAATATCATTGTTCATGAAAAATGAGACTTGCCGAGTTAAAATTGAGATTTTACCAATTTGTAGCCACAGCGGAAGACTCTTTTCTTTTGAATGAAATTGTTTTTTTTTGCAAATAAGAAAAATAAAGGAATAACTCGGATAATGAAAATTGTGTAGATATTGCTGGGACTATTTTATTCGAAATACTTGTGTAGTTGTTCGTAAATATTTTCCAAAACAAGGGTTAAACATATGCAGCACTCAGGTGCACACTAAGGTTATCATATTTTTCATTATGGCACATACCCTGTACCCACCTTCCACTATAAAGACTACACTGGCGGTCAAAATTGTACACCCACAGAGCACGAAAAGCGTTGAAATTGCCCCATCTAATCTGACAGGTTTAGCCAATTGATCCCTATCAATTTTCTTGACTGGTTTCCGTTTGAAAAATTTCTGTCTAATTTCTTCCTCTTTCAATCTTTTTTGAATTCCAGATTGTATCAGAATTTTCACATATTTGGGCACCTTTGACCAACCTGCTTCTTTAAACATCCACCCGAACGGGACCTCCTCCAGGGTATGTTTCCCCTTGTAAAACTTTTTTACGGTGTAGTGTCTCCCAAGGAACTGCAATTCTGCTTCAATACCTCCCGATTTGGCGATGAAGACAGACTTCCTACAATCCACTAATTCATCTTCAACAATATCGCGTAACTCGAGATGGGTCTTATTTGCGTGTATGGATTGAAACCCTCTCGGATAGTGCGTGTGTCTCGGATCGATCAAACTAATGAGTAGAGTGGTGTATTTGGAGGCAATGTTTGATCTCGACGCTTCTTTTAATGCGTCACTTAGAATGTTTAGAAATTGAGGGATTTGGTCATAAATTGTCCTAATTTCATATGGTAACGAAATCAGGTGAAAACAATTGTTTGAAACGAAAGGATTGCTCCGTTTGATGGAGGTAAGCCAAGGATTTAGTAAGGAATGTGGACCCAAGTTATTCATGTGGATGTTATAAACCAAATGCCAGGCGGCGATTTCAAACCCACCTCGGTTTGGAGTTCCCGCTTCAGGAGTTAGCTTCGACGACTTAAAAACCCTTTTATCGTAGTACCTCATGGTCTTGACGAATTTTGGGAAGTCGCGTTTATCCATTCTGAAACAAACTAGGTGGTCAAATAACCAAGGTTGTTCTGCCCGATGCGGCGAGTTAAGTTCCGAGATCATCATTCCACTATAGCAATTTGTTAAAAAGACCGACATTAAGCACCACGAACCCAGAATGAGGCGAATGAACCATTTTCGTTCTATTTTAACAGGTAGGGGACCACACTCTTCGCAGATGGTGGCAAGTATGAAGAGCCACGGGGCGAAGGAGATGGTTCTAAATCCTGCAAAATATTTGTAGACAGAAGTAATCAAGATTATTGTCATGACTGAGATGGCTAACCCGAACCATAGCCAGGGCTCGAAAGGTGTCACGTAAAATCTGAAAGTCATATACTCCTCTCGATAGCAGCTTAAATATTGGTATCCGGTTAACTCCGTAAACACACGTTTGACGTTGTCACAGAATACAGTAGATTTCATCACGCCGAATGAAAGACTTGTATAGAAATTGTGGCAATTACTTTTGAACTCCACTGTTTCGTTGGATGCTGAAAACAGAATTTGCAAAACAAAATCCACCATCATCAAATTGTAGCCTTGTAGCGATGTAGCCTTCATACAATTAAATATTTTCTTTGGTTTCCCTAAATCCTTTTGTTTGCTATATCTAACACATATTTCAAATTTCTCCCTTTCATTTGAAAGGATTAGAACGCTTATTTTATAATTTCCATTCCCGCTTAAGTACACTTGACCGAGTTTGTCTTTGCGTTCATGGTTGACAACATAAACCGCAACACCGTATCCTTCGACGTAATTAATTCTTCCGTTCTCAATAAACATCCTGTGCCTCTTTATTCCCACATCGGCATAATCGCCTAATTGCAACCATGAGTTTACCAAGTTGGTGCCAAGAAAATGATTTGAGAGGAAAATGATGAGTCGACAGTTTGTTGCAGTACGAGATTGAAATATGTTTATAGGATACTTTGAATCCCAAAAAAACTTCGGTGCATGAACGATTTTCACGGGCAGGATAACATTAAACCAATCAACATTGTTGATAATGTCTTTGTGTAAAATTTGGACGTCGCAAGTTTCCAAGTTTTTCAAGAGAATGTTAAATATTGGAAGAATTGACTTACTTTTTGTACCTTGAAAAAAGTGAAGGAATGAGAGCTGAAGGAAATAGATAAGTTGAGATGGCGTCATTTTAACTTTTTTGCTGCGGCAAGTAAATTAACGCTTTTACAATCTACACTGCAAATAGCCAAGTGTTGTCACGTGGGTGTCAATTTCTTCGTGTTAATTTGGTGTAAATTTTTCAACGGTCTGATGTATATTTGTCACCGCGTGATATAAATTTGTGACTATGGCGGTCGCAATACGGCAGGGGAGTCATATATATGCACCCGCACGGTGTTGAATTAACACCGAATTATCTGCAGTGTAGTAATTAGCCTCCTGTTGATGCCGTTCATAAATAATTTACTAGCAAGTTACAGTTGACAGAACATCGATTAGACACTTCTTGCAATTCTGGTTTGCTGACGACCCGGAAAGATTATAGCGTCGCTAAAAGAAATCACCTTAAAGAAACGTCAAGGAGACCCATGCTCAGGTTGTCATACAGTGTCGGACAGATGTCTACGTCCACATAGTCGCGTCAATTTCATTTTCAAATTGTCACTGAACTACTGAACCAATTTTCATCATTGATATATCAAATTCTCACAAATTTAACGTAATTTCATAGCACATTATTAGTTTTCCGCTAAAAAATTTATTTTAGGCCAGAGATGTATTTTAATTCAAAATGAAAACAATTTTATGGACAAAAGTCAACGTCCAGTCAGAGAAAACATACAAAAAAAAACTGTAATTTATAAGGAATGTTATAACAATTAATTTTTAATATTTGGTTGGGCCTCCGTTCGCTTTAAGGACGGCTTCAAGGCGTCGAGTCATTGAGTTTACCAAATTCTTGGTCACATCTTCAGAAATGGTTTCCCAAACTTCACGAATTCTGGATTTAAGGCCCGGAATTCCTGAAAAAGATTGTTTTCTTATTTCTCTTTCAATGTGGTCGCACAGATGCTCAATGGGATTCAAGTCTGGAGATTGGGGAGGCCATTCTAGCTTCGGAATTTTTTTTTCTTGAAGTATTCCATGGTGGACTTGGCAGAGTGTTTCGGATCGTTGTCTTGTTGGAAGGCAAATCGTCGTCCAAGTCCAAGTTTTCGAACAGATTCCTGGATATTACGGTCAAGTATTCCCTGGTACTTGTATTGGTCCATAATTCCGTCAATAAATTCCATTTTTCCTGCCCCACTTGAAGCCATGCATCCCCACACCATTACCGACCCGCCGCCGTGCTTAACTGTGGGGTTGAGATTTTTTGGATTCAAAGCTTCTTTTGGATATCTCCACACTCTACGACGCCCATCTGACCCAAAGACATTGAACTTTGACTCGTCAGTCCATAAAATATGTCCCAGAATGTTTGTGGCTTGGAAATGTGGTCTCTGGCAAACTTCACTCGTTTGGTTGCATTCCTCGGTACAATAAGAGGCTTCCGGACTGCTCTGTGGGATTTCAAATTTCCCTTATTCAGTGTTCTTTGGATGGTCATAGGACTAACCTGTTTGCCGAACATCTCCTTGATCTCGGTAGCTTTGGAGCACTAAGTGAGGGTGTAACGTTGACTTTGTTGAGCACGTGGCGTACTTCTCGGTGAGCCAAAATGGGTTTTCGACCACTTCTGACCTTGTTTTGGACTGAACCATTAGCTTTAAAGTTCTTAATGATTGTCTGGATGGTTGTCCTTGCTAATTTATACTTGGTCCATATTTGTCTCTGCGACAGCCCCCTTTTTGTCCACCCTTCCAGTCCTGAATGACAAGATCTCGAATAGCGATAGGAATTTCCTTGCGTGTCGACGCCATCATATTTTTCTGGAAGAAAATTATTTAAAAATTAATGCGGCATATGTTATTGATAGATTTATTAAGTTACCTGATTTTATAAATTGGAGAGATTTTTGTTGTTGACAATTAAAGTGAAGTGGACGTAGACTTTTGTCCGCTCAAATTTCATCCTCTCTCGCTCTGCACTATGATTCTCAGTTTTCCCAGAATTTTCAGAAATAACTCATATGTTTTATGAAATTACGTTAAATTTGTGAGCATTTGATATATCAATGATGAAAATTGGTTCAGTAGTTCAGTGACAATTTGAAAATGAAATTGACGCGACTATGTGGACGTAGACATCTGTCCGACACTGTAGGTTGGCCTGACTTCATCAAAATCGATATAGCGTATGTTCTACTTAAATATGTTTCTAATGGATAAGGCCATCCACTAATTGTGCTAATGAAGTCTTAATTTTTACGATATGATTCTAAATTGGTGATAATCACGGCATGTCGGAGTGAATACACAAATGTGCGAACAACAGCTATTTTTAGGTATTAGGTATCGGATGGTACCGGGATTCCAGAGCGGTTAACATCATCTTTGCACCTCATCAAGGATCTTCAACATCTTCAATAACCACGCTAGGGTTGCGTGTTCAAGACACGGCAAATGCTAATTTTCTAAGTGGATTTGAAGCAGGCACGAAATTTCTTGAGACTGCATAAAATACAAATTTGCCTGACTAGGGGAGACCATTTGCTTGTCATTGTGTCGATACATTTCCTATTTATTGATTTCCATCGACAAAAGAGGAGTAGTCATAGTTCTGGCCAAACTTATATAATTTTCTTACCGACACGATAAGTCCATTATGATTAGGAAATACCACAAGCAATAAATTTCCATATTTAATTTACACACCAGTGTGAGACTTCACAGTAGACAGTAAGATCCAGAAAAAAAAAACAATTGGCTTCCGCGATGAAGGAGGCGCCGTTATTATTTTTAGCGCGGTACTCGCCATGATGACGAGCAGTGCTATGGTTCATCAAACAAAGCCGCAGCATTTTCTTGCTGAGAGGTTATGCAGGGTATGTTGTAATGCTAATAAGCATTGGAAATTTGAAATTCAGCTATTTATTGAATTCTCCACCGATTTTCAAAATTTGAAATGTTATTTGAATTATTATTAGTATCTGTGATGTTGATGATTACTTGACCGCATAGGTCCGAGGGCGTCATCCTCATCGTCTACCCAATAAAGCGATAAAGCGTCGTCCCAATAAAGCGATAAAGCGTCGTCCCAATATGTACGTCCTCATTCTTTGTTTAATTCAACGAGGTACATTGTCCGATATAAGTCAATATTGTGCAATTCACCACCTAGGTAAAATTTAACACCTTCTTCCTTCGAAAATGTACTAAAGTCAACAGATTCGATACCATCCGGAGTGCAGTACAAATATTCCGGTGTGCATGGTCACACGGGTACAAATTTCTTGGTGTCAATGTAGTGTAAATTTGTCACAATTTAGTGTAAATTTTTTACTAGTTTGGTGTAAGCTTGGAACTATGCGGTATAAATTTGTCACCATCATCATATCTTAATAATTTACACCACGGCGAGGGAGTCATACATACATGCACCCCGCACGGTGTTGGATTAACACCAGATTATTTCCGATGTGTAAGTTTTCACCAACCAGTAACAAATTTGAATTTCATAGAAATTCTAGTCATACACTATGTCATAAGTTCAAATCAGTAACAAGTCGTTACCAAATTATGTTCCGTGCAACAAAAAATCTATTTCCCTAATTTCCAGCCAACTTTGACCGGTGTGTTTTTATTCAGAGGGAATAAAGTAAACTTTTAAGACTTATAAAACTTGTGCACTAAATTTCATAATTTTCGATGTTATTTGCCAAATGTTTTTCATCGATGCAATCACATTTCCTGAATCAACTCGTACAACAGTTCTTTTATTATTGGCTAACCTACCTGAGCCTACTTCAATTAAGTGCATACGCCCCAAAGTGTCTACTTAGACCTTCCTTTGGCATAGCTAATGATAAATTAATCGCATTATCCAATATTTTTACGTAAAATTTTCCCTTTGTACTCCGATCGATGGAGAAGAACCTTACTTCACCAACTCCGACATGGAGTTTTACTGGTTTCAAGCTTTTGAGCATTCGTTTCAAACAAGCACGTGTTTTACAACATGGTTCATCCATTAAGGTACTGTTCCACTTGTGTAAAATTTTCACCGAATAATCATTAATCACTTGTGCTTGGGGAACTAGGGTGAAAATTATGAAAATAATTATGGCTGATGACGAAGGTAGGTAAATATGCAAATAAAATGGGAGAATGTTGAACAATTTGATGATTCTAGCGTTTACCAAAATTCCCGCGAAGAGCCCTAGCCCGAATAAAACGGTGGTACAACATTCCTGAAATTTGCTAATTAAACCGACACACAACACTAATTGTTGATGCATGACTGTTAATTTTGTCAAGGTTCGTTCTCCTTTGCCAACACCTACACGAACGGCCAATAAATCCCTTAGCAAGATTTTGCCGGTGTGTAACGAAGTGGCAAACATGATAAACAGGAGGGTTTGGTGGCGGCAAGTTTCAAGGACGGAGACGTAGATGATGTAAACCTTGATGAGTTTGGCGCAAAGTTTGAAAATGTGTAAAGTTAAGGGGTCCGCGATGTACGATGCAGCCTCGCTGATGAGAAGATGGAAAGGATCGAGTTTCAAGAAAATTCCGCCAAGCGGTAAAAATACTAAATATAATATAAACATTTGGACCATAATAGTCATGCCGTGCCCTAAATAATCCAGTTTTTGAGCCTTGCCACGTATCAATCGTCCGCCTAGGAAATAAATAGATATACATAAATATTTATGGTGTGATCGACCGAGGTAAACTTCTTTTGTTAACAAATTTAGATTCTGCTAGGTCAAAAATTACACTTTATGAACACCGCGAAAATTTAAATTTTGTGGGCAGGCTAATAAGGAATGCATCTAACATTCGACCAATTTCAAACCTACACAGCTTTTCTAGTTTCCGAGGGACTTTCAAAATCTCGGGCTTAAAATGATCACAAATCTCAAATTTTTAAAAAATAAATGAAAAATTAGAAAAAATTTATTTTTGAGATATTTAAAAAAAATCGACGAATCCCCAGGTCTAAGAACACCCCAAAATTTGAAAAAATCACTGTTTTGAAAAATTTCATAGAATTCGAAACTTCGACTCCTTGTCATGATTTTTGTCAAATATTTTGAAAATCCGTCTAGGATTGCTAAAGTAATGGCGCGCCATTACTTTAAAACCACCATGGCGGTTTTAAAATTAAAAACATTCAAACTTGGCGAATGTAGCGCCACGCCACGGCGCCCAATTCGCGAGTTTTACATGGAAATGTGAATGGATCCTTCATCTAGGGACCTAGTAGATTCTAAGAACCATAGTGGGTACCCTGGACACGCCACCCATGTCAATAGTGTCCCTTGTAAGTCAAAGAAACTAATGAATCTAAGAAAAAATGAAGAATTCGATCTTGGTGTGCACAAACCATAATTAATGACATGCAAAATTAGACCAGGTACCATTTAGCATGGATACTTCGCCCTCTACTTTGTTCAGTTGGTTCCATCCAAGTGTGAATTCCTTTCCGAAAATGAGAAATCCTAGCCCAATGCCGATAGTAGACAATCCCTGAACTGCAAGCAATGTTAATGCAAAGGTATTGAAACGTGGGATGGTTTTCTGTTTGACAACAATTTCTTTAAAAAGGACCAGTAGTGTCGTTCCAACTGCGCTTAGGGCCAAAACGCCAGCCAAATTCCATATGTAAAAGCATAGCTTTTTTACAGAATCGACATAGTAGAATTTTTTGGTGGAGGTATCCCACATTATTGGGGCTGTTTCGACATGTTCCTGAAAGTAGGTGGAGTAGATGCGAAGCGCTTTGAGAAGTTAGGGCGTTGGCATATTGTACGGAAAAATTTATAAATTTGTAATTCAAAATTTTACTGTTGTAGTGTTTTTGTCAGAAAGAGGAGACTTATAATACTGTTCATAGGAGATATGTAGGAGCAATGTGAGTCAGAATTTTGACGAAGGGCATAGTTTGAATGCATGCATTATAATTGTGTAAAGTTACGTATAGTAATTTATAAATGCTGAGCGAAAATTCGAAATAAGTATTTAAGATATTCAAACGCAGGACCGTAAGTTGAAAATCTTTAAATCACGTAATCACGTAACTTGATAATACATGATAAAAATATTTTCTTACGGTCATTGGGAGTTTATTTATTATTCAGTTTAATTTCATCAAATAATCGTCTACTTTTCATTCCATTTTCAGTGAAGAAATCCATATAGGCCAGAAATAAAAATAAGGTAAGCATTGATTTAAACAGTTTATGAATCTGTTTAGATAACTTGAAAATAGTTTGGTGTATGGAGTTATCGCGAGCACCAAAATCAAAAATCGGGTTATGTTATTCGCTGAAAACAATCTTACAACGAATCGTTACCGTGCGGAGTCGCTAAGATGCTATTCTATATTCCACTAAGTTAAAGTTTGTTACCGATCGGTAGTAACGTTTTCATAGGACAGTAATAAATTTGAATTTAATGGATACTCTTGTCATGATTTTAATTGGCGTAACTGTATCTTTTTCAGATACATCAGAGGAATTTCTAGACTGTCATCCAGTGTGTGAAACAAACAAATTGGATAGAGCTTCGCAATTAGACCACTGCTGTAAGTTAAGGGGGTCGAATACAGGAAAGTGTTCTGCTAATGGAAAATCTCGCTGCTTTCATTCCGAATATTTCGTTACGTATTTCGGGATTTAACTTGGCAGGATCATAAAATAAATATAAAATGCTTTTAAAGTTAAATCGTCCTAGTGTGGATAAATTAGAGCTAAATTTACTCTTGGTTGAGTAAAATTAGAGATGGCACAAGCGGTTATTTAAAATTTACTTAACACAAAGCAAAATGTGCCCAACTTTGTAAAGTGTTCGACCAAGCTTGAGTAAATTTCAACATCCGACCGGTACATTTTTCATAACACGTTGTGTTATCCCAAATTTTACCCACCTTTATTTAGCGTGCGGATTTTTCTTACAATTACATAAAGCATGAAACTCGAATAAAATAAAACTTGTTTTTTTAATGATTATTAAGCTACTTATTATCGCATCATTGTGGCTCCTTCATTTTCATGAGAACTTGAAAACTACATCCATTTGTGCACATTTTTATGGAAAATACGAATGCAAACAAAGACAGCGGCAGCAGTAGTTGCTCTCAAAAATCGTAAAAATTTCACACATTTTTCATACTCTTGAACCAGTACAAGTTCACATTGTTTAACACGCAAATATTAAAATCATTGAATTTTAAATTTTCTTGCCTCTAACTTTTTGCAAAATAGTCTAGAATAATAATAAAAATATTTAAAAACGTTTCACACAATTTCTAAGAATGTAGAATTTTGACAATTTTAGCACAACATTAATTAATTTATTACAAAATTACATATATTTACAATATTTTTTAAAAAATAAATCCAAACTTTGAAATTTGGTAACCATGGCGATCTACGACGTCTGTTTTTTTAGTCGGATTAACTGCTGTCCCTCCTCCGAGTATTGTTCTTGCCGGTCGGATTTCCACCCCCAATTTTTAACTTGTCTCGACGACGGGGGATGACGTTTTGGAAAAAAATCTGATGAAAAATCGTCTCCCGTGAGCATAAACGATTTATTAATACAAAATTTTAAATTCAAATATATAATTAGTAACATATATTCTTATTAAATACACTAATTAATGTAAAATTTTCCATTAAATTAAATATTCAATTAGTCAAATATATATGTAGATAATTAAATACCCTTCAACAAGATTGTAAAGGTTTGATGTTTTTCCTCGCAGAATTTAATCCGCCCGTCGCGGCATGTAACACGAGTTGGCGAGGATTGCACAGGCAATGGTACTTTTAAAAAATATTAATGACTTCTACCTGAAACTCATTTGACTAATAATTTGAATTTGCATTTTTATAAAATCTACATTTTCGTTTACATCGTTTTTTTTAATTTAAAATAAAAAAGAGATCCGGACCACGTCATACAGACTAACAGACTTCCATCCGATATAAGTTTCACACTTGGGCTGTGTGACGTGTATGCGTTGCATATATTTGTAAGAGTTAGCCTGGTGTGTAGGCCTTATATATGTATTCAATTCTGCCTGAATGCTTAATATCTTAACAAGTACATAAATTAGATATTTCAGGGTTAATTGATGGTCTGTTCCAGAGGTACGTTGGGTAGAAGAACAACTTATATAAAAGAAAACTAACCTGCCCTGTCTGTCTGAAGTCTCTGTAGTTTTACTTTTGTTGTAATAGCTAACTCATTTTGCACCAACTTATTTTATAGACCTCACGATTTCTTCATCCAAGTTGTAAATATTTGAAGTACTAAAATTTTGAAAAGTTTAACATTGCAGTTATGTGAAACGTTATGTAAGTTATGTAAAATGATTTTGTCTCAAAGTGATCAGTGGATTAAACTTACAAATTAAACCTGTTAAAATTAATTACCATGATTTCCTAACTCCCTAAACCTACATACCTTGGTATTGGTCGACATTACGGATACATCCTGCCTGAAAATAGTCCGTAAAGGGAGAATGTTGACACTGTAGAACTACATGTATGTACGTGGCACCCATACAAATATGATCATGTACGTGCATGTAAAATGCAGTAAGATGAATGCCGTCTGAACGGGATAAATTTATTCGTTTCATTTACCGTCACGTACATATATATGAAGTGACCTATGAAATAAGTAAGGAATAATTAATATATTTGTCATAAACTGAAAAGTTCTTCATGAAATGCATGTGAATGTACACAAATTCATGCACGTGCATACGTATGTACACTCCAAAAGTTGAGCAGACAAAGAAGGTTGAAGCGCAATTTCCTTTTCAGAGTGAAGTAACACCACCACCATGTGTTGGTGCTGGTAGCATTTCGTCCCTCACTCATACTCTCTCCGTTCATCCTTACCATCCTATCTCCACACTGTTATAACTGCCATGCTACACACGGGAGAGCTGTGAGGTGAGTGTCAGCTTGGCAAAAATCCAAGAATTTATTTTCACTCGCGTTTCATTGAAATTCATAATACATGCTCATAATACGACAACAACAAATTTTCATTCATAAATTTCAATTTTTTCACTTATCATCACTTATCTTAGGGTTATCAATAAATTTTATTTTTACTCATATTTCATTCAAATTAAAGATGTATGCTCATACTAAGGCCATAACAAAATTTTCTACTTCAATGTAATTTTGTTTAAATTAAATAATTGCAATAAATAGAAACAGTAATAAGTTTTAAAATAAATTAAATTAAATTATTTTAAATTTATTTATATCACACTGAGGTCAAAAAGGTCTGACTTTATACGAAACTTTTTGTTGTGGCAATATGAACACATGTTATTAATATGAATGAAACATGACTAAAAATAAAATTTATTGATAACCCTAAGATAAGCGATGATAAGTGAAAAAAATTGAAATTTATGAATGAAAATTTTTTGTTGTCGCAATATGAACACATGTTATTAATATGAATGAAACATGACTAAAAATAAAATTTATTGAAAACCCTAAGATAAGCGATGATAAGTGAAAAGAATTGAAATTTCTGAATGAAAATTTTTTGTTGTCGCAATATGAACACATGTTATTAATATGAATGAAACATGACTAAAAATAAAATTTATTGATGACCCTAAGATGAGCGATGATAAGTGAAAAAAATTGAAATTTATGACCGAAAATTTTTTGTTGTCGTATTATGAGCATGTATTACGAATTTCAATGAAAGGAGAGTGAAAATAAAATCTTGGATTTTTGCCAAGCTGGCACTCACCTCACAGCTCTCCCGTGTGTAGCTTGGCAGTTATAACAGTGTGGAGATAGGATGGTAAGGATGTACGGAGTATGTTTCTACCTGAAGTAACACCACCACCATGTGTTGGTGGTGGTAGCATTTCGTCCCTAACTTGTGGGAAACTAGAGGGGAGCCGGGCCGAGATTTTTACAATATGTTGACACAAAATTATTATTAAAAATATTTTATTTTTACGCCAGTAACGTGTAATGCAAATGTTATGTCGCAGTAGGAGTTCCAAATTAATTAAACCCAATGGGTATAAAGGCGAAGTGGGCTTA
This sequence comes from Folsomia candida, assembly GCF_002217175.1. Taxonomy (NCBI): domain Eukaryota; kingdom Metazoa; phylum Arthropoda; class Collembola; order Entomobryomorpha; family Isotomidae; genus Folsomia; species Folsomia candida. Next base: position 7,516,506 of record NW_019091197.1, on the reverse strand, counting down.
ATTTGAGTTTAATTTGATCTTATTCATATTTTATAGCATTTTATAGCATTAAATTTAAGTAAAAACCAATCAGTCGAGGTAAGTTAGTAATTTAAAAATTATTATTTTAACCTACATAATCTTGATACATAATCTTAATATTTTTCTTGGCATTCTTGATAAAACGAAATAAATCCCACTAAAACCAAAAAAACTTAATAAAACAAACCAAAACCATAAAACCCATTTAAACAAGTGACCCATAATTTTTTATATATCACTCTGGCCTATTCCGAATCTTGGTTCTGGTACGGGTAGAAATTATCGGGTCTGGGTTCAGGTTCCGTCTAGAGTTACAACCCGTGCGCAACTCTACCAAACATAAACTCCAACGGCCAACCACCGAAACACTTCCTTTCTTTCCTCTCTGCTGTCCGTTGGATTCCCTCCTGAATTAAAAAATAATAATTGATTAATTCCTCCTAAAATAATTTGCGAGTGAAAATGGGTAAAACTAAGGACCCTGACGCACCAAAGCGCCCCCTCAGCGCTTTTTTCTATTTTCTGGTGAAATGAGGCCTAAGATTCGCCAAGAAAATCCCGGCCTTAGTTTGGGCGAAATGGGGAAGGAGTTGGGGAAACGTTGGGCCTCAATTGACGCCGCCTCCAAGAAAAAGTACGAAAAGGCTGCCGCTGCTGCAAAGGAGGAGTACCAGAAGGTCAGATATTTATTATTTATGAAATACTAAAAGATAAATTAATCATTGGTTGTTTAAATTTACTACAATTCTTTCCGTTTCTATTGTTCCTAGAAAATGGCCAAGTATAAGGGAGAGTCGGCTCCAAAGGGGAAAAGGAAGAATTGAAGAACTGACGACTGCATAATTGATGGACAAATTGTTGTCTACCTCATTTAATTCCATTTTCTCATCTGTAGAACTAAATATCAAGATAATATTTGTTGTGTTTGTTGTTTGTTTGTTTGTTGTTCCCTAATTTTTTGTGTCTAATTTTTTATATGAAATTTTAAATTGGTATGGATTAAATGAGTTTGAATTTTGTAGTCCGCTCTGGTTAATTCTTATTGGGCCGTCCATTCCCGAACTATGGTCACGAGGTCGGCAATTAGCCTTTAATGTGCTACCGCCGCTGGCCTGGCTATCTCTATTAATGGGTAGTCTGGTCACCCCACACAGTACATGGTCACGAGAGAATACATATACTGCAATATTTTTTATTTGATTTTAAATTTTGTTCAATATTTAAGTTTTTTGTAGCAATAATTTATTTTATCGTGTTTAATTTTTAGTAAATCCTAGGTGGAGACGATTGAAAAGTAATTTTAATAATAAGGACTATTGAAATCAAAATAGGAATGTACAGACTCCAGAAATAACAACGGGGCCTTGCAAAAGCGTGAGATTGTATTTGGGTGGGGAGAGGATCTGGTTTGTATAGAAGAAACGGAGGAAGGGCGTCGGGATATAAATGATCCCTGAATTTGCAAAATTTTAGCATTGTAGGCTCACTAGCATGTGAAAGCTTTCCAACTTTCATCACAAAGACGATAATGACGAAACTCCTTCCATATCGACATTACAGCGACCTCCATGTGTACAACGCTTAAATGAATATATGTGCATTTTGGAAATATATAAATTACCAATATTTCGATTTCTTAGAGAATCATGGTGGATTAAAGTTTTCAATTTTTAACAAACTGAGGTAAAATTAATAAAGTGTCCGCCACCCTAAAAAAGGGTGACCGTATAAAATTTCTGACGTGGAAGTTCTGACGACAATAATTTTTTTAAATAAATATAATTTGTGGTTGTAACCACTGCAGTTGCAAGAATCACTTAAAAAAAGAAAAAGTATGCAAATAAAAAACTGCTGGAGGGCCACCCCAATGACGGCAATACTAACAAGGTAAAACCCGAATAAAACCCAGTAAAACCCGAGTAAAACCCCTTTAACATAGTAAAACCCGCTGGGTTTTACTCATTTACGACGCAGTAAAACACAGTAAAACCCCACAACCCCAACCCAGTAAACCCCGGGGTTGGAATACCCTGCATTTAGGAGTAATATCTTTATAGAAAAACGTCCAACAAACGTCCAGTACAACTTTCTTTAGCCTGAGCCAGAATTTTTGAGTAAATAAGCACATATTTATCAGAATTATCTGAATCCTGTAGACCGGTAGATAAACCTGACGTTGGTTAGGGCTAAAAAACTGGAATGCATCATCCTACTAGAAAACTCGATTGCTCGAGCCTTTATAACGTGGTCATAGTAAAAAGGTGTGCATAAAGATATGCTTTATGACGAGTCACATTGTGTTGTCCAGTGGGATGGGTGATCCCGTGTGAAAATCGTGCGTCACATTATGCATAATTATGCATAATTCGACATATTTTATGCATATACCTCCCGGTTTAAATTTTTTGTGCATAAAATCCAGCCAATTTTGTGCATAAAGCTGGCAAAAATTTTCACCCGGGATATGACCTTCGACTCGACTATGCGCATGTCCAGTATATAAATGCTGACCAACATACATGCCCATGTATATACTAAATATTTGATATTTGTAATTGCACTAGTCACGAGAACTAAAAAGAAAAGTTGTTGCTGGGTATGAGTAATCTATAGTAAAAAGTGACAAAAAATGCTACATATTTCAATCGAGGGCCAGAGATTATGCATGCATATTTATGTAAACGCTGCTGTATGTATGTGGACATCTCTTTCTGTAACACCATCACTCCTGTTTTTGCCAGTCATGTTGTAGAAATGTTGTTTTTGGCTTCTAAATAAGTTGTTCAAGTGATAAATCAGTATTATTAGCTCACCCTGCGTAGCATGGGAGCTATTGAATTCCTCGTGTCCGTCTGTCTGTCTGTCCGTCTGTCTGTCTGTCTGTGTGTGTGTTAACGACTATTTTGCATCAATTGATGCTAATTAAATAGGAACATTTCCATTTTTAAATAATTTTGTAGCATCATTGGTATCGAACACTCGGTAAGTCAAAATGGTGCCAAACAATTGAGAACATAGATGCAAAACACACCAAACGTGCATAAGAACCGAAAAAAATAACTAGAATTTTGACTTCGGATTTGTCAAGATTTTATGTCAAAAATTATGGATTGATTTTCCTCGTTTCTTTTCCACCATTGGTGAAAAATTATATCACAATTATGTATATCTTTTGTCCGCCTACTCTGCACCATTAATGCAAAATTATGCTAAAAAACCTCTAGTACAGCTTCACGGAGCCCGACCCAGGAATTCTTAAACCACCTCGTGATATCTATTTATGTGCCTCCATTCCAACATAACAGCATACATTACGACATTATCACATTACAATACAGTGTATTGAATACACTTTTCAGCACATAAATATTCGTACAAATGACAATTATCAATACATATTTACAATCTTACAAACAGAAATCCTACTCGGATACAAACACTGTGATAACCCATACCCACATGGGTTATCACGTAGGATCCCCATAGATCAAACTTTTTTATATTCTTCCATTAGGAGCAATTAACACCCTCGGTGTCATATTTCAGCTCAATTGAATGATTTGATATGTCGCTATGGGTCACCCTATTGGGTCCTCCAGATTTAAAATTTTCAAATTCCCCTTCTTATTCTTCCATAAGAGGTTACTAGCAACCTTCCTGTCAAATTTCAGCTCGATTGGTTGATTTTGAAAAATCGGTATGGGTCACCCCGTAGGGTCCCTCCAGATAAAAATTTTCGAATCTCAATTAACATTCGTCAATTAGAAGCCATTATCATCCTCCATACCAAATTTCAGCTCGATTGGATGATTTTCAAAAATCGGTATGGGTCGCCCCGTAGGGTCCCTCCAGATAAAAATTTGGCCGATATCAGTTCATCTTCTTCCATTAGGAATCCTTAACTAGCTCTGTGCCAAATTTCAGCTTTCTACGACAATTTTGAAATTTTGGTGCATAATACCCCACCCGCCTAAATGACCCTCACCGGTCAACCACTTGACCGATTTCACCCATCTTCGAACTTAGCTCCTCATTTGGCCCATACAACATGTGTACCAAATTTCAAGTCGATAGGATGAGTTTAACGAGAGTTATCGCAAGACAGACGGACAGACAGACAGACAGACAGACATCACGGGTACATAAGCCCTGGGTCGGGCTAATTACGTATCTATTTTATCTGCCAATTCTGCACCATTGGTACAAAATTATGCCAAAATAATTATTACAGGGTGAGCTACTTCTAACGTTACAACGGTTTATTCGTCTTTCAGTTCTCAGCATATGCACGGAATTGTTTGGCACCATTTTGACTTACCGAGTGTTCGATACCAATGGTGCTACAAAATTATTTAAAAATGGAAATGTTCCTATTTAATTAGCATCAATTGATGCAAAATAGTCGTTAACACACACACAGACAGACAGACGGACAGACAGACAGACGGACACGAGGAATTCAATAGCTCCCATGCTACGCAGGGTGAGCTAATAATACTGATTTATCGATTTAACGACGAATATGGAAGAAATGGGATCGCCACCTGGACTTTCCGATCAGGAGAAAAAGGACAATTTAACGCTCATGAAAGCTGCACCGATCGGCGTCATTGCCGCCGTGGTAATCGCAGTCACTGGAGGACTTGCCCTCAGTGGAACGATTAATTTGGCTGGTAAGCAAATATTTCAAAATGTTCATAGAATAATTTTTTAAACTAAATATATTTACATTAAGGTCGCACCGGTGGAATTCACCTTCAAGTATCTCACCCTTCCTGCCCTCTGGCTTGTTCTTATGATCTTCAACGTAGTTCTCCAAAGGAACAGAACCGGTGCCTTAAACCCACTCAATGGTCGCGACATTTACTTCCAAAAGCAAGCCAACATTTTACAAAACTCTTTCGAACAGTTCATCCTCTCCGCATTTGCACAAGCGATCCTTGTTGCATTCATTAATGAGCACTTAGAACGATCCCTTGGGTTAATTTCCTCTTTGTAATTGGAAGAATTGAATTTGCTCTCGGCTACCCAAATCATCGCACTTTTGGTATGTTTTGTGGCTTTGTTCCCACAACGGGGTATCAGTTTACAAATTTTTTGTACATTAATTCTTTTAATGAGATTTATTGGTTTTGTAAATAAATAATTTTACATGTAAAACAAGTATAAATCGTTGCTTAATTGTTGTCTCTCCTTCCATCCCACCTCCCAGCTTGGCACAAAGCATCAAAAGAATGCCCATCTCCTTTAACCTTGACCCATTTTCTTGCCTTGAGTCCGACAAAGTCATGCCCCCTCCCGTCCAGCGTGACGCCAAGTAGGTCACATCGACGGTTTCACTTCCTTCTCCAAATCGTAAATACCAATCCCCAGAAATATCTTGGAGCGTGTGTCCAGTTCCTCCCATCATGGAGACGGCAGTACTAAATTCGCATCTACTCTGGCCATCCGTGCTCTGGATGGAGGCCACACCAAGGACAGAGTGACCTGCACCCTTTCCCTCGATATTGACCCCGGTTGACACAAACTAGGTTGGAAATAGTGTGACCATCTCCATCTCCAAGTACAAATTTTTGTATAAATTATGACCAGGGTCTCTTTACTGTATCCTTGGAGAATTCTAGACAGGGTCATGTCAGTTCAAAATTTCTCAAAATTTTTTAAAAAAGATTTTAAAGTTTGAGAATATGGGTGATTTGTACTGGGAGAGTTTGGTTGTCAACAAAAATAAAATACTCGGATTTCTCATAAAATGCAAATTGCAAAGGCGTAATTTTAATTGTTAACTAAAATATTCATAAAGTAATTATCGTTGAACTAGGATCACGATATCTAAGAATTATTCGTTTACATTTTATGAGAAATCGCAGTATTTTATTTTTGTTGACAACCAAACTCTCCCAGCACAAATCACCCATATTCTCAAACTTTAAAATCTTTTTTAAAAAATTTTGAGAAATTTTGAACTGACATGACCCTGTCTAGAATTCTCCAAGGATACAGTAAAGAGACCCTGATTATGACGATTATTCGCTTAAAATTATTTAGCGTCATTCTTAATTATGAATGAGTTTCTCACCCTTTGGAATCGATGTAAAATAAAAGAGCAACATTTTAATAATGGCAATATTTTCTAGTAATCCAGTAGGCACGACAAACTTGGCAAATTCTTCTGACGTCATGATTGCATAACGAATCAGTTGGAGCAGAGTGGATGGTAAATGTTGCAAACGTGTCTCATCTCCTTCCGCCAATCTATTTACATGACAAATATTTAATTAAACTGCATACACCTAAAAAAGTCACCTACGAACACGTAATACAGTTGGGAAATTACTTGACCATCGCAACAAAAAGTTTGACCTCTTCCACAACCATGCCGTCCGATTGGAGAATTTCTGTCCACGTATCTGAACTTCAGTGTCCATCCTTACCCGTGTTCAGATATACGTTGTGGTGCAGCAATTGTGAAATGCTTCTACCGAACCGAAAACAAAATCCCCAGTAAATACTTGAATCGGATTCAAACATGGATTAACATGAAATCTTACCCCTTTATAAACTCCATCGCTTTCCTGCTTAACTCCTCATTTAGGAATTTCGTAGATTCGTAAATATTGACGCAATTATTCATGGAAAGACTAGACTCGAGAGTGGTCAAGATTTTTTCTTGGAGTGGGATTATCCCGTACATGTCAGCCATTATGAAGAGGTTAATCAGCTCGTTCCCTACTAATGATGACTTGATCCGTGTACAAGTACTGAATTAAAAAAACTTATGATTAAAACACGAATCGATTAATGAAATGTGCATCACTCTTATTTCCACACCTTTAGAAACGTTTTAAAAACGGCTGGTTCGAAATAAGGGAGTTCTACTCTTAGCACCACTTTCTGTGTCACAGAGCCACCGAGAACTCAACATGGAACCAGAGACATAACTTCGCATGAGCAAAAAAATTGTGTGCGCTTTAATTCCCACTTTTTCCTGACCTACGATAAATTCCACGTCGGCTAAATCTCCACTCTCCAGAAAATTCGACAGCGTTTATTGTATGGAAAACGAGTTTGAAAGTTCGTTGCTCATTTTGAAGGTGTTGATAACATTAGAATTGCTTTAAATGTGATGAGACTTATTTGAATTAAGGCGAGTTTTATGTACTACTGCGTATGACTCACATTTATGTTGTATAGGTTTGCTTGCACATAAGTATTTAGATGATGTAAAAGTGCCGTTGTTCATCACAATAACGGCAAATGAACCGATGTATGCAAATTATGTTATCTAGTACACGTGTACAAATGCACATGAATGCGAAATTCGCATTGCGAATACACGTAGTCTACTTGTGCAAGCCAACTTTTTTGATGCAATTTCATCCAAATATTTTGCCATTTAATACATGCGTTTAGTTTAAGCTGGGCATATTTTTGAATTATTTAAATGAGATGACTCAATTTTTAGCTTTGATAAATTTGTAATTAAATTCTGATGTTTCAAAATGCTTATTGTTAATTAAGTTAATGTGTAAATATCACACCACTAGGTACATATTTACTGTGCATGATTACTTATATAAGTCTACGTGAGTAAACACGTAGTGTAAAAAATCGGAGCCGTTTATTTATAAATTTTCCACCAAAACCAGTTGTATTTAATTTGGGAATAAAATTAGGAAAAAATGCGCTATTTTTAATACTGCGTAACCTTCAGCTCAAATCTTCATTCAACAAATGCCACTCAATATACCCATTTAACACTGTGCAATCCTAATAGTTTGCAAATATGTAGACAGCTGTGTACACACAACCTATTGATCTGCGTCACCTAAAATGTTTGAATAGCGGAGAAATCCATTCTGCATAATTTTTGAGAGACCACAAACTATGTAATCCAGATTGCAAAAAAACTGCAGCAAATTCATCCTTGCAGACGTGAACTTTTCTCTTGTTTGAGTTGATTGATTAAGGTAGACGGAAAATAATAATAGAATTCCGGGATGAAAATATTACACAAGCTTGTCGTGGTCACCACGGCATTGTTCGGGTTTCCGAGTTTGTTGTACTTTAAAAATGATAAAAGTAATCAGAGTCGAAATGAGAGATACGTTTGGCAGAGAGATTCAAAAGTATTGCCCCCATTATCCATCCCCCAAACGTATGATATGCCGGAGGAGAATTTGCATATTCAAAATCAGGTATTGCTTTACACATTAATATGAATTATTAGTTCGTCTAACGATTATTGAAATTTTGATAAAAAAAGGTGGAGTACCAAGCGTCACCACCCAGGAATAAATCAATTTATAGAATTAAACCATCCGATCTGCTAAAAGCTCGTGTGATTTACAACTTACGGCAGTCCATGCGAACGGACTTACAGGGGTTTAATATCAGCTGGCAAAAGGGCAAGAAAATTTTTGTTGAAGAATTTATAAGTGTCAGGAATCACAAAAAAAAAAAAACTTTTTGCATAGATCACATTCCTGATTTTGGTGGCAAACCGATTCGCAACATCATAGTGTCCACTTGGCGCTCAGGCTCAACATTTTTGGCTGAATTGGTTAGCAGTCATCCAGGAACTCTTCTAATTTTTGAACCCTTCATGTACATGGAAAGTGAACGGGTGAATAAAAAAACTTGGTTTTGCTAAATTTTACCTATTGGAAAATATTATCACGCGTAGATTCGTACCAAAGCGGAGGTATCAAATGGGATAACAATGAGCAAATCAAGTTTTAATTGTTACTTTAATTACACTGGTAACTTGAATAATAGAAATTCGATTACAGGATGTGTTGACGAACGACATAATTTATTTGTTTAGAGTGGACTGGAAATGGCGGGAACTTCATTTCCGGCATGATTAGTCGTAGCGACAAAATGAAGCCATTTTGTACCATAGTTCCGGATGGTTGTCGTGACCCTGAATTTATTTCGAAAGTCTGCACATTCTTTCCCATCCAACTCGTCAAATTTGTAAGATTTAGGTTGAAAGATGCAGAGGAATTGTTATCGGATGAAGAGTAAGAATTAATTACTCTGAGGTGCTGATTTACTAAGAGTGCATATTATGCTTAATGTATTTATTCAGATATGATACTCGTCTCATTTACCTCGTCCGGGACCCAAGAGGAACAATGAAGTCGAGGAATAATGGGTCAAACTACTGGTGTGACCAGCATCCCGATTGTTCTGATGAGCGTCGTCTCTGTTCTGATTTGGTGGACGAATTTGCAGATGCAAAAAAGTTTAAGGGAAAAATACCCCAAGCGCTTCAAGTAGGTTTTGTCTTGAAATATTTATCTCAAATTTGGTCAATTGATACGATTTTACGATACCACAGGGTCCTACGTTACGAAGACGTTTCATTAAACGTACCACTCGCGGCGAAAACGATTCTTCCCTTTTTCCGATTAAGCTATCATTCGAAAGTCAAGCAATTTGCTATGCTACATTCGAGACTTACTCGAAAGGGTGAATTTGGCACGTATCGCAATTCAAGAAAGGTTGCGTTTAGTTGGTTTAACTTTTATCGCAATAATGTCACGCGTTTGGACAGAATTCAAAATTCTTGTGAAGAAGCGATGGATTTGTGGGGATACAAACCTTTGGATATTAACCGGCTTGAGGTAGATGATGACGGTTATCAAGGAAATTACACACTGAAAGAGTTTGTTTTAGACCAACCACCTTGGGACGATATGAATTTTTTATGAATTTGTATTGTCCTTTTTAAAATTAGGATAGACTTAAAATTGTAAATATGTAATTATGTCTGCGCAAAGAAAGCGCTCGACTGTGGGGCTGCAGCTCACCTGAACTTTGCTACCGCGTTGGAAGCTTTCTCCATGTTCGAGCCTTGATTTTGCAAATCGTACACGATAACATTGTGCTTGGATTGTCCCATTTGACTTGCCCATCCATCCGGGTTCTCCCCTATGTAAGCAAACGTCCAAGTTCCGAGAGATTCCTTCTTTCGAATCATGGCTTTCACTGAAGAACTTGTAGCTTTTTTCGAGCTATTCTCCTCACCGTCTACACAAGGATAATAAATTTTGAAATGTACATTTGGCATAAATATTTAATAATATTGAAGTAATATCATACCAGTCATAATTAGAACGAGAACTCTTTCATCACTTTTGGCTACGGCCTCGGCAATCCACAAAAGTTTCAATTTTAACTTGTCAGAATTTTTAAGACTGATTGATTGATTATTGATTGATTATTTATTGACAAACAAAACTCTTATCGGGCATAGCCCATAGAGCACCAAAATATTTTCATCAGATATTACATAAATAGAATGGATTCTTGTGAATTTACTAAATCTATAGGTTAGTTGTGTTAATTTCTTATAATTATCCGAAGTAAAATGAAATATTAGATTATCGATTTCGATATACGATATAATAATTAATGTTATAAGTTCAATGTAATAATATAATAATGTGTAATAATTTTTGTATTGTAGTATAATAGAAAGGATAACAGTAAATAACGGTGCTAGTAATGACATGTTTGCATAATTTTATAAATCATACTTAAATACAGATCATCTGGTCAATATTCATAGAATTAAAATTTACTTTTAATTTCATGCGTTACATTTAGAGCCAGAAAGTGCCGAGTATGGGAGAACCTCATGTGCGTTGGATGTTAATATTTTGACCATTATTCGTGCTTTTCCTATTGAGCACTAATATAATTAACATATTCATGGAAATGACCCCAATTATTCCTCCTAGTGCATAAAAGTTTTTAGTGTCTGAGCTGTTTTCGTCGTCTTCCATTTTTGCAACTATTTTCCCTAGCTTTTCAATGGAGCCATTCAACTGCTGAATTGCTTTAACTAACTCCTCTGCCTGAAACGAGCTTACTACCAGGTATTGTAAAAGGCCTTTTTGAATTTCATCGTCTCGAAAATCCTGTTTTTTTGCAAATTCGTGTGGCTTCCCTAGTAGATTCCGGATGCCGCTTACAAACTCTGCAACTCCATGTACCACGTTTCCTGCCCCCAGAAACTTTCCGATTGCACCCACCCCGGTGAGGGCTCCAAGGCCTGGCTCAGGTTCCGCGTGTGCGAGTGCACCAAGGGTGCCAATGATGATGCAAAGTGCATGACCTGTGATTTGTATTTGTTATAGACCCTTTTTCTAATTATATTCGTAAAATGGAGATTACCGTTCATGGTAAGTGATTATTCCTTGTGAGAGAAAGCAATGTATTGGCTTATGGGAGAGTTACACTGTCGTCGCTACCACTTTAGAAGTTTGGATTAGCTGATAATACACAGTGCACTGACTTTACTTAAGGGAGAGCAAGGGGATCAGTTGAGATAAGTTGAAATTCGTTAGCTTCCGCAGTTTTATAGTTACTACTTTGGAAGTTGGATGAATAGTGAATCCGTGGTGTACCAATTATTCTTCGATAATCATTTGTCTCACTCTTAAAGAATGGCTGACAAATTTAAAAATTGAGGCACAAGTTGATACGTGAGAAGGGTTGAAATACCATTCCAGGTCAATTACTGAGTTTAGTGCTCTCCCTTCACTCTTAACTAAGTTCGGTCGCTCACTTTCATTAATCCTGCATTTTGTTATGAAATGAAAGAAACTCCCCTCTTCTCTCATATTGCAGGGTTTGCAAAATTCCTCCGTCGTGAAGTCATGCTTAAATTTCTCGAAATATATAATATTCCTATTTAATCTGCATTGTGCAAAGATGCTGAGTTGATTATATGGGAGATTCAGATTTAGATATGTAGAGGGTCCAGGCAAATTATTCATGATATTCTCAAATGAAGAGAATCTTTTTGAAATTCTCATATTTCCCATGTACTTCTGTCTTGTCATATCTAAAATTCTTGTCAGGATTTCTGGTATCAAAGCACGCGTAACTGCACTGTCTTGTTGCTGCACAAAGTTATTAAAGCCAAAGGGCTGCAGGATATGGTTTAGTTGACCAACCCAGTTGTACGTGTTTCGCGTTGGGTTATTTTCCCAGTCTTTAATTAAGGCAGTAAGGCATTGCTTAGCGTGGCGAGATGGGTCAATATCCATCACCCTCACCCAAAAACAAAGGGCTTGTTTAATAACGCGGAATAGCATGGATGGGACACCACTTTCTAGTCTCAACAAGTAGTTAGGTGTGCATTTCTCTATCCCCAACATTCGCTTAATAAAATATGCCTGTACTTCCTCTAACTTGTTAATGTATCTCAAACTCCAGATATGAGCAGCATACAGAGAACATGAGGCAGATATAGAGTTGAACAGTCGTAATTTTGAGCTCAAACTGCCTATCTTTCCTGCGAAAATAACATTCCAAATCGACCCCAATGCAGCTATCCCTTTCCTTTTGGAGTCCACAGCAGCTTTAGCGACAACTCCTTTCTGAGAAAATATGACACCTAGATATGTATACTGACTAATAATCTCAATTTTCTCCTCTCCATAAGTAAACTCCGTTCCCCTGGCCAGCCTGCCTCCTTTACGAAAAACAATTACCTTCGTTTTGGCCAGATTAACCTTCAGGTCTAAATTCAAAAAATATTTTCGAAGGATGTCAATTTTCCTTTGCAAATCTCTTTGAGAGGAGGCCATTACTATCATATCATCTGCAAAAAGCAAAATATGTAGGTGCCTGTTTACTAGTAATTTAATTCCCGGTATTCCTGATTCCGTTAGAACTTTCTCTATATCTGCTATATAGAGAGAAAACAGAATCGGAGAAAGTACCTCACCCTGAAGAAGACCGAGTGTTACCTGAATTTCAGGTGAATTACCGTGTTCAGATCTTATTACTGTAGACGATTTGTCGTATAGGTTTTTCAGTAGCCTAATAATCTTGCTGGGAAAGCCGAGGGAGGACAACTTACTCCATAATTTTTCATGTGGTATGCTGGGGAAAGCTCGTTCAAAGTCGATAAATAGGGCGAACATTTTGCCTTTCTTCTTTGATAAACTTTTTTGTATTGCTGTTTTTAGGCAAAATATTTGCTCCTCACAACTTCTATTCTTCCTAAACCCCGCTTGGCTTTCCGGCAAAATGTTCCTTTTTTCTGCCCATACCGTAAGCCTCTCCTGCAAGATATTAGTGAAGAGTTTAAGCATGGTGTTCAACAAAGCGATTGGCCTATAGTTTGCGGGGTCATTGGGACAGCCCTTCTTATAAATCATAACTGTAACAGATTTTGCCCACGGGTCTGGTATACTTTCTGACTGCAGTATATCGTTAAACATATTTTGCAATGCCTCTCTGCCTTCATTCTCCAAGCCTTTTAGGAACTCATTCGTAATTGAATCGTGTCCTGGAGACTTGTTATTTTTCAGCTTTTTAAGAGCACTCAATAGTTCCCCTTCACTGATTTCACATTCAACTTCTGGAACCTCGTTTCCTTCGTACAGAGTATGCGATAAAGCTCTAGTGGGCATAATGTTCTTGTAAAAGTTGAGCCAGGTTTCCTTACTTACTTTGTTGGGTAGGGAAGGCTTTGCTCTATATCGTTTTACTGCCTGCCAGAAATCCGAGCTCATTTTACAGTTATTTAGTTGGTGTTGGAAGTTTGTGTCGTACTCTGCTCTTTTAAGTCTGCATATGGATCTGAAAGTGTTTTTTTCCTCTTTGTAATGCTCTCTCATGTTATCTGTCCAACCCTCGTTCAACGCTTTCTTATAAATTTGTTTTATCCTTAGACGTGAGTCTACACAAGCTTTGTCGAACCAAGGCTTGCTTATGACGTTCCTGGTGGTTTTGGTCAAATTGCATTCCTCTGCCGCTGCCATAATGAAATCAGATAGTAACTCGTATGTGATAGTCTCTTTTTCCTCCTTTACTAAAGTGCTGACCACCTTATTATAAAGTTCACTTTTATTCTCGGCCCAGCGCAATTTTTACTCATGACTGTTGCTTTCCTGCATTTGAAAGTTCAGCGTCAGTCTACAGGGAAAATGAGATGAATAAGGCATTTCTATTACTTCTAAGCTCTTACAATAGGCAAGAGTGCAGAAGTCAACGAAAGCCAAGTCGATGGTGCTTAGGCCATGAATTCCGTTGAAAGTAAAATTACCAGGAATGTCCCCTGTGGACCGACCATTTAGTAAGGTCAGCGAGTTATTCTCCATTCCTTCTAATAACAGTGCACCACGCTTGGTAATTTTGCCATCTCGTGAAATTCTGCCTGGCTGAATGTTTTCATGTGGTACAATTTGAGCATCTGATACTTGACCCTCCTCTCCCACCCTCGCATTGAAATCTCCACAGACCACCAACCCATCCAACTTATATTTTTCAGAAGCTTCACGGATTGCATTTTCTAGATCAAGTATGATTTCATCTTTCTCGTTTGATGGTTGAATGTATGCATTTACTACTAGGAAGAATTTATACCCGAATTTCAACCTAATAATGAGGAAGTTTTGATGTGATACTACCAAACAGTCGAATGCAAACAAATCATTCCTAAATAGAGTTGAAATTCCTCCACTTGCTCTCCCTTTTTTATTATGCTTGATGGCGTGTGAGCTAAATATGCTGAACTTTTTGAAGGGGTGCAATATGTAATCACTCTCTTGCCAAGTTTCATATAAGCAGATAATATGCGATTGTGTAAAGATTTCTAGGTCCTTGGAAAGCATGTTGATTAGCTTAAACGACCCTTCTACATTGTAAAATGTTATTACTAAATTAGTAGAGTTAGTTATATTGATATTATTATACTTTACGAATGTTCTGGGTATGCGCTCCATGGGCTGCCGTCCTCAGATCTGATGGATAACGTCTTGGTCCTCATCATAAGAGAGAGTCTTGATCACCACCCCCCCCCCCTTAAGCACCAGTAAACTCCCCTTAGAAAAAGCCATCCTGATCCCATTATCAGCCCTCTTCAAAACGTTAAATTCGTCTCTGAGCTTCTTCTCCTTGGCTCTTTCTTGGATGGATTTGTCCTTGTCGATGAAAATTTTCTCCTTGCCTAAGTTTTTCTTGTTCTTGAGTATGAATTTCACATCCAGATTTCTCAATAGTTTTACGAGTAGTGGGCGTGGTCCTCGTTGCGATGCTTTCCCCAGCCGAAAGATGTCATCAATGGGAATTTGCTTCCCACCCAATTTGGAGAATATGCCATCCACCGCTTCAAGCATTTTTTCAACAGTCTCACCCTGTGCTTTGCTTCTGCCAGTCCGTAGATGACAATTGATTTTTCTCGACATAGCTGGTCAAGTCTTTTCTCGAGACCCTTAGATGAGTTCTCGCAAATTTTTTTGATTGGCTCAAGCATAGCGCTAATTTTTGCTAGCAAGGACGATTCGTTGTAAGCCATGCTGGACTCTTGGTTATCTTGCATAAAGGGTTTATCCGGTGGGGTAGTAAAGGAATTATCTGGGTCACTCGAGCTTTCCTCTGCCTCCCTTTGCTTCTTTTTAGGGTCGTGTGGAGGGGGTGAAAGATTCCTCCTTCTTTCTTTTATCTTTTCTTTGTGGCGTTAATGGTAACATGTGCTTAGCCGTAGGTCTGGCGACACAGAAATTAGTGCAGTCCAGAATACCTTATCACTCAAACCACACCATCTCGAAAGGTGGCTGATTCCGAGTGAAAGTTTGGTCTGCTTTATTTCAATGTTCAGAAAGTTTCCCACTAGCACTTGGAGTTCGAACGTAGAGCAAGTAAAATCGTCTGTTTTCTGGAGAGGCAGTGTGAGATTACGTAAGTTAACTTTAGCTGCCTGTACCAGAAGCCTGCTCCAGCACACAACCTTCCCCGAGTAGAGTCAAGCCAGGAATCAAGCCAATCAAGCCAGGAATATGTGCCAGGAAGACTGGCACATATATTTACCGAATCCAATATTATTTTACTGTAATTTATTTCTGCTAATTTCATTACAAATATTATTTAGGAACTCATTATAATCAACATTTTAATTCAAACTAATAACTGTACCTTCATGGGCCCGAAGCGGCCTCTATAAGGATTGAATAAATCTTATCTTACCTTATCTTATCTTATATATTTACCGAATCCCTTCTGAGACTGCGTCATATAAAGCTGTAGCACCCCCTGGTCTGTAAGATGATGAAGTCAAGTGCGGTACTTCTGCCAATTCTATCGCCCTGTGAGCTATATTCACACTACTGCTGAATTTAATGAGGATTAGTCGTGCCTGGAACAGTTACATGGCTGTGTATACTGGCACTTAATAAATAGCTGCGTATATGTGTACATATGAACATCTTTTACCTGATCGTTTTTAATTGCACGTTGATTATCAACAAATGAATTATATCCTCCGATGACATTGGATTTTTGAACATCCATGGAACCACTTTCGTCGAGTATAACGACAATCAACGTTTTTGCACATCTACGAATTGGGTAGATTGGTCGGCTGATGGCAGAGTCGCCTACAAAATATCGATATTCCTATTTGGACTAGGGAATTACATGTGTGTAATGTTAGCTTCAAAATGTGAATTTCATACTCATAACCACTGGCGGATCATCAATCGCAATGGGGTCGCACCCGTCATATTGGATTTTTGTCCCATATTCCGGTGCACTGCGAATGGTAAAAAAACGGATAAATCATATTGAAAAAGAAGAAATGGTAGTAAATGATGGAGATTAATTACTTTAACGTCTGGGATACTAAAAGGAAGAAAATAACGAAACTGTTTCTGTTCATATTAAATACGTATTTTTTGTAATTATCATAAATGCTTGTGTGTGCAATGTATGAATGATGACGAAAAAGATGTCGAGGAATCAGAGGAATGATGAAGTGTTTCAAGTTAGTAGTTCACAATTTGAAACCAGACCACATAAATTTGATATTTTTGCTGTGCGGAACCCCATCCTGTCATAAACAAATCAAACAATGCACTTTTATCTGGGATATTAATTTGATTGTGAAAACATGAATCAATTGATATCTCAAATCACGTCAAATTCGACTAAACGAAGTTAAGTAATAACTTTAAGTAAATTTTAGTTTGGAATTTTTAATAGTATAGGATGCACAACTGTAACTATCCAAATATAAATTATTCATGTTATTTTGCATTCATGGTATTTTAACTCAACCGAAATTACTTCCAAGGGATGCCTTGTCTTACTAACAATGCGATGCCACCAGCGGTCTCGCTCCAATTTTGATGAAACTACGTAATTATGTAGATTTACATCAATAATTAGACACATGTTTCGGGTTTTTTTCATAATGCTCACTTTGAACGAAGTTATAGAGGTATGCGTGAGCGAAAATTTACATTTTTTCCCAGGCAAATGCGTTGACCTTTGCTTTCATTCATTTCTCCTCTTTTTTTTACTCACTTTCGCTTCCGCAACTTCGCCTTTGAGAATAATTTTCTAAATCAGAATTACAAATATAAATACATATCATAAATATGTAACTGAAATTCAAACAAATTGAGTTATGTAAAATTAACGATAATCGTTATTTTGCTATAAATTATTAAACTTAAACCTTTTGTAATATTAGAAGGAAAAAATATTCTCAACGGTAATAACTTATTTATTATTTATTAAATAAAATAACGATTATCATTAACTTTACATAAATTTCAGTTACATATTTATGTTATGTATTTATATTTGTAATTCTGATTTAGAAAATTATTCTCAAAGTCAAAGTTGCGAGAAGCGACAGTGAGTACAAAAAGTGCATTATTAACAACCTTTCTTGAATTGTAAACGACTATTTGAAATGTTATCTAAATTTCGAGTAAATTAAAGTTGACAGGTTATTAACAAAATTTCGCCTTGTTTACAAAATTCTGAATTCCGATCCTGTATGGTTTAGTATATGCAGGACATGAACTTAAAGAAATTAATGATATTAACTAATCATTTTAATCAAATGTATTTCGTGATGCCAATAAATCGCTTTAAATCACCTGAATAGCTAAACGTCCAACTCAATTTATAATCCAACAAACTTTATAAATGATAAAAAATAATTATACACACTTGCCCCTTCTGATACACGTTCATCCTAAAATATTTATTATATATCATCATCGAAATGTTGACAACTTTGCAACCAACAAATGCGTGCTTTTATGCTATCAGTGCTATTTTATGCTATCTTTAAACAATACCACATCAATCATACGTATATTTAATAATCATCATAAGATACGTAGGGCAAAATATGATTGAAAATATAAATTTATTTAAATTCAATTATCTAAATTCACAATGATTAAATTCTTATGGAAAGATTGACATATATAAAACATTCATTAAATACTACAAGAAACTTTATTACGGAGATTAAAACTGAAAACTATATTGTTTTTATACGAATGTCAATTTGACATTGTCAAGTTTTTTATCTCGAATGCAATCAGGGTACGCTACCCCGAGTTTTTGTGGGTCGGGGTTTTTGGGGTTTTTGTGTGTTTTTGGGGTTTCAAATCCCGGAAAAACCCCAAAGCCTAATGGGGTTTTTGCGGGTTTTTGTGGGTTTTTGCAAGATTTTGGGGCGGATTTAAACAAACTTCTTAAAATTAATGAAATTTTGAAGCATGAAATTTTGAACATTTCCATGTGTGACTTGAATCTCTACGTATCACTAACAAGCAAATCTTGGTTTCCAACTTGGTTTGCATGTTAAACATGAACTTTAGACTTGGGAGTCCAAGTCACATATGAAAATGCTTAAATTTTCAAGCTGACTTCGAATTTTGAATTAATTTTACTCTAATATTTTGTTTTAAGAAATTTGTTTCAATCTGCCCCAAAATCTACAAAAACCCCAAAAACCCCGGAAAAACTCCTGGTTAAGGGTTTTTCTAGAAAAACCCCGTGGTTTTCCGAACCCTGAATGCAATCATCATTACGATTGAAAAGAATCAAATGTTTTTTCTTTTAATTTTCTGTGTGGTTCGACGTAAACATTAAAAAAGCTTGTTTCTTAAAAAGTTCCGTTAGAAACATTACGAACGTACAAATTAGACTTATATATGTCCACGCAAATTTCACTTCACTATTTTTAATTGAAATTTACTATCCATTATTCATTCAAGTATTTTCCTGACAAAGAACCGCTTAACTTCCACAACCCCAGCTTCTTGGGTAATCGTCTTTCTCGATATACCTCCCATTTGGAGAAATGATCTCCATATTTCTCCCATGATTTATTATAACAGCGTTCGTATTTCCTAAATCCACCCTGCTATTCCCAGACTTATCGTCGCACCTTAAGTGAACATCGCCCTCCTTTACGTATCCTTCCCACACTTCAATCTCCACATTACAGTTGGATGCATCATCTTGAAACACAATTCCGTCATGCGCCCCTTCTCTCCGTTTTTGGAGAACAAGATAAATATTTTTAAAGGTATGACCCTCTCCAGAAATTGTAAGGGCCTGTCTGGAATCAACAATCCTTATTGATATTACATCACAATTAGTCGATCTCCTTGTAAAGAAAGCCCCATACGTTGCTGATAAAATTTCTACATTTTTAAATTTGTGGCGAATCCCGGACACCCTAAGTCCCATGTGCTCAGTCACTATTGTAACTTTACTTAATACGTTTTCATTTCCTCCCACACTGATACCAAATCTTTTAGATGTTACTTTTAGATTTGTTACGGAATTCGCATCCCCTGCCAGTCTTAGAGCGTCGTCACCGTGTGTGTGGCCAATGGAAAAGTTGGCTAAGGTGCAGCCGTTACTAATCTCCATTATTCCTTTAATAATGGTCTCCTCGATTTCTTCTCCGATTATTGAGATATTCTTGGAGGTAACTTTGAATGGTAGGGATGATTCAAAAATTCCCTTAGTTAGTTTAAGGGAGGATCCTTTTTCCACAGTTTGGAGGAGGGTGAACAGTTCTCCGGGCTCTGAATGGACGACAATTGGTCCTACAGTATTCCTCCACTTAATATCTTGTATTTCTTTAATCCTTTGTTGCGGGTCTTTTTTCGTCATTTGAATTATCCTCTCCTTTATTTTGTAAATTAGCGGATGATTATCAACCACTGAATGGTCTCCATGATTGACAAGTGTGTCGAAAAGTTGCCTCCTCTTGGAGACATTTATTCGCTGAGCAACTTCCCAGATAGTCAAACCAAGTGAGAATATGTCCGCTTGTTTTCCATAATGTCCATCACTAATTTCAGGTGCTCGGTAAGCAAAGGTCCCGATACCTTCGGTAAGACTGTAATTATCTGTTCGACCTTGCGTATTATCTTTGCTATTTGGGACGGTAGCAAAGAGTATTTGAGATAATCCGAAATCACCGACTTTAACTGGAAATTCATACCTCCCACCGCTAAAAAACACGTTATTTGGATTTAGATCTCTGTGAAGGATGTCTTTATAATGAAGAAATTTCATCCCCTCAATGATTCCGTGGATAATTCGTATCTGCGCAATGTACAATCTAGATTTTTCAATTGCGTCAATCTTCCCATCGTCCAACCAAGATCTCAAGGATAGGCCACATAATTCCATTTCCAAGCATGGCAGCTCATACTCCAGGTCTCCGACTGGTTTTAGTCTCTCAATCGTCTCTTCTTCGGAATCCTCTGGAAAAAATGAAGCCAATTCCTGTCTGCTCGCTTGCATAAACGCGAACTGGAACAATCTCACTATATTTGGATGGTAAAGAAATTCGCATTTTCGAAATTCATCCACCAAATCTTCTTTTTCCGAGAGTAGCGGCGTAACTGAAGATAAGACCTGTCCCGGGCCTAAGGGTTGCAGTATCTTAACTGCACTTTGAAGTCCAACTTTTATATTTTGTGCTTGAAACACGACACCATAACCCCCTCTTCCGAGCTCTTGTTCGATTTTAATATTCTTAAAGAAATCATGATCCCGGGTGAGTTGAACTGCTCTGACGGCGGAATTAGGTAGTTGGGAAATTTCCTCGGATATTTCTATATTTACATCTTCCATTTGCGTAATTCTTTCTTGAATGTCCTCACTTACTAACGATTTGACAAGATTACCCGCGTTTATTAAAATGGGATGTTCCATATCGCCATATCCCATCATGACAAATGGAGAACGTGACCACGAATACGTTCTCCCGTGTTTGTCAGGATTCACCAAAAAGGCAATCGTCCTTATTAGAAACCCCATAGCATACAGGTCACCCTCTTTCGTAAGTACGTCCCCCGATTTCCACTCGGGTGCCACGAATTTTGGTCCGAATCCGGTATGAATTATTTGAACTGGGAGACAATATTTTTGCGCGTTGTTCCACTGAAAGACTAAATTGTTCGAATTTAGCTCCCCATGGATAATTCCGTTTTGATGGAGAAATTTCACGCCGTCAACTAGCCCTCTTAAAATGGCTATCTGGTACTGATAAATTTCCAGAGCTTCGGTAGGATCGGTAAAGTGGGTGTGGTGGGAGTGGTTAGCTATCCACGTTTGGAGGGGGTGGTGCTGTTCGAAGGCAGGCGAGCCGATAAGGATCATGTCAAAATCTTTCTGGTCTTTGTATTTGGCAAATCTGTCGGCCTCTTCGAAATCTGAGTGCCACCCCTTAATTGATTTTCTGGTCATGATACCCTCCTGGAAATGTAGGGTCGGCATGATAAACTCACAGCGTTTCTTCAATAAGTGGAGAGACGATTGGTATCTCCTTATTTCGTCCAAATTACGCTGAGCATACTCGCCTTTAATTAGAAATCGCATCAATACTGGGGGAATATCTGCTAGGTTGTCATGAAAAATCGTAAGCCTAGGAAATTCAGTCCAGGTTTTATCGGAGAATGTGTCAGTTTGAGTTTCCACAAGCTCCTAAAAATACATTTAGAATATAAACATTTGTTAGCATTTTAATAACACGTGGGGTCATATGTCACTATATATAAAACGTTTAAAGGTCGTCGACCTTTGACGGCTGGATACTTTCTTCGTTTTGCATAAGACCAAGACGAAACCTGGCAATTTCAGATAAGATTAGTTTGCTTACCGTTGTCTCTTTTTCTAAATTTCCCTCAGAATCCATTTAACTGATTTTCACTCGTCAGTGTCGAGCATTTACAGCTTATTAATTAAAAATGTTTCTATGGTAATCGTCAATAATCCCCGTCCACACTTGAAGAATTTGTTTTTCAACTAAATTAAATTACAATAAAACATTTCGTTCCCCTATATATCCATAAAGATTTTTAGCAACACTTACATTATTATTATTTGTGCGAAATTTTGCGCTGCAAATTTCGGAGTCCAAAGAAACAGTTTGTCATATTTTTCCTTGCTTCAACAAATATCTAAGGCAGAAATTAAGTTGTATATATTAAATCAAAATATGGTTGCTCTAATAATATCATAATTACCCACACCTTACACATCCAACGATTTAGTTAATCCTTTAATTTTACAAAATGCACTGGATGGACTGAGTACAGACATAAATTTCACAATTGTTCTAATTGAGCTACCTTTAATTAATAAATACAAAATTAATTTTAAATAAATCACATCAGTTTGACCTGATTTATAAATATTTGTTAACTTTTTACTGAGAACAGATGAGTTTCTCCTGGGTAAGTTTGTAGGTTGAGAATCTGTGTTCCTAGTGGGACAGAATGGAAAAGCGATATTCTATTCTGTCAATGCTATACCGTACTAGTAGGTGGAGTCTTACCACCAAAACTACATAATGCACTCATTCGCTTACTGTACCTTGATAAGTTATTTTTTTAACAAATGCAAAGTTTGGTGTACATTTATTAATGAAGCCTCCATGAATTTTAAATAGGTAGGTGAAAACATCTTGATTCATCTGGTACCACTACTTTTTCATCGTAACGAAACCAGGACGAATTTTACTAAATACTACTATCCCACTACGTTTTCCAGTACGTAGTGGGATAGAAATAGTAAAATTTGTCCGTAAGTTAAAAATTTTGAAAGATATAAACTCTTAAACCCTACCTACTCGTAAATTCGGCTTGTGTTGTGAAATCTCGGCGAGACCGAGATGAGACGAGATGGGATGAAGGCCGTCTCACCTCATCTCAAGTCTCGTCTCAGTTTAACCGAGACGAAATATTCCGTCTCATATTTCGTCTCATCTCAAATCTCATGAGACGTCTCATCTCATGGGAAGCCCTACTTGGTAGGCATCTCACGAGTCACGATGCAATTCCACAAGTGAACTGCACAGTACGTTTTTAAATATCGTGCAATTTACAAAATTTTAAAAACGGTTTTAATTCATTACAAACTTCCACAGGTTTGTGGGAAAACTATGAAAAATTCACGCTCCCTCAAAGCACACCTGACTTTGCACGCCAACCGTCCCACATTAGCTGTGAATTCTGTACCCGAATTTTTAAAACAGTCCAAGGTTTGCAGGGACACGTATAGAACGTCCACACAACGGGCGTACGAAGGCAATTATTTAACTGCACATTTTTAAAATGCCCTGCAACGTTTCGTACACATTTCGTACACAGGACTTTCGAGCCACATCCATGCCGAACACGACAAAATTCCAGTCCGGTTCCCGTGCAGGCATTTTGGAAAAAAGTTTAAACGTAAGGGAGGTTTGGAGGAACATTTCAAAACCCATGCGATCCAACGAACCCGGCTGCCCTGCAAGTTTCCCGGATGTGATAAAACATTTGCAAATAAATCATACGTCGCACGACATTTTGCTACTTATCATGCGTATAATCATGTCCGATATCCGTGTGCTCTGTGCCGGAAAGAATTTAAATTTAACGGGAATCTTAGCCGGCATGTGGGATATTTACTAATCAGAATGCATTACTGGCAAAGTTTGCCTGGGAATAAATAGGGTTGGTTTTCCGACGGATCGGATCGGATCGGATAGACAGTCCATCGGATCGGATATTTCATCATGTCGGATAATCCGATCGGATATCAGGGCCAATCCGATCCGAATCCGAGCAATCCGACGGATATCCGATCGGATCGGATAATGATCCGACCATTTCTAAAAGGCAATCAAATCCGTTAATGATTCATGTTTTTAATGAATAATTAACTTATTTAGCTAAGTGCTGTAGTAATTAATTACAAAATGACGTAATTATTATTAGTTATGTAATTAATAACAATTATTTTTGTAATTAATTACTTCCTTAACTATATGCAACAATACTCAAGGCAAAATTAATCAGTATTTTAACTGATAATGTGCTCTAAGTACTTTATGGTAATGTAATTGTAATAAGTAATTAATAACTTCGCTTCAATTGATACGTAAAGCAATTAATTAGCATTATCTAATTACCTGATGTTAAAACTAGAATGCGTATTACATAAAATCTTGATGTGTGAGATACTTTAGTTAAAAATAGTAAGAAATTGCAACAAATTACACTAATTAATTATGCTAAACAGTTGTCAGTTGTGACAATATTTGAATCTACGCATTTTAAGGGAGAATAATTTCGCAAGTCACCACCAGACTGCGGAATTATAGTAAATACAGATTATCCGATATCCGATCGGATATCCGAAGTATCCGTCGGATTGATCCGATCGGATAAAACATCTTATCCGATCCGATCCGAAAGCTCTCGGATATTTTTATTTACGATCCGATCCGATGATTATCCGATCCGATCCGACGGATCGGATATTCTCGGATCGGATAGACCAACCCTAGGAATAAATACCGCTTACATCTTTGTTCTACCTCGCAACTTTAATTACTTTCATGTCACAATGCATAAGTACTTTAACCGATCGATGACACCCATTAAATTGTTTATTAAAACGTGTATAAAAGCATAAATATCCCAGTGTCATTTTGCAGGTGAGGAGTACAATTTCAAATGGATGTATGTACTTGTCGATTATCCCAGCTCTAAACAAAAAATATGAGTTTTTATACACACGAAATCAAATTTTCTCAAACTTAATTACAAAATATTTTGGTAATAAATCGGTATCCTTGTTCAACCTGTGGTAAAATGGGTGACGAAAACTGTCACCCGATGTGATCACCGCAGCTCGCAATGGGCCATGGACCATTTTTCAGATGGTCCATCGATGGACCCCGGATCAATTTATTGCGAGCTATGACCGTTACACCCCACATTGTATTATTAGACCGCCCAGTGTTGCAAAAATATCTGGGGGTGTAACCCTATCAAAATATATATATGTATAACAGGGGGATCCAAACGGATATATTTTCAGGCATATTTGTCGACCACACCCCCTGTGGGGGGAGTTATCCCCCCAGGGGGTGTGGTCTTTATATTTTTATATTTTGTAATCAGAAACTCATACTGACTCTAGATTGATAGTTTTGAAGATTTAAAAAATTTTCCCGCCAAGATATAGCCGTTTATATACCCAAAAACCTGCGTTTTTAGGCAACTTTGAAGGGGTGTAACCAGGTGTATGGCAGCTACCCGACCAGGATATTTACGATTTCTCATTCTAATGGGACGGCACTACAACCCTAGGCAGAAAGGTCTGTCGGGTACCTGCCGTCCCCACAGTTACACCCCCTCGAACTTTCTCAAAAACTCCTACTTTGAAGTTATTACAAAATATAGAGTTTGACAATTTTTAAGTGCATTCACGGCACAAAATTTAAGAACCAGTTGGACAAGCTCGTTTGTGTCCGGTGTGGTCGACAAATATGCCTGAAAATATATCCGTTTGGATCCCCCTGTTATACATATATATATTTTGATAGGGTTACACCCCCAGATATTTTTGCAACACTGGGCGGTCCAATAATACAATGTGCACCCCCTCAAAAGAAAGAAAACAAACAAGTAATATCCAACTCGATATAGCAAAATTCCAGTTTATCCCAGATTTTAATTTATTTTATATAGGTATCATTGGTCCCAGATAGTTGCCCTAGCATACCCTATATCCATCTCAACCATTATCTCAATACATACTTCAGCAATGTTTGGGCTCAACAGTTTAAAAATAAATACGTATATATGTATAATAAACCGTTGTAACGTTAGAATTAGCTCACCCTGTAGAATTTATTTGACATTATTTTGCACCAATGGTGCAGAATTGTCGGATAAAATAGATAGGCAATTTTGGCATAATTTTGCATTAATGGTGCAGAATAGGCGGACAAAAGATACACATAATTGTGATATAATTTTTCACCAATGGTGGAAAATAAACCAGGGAAAATCAACCATAATTTTGACATGAAATTTTGACAAATTCGAAGTAAAAATTATAGTTATTTCTTCCGGTTCTTATGCACTTTTCGTGCATTTTGCATCTGTTCCTTCAATTGTTTGGCACCATTGTGAGTCGCCGATTGTTCGATATCAGTGGTGCTAATAACTCGGTCAAGGATGCCAATAACTGGCTCTAATTAGCATGAATTGATGCAAAAGAGTCGTTAACACACAGACAGACAGACAGACGGACAAGAGGTATTCAATAGCTCCTCTGCAGGGTGAGCTAATAATTTATAACATGGCTTTAAACTCTTTAGTTGCATACATCCTCGCCATAAGCCTCACCACCTTAAACCAATATGCACAAGATTCCGCAAGGATTTTACCAAGTTCGAGAAAAAAACAAGCCATGGCCACTACTAAAGTAATCCACCAAATGGTATAAAACGTCTCCAAATTTGCCAACTTGATCACTTCTATTGCTTCAATGGTACTATTGTTATCTTTCGCTTGTTGATTTGCCCCTACAATTTTTTCTGTATTGAACACACTATCTTCCCACATGTCGTAAATTCCAGAACTGTGTAACGAGTTGTGCACTGCCACGAGTAGGTGGCGGTGTGGCGTGTAGAAATACCAATAGTGGTACGAAATATCCCCGATTGAACAAATGACACTTATGCTGATGTTTCACCTTCCTCACGACGCTCTCAAGTTGTTGGGAAAACAGTAGTTGGTCCCTATCTTTAGATGGGGTGTAATATCCCTGTAATTTTTGCTCGTCCGCGAGAGCCGCCACCAAAATACTTTTGGTGCCCCCGCCATTATCGAAATAGTCCTGTAACAGGCTGAACTTCTCTAAGACAAATGTCACGTTAATTTTGTCAAGTACCCCACATTTTTTAAATTCGTGTCGGATTCCTGGATCGTATTGTAAAATATTTTGAATATGAGATTCCACATCGTACTTTATTGTATAAGAGGTCCGCACAAAGTCTGTAATATATTGGAATTTGTCTGGCGCCATGGGAACCAGAAGTTTTCCTGTTATTATGGATTCGTACAGAAGCGGAATTAGCTGACTAAGCAGACCAAACAAGAAAAACCGCTCGGTATAAGACCTGACCCCGTTGCGAAAGAGGATAGAAATCAGGACATACATTTGGTAAGTGTAGATATCTACAAGGTTACTGGGTGGTGCATCCAGCGACAAACTATTTAGGGCTTGTAGAGGGAGTAATACAAGTAAGAAGACCCACATCAACGAGTCGAATGGAGACAGCCAGATAGACATTTTGGCGCTTCTGGTTTCAAAAATTGAATGCTTTCTACAGTAAATTATCCCACTGTGATATTGACCACTGAAAACCATTCCGGTGATGTCGTCCGCATTATGTTCGTCCGTTTTTGCACTCTTTCCAACAATTGAAGGGATATACGCGTATTTTTTGTCTCGTAATTTCGATTTAAGTGACATCCAGAAAAATGTAAGGTTAAAGTGCTTTTCTAAAATACAACGTTCTAAACGCTTAGCAATATATGGTCGGTTATATTTGTGGGAAAATTTGTCAACTTTGGGACATATATTGTCCCAGGGAGCATACGACTCGGCTGAATATACGATTAGTTGGGAAAAGTCGATCTTCATTAGATTTTTAGAATAGTACAGATTTGTCCAAATGTTGGGGAGTAGGTTGAACCTATTCGTGGTTTTGTGATATTCTAAAGTGATCCTGTCCAATAGATGGATGTATACTGGGGCGGGAATGTTGGTCCATATTTTTAAACTGCTTGGTCTCCGTTGCCATTCCGTGATTAGAATGAACGTAAAACTACGTGAGTACGAGTACTCTTCGAGACCATAAAGGAGTTCAGAATAAGGGGCATAATTGTTATGGAAAATGAAGAAAAATGTGCAATAGTTGGACAACCTGTTGACCTTTCGGTAAAGAGGGAGTTTCTCGGTAGGTGGAAATGGTACCGCGAAAATGTTCCAAGATACAAAGTTGGAGTGGGATTTGGTTTGCTGTGAGGTTATCCAATAGTGGGCGACTTGTTCCATTTCTTGAAAAAGCTCCACGACAAGGTTACACTGGAAAGCGTTACTTATCGGGATTTCTGGGTTACTCTGCTCTTCATATTTTAAGGGATTTGGAGTATTTTCAAGATGGACAGTGATCGCTGAAGTGCAGTCTGTGACACAGTCCAATTGTCTCAATCGAGCCGTACAGTGGAAATCTCCACACGTATTGAAAGTTGGACAGTCGGTTTCGTCCCAACTGGAAGTTGTGTAACACCAAGGGCCACCGCTTCCGAGACAGTATCGCCAACATCGAGGTGGGTCCCATGCCTTAGAATGACCTGAAGTGCCTTGAGGATTGTATTGATTTGCGGTGCAGTCCGCAACGCAACCTTGTGAAGCTCCTTGGCAGCCTATCGAGTTATCACAAGTGTACTTCTCCAAACATTGGAAGCTTTGAATGCAACCGGATCCGGTGTAGCACCAAT
This sequence comes from Folsomia candida, assembly GCF_002217175.1. NCBI lineage: Eukaryota > Metazoa > Arthropoda > Collembola > Entomobryomorpha > Isotomidae > Folsomia > Folsomia candida. The sequence goes on along the minus strand of NW_019091197.1, from coordinate 7,487,839 downwards.
CGCCCGAATTTCGCCCTTGCAGTATCGCCAACAACGCCCGGATGGTTTCCACCCTTTCGTGCAGCCTTTAGTCCCTCGTGGAGAATATGCGGTCGTATTGAGAGTAGTTGTGAGCCAAAGTATGAGAAAGGTTGGAAATGTCATTTTGAATTATTTCCCGAAATGTATGCAAATTCTGATTTTCAGAGGCCACAGCAAAATATTTATGTATAAGGTGGTACTGATGCTACGACAACCTACATGTAGGATTTTTATTTATTGTACTTATATTTTTTATGGTAGACAGAACTCCATAGTCTTAACTGTATATGAAGCATAGACATTTTATATAACTATTTAATTTTGTAGAGTGGATCGTTCAGCCTGCGTGTTCACTTTGGGTTGTGGCACATTCGAAAGGCAAAGGCACCTCTGACATACTCACTTTGTCCTAGCACGTAATGTTCTACATTTTAGTGTAGAAAATTCTGGACCTCGTTGATATAAACACAGTTGCTAGTTTGGGGTTCGCCGAACTTTTGAGGTTCGATAAGTACCGAACCGAACCGTACCCGAACCGTACATTGTTCGGTTACGGGTACGGTTCGGTGAGATTGTAAAATTCTCAAGGTACGGTTCGGGTACGGTTCGGTCGGATTTAAAAAAATTTAAGGTACGGTTCGGGTACGGTTCGGTCATATTTTAAAACCCTGAAGATACGGTTCGGTCAAATTTAAACACTCGGAAGGTACGGTTCGGGTACGGTTCGGTGAAGCTGCGATTACGGTTCGGGTGCGGTTCGGTCAAATTAAAAAAAGCAAAGTACGGTTCGGGTAGGGTTTGATAATTTTCAGTGTTGTTCGTCGGCCTGGGTGAAAAGAAAGCAACCAACTAGATGGTTGCTTTCATCACTACTGTTGTGGCTATCAGTGCAACATTTATGTATGTGTGTTCCAAGTCAGCATTTTTGAACTCCGAAGTAAGAACCTTACCGTAAGAAACAAAAACAATTCAAAACACTATTATTGCACGTCTGCCATTTATATGTCAGTATTAGTCACGATGAACATTATTATTCATGTCAAGTTTAGCGAGAATTAATATTAAATTCAACGATATTGCAAAAGAGATAGCAATTACAAATACCAGCACATATCTATCAATTCATTTCAAGAAGATTTAATCCCTTTCGAATAAAATACTAACGCTTGAGTTTGAATAATCCTCGTATAAAAAATTATGTATAAAAAAAGTTTGTTTAAATCGTAGAAACGTAGGAAAAATCAATCCACTAAAACTGAGAATAAAGTTAACAAGAATGAATGCACTGTCCTCCAACCATCAAAACAAGACAAGAGAAATGTTACTAATTCTTCATCATTCTCCTATTCATGATCACAAGAGCGCCCGGGGGACTGGGTAGGATGACTGAATAACCAGCCAGGTCATTATTCAGTTATTTTATCCGTAATTATAATTCCAACAGCTGTATCATAAAAGTTTTTGTAATTTATCAGGCGAGATATGCTTATAAAATTTTATGAAGTTGTCCTGCAGAATAAACATGCATTTAGTCGGAAAATGAAAAGAAAAACAAGTCAAGAGGAAATTCCAAGAAATGTCTCTGCACCACTTTAAAAATAAAGATGATGGCAGTGGATGGGTTGCCTCTTAATTTTGTTTGTAAGCAGAGTTGGGAATAATCATGATTAACTCAATGTTAAAGCATACGCGGGATTAAGGATTAAGGATTGGGATTACCCATTTAAACACATCGAGTTAATCATGATTATTCCCAACTCTGTTTGTAAGTATGGGTTTAGGGGCATAATTTGTAAAATGTATCCTCACTAAACATTTGACTTCCTCCCATGTTCATCCTACAATTAATTAGATTGATTAAATTGGCATTTCGTTATTACATATACGCAATAACTTGGGTACGGTTAGCTAAAATATTAGAACTTAGAAGGTACGGTTCGGTCAAAAACTTTTGGAGGTACGGTTCGGGTACGGTTCGGTCAGAAAAAAAATATTTGGAGGTACGGTTCGGGTACGGTTCGGTCAGAAAAAAATTATTTGGAGGTACGGTTCGGGTACGGTTCGGTCAGAAAAAAATTATTTGGAGGTACGGTTCGGGTACGGTTCGGCTACATTAAAAAAATTAGAGGTACGGTTCGGGTACGGTTCGGTCAGAAAAAAATTGTTTGGAGGTACGGTTCGGGTACGGTTCGGTCAAAATAAAAATATTTAAGGTACGGTTCGGGTACGGTTCGGCAACCCAAACTAGCAAGTGTGCATAGGAGAAATCCTCCAAAATGACTAGATTTTTCGTCGCCGGCAGAAAATCGTGAAAATCAATCACCTCCCCCAGACGACAATTGTCCTCCTCCCGCACCATGGCCACAATTTTTCAATACGACTATTGTCTTCCTCCCGAATTAAACCATTTCCAAGAAAACGACAATTGTCCTCCATACGAATTAAAGGGTTAACTGACTATTCAGAACAATTTGGTTTGATCACACGAAATGTGTTTCCTGCTAATTATCAGAATTTATATACTTATGTATAGATAATCAAAATAAATGTTTATTTCGAAGGACACAGTAAAAATGCAAAACATGGTTTAAACTATTTAGTTAATTTCTGTAATAGCAGGGTGTCCCAAAGACATACATATTTACTTCCTTTCACCGTCTTTAAACAGCATTTTTCTCAAATAAAGTAGAAATTTTTGAGCTACGTACATATGCAGGTATGTACGCATTAAGCGACACAGCGTAAGTTCTTAATTTATTTAACTCGATAAGTGGCAAATATGTACAAGAAGTTTTGTAAATTAGACTGGTTTGGTTATAAAAGTTTACAATAAGTCTAAACACTAGGGAAATTGTGTCGTTTTACGAATGATAACCACACAAATTGTTTCTTTCTGTTTTCGACCGGAAACTACTTAACTAAATTGTCATAATGACGATTTCATCCTACGTGAAAAGTACGTTTATCCATAAACAAGCGAGTGTACACAAGCACAGATAAATTCGATCTTTTCTTTGATATATACTTAAGTTACACTGTTTTTATACATCACTAAGGTAATTTTTCCACTCAGTATGTAGCGGGTGTTTCAGGACATTGTAGCTTGAAATTTATTACTTTTCATACGCTTTTTGGTACATTCTGGCAGGTCATAAGCAGCAAAAATCCATCCCAAAAACAGAAATTACTGAAATGATTACGCAAAACAATTCGTTATAGCTGTGGTATCAATTTCGGACTGAGTCGATAACAATTTCGTACCAACTAGCAGTGAATTCGCTGAGATTTCACTGCGATTTGACCGCCGAATCAAAACTAATTCTCAGAGAATCACTGCGATTCACAAGGTCGTAAACGTAGACAAATCGTAGTGAAACCTTTAGGAATTCTGGGATGATACTTTTAGGTAACTAATGCTATACTCCGTGATATCGTATAGAATGCAATACCGAATTAGGCGAGATTTTGGGGGAAGTTCGTTGTTTATTCGGATTGGCACATTTTTCGTACATTTGTATAATTTAATTTAATGCGTTTGATAAAATGAAACAAAATTAGAAACAAAATTAGGAATTATTATTTTTAATTATTATGCAGCGTAGCCAGTCGATCTATCATTTGCCATTCGAAAAGTTGGTATCGCCTTTCTGAAAATAAATAACGCTTGTTAAATATTGTGTGTTTTTGGTAAAGCCTAGAAAATGTGGTTAAGTACACTAACTTTCTTTGGTACTCTCGATCTGATGCTAATTGAAGCAACTCTGCTAGGGCTCAATCGATATCATCAGTGCCAATGTTTTTTTTTTAATTTTATTTTTTCCCTTTTTTCCCTTTTTCCACGTTGCTAAGGAGTTTTTTAAATGGTGCAATGCAATTTTTTCATGGTGTTATTTTTGTCGTCATAATCATAATTAGAATCATACGTAATCACTGATGCTGATTCTGAATCTGAATCATAATCATCAATCGCATCTGTTCACGGGTTGGTTCAGGTTGCCCACAGCCAATCAGAATGCAGGGATGTCGCGGCAAATTTGACGGGATGGATGTAGGTATAGATTGATTATAGAAAAATAGAAGTCCGATATGGAACACTTTGAGAATACTTACGCAATTTTCCCAAAAATACACGTTCTTTTTCAAAAAACATCAGAAATTAGTTGTTCATAAATTATTCGTAAATTTTGAACTCCAAATGTTATTGGCCCAATATGCAGCATTTGGTGCTTAGGTTTTCGGGAATCGCCTGAAGTTATTTCAGGATCTCTAAGTTTTCTACCGTTTCCTGAAACGTCGTGATTTTTTAAATGATCAATCAAAACATTAGACGATATCTATTTTTCAAAAAATAATAACTTAAAATTCGTCTGGACAGAATCTAAAAAATTTTGTCATGTATACCCATTGTTAGTGCATCCCAAGAGACCAAGAGACCATACAATGCAAAGTTGGTATCGCCCTGAAAATATTGACAAAATTTTGACTTTCCTAATTATAATTCGACCAAAATGTAAGTATTATGGCAAAAATAAAATCGGCGTCAAATCTGTTTTCGGCGGCGGCGCGCCCAGAATTTTCCCCTGCGACGGCGGCGCGTAAAATAGTACCGGCGTTCGGCGGCGCGGCGACGTGTGATCAGCGGCGTCGACCTCTGGTCAGGAAAGGACGAGTTCGAAGATGGACACTGTGATATCGTCACCTGCGTTGATGAGGAAAAGTGTCACGTGTCAATTTTGGCATGTGACACATCATTTATAGCTAATTTGTGGGGACGAATGGCGTCACTGGTGACCTCCATTTTGACCTCGAAGGTCACTTGAAGGTCACAGAAAGTTCACCAACTGTTAAATTTGATACATATATCAATTTGGAGTTTGGACTGACATTTAACCCCGAACTCAATGGTGACCTTCATTTTGACCTCAAAGGTCACAAAATGGTAATTAACACTTGAATTGGATATATTTGTCAGAATTTTTTAAAAAAGTTGGCATTTAAATTTTAATAGATTTTTAACGGACACACACAATATGATGGTTAACGGATAACACACGACTTTCACCCCTGGGTTACATTCGTTACAACGGTTTATTGATAACAAACAGAGAAATTATGGCCTCACTATTCCCTGTGCTTCGACCAAGGAATAGTGAAAAGCTGAAGGTATAAAAATATTTACAAATTAGTCGATTAATTGGGTCTAGTTAATTAATTGTTAATTATTTAATTCATGATGAGAGCCAAACCCCATATCGTCGAAGGCCTAATTCTAAAACGACGTAACTGCACAACAAATGCTAGGATAATAACCTAACTGCAATTTCAAAATAATATGCGGTTGGTTTTTTATGCAAGATCATACGATAAACTTTGATATGAAATCGAACTCCATATTTTTTTGAAATTTCAGTTAGGTCATTTTCCCTGTTTTTGTTATGAACTTACGTGGTTTCAGAATTAGTCTGACGATATGTCATTTAATAAACTGATTGATTGATGGACTGAGTTAATTAATTAATTAATGGTTCTCTTCCTTAAAAATAATGTCCTATTTATTATTTTACTTACCTCCCAAAACAAGGAGAACAACGATCAAACCAAATTTCGGATTCATTTTGGCACAAAATTGAACACTTTGTTACCGCCCAACTGAGAAATCAGCACGAACTAAGGCTTTATTCGCTCCGCTAGACTGGACGATGAAATATAATGAAGATGAATCAAAGTGTGACCCGTTGCAGCACTTTGTTTCCAGGATATTTCGACAGGACGTCATCTTTGGTAATGTTGACCTTACTCGTGGCGTCTCATGTTTTAAAAGTGTCCCAATACAGATTTTCATCGGCACCGCGACTCTAGTCCTGTTTGACAACAGCCAAGCCGCCTCCCTCTTCATACCTTGTTTAACATGTGATCCAGTCACGTTCTCACAGTTGGAAGTAACTATATCATTGCGGAACATTCAACAAGCATGGGACGCTGCGAACAGGGATATGCACAAGTATCTAATTCGCTACTTTCTCCTCGAAAAAGAGTCAGCAAACTCAATCTGTGGTTTAGTGCATGGCGGATACATCAAATTAGATGATCCTGTATACTGTTTCGTAGTGATAATGGCGGAAAAATATAATTTGACGCTGATACGGCAAACCAAAAGCGATAGAGTTAACCGTCGCGTGCTTAGATCTTTTGGTCGCGTCATGTATAATAGAGTCCAAAATATAAGCCGTACCGAAATCTTGGTGCAAGTAAGCTTGTCACCTATTAATCTGGGCTGCGTTACCGACCCACCGTTACCAGCAACTGGGGTGGCGACTTTCATATCGCCCCTCGACTTTGGGACATGGACTTGCTTGGCTGTTAGCATAACCGTAGTTGCGGGATTTTTGACATGCCTAGCCTGCAAGGGGGCAAATCTAGGAAGTTGGTCAGGTGTCATTGTCACCGTGATGTGCAAAATTTTCACGGTCACATCTATTCTTATCGGACAAGTTGGCGATAGTACAGGAAGCAATTATCGAGCGAGAAAAATTATCATGGTCTTTCTCATTTTCTGGTTTTGTGGAAATCTTCTCCTAATGTCAAATTTATATCAGGGCTCGATCGTTCCGCTCCCGCAACCCACACCGAACGGGGTAGCGGACCTCGTCAACTGGAATATCCCCGTGGTAGCTATGGACGTTCTATATAACAGCGAAATTAACTCTGTTGAAGCTTACCTAATAGAATACAATATTCCCGAATTACTTCTCAATAATGACCTAAATCAACAATTTAAACGATTCTTAATAAAACTACATTCAAAACTTTTGTCCTATGGCGACCACGCAGTGGCACGAATGATATCAAAAATTCAGGTGGAAGACTCCTCGAAATCGCATCAAACGCTGGCAATATTAATAATTGAAAGCGAGTTAGGTCTATTTGTTCAGAATGTGAATATATTTGGAAACCGACGCGTTGTAATTCATCACGGATCATCCCCATTTCAAGTTGTCGAATTAATAACCTGCGGCAAAAATATGCTCGCCTTATATATAAAAAAGGAATTAGGACGAATTTTGCAAGCTGGGCTACTCCCATTGTGGAGGAAGTATTCCTTGATTGGGTTAATTTTGGGGAGAATGCAAAATGGTAATCGGAGGCATAAAAAATATTTTAAAGCTGTACAATATTTGATTGGCGATCCGAAAAATTCACCGACATTCCATGAGGCAACACCCGTCTCGATAGGACTGATTCGACCAATCTTTGCCATCTGTGCTGTACTCGTCGGGATCAGTTTGCTCGAATTTTTGGTAGAGAATCATAAGCTGGTCATTCTTTGGGGGGAGCTTATTGGAATTGAGGGTATATTATTGTTGTTCGGCTCCAGGGGTCAAATTTTGTGTTGTGTTCTCATTATTTCGCGTAACGAAACTTGTCAGGCTACGTAGATATTCGTCATTGCAATACATAAGTTATCGTGTTTGTTTATTCTGTTTTGTTGTTATATATATATACATATATATTCACATTATGCACATACACTGAATGACGGAATTACTTTATTGGAATATAACTCTATGCCTGTATGCTAAAAAAATTATCCGGACTGGACGATTGCTCGGATTCTGCTTGCATATCTATAGCATAATCTTTGCACAAATTAGAAAAAAACTTACAAATTGCACTAATTATTTGAGATTTTGAAAAAGTTTGTAATTTGAATCTGCGCAAATTATTTGAAATTAAAAAACAATCTGCTAATCTCTGTCGGAAACATGTATGTATTTTACCAAGGAACAAATGATAGTTTTTCTAGCCGGCAATTAGCCTTTAAAGTGCTATCCCCTCTGGCCAGGCTATCTCTATTAATGGGTATTCTGGTCGCCCCACAAAGTACAAGGAACAAATGTGGAAAAAATTGTTTTCCTAACTTTAGCAGTTTTCAAGATGCAGACTTCATGTTTTCATAGGAAAAATCGGGCGCAATTTATTTCCCACCCTTTATGTATGGTATGTGTAAAATTAACAGAATTAATTAACGCCCGTGCGTGTTGTACGTCCGTCAGGCTTGTGATAACTCTTCAAAATTATCCGATCGACTGTGTGCAGTTTGCCACACATATAAAAATGTGCCAAATAAAGACTCAAGTTTGAAGATTAGCTTTACCGGTCATGGGGTTGACCGATCATTTCATTAGTTATATGTTTTTACGGGCCATTTTATGAAAAAATAATGGTATAATGGCATTGATGTCAAAAATGCATTCTCCCCGGTTAAGTCACCATATAGAGTACCATATGCAGTCAATAATAACTACGGCAAACTCTATTTTACACCAGTATCTAATATTAGATCGCCTGGAACGACGGCTGTTTATTTTGGATTGTGTTTTTCCCTTCCCTGACGGTATGACGCGGTAAAAATGTCATGGAAACAACCATTTTCCCGGATCTATCCGTGGCTATCTGGAACACAGCAAATCAATAATTTTCCACACTCCAAAACCTACAGATCTGTGTATTTGCTTATGTGGTGTCACTTTGCCGTGTGGTTAGACCAGGACAGCTCACAGGGAAATCTATTTTCAACCCGTTTTTGTAAGGTAGATATAGATTGAAATCCCTTCTCTTTTTAGTCAGACCTTCTTTCACACTTGTCGGAAATATTAAAAGTTTACACAAAATACTAAAATATTTCGTATCAATCAAAATTATAGAATGGAGCCTAGTGGAAGAAAATTCGGCTTCACGCCAGAAATGGAGAATGGCGTGGATCGATCGCTCTTCATGTTCCTGGCTGTACTTCTGATTTCCCTGCTAATGGCGTACTTTGAGTTTTCAGAGTGGGCGGTATTCAGTAAGTTAATGGAAGTTTGAATTCTATAAGGGTGTTCGGAAGATATATTCAATTGCGGAATATTGCAGACGATCATTCCCCATCAAAACCAAGAGTCGACAATGCTGTCCCATATTCACTAAGGGGCCAATTTTACGAAAACCAGGGTGGATTGGATTTCTAAACTTGGGCAAAAATCGCGTGTTCAACCAATAACATCAAATTTATTTCTTACGCCAGAATTTCAGAAATATTCGTTGCTTGGTAGCATATTAATCATGCAATCAATCGCTGCATTTTTTGTTATTATTAGAAATAGAAACTTTAAATCTCTATGCAATCTCTTGCTCCCTTTGCCAATGGAAGTTACTTTGTGTGTGCTAAGATTCACAACAATACTTTCCACTCACTAAACTCAGTTTTTTGCTCTTATGGTACGCTGGTACCTGGCTTCACGCTGCGTTATGCGAAACATGCATTTGTAAACGTATAATAACATCTCCTCTCTGCACAATGCATTATTGCATTCGTCTTTTGGTGCAATCATGCACTTACTTATATATGTATATACATTATTGTGCATTAAACTGCAGATTTCTAATTCTTTCAAGTTAGAATCAATAAATCTTCTACACTTTCTATTTGTGTATTATGTTCATTTTTTCCTTAGCAAACAAAATTCTTTAGCATTTACCTCTGACATGGCTATGTTTTCATCCAAGCCAGAGCGGGCCCGCCATAATCATTGCTATAATTATTATGGCTGATACTAAATACCGTATAAGTATATTTTTACGGTATTTATCTATAGATATCTATATTATAATTTCGAAAAGTCCGTCCCGTGAAATTTTCCGTGACATTCCTGCATTTTGATTGGCTGTTGGCATTCTAGCTCAACCAATCAGGGGACTGATTCGATTTTTGATTATGCTTCTGGTTCTCATTCTGATTATTATGCGGATGGTGAATAGACGGTGCCATAGCCACCGCACAAAATTTATTCAGCAACCTTAAAAAAATACTTTAACAACGTCAAAAAAATTCCCTAGCAGCGTTAAAAAAATTCCTTAGCAACCTTAAAAAAATTCCTTAGCAACCTTAAACAAATACATTAACAACGTCAAAAAATTCCCTAGCAGCGTTAAAAAAATCCCTTAGCAACGTCAAAAAAATTCCCTAGCAGCGTTAAAAAAATTCCTTAGCAACGTCAAAAAAATTCCCTAGGAACGTTAAAAAAAATTCCTTAGCAACGTCAAACAAATTCCCTAGCAACCTTAAAAAATTTCCTTAGCAACGTCAAAAAAATTCCCTAGCAACCTTAAAAAAATTCCTTAGCAACCTTAAACAAATACTTTAACAACGTCAAAAAAATTCCCTAGCAGCGTTAAAAAAATTCCTTAGCAACGTCAAAAAAATTCCCTAGCAGCGTTAAAAAAATTCCTTAGCCACGTCAAAAAAATTCCCTAGCAACGTTAAAAAAAATTCCTTAGCAACGTCAAAAAAATTCCCTAGCAACCTTAAAAAATTCCCTAGCAACGTCAAAAAAATTCCCTAGCAACCTTAAAAAATTCCCTAGCAACGTCAAAAAAATTCCCTAGCAACCTTACAAAATTCCCTAGCAACGTCAAAAAAATCCCTAGCAACCTTAAAAAAAATCCTTAGCAATGTCAAAAAAATTCCTTAGCAACCTTAACCAAACTCCTTTCGACGTCAAAAAAATTCCCTAGCAACCTTACAAAATTCCTTAGAAACGTCAAAAAAATTCCCTAGCAACCTTAAAAAATTCCTTAGAAACGTCAAAAAATTTAATATTGTTGTGACCACATTATTCAATTATTTGTGTTCTTATTTAACGCCGCAATTATAATTTTCGTGGAGGCCAGGCTACTGCATAACGCTCTATTTTGATTTTGTTACATTACTGTTAAACAAAATGTGGCCCGTCTTTAAGACGGGCTTATAGGCTAGTGTTAAATAACTTATGAAATTGCTATCCCACAAACTCACTCATACATACGGTAATGATAGTTTTATTGGCTTCTAAATAAAATAATTTATCGCTGTATCTCTCGTTGTTTAATACAGATCTTTGATAATATTGTATACTACACTCTACGATCTAGTAACTTACGTCTATTTGAATATTCGTCTAATTGAATAATTCAATTTATAATGTGATTATTATTAATTAATTTAATTAATTTAAATAATAATAAATTTAATCAAATTCAATTTGATTAAATTAATTAAATTCAATTTGATTAAATTAATTGAATTAAATTTGATTAACAGAATTTGATTTGCTAAATCAATGAGCAGGAAGAGGAGAGTCTCCTCAGGAGACTCTCTGCCTGTTAATCTAATGTTCAGCTTTGGGCCCGTGGGCTTATCAACGCTTTTAAATAGAGTGGAACGTAATTTTAGTTGTTGGCAACCAAGTGAGATCTCAGTTGAAAATTTATCTCTCCCAAAGTCAATATTCAAGAAGAAACATATCCCAAATTCACACGCCCGCTGGGTTAAACCCAGTAGTCAGCTTCGTCCACCTTTTTTGTGCTATTCTCCCTCAATTTTCCCATCCGCTTTAGTAACTACTATATTATTTAAAGCTAAAATTTATATACGTTCATAAATTCCATATAATTCGTTGGGGGAATGATTGTCAGTCTAATATTTAATTGTCTCGCTAGTTACACCGATTTTTGAAAAACTTTGTAGTTGTATTTTACACAGAAAGCTTTTTACACAGGTATCGATTACAACGCGAAAGGATGGGAAAATGTAGATAAATGTAACTCAAATTGCTTGCGCCAGAAGAACTTCAACCATTAGGTTGAGCTTATGAGTGATAATTATGTTGAGAATACTTCAATTGGAATTATCTCGTGAAATACATATTTCGGCAGGAAATGAGTTTACGCTGTGACTAATAGTTTCCTTAGAACTGTAATTATCTACCAGAATTACATATTTATGCTTCTCCTAAGTCTTGTCGTGCATAATTTCTTTTTTTTGCACGTAACGAACTTGTTCAAATTTCCTTATTAAATAGGTCACCCTTAGCATGCCTTCTGTCCGTGAATCCGTCTGTCTGTCCATCTGTCTGTCTGTGAATGAATTTGTTGCACAATTGATGCTAATTAAATGAACATATATATCCATTTTTCACTGACCTTTGCGCATAATTGGAATGCAACACTTGGTAATCATCCATTAATGGATGATTACATATCACTCCAGAGCAAGGAATGGGCATGAGGAAAGTTTTGAAACTTTGTTCGTTTTCAACGATATTCTCTTAAACAGTAATAAACCGTTGTAACGTTAGAAGTAGCTCACCCTGTAATAATGATTTTAGCATAATTTTGCACCAATGGTGCAGAATTGGCAGATAAAATAGACACACAATTTTGGCATACTTTTTCATTAATGGTGCAGAATGGGCGGACAAAAGATACACATAATTGTGATATAATTTTCCATCAATGGTGGAAAATAAACGAAGAAAATGCATCCATAATTTTGACATAAAATCGTGACAAATTCGACGTAAAAATTCTAATTATTTTTTTCCGTTCTAATGCACGTTTGGTGCGTTTTGCATCTTTTCCCTCAATTGTTTTGCACCATTTTATGTTACCGACTGTTCGAGACCAATGATGCTACTAATTTGCTAAAATTTGCACATGGGGCAAATTAATTAGCATCAATTGATGCAAAAACCTCGTGAACAGACAGACGGACAGACAGACAGACAGACGGACAAGAGGAATTCAATAGCTCCCGTGCTACGCAGGGTGAGCTAATAAGCAAGATTTCACTGGAATTCCACATGTACATATTTTATTATATGACCAAGAGAATAATCAGCATAGGAAATCGGAACCTACAAAATATTTCACAACGTCTCACAACAAGTCTACCGTGGCAAACATGATGATCTCTAGTTTTCATGAGACCGAGATATGTAAGGTGATGATATTTAATTGCATCGTGTGTGCAATGTTGAGACGGTGTTCATTGAAAGCACGTCATCATAAGAATGTTTTGCCAATAAATATAACCATCTCAACCCGCAAGTGAAAAATCAACAGCGTATTATTCTAATAGATATTTATGTATTATAATTTGAACCCGTAACACGTCGCGCATGCTATATTTTTCAAGCAATAAACAATTTTATGACAAGAACAAAACTGTTGTAATATGTATACACCTTGTACATGCACATGTACTTTCTGTAATTTTCCACTTTTCAACATTTCCACAAATGTTAATGCATGGAATATATTACCGCTAGACTTAAGGAACTGTAAGGACAGTAAAATATTCAAAGTTCAACTAAAGGAGTATATTTTATCTAATGATGACAAGATTTTCGGTTAAATTACAACTATGTTTTTATTAAGTAGCACAAGCTACTTTATGCGATCGGTTAGTTAGTCTGTCTGTCTGTCCGTCTGTCTGTCTGTCAACACTATAACTCGAGAACGGTTTGTCGCAGCGACCTGAAATTTTTAACACATGTTCTTCACGGGTAGGGGGTGACACCCTACTAAGGGGGTGTGGCCACTTTGTCGACATCATGTCGAAAAACGTCGCCATGGCCTAATTTCGGCATTTTTTGGGCGATTTGCATGAAATTTGGGCAAAACATGTTTTTCGGTGTTGTCGACATGTCGCAATATGGCGATTAAGGTTTCGACGACAAATTTTGTCGGCATGCCCTAATTTCGGCATTTTTTGGGCGATTGGCATCAAATTTGGGCAAAACATGTTTTTTTCTGTAACCACACTGAATTCAAACATAATACCCAAAAATTGAAACAATTGAAATTGCCGTGAATTCAATAATGTAGATTATTTTCATTCATCGTCTACGGTCAATAAGTCATACATGAAGAACAATAGGTGTCTACGAGTTCCATACTTTTTCTTACGTCAGACTATGGTTTTCCCGACAATTGTTTCTATCAAACTATGTATCATTTAAACATAATTAACATAATTAATAGGAAGGGCATGTGAAAATTATGAGGAAATATTTAGAAATGTACACCAATCGCTTCATCACGAGGAAAATTCTTCACCATACATAAGTTCTTATTCATATACTATTAGGGAATGATAATACACAAATGATTCACGAGATTAATAAATAATTAATGAATAATTTTTTCATGGATTTTAGTAAATTATTTTTTTAATGAATATTTATTATGTCTTCAATGCTCATTAATTATGAATGGTTATGGTTTTGCTCATGTTTCCATTATCGCTTGATGAATAATGTAGGAAGCAAATGTAGGGATTTATCTAATATTAAGAATTTTAAGTAAAACGAAGAATGAATGAATTAATACATATCTACTCAATAATTACCGAATATATTTTTTCTAATTTTCAACGAATTAATAATGATTAAATAAATTTTTTATTTTTTTTGTCAGTATAACATTATGTAGGTAGCAAACTATTTGCGAAAACGTGAATTTGCACTACATGTTCTCCGGTAAAGTTTTAGTTACACTAAATTATCCATCGATTAAGACCATTACGAAGGCAATCGGTATGCCGCAGTAATTAAGGTTCCCTTCTAAGTGGTTCCGGTGCAAACGTAGAATTTTTTACCGACATTATTACAAAGTGAATTAAAGTGAAACATGTCCCGACGAAGTAAACATATTACGCACTTACTCGGCTACAAACATGATGCGAAATCCTGCAATATATTTATTTTCTTAGCAACGAAACCTACACACATTTATGCACGTGTGGGAACCAGTTCCATGCAATTAACAGGGGCAGTAGCGGCGTAAGCTGGGGGGACATTAGCATTAAGGAGTAGGATAATGAGGGTCAAATTAACATATAGGGCGTCAATGAGCCTCCCACCCCACACCTCCCCCCGCCAACGCACTTGGAGAGAAGCAATTGCCAAGATTATTTATGTAAGTGATGAATGTTTTTTACATATTAAACATTGGTTGGTTGATTGGTAGTCATTCATTCACATGTTATTCCTCGATCATTACAAGTTAATGACTGGTTTACATCAAGTAACAGAGAGTTAGTAATAATTATAATGCAGAGTTAGTTTACTTCTTTATTAAAACCTTTCCACACACATTGTATAAAATACCCTGGTTTACAAACATTTTAGAAAACACTAAAGATAAAATCGTGGGTAAAATGTATGTAGATATGTACAAAGTAAGGTTAAAGTTTCTGCTCGGTATTTGCTTTTTAGTCTTACACAAGCAAACACCTGCGTAAGGTTTATCTCAATTCTGATACTTACATATGAATTGCAAAAATGGACAACAATATTGTATTAAATATATTTCTAACAATTATGAAAATTTGTCTCCATATTTTCCTCGGGGGTATAAATGTCATATACAATTACATAACATTGGAGAGACCGTTCACAGGTCAAGGGTGCGGTTGGGTGGAGCACAAAATAAAAGTGGATAAAGTTCAAAAGCAAGTTAATTCTTGGGCTGGTGGGGACAGAAAACGGAAAATGTGCACGGCTAGACCCGTATGGAAAAGTGTTTCAGTGAGCAAAACCAACAAATCTGGATACTATCAAATAGACTTGGGAAATCTTAACGACGTGGTAGAAATAAATGAAGAAGAAATGGTAAATTTTAATTGAAAATGTCTCTAATACTTTAAATTATTGATGAATTTGGTAATTAATTAGACAGTTACTGTCGAGCCGGGAATGTGCATTGGTAGATTGACCAGGATTCTTGTTAAGAAAGGATGGACCCTTCCAGTCGTCCCAGAAATCGATTATTTAACCGTTGGTAATAAACGTTTCATATATATTTAGTTTTATATTGCTTCGATTAAAGTTAGTTTAACTAACTGAATTTGCCATAATAATTAAGGTGGACTAATTGCCGGTGCAGGATTAGAATCAAGTAGCCACAATTACGGATTATTTTGTCAGTGTGTAGTAGAAACAGAAATTCTTATGCCGAATGGAGAAGTTCTTACTTGTTCCAGAGTAACATTTTTTTATAAATTAATTGAATTGAATTTAAGTCTTAATTAACGATTTACACATCTAATTAATCAGGAACAAAATTTTGACCTTGCCAATGCCATTCCCCATTCATACGGCACAATTGGATTCATAACAGCCCTAAAATTTAAAATGATTCGTGCCAAAAAGTATTAAAATAATTAAACTTAAACCAAATCAAACTAAAACCCGAATGAATATTTCGACATTTCCAGATACGTGGAACTAGACTACCGCTTCACAAATACGATTGAAGACGCCCTAAAATTAATCAATGAGGGAAGTTCGAGGCATGAATTTATCGAAGGAATTGCATACTCCAAGGAAAAATTCTTAATAATGTTTGGAAACATGGTGGACACGGTAGACCCTACAAAAGGGAGGGAAAATCCAATTAACCGATGGTACAAGAAGTTTTTCTACCTCCAAGTGGAAGAAATCGTGGAAAAATTGATAGAAAAGAGAAACAATAACCAAATAATTGAATACGTTCCCCTTCTTCAGTATTATCATCGTCACTCCAGAGGAATGTTTTGGCTGGAGAGATATGCTAACCCATTTTTTTATAACAGCCAAATTTTCATGTGGCTTTTCGGCTGTACTTTTCCTTTTCACATTGACATCTTAGGTTTAATATCTCGACCTATTTATGACGTTTTATACCAATCTTTCATGATACAAGATTTTGTTGTTCCTGAGGAAAAAACAGCGAAACTCTTTAATGAGGCCGACAAAATGTTGAATGTGAGTGTGACACATTCACAATAGAATAAATAATTTATCGTGGTAAATGATCACCAATAAATTTAATTGATTTAGATTTACCCCGTTTGGATGTGTCCTGCTAGAACTTCAGAAACTGGAGGTTGTTTCAATATCCCGGAGAAATATTTGAATTGCTTGTACATCGATTTAGGATTTTATGGCTATCCTAAAAAGAACAAAGGAGACAAATTGAACAGGAAACCGTTGCTAAGACACTTTGAAAAGTTTTGCTTAAAAAATAACGGGTAACTCATATCTAATTTTAATAAAACATTTTATTTAATAATTAAGATTATTTTTTCAGCTACCAAGGTCTTTATGCTGATTGCTACATGAGCAAGGAAGAATTCGAAACTATGTTTGACTTCAAATCTTTCTACTATAAGGTGAGAAAAGAGCGAAATTGCGACGAAGCTTTCCCCACAGTTTACGACAAGATTTCAGCCAAGGCTCGCAATTTGGAAAGTGATGACGACATGAATCATAAACAGTGTTAAAATTTGAATAAATAAAAATATATTTAAAATTAAAGCAAATTCGTTGGAATATTTTTAATACGGCAGGTTTTTAACAATAATTTCGTACTTATAACATTTCTCATTTTATAAATACTTTTGTACATATTTTACATATTATCGAAATCTGGCTAATTGGTTATCATATAATATCTACGCCTATCAAGAAATATGACATTCTCAATTCCAGAAATAAGTTTTTCGTCTAATTGAAATTTTTGGAAAGTTACATCGCTTCCGTTTTCAACCTAGAATATTACAGTATTTGTCGCAAGAACTTGGGTGATTTCTGGTTTGATTATTACGTAATGTAATGAGTAAAGTCTATTCATCATCCGCATAATAATCAGAATGAGAATCAGAATGAGAATCAGAATGAGAACCAGAGGCATAATCAAAAATCGAATCCGTTCTCTGATTGGTTAAGATAGAATGCCAACAGCCAATCAAAATGCAGGAATGTCACGGAAAATTTCACGGGACGCACTTTTCGAAATTATAATATAGATATTGAGAGTATTTTATCGTAAAAAATCACAAAAAAACATCAGGGGGGGAAATTTTATGCAATAAATCGGCATAGTTGGTCCAACCCTGCGAACCTATTATCAAGGCATTATTCCTAAAGTCATTCTTGCATACACTGCAAAAATAAGCAGTATAAATGACTCTAATTTTAAATCATGACCAGGGTCCGATCGGTTTTTAATTACCCTGTATTATCTTATTATCTAATATATAGGTACATAATTACCTAATATAATTACCTAACTACATAATTACATTAAGATATGTATGTGTTCGAAAAAATCAAAATTTCAATAAAGTTGAGTTTGGTAGATGAAGCAACTGTATCGGATCACAAAAATGTTCTAATTATGAAACAAAATTGAATTTCTGGCGAAGTTTTTAATGAACCAAAACAGGGTATTTTTAAATGCAACACGATTTGAGATTCAAACGAATACTTTCGCACATAAATATGTATATAAGTTTGAAAGTTAGTGGGTAAAATTCAATTAGCTGTAGAACTTTATCAAATATTCTACACTTGAATAAATTTACGATGAGTTCAAATAAGTAAATGTACGAGGTCTCTATAATACTATGCAAGCAAGATAAACTCATTCCAAGTTGTGGCATGCTTTTTACTTTACCCTCAATATTTAACGACGTGAAATCATCATTTTCCTACATAGTTAACTACATACACCCAAGCAAAAAATAATTCATGCAGGAGAGACAAAGTCCGATACTTACAGATAAAATAAACACACTTAAAAGTCTGGGCTTAAAGGCAGCTCTTCCATGTTACATACATAATAATAACGGGAACGTTCATAAAGCATGTGATCGATCGAAGGGAGGAAACTCTACACTTTGTCACATTTTATTAACTAAACTACAACTCAATAAAGTGCGGCACAGCACGATACATAAGTAGCGCAAGCATGCGACCACACCCCCTGGCGCCGAGGGGATGTGGTCCAAAAGTTTACTGGATCCTCCCCCTGGGGTCATGTGCATGATGCCGCAAACCGATTTCGATTATCTTGATGCGTTCTCGAGTTATAGTGTTGACAGACAGACGGACAGACGGACGGAGGGACAGACAAACTAACCGATCGCATAAAGTAGCTTGCGCTACTTAATAAACTACATAAATGCTCCTGATAAACATAGTAAAATATCCACCACTCTGCGTCCAAAGAGAGTACATACATACTTTATTTTATGAAAAATATATACATTCGTATCCACCTATTTCTTTGTTAGGTTTTTAGAACTTAAAAAATATGCAATGATTAAACGAAATTAATTTGGCGTAGAAATTAGTTTAAGCTAAAACCACCCATGTTCAATTTATTTCTTACTTAACAGAACAGCAAGTAATTACGCGTTTCATGATAATTTATATTTTGCTTTATCATGCACAAGTTGCACATTACAGAATTATATCAAATTCGAATTACACGCTTCAAATACATAAAATTTATTCATCCTTCTTGCTTCCCCCATTTGTTGATGTCAGCATTGGTGAACACCTCGACGCGATTTTTTTCATCTTTTCGTTTCCTAAAAGTAGTTTCAACCACAAATTTTGCCAAAACTTCCCCCTCCACTGACCACCAATGCCATCGGTCCAAAAAACGCATCATCATTACGCCCCAGGATCCAATCATACCCCCACCGTTAAGTTCAGTCAAAATGGCGGCCGGCTTATAGATTGATACCCGAGGGTAATTTATTTCACATAATAGGTTATCCGTTTCAGCGCCGAAACGACCAAACTGAAATTTTGCAAAAATTTATTGAGGGTATTCAGTTCGAGTTCGCAATGTTAGCAACGTTCGCAAAAAAATAAGGTTAGTATTGAGTTCGCAATATATTTTTCACTGATATGCAGAATTTTGGGAAAATTTCACAAATCTCCATTAGTTATCGAAGTTTTGCCTTTTGAAATTTTTGAAATTGCTTATTTCAGACTTCGAGAAAATTTCAACAAACATTTTGTCATTTGCGAAGCGTCTCTTCGAAAAAAATTATGTTGCGATTCGAACTCGTAATGAATATCCTCATTAACAATAAATCATATCAATTTTTTTAACTAAATTTTGAAACAAATTCTATGAAATTTTAGGTACAAAATAACATAATAGAAATGCTTCCTTACCTTCATCCACGAATCTTTGTTGGCCAAATCTCCACTCATTCTATGGAAATGTTTACAGCCGCCATTTCTCGCCAATTTCGCCACAGCAAGAAGCCACCCTCTCGTCGTCCGGGTAAACGTGGCCTCATCCGTTTTCATCGGATTCACACCCAACGCATAAATCCCCACGTCGAAGCCTTTCAATTTCTCGCCAAAATATGCAGAATTTTCGGAAAGTTGGTCAAAGTCGACCACATCCTGGCTGAATTTTGTAAAGTCTCCGGGAAATTTTTCTCCTGAATTATTCTCCTCCAAATCAACCACCCTGCGACCGAAGAGGGTCACCTTTTGGAATCGTGGTTCCAGTGCGAGCGCGTTTACAATGGCGCGACCAACTCCTCCCGTGTAACCGAAGATGAAAGCGGATAAATTTTTGTTGGCTTCCATTTTATGAAAATTCAGAGTATGTAATGATAAAAGTTTGTTGCGGAGTAAGAAAATAAGTAAACTACACGAATAAGTAAAGCGAAATGACACGGATTTCATACATGTGCAACACATGACTCTGACTCAACAGTTTTTTTTTCCTTATCTCAAGGTTGAGCAGACCACAAACAAGAAAGGAGAGATAATAATAATGCAATGTCATTATTATTTCGTGTACATGTTTGCCAACCTGCAGAAGAGTTGTGTATGCATTTGTGTGCATTTAGATCTGTTCTCACTCAACGGTTGTGTCTGTGTCTACCCAGTTCGGCCAATTGTTATGTCCAATGGATAAGTTAATGTAGCGAACCTGGTTTATTGAATTTTGAAAAAATAACGATATTACGAGAAAGACCATAAAATTATCTTTAAGATACACCTACTAGTTTTCAAAAATTGCTCGTCTTGAAGGGACACCAGGCCAAAGTCTTGGCATCCACTTTTCGGTCACAGTACAGTAGGGATCATGGTCTCATTTCTAGGCGATAGATTTTTTCTTGGATTCCGAACTTATGTGGGGTTTAGTACATATGTGTAGCTTCAGTTTGGACCATAGGTCATATTTTTGCAGGTTGAGGTTCCGCGATGGTGAATTTTCTTGATCCAAAGTGGAGTCAGAAATTTAGCACTTCAACCACCCAAATACTATTTTGGCCTCATATAAGCAGGACCAAAATCCTGATGGCATGTCTAGTCGCCATTTTTGGATTGAGAGTGGTCCAGGGGTTGCGAAATTTGCTTTCATTACTTCAAAAAATAATTTTTGACGTAAAATTCCGCCCCTAGGGGAAGAAAATCCACTTTTTCAGTCCAATCCAACACTCAAAAAAACGTAGTAATAATCATTACTGTTAGGAATGACTATGTGGCTCTACCACGTCGGGTATAGATTGTCACAAAAATTGTAATAATATTCTCTGCGAAATTCAAATTTATTACAGTGTGGTATTTATTTTGTTTCCACACTAATAAATTTGAATTTCGCAGAGAATATTATTACAATTTTTGTGACAATCTATACCCAACGTGGTAGAGCCACATAGTCATTCCTAACAGTAATGATTATTACTACGTTTTTTTGAGTGAACTTACGCCCAAACACAAAATCACAAAACCAAGATGCCGGGTCCGATTAACGTTTTTGAAATTTTTATGAATAGACTGGACCGATGGGGTGTAGATATGGTCGTTTTGCTATTTTATTCATCCTTAACCATAACCATTTTTTCATCTGTTTACAAGTATCGGGTTCCATTTTTCAAGCGCGTACCGCATGATCGGCCCCCGGTTTCTAGTGAGTCTATTTTTTACTTCGCATGAAGTTAGCAAGTGTTTCTCTTTACCTCTTAAAAATATAGGTCCAAGGTCGAGTTTAAGAGCCTGAAACGTGGTTTTACTTTACACGTTCATTTCCAGGGCCTTTTTTCCTTAGGCCCGGCATGGATTCCGACGAACTTGGTTTTTCAGCACTTTTATGAGTCTGGGCGACCTTTTTTGACCGTGGCCTTCTACTTTTCTTAGGTCACCAATACTGCCAGTGTCAATGTATCATTTTATGCTACGGTTGACCAATTTGCGATAAATTCCGAATTTACTGAGCACTTGGAAAATCTCGGATTTTTTTCTAGCTAAAAAATATTGGTAAAAATTGCAACACGCTGTCATTTTGACACCTTGTGTCACACTAAAATTCTAAACATGGTTTCTGATAGACAATTGCATGGGGATTTCAATAAAAAATAGTACAACTTTCTAAAACAACAGCAACGAACTTTTCCTTCGCGCGAAATCCGTTGGACATAACAATTGGCGTACTGGGTACACAAGTTATGTTAAATCCTAGTCGACAAGTTTTTATACATACGTATGCCTACTGTCCATCAAGATTATTATGCACATAGATCTGTTGTTGCGTGCAATTTCTCGGTTTTCTGAGGTATGAGAAGATTATCAAAAGAAGAAAATCCAGTTAGCGTTGTGGTTATTATGGCAAAACATTAATTCGATTCAGCTTTATTGCGGGACATGGATAAATAGTGGATAAACAAATGTTTGTATGGTACAAAAATTGTCTTGAAGGAAAAAGTAGGGAAAGCAGTTCCAACCAAATTATGTTGTTCTACTGAATTTACGAGATATTCGATGGTTGACGTGAGGACGCCCATTATAATTTTCTGTATCGCGCTTACATAATTACCTAAGGAAAAATAAGTCATCGATACCTCATGAAATACATATAAATATGTATCACAAGTTCTGGAATTTTCGTTCACAACAATATATAAATGTTTATCCCGTGATATTTTTACCATTGATTTTGACAGTTTGTACATACATATGTAATAAATCCACCAAAGTAGTGAAATACATAAATAACAATTCATCAAAATGCAAACATCTTAACCAAATAATTAATTGCTACTTATCTTACAAGGTACTTAAGTATATAGGAACTACGCATTGCTACAAAATTCTGTTGATCTGGGTCTAATTTTGTAAAGTAGTGAAATATGTCATACTTAATGATTTAGACCGATATTGGCAAACGAAATGACATTCATTGTCATTCATCGTCGCCCTGCCACCATGATTCGTGGCAGGGACCATATTTCACTTAAATATGGGGAAACCGTCGTTCATGTATTTAAACGGAATTGAAATTTCTTCTTCAAAAAATGAACGGTTGGCCATACAATTTCCAAAATTCGGGGTTTCCTAACTTTTTGACACTCTTTGGCTATAATTAAGTATTATAAGTAATAAAATAAAACTTTAGTGAAACATTTATCGAATCTGCTCCTTCAGATTATTAGTATTATTTTTGTCATAACTCTAATGTTTCCATTAGCTGTATAAAGTTGCAATTTATTACTTGAGGAGTACGGAAAATGTGACCCGTTTCACTAATATTAATTCAGCATACCAGTATAATTTTTTTATGATCTAATTTTGTAATTAACCTGTCAAAAAAGAGTCCACAATTTTTAGTGGAACAACTAGAAAAATAACGTGTGGTGATGAAACTAATTGCATTAATTTTTAAAATAAATTGATTGTAAACTTTTCATTGCACTCCATCGTTTCGCCTAAGAACGAGATTCTTCGGGTTTAATTCTAAGTAACCCCTGTCTCACAAGGGAACCAGTTTCGGTATCCCATCTAGATTTGCTTCGAAGTAATCTAAATCGTTAGATAATTTACTGAAACCAAAACTTTGTCATAGAACGTGCGGTGCCAAATTATGTTTTCGCGAAATATTTGGCGATAACTAGATGTAAAAGTGCATTTTTACGATGCTTATTAAGTAGCGCAAGCTACTTTATGCGATCGGTTAGTTAGTCTGTCTGTCTGTCCGTCTGTCTGTCTGTCAACACTATAACTCGAGAACGCATCAAGATAATCGAAATTGGTTTGCGGCATCATATATATGACCCCAGGGGGAGGATCCAGTAAACTTTTGGACCACACCCCCTCGGCGCCAGGGGGTGTGGTCGCAGTGTGATCGGGGCAAAATGAGATTTATACCGCACATTAATCTATGGATGAAATCCAGTTGAATTATGTGTATCTGAGTTGTGCCACACCCCCTCGGCGTCAGGGGGTGCGGTCGCGGTGTGATCAATTAATTAATTCGAATGAATTAATGAATTAATCATTAATTAATTAATTAATCAATCAATTAATTAATTCAATTAATTAATTGCGCAAATTAAGTCTCAGCATTCTCAGCATTATTGCGCTACTTATGTATCGTGCTTTGCCGCACTTTATTAACATGCGCTTTTGTATTCAATGTAAGTGTGAGTGTGAAAGAAATGACGCTACTTTTGGAAAATTTTTGCACATTAGTAATTATGTGCGAATTTGCAAAAACTTGCCAAGTTGCAAAATTTTACAAATAACAAATTCGCGACTTTGCCAAATTTAGCCAAAATTTTATATTTTATTTCATACTTTGTGCATGGCAACATCATTCAGAATTTTTTCCCAAAAATTTCCCGAAATTTGTAAATATTATTACTTGCCGTAAATTTCTGATTCGTTTGGAGTATGTGCGATAAATGGGTAATAATGTGTATAATACTCATGCCGAAACTTATGAATTTTAAGAAATGTGAATAAATTCCTGTGGAACGTTCTGCAGTCCTTCGGATTTTATTTAGTTATTGACAACTGAAAAAACAACTGAAGGAAATGGCAATTTTTTGGGTGCTGTTGGGCCATTGGGGTTTTATTTTTTATTTTTGCAGGTTATTATAGAGTAATAATAAATAAATCACGTAAAGTTGAAAGAAAAGTTCAGTTTTGGGGTTAGAAAACCCAAGATCTTGACACCTGGATTTTTTACTGCCATCCGGGACTAATATTTCCAAGACGGTTGTAAAACTCTGAATGCATAATATTCATGTGTTTTAAATAATTTACATATTTTTTATTAAAAGTACCTAAGTAGAGAATTTTTGTGGGTTCTAAATGTCCATAAATAAAAACCAAATTATGAAGTGATTTTAAAAATTAATTAAAAATGTTGTCTGGGCCGGATGGTTTTTCCAAAAAATTGTTTATTAGTTACCGCATTATTTTTTTCGAATTTTGACAATGTCGATACAGCCTTGATAGTATTGTTTCCTTGCTCAGTAGCAAATCATTCTGCCCCCATTGCAGTTAAACCTTCTGCCCAGAGGGTACCCGTGAGCTCGACAACATTCCTTTCGTTCGGGTGAACTGCGATTGCACACTTCGTTACACGCGTCGACAAATGTTCCTTGAGCTTCCACCAAGGAATAGTGGAAAGCTGGGGGCAAAATATTTACAAATTGGTTAATTAATTCGTTAATTAATTGTTCCCTTCCCTAAAAATAGTGACGAATCCGACTTACCTCCCAAAACAAGGAGAACAAGGAATAAACCAAATTTCGGGTTCATTTTGGTAGAAAATTCAACACTTCGTTCCTTTGCCAACTTTGATTTGAACTGGTCTGAAGACTGGGGAGGAAATGGGTCCTTTTTATCTGGAGATTTTTATTCATATGCAAATTGTTCTAATCACAGAAATCATGCATAATTCATTACTTGACCAGTAATCAACGTACTTACTCTACTCTGTAGAAGTGACGTCAAATGTTTCATCGAAAACAACCTGAAGCTGTGGCTGAGTTTACGACAAAACACGTATCGAATAATATGTATGCCATGAATGCTTATTAATATGAAAAGCAAGAGGCAGTATGTGCATGAATAACTTATTTAACACGTGTGAGGCTGCTGAATAAATGAATACATGTATTGACAAACCTGTTTTTTATATATTTTTCTAGTGTAAAATAGGATAAACTAATAGCACATGTGAATGACGGTTGGCAAATACTGAATGAAATTTTCATGAAAAAATGCATTAAAGTGAGTGATGAGTGATTTCCAAAGTTAAAAAGCGTCAGCAACTATCCTACAATTTAAGATATTCACTTGCAACAAAGGTAGACCCTAATAAATAAATAATAATACTTCCAGAATTAATTAAAAAGCGATTTAAATTTAATTTCAGGTTTTAGCAGGGGGAAAGCGTAAAAGACAATTAAATTACGTGGAATCAGATGAAGATATGGAAAGTATCCCAACTAAAATTCCATTCCAAACTAATGATTGCATGTTAAATGATGGCAAGTATAACATATGTAAGCCTTGCTGAGAAGAATCTAACGCAAAAATGATTTTTTTTGCTGAAATGAGATTGCGTATTTATGGATAATCCAACAGAGTGGCCTGATTGGGAAATATCAAGTATTGATAGTGAAGATTCCTCACAGTTAAATAACTCATTTCTAAGCAGTCCGGGGGAGGAAGAAATTAAAAACGTAATAATTATACTAAATAATTGCTAAATCTCATCTTAAACTATTTAATTCTAAATTTTGAACAATTTCCATCGAAATCATGTCCAAATTTCTGAAAATTTCTGCATAATGTATGCGAAAGAGTAATTTTTATTTGTTTCGCTTCGATAACTCTACATTGTTGTTGTCCAATTTTTTTAGGACCCCAGATGAAGGATCCATTCAAATTTCCGTGTAAAACTCATATTTCGTGTTGCGGTACGGCGCCAAACTAAAAAATATGCATTTTCGACCATTTCGAAACCTCCATAACTTTTGCAGTTTACGTCGGATTTTCAAAGTTTTGTACTTAAAATGATCACTAGGGTCAGAATTGTAAGGCAAAAAAATAATCGACGAAATATCGTCGAACACTTAATATTTTTTCCACGAATCCAGGCGTCTTAGAAAATATCAAAATTTTCACTGGTGATTCACTGGTGACGCAGTTTACACTTATTAGGAGACAAATCTAGGATTAAATCAATCCGAAAAAATTAATTTTATTATTTTCACAAAATCCCAAAATCAGCAAAAAAAAGTCAGAAAAATAAAAAATTCAAAAATCACAATCTACTGATTAGGCTAAAAACAAATGTCATCACCGAATTTAATTCTACAGCCCAGATTCCCTCGCATTGATCAAAGTCAGCGACATGGTTTGATTAAAACAAAAGTTCTGAATATTTAATGGGGTTCTTCGACCGATAAAGTTTGACCCGAATTTCACCTTGAGCACGGAGAAGGACGCAACCTGTGCCGTGATGAGACCTCGTTTTTGCAGATACCGTACCTCCATGCCCTTTCTCAGCAGGGATGGTCTCACATCGGACGACGCGCTGTGAACCCAGGATGCCAACGTATATATCAAAATGTTGGCTACGATAGCATCCATCCCCATCAGGGGGAATATTACGAAGCCCGGCATGGACACGTCGCCATGGTGATTTATGCAAACGTATTGAGCAATCAGCTGTATTCCGGGACTGCAGAGGAGCAAGGCGGGGACCACGCGACGCATGAGGAATGCATTGAACACGTTTTCCAAGAGTTGAAGACACCGATACATTCTGACGCAGGTGGCTAAATCGGCGGGATTTTGGATTTTTTGAATTTGCCTGTGAAACCAGCGCAAGAAATGATTATGGTTACGAGTGTGATAATCAGTACTTTATTTCTGTGTAATAATTAGTTGTTGTGATTTAGAGTAATAATCACACTGTTTTGTATTATAACACTTTGGGATTTTGGTAGTCATCACACCGTGATTTAATTTGATTATCATATTCTGTTATTTTGAACTATTTGTATTATGTGATTTAATGTGATTTACTGACATTTTCCATTTAGCGAAACACGTAACTGGAATATGATCACACAGATCCCATTAAAACCACAGTGTAATTTCAGTATTGATGAATAAAATCAAGTTACTAACGTCTCCAGAATCTTGAGATATTCCAGAAATCCAGTTATCCCGCCCAGTAACACGTAGCACAACCAGGTCGCCCCGGAGAACATGGTGTGATACCCCATCCAGCTTTCGAAGAGGTGGATTCCCACCTGAAATCCGGGATTCCTACTTTCCTCCCTACAGTTCGGAATCATGGAGAGGATGAAGGGGGCCGTGCAAGGGGCGTAGGTCAACAGGACAAGTTGTAGGATTGGGATGACACAAATTGAGAACTCCATTAGCCAGATGAAGAACCTCATTATTTTGACGACCCCAGAATGCATGGAAATATGGAGGAGATCTGCGGTCGGTAAAGCATTGCAATTATTTCCGTAAGATTATAAAAGCTCTATTTTCCGGACCTCTCAACGGCCCAGCCTCATACAGAAGGAAGGAGTTGATGACCTGGATTGGTCCCGGACTGAGCCCGTAATTCCACCGGGACACGGCGCCGATCAAATATGTCATAAGGAAGATGGAGCCTTGCAATTTTACCGTCGTGCTCAACCTCCCAAAGCAAATGTTTGCCCCCATCGCGCCACAATAGAGGGCGGAGAGGACGCACTGGAGCTTAAATTTGAACAAGGAATGACCATTTTTGATTGGGACTAATCGCCCCAGATTTTCGTTGTACCGAAAGGGTATGCAGTTTAAGAATTTGCAAAATTTCAAGTGAAATTTAAGAATCGGAAGGAATTTAGCGGAGAACATTTTTGTCAATGCAAATTCTTGGGTGACGTGTGAAAGGTAGAGAATATTTCGCTTCGGATATATATACGCGTTTCTTGTGGAAGCATTGATTTAATAAACTATAGATATCGATACCTGTCTTATCATGAGGAGCGTGTGGCAAGCTTAATTAAATGTTCAAGTTATTCTTGGATTTCTTATGATCATACTGAGCAATGTTGTAAATACATACATATTTAGATGAACGATACATAACCTGGCAGAGTTATTGATCGGTTATTAAATCAAATTCAACCCAATGGGGACACACGTGGTGAAATATAGTTCAGGATATGTATAATATAAGACATATCCTGATTGCCCTTTGCATAACTTGGTGTTCTATTTATGTAAATGATTGAAGTTCAACTTTTAAATCGATCGGATAGTCGTGTCAGAACTAACTGCGATGGTCGGAAAGACAGACAAACACGAAAACTTGCTAGCGAAAATTGGCGATATTTTATGCATAAAATTTCGTGCATATTTATGCAAGATTTATCGAATTTATTTGTGCATGATTTCGCTTACCATTTTCTGTAGAAAAGATAACCAGATTCTGGATAAACTTTCGGACAAAAAACTTCATATAAATGCAAATAGAGCGATGTATCGTTTTGGTTAAATAGAACACAGAATAGAAGATAATGGAAACAGACGTTTATTTGAGAAATTTGCAGCAGCGACCGGTTTCATAACCGTTCCTTAGGCTTGATCAATCCAGAACGTATTAAACGTATTAAAAATAATTCAATTGATTTGTTCGAAGACATGCCAGGATCAGGCTATTTTGGACAATACTAAAAAAATTGAAAAAAATTGACGTTACATACTGTGGATGAAGTTCTAACCCTGCAGACTTATTACACCGCTTTGTAGCATTAATTTCACGACGTCACCGGTCAAAAAAATTTTTTCCTCCAAACTGGTCCAAAATAAAAGTCTAGCATGGGAATAGTATAGAAAAATTATTTTTAGCGTTCTATGACCCCTGGGTCATGAATTAAGGGCCCCTGAAGGGTCAAATAGCGTTCCCTGATAACCCCATGCAAATGGGGTATCAAATTAATCCCCTGGACCAGGGGAACCAGAAAAATATTTTTATAAATTTTTATGACCCTTGAGTCGTGAACTAGGAGCCCTTGAAGGGTTAAATATCATTCCCTCACAACTAAAGGCAAGTGGGGTATCAAATTAATCCCCTGGACAAGGGGAACCCAAAAAATATTTTTCTGGATTTTTTTGACCCTCAGGTCAAGAGTTAAGGGCCCCCGAAGGGTCAAAATAGTAACCATGGTAACCCGATGCAAGTGGGGTATCAAATTAATCCCCTGGCAAAGGGCAAGCATAAAAATATTTTCCTGAATTTTTTTGACCTATCGGGCAACAGTTAAGGGTCCCTGAAGGGTCAACATAGTAACCATGGTAACCAGGCTTCATAGCCTGTCTCAGGCAGCATACTTATGTTTGTATAAACTGGTCCCTTTCTCATATACATATCTTTATGCACCATCTTGTTTGGGGAAGGATTGGGTTAATGGTTGGGGTGATGAATATCCCCTAAAAACTGATGCATTATAAATATATGAGGTGATGGGAGACCCCTTATCCTTGCTGGCTTCTCCAGTCGACATTTTGAAATTTAAGTTTTGGAGTTTGTACTTACTGGTATCCGCTCAATTATTAATTTTTAAAATTGAAGATGACGTTGCATAACTTAATTTATGGAACACTGTATGTGTTATATATAGTTCATTGTGTTTGTGGTAAAAGTTGCGCGAATGTCGATAAAATAGAAATAGATAAACAGGTTAAAGTTGTGTGTGATGAGACGGATAACCTGGGTGGATTGGTTATCTGGTTCAAGGAGACATTACCATCCAATTGCAGTGGATTTCTGATATGTAATCAAACGATGTGTATGGAAATTAATGAAACTGTTATGTTCTTCAGTGACACTATCAAAATTGAAGAAGTAGAGTATGAAAATAAAACCATACGGGTATGGGGAAGTGAAAGCTATGTAACTTTTTATTTTAAAAGTTTCGTGGATGCCAGCCGTTATCTACTTATCTAATTTCAAACGCCAACCACACATTTCCATCCAATAAACTATCCGACTTAACTCAGGAAAAAATTAGTGACACTTATTGTAATATAGCGGCTGAAACGAAGAACTGTACCACCAAGCAAGTAGTAACTAAAGCTATTCAAGGCACTACTCCTCTTCCTTCTGCATGCACAGTTCTAATTCTGTGCAACCAAATATCATGCATCAGGTTCAACTACACAAGTCTCCTGCATTCAGCCTTCTTTGCCAGAAAGCACACGTTTATTCCTACCAACGAAGGTAAATTGCCATCTTGCTTTCATCTTCGTCAAGATGCATTTTTCCATCCTGGATCTCTCCGACGCCCACGTGGTATTATACTTTCCTTGGAGAAAGCTAAAGTTAAAAAGGCGCCAAGCGGATTACCTTTCAATCTCCCTGGATATAGGTAATTGGTTATTTTGGATGAGTTTTTTTATTTTTGAAGTTGCGATTGGAATCTTTATGAAATGATTCTTTATTAACATAATTTTATTATTGGTATTAATTAAGATATTGCGGGCCTGCGACCGATATTGAGAAGCAGGATGATCTCGGTGGCCCAATAAATGCTGTTGGTAATTGTTGCCCAATTTATGCTCATACACTAACCAAGTCAAATTTGTGAAAATTAATTTTATAATTTTTGTGTTGATATTATTCACAGATGCAGCATGCCGCAAACATGACGTCGATTATTTGCTAGGGGTTCTACCATCAGAGGCAGACGAGGCAGACGAGGCACTTCTAACTACTGTGCAATTACATCGAAAAGATCTGTTCCCACTTTTTGCGGCCGCAATGAGTGCCAAAAAATATTTCGAAAGTCAAATTGGAGGGTCCTATACATCCTTCTTATATTTCTACCCAGCAGGATTTTATCCCAGTTTAACTTTGCATTTTGCACATGAAACGGTGTACGATAAAACTTCAGCAGGAACACTAACAACTGCTCGTGCCATCTGGGAAGGCCAAGCTCAGGAGTCAAAGTGGATAAGTATTCTGCAAAATATTTGGCTAGGGAGCTGCTACACGGTGGATCCAGAAACTAATGTAAATCCACCGCATATCGATGTAAGATTATATTTTTGCACTATTAATGCTAGCTCAGATTCATCGATTTATTGTCTGAGAGCACAGACGCATTTCATACAAGTTTATCACTTTTAGCAAAAACAGTCTGACATGAATTCCCTCGTCATGCCATGCTCAAATGTGGATGAAATGGACACCAATGCAGACGCACTTGTGAGAAATATTGCAACATATTTATAAATAGCAGCGACCGCGGATGTTGTGGGGGACATCGTGAAATTGTTATTGTAGTAACAAGCTCATGTACGTTTTTGTTCTGATCAATACAGGAGGATGGTGATGGAGATGATGAACGTGGGCACTGTGGACAACGTGAAGAGTTAGGGGAAGGGTCAGCTCCTGGCGGTGAATCACCAATGGACACTTCAAATACAGAGTATGCATCCAAGAGTACAGAAGGTGAAGATACATGTGTGGGAACAGACATTTACCCAACGGCCCCTTACAAAGGGGGATGTAGGATGATTTTGAACGAATTTGCAACCAAGAATGATGATAACCAGATTTCGTTTATTGAACATGTTCGTATTTGCCAAAAGGCGCTCGTCCTCCAAAAACTAATTCACTTAACGGATTCGTTGAAATAATCCTTGTGGGCGGGATGACTATCCACCAAGTAATGTACGCATCTTTCCAGAACAAGATCTTCTCAATCATACAAGAGAAACAAACTACGCAACGCAAAATAAAAAATTTCTACTTTGTCCTCGGATCGAAACAAGTTGCACCAGATATGTTGTTTTCTGACAGCCAGATTACTAGTGACCATCTCGAAGGAATCTTACCTGCCGAGTCATTGACGTACTGCATAATTTTACTTCACTTCGGACACAATCAAGGGCAATTTCATCAAGCAGTTCAATCTTTTTCACTAATCCAAAATGTTCCACCCGGCAGTGACACGGTAGGCTATCTCCCAACCCCCATAAACGACGAAAAGATGAACCTTATAAACGAGTTCATTCAAGATGTCCTAATTGTTGGTCCTCCTTGTCCGGATTCTGAGTGTGGATATTTCTATTCCCTTCTCAGAGCTAAAGAACAGGTATTGGGGGAAGGTGAAATGCGAATTCCTTTATCTGATGTTCCTAGACGGAATGATGGAACCAAACCTTACCTTAGTCTTTCGAGGTGCAGTCCTACGAGTTTTCCTATGCAACAATTAGCCTTTGAAATTGAGAAAGCAACACCGAAAGCGAAAAACGACTGTAAACAACCAAATACTAAACTCCCATTCCAACTACTTGGTGTTTCACTACAGGCGACAGCTCAAAAGTTAATTGTCAACGCCAAAGTATTCTTTGACAGTAACCAGGTACAGTGTGAAATACTAACAGGAAACTCTGTCACCAAAACTAGCCAGATTCTAGGAATTGGAGAGAGAACAGTTTATCAGACAATGGAGAATTACAAAACGAATAGTATAAAAACACCTGGTAAGAAACGTATTAGACCAACGCCAGTGATGGATCAGTTTGACGACTTCCGAACTGAGCACGTTAAACGAATCATTCATCAATTCTATGCTAATAATCAAGCACCAACAATGCATAACGTATACACAAAACTGATGGAGGAAGTCAAGGAAGAAGAAGATGGTCGGATAGCCCGAGGAGAAACTCTTACAGCGTTCAAATGTTCCAAGTGGACGTTAAGAAAACTCATTAAGCAATTAGGATTTAGATTCAAAACTGTTGATAAGCGAGCAGTTATCCTCATGAGATCAGACATCGTGCAGAAGCGATATGAATATCTGTCCGTAATGATTAAAAATCGTCAGTCCGAGAACCCAAAATGTGTTGTCTACACAGGTTTGGCTGATTAAATATCAAAAATGTTTTAATTTAATTTAATATAATTATTAATGCATTATATTTATTCAGATGAAACGTGGGTCGATAGTTATGCTAGAACTGGAAAAGGCTGGGTTATTAATTCACCAAAGTCATTTCATGAAGCGGCTTTATACTCCTTCCAAAACCCGAAAATTTCTAGAGGACCACGTATCATTGTGATGCATGCAGGTGCAGTTCAACTATCCACATTAAATAGGAAATTATTTCAAAATAATAATTATCTTCACAGGTGGAGAGGATGGATTCGTACCTGGCGCTATGAAGGTATATCCAGTATCAAAGAAGAAAGTCCAGATGGATTACCACGCAAACGTTAACGGTGTCGCTTACATGGCTTGGTGGAAGGATCTTAATCAAAAGATAAAAGATAATTATGGTCCATGCATAATTGTTATTGATAACGGTGATATCATCCAATAATTTGTATTTGTAAATTCCATTTTAATTTGAATTTCATTTATTTAAATTTGTCAGCTCCGTATCACAGCACCAAGGAAGCCCCAAAATCTACATCCCGAAAACAAGAGCTATACGACTGGCTGAATGATAATTTAGAGGGCCCTGAAAAGCTGAAACTAAAACCTGTAAAGCAAATGAGACGACCTGAATTATGGAAAATGGTTTAAGACCTTAAAAACGGAAATGAATATTACATTGTGGATAAGGAGGCATTGAAATATGGAAACACTGTTGTCCGGTAAAGTTATTTTCTATTCATGGGTAATTTACTAATAATTTGTAATATTTATTTAAACACTGTATTTACGTATTTTCCAGATTACCCCCATATAACTGGTAAGAACTGGTAATCATAGGTAACGGTAATAAGAATATTCATGTAATAACTATTTTTAGCGACTTGAACCCAATTGAGTACGTGTGGAAAGACATCAAGCACGCAGTTAGGGCTGCAAACACACAGGGGACCGCTGAGTTTGCACAAGCTGAGGCTGAGAGAATTATGACAACATACACAAAGGAACAATGGCAGAAACACATCAAACATGTGCACCGGTTCGTAAAACCAAGATTCGCTATTATGGGAATAATTCGCAATTTCTACATTATTATTGTAAATAGATTGGAGGACGAGTATTGGAAAAATGATGGACATTTTGATGACTT
Source organism: Folsomia candida (assembly GCF_002217175.1). Lineage (NCBI taxonomy): Eukaryota > Metazoa > Arthropoda > Collembola > Entomobryomorpha > Isotomidae > Folsomia > Folsomia candida. Next base: position 7,453,316 of record NW_019091197.1, on the reverse strand, counting down.
CCTTGATGACTTCCAAACACGTGTAGCTTCAGCCAACCCCATTCGAGTGAGTTCTTGGTGACAGTAAACTATTAGTAAAAAAATACATAACTTATACATAATATACAGATTACAGCAGCAGATGATGTGTCTGACGACGAAGATGAGGACCCTGACGATGTTGACGAAGTAGTTGATAGATTCCGAATGCAAATACACAATGATATTGAATACTCACAGGCTGGGGAAGAAGAAGACTTGCCTGAAGAAGAATGTGCAACTTCTAGGAGGAGATTAACCTTCCCACCAGAATCAACCTAGATTTTAACTTCAATGGATTCAATACATAATAAATATTATAAATAGTGAATCCGATTTGTACATAGTGTTAAGAATTATTATTCATTAAATTTGTACGAAATTTTCAAAAATATGCCTACCCCTCTCTACTTAACATTCTTGCAAAACTGAAAACTTTAAAATAATGTCCCGTTTAGTAAAATACAATAAGTTATTATTTGACCCTTCAGGGGCCCTTAACTCTTGACCTATACGTCACAAAAACCAAAAAATATTTTTCTGATTCCCCTGGTCCAGGGGATTAATTTGATACCCCATTCACCTTAGTTACCATGGTTACTATGTTGACCCTTCAGGGACCCTTAACTGTTGCCCGATAGGTCAAAAAAATTCAGGAAAATATTTTTATGCTTGCCCTTTGCCAGGGGATTAATTTGATACCCCACTTGCATCGGGTTACCATGGTTACTATTTTGACCCTTCGGGGGCCCTTAACTCTTGACCTGAGGGTCAAAAAAATCCAGAAAAATATTTTTTGGGTTCCCCTTGTCCAGGGGATTAATTTGATACCCCACTTGCCTTTAGTTGTGAGGGAATGATATTTAACCCTTCAAGGGCTCCTAGTTCACGACTCAAGGGTCATAAAAATTTATAAAAATATTTTTCTGGTTCCCCTGGTCCAGGGGATTAATTTGATACCCCATTTGCATGGGGTTATCAGGGAACGCTATTTGACCCTTCAGGGGCCCTTAATTCATGACCCAGGGGTCATAGAACGCTAAAAATAATTTTTCTATACTATTCCCATGCTAGACTTTTATTTTGGACCAGTTTGGAGGAAAAAATTTTTTTGACCGGTGACGTCGTGAAATTAATGCTACAAAGCGGTGTAATAAGTCTGCAGGGTTAGAACTTCATCCACAGTAAGCTCAAACAAGTATCTGGGATCATACAAATGCTAAAATTATGAAAATCCGATTAAAATTCGATTTTTGAATTAGAGCAGTTTGGCATTGGCGTCGTCATTTAGGATTTGTGGCGGTGTGACCATTGCCAAAACCTTTCTACATTTTTCGTAGACTCCCCTAGTACAACAATATATACACCGACAGAATCGATGATTTTGTAGGGGAGGCATTGTTCCCATAGGTGTTCATTAACATGAAATATTAATGCGATGGTTTATTCGATAATCCGGTTGATTAATTCGAAATATTTCGTGAAATTCTAAAGAGTTGCCTTAATTGCTTTTTGTAAAAAAAATGCACCACTTTTCATTTCAACTTTATGTCATTCTGTGAAAGTCAGGTCATGTCCTGTTGAAAATTCTTGAGCTCATTTATAGCTATACTAGTCTACCATCTTGAACCTCTTCACCGGAAAGGCAAAATAAGATCCCAGATACTTTTTCTTTATAGCTTTCTTTCTAGATTCAGGTAGTCCTTAACTTATTTAATGTTGGTATAAAATGCAATTTCAGTTATATAATAATTGAATGTTAACTTTGACCCATGCCCTTATAAATAAATTTTTACTTCTTTTGTTTCTCTTATTTCCTATTTGGAAATTGAACTTTGCCCAGAAGTTTTTATAACTTGGATCTGATTCGAGGTTTCCGGCACAATACTGTTAAAGATTGACGTACCAAATGGACTTTGACCAGTATATGGTTCAACAATTTTCTTAAACATCCCACAGCTTCAGCAATAATCCCACACACAAAGCCACTCTCAACAAGTGTCACGTTGCCCTCAATCATAAAAATCAACCCCGACACGCATAACAACACTCCACAAATGGCAAACATATACTTCAACGCTTCCACGGAGACGGGGGTGCATTCATGAAACTCTGGCTGAAACGGGACCCTACTGTTCACCTGGGCCGAATACGTATCGTACACTTCCTTCGCATATGTCCTCATGCGAGATAGCGCTTTTTACTTTTTAAACGTGCGCGACCATATGTCGACCAGCCCGCCTTCGACGAGTTTCTTGTACACTGAGTAGAACCGGGGAAATATTAAATTCCTTAACCCACGCATAACCTTGACAGTTTGAAACCCAGTCTCATCACGACCATGAATGACGAATCGCTTACCCTGAAATTTTATCGGTTCGAGCAAATATTGTAGATCCCCGGGCTGTCCATCATTGCACAAGTTTTCCTTGTTTCGAGCTGGTTGATTGGGTTTGAATTGGAAATATCTCGAATAAGCATGGCACTCCAACCTTTCCTTATTCCGACGAAAATTAGTCGTTCGTCGAGTGCATCAATCGCCTTTAAATACGCCAAATTTCCCGCCATCGCCACTTTTAACTCGGGGATTATGAGGACCGACTTTATGTTTCTACTCTTCGACGAATGTCTATTCGACTGGAATTCCATTATGGTTAAGACGGGTAGTTGGGAGGATAACAGCTCGGCCATCGTGACGGGTACTTTCGGCAGTTCAGGAACCGATAAGAAAGAAAATATCGACCCCTGGTACAAATTTGCCATGAGAATGTAACACCCGAAAAACCAGACGGTCGAACCTATCACGGTGACATGCCGGTTTGCAAATATTTTCGTGACGTCGCCACTCCCACTTTGCCCCAATAGGATGGCGCTCACGTGGAAAACGTTGCCCCCAATGTAGTCTGCCCCACGTCGACCCGGTAAATCCAACTCCTTGATGAAGATACGGAAATCGGAACCAAAGTTGACATTCCCATTCAATGGAATTTGTAGTGAAATTTAAGCAAAATGAGTAATGAAACCAAACAATCTGATATTTCGAGTAAAAAATCCGTTCTAAGGAGGACAACCCTTGACTGACAGAATCACCGATCTTGATGCCCTTTGGACATGTTGTAGTACTAGGCGAGTCTAGCAAAAGCGTAGAAGGATTTCATTCCATGGCCCCATTTGCGCCGGCCACACCCCTTTTAAGGAGCGCCCAATACTAAACTAGCCGCAGTAAAATCTTCGCCAAACATCCAATTTTGCTCGGATTTTCAAAAAAATTACATATTCTTGATCCCAGATAGTTGCATCATCATATCCAATATCAAACTCATAATACCCTCAACTCATAATATTTCAACGTCGACAAAGGTAAAAAATTCCAGGGAGTTGGGCGTTTCACGGGCGCGAAAGCTAAGGAGAGAAGATCATAGTGGTCGGCGTTCTGACTGGCTGAAGACCAATTGAACTTCCCCTAAATGTAAAGATTAATGCACAAGTATTTAAAAACAGTGTTTTAAAAACATTAGTGAAAGTTCATCTTCCGGAACTCTATCCTGGCGAGCTAAACAAAATCTTAATTCATCACGATAAATCTTCCTCACACACCGCCCAGAAAGTCGGAAAGTTCTATTTATTCTGGAATGTTTACTTCCTGCTCGATATAAAGTCCGCAACGTGGAGGTAAAACTGATTAAAATGTTGAATAATTTTGCAGTATTCATTTTCAAGTTTGGGTATGTAGCAGGGAAAAAATTTCATATGTGGTAATTTCCAACCTGTATTCTATCACTGCACACTTCTATATTTCCACTTAGAGTAATAATTCCTGGTTTTTGGCTTCTACCAAAGAGTTGGAAAAGTAAGGTCAACCGATAGTGTAACTATAAACTAAGTATATGAGTCTCACAAGCGCCTGCACTTCGGTACTTACCACATTTAAATGCACTGCGAATGGATCACAAATTTCGTACATATGTAATAATAACACTTATATTGTGAAAATATACAAGTAATAAAGTATTTCCATAGTGGTTCCTCGAGATGAGTTTAGCGGCTCTCACCATACCCGCCCTTATGGCTGATGGAAATCTGGCATATTCAGGCATCTATTGATTTCTCGGTATCAAAGTTGCAACGACGTAGTACTAACACTATACCGGACTGTTAAAACTATTACCATGTGGTAAAATATTGATACCGAGGTAAAATTACTAGACTACTATATTTTAATCAATACCGCTTAGATTAATTAAAACCAAACCATATGTACACTCTTAGCAACTTGGTAATAAAAAAACCAGCGGAGTAGATATACGACTCTACCGTGACGGAATTAAAAATTTACACCATGTTGGTATAGATTTAGTAATAAAATAACACTTTTTGGTAATAATTTTAACACTAATTTGTGTTACTTTTTTTACCATATAGTATTGTTTTAATACCAAATCATTACTATCGCGGTAGAGTCATATATGCACTCCGCGCAGTAATGATTCATTAAAATTTTGTTTAGAGTGTAAAGATTGCCTTGTATTATTCTAATACTGGATTTCTAAGAATGCGCGTATATAATTGGTTTTGCTGAGGGTTATTAATTTGAGATGATGCTATGAGATTGAAATAATTAATCCTTTTCTTATTGTCTAATTGTATAACTACCTAATAGGTAGTACCTATCAAAAGCTAAAGTAGAAGGGCGGTTATGGGTTGATATGGCGGATATTAAAGTCCACGTGTTTTCGATTAGGGATTAGTTAACCTATGTATATATTAAGGTATATTGTTATTGCTCTAGTGATTAATTCCTGGATTATTATTTTTGTTAATGCGGGCCTACATATTTAGTTTTTGTTTGTATTACGCATATATCGTAAATTGCGAATTGTTTACAGTTTTCTTTTACATTGTGTAACACAATTTGTGTTCAGGTCAAATTTCGAATTAAGTCTAAATTAGTAACATTACTAATTTAAATAACCCATGATCGTGGATTTTGTCAAAATTAAAGTAAAGAATCTTTTGTGGTAAACAATGTGGTTTATAATTTTAACGAAAAGTAATATAAGGTTTAAAACAATAATTTCCTAGTGAATTTTAATTCCAGGTAGATATTTTTCATTTGCAAGGGTTCATAAATTCATTACATGATACAAACAACTTGAATGTTTTGTCGACTTTCAATGCTTCGCTTTTTTGCAATCCTGGATAAAAAATAATGCCTAGATTATGGCAAATTCTGACTTTTATCCGCAAGGCGACCCTTGGCATGAACCTTGGTCCTTTTCTACAATGTTGCAATTAATCATCAGGTAAATTTTATCCAATAGTTGTGATGACCTAAAGTTTTACTCAATTTGTTTACAGTACGTTACACAGATATATTCGTGAAAAGTATTTTGTGCATGTTTTAGAGTACCTCACAATGTCAAAATAAATGCGACATACCTACTATGTGGACAAAGTTTTAAAACCACTTTTAGAGGAAGAAATTCCAAAACGTTATCCTGGTGAGACCCACAAGGTGATGCAATAACTTAATTGTCATTTAGATAATTTTATTTTGGACTTTTCGTTGTGCTCCATTGCTTCACCTAAGCAGTTCAACTTAGAGTTTATTATAATTATCTGATTGTCAACGACATTTTGAAACTATGCGAATATATAAATTTATTAGATTATATACTTTTTATAACGCAACAATTTTAAATTTTTGTTAGTGTAGTCTACATTTGAAAAGTCTACTGGAAAAACAACGGGAATTGATTCGTCAACTTGCCCCATTTTGTTATTACATTCTCTTGGTAATACCCGACACTGCTAAATTGCTAAAGCACCAAATATTTATCGCTACATTGTATTTATTTATAATATGAATTAAAATTCAAATTAATTTCCAATCAGAAAATTCTGATGAAAGCAGTTTGACGTTTCACGTAAAAAATTATCACAGCTCTACACCAGCTAAACATTCTTGCAACTTTTGCAACTATACGACCAACCACAAATCTCATCTAAATCGTCACATGAATGGGAAGAACAATTGTCAAGTATAGCCTACGAATATTACATATTTGTGTAGAAACAATTTTCAGATGCTCCAATCAGAAAATTCTGATTGGAGCATCTGAAAATTGTTTAGTTGCAAAAGTTGCAAGAATGTTTAGCTGGTGTAGAGCTGTGATAATTTTTTACGTGAAACGTCAAACTGCTTTTGTCCAGATAAGTCCGAGGGCATTCTTGGCAAGGGAAAACTGGTTGACCTGTCGAGTCTTGTTGGTGTGTCCACTGGAATAATATTAAATTTTGTATAAAGTCATTAAAATCATTTAGGGCGTTACATATGTATAAAGATTCTTAGCAAAATTATAATGAATCATTACTGCGCGGAGTGCACACATATATGACTCTACCGTGGATAGTAATATTCTATTATTGCACAGAATTAAATTGTTATAGCTTAGAATAAACTCATTATAGGGGCAGTAATGAATCAATATTAAAGTATGTTGATTTATTACGGCCACTATAAAGAGTTTATTTTAAGCTATAACAATTCAATTCTGTGCAGTAAAAAATATTACTATCCACGGTAGAGTCATATATGACTCTAAAAAAATTTGAGTAAAATTTACTCAACTTTGAGTAAAATTGCTGATGACACAACTATTGAGTAAAATTTACTCAACAAAAGTTAAAATTTATCCAACTTTGAATGATTTTTGCTCAACCTTGAGTAAATTTTAACTTTGGCGGGTTAAATTTTACTCAATAGTTGTGTCATCAGCAATTTTACTCAACTTTTTTTACAGTATACATATATGCACTCCGTGCAGTAATGATTAGTGTTGGTAGATCCAATCCGGCAATATCCGGTCCTATCCGATCCGACGGATTTTTTGATCCGTCCATTTACTATAACATGATCCGATCCTATCCGATCCGATGATCGGATTATCGGATCGGATCATCGGATATCCGATTCGTCGGATCCATGTTATAGTAAATGGCCGGATAATGCCCGGATAATCCGGTCGGAGCGGATATCCGCGGATTACCATCACTAGTAAATTACTAGTAGTAATGATTCATTATAATTTTGCTAAGAGTGTATGTACAAAGATTCTTACCAGGTATACTATTAACATGGGTGGAGAGTCCAGGGTACCCACTATGTTTTCTAGAATCTACTAGGACCCTAGATGAAGGATCCATTCCTTTTTCCGTGTAAAACTCATATTTGGCGCCATAGCGTGGCGCCAAACTTCAACATCAGCGTTTTCGACCAATTTCAAATCCCCATAACTTTTACAATTTCCGCGGGATTTTCAAAAATTTTGGCTTAAAATGATCACAAAGGTCAAAATTTCAAGAAATAAATAAAATATTTAAAAAATGTATTTTTTGAGAAATTTTTAAGATTTTGTCTTTAATTGCCCATGCCGAAAAAAATCCAAAAAATTAAAACAATCAATTTTTTGAAAAATTTCATAACATTCGAAAGTTCGACTCTTTGTCATGATCTTAGCCAAAAATTTTGAAAATCTGTCCAGGATTTAAAAAGTTATGGCGGTTTTAAAATTTAAAACATTCAAATTTGGCGAATGTGGCGCCACGCCATGGCGTCAAATATGAGTTTTACACGGAAATATGAATGGATCCTTCATCTTGGGTCCTGGTAGATTCCAAAAAACATAGTGGGCACCCTGCACTCTCCACCCATGTTAATAGTATACCATGTTAGTTAGCTCACCCTATGCCTCACAAGAGCGCTAATATCTAAAAAAGTCCACCCACATATGGTACACTTGTTGGTTCTCTCCTTCGTATGAGAGGCAATGTGTTTGTTCAAATTTCCCCTACTTTTGCATTCCTTTTTGCACAAGGTGCATCCATAACGGACTGGATTTTCGTCATGCTGCATCTTCCAGTGCCCGGTAAGACTATACTTGTTGGAAAATGTACTCCCGCATCCGGGAAAACTGCACGGCACTTGTTCTCGTTCCGTCGTATGAATATTGATATGACGATCTAGGCCTCCTCTAGATTTCAATTTTCTGCTACAAAAATAGCACTCAAAGAATCTAGAAACTAGGTCGTGCATCTGCTTATAATGGGTTGACATGCTGTTCTTGTATTGAGTTTTAAATTGGCATGACGGACATGAATATTGTTTGAGGGTCGAATGATAATATTTTGTATGGTAGTGGAAGCCAGAGTTGGATAAAAAGGTCCGCGGACACTCTGGACAAGTAAATCTTGTTCGGGAAGAATCGTCCAAATGTATCGCCTAACAAAACAAATTTGAGGAATTTTATTAACATCCAACTATAAGATGATTAAATCCCTACACAAAATATATTTAGTAGGGACTCATGCAAGGTTGCATCTCAGACGTCTATAATGTTACGTTGTTTTGGCCGAAGTCACTTCGGCGAAGTGAGACACCAATTTAAGTAATTATACAATTTTGGCTTAGATTTAGGCCCGCACTTATTTAGCTGAACCTTCCCACCTATTTGGATCTTACCATCCACTAGCTGAAACCTCCAATTTCTCAATAGTTTGAAAGTTGCACAGGCTGTATGTAAAAGTGAAATCCAAAATCGATTAGTGGCTTCATTTGTAAACGTATACTACGACTATTCAATTAGGTAATTCAAGGAAGGTTGCGCTAAGTTGGCGCAGAAGGTTTCTGCCAGAAGCCAAAACCGTACCTTTAGGTCAAAAGCGCAAGGGGAAAGGGTTGCTCACAAGGCTGGTATTGTTACGTAAAATTTTTAATTGCAAATCAGAAATAAACTTGTATGCATTATCATAAGAATTTCTGTATAATTTACTTTAAATAATGGTTTTTGTGCTTAATCCTTTCATTCGGGGAATCAGATAAGTCGTTTGTGGCCACCACTAACTAAATAAGTGGGTAGAAAAAATCGTCGTAGTGGAGATTTCAGCTAGTGTTAGGTAGCGTTAAAAAAAGGTTCAGCTAATTAAGTGGTGCATTAAATTTAGGTCTAAAATTTTGTATAAACGGATTGTCTCAACTCTCAATAAACCGCTTAAAAACTAAAATCCGAGATGGAACCTTGCTCGAATTAATCAAATTTCGTATGGGAATTTTATAGATGGAGAACAGTAGATCATTGACCTGCAAAATGAATCGAGCGTATTAAATTGTTGAATTTTTCAACAATGTTTCGGTAACAGCATATATAATTTGCCAAGGTTTTGTTGAACTTCTTTAACGACACCAATTTCTACCAGTAATCTTGGGTTTGACCCCGGTAAAAATTTCGAAAAAAAATTACAGGGTTTATATGAAACAACTGAATATGAGCAAACTGGGAGGCACAGATTTAATGGATTCGAAATTATGATTAATGTTTTCCCACAAAATTTTCCATTTTCTCGGTTATCTAATCGAAAAAAAAGGTTTCCAGTTCTTCTAAACTTTTATAAATAAATTTGTAATATATTGTTTCTAATGTTGATTACTAAATTCTAAAGATAACACTAAAAAAATATCCAGGATGGACCATGCTTTTCCTGCAGGGTCCCTTGACATTGCGCTATTATGAAATTATGAAATACTGTCCCCCAAAAAATACCACTTTACATTTGGATATTTAATAACAAGTTAAGCACATTTGTTCGTAAAATTTTCCAGTTACATACCTCGTGCAGTCTGAGTAACTGCATCGTAAGGAAGCTCCTCCCACATGTCCCACATTTGAAATATTTCTCCGTCGTATGAGTGCCAAGGTGTTGAGTTAAACCGCCCTTAAGTTTAAATTTCTCGCCACAAATGGGACAATCAAATCGAACCGGATTTGCGTCATGCTCCGTTCTAAAGTGCGTCTGTAGACTTGCCTTTGTCAGAAATGATTTCTCACAAGGAGAAAATCTGCATGGAATTCTTAATCGTGGAGTCGCGCAATGAGCGGTTTTTAAATGCTGTCGCAAATTTGGGAGAGAACGGAACTCATTGCCACAAATGTCACATGGCAAATTTTCTTGATTTCCATGCACGTACGAGAGATGGCCTGGAAGGGACAAAGTTCTCAAGGTTTTGCCACAAATCTGTAAATTTTGGAAAAACATTTATTATTTCGAACTGTGTATAACCCCGCGTTTGAAACTTTTATGGAAAAAGTACTGCCTCCCACTCATTTCTCAACCGTAAGTTTGACGAGTTACCATTCCGGACAATATGAGTTGGCCATAATTGAATGGAGGAACTTTACAAATTGATTAGTGGAGTAGTAAAAAAAACATACCTCGTATTTTACTTGTCCTACTGGGTCGTGAACGAAGACATGTCTTCTTAGATGAGCATTGGTTTTAAAAGCTTTCGAGCAGTGGGTGCACGTCCACTTTTTTATTTGATTTAATTCCATTTTATTGATTGAATTCGCGGTCGAAATTTATTAAGTTCTCACTTGATTATGAAAAGTCTTATTTATTTATTTATTACAAATCTCAGAAATACGATTTCTGTTAGTAAATATGTATACATACTTATCTCTACGCGACGCGTCACCAACTATAAGTCAGTAGATATGGCGGGAATTAAGTAAGTTAAATAAAATTCCAAAACACGCGGGGCATTACCGACAAGAGTTATTTACTTGTAAATAAAGTACTTTAAAGTTTGAGTATGCTAAGTGTAGAGGGTTCAGTCGTCCGATTGGATGTCAGGTCTTCAACCCTCATTGGAGGACTGATTTTGTAATCACGGGCAAAGTCGAGAAACTACAGTTTTAAAGTGAAATGTAGTCCTTCATCCCTCCAGCAGACTCATTTCCGAATGCATTTACCTTTACCTTAACGCAGTAAAGGTTTTTTGACCCTAATTTATTTATAGAAAGGTGCATAATTTAGAAAGGCAAAATTAATGCTGGGCGACACACGGACATATTTGTGATGAATGCACTGCATACATACATACAGTTTCCTACTTCATATATATAGATATGAATTATTTCGATGCTTTCGAACTCTGAAACATGAAGAAATATTTTCCTACTTACTTCAATTTACACATAACGAAAAGGTTAAATACTTTTCAGAATTCTTGGTATATTGTCATACATATGTTGGTCATTATCTTTCGTATAAAGGGACTCGCATCGAAACGGGGAAAAAGGCTGAGAAAAGTATTGTGGGAAAATGCAACAAATATTTATGTTGAGGTCGATAGTTATTGTAAAATATGAAATATTAATGGATCCTACATCTTGGGTCTCCGTAGATTCTAAAAAAACTTGATGGTAACCTGGACTCAAACAACGGGTTATTTTATCTGTGAGTTATTTTATTACTAATGTTCTTCATTTTCTCTTTCTATTATTAGCCAACATTCTACTTTAAATTTGATTTTCGCACTTGTTTATGCACATAAATACGTTACGAAAAATCTTTAAAAACCATTACTTGGAAGGTAATGGTTCATGGTCCACGCCATGGCGCCAAATATGCGATTTTCAGTGAAATAAGAGTGGATACTTCATCTGAGGTCCTCCTAGATTCTAAAGAACATAGTGGGTACCCTGGACAGGACTATCACCTGGAAAGTCTCCCTAGTTATATGGGAAATGTACCTTTTCTGGCGGCCTCCAAATCCGATGCCGAAAAAATTTAGCATCAAACTTGAAAAATAAATTTTAGTGAGATTTCTCCACTAATTTAGAGAAACACTCCCATTTGGTAGACTTTGTAGTGAAATTCAAGCAATTCAGGAAAATGAGTAAAGGAAACCAAACAATCTGATATTTCGAGTAAAAAATTCGTTCTGAGTATTTACTATGAAGAACTATGAATATTCAGAACTATGAATAACAGAATACAGAAGTATTTACTATGAGAACTTGACACGAGACATGCAAATTTGCAGACATCGACACAAGTTATGCCAGTGTTCAAGCAATCAAACTAATAAATAACTAATAACGCTTTCCGTTTTTGCAAGAAATTTTTATTTTTCAAATTATTTGGCTGGGCTCAAATATATCTGTACAAAAATGTTTATTAATAAATTCGGCACATCAAATTCAGTAAATCGCTATAATTAGAAAATTTAAAGCTTGACATGGTGCTAGTCGTTCCTCCCAGTTGAGGATCCGCCCCGATTTCGGTAGCCTAACGCCTCCCACCCAAACATAAGTTCCCTACTTGATCAAAGGCAGCAGCCCTTCAAAAGGTCTCACACCCCCAAAGGGTGTCCCGCCCCCAAAAGGTGTCACGCTCCCAAAAGGTCTCAAACTCCTTAAAGGTCTCAAACTCCTTAAAGGTAACCCACTACCAAAAGGTCTCTCAACCACTAAAGGTCTCACAACCACGAAAGGTCTCTCACCCTCAATAGCTCTCCCGCTCCCAAATGCTCTTTGTCCCTCTCCATGGAGAGGTATCTCATCTCCGAAGGGTCTCACCCCGCCGAAAGGTTTTGTGCCTCCAAAAGGTCTCAAACCCCCAACAGCTCTTTGTCCCTCACTCCCAAGAGGTCCCTGGTTCCCAAAACCTGTCCCACCCCCAATAATTCTGTTTCCCTCACCTGCAAAAGGTGTCAGGGCCCCAAAAAGTCCCCCACCCCCAACAGCTCTCTGTACTTGATCCCCAAAAGGTCTGGGGGCCCCAAAATCTGTCCCAGCACCAATAGTTCTCTGTCCTTCACCCCCAAAAGATCTCTGCCTGCCAGAAGGTTTCTCCCTACTGAAGGATTCATCACCGCCGAAAGGCCTGTCCCCGCCAAAAGTTCTCCCCCCGCCGAACGATCCTTCCTCACCAAAAGCTTTTCCCCCACCGGACGATCCCTCCCCGCCAAAAGCTCTCCGCCCGCCGAACGATCCCGCCCCGCCAAAAGTTCTCCCCCCGCCGAACGATCCTTCCTCACCAAAAGCTTTTCCCCCACCGGACGATCCCTCCCCGCCAAATGTTGATGAAAATTCTCGAAACGGATCATCGTTTTGCATAGTTCCACCTGTAATAAAGAATACTTAATAATTCCGATAAAATACGAAACCCTACCTTCTCAAACTCTTACTGCTCTCTCCCCTATCCCGATCTTCCTGACCACGCACTGCTCCCAAAAGAAGCGCAATAACCACGAGATATTTCATGTTTAAGAAGGCTGACTTGCAAAATAAATCAGCACCAATTCAAGTACTGACCTGGAAATTTTCAAGCCTCGCTGTTATACACATTTCACTCCAATTCCAAAAAAGTGGACAAAAGTATGTAAATATTTAACGATTTGCAGACTATGATTTACTTCAGACATGTAATTTAATTGCATACATGCTTACTACTTTTCTTAATCTCTGTTATTAGCATGAAATCATATCTGAATAATTTACTCAATTTCACTCCCATATTTGTCTATTTAAGTTTACAGGTATCCAAAAAACTGGTTTTAACTCGGTAGCCACACGCGTCCACACCAAATATGTATCTAGGTATGTATGTAAGCCATGAAAGTTGCAACCATACAAACATTGTTTTGTCATTAAGTGTATAATTACTCCACCCAGTTTAATTAAGGTGGAAGCTACCAGATTTTGACAGTTGATTAAGTCGTCTACGCCTGTTCTCATGGAGCAGATGAACACAAATACATGCCACATCGAATCTTTGAGGTAGTCCAGACACGTACCTAACTCGGAGCAATGTGTACCTTGTATACATATGTAAATAGGTATACAAGTTATCTATTTCAATAAACACGAGCCCATTAAATATTATTTAACCTCTTAAGGACGAACTACACACATTTGTGTAGAGGATGATTTTCCGTTGAGGACGAAGTACACACATTTGTGCACTGCAAAAATTACCTTGACACCAAAATTTCTAAAAAAAATAAGAGTATTTCTTTGGCAATTTGTGCAAACTCGATGGTGAAAAGTGGATTTTTGTTCGATATTTTTCTTCACAAATTTTAGAACTTTCCCTATATCAACCAATGTTAGAAAGTTGATTTTTCGTGTTTTTCGCGAAAAAACTCAAAACTTGGAAATTGGGGGAAATAAATTCCGTCTTTTATGGGAAATCATGAAAATTTTAATATGTTGCTACCAAGTTTAATTATGAAATCATCATCGGCCCCAAGAGAAATTGTATATAAAAATCAGTAGTATCAAACAGGTTAATGAGCACAACTTAAACTTCATATTTTGATAACTTGTTTATATGTATTTAATTTCGGGAGCTGTTCTGATCATTTGTCTGCAAATATAGGGCGTTCAAAAATTATTTCAACCTGGAAATATTATGACCCCTCCCTTGACTCATATTTATAGTGGTATGAAAATCATCCCATCCTTTGTGCAAGGTGCGTAAAAACCCAGGCGTTTCTGTGCTTTCCCAGGAAATCTTCACGACCTGTTTCCCAAGTGTTGAGAGTGGTACATAAGTGTAAAGGGTGTTCCTTTAATCCGCTCACACTCATTTTTCAGCGCACGCTTGAGATAAAGTCAAGTGTTATTATTGATCCCGTTAATTTTTTCAAGTGACATTTTTACCATGAGTGGACCAAGGGCAAAGGTCAATTATGAGCATCTTAGAGTTCAAATACAAGCGTTGGCTAAACAGAAATTTAAAGATTGAGGTGCCATAGAAGTACAGGCTGGAAATGGAAGAACAGAATTTTTTTCATAGATAAAAAGTGACTTGGTGACGGGATAATGTGATAACCCAGCAGGTTATCACGTACCATAAAAAAGGATTAAGCACAGAATTTGTGAGAAAGCATCAAGTTCGCTACGTATTTGTGCAAGGGAACCGAAGGACTCAAAACGCTTCAAAACTAAGTCAAAGCAAATTGACTTCACAACAGTGCACAAGTTTGTAAAATCTACAAATTGGGGTCACACAACTTATAAACTAACCAAGGAACCACTAGTATCCCAAAAAACATTGATGATCGTTTGAAATTTGGAGGAATACTTCAAAAAAGTGGTCATTTTGATGAAAAACACAGTGTCAAAAACTGTGGCGTCATATCTTCTGGACTGGTGAATTCCAAATTAAGCTATATCCAGAATTGAACCGATAAAATTGTAGGCATAAAACCGAAAAAAATCGAATGTACCACAGAAGCGTGTCACAAAATTTGCATTGCAAGTTATCGTAGCCATTGGTTTGTGCGTGTGGCGTGACAACCATTTATAGTATACCAGAAGCACAGGATGTCAATCCGAAGAATTTTATGTAGGAAATACCACCCATATACTTCGATAGCATAAACAACAAGGAATTATTTCTAAATAAGAGAAAATTAACTTTCATGCTGGGTGGGGCTCCAGCTTACACCGAAAACTAACTGTGAGGCAAATCGAAGGCCAAGTTTCAACAGTGTCGACCAAGGAGGTGTGGCGCGACAGCATTCCGGGCGTTTTGGAGAACCTATGGTCCATTCTAAGGAAAACGTGGCTTTGGTTATACTTATACTTTTAAAAAACAATCATTTTCTTTTTGCAGTGAAAAATGTGATAGAATTAAAGGAACACCCCGTATGTATTGATATATTACACTTAAATTGACCATTTTCATTTGTGTGTACACTCTTGGGAAGCTGGTGTTACATCATTGCTGGCCAAAGTACTTATATTTGCATACACGAGCATCACAAATGGATATTTTACCACCCTGAAACAAACTACTACAAGTCCGGTAGGAAATTACACAAAATCAGTGCCAGCAGTATTTATAAATTATGTATTTGCAAATATGGATTGAATATTTGCAAAACCAAATAGTCCAAATTGTTTTGTATTTCAAAATTTTCGTGTTTTTTTGTGCAATTTTTCCCCACTAATATAGTTTCAGGTAATCTAAATTTTTAGTTGGCTAATAGTTGGATATATTAATCTGTATCTAAATTCACAAACTTAACCAGTCTTGGTATGCGGCCCCTATGCGATGCCTACCCTGCCTACCCTAGTTCCGCTAGTGGTTGACGCTGTACTTCAGTTATTGGCTCACTTGTAAAATACATCACATTTGAATGGTTAGTTAGGAAATTGTTTATTGGAATAAATTTTAAAAAAAACTATGAAATCTAGTTGACCTTGCAAATATTAATTGTAGGAATAGAGATGGGAGTTAAATGAAGAAAGTTCATGAAATAATTCGAAAATGTTGTACTAAATGTAAATTCAATGTTAGTAAATGTAGAAAAAATTAGGATTTTGTGTATAAGGAGTTATTTAGAAAATACTTATATTTTATAAAATATTTGTACAGGAAGTATGACTAATAAACATAAAAAAGCATAACAACTATATTTTTTCTGTGCATTGTAACCTAATTTTATTTATAAGATTTGTTAAAGTTACTCTACTAATAAATCAACACACTGCAAAGATTAATTTCGGGACCCAATGAAGATTTTGCTGGTCAAAAGTTATGTACACGTAGGGAGAATGCATTCGCTGGGATAGAAGCTTTCTGCGGAGTACAATCTCCGGGTCGTGGTGCTGTTCTAAACCTTGTCACCACGAGGCTAAAAATTCTCAAGGTTCGAGTTGAGCTTGCTTCGCCATGCTATGCGGGTTTTCATGATGAAACCTCCATCGTCTGCTCGCTCGCTTTAGTTATTAATGAGAATGCCTGGATATTCATACATGCGTTATTCTGGATTTCGATGCCCAAAACGTAATTTGTCGATAAGTATTGTAGTAAGTAAATTTTGCATAAAGTAGGGTATTGTTTGAAAGATTATACAAGGTATTCGGGAACTTGGGCAGTGTGTAAATATGTAGGCATAGGAGATGAATTGTTTGGAAAGACCTGTTCCAAAACAGTTTTACAATTGTCGCATTTATTTATCTCAAAAGTCAAAATATTTAAGCTGTGGTGAGCACCAAATCAGTACGCAATTTTTTAGCCTAATATTATTGATGTTGGAAGAAACATGAGAAAGTTTTTATTTTCTCACATATAAAGACTCCAGTCGACTTGAAAAAGTGCGTAGAGTAATAAATATGCTTAGGTACTGCCACTTAGGTAACTTATTTGAGATTTTTTATCTCATTTACAAATATAAATTTAGGGGCTTCCCGATATGACGTGTTGGCATACCATTCACTGTTGTGGAAAGCTAAGCAGTTTGTATTAATCAATTAAGGTATTTCAAGGTTTTCTGTTTAAAACTAAACCAAATTATGGCGTGACTGTCAAGATTTAAGTACCCTAGAGAACATTTGGTCTCTACATATTTATGGAAAATATATGCCAAGATGCGAACCCACCGAAGACGAAGGAATTAATAACAAAAGTTTAAACAAAACTGGAATGTAATACCAGAAGAAAATTTTAGAAAAACTAGCCCATATCATTGGCGTAATTACGGTAGGAAGTTCAAATACGGTAGTAAGGCATGTCTAATAAAAAATGGTTGCATAAAATATTGCACTCGTGAAAAGTAGCCTATTATGTTTCCCCCGGAAATGATGACAAATTTCCATCAACGCTCAATATGTATGAAACCCTATTATAACAGAATTTGGGTTAATTTTGAACATAAAACCTTGCAGGGCCTTCACTGATAAATAGCAAAAACTTTCCACTGGAGTGAATGGTATGCCAACGCATCGTAACGGGAAATCGATCTTTGTAAATGAGATAAAAAATCCCCGAAAAATAAGTTATATAAGTCACGGAAATTCAGGCACGGCTGGAAATTAACGCAACAAAAAATATATTAATCATGAATTGTCGAGATTATTCCTGATTATTTTCACCCCAGTGATGAATTGCGATATCAGTTTGTTACAAAACTTCTCATACTACACTGCGTTAAAAATATACGTACTCATTCCTGACGTGCTGAAGCGGTGGGAAATGTATGTAATGAAAATGTAATGTGAAAAGTCGTAGTCATGTCGCCTGGATCCGATAAATCATCTCGACTTATCACAAACAATTCTAAGGTTTTCCCAAGAGAGAACTTACATAACCTAAATAGTGAGATCAGGCTGCCCCAAATCGGGGGCCCGCTATAAAACTGGACTAATTTAATCGAGCATTTCATTCCCTGAGTGAACTGAACTACAAGCTGCAAAATGAAGGCTGCCATTGTTCTCGCCCTCGTCGCCATGGCATAGGGTAAGCTTAGGAAATTCTGAATTGAAAATCTGTAATTTTTTTAATCTTAAGTTTCCAAAAATGTTAATTACCCAACTTTCCCCTTTCTAGCCATGCCCAAGAAGGAAACCCAACCCCTCGGCTTCCCCGGTCTTAACCTTGGCAATATTGTGGGCGGAGTGGAAGCCATCCCGAACGATTTCCCCTTCATGGTCGACATGCGACGTGGCGGTCACTGGTGTGGAGGTACATACTTGCATGTGCAAATATATGGGGCAAAATGAGAATTCGAGCTAATTTGAAACAAATTAATTTTCTTAAGCCTCCCTCATCAATGAGGAGTGGGTTGTGACGGTTGCTGATTGCACAACCGCGGCGCCATCTGGTAAGATTAACAAATATCTACTTATTTAAAAAAATACTTAACGGAGTCTTGCAGACTACAGTTTGACTATTGGTGACCACAACATCAACGTCGTGGAAGGGACCGAGCAGACCCGTCAGGCCGTAATGATCATAACTCACCCGGAGTATGGAACGCCATTCCGATACGAAAACGACATCGCCCTGATGAAGGTCTCTCCCCCGTTCAACTTTATCTCTCAGGTCCAACCCGTTATACTTCCAGAGTTTAACTTTGCTCCAACTGGTAAACAAATAAACCGTTGCAAACGAAATGTCGCAAAGGGGTGAAAACACACGTAAATGTCCTTGTGGCACACCCACATCGTCTTTCAATACTTTCCCGTAAATTTCCCCAATTGTCTCACATTACCCCCCCCACGTCTCATTTCGCCCCGTGTCGACATAACTCCCGCGTACTTTGAACGTACACGACTATGCCTTTCGATAGACACCTCACATGACATAATTCAGTTTGTCGACATGGCGTCGTCTACACGGTCACCTTTACCTTAAAGTACTTAGAGCGCATTATCAGTTAAAATACTGATTAATTTTGCCTTGAGTATTGTTCCATACAGTTAATGAAGTAATTAATTACAAAAACAATTGTTATTAATTACCTAGCTAATAATAATTATGTGCTTTTGTAATTAATTACTACAGTACTTAGCTAAATAAGTTACTTATTCATTTAAAAAATGCATCATTAACGGATTTGATTGTCTTTTAAAAATGTATGGATCATTATCCGATCCGATTGGATATCCGTCGGATTGCTCGGATTCGGATCGGATCGGCCCTAATATCCGATCGGATTATCCGACATGATGAAATATCCGATCCGATGGACTGTCTATCCGATCCGATCCGATCCGATCCGTCGGATAACCAACCCTACCTACTATGGTCCATCCAGAAAGTATAGAACCACACCCACAGTGGGTGTGGTTTTTAAAATTCGAATTATGCCTCCGCATTCGCCTTGACGAGTTGAGAAAAATGATATGTCGCATGCCATGGTTTGGCAAAATTCATCGGAGGTCGATGACCACACCCACAGGGGGTGTGGTTTTTTAAAATTTGAATTGTGTCACTGCAATCCCCTTGGCGAGCTGAGAAAAATGATATGTCGCATGCCGTGCTTGGGCATGTCCTTGGAAGAAGCGCTGATGGCCACACCCCCTGTCGCCATGGGGTCACTTACGATGTCAAATCACCCAGGAGGGGGACGTGGGTACGATTTTGTGCGGTAGTAACACTAGAAACCGAGTGTGGAGGGAGTTTTTTGTCTCCTTAATTATTGTGACTTGATTTTTGACCACCCCCACAATGACTTACCATCAGGGGGTGTAACCAACTAGTCGCCAATACGACGCCCTGACTATTTCAGTCATTGCCGCCAAGAATTTACCTCGACGACCTTCAAATACCGTCGTAGAAATTTCAAATTCTATGTAGAAATGTTACTCGTTTTCTGACCTTGTGACCTCGATAACGAGGGGGTGGGGCCGAATTTCAAAAATCCGGAATTATATATTTCGCGCAAGGGTTCAGTGTTTCCAAAACGGGCGGAGTTTTGAAAATCGGTCAAGAACTGACCGTACCGTGAATTTTCAAACTCTACATGGTATTGCTTATGGCGAGGTCGGCCATTTAGCCTCCCGAGAATTCCGTAGCTCAGTACTTTCTGGATCGACCATAGTCTTATCCGCCATAAACATCATTGTGACGTAAATAAGTGACATCCTCAAGCTATCTCACGAAGATCTTCTGATCATTTCAGAAAATTCATTTATGTATTCTCAAAAGATAGCGCATACACATCCTCAAAACATCTTCATAACATCATTTCGTGCTGTACGGCTGCACTACATAAGTTATCCTCCAGACATCCCTAAATTATCACCAAGCACCATTCTTCCGCCATTATTTTGTTCCAGTCTTTCGATTTATTTACTTTGGACTTGCAGTTTTCCTTCCAAGCAGAGAGTTTAATAATTAAATTTTAAACTTATCAATCCAAATTACAGCCAATAATTCATCAATTAATTATTAGCTCGCCCTGCGTAGCAGAGGAGCTATTGAATTCCTCTTGTCCGTCCGTCTGTCTGTCCGTCTGTCTGTCTGTCTGTCTGTCTGTTAACGACTCTTTTGCTTCAATTGATGCTAATTACTGCGACTTATTCACCTTCGTGACAGACTTAATAGCAATACTGATATCGAATAATCGGAGACTCAAAATGGTGCGAAACAATTGAGAACATTGATGCTAAACGCACCAAAAGTGCAGAAGAACCGTCAGAAACACCTATGGTTTTGACGTCAAATTTTTTAAGGTTTTATGTCAAAATCAGGGTTTCTCTTCCCTGGTGTATTTTGCACCATTGGTGCAAAATTATATCCCAATTACATATATCTTTGTTCCGCATATTCTGCACCATTAATGTAAAATTTTGCCAAAATTGCGTATTCATTTTTTCCGCATATTCTGTATCATTGGTATAAAATTATACCAAAATGGTTATTACAGGGTGAGCTACTTCCACCGTTACAACGGTTTATTAGCTCACCCTGCGTAGCAGAGGAGCTATTGAATTCCTCTTGTCCGTCCGTCCGTCCGTCTGTCCGTCTGTCCGTCTGTCCGTCCGTCTGTCTGTCTGTTAACGACTCTTTTGCATCAATTCATGCTAATTAGAGCCAGTTATTGGCATTCCTGACCGACTTATTAGCACCACTGATATCGAACAATCGGAGACTCGAAATGGTGCGAAACAATTGAGAAAATAGATGCTAAACGCACCAAAAGTGCAGAAGAACCGTCAGAAACACCTATGATTTTGACGTCAAATTTTTTAAGGTTTTATGTCAAAATCATGGTTTCTCTTCCCTCGTGTATTTTGCACCATTGGTGCAAAATTATATCCCAATTACATATATCTTTGTTCCGCATATTCTGCACCATTGATGTAAAATTTTGCCAAAATTGCGTATTCATTTTCTCCGCATATTCTGTACCATTGGTATAAAATTATACCAAAATGGTTATTACAGGGTGAGCTACTTCTACCGTTACAACGGTTTATTAGCTCGCCCTGCGTAGCAGAGGAGCTATTGAATTCCTCTTGTCCGTCCGTCTGTCTGTCTGTCTGTCCGTCTGTCTGTCTGTCTTTTGCATCAATTGATGCTAATTACTGCGACTTATTCACGTTCGTGACAGACTTATCAGCACCACTGGTATCGAACAAGCGGCGACTCAAAATGGTGCCAAACAATTGATGGAATAGGTGAAAAACGCACAAAAAGTGCAGAAGAACCGTCAGAAACACTTATGGTTTTGACGTCAAATTTTTTTATGTTTTTATGTTACTCACCAAAAGTGCAGAGTATCTGGATACAATTTGTCTCCCTTTTTTCCCAAGAAAAAGTCGAAATTATGTCAATTTTATGGATCTATATTCCCCGCTTATTTTTCACTATTGATGCAAAATTATATCAAAAACATGCATTTATTTTCAAATCATTGCAAAGTTATACACAAAACCAACTGGGTTTCGGCTCTCTTTAAGCCCAAGACAGGTCGCTACTCCCGTTCATCAGGTAACCAGCAGGTTACGACCCATCAAATAACTTGGATATTCCGATTGAACCAATGAAAGAAAGATGAAGATCTAAAAACTGAAAAATACATATATGACACTAAAATTAAATAAGGGCTGGTAGTAGCATACTATGGCCGCAGTACGATAATACGTTAAAATTATTGAGGGGATGATGAGGTGATGCAAATAATTTTATTGTCATTTTTAATTACCAGAACAATTTTCAATGATTATGATAAAGATGCATATGAATTTGTACTGTTTTATGAGCTAGTTCTGGTAATGTGTGTTTCAACATTACCAGAACAATTTGCAATGATTATGATAAAGATACATATGAATTTGTATTATTTTATGAGCTAGTTCTGGTAATGTGTGTTTCAACATTACCAGAACAATTTTCAATGATTATGATAAACATGCATATGAACAGCGTGTTTCAGTGCTAGCAGATAGTTAGTTTTGGAGGTGGAATTATATCGATTTGTAGAGGAAAATGTATCCATCGCCAACGCAGTGCTTTGAGATGTATACGTTCTTATCATCATAGATTACCCAATCATTCTCCCGCCTATAATTAACAACATAATGGCCTGAACTTAAGGAATCCCCTAAATGACTAACTATCAAGGTCAAACCGTACACATTATCTGACCCGGGCAACGTTACAACATCCGATGCAAATGACTTGTCCATGATTTTTGTTCCTTGATTTTTAAAAATTTTTAGATTCACCAACAAAGCCTTTGATGCCAATACTAATTTGGATTTGAAATTTACTAATCCTGCGGATTTACACAACTCACAAAGATATTCTTGTTGCCCGATGAAATGATTTATGATGCAATCCTGTAAATTCTCTGTTGACCTTCCGATCGACAGCGAAGTACATGATTCATTTCTAGTGCTTTTACTCCCACAAGTACAAGTGACTTCAGTCTCTATGGTTGAAATATATTCTTCTAGAGACAACCCTGAGTTACTTAAGTTCTGTAAAAGGTCCAGAAGAAATAGATAAGGGTCATCTTGCATTCCAATGGGATATGATGGCATGCATGCAACTAACTCTTGCCTAGTAGTTCTTAGTTGACAAAGTGGAACTGGGGTGAGTAATGCGTGAAAGAAACTTCTTAGACAAAGAGATAGACGGTCGCGACTAACTTTCAGGAAGTCTTGGATGGATACAGATTCATATATTAAGTGAAGAATTGCGTTAATATAGCACGTGTTTCCTAAATTTGGAATACCGAGATGAATTGAAGGTGATTGGTCGCAAAGTACATTGTCTGAAGATAAATCTTCGTTATCTATTTGCATATCCATTTGTTCAGTATTGTGCGCTATGTCACTTTTGCTCACATCTACCTCCATTACTTCTATTTCATTTGGACAACTTTCTGATTCCACATATGATGGCAATATCTGTATGTCATCTGGCCATGTCACACAAATTGGTTTATGATAACTAAAATAACTTTCATAGAACCAAGCTGACACACCATATAGATTGGAAAAACATGCATCGATCGATGTGTTTCCGTCGGTACTATTTTCGACAGGAGTTATTAATCGTAAGCCCATTTTGGTGAAAATTTGTTTCATTTGGAATCCATCTTGGGTCATGAAATTTAGATTAAAGTCGCCGAAGACAATCATCGGGGTGCCTTTTGTGCCACTCAAAAGATTTTCAATGTCCTTTAAAAAAGTTGCCGCACTATACTGAGGACTACGGTATAACATACAAATCCTAACACTGTTATGTGCCCATTGAACTACTTGCAAATGTTTATTGAAACTTAAATTTCTCTGTGAATATTGAAAATCTGAAATGCTTGGACAGTCTGAGTTACTTTTAAATACCAGTGTTCCAATAGATGACTGGATAGTTGGTGAGTCTTTCCGATGCAAAACAGAAAATCCCGGGAGCTCAACTATATCTGAAATTAATGTCCGGGTTTCACAAAAACAGAGAATATGGGATGCCATGTAGTTTCTGTCAGCAAGAATGTCTTCGTAGTGTGCTCGGAAAGATTGAATGTTGTGGAATACAATTCTATTGGGCTCTTCTTGGTCGGGTAAATATCTTAGGGAATAAGGAAATGGTAATTTACGCAATCTGGGGAGCTCTAAAGCCATAATATGTCTTAAAGGGTCGATTGGACGTGGTGCATTAAAAATCCCGCCAATATATAGTCCTGACAAAGTAGGTGCACGACTCATGGCTACGTACATTGCATCCCGTCTTAGTCCTCGGGATGGAATATTAGCAACGGTATTCGGAATTGACAGGCTTTGCGATTTATGAATAGAAATGGCATTAGCAGCAACCAACGGAATTTGGCGTCTAACTATTTGCATTCCTTGATAGTGCCCAAAACTATTTACGGGTTTGGTCTCGGAGAAAATTGGGGTCCAATGCAACGGAATTCCTAACTTTTTGAGCAATGCTAGATTGTTCGATCTGGCAAGTTGCCCAACCAATTTCTCAGAGAATTCCATAAATACAATTTTAACAGCTTTTCCTCCATTGGTTAATGGCTTTTCAATAACCCCCATCAATTTACCTGTAGCACCATTAAACAACCCATCACTTACATCAATGTTTGTTGTAATCATATATTGAAGGCCGACTCTTAAAGCAACATGATATGGCATACCCCCGGATTGCTGCAGAGTTAAATGTTCGGCCGACTCCAACATTGCTTGTTGAGACTTAAGTATGTTTCCACCCTGAACTCTATCTATGGCAAATGAATTGTAAAGTGGGCCCACTGCTCTACTTATTGCTTCACGATTGAATTTATCACAATCAGCGTTGCTATAAAATAACCATGTCGCATCGCCTGGAACGACTAAGTTTTTTCCGATTTCTCTGCTTTTGAACATCTTAATATCTTCCTCATCAAGCATGCCTATGGACAGTCTGTTTAATGCAGTTGCAAACTTAGCGTCATCTTTTTGCCTCATGATTTCATTGAGCTCAAATAACCGAAATCTATCCCAGAGTGGATTCCCAATGATTGAACC
This sequence comes from Folsomia candida, assembly GCF_002217175.1. NCBI lineage: Eukaryota > Metazoa > Arthropoda > Collembola > Entomobryomorpha > Isotomidae > Folsomia > Folsomia candida. The sequence continues at coordinate 7,428,195 of NW_019091197.1, read as the reverse complement.
TAAAATTTCCTTCGAATCCTCGAAAACATATTGTCCAAAAACTGGACTAAGCTGGTAGAAATCGCCAACGACCAACACACTAACCCCTCCGAACAGTTCGTCTATGCCTAAAATTTGCCTAAGCCTTTGATCAATTTGAGCGAACATTTTAAGGCTAACTAAGGAAATCTCGTCAATGATCAGAACCTTCAAAGCGGCAAACTTACACCTCAATGTATTGCATGTTCCATGATCAAGTGGAGACATTTTTCCTGCGTATTGATTTGGTGGGAGTCTAAAAGCAGAGTGCAAGGTCATGCCAGAAACATTAAATGCAGATTTCCCGGTCGCTGCTGCTACTAGCACAGGAATTACTTCACCACTTAATCCAGGTTCCTTGTCAAACATCCGTAATATACATTGAACAAGTGCATGAATTAATCTACTCTTTCCTACACCAGCCTGGCCAAGAATTACGTGAAAGTTTTACCCGAGCTTTCCCTTCAAGCTATGCGGAAGATTCAATAGATATTTCCTCTGACCTTCGTTCAAAGTTATCAGTAATTTGCGATAATCGTTTGTTGATATCAACTTTGGAGGACGAATAGACATAAATTTCGAAGTATTAGAATCGCCTAACTCTATACCAAAATCTTGATCTTCTGCAACGAAATCTATTGGAGTGTGGTCAAGCAAATCATTGTCAAACGTCTGTTCGTCTCCCTCTGCCATAGTGAGTCCTACCTCCAGTTCATCTTCTAGAAAACTTGGATCATACACCTTTCGCCTTTGTGAAATTACATCGAAGCGGTCTTGATACACACAAAAATGGTCAATATCAAGAACATCTTTGTTTTCATCCCGCCAAGGTACATACAACATAATTTGTTCCCTGTAAAAATTTTCCGGATCTTGATAAAGGCCGAATCTTCGATATCGAATAATTCGAGGAGTCGCTCTTTTAGTTATGTATCCACTATTGTCGCTCAAGGTTAAGACGGCTACCGGCTGATTATCTGATTTCCGGCGAGAACATGATAGTTTTGTAAAGTTGTAATTTGAGACATAATCAGCTAAGCAAAGATCATCTAGTCTACTTGGTCGCACGACATAACGTTCCAAAATACCTTTGAGTGCTATATCAGATGAATCGGCATCCATTTTCTCTAGTTCTTCGGCAGGTTTGACGAATATTACCCTGTCGTCAGGTCGATTTGTATTAATGAATGTGACATCACGGGAACTTTGTGTCATGGGAATTTTAAGTAAACAACAGGCGGCTTCTTGAGCGGATACTTCCGAAGACTTTGCAAAGGCGTTGGCAAACGAACTTAGTCGTTCTTTCAAACTATAATTCCCCTCCCGAATTTCTTTACTTGCTTGTCGTAAAAGTTTCGACACCCCTCGATCTGCCTTGCTTATGTAATTGACAATGTATGTAGCGCATGCATAAGGATCCAACACAAATTGAATGTCAATATTTGCCCGCCAGCATAAAAGTTTCCTATTGTAAGCATTTATATAAATTTCATGGGTCCCACGCCGAAGAAATACTTTAGGAATTTTAAGGCTGGAACGAATGGAGAGAATATAATTTGCTTCGTTTAGACCTAACTCTTGAAGAAAGGTGTCAAAGTTGATTTCCTCTGAATGTCGCCCAAATGTTGCAAGCTTTTCTTTAATGTTCGCAAATTGCTTTTTATACAACTTTGCTTGATCCCCAGCCATTGGAAGAAGTATTCTTGTGCTCCTCATGGGCGGAATGGGATAACCGAACCTACAACCTCGCCTCTTGTCTTCACAAGTATGTGAGTGATTATGGATTTGGTATGCCATGACTTCTTTCATATCGTCAGATTCGTCTTTCCGGCAGGTTATAAATTCGTCAATAAATTCACAGCAAGCTTGGTGTGTTAAAAAATTGTCTTTGTCAAATTTCGGAGCATCCTCAAACCAGTCCATTCTGTGAGTGTGGATCGACCCGCGTTGTTGCACTTCCTTCCTCTTAAAGAAGTCCTTGTGCGAGTAAGGGTAAAATATTCCACCAATTGGCTTGATCAGAAATTTGTCCATTGCCTTCTCTCGCCTGTCGTAAGCCATTACACATCCTATGGGGTCATTTCTTATGAGATCTGCTTTAGCATCGAATTTGAGATTGGAAACTTCTTCGTCGGTTAACGCATTCTCAGTTCAATATTTCCTATTGTGAAGCATCGAAATCAACTCTGGCCATTTCGTCTCTGCGGCAGATGTTGTAATGAAGAATGTGGGCAGGCCCAGCTGCCGAATCATAGCCATCACGTCCTTTTTCTTTTCTTCCAAATAGGACGGCGAGTTGACAATATTGGACAAAAGGCGATACCCGTCATCGTGTTGAACTAAGTTTTGAACACATTCGTTGTTAAGCATGTTCCCAGCAGTTATAATACCGCGCCTTTTCTTTTTTCGTAAACATATGTTTATGTTGCTAGCAATCCTGTGAGTTTGAACTAGACGGTAGCTGTATAATATTTTGTCTGCTCTTCTGCAACGTGGGTCAAATCTTCGAAGTTCCGACTTTGCAATATCAGCATAGGACAAGGTAGCATCTGGATTAAATTTTCTTTTGATTCCGCAATAAATAGAAGGGAAGGATAGCTCCTCAGCGTCCAAATCCATAAGCAATGAGAGCGGGCGCGTTCCTTCTCCAGGTGCTACTGCCATAATCAGTTGATCTTCTTGCATTAGAGTTTCCGTTAAAGGTGCATCGTTATCTTCAGTTTGGGGTTTGTCACTGATAGATAGTTCTTCAAGGCTCTCAATGTCTGTATTGCTCTCGGTAGCATCGTTAGGGTTTACTATATATTGTACGGTGTCGGTTGAAGAACAGTTTGCCCAGTCTGATGAAAGAAATACGTTTTCCTTTCTATACAACTCGGTACGCACTAGGTAATTGGCGGCATGAAAAACTTTATGTGGCCGTATAGTTTGAAACATGAAAGGATGTTTATAAGACATTCGGCGCTTTAATTGAACTTGAACGGTACTTGTCTCATCGAATCGGCGGGGTATCACTTTAGCAACAATATCCATGTCATTGGGAACATTGACCACTCCACCTCGGATCCCGTACTGACGGTCACTCCCTAAAGATCGTATCTGCGTGAACGGTAATCTTAATGCAACCAGGCGTTCCTCCAAAGTCGTCATGTTCTGTAGTTGATGTGGGATTGGGGGGAAATACAGTCCGTTTGACATACATAATCTTGGCACGTCACCGTTCTTCAGTGAGTCGTGACATGTGCCACATAGGAAATACTTCCCATCTACTTTCATGTGGGCGAACGGTTTTTTGGGATGAAGTTTGCGCACGGTTTCTGTTGTCGTTGCGTCCACAGAAGTTTTATACCAAAGTCCGCCGCATGAACTGTATATCCATTTAGGTTGATCAGCTATTTCAATTTGAAATGAGTTGAACAAAATATCATAATCATTTTTGGCATTTTGACGAGAAACCGCTTTCCTGATTGTATTCCGCTGTTGTTCCGTCTGCCTGTAAGTATCTTCTTCTCGGCGGGAAGCATGCTCCACTCGATTACGGTCTTTTTCCACTTCGCGATAAGACTCATTTTCTCGGCGGGAAACATGTTGCACCCGATCCCGCTCTTTTTCCACTTCGCGGTAAGACTCATTTTCTCGGCGGGAAACATGTTGCACCCGATCCCGCTCTTTTTCCACTTCGCGGTAGACTCATTTTCTCGGCGGGAAACATGTTCCACCCGATTCCGCTCTTTTTCCACTTCGCGATAAGTCTCATTTTCTCGACGGGAAGCATGGCTTATCCTGTCCCGCTCTTTTTCTTCTTCTCGGTAGATGTCAATCTTCCTAAGTTCAGCGTGAGCTGCGGCGTCCCTTTCTTGCTCTTGTTGTCGCATATCTGCATCCATCCTGTGTAATTTCTTCGAGATAGAGTTTTTTTCTGTTTCGGAACGACGGAACTCTTTCAGCGCATTCAAATTTGAAAGTGCCCTTGGACGACTAAAAAAATTAGTGTGAACGCCGAATAAACCAACACAACAATTAATAAATCGCATGGCAGAGACTGGGATAAAATTGAGATCCTCAAAATGCCCCAACTTTGAGCTCAAGAAGGAAATTCAATTCAGTGAACTTTCCAGCACACTCATTTCAGGAGAACATGTGAAATACTACACTGTTCTACGCACAAAACTATTTTCAATTAATTGTAGCGTTATTCGTGACAGTTTTATTTTAACCCGTAACTTACACCTTTTGCAAATTCAAGCGTTTTGTTCAGGCGAAAATGGAAAGTTATCCTTAATCGGAAAGTTGTTTGACAAATCTAGCGACGTGTTTATCGAACCCATAAATTCCTCATTAATTCACATCTTTAAGTTTGATAATTCTCATTTTGTGCCAAAGGAAGTTTTGTATTGCGAACCACTATACAAAGTTCAAACCTTTCCGAACTCGACAAAAGAAATCGCAGTTTTTCCCCTTCTTCATGGTGATGTTCTTCATAGTTGAGTTCACAGATAAGAACAAGAAGTATGTTGAAGTCGTGCGAGCCTCATGGTACACTATCCTCACAAAAACAGAAACCCCATTCAATTGATAAAGTCATCCAAAAATCCTGAGTCAACCTGGGCAATGTATCCTGCTCGGATTCTCCACGCTTATGGTAATTATAGTTTTGTAGCAATTAGGACCAATTATATAAGAGAAATGTTTAATTAAAATTGGTTTTTTACGTCAGTAACCTACGAAGAGGCCCGCAAACACATTTCAGCAGCGGAAGATAAGTCGGACCTTTCGTCCCCAGAGTCAGAAGATGTGAATCGAGGTCACGCGAAAAGAAGCCGTATTCGTCAAGAATTAAACAGAGGTATACCTCCATTGTATTATTGGTGTCTCGCTTATACTTAAATTATACTGTTAATTATATAATTTATATGAATTAAATATGTTGACAACATATTTAATTTATATTTAGCATATTTAGCAATGTGCATCTATTATCACAAGTTTCACAAACTCGTCGTCAAGGGAAATTTTCATTTCTCCTCTCATCTTCAGCTTATACGCATTTCGCCAACACCGAGAAGTTGCGACTATGTGGTCGGAACCAACGATTTTGAGTGACGTGAATAGCCACACTGTATTTTGTGTTTTGACAACAAATAAACCGTTCCAAACGAAATGTAGCAAAGGGATGAAGCAACACGGTCACGCGGTCATGGCATGTCAAAATGATGTCGATTTTTGAAATCCCCGCCCTAAGCTACGTCCAAAACTACCGAAACAAAAAAATTCGACATTTTCGACATGTGGCGTCGTCTACACTGTCAACGCGCACCGCACGTCGAAATGATGGTTTTTGTGGAAATGATGGCGATTTTTAAAATCCACTTCCAATAATACGTCTGGAACGGTTAAGACAAAAAATTCGACATCTTTGACCGTTGGCGTCCGTGGCTCCATGACCTACAACGCCCATGTTCGAACTCATACGTACTTAAAAAATTAGAAACACATTGGCGAAAATCCAATCTCCATATTCGAATTTGTTATAAAGTTTTTGAAATCCACTTCCAATAATACGTCTAGAGCGGTTAAGACAAAAAACTCGACATACAAGACATTCCCAGAAAGGAATTTCGCTTCGCTTCACCCCTTAATAGTGCTAGTATTTGTTGATTAATGTATTTTGGACTTTGAAAAGTCTGAAGTGTATTTCCGTTTTATATTTTGAAACCGTGTGTTTTGGACACCCCTGGAACCAAAATCCTGCTCTGGTACTACCCTGAAAATTATGCAGCTGCTAGAGCGTCAAATATGTGGGGTAGAACAGTGTCAATGTCTTACAATTTATTATAGGGCCCACAGCATAAGAACTGATTATTAATTACCCCTAGTAGGTCTAGTTAATTTATTTGTTAAGATAATAATAACGGTTGTTTCGCAAATGTGGGAAAGAAGATTTTCCTCGTCTATTAGCCCGAGGAAAAGCATAGCCTGCGAGCGCCGAAGGCGCGAGCGGCTAGGGGCGCCAAATTTTTTTTTGCCCCGGTAAGATTTTTGGCAAGCTCGGGCCCTGTATGTTGTACAGATTCTTCAGATGATGCAGGCTCCGAAGATGAAGTTAAGAAGTCTGCCCTTCCAGCCCTACCAAAGTTCAATAATTCTTTTCCGCAAGTTCCACCCCCGCCGTCTAATCAAATTTTGTCCGCCCCAGAATCAGATATTTCTGTGGAGTTACATAATACTGGTTTGGGTGAGTTCATCATAAATTATTGGTCTCATAATTATATAAATATACATATGTGCAAATGTTATAGATGCCGACGGCAACCAAACCTTTCAGCTCGTCGAAACAAGTTTATTTCAAGAACAAATTGAATATTCTGGTGCAGTAGCTTCATGTTAGTTTCCCATTAGAATTAGAATTATGGTTCCTACAAAATTTGATCGTGGGATTTCTAATTTGCAGCCTCGACCGGGCAGCAGAAATCTGCAACTATTACGCGCCCTGGGGTTCTTGGTCAAATTATCCAAAGCGAACCTACTAATTATTCATCAACTTTGTTGCACGGTGAGATATTCAACCCAATCTGCTTATAACATTTTACAAATTATTCTGCAAGACCCCCAGCCTAATCTTTTATATACTTCTGACCTTAACGCTATTTGACTATTCGAATAATGCCTTAAAATGCCTTATCCTCTTTTACAAACCAATCCTGCTGGGTTCCAAGGGCCGTCCTTCTGTTTATTAGTTAGCCTAAAGTACTGAATTCGTCTTTATGAGAGCGGTGGGTGTGCCGGAATGTTTCCACTATGCGGAATGATGGGCGGTGTGGCCACGGAGTTTAACGGGAACAAGAATTATTATTTATTGATTCGTAGCTGGAGCTCACCCGAGGACTAGTTCCTCAGACGAAGCTCAACCGTAGACTCCCCCCGATTCATACAATACATGTCTTTAAATACCAATTCCTAACATAAGTAAGTATTACAAGATAGACACAGGCTGTATTAAGTAACTAGAGTGATGCTCGGGTTTAAACCCGAGTACGTATTGCATTACACATCTTCCTTACTCTCTGCAATACCAATACTCAATTGAAATACCAATACTCAACTGCAATAACCATACTCAACTGCAATAACCATACTCAACTGGAGAAGGGAAGCCAACTAGTTAGAAGGGAAGCATACTAGCTAAAGGGAAGCATACTAGCTAAAGGGAAGCATACTAGCTAAAGGGAAGCATACTAGCTAAAGGGAAGCATACTAGCTAAAGGGAAGCAAATTACTGTATTCCCTGTTCATCGTATGTATTAACTAACTCCAATTCATCGTGTCTATTTGAAGCTCACATACAAAATAAATGACTACATTTATAATTCAAAATTATTTACGAATTATTACAAAGTATTGTTTTCGAACCTTGTGTAGTGAAGGACTTAATTCGTGAAGTATCAATGATCAAACATACCGTCAACAACATTGAGCGAAAATTGGATAATTTAATTTCTTCTGGGATTAATCAACATTCAACGGATGACGAACAGCAGCCAATTTTACGGCAACCGTTTGAATCACTTGAGGAATTTAAAGAATTCGACGCAGCTTTATGCAATGACGATAAAAGCTCATTAGTAAGCAAAAGGCTTCAAATTTTTAACCGTTATTTTAGGGAAACGTTATTGAAGTCTGGTCATCCTAGGCCAGTAAGTTTATTTATAAACTAAATAATTTTATTTTTTGTTTCGGTGCAGAAGCGATATTTCACGAAATGTGGCGGGGCGGATTGTGGGGATGGAATAAGAAGGATGCTGAAGAAAATAATGATTGACGATGTGGCTAAATTGATTAGTATGAAAGGCCAAAAGGGGAATTTTAATTTTTCAAGCACCTCCACGTGCCCAGTCCTGATTGGTGAGCATTGACTTTTACAGCAAATACCCATTAATTGTTTCGATTTCGAAATATTCATTAATATAATTTGGTGGTCAGGCGCTGCCCTTGCTTCAAAGCAATTTTCGACGACGGAGGCAGAAGCTGAAAAGGCAATTTCATCCTGGTTTCAACATGCCACTGACCGACTTAAGAAGAATGAAGCCTCAAAAAAGCCTAAGCACTAATTTGTAGCAACAATTCTTAATTGAAATATTTTTTTGAATAATTCTTGTAGTTTACCATCACATTTGTTTATGAAATTAATTATTAAATGAAGTAATAAATCAAAAATACTTATCCTAATATTGTCGTTAGCACGTCCCTACATTATCTTCCAGTGATATTCATGTGACATCTGCATAACATCACCGAGCAAAGTCCCAAAGATATCCACGAGTGGGCTAAATAGCGTATCGCATGGATGTCGCGTATAAGACGTAATGAGGATGTGCTAGCGGGGCTAAATAGGAACAAGCTGAGGAGATCGGTGCGACTAAAAAGCGACAGTGGTGGACATTCTGGCGACATCAGAACGTCCCCAAAATTTCATCGCGAAGATATTATTACGACCTGATTAAGTTTCTGGGGTAAACTAATTTGCGCTATAAATCTCATTTTGCCCCGATCAAACCGCGACCACACCCCCTGGCGCCCAGGGGGTGTGGTCCAAAAGTTTACGGGATCCTCCCCCAGAGGTCATATGTATGATGCCGCAAACTGATTTCGATTATCTTAATGCGTTCTCGAGTTATAGTGTTCACGGACAGACAGACGGACGGACGGACAAACTAACTAACCGATCGCATAAAGTAGCTTGCGCTACTTAATAATGATAGACATATTTAGAAAGTTTTGGGGAATTTTTACATTTTTCTCCTAAAATTCTCAGCGGTTGCGACCGTTGCTGGATGGGGCGCCCTTGTTGAGGGTGGGTCATGTTAGGTTAAACCGAAGGATTAAGGGTTTAACCTAACCTAAGGGTTTAAGTACCTGGGTAAGGTATCAAATTTAGGGGGGTAACATGGTCCAAGGATAACAATATTGGCTTTTTTAACGCTTTAACGTTATTCCACTGACTATAAACTATTCGTGTCAACCTACCCCAAAGCTTCTGAATGGCACTGGTGTCAAGTATTTTCGACGGCGAATACCCTCGGACAACAGTCCAAGGGTATTGTATCTACAGTACCCTACATTACTCCGCGAAGCCTGCACTAGGCTTTGTCTGGCTGGAGAATTCTACCCTGCCTACAGATCTTGGTTCCATTGAGGAACAAATTGTTTTGGAGTATATCCTAGTATTACCCTGTGTCCACGCGAGTAATAATTTCGGCAGGAAGACTGGTCCCAAGGCCTCCCAGATCCAGGCCCCGATTTTGGGGAGGGCAAGCGGGGCAATTGCCCGGGGCGCTAGATCCCAGGGGGGCGCCGGTAGGCGCCCGAGTTTACACTAGATAAAATTGAATTTTCCAATGCTACATAAAGTTTATATTAAAAGTAAATATTAGATACTAAATATAAAGTTAAAGTAAAGATATGGCTTATTTAATGTAATTTAAGTTTTTCAGCTTATGCATATTAACAATAACTCAATAATTTAACCCGGAATCTGTTAAGACGGAACGCAATTTGATTTGGATAAGGCTATTAGTGTTTAAGGAGCTAATTTTTCTGAGACCGACGGCAGCATTTTCGCGTTTATACTCTGTCCCCCTCGCTGAATTTAAGGAGCTCAAAGTCGGAAAATAATCCAGTCTGCGATTTTTGGCACACAGAGAGATCGATATTTTTAAAGGCGGTTTTCACCAAAAATTTCCTAATTTTGTATCCCGCAACCGTTTCCGAGCATTCTCTTGAACGCACTTCAGGACCTGAGGATAAAGGTAGGGAAATGTCAAGTCTCACATAACCCCACAATATCCGCCAGATATTGATGAGCAATTTAGCGTATTACTCATGGGGAGACTTGGTGCTTCTTTGCCAATTGATTTTAGGTCGACGGATTTTTTTTTTAATTGCCACGGTTCACTTTTCTGACACACGTAGCTTTTCGAAACTTGCGGGGCATGGTCGTTAAGCGAGACTTGACGTCATAGTTCTATCGTCTGGTCACAAAACTGGTGACTTTTCGAATCTAATTATTTATTCTGGTTACGTAGCTTATAGAAAGTGCAATTAATTGACTTTTTATGTCCAATAAATTTGTGGGGGTCATTCCTGGTCCGCAAATAGCTTAAATTTCCTAAGTTGGGGTAGCGGGTTTACAACGCAGCTTGAACCTAAGTATTCGAAAAGTTTCGAATATTTGGAATTAGCGCCATTGTTACACGCTATATGGGGAAAAAGGTTACAAGGTTTATAATTTTGGCCAACCCTATAGAGTATTTTGTAATTCACTCAATTACTAGCAAACCCATTAGCCTAGAATGTAGTGTTGGTTTTCCAAAATATTTAAATGACGTGGGTATTCACGTCAACTTCGTAGATGTCGCTAACGTCGCTTTGCAACATATCCTCGCAAATTTGCGATGCTTACGAACAGTTGCAATCCAACAAACAATCAGATTGCTTTATTTTGTTACGAAATATGCGAAGTGAAGGGTATCTACTATAGTCGTAAACCATTTTTCGCAAACCTGTCGTCAAGTGAAGTTTCATTTCGTCTCTCATGTTCAGTTGATATACTTTCATGCAACATAAGTAGTTCACGACACACATTCCGCAAACACCGAATAGTTGGGAGGAGTGACGTGAATACCACACATTATTTTGTGTCTTGGCAATAAATATCTAATGCAAGTATTTTTTGATATTTTGGACTTTGAACCTAACAGCCTGAAGGATGTACATACATTTCTGTTTTGTATTTTGAAACCGTGTGCTTTGAACAACCCTGCAACCAAAATCTTGCTCTGGTCTTACCCTGCAAATTATGAACCTGCTAGCGCGTCAAATATGTGTAGAACAGTGTTTATGTCGTACAATTTATTCTTGGGCCCACGGCCTAAGAACCGATTGTTAATTACCCCAGTAATTACCCCTAATAATTACTAATTAGTTTAGCTCTTAAGATAATAATTACGGTTGTTTTGCAAAAGAAGATTTTCCTAATCTATTAGGCCGAGGAAAGGCGCACCCTGCGAGCGCCGAACGCGCGAGCGGCTAGGGGCGCCAAATTTCTTTGCCCCGGTAAGATTTTTGGCAAGATCGGGCCCTGCCCAGATCGTTACTGACCTACAGCCAAAGAATATGCATACCCAATAAAAATAATAATCGTATATTTCTATGCTGTTATGCATTCTGCATGTATTTAATGGGTTTAATTGCGCACACTAGTCTGCCTCTTCTAGAAAAAATCAGGCTCGTGTCTCAAATCATACCAATAATATTTGCATCTGTCAGGGCCATCGAGATTCCAATTTTGGCATCGGAGGGTAGGGCTATTCCACATTTCATTTTACTCAGGACATGCGATTTCTCGCAAAATCGGGTCTGGATCTTTTATGTGCATCAGTAAGAGTAGGTTGAGCAACGTTTTTATATAATGCAGGATATGCAAAATTCGTCAACACATTGAGAACCGTATCATGCACAAATTTTTGGCAAAAATTACTAGTGAGTTTTGTAATTCACAATTTTGCATGGCATGTTAGGTTAACTATTTGCGTTCAGTCTTGTTCCATAGTCACTTTCGGAACCTCTTGGCCAATTCGGGTTGCATAATGTCTCTCCCAATTCAATACTATGACGAATAAAAACCTTGGATTTTGAAATACAATTTGCGAGTCCTTTTTCATTTTTTCTAAGATCATTCATTAATCGAACCTAGGCAGATTAACTTTCATTTGGGCCTAAACTTCTCCCTTTATTGGTGTACAAAAGAGTTTTTACTCAGAACGGGACTATGACCAAAAATAAAATAAAATAGTGAAGTGGTCCTATCGTTTTTGGACACCCCATTTTCACACATTTCAATATATCGACGGAAGTTCATGATGGATTTAATCCAAACTTGGTGGGATAATGTAGGGTGACAATGTCCAGAAACCTGCCAAATATCAATTCATTCAAGATAACATGAGCAGAGAAACAGAAACAAAATCGCTTGGTCATATAATTGTTGGACGCACCCTACGTGAGCAAATTTTTCTCACGCCCCCTTCCACACCCACTGGGGCGTGGTTTCAAAATTCTATAAATTCTGTGGATATCCACTCGTGGAGCGGAGAAAAGTGATATATCACATGATATTGTTTTCGCTAAAATAGACAATTTCCTTAGAGCGACACCCACTGGGGGTGTGGTTACAAAACTTTAATGAATCTATCGAAATCCCCTCGCCGAGATGAGAAAAATGATATATCACATGACATGATTTGGTTAAGGTCGAAAATTCGCCGCGGGCCGCACCCACTGAGGGTGTGACATGCGACCATTTGAAAATTGCAGTGCCCAGGGTGTCGAGGCATTTTTTCGACATACAGTTCGATTTTTAGTCTTTGAAATTTAACGGTATTCATTAATTATATTTTACAATTTCTTTGAACTTGTGACCTTAATTTCGACGGGGTGTGGTCGAATTTAAAAAATGTGGAGATGTATATTTCGCGCATTGACCTAAGGTTTCCAAAACAGTCACAACTTGGGTCAACAATTTGAAAAGAAATCGGAATTTCAATTGTCAATGTTGTTAAGCACGACAAGATCGGCCATTAAGCCTCTCAGCAAGAAATGTCTTTAATTTTGATTCCTCTACCTGAGAGTGTGGTTTTTACACCCAAAATAAGTTCCTACACACCACAGTTTGCTGAGAAAGTCCAATGAGTGAGTATACTCAAAGCATACTTGAGTAAAAGTAATTTAACTTAAATTTGATTTTTTTAAATTTTAATGACTAGGTGGGTGTGGTTGGAATAAAGTTTGATGGTCGCAGATTGTCACAGCAGGGTATACTCAGCACACCATGGGCTCTTTAATGGCATTCGTTTTGAGTCCGCCATGCACGAAATTTTAGGAAGTTTTTAGAAAATGTATTCGCCCTATCTTCGTAATGTATTATGAAAAGTTTACCCAACTGGTACGCCTGAGTGGGTGTAACGTTTGGTTTTATATTTTGCATTGAGGACAGGTTGGTTCTTTACTACAAGTTGAAGTATGTGACTAGCCAATTCAAGATACGCCTTAATGGCCACATTTTTAGGCTCCTGGCCCATTGTGTGTTCTCAGAAGCATTGAACTGCTTACCTCAAAGGAGAACCCACCAAGTCAAAATAGGTTCACGGGAAGTGAAAATTTCTCAGCGAACTGTGAATTAGGAAAGACAACTTTTTAAGAAGAAGTTACGACCCAAGACCTGAGTTCACCAGGTGGCTGAGAAGCATAAAGAAATCGTCGCCGAACTTTCAAAAATATTTATGAAAATATGTAATTTGAAAGCTCGTAACCGTGATTTTGTTGTGTCGCTGGACGAGACACTATTTTGAAGAGAAAGCAGAACGAAGAGAAAACGGCCAATCAATGGTTTTTTTCAATGGTCATTGAAAAAAACCTCAAAGTTGGGCGCTCCAACCTAAGGAGAACTTTGGTTAAAAAAATCATGTTGGTGGGCCCAATAAGTGACCGTGCAGTCCTCCCACTTATTAAAGTTCTTCAAAAAGTTAAATGAACTATAGGTACTATGTTTACTTCGTGTTAAACCACTTTAGGACAAAACTGTACGGTAAGGATACGTCTAACACTGCGGGAAGTTACTTCCAGTGGGAAGGTCAAAGTGGGAGAATTGTATGCACATATTAAAAAATAGATGGACATCTTGTTTAGGATGTTTTTCCAGGCGAGAGGACAGTGAATTAGTAAAGTACAGGGTGTTTCAAAATGAGGTTACCTTTTATCGTTATGATTACAATAATCAACAAAATCTTAGTAGCAGTTTTACTAGAAGGTACAAAATTTGTTAACAAATTTTATTTTTGTCTAAAATAAAATTTCAGATAAATATTTGTTTCAATTACATTTTAAGTAACCATGAGGATAAAGGGTAACCACATTTTGAAACATGCTGTATACGCAAATTTATGCTGTGAAAGTTACTATACTATTTATTTTTTAGACAATTTTTTTAGAAGTACAGATAATAGAGAGAGTTAATGCAGAGCTGACATTATATAGATTTAAAATTAAATAAGTTTCTCATTATTTTTTATTGCATTTGGTGAACTCTAAATTTGGTAAACTCTTGGGGCACAAACACATCGATCTGGCTTCACTTCCGTGACACCGGGCGCCATGAATAAGGTCACAATTGGCCGCTTGATCACTGCAAGAGAGGCCAATCTCGGTTGGGAGACATCTGTCTGCTTCTCCAAGGTGTGGGACTTGGTAGAGCGGACGGCATTGACACGTCGGAAGGTCGGAAGGAATCGGAAGGTCCCCATCTTGTCCCGTGATGCATTCTGAGTATGGAATTCTGTCACACGTATTGCGCTGGGAGCATAGATCACCGACAATTCTGGGTGCTTGGATGCACGATCTAAGAAGAAATAAGTGGCTTGTACAGTAGGTTCCGTTTTTCCAATTTGAAACAGTTGGAAAAATTGTTTTCAGAGCAATACGAAAACAATCTTTCCCATTTCTACCAGTTTTTCCCACTGTTAGTTCCCTCGCGACATACTACTTCTACAATGACTGGTAACACAATAGTATAGAATGAATAGGTTACATACCTCCCATCCTCATGAGGGTACGAATCACTCGCACATGCGCACTGATGCGCTACGCCGCACACCGCCCCAGGAATATTGTCACATGGCGCTGCAATCGAGCATGGTTGGTCTAGTAGGACCGGTTTGGGGATGCATCTCTCCAAATCATGGCTGGGGTAATGTGGTGGATCATCAACGTGCATACTAATGCATTGACACGTATTACCGCTTTCAACGGTACATATCGCCCGCGAGGTCAAGCAACCCACGGTGACATTCTGGTAACCGCAACTCTCGCCAATTTTTGGGCGGGGGACGCAACCGTGGTACGTGAACTGCTGCGTGTTCCCGGGGCAGAAACACCTCTTGCAGGCGCAACCAATCCCGCCGCCAAATTCGTATTTGCAGTCCATCTGGTAGCCATTACTGAGTGGGCATGGAACCGTACTGTTGCACTGATCTCGTGCACCCAGAACGCCTTGGGTTACCGTGGCAACGGTGTAGAGGAAGAGGATGATGTGCTTCATTGTGTGGATGGCACACTGTCTGGGGTACGAGTGGTGACACTGGGTTTTATTCAGGTGGCTTTTATTGGGTGACACCACGCTATGGTCTGTCTCGAGAGAACTTTGGAGTGATTTGGAATGACGTTGCTTGTTACACTGAAACGATTATCATGTTGACGATAACAGCTGAATCGCAGCAGAATTATACATTCGTGCTGTTAAATCTGCCAAAATACGTATATAATTCGCGAGTGCCTTAATATAGTGGACATCCTTAAACTATATACGCCAATTATTCCAATGAGAGATAAGTATGTTTTTTTTGTGGTTATCATTTAATTGGATTTCGCAATACTTGGTAAATAATTTATTGATTTTATTTGATATTGCTCAACCTAACGCAATCACACGCGGTATGATCATGCACCTGACGTCTGACGAAACATCATAAGTATAGTTCGCACTGTATGTAATAGCAAAAAATAAACAAGATATTCTACCAAACGACCTCTCTCCTTCATACGTAAGTAGTTTGCATTGATAGATATAAGCCAGCACGCCATAACGATTGCATGTGAAATTTGATCCTTTTTATTAGACACATCGGGCTGCCATGGAAGTATAACTTATTTTATAAGTCTAGGAAACGGGATTAATCGATTTATAATTATAATTATAAGTTACCTCATAATTTTCTACGTATTTTGTTTTTGCCATTAGCGTAACATTGCATCCTCATGACAACCCCTGACAACCACTTAAAAAATGTTTTTTTTATTTATTTCTAGGTTATCGGGCCTCAAGAATTTTATTTAAAACTTATTAATTATACGTCGTTCGTTATAAGTTAATTTATACCTTCATGACAGCTTCTCAGTATCTAATACGCGGATCATATCACCCTCATCCACCTGCCTGTCGACCTTGGCCAGATATTGATCAAAGCGACAAAGCTTGATTCTGAACCTTTATATTGGTAAGTCAGGATGACTACATACATATGTGTGTCTCAATTTAAGGTAAACAAGGATAATTTATTTAGTTTCTTTTGCAGAAAAATTCCCATATTATAAGTGAAAACAAGAAAGTTGCTCCATTTATTGTCGGCCTTGGATCTACATAGGTATGATTAAAAAATTGATTCGAATTTCGCCATTATAGATAGGGAGGCTGTTCTTTTGGCCCCAAATTCTTTGTAGTTCTAATTTAGAAATTTTTTCAAGTTTTCTAACAAACTTAATGTATACTTGATTTATTTAAATTAAATTAATTAATAAAATTATGGTGGAAAGCGGATCACGGAGAGGTGTAGGTTAGTGGTGAGAATGATTCGTTACGCGGGAAAGGGAATTAGATAAAAAATTAGATTTGATGATGTAGATTGTTGAAAGTTAAAACAAATTTTAAAGGACATTAAACTCCATTGTAATTAAAAATCTTCCAATTACATCAAAACCACAATGGCTCTCTCTAGATTTCCCACCTGCAGCTTCCATTCGCCGCTTACAACTTCAAATTCACCCGCCTCATTGGCCAAAAGGAAATGGTTGCGGTTGAGACAGAGACTGACTTCCTTGACCATGTTTGGCAAAATACTGTCCAGCCTTTCAAAATCTAGGAGGTTTTTGATGGGACGCCCCATCTGGCCTGCGTTAGGTGGTGAGACAAACCATAGGACAGAATGCTCCGCCTCTCTCGCTCCAATGTTACGGACGGAGAGGTTGATAACCAGAGCGCAATCTTGATTTAGGGAAATTTGCGAAATTTTGAGGGCTGGGGGGTTTAAAATTGTGTACTCGAATGAGGTGTAGGATAACCCGAATCCGAAGGGATATACGGGCTGACCAGTGTAGAAACGGTAGGTTCTACCTAGCGAGCCGGAATGAGGCCGCATGTTCATATCATACTTTTCAAATTGGTTGATGACCTCGTTGGAGTAAAAGGTTTGACCTAAACGGCCGGAAGGGTTATATTCTCCGAAGATCACCTCAGCGATTGCCTCACCACCCGACTGGCCAAGGTAGCCTGCCCAGATAATAGCGCCAACTTTAGGATTGTCCTTCCACTCGGATAGGTCGACCACACCTCCGGAGACCACGACGAGAACGACGGGTTCCGTAGAGGCGTCGAGGACTACGCGGATGAGGTCCGATTGTAAGCCAGGGAGGGTGAGGTTGGGGCGGTCGTGTTCCTCGTACTCGACACCGCCATGGCTGGCAGAGATGCCGACGAAGATTATGACGGGTAGGGAAACTCGGGCGAGCGCTGCGGCCTCTTCTAAGCGCGGATTGGCGAAGGACGTAAGATCGCAGCCGAACTCGTGTTGCACGGATGGGACTCGGAGGCGGATTTGTTCGAGGGGCGTGCTGATGGAGGATGGGACGCCATAATAGTTGGCGAGAAAGGCCATGGAAGCGTTCAAGTGGGGGCCGACTAGTGCCATAGTGGCCTGTTTATGGGATAGGGTCGCGGGGTCAAGGGGTAGTAAAGGTAGAGAAGCTTTTCCAGTAGGGGAGTTTTTTAGAAGGACAATACTTTGTCGTGCGGCGGTTAATGATAGGGTGCGGTGAGGGGCGCTATCGACAATTTCGGGAAGGATGTCAGTAAAGGGGCGGGTAGCGTTGGGTTCGAAGTAGCCGAGGCGCATGAGGACTCTGAACCCGTGTTCGAGAGCAATGTCAAGGTTGCCTTGGTTGATTAAATCTTCATTTAGTGCGTCTTGGAGGTAGCGGGTGTAGTAGCTGCCGCCTCCCACGAAGCATTCGACGTCGACGCCAGCATCCAGCACAGCGGCGACGGATTGGGCGGGGAACTCGGTGTAGTTGTGGCGGCTGTAGACGTAGTCAACGGCGCCGCAGTCAGAAACGACGTAGCCGTCGAAGCCCCACAGGTCACGGAGGGTTCCGGTCAGCATTCCTTTGTCGGCACAGGCGGGGAAGCCATTGACGGCGTTGTAGGCACACATGACGCAGCTAACGGACGACTGCGGGATTGGTAAAGTGGCCAATATAAGATTTTTAGGTAAGTTAATTGTTGTTTATTTACCTCTTGGACGCAACTTTTGAAGACGGGCAAGTAAGTGTCCGCCATGTCTTGCTGATTGACCATGGCGTCGAAGGTAAACCTGTCGTTTTCGAGGCTGTGGGCGGAGAAGTGTTTACAGCAAGCGGAGTTCTTAAGGAATCCATTGGCCTGGTCACCCTGCAAACCACGGATCCAGCCCTTCGCAAACTCTATGCTTAGACGAGGATCTTCACCGGGAGTCTCGTGACCTCGACCCCATCTAGGATCGCGGAAGATGTTAATGTTCGGGGACCAGTAAGTCAGTCCGCCGTTTCCGACGTTGAAGAAGGCTCTAAAATATTGAATAGCGCGTAAAGAATGGCAGGAAAAAGGTAGGCGGCAATTAAATAATTAGAATTAGCGCCAGAATAAATTGAGCGTAGTGGTAACCTTGCTTCGTTCCCCGTCGCATTTCCCACCGCCAAGAAGAGATCCTTGTTAAAGGACGAGGCCAGATTGATCGGCTGGGGGAACATGGTCGCATACTCGGTCGGAGATCTGAAGCGTGCACCATACTCGGGACTTTGCGGCCCACCCCCGATTCCCTTAAGGCCTTCATTCCACCAATAGTAGTCATCAAGGTCGACGTTCTGAGATGCCCCCTGAGCATCGTGCACCATCCATCCAATCTTCTCTTCCAGGGTCAGTCGACTAATTAAATCGGCTATGCGGACTTCGATGGATAAAGACGGGTCACAAAATGGAAGCTGGACATTTCGAGGTTTGTCGCATTGGCTGGAGTACTGTAAAATTGAGAATAATTGATCGGTCAATAATTAATCAATAATTGTCTGACTTAAATAATTGCTCTCGACCCACCTGTTGACCTAGACAGGTGGTGAGTAATCCAAGAAACGGGATCAGGGTAATCCAAGACATGCTTGCATGGATAATCACAAATTCATGTAGTTTACAGTGGTGGCTACCCTACAACTGGAAGTATCTGGGTGAACAGGCCCAATTTAAGTGGGCTTAAATATGTCAATCTTATCATGGAGAGTTATCTTTTAATTAGTTTTTGTTTTTGCTACAACGGTACACAATATGGGGATGAATATTTGCAGTTAGATAATGGAAAGTGGAGCAAATAATTATAGTGTCGGTTGCAATTTTGCATTCGACCAGTGGATGCTTGGACAATGGAGAGATCAATCAAAGACTAATTATTTTGTTCAAATCCAATTATTTTTTTGGTGTGCACGAATGGAGTGCCGTGTAAATTGATTGTGGTAATTGGTATACTGGCTTTCAGAATTATGTATCAGTGTCGATCTCTGTGAAGATTGTGGCTTTGAATTTGAGACGTTCGACTCGAAATGACTTTAAATGCTTAAAGGCCTTAAATATTAGAATATCTTTATTTTTTATGCAAAAATATGTTCACAAAAATGTCCCTAGAATTTTGGCCAACCGGCGTGTCCTTTAAGAAGCTCGATTGAGGCAGCTATCTTGACTTCATTCTGTAACGAAATGACTTTTCTCTTCTTTTTGTACCGGATCTCAACTTAACACTCAAAGTCGTGAATGTGTGGTGTAGAAAGGACACTACATATTTGCAAAAAGGTTGGGTGTGTTGTGTGAGGTGCTGTTAACCTTGACAAGGTATGTTACTAATACTTTGTATAAGTATGAGCATTATTTGTTTTAGGTATATCTTATCTTTTCCCGACGAAGGCTGGAGAGAGGCATAATTCAACACACAAGGATCGTACGTATGAATATAAAACTGCGCATTCGCAAGTCAGGTGTGGACATACTTTTATTTGTGCATCTGCATGTTAAGTCTGGAAATGACTGAGGAGTTGGATGCTGATGTTATGCATGTATGTAGGTATGCAAGAGTACTCATACATATGCAGCATCATGGCCCCAATAATTGGTCTTATCAGGTATCATGTAAAGCCTGAAAATGAGGGTAGACTTGCATTCGAAAGCTCAATTATATGAATATATTTATGTAAAACAAAAATTTCTTCTTCATATTTCCACTAAATCTCTGTCACTCCGAATTATGAAATAACTTGATCGTTTGGAGGTGTATTAAATAGTAGAAATATTTTGAGACATGCGAGGTTATGAAGGAACGAATATGTAAAAAGGACCGTAAAGGGTGGATCTGCATTAATATGTTTATGCATTTTTATAAAGTTATGTATTACATACATTACGATACATATTTTTAAATGCCTTTTAAAAAACAATCTCTAATTTAAATCGAGCGCCGTAAGGCTTTCCTTGTTTTAAGAAATGTGCCTAACCCTGAAATATGACCGTTATTTTCTGAGAAACTTTCCTAAGACATCCCTTAATGATTCATAAAAGTAGAAACATTTTAATCTTGCAAAATACCAAAGTTCGATTAACATAGCTTGTTACTGTTTGCGTATTTCATATTAAAAAAACCAGTCATGGAATATATATTGATATAATTATATCCTAAAGGGTAGTTTAAAAGTCTCGCCATAATGGAAAATGTTTAAATAGAAAAAAAAACTCGTAAATTTCCACTACGTAGTTACCTAAATAAATTTATATTTCCGCCTTAACTTTATCTTAAATTTATCATTTTAAAAACCTTAATGTCTTAATCAGTTTTTATATTAGAGTTGAATAATAATAAAAACTTAAATTCAAACTTGAGATTTATGGGCTTTTCCCTTTGCAAAATTTTCAAATATAGCGAGACATTTAAACGAGTGGTTTAAGTCCACCCTGTACACAGTTCTCCCATACTTTGTGAGTGACATTAATGGGGCTATGCATTTGTAAAGCGAATTAACTCAACGTAATTGCGCATAAAACAGTGTTAAATTTATTGTACAATATTAGTAACATTGCTTTAATAATAATACATATTTATGAAGAATAAATGAATTATTATCTTGAATCAAGCTCTTTTTTTCGTGCCTTTCAAAGTATACGTATTCAGTATAAGGGACATATTGCATAAATAAGCGAGAGAAAGTAGTTGAACTACACTCTTAGAAAAATCAATACCAGATTAATACCAGGCAGTATTCATATGTGACTCTACCGTTTTAGTATTAATTTAATACTAACTGGTATTCTTGTGCATAAATACCGTGACGGTATAAAATTGTCATTTGCGGTATTGATTTTTTTTCATCGCGGTATTGATTTTTATCGTAGCGGTATTGAAACGTAATACCAATCAGTATAACTAATAATGCAAATAATACCATGTGGTAAAGAAATTCAAGGGTTTAATACAGCCTGGTATTGATTTTCACGTTATTTATTTCGTATCCAATTACAACTCAACAAATTATATCATACATACATATTTACAAAAAAAGAGGAAATACTGAGAACGATTCATTAACTTTTGAACGACTTCAATCTTAAGTAACTCCGAAAGGGGTCGGAGTTTCGGTTCCAAATTTTGAACATATTGACACTTGTCCATTGACGTGGAGTGAGCAAAAAATCAGCTCTCTAGTCTCAAAAATGGCCCCCCGACTGACCCCAGAGGAAGAGGGTGTCATAAAAACACTTTCCAAACTTGATTATTCGTATACAGCTGTAATCAAGTACTTCAAAAATCAAGGACGACAAGTTTCGAAAGGGATAATACATAATGTACTGAAAAATAAAGGTCATATACGAGAAGCTCGCAGTCAAGGACGATTGCCATCACCTCAAAGACGAAACAAAAAAGTGCTAACGCGGACTGTGCTTAAAAAAATTGACCTGCTGACCTCCAAGGACAATCCACTTCCCCAAAGAGAATTGTCACGTAGAGTCAAAGTGTCACAGGCTAGTGTGCATCGAGCAATTAAAATTTTAGGGAAGAGAAAACGAAACAAAATACGAGTTCATCAGCTGACAGAGAAACAGACAAAAAATCGTCGCCGGACCTGCAAAAACTTTTATGCTAATTATCTGATAAATAAAAATAGTGAGTATTTAGTGTCATTGGACGAAGCACTATTTTCTCTACAAGACACCAATGGTCAACGTAAAGTGTACTACACTACCAACGACGAAAAAAATTCCCGAAGGTTGGCCATTCCGCACGCAGAGAACTTTTGTAAGAAGTTCATGGTGGTTGGTGCATTATCTGGTCGTGGGACCCTCCCACTTATCAAAGTTCCTCAAAAAGTGAAGGTCACTGCTAAGTACTATATTGACTTCGTATTAAAACCACTTCTGGAGATCCACGTTCCAAAACTGTACGGTAAGGACACAAAGAAGGTGATAGTTCATCATGACGCCGCGTCCTCGCATACCGCACGTTTGACCCAAGACTACGCCAAGGATTTAAAAGCAAGACTCGGGATTACAATTATTCACAATAGGGAAATACCTATTAAATCCCCCGATGTAAGTCCGATGGATTTTTTTGGCTTTGGATATCTAAAAAGAAAAATATTTCTCCGTCGCCCTCGAACTTTTTTGGGAGTTTGGAAAGTTTTACAAGACGAGTGGTGCAAAGTTGACGTCGCCTTGGTCAAATCAGTGTACAATAGTTGGAATCTCCGATGCCGTCTTGTCGTCCAAGAAAAGGGCTCTCACATAGAACATGTCAGAGACCTGCACTCCAAGCCGTTCAAAACGTATTAAAGGTTTGAAGTCGTTCAAAAGTTAATGAATCGTTCTCAGTAATGCAAATAACAAAATTATAAAATTTCCTCACACAATAATATGGAAGAGTTAAGGTCACCGGATCTCGAACCACATGTAATTTCAAAAATAAGTCGTGTAAGTACACAATTCAAAACTGTGGGATTTGTTTTGCATGTTAATTTAATTAGTCAATTCGAAATTATCTTACGTAATGCAAATTCGACACGCGATGTCGCTAAAAATAAACGATTCAAATTAATGTTAAAAATGTAATATTGTTCATTTTTTTAAGATTTATAAATGCAAAAGCCCAATAATTACTTGATAAGACTTGCAATAATACATAGTCAAGGAAAAATACACTTACCCGCTGAAAAGGAAGTTCACAATTTCCGTTCCCTCAAGAAATTATCCATCAAATTAATTTAGAGGCGAGGAACTTACTCACACTGTCAACTGTAAAGAAAAAAAAACATTTATTTATAAACCGGAAGGCACAAAACGGAATAGAATGCATTTAGGCTTACCGTTAATATGGAAGCGTTAAAGTTGCCATCGGAATCAATTATTAATTTCCTCCTCACCTCAAAAAATTAATTAATTATAATTAATCCAACTAATTTCGAAGAACTTGTCAAAAGATGGACGATCTGCAAACTACAAGCAAATAGTTTGCAAATCCCGCGAACCTGTTTATACCAAACACAGTTGAGACTGGGCAACAGTGGTATAAAATCCATACCAAGCGGTGTTGATATTTCACCACCCCAGTATTACAAGTTAATACTCTCCATGTACAAACATATGGTAGTGATTTTCCCCAAAATTTTAATACCACATTGTGACCTATGATTGATACCACTGCGCTGGTATTGAAATTTTCGGAAAATCAATACCCAGTTTCTGAGAGTGTACATTTTTTCAACTACTTTCCAAAAGTAGTTGAATCTTAGCTCCAACTACTTTTTCCAAAAAAATTGTAGTCAACTACTAGTTAACTACATTTTGTAGTTAACAACACTGGGTTATATGTTCTTCATTAATTCCAGATTATATTCAGGCCCGGAATTTCCGAGGTAAATGATTATCTTTGTGCAGGAGGTATCGAAATTTATGTATTCACAATGTTGATAGATATCTAAAACAATTTTATTTCTTATACAAAATATACGCACGACTTTGATCATAAAATTTGATAAGATTTTAAGTGATTTAGGCGTAATTTTATAATCCCTACCCATACGTATATTTGAATATAACCTAATAAATATATACCTGTGTATGTTCAGATTCCTAATATGTAGGAATACTGTGTTGTATAACACAATTTGTATTATGTACAAATGTGGAGAAGCTGGATGCAATTTGAGTTGCATGGAATTGTGTATTATGTATATGTGCAGTTTTGGATGGATGAAGAACAAAGAGACAAACTCTCGCTCTCATCCAACTAACTGCACATAGTACACAAAGTACCCGACGCAGCAGTGGACGGCTCGACTGCTTCATAAATGCATGGAGAAGTAACGCTCCTGCAAAATCTCGCATGTATGTACATTGGTCACAATTCCGAGAAAGCTAAAAATAGCGCCGAGTTTGGTCACGTAGGCCGCGCGCTTTCGCGTCCGACCTGCAGTATAAAGCCAACCACGGTCCACCACCAAAAAAGATTCAAATATTTACTTGCTAAAGCAAACGCTTTTATGCACAAGCTTATATCGCAATTCTCAACTTACCTCAATTAAGAAGGAAGTGAGATTGCAAATAAATATGTATCAATTTGCCTCAACCTAATCAAATCTCAAAGTACCTCAATTAATAAATGTTACATGCATAAAATATGTGTATGTAAATTGCCAATAACTGTAAATAAATACTTCGATATTAATTAAATACGAAATTAACCAATTGAAGTTAACTACGAAATCATTTATACAAACAACCATAGGGCTTTATGCTAGGAAACTGGTGCCCATTAATTCAAGTTGCACATACACATACACAATCATTTAGCCAACGTGAATTTACAACTCACGCACCTCTTAACATTTTACTTACGAATAAAAACAGTGTACAAGTATTTGCTTTCTTATTTAAGCAAGTTGATAATTTTTATAAATCAGTCAATCAAGCTTAAATTAATTTACACAACAATTATATAATTAATAAATTAATTCACATACGTAGTCAAATTGTCCCTGTATTGATAAACAAAAATAACTGTGTACGTTTTCCCAATAAATACTGTTTCTGATTTATATTTATGTATTTATAAATATAAATCAGAAATAAATCAGAAACAGTATTTATTGGGAAAAACGTACATACTTATTTTTGTGTTATATAATTGTGTTATATAATTTATTAATTATATAATTGTTGTGTAAATTAATTTATGGTTGATTGACTGATTTATAAAAATTATCAACTTGCTTAAATATATATATATATATATAAAACCAACATTTAACCAACCACTAAATAACCAACATTCTGCTTTAACATTTGTTAACCAACATTTACATATTTTTGTCAATTCAACAGGTTTCACCCCTAGCCAAAAACACTTTATCACAAAAGACAAATCACCTATTTGGTTACCAACCTCACGATTTATGATCTACAGTAATTACGAAAGTAATTAGCATAGTTGGGCAGATTACAGTTGGTAAAGTAATCGGATTAAGGATTACAGATTACTGCATATTCGGTAATCGGATTACTTTATAGATTAGATTACTGCTGCCCCGTTAAGATTACAAATTACAGATTAGTAATCTGATTACAGTTTAGATTACAGATTACATTATCCATCTCCGACTTAAAAAATTCGCTTAAAACGATTTTAGACAATGATGTGCCTGAATTCAAAGTGGGAGGCTACTACTTTTATTCAGAAAATTGCTCCTTCTGTGTCTTTCGAAGTATTTCCGGAAACACTCAGAGAGCTGATATAAATTTTTATGATACAACGGATTCCAGTTGTTGCTAAATGGAAATTTTGTAAGTAATTCGGAATTTTAGGTTACTCACGACTAAACATCGAATTTAGTTATTGCTACTAAGATATTATTAAACTAGACATCTTATGCACACGTTAGGTGTAAGCATAGTTTGCTAACTTTGGTTTGCTTCTAATAGCCAAATAAACATTGTTAAAATGAATCAGTTTAAAATGAATCTGATAAGCATACCATCTGATTCGGAATTTTGTAAAAAACGAAATTCTGTTAATAATCCGTCAGCTTAAATTTACTCACAATTTAGAAAATATGTCAAAACGTTTATAATTCAAAAAAGGTTGTTAATAATGCGTCCACTTGTTTTAAATACAATGAAATTAAGCCAGATTATTTATACTAATTTTAAGTCATTGCTGGCTAGTGGTATATAATTATTTTTGAATAATTGTATTTTTATTGTCGATTTAATTGTTGATTTATGGTAATTAATAATTGATATCCGACAATGTTAAACTTTTTATGTTAAATTTTATTCATTGTTACGAGAACATTGTGTAAAAATCTATTCAATTCAGTGTTAAATTGATTAAAGTGTAGTGTTGATTCAACACAATCGTGTAGAGCGTTATTCCGTGGAAGAAATCAACACAACTTTGTGCTCATATCTTTACGAAATTGTGTAAGCTTTACTCCGTCTGGGGAACTTTATTGTTTTTACACAATTTTGTGTCAAATCAATTCCAAATCCGGTGAAGTCTTATATACACTCCGGATTGTGTTGATTCGGGGTAAAAATTGTTAAGAGTGTAGCATGTGTGCTATGCTTTGTGCATTAAAATTATACCAAATCCAAATTTTTTCATATTTTTCTCATATTATGACCCGAATATCATGGGGTTGGTGTCAAATTACAAAAATTTGGGAATTTATTTTTCGCCTATGGGTCTGCTATTCATAAATCAGTTGGAATTTTGAAAATCGGTCTACTTCTGCTGAGTTACCCAACCAGTTGGCAAACACGCGCTAGAAACGACAAATTTTCACATAATTTAAATACACGGACCATAACAAAGATTTTAAACAAATGTTTTTTATACTTAAATGGCGAAATAGCCTACAACAATGGGCAGTAAATATATAATTACTCTTTTATTTTAGAACCTTGATAAATCTTCACACACGAGCACTGGCCTTGTAACCACAAATACTCACACTTTTCTCAGACCGAAGCGAAGTTTAAATTAAAAAGCAATGCGTTTTCGTACACCTCAAGTCCTATTCGTAGTACAATTACTAATTTCGTATGCCCACGGAAGGAAATCCTCACAAACTTGGAAATCAATGGTGAGGCAATAAGATGTTGATTTTATAGTTGGAAAACTAATTTGAAAATTTCATAATTTAGCAAGGACCACCTCACCCATTTTTAGGTCTTCGTCCACGGTCAGGACTGTCAGGTTGCGCTGAGGCTTCGGATCCCTGTGACCATATGTCATGTTGCGCGGGGCTGGTTTGCAGAAAGTACAATCCACACCGCCTACCTCGGTGAGTTTTGTTAACGATATGTTTCCAGAATTTGAAACTTGTTTAAAATACCGTTTAAAATATTTCATAGCTGCTTCCACGCCTACTGCTTACTGTTACAAGAAGAATCATACTACACCTAGAATCCTGCCTTTGCATAGTTTTACCATTTAGTTTCTTTAATTGTAAAGGTTAACAAGTGGGTTAGCACAGTGATATGCTTGTATAAAATATACAGTAGGATTTATATACAAATTATTTAAGCCTATGCATGTGTTCCCAATGCAAATTCCTAATCAATGAAATAAATGCTACAAAATTTTACGGTCTCCTAGATTCAAATCATTTGATCTATAATTGATAATTAACTGAGCCTTGCGGAGCAAAACGAAGCGTTAATGGTAATTTTACGATCAATGGAACCCGACCCGAGGTTCATAGAGACATATCTTAATTAGAAAATCATGCTAGATTTATTGAACTCGTATTATTACTAGATTAATTATCTAGTAATCAGTTATTATTACTTATTATTATTAGTTATTATCTAGTAATTAATTTATTAAATTAGATTATTACTAGTAAATTTATTATGTACTGACTCTGTGCTCCGATCCTACGACCGTAAAAAGTAGTGATGTCTTTCTAGGGATCCCAATTCCGGACGATTTTTTAAATCCCGGGAATCGGGATTCCCGGTTTTAGTCCTGAAAAATCCCGGGATTTCCCGGGATTTTTCCCGAAATTGAAATATTACTGTATAATATGAAATGGGTAAATTTGGGTTATACAAAGAGGTCTTTATGCCATTAAGTTTGTGGACAAGAGAACACGTGTACATATGCATGCATATGTACACTTAATACATAATATGTACATATGTACATGCGGGTATGAAATACCTATGTACATGTTAGTAGATATTAGGGTTGGTTAGCCGACGGATCGGATCGGATCGGATCGGATAGACAGTCCATCGGATCGGATATTTCATCATGTCGGATAATCCGATCGGATATTAGGGCTGATCCGATCCGAATCCGAGCAATCCGACGGATATCAGATCGGATCGGATAATGATCCGTACATTTTTAAAAGACAATCAAACCCGTTAATGATTCATTTTTTAATGAATAATTAACTTATTTAGCTAAGTACTGTAATAATTAATTACAAAAGCACATAATTATTATAAGCTAGGTAATTAATAACAATTGTTTTTGTAATTAATTACTTCATTAACTGTATGGAACAATACTCAAGGCAAAGTTAATCAGTATTTTAACTGATAATGCGCTCTAAGTACTTTATGATAAAGTAATTGTAATAAGTAATTAATAACTTCGCGTCAATTGATACGTATAGCAATTAATCAGCATTATCTAATTACCTGATGTTAAAACTAGAATGCGTATTACATAAAATCTTGATGTGTGAGATACTTTGTTTAAAAATAGTAAGAAATTGCAACACATTACACTAATTAATTATGCTAAACAGTTGTCAGTTGTAACAACATTTGAATTTACGCATTTCAAGGGAGAATAATTTCGCAAGTCACCAATAGAGTGCGGAATTATAGTAAATACAGATTATCCGATATCCGATCCGATATCCGAAGTATCCGTCGGATTTATCCGACCGGATAAATAGCCTTATCCGATCCGATCCGAAAGCTCTCGGATATTTTTATTTACGATCCGATCCGACGATTATCCGATCCGATCCGACGGATCGGATATTCTGGGATCGGATAGACCCTCCCTAGTAGATATACTCTTAGAAACTGGGTATTAAAAAAATTAACGGTTTTGTATTAAACAGTTGTACCACCCATGTATAGATTCGGTAATGAAATGATACTTACTATGTGGTAATCATGTTGAATGATTCATTTTATTACTAGGTGGTATAATACCAGAAGTATTAAATTTTGTACCATATGGTAATAATTTTTTTAATTTACCAAATCATTACCATGGTGGTAAAGTCACATATAAATACAATGTTTACTGATTTTCTTAAGAATGTACATATCGGTTTTCGCATTCTATGCACACAGATTATGGAATAGGCTAGTTGACAAATAACATACGCTACACTAAGCAGACTTTTATTATATTGTCTATGGAACAATTTTAGTGTATTGTGGTAGCCCCATTTTTCGTTCTCCATCCTGACGAGATGATTGGAAAAATATTCATCATTTCACTCCAGAAAACTTAAATAAGCAATCAAACGTTTCGGCAGCATGATAACCTGAATATCTATTCTAATGTTTATTGTTTGGCCCAGAGACTCTGGGCCAGAGTGCGAGCCATTCGTCCAAAACTACAATTTGGCATAGGATTTGGCATTTATTCACATACACACAAATTCACATACAAAATAAGTTTACATACATATATATGGATGTAAACCACCTGGTTCTAAAAGTATTTTAGCCCCAAATTGATCGAATACAATTTTAAATTCATATTCACGTATAATTTTGCCGAGGATAATGTCTGTTCTTTGCTCCTTCAAGTTAGAATCATCTGACAACGAAAAGAGAAAGCTCCATTTTATTTTAACCATTTTCTTAATGAATCAAAAATTCACATAGGTATTGGTTAGAAAAATTTGTCTACCAATGTCATTAAAAATTTTTATTTCGGAGATTACTGAAAATTTTGACTCTCCTTCATTTAAACTTTTGTTTTCCAATAATATAACCGAAAAATTATATAAAAGCGCTAATAAAAGTCAAATATCATTAATTTAACATTCTGAACGATAAATTAGAAAATCACGAAATCCCGGGATTTAATGTTTGAAATCCCGGGATTTCGAGATTTCCCGGGAATTAAATCCCGACAAATCCCGGGACTGGAATCCCTAGTCTTACCGAATGGAGCCTGCAGGCGCTCTTACCTGCTTTTGCCTAGTTTCAGGTGAAATTTTAAACTTTGTCCTAGGGATGCGAGATTTGGCAGGTGTATGCACCAACATATGTTGAATTATAATATAACATCAATTCCCGTTCTGTTTGCTATAAATTTTTCAGGAAAAATAGAAAACCAAATGTCGTCCCTATCATTTTACATGTTAAATCCAATTAAAGTGTGGTTTAAAAAAAAAAATATACCTCCGCACTGGGAAATATT
This sequence comes from Folsomia candida, assembly GCF_002217175.1. Lineage (NCBI taxonomy): Eukaryota > Metazoa > Arthropoda > Collembola > Entomobryomorpha > Isotomidae > Folsomia > Folsomia candida. Next base: position 7,397,764 of record NW_019091197.1, on the reverse strand, counting down.
TTACAAATTCCGCTTTCGTACAGGTCTTGTACAAGGTCACGGGGAGTTTTTGAAAGGTCAAAAGAACTCCTCCCTCTTAAAACTGCAAGGGGGCGTGGTCCGAAAAGTGGTGAGCTTTTTATCCGTTTTTTTTATCCGTTTTTTTCACGTTTTTTGAACTACAAAATTTGCCACAACTTATTAACTGAGTGCCACACTCAAACCACACCCAACACCTTCAGTGGGGGGAGGTGGAAATTGGGGGAAATTGAGATTCATGCATATTTCATCATCTATTACAACATGTGCTCGTAATTCGTAAGAAAATCTATCAAACCAGTCCCAATAAGCTTTTATGATGAGTTTGTGTGCATACATATGTACTACATATGTGCGTTACATAAGCATGTGTAAATAATGGTATTCAGTAAAACCCAGCTTCTATCTAGGTACATATGTATTCACACAAACTCATCATAAAAGCTTATTGGGACTGGTTTGATAGATTTTCTTACGAATTAGGAGCAAATGTTGTAATAGATGATGAAATATGCATGAATCTCAATTTCCTCCAATTTCCACCTTCTCCCCCTGAAGGTGGTGGGTGTGGTTTGAGTGTGGCACTCAGTTAATAAGGTGTGGCAAATTTTGTGGTTGAAAAAACGTGAAAAAAACGAATAAAAAAACGGATAAAAAACTCACCACTTTTCGGACCACGCCCCCTTGCAGTTTTAAGAGGAAGGAGTTCTTTTGACCTTTCAAAAACTCCCCGTGCCCTTGTACAAGACATGTACGAAAGCCGAATTTGTAAAATATTTCCCAGTGCGGAGGTATAATTTTAAAACCACACTTTTATTGGATTTAACATGTAAAATGATAGGGACGACATTTGGTTTTCTATTTTTCCTGAAAAATTTATAGCGAACGGAACGGGAATTGATGTTATATTATAATGCAGCACGCCCCTTATAAGATTGCTTGGCGTGTTTATAAATATTTAGAGTAGTTTGTTAACGTTGCTAGGTATTTTTTTTGACGTTGCTAAGTAATTTTTTGACGTTGCTAAATAATGTTTTTAACGTTCCCAGGTAATTTTTCAACCATAACCATAACCATAACCGCAGGTATAACTATGACTAATTCTTGTAAGGAATTGCACTATCAATTATACATTTTAATTTTCAATAATTTATTATACTGTCACTATTAAACCAAAGGAATGATGTGAACAGTGCAAGTGATTCTAACCGAATTGCTTACTGGCACAAAGCTACAGAGAGAATTAGCTTTTAAGGCTCAACTACGTGGGAAAAATACGTTTTTCCTTATTCTAAAAATAGATAGAACATTCGAGAAGGAATTTGAAAAATCCGCTAATAATTCTCATCTCAAACTACATTCATAAAACTTCCATGAAAATGAATCATTAAATTAAATACCTGAAAATTTACAAATAAAATGACGTTCATACATACATATTACTTTCATGAAAATTATCAACTAAAAATAATCACTTCCATAAGCGTTAGTGTTAAGTCGCTGAGGATTATGCAAGTCAATGCAAGTTGCCCCATTGAGTAGACAAAGAAGGAAGCGGAACAACAACTGCATGGACTGTTGCATGAGACTGCATTTCCATGAAACTGAACTGCTATACACTCGAGTCATGCACCAAGTATAGCGTGTGCTGTGTAGCATAGACGAGAGATGCAGCACTCTATATAGATAGCGCATTTTAGAGGGGAACGATCCGGGGAGAGGCGGAGCGAGAGAGCAGGTGGCACGTCCTACTTCTCCCCCACGAGTGTGGCAAGCTTATATCATTCCATTATGTACATATGCATCGGATGGTGGTGGTGTCGCATTTTGTGGTACGCATACGCCGTCTAGCGGTCGAGATTTTAAACTTTTGTGAGGAAAACAAATGTCAACATGCTTGTTTTTTCCCATATTCTGAGACCAGCACAACTAGGTGGCGTATACGTACCTACTGATCAGAGAAAGGGGGCGGTAACATTAGGGCAGAATTGCCCTAAAGTGCAGCCACTTTTTTTAACAAGGAAAGAATACAACTGCCTGTCCCATACTGATCACTCTTCCATGCTGTGTAGGTGGCATGGTGATGGTGGTAAAGGTATGGCGTGCCCCAGGGAATTCCCCCGTTGCGCCATACCCCCTCAGCGCCAGGGGGTGTGGTCGGGGCAATATGAGATTCTTACAGAAATCGAACCTGTAGATGAAATAGAGTGAAACTCTGCTTAGCTACTTGGCCGCCCTACCCCATGGGAATTTAAGAGTTTTGCCATTAAGTGACTCGGGAAATAAAAATTTTTGCAATCACCCGTTCTCTGAAAATTTAGGATTTTTGCTATGTAGCCATCCTTGCGCCGTGCGAATTAAACTATTTAATTATTCACCCGTCCCCGCTGCTCGGAATTTAGGTATTATGCATCGCAGCCACTTCCACAGGGGGAAATTAAATTGTATCGCGCCCAGGAAAATTGAAATGTTGTATGAGTTGGCAAACCCTGACTAAAAACTAATTATTTAATGATGTAACATGGCAATGAACAGAGTCTCTACTGGGAATTTCATCGGTTAGGGCACACCCCCTGCTGATTCTAGCCCCCGTCCTTTGGACGGGCTATACTCTAGTGATTAATATTATGACTCGACGGAACAATAACTATAACTACCCAGTACGGCCAATTGTTATGACCAATTGGTTTCGCGTTAAACAAAAGTTACTGGCAGTTATTTTAGAAACTTGTGCTATTTTTTATTGAATTCCCCATGCAATTGTTTATAAGAAACCATACTCCGAAAACTTTTGTGACCCAAGGTACCAAAACGACAGACGGCTAGCAAAGTGTGTTGCAATTTTTCAGCGAAATTTTCGAGCGAGAAAAAAATCCGACATTTTCCAAATGCTCAGTAAAATCGGAATTCATCGCAAGGTGGTCAGCCGTACCATAAAAGGATATATTGACACTGACAGTGTCGATGACCAAAGAAACTGTGCAAGACAATAGTCAAAAAGGTAACCAGAATTCATAGAGGCGAGATAAAGCAGAATTCCTGCAAATTCATGTCGCACCAAGTGAAATATTCCCCTACAAATGAACGCTCAAAATAAAACTGCCCCAGGCCCCTAAACTCGACCTTGGACTTATGGCTTTAAAACACGACAAGAAAAACTGGCTAACTGAACGTCAAGTATAAAAGCGTCTCACTGGAAACAGGGCGCCGATTATCCGGTACGCGCTTGAAAGCTAGAAACGGATACTTTTAACAGATGATCAACACTTTATGATTAGAGCCAAATAAAAAAAGCAAAAGGCAGTGAATACACCCTATCAGTTGAGGCTATACATAAAAATTTCAAAAATGCTAGTCGGACCCACCATCCCATCTATGCGATGATTTGATTGGGCATAGGTCGGATTGAGCCAAACAAGTGAATTTTATTCGTCAAGGGGTGGGAATTTGTAGCAAAAATTATTTTTTGAAGTCCATGAGCCAATTTTGGAAACTCTTGGACCTCTACCTATTCAAAAATGGTGACTAGACATTCATGCAGGATCTTGGTCGTACTCATGAGACCGAAATAGTTCATGAGCAGTTGCAACTGCACAAAAAGTAACACTGCAGTGTTACTTTTTGTTCGGATTATGCTTGCATATCTAGTGGATAGTCTATGCACACTTAAAATAGCTTAAAAATTCTACAAATTATTGAAATTGAAATTTTGAAAAAATTGAAATTTGAACGGAAATGTAGAAATGCATGGTTAAATTATAATTGCAAAAGTATAACAGCACCGGTATAGAATACAAAAACAAGGTTTACAAAATCAGGTTGGCAATAATAAAATTCTTGTAGCTCCTAAAGTGGGAAGTAGACTCTCTTTACTACGCAATAAGCAATCATAGTCAAACTAAAGCTATTAAAAATTTCCAGTAAATATCGACGAATGATAACGTGTACTTCATTTTTATAATGGTTTATGTACATATCGTATTAAATTCAGCGGGTTCACAATAGCCCCGATGTCGGCAATCAGTCCTCGGGCCGTAAGAAACGCCGTACCAACTCACTTCCTTTGATGTCTATCGAAAGCTGTATAATTTTTTTTCTTCAAACTTACCATTCCAAATGTTAAATTCATTAAATTATTTAAAATACATAACCGAGCAAAATACTCCATACAGTTCAGCCTCAAATATTTTCGAAACAAAACCAATATATTTCCAAATGTTTCACAGTAACTTTGTCGAAAAACATTCGGCTTTTGATACACACCTAAAGCAATGCTGTGTGTGGTACGGTTAACACATTATTAACGATTGTATGATAATGGATAGCGGTAAAATCCTGTCGTCAAATGCGAGACAAAAGGTACGTAATTATTATTCCTAATGAGGGCATGAGTAGATATTTACATAAATACCAATATTTTAATACATTGTTGTTGACGTAAATTTTAAAAATGTGAGGTAACAAGCGGATTTTTTGCATGCTTAAGGTACGTCTGTGTCTGTTCCCTATCAAGGTTAGACAATGTATAAATCCGCTTCCAATTCTTAATGGGTGCAAACATAGATGCACGGTCACCAACGAGTGAATGAACCTTCTTACCATAATTTTACCATAATTTTACCATACCATAATTGTTTAGCGAGGTATATCAAAAAATCAAATAAACAATTAGGAATCACGCGGCACTTATATTTCAATTGAATGGTCCCCTTAAAAAATATCGGGGGCAAAGTTCAAATTACACTGCAGGGCGGACGTGTCAACTTTTCCCCCCGATATTTTTTAAGGGGACCATTCAATTGAAATATAAGTGCCGCGTGATTCCTAATTGTTTATTTGATTTTTTGATATACCTCGCTAAACAATTACGACTACGGTCTAGCTTGAAAAAAAGTTCCATTGTTAGGTTAGGTTAGATTCATGAATCAGGTTCGGTATATAGTCCAAACGCGCATCTATGATCATAAATAAACGAGTTCTCAAGGTTTCAATTACTGTACTCGTTTTGTTGATGCAAAAGGCGTTGATAATCATTACATGCATAACCGTGTTATGTGTATCTGGTTGATGAAATCTCTGAATTGGAATGAAAATACAGGTTTCATATCAACTCTTTCAATTCAAAGTGGCGACTAAAAACCAACCTTTGTTCGACATGTTTCAGTTACATTCTCACCACTGCGTCAACCAGACTATTAAGTTTTATCGTTAAATTGGAGAACATTTTTAAGAATTGAGAAATCTTCCAAAATGTTTCTGGTAAATGGATTTCCAGTGCGTGCGTTTCAAGTTTTTTGTCTCAGCTTTTCCTTCTACTTTTCAAGTGATTTTTAGATCTTTCTAGTTAGGTGGTTGAAATTTTGATTTTTTTCTTCCATGAGGAAACAGGATAACCTAACAGATACTCCGCATAAAACCGATAAGAAAGAATAAACTAAAATTCAAAATTTTCTCGTGGAACAATAAAATTTAAATTCTAACTATAAAACCTAAAAACTGTTGATCTTAAAAATCAACAAAAATTTACAATTTTCAAAACTCTATGAGATAAACAGGTTTCTAAATCGATATTTAGTAACACTCCCTGAAGTCAAAGAGTTGGAGGGGAGTACTATTTTTAATTTATTTTGAGTTGCTTAAACTATTCTTCTCTTTAATTAAGGTTACGAGTTTGTAGTAAGGCTCGGGATTTTTAATTTTCCACCTGTTTAGATAGTCAGCTTTTTGAAGTTATGGTATGATGTACATACTTCCATTTCATATTTTTGTGTAAATTTTGATTAACTGAAATCAGAGATACAATAGAAACCTAAACAGAGTGTTAGTTATGCTCAAATCTATCTACCGTTGTATTTACTCACACAGGTTCAAACATTATTTATCATGTTATCCATCCCACTGGTCTTATCGATACCAATAACTGATTCAAAATTGGGGGATGCTTCGTTCCCAGGATTTTCCAGTCTCGCCTCTTATCAAAATATGGGGACTAATCAAAACATAAAATTGATCGCAGCCACAAAAACACGAAAAGCTCGTCAGGGCAACTACCCTCTCATGATTTATGGTGGATGGTAAGAAAATATTTAAACATATTTAGAAACGTTTTATACTTTAAAAAAACACACTCTTAAAATAATTTTAAAAAGTAGATGAATTCACTCTAAATTCTAAATTAAGTGTAATATATCAAATCCGGAATAACGTTAACTCGATAAAGAGTAAAATTTGCTCAGAATTTCGTACACTCTTAATAATATTGTTACAAGATCATTTTTACGCAAAAACGATAACATTATTTTTTAAGATTGATTGATATTGTATTTTATTTGTGCAGCTACCCAACTTTTCAGGGTGCTGCTGGTCGTGGGTGGGGCTGGGGCTCACCCAGTTATCCTCCATACAACTCATTTGGAAACCAAAATAGAGCGCCACCGTTCCCCAACCCCGCCGTTTTTCTTGGTTCGTTCGCTTGTTACAGAAATCCACACGACCCGAGATGTTCCCAAAGGCCGAGTGGCCACGGATGATGTTTTTGGATTGTTGGGAAAAGAAATTGTGAACAGGCTTCCATGCTCACTCTCCTTTACAAAAATAAACTTGTTAAAGTTATATCTATCTAATTGCAAAATTATAATTTCAAATCTAACCAGATTGAATACATGAAACTACATGTACATATGTATTTATATAATTTTGGCTTTAGTAATATGAACACTTTTTAAAAACTTCATTATGATTTATTGTCAGGAACGGTTCCGGGTATTTCCATATTTAATTGAATTTTTCATACTTACAATGGTAGTGCAAATCATGTTCCCCTCAGATAATTTGCGAGTTATTCAGACTCCACCTCCTCCACATCTTGCTTAATTAGACTGTATTTCGCATAGAGTTGTACTCATGCCCGTGCCCTGGGCCTTTACGCCTTTATGGCATTCCCTACTTGCCGGGCAAATTGAATGTCGGGCATTTTGAATTTATGATTTTTTTGCGACTTTTTTGAAAATATAAAAATTCGCTGCCTAACAATTTTGAGTTCTCAATAAAAATTCGGTGTACAGTGTAAAGCGTGTAAAGTGTACATGCATATATTTAAAATTCAAAAACGAATTTTTCACACTTTCGTTTTCGATTTTTTTAGTCCCAAAGTAATTTGGAAAATTAGTGCATTCGAAAACTGCAAAACATTTAGTATATTTGGTTTCCTCCCTAAGCAAATAAATACACTTGGGGACAAAATTGAATAGATCGGGCGCATGCATAGAGTCATTATAAGAGATTTGGATACAAATTTGCTAGAATTTTAGGAATTATGCTGTATTTTGAGAAAAATTTATCTAGCCTTCGGAATATGTACTTTGCATGTGTTAAGTGTAGCACCTGTCCCTTCATTAAATGCGTTGTTGGAGGGAAAAAAATATTAGATGGACAAAATTGAGTAGATTTTTGAGAGTATTGATTACTACTTAATCAGGTAAGTCAATTTGACCACGATTCTGTTTTATCTCGGTGTACATGACACAGGGAAGTGAAGTGAGGGGATTCATTTGGGTGTGAGATCAAGAAATAATTTTGTAATACATCCAATATTCATGCATTAGGATGCCAAAGGCAAGGGTCGAGACCACCGCCGCGCAAAGGGTCCTCATTATCAAGGCATGGGAAGGAGACGAGGATGGGACGAAAACTCCTAAACAAATATCCGAATTTTTGAAAATTAATTATAAAACAGTTTGGAGCATCATAGAACGTTATAAGAAAACAAAAAGTACTGTCAACAAACCAGAAAGAAAATCCATTTTCACGAAGCGCGAGAATCGTTCAATTGTCAAACTTGTGAAAGTAAATCCAACATCTAGCGGTGTAGAAATGGCTAAGGTTGCTGAAATTGCTAATGGGAAGAAGAGCAGTCGTAGGAGAATCGGAAGGATCCTTAAAAGTGAGGGATACAACAACTTTAGAGCAAAGAAGAAGAGCTTCGTCTCCAAGAAAAATATTAAGAAGCGACTGGAGTTTGCAAAGGAGCACTTGTGGGATCACATTGAGAGAGAAATCAGGAAAACGTAATTATAAGATTAATATAATTTAATCTTAAAAGATCTTATAATTCACCTGGAAAAATTAAATAATGTGCCTGAAAAAAGTTCCATTCTGATAGAATAGATTATGTATTTGTACCTTTATTTATAAATAACACAATTACACTATTTCCATTAAATTCAAATTTTAATGTTCATTTAAACTAATTTATACCAAAATTACTAATAAAGGTACGCTAATAAAGCTCAAGGGTTCATACCCCTTCTATAAGAGTCAAATGCGACCCGACCAGCACTCGTTTTGGTTTCTAATTTTCCTACCATACAACAATTAATCAATAACTTGTTAAATAAAGTGCGGCAAAGCACGATACATAAGTAGCGCAATAATGCTGAGAATGCTGAGAATGCTAAGAATTAATTTGCTCAATTAATTAATTCATTGGTTCATTGATTCATTAATTAATTAATGATTAATTCATTAATTCATTAGAATTAATTAATTGATCACACTGCGGCCACACCCCCTGGCGCCGAGGGGGTGTGGTCCAAAAGTTTACGTGATCCTCCCCCTGGGTTCATGTGTATGACCCCAGGAGTCATGTGAATGACTCTGGTTTTGCACAAAAATTTTCACGATAATTCACTAGAAATGGAAAAATCAAATCCGACCGAGGGCTACCCATGTAGCGAGATCTTGGACATTTTGGACCCTGAGGATGACTGGGAGGCCGTGGAGAGGGAGCTCTTCATGTCCGAATTTTTGGAACATAATGAGGGCAAAGTGATCATGGCGACGCACAACGGGCCAGGAGCCTAAAAATGTGGCCATTAAGGCGGTATCTTGAATTGGCAAGTCACATACTTCATCGTGTTGTACAGGACCAACCTGTCCTCCATGCAAAATATGAAACCAAATGCTACACCCACTCAGGCGTACCAGTGGGGTAAACTTTTCATAATACATTACGAAGATAGGGCGAATACATTTTCTAAAAACTTCCTAAAACTTCGTGCATGGCGGACTCAAAACGAATGCCATTAAAGAGCCCATGGTGTGCTTGGTATACCCTGCTGCGACCATCTGCGACCATCAAGCTTTATTCCAACCACGCCCACTTTTAGTTAGTAAAATTTAAAAAAATCAAATTTAAGTTGAATTACTTTTACTCAGGTATGCTTTAAGTATACTCAGTCATTGGACTTTCTCAGCAAACTGTGGTGACAGGAAAGTATTTTGGGTGTAAAAACCATACACTCTGGTAGAGGAATCAAAATTAAAGGCATTTCTTGCTGAGAGGCTTAATGGCCGATCTTGTCGTGCTTAACAACATTGACAATTGAAATTCCGATTACTTTTCAAATTGTTGACCGGAGTTGTGACTGTATTGGAAACCTTAGGTCAATGCGCGAAATATACATTTCCAGATTTTTTTAATTCCACCACATCCCCTCAAAATTAAGGTCAAAAGGTCAAAGAAATTGTAAAATATAATTAATGAATACCATTTCCAAGACTAATAATCGAACTGTATGTCGAAAAAATGCCTCGACACCCTGGGCATGCAATTTTCAAATGGTCGCATCTCACACCCTCAGTGGGTGCGGCCCTCGGCGAATTTTCGATCTTAACCAAATCATGTCATGTCACATCATGTGATATATCATTTTTCTCATCTCGGCGAGCGGATTTAAAACCACAACCCCAGTGGGTGTGGCTCTAAGGAAATTGTCGATTTTAGCGAAAACAATATCATGCGATATATCAATTTTCTCCGTTGTACGAGTGGATATCCACAGAATTATTAGAATTTTGAAACCACGCCCCCAGTGGGTGTGGAAAAATTTAATCAGGTTAAATTACTGAGTTTTACCACTTAAGAGCAAAAGAATATCAGCATACCATCAGGTTCACACCCCCGACAATAGTTACATACATTAACAGATTAAAATCTTCAATTCCCACCTACGATGGGTGTAACCATCATGTGCGCTTTTCGCGTTAACCAACTTAAGTACATGGTGCGACACAAAACCTTTATCGTAGTGGAAAGGGACCCCGATGGTCACCTCCTATCTCAAGAAAACACACCCCCAGTGGGCGTGGCTTTCAACGCTATTGCAATTTTGGGAAAGTATGTCGTGTGGCATACATATGTAGCCAGTCACGTAATTTCTGAAAGTGACTTTTTCTTAATTTACATAATGCAATTCAAATTATTTTGTCGAAATCCCCTCGTCTAGTTACGAGAAATGAGGTATTTCGTGACATGACGTGGTTTAGTTAAAATCGAAAAGTCGCTGAGCACTGATTTTTTGGGATTTCGTCGAAACCCCCTTGTTTAGCTGGGAAAAATGATATAACACATGGCATGATTTTATTAAAATGGAAAATTTTCTGGGAACCGCACCCACTGGGGGTGCGGTTTCCAAGTTTGAGATATTCCGTCGATACACCCTTGTCGAGCTGAGAAAAATGATGTATCACATGATATGGTTTCGTTAAAATCGACAATTTCTTTAGAACCACACCCACTGGGGGTGTGGTTTATAAATTCTAATTATTCTGTGGAGGTCCCCTCGTCGAGCTTAGTAAAATGATATATCACATGACATGGTTTCGTTAAAACCGAAAAGTCGCCGAGGGCCAAACCCACTGGGGGTGTGGCATATGACCACTTAAAATTTCCTCATATAGTATATGGCTTAGGTTATTGCTGCACACCAAAATCTAATTTTTCTTTCTTCAAATTCGGCTGCTATATATTTTTGGCCAAAATTTATTAAATCTGGCCCACCGTCGCGACGGTTATTCTGTCTGCGGGGACGCTCTGCTTGTCTCTTCTCGTATATTTACAAACCTATCTGTAGGGACATATCTCCAGGTCTTTCATCTTTTTCTAGTCACGTCAGCCTTAGAGGAAAATTATGCGGTCAGTTGATTAAAATAGTTTGTGTGAATTTTTGGGGTCGACCATTTACATTTCCATAATTTTTCTGCCCACGGTGACAAGAAATTATTCAATTAAGAGAATTAATATAATTGCGTATTTGGGTTTAGTTTCCTTCTTATTTTTACAGATTTCGACATCCCAACAAATTATTAAAATTCGAGTAAAGCTTACATCAAAAAATTTACAACTTTGTCTCCACCTGGAACTGACAACGGTTAACTCAATAAATACCAGACTGGGAAGGATCCGTTTAAACAAAATTATCACAAAAAATCAATGCGCTTAAGGAGGAATGAGTGTATTTGATATATTTTAATATGTTTTAAACATATGCTTTAATATATTTAAATACATATATATTTTATATTTAATTTAATTTATTCTTAATATAGTATTTAATATACCTATACGCATGTACATATCGACAAGCATAAACATGAAACACGTAAAATTACAACTCATAATGAATTATGTTTAAACGCAACAAAAAAAATTGGATTTCAACCTAATTCCTTTCCCACCTGTTCTAAAACAGTTATAAATTTACTTAACAAATATTTACCATGAGAAAAGTTACTAATTATTAGTAGTTGCAATTAGTTCTAGCAATTAGTATGGAACCGTATAACTTTATATAGAATAAAGAATATCTAATTGAATCATATGATAACGACATAGTGGTCACTAAAAGTTATGGTTATCAGTTACAATAAGTTTATAGTGAACTTTCGGTGAAAAGTTTCTGCCCAGTGAATGCAGTAAATAATTTAGTATTACTGATATGTTTCTACAATGTCGAGATTTTGTGAGGATATAACTCAATGTAAATTCGACTTATTAATATTATTCAATTAGTGCTGAAGGAATATATGTAGATACCACACGACTGGTTTAACTTTTACCAAAATGAGTGAACAATTCAATCAACTATGTATGCCTCACCTCGTGCTACTACTGCTACACTAAAATCTAACGGAAAGCAATTCATTTTAAATGAATAAACATAAGTGAATAAACATGTGTTTATACTCATTAGCATCCAATTCCAATTCTCTGCAGGAATTGTAGGCCTGCAAAACAATTGTGCAGAAGTACATACATACAAAACCAAGGCATGAGAGTTTACAATGCAAAACTCTTCTGCAAAAAAATGCACAAATTTGGCAAATCCGACAGAAACGTGGACACAATTTTATGCAGAAAGTGGGGTCATTTTTTCACAAACCACTCATACGGAATAGAGTATACTTCCACGGAAATATACATATTCACATAAGTAATACTATACTCAAAATTTTTGGAAAACTTTTTAAAAACTCAATTTTACCCCTGATCGCGTTACCGAATTTTTATTGCGTGGACCTCCTGATTGTGCCACTACCTTAAAATAAATTACGTTGCAGTGCAATTTGCATATAAATTTGCACCTCAATTAGCAATGACAAATATCTCTGACCAATTTTATCTACACACACATGTTATTCTTCCTTGGAAACTATGGAGGCTAAAGCATCCTCCCAATTTTTGAGGGAGACGGAAATTTCTCCTCCATGAATTTTCATTCCGTCACCACCAGCACGACGTCGTTCTTTTTCATGTAATTCTAGCCCATTCCGATACGCGAGTTTGCACAGGGTTCCAATTTCCTTATCCACGCTCGTCTCCCGATGCAACAAGGCCGCCGTCCGGTTCGCCATGACGTACAGGATTTCCTCGCCGGGTTGCTCACCCCAGGCGGAACTGCAGGCCTCGATCAGTTTCCGCCTCTCCTTAATTGTGGGCAGGGTTGGGATATGGAGGGGTTTTGATAAACCCACCGGTCCTCCCAGACCGGGGGGAGCGGTCCAATTTTTATCTAAATTTATGTGGCCAACACGAGGTATCGGCCGGGTATTGCTTTCACCAGGTGAAGGATGAAGAGATCGACTATGTTTTTGGGGACGGAATCTGGAATTTAAATAATTTAAAAAACTGTAAGGCTTTTACATGAATTTATTAGAAATTGTGTTTGTGTTAGAAATTTGATTTTTGGAGTATTTTGAAACCCAACGGCATGAATGAATGTTTATGCAGAAAACATTCATTTGAATGTTTGAATTTGAATTTCATTCCGAACCGCCCCCACCACGCGGGCAACTTTTCCAACATCCCCCTGAAAAGGAACAAATTTGGGCACTTTTTCCTCCAACTGGTCAGAAAGGGTGTAAAGGTCACTGTTTATGAATGGAGTGACGACGTTGTCTTGGAGAAACTGGGCCTGTTTTTGAAGCCCTTCGGCACGCAGGGTGTCAAGGGTGACGTTCCAATCTCCACTTGGGTCGGCAGCATCCCAAGGAATGTGACACATTAAAAGGCAAATTAGCAGGAATAGTATGAATGCAAAGACAAGACATGACCGATCTGAGGAGGGTTTTTCCTCTTCAGTGGAGGGTTTTTCTGTTTTTTCGGTCATTTTGATTTGTATAAAATTTGGATAAGTTGTGTGAGATTGTGGAATCTTGGGGTGAAAGTTTTCCAGGAGAAAGTGGACGTGTGAGTGAGTGAGAGTAAAAGTGGAGTGAGTCACTTGGTCTGATCCATGTCAAATTCGTGCAGATGAACACTCTAAATAGTCTGATAATACATGAACTTGTGATGAACTCATGTACAGTGACTCGTGTAGTATTATGTATGTGAACTTATTACTGCATTGCACTAGAAAATTTTACTAAAATGGGGAACATTTTTATCACTTGAAAGTTACTTCTTACAATCCGGTGGCACTGGTAATGCCATGCAGTAATACATATGTATATCTGTCAATTTTCGGACAGGTGACTATAAATGACTTTATCAATTTATATATTACAGATTGTTTGGAGTGTGCTAAATATTTATCAAACTGGTAATTAATTGTTACCGAGCCAAGTACATGTTAACATATGTGACTCCAACGGTATGGTAATAACTAGCTATTATGTATGTATTAACGCCGTATAATGGAGTAGAAATTAAGAATTTGCTATGTAGTAAGTAATCAATACAAGGGTAGTACCATGTGATTACTTCAGCGGAGTACTGGAATACATAAATACATATTCGACCCCACCAGATTTTTAAGAGTGCAGTATCCACAACCAAACTTTGCTTCCGTTGTCGCCTTCCAATTTGCAAAGTGGAACCTTTTCAAAGTAGGAAAGCGTTTTATGATCGCCATAAAACGGGAAGGAGAAGGGTCGACAATAATTGAATCCTTGCCTCGTAAATTTTCAAACCTGACTTATGTTCCATACTTTTATGGGAAAAAGTATAAAATCGCCATTAATTGTGCATCGCAATCTACACAATATGTACATAGATATGCGAGTAAAGTTTCTTTAATGGCGACCCACTTTGTTTTTAGTGGCAATCGACGCATTTACATGTTTCATTTACGGGATAAATATTAATTGCACAGTTCTTCTGCTGGTAACCAATAAATTATTTATGTAAGTGAACATGTGCTGAAATACTCAGGATGAAGGTATGTATATTTGGCAATTGTAAGCAGAACGTAGCTATGTAATTAGGTGGATACTAAACTAATGTAATTGTTACGGCCGGGGCTTATCAACTTCAGAAGTATCCTCGTGATAACTAATTTCTGGTGATCTGACCTCGTGCCGTAATGAACTTATGCGTAGACTTGACTTGGACTTGAACGTAGACTTAACTTGGACTTGAAACTTAAAACTGGCCTAAAATCTTGCCAAAACGGCTTAAATCGTGCCAATTATGCTTAATTTAGCTTGAGGTAGAGTATACGTAAATAAATAACTAAAAAACTTTTAATTAGATGCTTTAATTAATTAATTTTTGAAGTTTATTCGAATAATTTTTACGAATACAAAAATGGAACCTCTTACTTGCTCGGCTGGTGCTTACTTCATACTTACTACTACGCACCTGCTCTCACACTCACTCTCACAACGACAAAGAAGACGCGTCCCCTCTCCCACTCAAACTCATATCACCATGGCAACTGCCACCTCGTCATGGGGAAATTGCACACTGACATTCATACTTTATACTTAATACTTAACCAAATTATCATCTAAAATCGCATGAAATTTATACGTAAAATTATTCATTATTAAACTTATGCCTCGCCGTGACAGTAATAAATATTATCGGTTATATATTATTAGTTAAATGCATATTAATTAATTAATTAATATCCAATTAATCGTATTCGTATGTATCTCATATTTACATAACAATTCCAAACTTTCTGAAAATTCCACCTTGACTTGAATAAATCCCTCATGGGCGGCCTGTACATATTCACACGGGTAGGTTTTACTCGTCGGGCTGTTGAAGTAAAAGTTGTCTTTATTCATGCATAGACAACTTTGAATGGATTGTAGTTTTATGATATAATCAATCGGCACGAATATGTATTTACACCTGCTCGACATGAAAACTGACAATTTTGTACATATTTTGCAACAGAAATCACTTCTCGTTCGTATATGTATTTATGTACGTAAAATGTAACCTTTTACCCTAATTGCGTTGATTTTCTATCTGATAACGAGTTTGACCTTTAATATCTTTGGTGTTATTTGTAATTTCAACTTGAAATTTTGATGGTTGGTGGATAGTACCGTCAAAATTGTTGGTTTAAAAATTCAATTCTCTAGTGTCAACACCGCCAGAGGTATTGATATCCGAAAAAAGAGTCACAAAAAACTCTGTTCCATAACCACATAAATCTTGTAGTGCGTTATATTTTTAAATCTCTAAAAAAATACCTGTCGTCAACAGAATTTGATGTAGGTGGTATTAAAATTCTTGACGTGCATCTAGTTTTCAGAGATAACTCCAAACTGAACAACAAATTCCAATCCTTTCGCATACACTTTAAACAACATCATCACTGGAATCGTCTCCGCGTGTATGCACCAGGCCCTGATTCTGGGGAGGGCAAGTGGGGCAATTTCCCGGGGAGGCAGATTTCAGAGGGCGCCCGGGTTTGAATTTTCCAGTGCTAAGTATGTAGAGCACCCATTGGAAACATTCAGACATTTGGAACCTGAACCTAAAAAAATTGTCACAAATGGTTCTAGCAATCTCAATTTTGTCATGAGGATTTTTGGAGAATTTTATAATCCATTATCCATTTCATAATTAAGTTTTTTCTTCACGTCCGCCACAAGTGGTTTTCGGGAAGACTTAGCAACTTGGTTGCTAATTTTTCCAACCGGAATCAAAATTTTCGTAAAGTATCGACTGTTTCACGGACCTGAATGTTTTTTTACATCTAAAATCTTTATATCTTGTGGGGATGATGTTTGGTAGGTTTCCATTTGTCAGCTTCAAAATGAATTTTTTTTAAAGATTTCAACTTTTATAAAAAAATTAAAAAAAATCCAAAAGCCAAAAAAATCCAAAGGAGATGCAGCAGGGGACTTAACAGGTATTTCCTTGTTAGGAATATTTATTCCTAACAATTTTATTTATTTATTTATGAATATGATTCCGAATTTTTATTTTTATTCGGCTGCGTACTGGGTGGTGGTCTGAGCGGAATGAGAGGACGCCGCGTCATGATGAACGAATACCTTCTTGGTTTCGCCAGGGCATAAAATCTGATCTTTTTAAAGGGCGTCTTGTCCAGATTTTGGTGGATAATTCGGCCGATTTTTCTGATCATCATCGATGTCCTCACTTATCGGGCACATGTTCGCCGGCTGTGGCATGACCAAATGTCTGGTCTGATTCCTTTTTTCTTTTTCTTTTAATACAGTAATTTGAGAACTTATGTTCCCTTCCACCTTAAGTTGATTTAAAATGGTTTTATTAGTGATTCCAGCTTGGCAAAGTGCTTTCACACTATGGTACAATTTGAGGTAAATTTGTGGACCCATTTTGAGAATTTCTTAAATTTCAAAGTATTGTGAACTTGTTTCAGAGAGGGTTGGAACCATGGAACTATTTAAATTTCGAGATTTTGTTAAAGGCGTAATTAGTACTGATCTGTCAAAGGATATTCCATAATCTCGCCCAACCCTGTAATATGCTTGTGCAGACGAAATAATCTTACAAGGTTACACAAATACTTCCAAACTTCAATTCCAAAAATTTAATTGAGATCAATTTTATTTTGTTCCCCACAAAAAGTAAGCACCTTGTGTTTACAGAATGCCATAATTTGCGCGCGAGGCGCGAATTGGAACCTGTTTGCGAAAAGAAACATGTTGGTTTAAGCTTATAGAATTTTAGCTATAATTAAAGAGGAACTTTCGGGAATATCCTTTTGTGGTACCTTTCTAAATTCAACTTCCCTGCGAATTTAATACGTATTTTAGATATATGCTTACATGATCCTTACTCCATTGGACACAAAATGACCTCATTTTTTCTTCCAAACCTCCCCAGTATCCTTTCAAAGCAAAACACTGCTGTACAAAATACAATCAGAATGCTGAGAAGGTAAAATACGACTGAAAAATTACCACCAATCTGTAACGGTTTCACTTTCTCATCATCCCTTCCATTCACCGATGCTCTATTTACACTATTAAACTTAATCATTCTTAAAAATTGAATATACTTCCGCCACAGATTTATCATTCCGGCTTGAAATAGGGCCCAAAACCTGGTCTCTAACTGCGGATCAATCGCGTAACCCACTAGCCAACCCCGCTCCTTTTTATAGAATTCTTCCCTACTTTTCACAACATGCGAATTTGGGCGCAAAAATTTCAACTGGGATTCATACTCGTCTATTGCATTTCCAAAAGGAACTATTGCGGACTTATTACAGCTGCTAATTGCATTTATGAGGGTCAGGTTGTGACGATCTCTAATCACAAATATTCTGGACTCAAGTTTTTCCAGAAACTTTAATTCATCTTTGGACAGATTTTCGCTTTTATAATCCTCAATTGAAATATGTAGCCTGGAAAGGACCCTGGATGTTCCTGCCCATTCCACAAACTTCCTAGACCTGTCGTCATAATATTTTTGCATGGCCACATACAGTGTGTAGTTTTGAGCTAGGATTTCCTCAAATTGGGATACCGTAATTGGTTTTGGCGGCGATATTAGATCTGTCACGTTCTGTCCTTTGTACGCATTGCTGATGACGATACTCATCAACAGCCATGGCGCTAAGAGAAATATGGATGCATACATTTTTCTCTTCTGAGGCGTAACCTCAATTCCTTGCTCGACCAAAAATGCGATCAAAATGAGAATTGGATTGCGGTAAAGGCGTGTCAAATTGAAAATTATTTTTAAAACTGCCGCCGTTAGTAATATCATAATAACTAAGGCGAACCATGACCCGAACTGGAATGCTGAAATTAAAAGATAAAAACTAGGCCCGGATCCAGCCTGGTTAAGTAGACCGTCACAAGTAAGGAATCTGTGAGATTCGGCAGCCATTCTAACAATTGGGATGTGAGTCGCTGCATTTATCTGAATTCTAGTTGTTCGCGGTGCCTTGAAGTCATTGCCCGTCATGAATGTCATAACTTGAAAGACATAGCTGTTGTTGGGGTAGATTGCCGAAAAGGTGGTGATATCGATGTTTGAATTTGTCGAAATGATGAGAAAATTTGGGAATGTGGTTTTCTGACGCTTTGGTATCGCCAATTGAGAATAGATATCAATAATTTGAAATATTCTATCGGGATGGATAGTGGCGGCTAATTTGATAAATAAATCCGTCAATTTAACCCCAGCTAGTTGTAGGTGGAACGTGAACTTGGCTCGGTGACAAGTACGGCAGGTAATGTGCCACTCTGGAAGTTTGTTATGTTTGGACAAGACGACCACCGCTGAATGCGATTGACCTATTTACATATATTATAAAAACAGTTTAGTTTGACTTTTAAAAAACACACTAATATTGCGCGAAAATTAAATTCATCAAAGTTTTACAATTCAATTCATACCACTCCATCCCTGCGTCTCGTGAACTCCTTGAGCAAATTGTAACCAATTTCTATCAGCTTTTCTATTTGTAAAATAAACGTAGTAGTCCCGATGCCGGAAAAGATTAGAAAATTGTTCCGTCTTGACTGGTCCTGTCCAAAATTCGGTGTAAAATCCGTGGAATCTAAACAGGCTGGAAGGTGCAGGTGGCGAGCCTCTCGGCATTTTTGGATACAAAAATCCATGGAACACGCACCTCCACCGGAAATTGTCGTTTTGTCGGCGCCTAATTTTTTTAAGATATTTCTGGCTCGGGTATCTCTCTAAGACTAGGGGTATTCTGGTTGATGGAATATCTAAATATTTGAAATTTATTAGGTGTATCAAGCAATGAGAAAATAGAGAGTATGTAACTAAGATGAGGAACCGGGTAAGTAGCTGAATTGACTTTGGTCTTCTTCTTAACTGTCGCGGTATGTACGGGAGTAGTTAAAACTAATATGTAAGTCCACCAATTAACTATAATCAGAAACTGTAACCACAAGCTCATAATTCAGCTAGTGCAGCACCCAACTCCATTTCAAGTTCACGGACGACTTGAAATGGTATTTTGTTATGCCACGAAGCATCAAAGGTTGAAAGTTCTGCGCTGCATACGTGACCGCACGACCCTATTAAACCCATACTGAAGATGCTTGATGATAGTGGAGCGGGTGAAGGGATAAGAATACAAGTAGATAGTGGGTCTTGCAACGGGTTGCACATTTTTTGTCCCTATATTTAAGAACAAATATATATGTGCTAGAATTTACGAACAACTATTACTTGCATAATTATATATATGTTTTGCATGCGACCAACCTATCGCAACTAGAATTGCACAATCGGAGTTACAATGTTACACCCACCATCATTATAGAGATAAATGTCAACTTGATGTTAGCTGCGCACAAAAGTCTGTCATTTCTGTAGGACAAAAGTAAAGCTCTTGCTCAATGAGGCTAAAGATAAGAATTAAAAAATACTGGAGTATTGTAAACCCGAATGAAGCTTGTGAACGTGCAAGGGTATCTATTAGCTGTATCTGTTGAATATGTATGCTTTTATTTGCAACTTTTCCATTTTTAACACCCATTGGAAAACTTTTGTGTGTTCCATAACTTTTATGAATCATCCAAATGGTTTCAAAATATTTTTTTACATAACTGAATTTAGTGTTTCTCAACGGGTTCGAAATCCTTCATCTGAACCCGAACCCGATATCTTGTATCCGTGTCCGACATGTACCCGAACCCGATAATCCGATTTGCCTAGGGAACGATCCGAATCCGAACCCGAACCCGAAACCCGATAAAAACCCGATAAGAACCCATTCAGTATAGGATAATTATATAAGCTCCCTTGCGTACTCCTTGGATTATTGATTATTTTTCTAATTATTTTATTAATGGCAAACGTACAGTTTGAATTTCATTTTTACACTTTGAGGTTTTTTAATCAGAATAAGAAACCAGCCTTCTCCTGCATACATATTTTTTGCCACTAATATCCCTCACGACTGGATAATATTGTGCATATTATTGTTTTAATGTTTTAAGTTATTCATAAAATGAATAACTCAAGAAAGGGTGATAGAGGGGTCCGAGTTCGCAAATCTCAGTCATTTAAAATTCCTATTCCGTAATGTGTGCATGGAGTTGGAGGACGTAGAGCTAATAAAAATTTGCTCTACATATTTTATAATACTTGAATTAGTTGATTAATAATTGATTTTAATCAACTCTACATGTTTAAAAAATATATTGAGACTTAAATCCTACTATTCAATTTTGAATCGGGTTTTCGGATCATCCGAAGGTAAATCCGAATCCGAACCCGATAAGAAGCGGATGAAGGAAACCCTATCCGAATCCGAACCCGACCCGATAAAAACCCGAACCCGTTGAGAAACTCTAACTGAATTGAACTTATTTCTATGCGCATAAATGCTTATGTCCTGAATTATGCGAAAAATACACTCTTACAAAAATTGAGTAAAAACAGGATTACACAACCAGTTGAGTGAAATATACCCAACCGATGTGTGAAATTCATCCAAGTTGTGGCAAGTGTATCCAACGGTTGCGTCAAATTACGCCAGGCGCTGGATAAATTTTACTCAACTGGTTCTGTCATCCTCTTTTTACTCAACCTAGGACAAATGTTAGTTATTTTTGTTTAGAGGGTACTTAAATCTGTCAGATAAAAAAGTTCGTAAAAAATGCATATTTCGTAAAAATTTGTACGAGGCGAAAATATGTATGTATATTATTTGAAGCGATTTTTTTTTTGCTGAAGCATCCTATAGGAATTGTGCTCATAGATGTTTAGGTGCATGGTCGCGTAGCGATATGGGCTAAGTGCACGGCCAGGGGATTTTGACCAATTATAAATGCCAATTTAGTGATCATTGAATAATACACCACATCGAATTGCTGCAGAGACGAATCGTATATTTGCAAATATATGGAAAACCAGTTCGTGCAGTGTAGACCGAAGAATTACTACGCATGTGAAGGGAAAGCTGAGACATAAGTTCAAAATCTGCATGCAGCCGATTGTGCTTATTTTCGTGGTTATTGTCTAACTTAAACATTATTTTTAATCGCGTGTATTCAGCTGTTAAAAAGTTCACCCATTAAATACATCAAGCTCTTCATGCACTTGTCAAATCCCAGATGTAAATTCTGGAGCAAGCCGTAAATAAAATAAAATGTGCATAAAGATTTGACTCAAAATGCAATGCACACAAGATGGTTGATATAATAAAGAGGTAGGTCACAGGGCAGAGTTTTGTGGTTGAGTCTAAACTGTGGCAAAGTACGGGCTCAGGTGGAGAACATATATAAACAAGTTCGCGAGGGTGGTGGGTCACTGGGCAGAAAATAATCTTACATTGCATTCACAGAGTGAATTCCAAGTAATTTTCATGGCCAGTTTTTTGCGTGCGACTCGTGTTGCATCGGCATCGCATGGCAGACGTAATTCTCATCTGGCTTGGTAAATATAGCTGCTCGGATAAAAAGCTGTGCATGTTTAGATATCCATGGACTCGAAGCAAATCGCTGTCAGTCCGCTGTTGGAAAGGAAACCGTGCAAATCTTCGAGTTCCTCGTCTCCACCACGCTGCATTTAATTTGCAAACAAATACTAGGTCATATGTTCTAAATTGCATGTAAATTTGAACAATTTCTGTAACATTGTAAGAACAATCAGTGTTTTTGAGTATGGTGCTATCATTACCGGTGTTGGGAGGTCTGTTTACTTTTGTAGCTCTATTGTACTACTGGGTCACAAAACAAGATAAGAAAATGGAGAAGTTGGAGGGTATTATTGCGCCAGGTATTTAAAAATAAATTTAGGATTATTATGAATTAAATTTTATGGGAGAGCAAAGAAAGTATTAATTTTATACGCATTATTGAATGAAAGTTAGCCTGTGAAACTTTTTCTAATTGGAAATGGAGGTAGTCACGCAAATAAAAAGAGTTGTTTTGCAACAAATCTTCACAATTTGGGTGTTTAAGGAGTCCCCTGCGTCATGACTTATTTTGCATGGAAATCCATAAACTGAAAATGAGACGAGACATGAAAATTCCCTTAAGGACGAGTTTTAAAAAATAGTTCACGACGATAATCTATCCCATTCTATGACACATGTTTGCAAAAAAATGAAGGATTGGTCGCCACATCCCATATCTTGGCAAACCTGCAAAAATACGTTGGAAATCAACATTTACGGCTTTTAAGAAGTTGACGTGAATACCACTAAAATTAGGTTAACATTATTGTTTTGGCGTAAAATAAGTGCATATGATGTGTAAATTATTTTTTAAAAATATTATGTTTGCATTCTATTTTTCGGTTAATAAAATTGAAAAACAAAAATAATTTGCCCAGGTCCCCGAGGTCTTCCGCTGGTTGGGAATATTTTCCAGTTGGATTGGAAACATCCTTTTATGACATTTGTCAAGTGGGCGGAGGAGTACGGAGACATTTATTCGGCATCCATGGGAAGCCAGAGGTATGAATGTATATATTCGTATCTTGCCTTGCAAGGATGCATATTTTAAAAAAAAAACGTTTTTTCATTAAAAATGCATTAACTTGGAAAATTTGGAAAAATGTTTACTCCGCTTTGTTCACTACATATGTATTTTAAATAAAATTTGCCCAGCTTTCCACGTAGTAAGCATACCGTAAAATATGAACAGTATATAAAAGTATAGATTCATTTTTCATAGATACAGCCTTGTGTAAAAATGAATACATATTTATTCAATATTCACTCATTTAAATGAATGACTGTGAACAGGAACGGATGCAATTATCTCTTCTCGAGGAGGTTATGTGCATAAAATGAAATGAAATTTGTGTTTATAAATTTACCTATTGTTTGTAAGGGTTTACGTGGTCACTGACTTGAAAATGGTGAAGGAGATGTTTTCTCAAGAAGTATTTTCTGGACGGTTGAATCCTGGACGAGGTGTCAATGACCTCTACACCAATGGACAAATGCATGGTGAGCTGGAACTCGAATATTTTGGCGACAACGCTTTTGTCGAAAAAAGTCGCCAGAATAAAATGTCATTTGGCAGAATAGATATTGAGGCATTTTTAGCACGATGGGTTTAAAGCAACAATTGGCAAAAAATGCTACATTTCGCAAAAATTATGATTATCTAACTATCCTGATTTAGAGCCACACTTAAAATAAAGTGAATTGGGGCTATTAAAACTTGCGAAATTTAAATGAAAAAATTTGCAAATTTGCAGGAGTGATTAATACGGAAGGGCGACATTGGGAGGATCTGAGACGATTTACGCTCCGACAACTGCGAGACTTTGGGTTTGGCAAGAGCTCGATGGAAGTTTTGATCATGGACGAGCTGACGGAAATTTTGGAGTGGATGAAGTCCCAGAAGGATCTGCCCGTCACGGACGTCAAGCAGCGGATGGCCATCGCCGTGGTCAATTCCTTGTGGACGGTTGTGGCCGGAAAGCGGTACAAGCACACGGATCCGGCCGTGGTACGATTGACGAAGGATATCACGGAGTAAGTCAGACTCAAAACTGTGCATATTTTGAATTCTCGAATGCAATTTTAAAAAGTTTTATGCCGAAATTTGCCGTTATTTTCTGCAAAAATACTGTATGAGTGCAGGACAATATGTGTGTAAAGACTATGCAGGGTTTTGCTCAAACGGTTCTGCAGAATAGACATTTCAGAAATTTTCTGCAAATAAATGATTGTGTAGACTATTTTTGAAAAATTCTGCAATACCATGGACAACCAACATTTGCATACGGCTAATTATAAGTGTGGAACAGCTTTGAGACAATTTGTCACCGGACGGTTATAAGTGCCGCATTATGTACATAGTTTTAGTAAAACCGACAGCAAACACTTGAACTAAGGCATGGTTGGAGTCTAAGCATTTTCAAATGATTTACTTAGACATTAAATAATCGGGTCAATAAATTATCTAGGTTTTGTAATAATTGGATTTTAATTATAAGTTATTGCGTGAATTTTTCAGAACTATGGAAGAACTCGGGAAGAAAGCCGGGCCTGGGATTATGATGCCGTGGTTGAAATATGTCGGATTTAAGGGGGTCGAAATGTGGAGAAACCACTTGGAGAGAATTAAACTAATGTTCTCCACAGTTATGAGTGAACACAAGGAAACTTACTCGGAGGATAGTCCGAGGTGAAAAAATTTTTTGGAGTGAAGAATTTTTATTTTAAAAATTAGCATTTTAATAACAAAATAATAATTTATGTATGCAGGGACTTTATCGATGTCTTCTTAAGAGAAATAGCCTCCTGTATAGATGAAGATTCCCCGTTTTTTAAGGAGGTCGGATGTAAGTTTTTAGGAATTTTGTGCCCAATAAAAACTAGGGTTTTAAGATATGAGTTTATTTTTTAACAGACCGCCAGCTAATTGCAGTAATCAAAGACCTGTTTGATGCTGGATCACAATCTTCGTCAATCACGCTGACCTGGATTTTCCTCTACTTGGCTACGTTTCCAGACGTGCAGAAAAAATTGCAGGACGAGGTGGACCGTGTCGTGGGAAATTCGAGACAGTGCAGTTTATCGGATAGACCAAAGTAAGAATTTCCATATTTTAAACTAAAACTGCTACCTATAAATATTAGTTTATTTTCTAATTTCCCAGTCCCAATGTAAAGAAATTTTGTATACACTCTAAACAAAATTTTAATGAATCATTACTGAGCGGAGTGCATATATGACTCTACCGCGATAGTAATGATTTAGTATTAAAATAATACTATATGGTAAAAAAAGTAATACAAATTAGTTAAAATTATTACCAAAATGGTTTATTTTATTATCAAATCAATACCAACATGGTGTAAATTTTTAATTCCGTCACGGTAGAGTCATATATCTACTCCGCTTGTTTCTTTTATTACCAAGTTGCTAAGAGTGTATTTTTCACATCAAAAAGAGGACTTTTTGTTCAAAATCTCTTTTAAATACCTGGAGAAATACTTGTTCTCAGTATGAATTACTGATGTTGGGAAATACACTCTTAAAAATAATGTCACCATTTTTAAATATAAATCCGGTCTTAATTGATTTATTGAACAATGTAAATAAAATCTAAAATAAAATTGTCTTGATAATGAGTAAGGTTTACTCGGGATTTAATTTAATTTTGTTAGTTAGGTTAGGATCGTAAGTGTAATTATATATCAAAAGGTAACACTTTTAGGAGTTTACGTTACATTCCAACATGCAAAAATGCTATTAAAATTTAATATAAAAAATCCACATTAACCTTTAAAAAAAACTTTCCAGCCTTCCCTACGTGGAATCCTTTCTCGCCGAGGTGCACCGTTTCACATCCGCCGCACCGGTCGGAGTACCGCATCGAGCCCTGGCCGACACGACGTACAAGGGATACGCCTTCCCCAAGGGGACAGCCATCATGGCAAACCAGTACGGGATCCACTACAACGAAAAGATCTGGGGTGACCCGAGCAACTTTCGACCCGAACGATTTCTTAGTCCGGATGGAGCAAAGTTCCAGAAACACGAGGCGCTGATCCCCTTTTCGACGGGGAGGAGGCAATGCGCCGGCGAGACGTTGGCGAGGGACACGCTCTTCCTCTACACGTCCAACATCTGCCAAAGGTTCGAGATCAAGTTTGATCCCAACGATGCCAAAGCTAATCCAGGATTAAAGCCGTCGGCAGGATTCATCTTGACCCCGCAAGTTTTCAAGGTCGTTTTTAAGGATAGGTTAGACTAAGGACTTGTTTTTAGCTATACAGTTACCTAACTATCCAATGTTTTTACACACCTAATTTTTAATAGTACCAATAGTTAATTTTTCTTAGAAAATTGGAACACACCCTTTCTGAGTGAAATCTTGTCAAATTAAATTATGACAAAATCAATATTTCTACTACTTAAAATGGTAAAAATATCACCTACCTACATATAAATTATAAGGCTTAAACCCTAGCAATTTTAAGAAAGATTAAAAATATTTTGAAAATTTGAAAATTTGACTAAAAAAGTAATGCTTTTCGTCCCGCACTGATCTCATTTTAGAGTTCTTACTTCCTGAGCAAATATTGACAATCGGATTCGACCTGTTCTGCTGTCCTAACAATGCGATGGTGTGAAGTGTAACTCTCCGATTTGGTTTAAATATTGGAATTACATATCGTCGCTGTTCGTGCAAAAGTTGTCGGATCAAAAACCAAAAGTTGTCGAATGAAAATGCGGGAAAAGTGTGATACCATGTTATACTTATGAAGTCTCACTTCCCCTAAAAATTGTTTCAAACTTGTTTTGTTGATCCGGCAACTTTTGCACGAACAGCGACGATATGCAGACCAAGTGAATACATATAGCATTTGCTCAGGCAGTTTGTGCGATGGTCTAAATATTTGGGCTCAAAGTTGTCATACTAAAGTATAATATGTAATATTCACCGTAATGACGATATCCAACTACATTACCGTGTAGATTCTTTTACCTATTTGCAACCCTTCCTTTATATTTTATCATAGCTCTTTGTCTTTCACTGTATTATGCAACATAAAAGTACGGTACTTGAAGTACCAATTGTAAAAAATTACACTTAATAAACATATTCGTACAATTTCGGTTGGATTTAATTGTACACATTACACGGAACAGTTTGAACCTTTAGTCCGCATTGGAATGGCTTAAGTTTCCTGCAGTAACAACAGGCGAACCGTGTTCTTTGCGACGAAACCCAAGATAACCAGTGGAGTCGAAATTGCCATGAAATTATTCCCGAATCTGATCTTCATCGGTGTACAAGACCTGATAACCCTTCTCAATTCGTGCCTTTCCATTTTGTCACACCTCCCACATTTTTTCTGAAATTTCGATATACATTTCGTCGACCAATTATTCACAAAGCCAGCAAACGTGCCAAACACAATCGTAAACACAGTCAAGAAAGTGGTGGCCAAAGGAAAGAATAGATTTCCAATGTGATCAAGTAATCTAGCGCCTGATAAAATAGTTAAACACATTCCCAAAACGTTTGCTACGACAGCTGCCACAACCAACGCGGGTTAACAGAGGTTAATTTGCGCCACCAAAATGTCCAACTGCTTGTAAATCTGTAACGCCAAGGTTAACCATGCCCCACAGAATCGGCCATCGGATCTGAAATACCGATGATTAAATTTTAGGGGCATTGTAGGTTGTAGGGGATTGTTAGATTCCTCTTGATTTGTGTCACGTAAAAAATAATGTATGAAGAACTGATAAATAGGTTGCATACATCCATTATTTACATGAGATGGAGGATTTCAATAATTACTCCCTTTCCTCTGTAGTACCTGTGCTGGTTATTGACAGTGGCAGCCATAATTGTAACTTCTCTTATAGTTATTGATCTAAGGAGGACAACCCATCACCGACAAAGTTACCGATCTTGCTGCCCTTTGGATATGTCGTAGTCCTAGGTGAGTCTAGCAAAAGTGAAGAAGGATTTCATTCAATGGCCCCATTTGCGCCCGCCACACCCACTCAAAGGTGCGAAAATACCCTGTTTTGGTTCATTAAAAAAATCACCAAAAATCCAATTTTGGTCGGATTTTCACAATTTAAGCATTTTTGTGACCCTAGATAGTTGCTTTATCATATCCAATAGCAAACTCAACTTTTTTGAAATTTTGATTTTTTCGAAATCTACGAAATTTTCGAAAATATTCAAAAAATTCAAAAAATTGAAATTCATGTCGGATACGATAAAACAACTATCTGGGATCAAAAAGGTGCAAAAATTATCAAATTATCATTAAAAATGGATTTTTGGTGAATTTTTTAATGCGACCAGTTTGGCATAAGATTCCTCTTTGAGTGGGTGTGGCGGGCGCAAATGGGGCCATGGAATGAAATCCTTCTTCACTTTTACTAGACTCACCTAGGACTACAACATATCCAAAGGGCATCAAGATCGGTGATTCTGTCGGTGAAGGGTTGTCCTCCTTAGCTCTATTTTATTCTCTTCCACCATTTCAGGTTCAAATCTAAAACTGATGGGGTTGATTCTTTCTAATATATTCTTAATTGTTACTTGAATGCTTTCTAACTCAATTTGCGACATCTCAATATGATGCTTGAATTCGGCAATATCTTCTTCAATTGCGAATATCTTTTCTTGTTGCTCCACATCTGCATCTGCCTTCTTTAGCCTGGATGAGAGGGATTCTTTTTTCTTAACTTGACTTAATTCTTGACGTTGAGGAGTTTTTTACTTCTCTTCATCGTCTTCTGGGTTACTTGCTGGTCGATTACTTGCTCCTCCATTCGTAGGGGTGTAGAGCTCAGATGGACGGCGATCTCGGTCCTCACGTCGGTGCGATGAGGGGGAGTTGGGGGCTGACATTGTGGTGGGATTCTCTAAGGAATGGGCCCAACAAAACAAGATCAATTAGATAATATCTACT
Source organism: Folsomia candida (assembly GCF_002217175.1). Classification (NCBI taxonomy): domain Eukaryota; kingdom Metazoa; phylum Arthropoda; class Collembola; order Entomobryomorpha; family Isotomidae; genus Folsomia; species Folsomia candida. The sequence continues at coordinate 7,368,834 of NW_019091197.1, read as the reverse complement.
TAAAACTTTACTGAAACGACTTGACCTCAAGGGCTCCTGAATGCTCAGGATCTGGCCCTCAAAGAGGCAATAATTATTTTAGAAATATTCGAATAATTATTCCTCGGACTCTGGGATGACGACCTCCTCCTCCTCCTCCTCACTGGATAACTTCAGATAAGGAAAAAATGGAATGATCTCACCCAATCTGTCCCCGAATGCTCAGGGTGGGGCCCACAAAGTGGCAAAACTTTCTCCCACGATGAGGATAACTGGTTCACGTCCTCCCTGGTTCCCGGCAACTGCTATGGTTCGGCCGAACTGGAGTAGTGAATTTAAAACTTGACTTTTCTTAACTGTCTCGTGTCCTCCCTGGTTCCCGTGAACTGCTATGGTGCGGCCGAACTGGAGTAACGAACTTCACCTTGACACTTTCTTATCCAGACTGAACTTTCTTCGCTGCTGATGATGATGACTGGTTCACGTCCTCCCTGGTTCCCGGTAACTGCTATGGTTCGGCCGAACTGGAGTAGTGAACTTCACCTTCCACACTTGCTTATCCAGACTGGGGCTTAACTGGTTCGAGTCCTCCCTGGTTCCCGTGAACTGCTATGGTGCGGCCGAACTGGAGAAAACGAACTTAAACTTGACACTTGTTCTTATCCGGACTGAACTTTCTTAGCACTGTCAATCCGGTTCGCGAGACCAATGTTACGGGCGGGGCTTATCAACTTCAGAATTATCTTCTCGTGATAACTAATTTTCTGGTGATCTGACCTCGTGCCGTAATGAAACTTATACGTAGACTTGACTTGGACTTCTTGGACTTATTCGTAGACTTATTAGACTTTATACTGGACTTATGCGTAGACTTATTGGACTTTATACTGGACTTGGACTTAAACTGGACTTGGACTTGACTAAAGCTGGCCTAAATCTTGCCAAAACTACTTAAATCGTGACAAAAATGCTCTATCCAGCTTGAAGTAAGGTAGACGCAAATAAATAACTAAAAAACTTTAATTAAACTCTTTCTGTTAATTAATTTTTAGTATTTATTCGAATATTTGACGACTACAAAAAGTGGAGCTTCTTACTTCTCGACTCCTACTTACTTACTTGCTAACTTCACACTCTCGCTCTCACACTCACTCTCACAACGACAAAGGAGACGCTCTTTTCATACCTCCTTTCCCACTCAGTCATCACCATGGCAACGGCCACCTCTTCATGGGGCAATTGCACACTTACATTCATACTTATACTTAAATACTTAACCAAATTATCATCTAAAATTGCATGAAATTTATACGTAAAATTATTCATTATTAAACTTATGCCTCGCCGTGACATTCTTATGCATAATTCTTAACTAAATAATCTTATAAAAACTACAAGGACTTTTACGCATAAATTAAATAAAATTAAACTTATGCCTCACCGCAACACACACTTTGCCACTATTCCGGCGGGAGCTCGATCATTTTATTTACTATGGATTTTTGGGATAATCATTTTCTTGGTTTATAACACATGCATTTATAACACAGTTATAAACCCGATCGTGATGCAAGTGGATGAGAACTAAATTAGTCACAGAGTTCAACAAAATGCCAAAGCACATGTCCCAATCGCTAGATCATCAGTTTCAGTTTCAAGTCCAAGTGATTTTAACAATTCATGACTCAATGGCTGGAAATGGTGAAAATCAACACGTTTGTAATCGTTTCCAGACTCTGGGAATTTATTTTGGACGATAAATTTGTATTCAGGGAGTTTATTAGTAAAAATCGTAAGGTTTTTAAGCAAGTTGCAATGAATTCCAATGTTTCCGAAGGTTATCCAAACTTGCGATCTCCTTCAAGAATGTTTAAAATATCTCGAGTTCATATTTTTAGCCCGACCCAGGGCTTATGTACCCGTGATGTCCGTCTGTCTGTCTGTCTGTCCGCCTATCGATTACTCTCTTTAAACTTGTCCTATCGACTTGAAATTTGGCACACATTTAGAACATGCCAAATTAGGAATCAAGTTCGAAGATGAGCAAAATCGGTCAAGTGGTTGACCGGTGGGGGTCATTTGAGTGGTGGGGGTCCATGATGTAGAATATTCGAAATGGAGTTAGAAGGATGCAATTTGGCATGGAGGTAGCTAATTGCTTCTAATGAACGAATATGAGGTGAAATATGAAAATTTTTCATCCGAAGGGACCCCAACGGGTTACCCATACCGATTTTTCAAAGTCATTCAATGAGAAGAAAATTAGCATAAAAATAGCAGTGGTTTTTAAGGAAAGGATATGACGTGCAATTGACAAAATTTCATCGTGAGTGACCGTATGGGGTGCCCCACCCCGATATTTCATTTCCCTGGGTCGGGCTCCGCAAAGCTGTACTGATAGGTTTTCTAAATTGGCGCCGACTTCCATAATAAAATTGCCGTACAGAATTTAAAATCAATTCCCAGGGCCAAAAAATGATTAAAAACGTGTGGATGGATTTTGACGATATGGTCCTCGACTCAGGGCGAGAAAAACTCTAGAAAAGGGATCCCACCCATCAAACCCCGATAGTAGAATCCAAATACTAACCTCCCGAAAAGACCAACCGCTTCTCTCCGTAGACGGCAACCTTTCCCAATTGGACAGAAAAGCATCCACGAAAAAGTTCTGGCAGTGCGCCCAGTTTCAAAAGTACAAATGCAAGTTCAGGCTACATACAAATGTGAATTTAAACAAGCCTGCCCTCCTACTGCAAATTGGGTCCCATAATCACCAGCCAAAATTGACTGCCTGTGAGGTTAAAAAAGTCATGACCAAGATTCTCCAGGCGGCGAGTCGCTTGCGGCGGATGAACTCATCACTCAAGAGTTGAAGCAAATGCCGGATGGGAGTCAGGGTCACATGCCCAAGGCGCAAAGCATCAAGAGGTCGATAAAACGGGTGCGTGGGTTTAAGAAGAGGTCACCGGTTATGAAAGAGGCGACGTACAAGTGCAGATTCTGTTCAATTGTCGTTGATTTTGATGAGATTTTGCTAAGGAAACTTTTCTTGAATTGGAATTATTTATTGTACCCACTCTTAAAACTAATATTAAGTATCCTCAGGGTTTGAGGCTCTCAATTCGAACTGGGACAAAGTAATGTCTAGAATTGGACGCTCCCAATTCCCTCGGGACGGGAGGAAGAGTTTGGCTGAGCTGGTCACCGGGAAATCCCGCATCGGAATCCAGGTTGTTGGGACAGTAGAACTCTATTTGGTTATCGATTTTGCTATGCAACAATTGTTCAATGGTGATCCCACAAGAATTATAGAGTATCTGGCACTTTATGTGAAGTCAGTGAGGAATATTTTTGCCACAAATGACGATCCAACACTCCATTCCAGGTGGTGAGTCTCTTGAACACACGTGTAAGTATTTAATTAGTTTTGCCTTCCTGAAGTTATAGATTTTAATGAAATAACATATTCTTGTTCCTAGAACACGGCGTCTCAAGGCTATATAGAACAACGCAAACTGCCCGGTGGATTAGCGATGGCCGGCGTCTTGCAGGAGTTTAGTATGTAAAAAAATAAACGAGATTTCTTAAGTAGTCTTTTCTGATTTTAAGCTGTATCGTGTTCGTGCGTCGTTAGATTCAAAAATAGTGGAAACCGTTTATTAATATGCATTGAAATAATTATTGCCTAAACCGTTGTAATAATTAAATTTAGACAGGTACATAAACACCTTTCTTCCCTTTTTTCCTTGTGACGTCGTCGTTTTAATGACCGGAGAAATAACTGGGTCAACGCTTGGAAATGCGTATACTGGTTTGTGGCAATAAGGGAATTATCAGCCAGGATCTTCACGCTAGTTTTTTCGGAGTCCGCGTTTTAGCGCATGAGCTTGGACACGTGTAAGAAAATTATTTTATACTTATTAGTCTGACATAATTTGCTCAACATAAGTAGGTGGGCTTGTACCACACAATAAATCATGTATTGGGGTAGAGTGAGAATGCCATTGGGTAAAAGAGTAATTTCTCAGATAAGATACATCTTGTATTTACATCTCATTACTATGTAGCGCAAGCTACTTTATGCGATCGGTTAGTTAGTCTGTCCGTCCGTCCGTCCGTCTGTCTGTCTGTCTGTCTCTGTCTGTCCGTTAGCACTAAAACTCGAGAACGGTTCGTCGCAGCGACCTGAAATTTTTAACACATGTTCTTCACGGCTATAGGGTGACACCCTATTAAGGGGGTGTGGCCACTTTGTCGCCATCATTTCGAAAAACGTCGCCATGGCCTAATTTCGGCATTTTTTGGGCGATTGGCATGAAATTCGGGGAAAACATGTTTTTCGGTGTTGTCGACATGTCGCAATATGGCGATAAAGGTTTCGACTCAGCATTCTCAGCATTTTTGCGCTACTTGTGTATCGTGCTTTACCGCACTTTATTCCATTAATAAATAACTTTTAGACTTGGATCCCAAGTCTATGTACATGGTTTTTATTTTCGACCACGTCAAGATGGAATTACTTACTATTGATAACATACGCAAAATAGTAGAATATCTAAAGGTAATTCTGAGATAAATTGATAGACCCTTGTCCCTTGTTCACCCTGCATACCAAGTAGCTTTTTTTAATGAATACGTAACTATGCCTTTATTATTTGCGATTAAGTGACGTAGCAAAGTGCCTAAAAAATTTGGGACAATACAGAAAACATTTGGCGTACTTGATTCAAACAAGCTCTGAGGATTATTCTATAGCAGAGGGTAGCACAGGCATATATTATTTTCCGACATTCATAACTCAATGTAGTTATCGCTATGCCAATGCTTGTTCCCCATAGAATAAAAAACGTCATCAAACTGCCTGCCAGTAAAGACTCTGTAGTCTCATTTTGTTCCAATTTGACTGCCCCTGTTACATTGAAATACATTAATGACCATTCATCTTGCACTAGTTTCCGATGAACTCCAGTTTCCACTATTGTCCTGAAAAGTAGTGGGACTTTCCGCACAGATGGTCCCTGAGCGATAAAAGTGAATCCAAATGGATAAAATTCCATTGTATCTTTTCCTTTCTCAAATTTTATTCCAGCATAATTCCGTCGGAGAAATAAGGATTTGGCGTTTATTTGCTCAGTCTCTCCAACGTAGACTGATTTGTCGCATTTGACCAGCTGTTTTTCCACCAGCTGACGAAGTTTGGTCAAATTTTCGTGGTCGCTCGTGACATAATCCTTAGGCACATGGGAGTGAACTGGTAGAAGTAGATTAAATTTAGTATGAGTTGCTGCAGAAATATTTATCATTCGTCTATCTTCCTGAAGTTTTAAATGGAAATGTAAGTAATTGTTTATCAGCAATTCTTGGAACGCGAATTCATATTCGGTACGCGGTAGTGACAGTAGACTGAAACAATTGTTTGATGCGTATCGCTCTCCAAATTGCAATTCTTTAACGACCAATACCGAATCCAAGTATTGGTCCAGGAGCTTCAGGTTGTACCCAATCTTGTTACTAAAATTACCCCAATTTGTATGGTCCAAGATATCAGGTATTTTTTTGTCTTGAACATTATCAAGATCACGGTAATGCCCGGGACATTCTAAACTTGCAAACGTTTTTGGTATGACCTTTTTCAGTGGGGCGTTCAAATCCTAGATCATCAACGAATAATAGCAGTTTGTCAAAATTCCCGTCATCAAACACCAAAAACCGAGAACGATTCGGAAAAAGTAGGCTTTTTCAATTCTGCTCGGGGTAAACGCTGGTTCCTCGAAGAGCGTTTGCACAACAAATAACCACAGCGGGAATGATATTTCTTTATAAATACTGAACCTTTTATACAATGAAGTTATCATCGTCACCCCCACGATGAAGGGGATCAGAGAAATCCATAACTCAAGTTGGAACGGCGTAAAGTAAAATTCAAAACTAACCACCTTTTCTGACCAACAAGTCAAAAACTGGTACGACTTAAACTCTGTAAATAAATAGTAGGTTGGGTCCGAATGTAAAAACCTAGTTTCTTTATATTGACGGACTCTTGGTATAGGTATACAAGCACATTTCCTCACATTTCTTGAATTGGAAATGAGTAACGGGAATAGTCTGGAAATGCTCCAAAAAAAATCAGAAAAATATTTTTTTTTTCGAATTACCCCAGCCCCTTGCCCCCAGAGGTCATTTAGCTTAGTTCAGCTTTTTCTCCGCCCCCAAAGAAGATAGATTTCCCAAACTTGGCATGGGCCTCTCATTTGGGGTCGTTCTTCGTGTGAGCAAAAATCAAGTCCCCAGGTCAAAGTCTGTAATGCCCTTGACCTGAAAATTTCGACCTTTTTTTTCGTTTTTTATAAATATTTTCCATGTTTATTAAATGGTAACTATCCCACTTCAAAACCGTACAGAAACCATATATTCTGCGTCCAATGCCGGTGGTCCGGACCTCCTAGCTAAAAAATGAAGGGTACTTTGTAGGAAGACCGACTTTGGTCGAAATTGCGACAATGTGCCCTTACTGCTAACTTTCTTAATGACCACTGGTTCGATTTGCTTCAAATTTTGGTATGTTATTGACTCTTAGTAACCGAACACAGATAAATTACCGGTAGGTCGAAATCGACCTGCGTGACCTTGTTTCAGAGGCCACCGGGATAAATCGGGAGATAAAGTCTCACATAACCCCACATATGGGGTATCGTTGGAAAGGTCTCGGTGAGAGGATTCAGAATATATATACTTTGGGCGGTCTGGGACCACTCCCTGATGGTCCATGGGCAGAAAGATAAGAAATCTCGATTCTCCAGAATTTAACACAGCCGTAGATTGGAAGCTAATAGGACAAATATACAGACAAACTCAAAAATATTCTTCTGCCTCTGGACCCCCAGGGAGTGGTCCCAGACCGCCCAAAGTATATATATTCTGAATCCTCTCACCGAGACCTTTCCAACGATACCCCATATGTGGGGTTATGTGAGACTTTATCTCCCGATTTATCCCGGTGGCCTCTGAAACAAGGTCACGCAGGTCGATTTCGACCTACCGGTAATTTATCTGTGTTCGGTTACTAAGAGTCAATAACATACCAAAATTTGAAGCAAATCGAACCAGTGGTCATTAAGAAAGTTAGCAGTAAGGGCACATTGTCGCAATTTCGACCAAAGTCGGTCTTCCTACAAAGTACCCTTCATTTTTTAGCTAGGAGGTCCGGACCACCGGCATTGGACGCAGAATATATGGTTTCTGTACGGTTTTGAAGTGGGATAGTTACCATTTAATAAACATGGAAAATATTTAGAAAAAACGAAAAAAAAGGTCGAAATTTTCAGGTCAAGGGCATTACAGCTTTGACCTGGGGACTTGGTCTTTGCTCACACGAAGAATGACCCCAAATGAGAGGCCCATGCCAAGTTTGGGAAATCTATCTTCTTTGGGGGCGGAGAAAAAGCTGAACTAAGCTAAATGACCTCTGGGGGCAAGGGGGTGGGGTAATTCGAAAAAAAAATATCTTTCTGATTTTTTTTGGAGCATTTCCAGACTATTCCCGTTACTCATTTCCAATTCAAGAAATGTGAGGAAATGTGCTTGTATACCTATACCAAGAGTCCGTCTATTCAATCAGAAATCCATAATATCCAGTCACCTCGAATATCGCAGTGTCATTCAATCTTGATAAAATCTCGCTAGCCAAGTACTCCGGGACATGATATTGTGTTCCTTTAACAAATCCATTATTTATGATCTTTCCATTAGTCCCGCTAGCTTTAAGGCCATGATCTGTGGCTAGAAGCTTCAGGGCCCAGTTTTGCCCAAATATCTTTTCTGATTTAAACGTCCATAAAATATTTCCCATCTGCAACCCACACTTAATGTCCCATTCATCGAATATCATCCCATAGTATCTCATGCACAATTCAACCCTATCATTTATCACAGTTGCCGCCGCGGCGACAAAGTTTATCGAAAAAGTTGCCGTTAACATGGATCGTTCTAGAAAAAAGGAAAATAAATCTGGCGGGTCAAAATTTACTGAGAAGAGGACATGATACAGTGGTGTCCCCCAAGAGTTATAACTGGTTTCTTCCCTAACTCTAAAGTAGGGCTGAGTGTAGCGGATCCAAATGTCCAATTCGGAGTTTTTTTTGGAATCCAGGTACTTCGAGGTAAGAAGGAGATGAACGTAGCACGGAATGGACGCCCGGGTTTGGAAAGGATTTATTTGAAATTTGTTGTAAATAGGGTCAGCGTCATTGTAGAGTTTGTTATACGATGGGAGTGAAAACAAGGTGGTTGGCAATGGCCACAAATTAGGGATGTTGTCAGCTGTAGAGTACAATTTATCGTGAAAGATCCGAACGTCACAGATATCTGGGTGGGACATAAAATCAGACAAAAGGGCTATAACTGGAGAGACTGCGGTAGAAATTTCATGCTCAGAAGAAGGTGCGAAGAGTATAAAAATTATGATTAAGGTTGGATTGTGCATTTTAGTTTGAGTATTGCTTAAATATGAAATTCCAAATAAAAATAGGGATGTGACAAGTTGTAAAAATTAACTATGTAATTTTGTAGAAACTTTTCTAAAATAAAATGTTGTAAAGATATGCTGGAACCTGACAATACCTAAGTCTTTCTACAATCTAGTATACAAGCATGGGGTGCTTTTTCCTTAATTTTTCTTCAACAACATGCGTCAAGACCTTTTCACAAAATGGCTTCCAGTTTGTTTGTGTTACAATTTTGTACTCATTGTGAACATCAGAACTGAAAGAAAAAGCACTTACAATGCAGGTCTTTCTCATGTAATACTCAGATCTTGGTGGGACCAATCTTAATTATTTCGTCACAAAAAAATAAAAAAAGCAAAAATACGGGTCCGCAAATAAGCGGACCCGTATTTTTGCTTTTTTCCTAATGCTCGCATTTCGGCGCGTGGCGGGATTCTTAAAAATTTTTCCAAGCGAAATCCAGAAATTGTAAATATCTGTAACTTTTTGAATTTTGACACGAATTCAAAAAAACAAAAACATGTATGCTTAGAATTACTTCCTCTACAATATAAAAATTCAATTTCAAAAAATTTTGAGATTTCGAATTTTTTCGGGATTTTGTATATTTCGGAATTCAAAAACTGGTTAAAAATTCATATTTTCAAAATTTTTTATGATGAACAAATTAAAATTGGTCCCATCAAGATCTGAGTATTACATGAGAAAGATCTGCATTGTTAGAATAGTTTGAATACTAGATTTTCAGCTGAATTTCCATGTCGATATGAATTTGCATGTCGCTTGAATAAATAATACCAATATCTTAATGACTTAAAATATTTGGTGAGTTTATACATATTTACATACGTAGATGCTTATTCCTTCGGTTAGTATGGCAAACATTATGCATAATCCATATACCTATGTATGCGTGCTTAAAAAATCTAGCACGCAATTGGAGTCGATGCCAAAAAATATTTTTTGGGTGTACTTGGTAGAGCTGAAATGGATCGATCAGAATGAAAATCCAATCCAATCCGGTCCAATCCAGTAGAAAAAAATCCAATCCGGTCCAATCCAGTAGAAAAAAATCCAATCCAATCCAATTGAATTTTGAAAAAAAATCCAATCCAACCAAATCCAATAGAGTCTCCAAAATAAAAATCCAATCCAATCCAATAGGGTCTCAGAAATAAAAATCCAATCCGTTTATTAATTAGTAACTTTATTTTTCCAATTTTAAACTACAAATTATTTACACCAAGTAAATTGTAAGTTTTAAAATAATTAGAAATATTTCAATAAATTGTATAATGAGAAATAGTAATATTTGTAGAATTGTGGATCCACAAAGAAAAATTACTCAATCCATGAAAGTTTAGCAGTAATGCTGATGAGAGCGGTCCAAGCAACTACCCGTCGCAAGCGTTTCTCCTGGTGAGAGCTAGAGATGACCGTGGACCTTTTCACTAACTATGACTTCAAATTACTCGTGCCTACTCTGACTGATCAATAATCCCCACATTACACTTGAATACTGGGTTTTATTCTATTTATTGACACGAGCTACTTTAATTTATAAGAATTATTGAAGCAGCAATTAATATTTGCTCTCCCTGATTTACAATACTTTTTTACGACTCCTTACTTCTTGTGCACCTTTTTTCTTAACTGACAAAATGCTCTCTCACAAACGACGAATCACATCACACCACAACATACAAAATTATAGGGCATCATGAGATTCCTTCAAAGGCATTTGGTAATTTCATCACATAAAATTTTCCATTTGATATCAAAATCAGCTTGTTTATCAGGATGGTACAAAAGCATTAGTTTTCTGAAATATTTTTTGTCCAAGTCCCGTCTTCCAATTGTCCGGTCCAAGGTAATCCCTTTAGCCGGAATTTTTGGTGGATAATTTTCAAAGATGTGATGCAAAAGCTGGACTGGATCTTGGCTAAAAATTAATATCAAATTGAAACTTAAAGATTCGGATGCAGTAAAATATAAAATAACATTCAGTTTTTGAAGTATTGCTATTTTGGACTTCAGTTCCATGCGGCATCTTTCCTCAATTTCTTTTTCCGAAGTCTTTTCCTCCCTTTTTTGAGGTTTTGATTGAGGCTTAGGTCTAATTTCTATAAGTTTTTTGCGGATCCGCAAAATCTCGACTTTAAGGTGGTCATTGTCCGTGGTACATAATTTTGAGAGAAACATCATTTTGTCTTCGACGTCATCAAGATTTCTCTGCATGTCACTCATTATTTCTGGATCCAGAACAAAAGAATCCTGGAAGCTTTTAAAGATAAATTTATCCACGTGTGAAAGTTTGGACAATGCTTCTTGCAAATATTTCCTGAGAAGGGAAACTTCATTTACTAATTTATTTATTTTTTCCCATAAATTAGTTTTCATAATTTGCATTTGCTCCACACGGGCGTTCGTGATGTCGAGTTCAGAGATTGGCGGAATATAATAATTAGAATAATTGAAGGTCGTCACATTTTGTTTAACCTGAAAATGCATAACATAACATAAATATATGGGCATGCTGTAAATATAAGAAATTACTATTTCATGCAATTTTTTATAAAAAGACATAATAATAACCTACTTGCAAAAAATAGCAGTACAATTCCCTAATGTCGGGTAGCAAATCTGCTAATTTATCTTTCACCTCCATGCAAAGATTGTAATTTTCTTCAATATCAATTATTGTTACAGGCTCCTCCAGTGAAAACAAACACAATTCAGTATCGATCAACTTATCCACAATTTTGCCTAGCCAGCGTCCAGACTACGCTGGCTAGCCATGCATTACCATCAATCGGTAGTAAATATACGGTACGAATCTTGGGCAAGCGTGGTTGCTGGAAAATGGCGGATAATCTGAAACAAGCCAAATTTTCCGGTTATTGCATTCGTTATACATTTAGAAGTACTAATAGTTATAAATTGCAAATTTTAACATGTTGTAATTTCATAAAGCAACGAAAATGCTAAGATTGAGAATGAAATTAATTAATTAATTAAATTTTAAAAGTTTATATATCTCTTCCCGCCGCGAACCATAAATGACTAACTCTTCTTACCGTGATTCCGTAAATAGTGGGTTAAATTAATAAGAATTAGTTTCATGAAAATTTAAAATAATTGCAAGCAATTATTTGATTACGTAAAAATAGGGTTTTATCATGTTAACATATGCAAATTTGGTAAAATTATTAATTATGAGAAAGTTGAAATTTTGTGTACATAATTGGTTAAGTGTATTGTTAATTTCTGTATGATAAATTAGTTGCTAAACCAATAATTTAAAAGTTAGAGGTGGGGAGTGTAAGCAGAGCAGAACCCTGCTTACCCGAGTAGTGATCAATAAAGCTTCAGTTGGTTGCGAGCACTCGCAGAGTAACATCGTGTAGCCCGTTATTACCATCACACAGCTACCACTGCATGCACCAGCTCATCCATCATTGTCATAACTACAACCACAACCACACCTCTCTCTCACATGGTCAAGTCAAGTCAAGTCAGCCTTTATTCAAGTGTTAATGGATATCAGTTTACAAAACTGGCTTGAAAACCATGACACTAAAAATAACATAACTATGATAAATATAAAGTAACTTAAACTATCAACTAATTAGTAGTTAAAAATGATTTAGTGCAAGGAATTCATACAAAATATTCACTTCTATTACCTATTAATAATTCACGGCAGGATTTTACATACTCAATATACTTCATTTTCTTGTCCCAATCTCTGGGAAGGTCCCAACCCAACCCAAGTAGTGGCCAAGTGCGCCTAGAGGATGACGCGCTCTGGAGGTGTCGGAGGTTATTAAATGCATGTTTACATAAAAATTTTATTTGTGACATGTAGTACTTGTAACATTTTGCCCCATTTTTTGAAAGCAGCAAGAATGCAAGCATTTTGCCATAAGCAAAAAAGCTGCTTTTTGCAGCAAAAAAAGCAAAATAGCAATATAGCAGCTTTTTTGCTAGGGCGAACACTGATGATGGCAGATTCTTGATAGAAAAATTAAATAGTCGAGTGCCAGATAATTCCTATACCTCCAGTGCTAACCTGAATAATATATTATTTGGATGCAGGACTGTCAGACACAGAAATCTGGGTAAATAAGTATATAGCTTGATAAGTATTTTAATTGCCAACTGGTCATGGAAATTATGAAGAGATATTTCAATATAGCTTGACGTATTCGAAGGTTACGTTGTGCAACAAAGTAAAATTTGAACAAATTTATCGTAATCCCATTTGGTTTTATATGATCATGAAAGAGTCAGCAAGATTTTGAAACATATTACTACTCGTTTATATTGCGTATGTGAGTGTGCTGATAACGAATTGGGCAGAAGTTCTACAGGGTCATTCACAATTATGGAAACTCGAATTCGAAACTTTTCGATATATGTTCTAAAATGGAACCCAAAATGTTACATGCCGTAAAAGCCTTTGCGTGGCTGGATTGACCTATAACAAAAAAAATCAGCAACTCAGAGAACAACAAATTATAATTTCTAAGAGCACAGTGCCTAAAATAAAAAAAATTTATTGGAAAAAGAAACAAAGCTACCGATTAGGGTCTTCCACAGCCTTCTAATCGGTACCCCCCGAAAGTGCGCAAACCGTCGCTAATCGGAAAACTAGCTCGTGATACGCCACAGGAAAATCCAGCAACCCAATAGCAGCTTGCATAACGTACATGACCTGGTGCACTATTTGCGCGTATCTAATTCGATAAGGTAAGAGAGGGAGGAGCGAGCGCTCTGGTTGGTTGGAGGGGTGGAGTGTGAGGGTGGAGCAGGGGGACGAGGGGGGAAATGGGGACCTCTGGTTGGTGGAGACGATATGAGAGGGGAATGTATGATTTTGGTTGGTCAGGGGGGATTAATTGGGGCAGAGGGTGCAGGAGGAGCTGGGGATAGGTACTGGGGACCGATGGGGATGGCGATTATGATTGCAATTATGAGGTGAAATTGATTGATATAATATTATGTAATAGAAAATCCATGAATAATTTTACAAGATACAATATTTCCATTTATATAAATTTGCATGAAAATTCCATGAAAACTTGATATTGGTCGAAGATGATGGGGATGGTGGTCTCAATCCCGTTGCAGCGTCAATGCCGTAGTTATTCAAATTGAGGGCATCCATGTCAAGAATTTCCCAATATTCTGAATCTTCACGAGGCTCAGGACGAGTGACGATTGAGATGAATTTCATCTTGAATAATACACACAGGGCGACGAAGACGGATGCAATGACGAGTAACACAACTGGATAAATATTAGTAATATGTGAATTATGACCTACAGTATTTATGCAATTAATTTAATTTTTTAATTCGGAACTTACTTAGAAGCGTGTTAGTTTCGCTAGTTTCCGGTTTTGGTGGACAGTCTTGAAGAAAAGATATCACCTTAACAAACCAAACTTTTGGTGGATCGAAAGAATTGAAACAAAGTGTACTTCCGTTTTTAAAAAAACCAAAACTATTTTCTGGCAATTTTGAAAGGCATGCTACGCAGTCCTCCATTGTGGTGAAGAGTTCGCGAGTAAAGTTGGGAAGAAAATAAGTCGAGATTCTTTCTGACTCATCTGCACGAGCAAGAAAGAAATACGAGAGTTTCATAAACATTCGCATGTACATACGTACATAGATGAAGATTTGGTTCGTCGTCAAGTATTCATTTCACCAGCACCACCACACTACTTGTCCAGCAAAACAAATTCATAATGTGGGAGAGTTTTTTGCTGTGTTTTGGTGTCGTCTTTGGTGGTGTGGCTGCATTTCCGCTTGGACAAGAATGCAATTTAATTACTACATGCATTAATTGCATCAATACCTGTGTTCCCGGTGTAAATTTTGACGACAAATTTGTTTGCTTTTCTTGAGGGCGAGAAATAGAATTTGAAGTGATGACAAGAATTACCAACTGCCCAGCAGCAGGTAAGATTTATTACCGTTTTTGTGAAAACTGACTTGGTACCCAATTTATTTTCATGCAATTTGTACAGCCAGCCTGCCAACGGTCATTCAATTCATTAAAGGCAATTTACCAACATTGGTCCAACAAAAGGCAAATGGTAGGAAAGGTTGTAATTTACAATATGAGAATGTAATAAATTGTATCGCATTTCATGGGAAAAGACAGCAGCATCAGCAAACTCTCAGTCGTACCCCAAGCAAAATCTGTCAATGAGACAGTTGGACAAAGTAATCTCAAACCCCTGCAAGAAAAGTCTCCTTCCACCAGTGAGTCAGCCACCACTAACTTCATTATCCCTTTCCACCCTGACGTCACAAGTCAATTAATCAACTGGACGAACTTGGATACAACTCCAGTTTCAAGTTTGACAATCACAACCACCATCACCGGAAAAATGCATGATAACGGAAATGTCGCAGCCTCTTCTCTGGCAAATGATCCACCACCAACACCACCAGTTGATGCAAAATGCCATGAAACTAAAGAGGACAGAATTATCCGTTCAATTTGCAGGTTCAATTATTTGCAAAAGCAGACAAAGAGAAAAGTATTTCTTCATTTTGGAGGTGCTTCAGATATGGACTGCGGCAAGAGGAAAGAGAAACATGCAATATGCAAATATGGTGAGACCAGAGTAATAAAGTATGCAATGTAAATTTTTTGCAACATTTTTTTTAAAACAAAAACAAATTTACTTGCCAATTACGTAATAGGATTGAACAAAATATGTTGATAAATAGATGTGATGGACGCTTTTAAAACTTAAACTGAAATTAATATTATAAATTAAGTTAATAATCATTAATAAGAGGCGGAAGCGGAGGCTTTGTAAAGTTCTACATATTCCCACAATCACGTGTATGTACAAGTTACGCCGATAATGACGTTAATAATCAAATTTTGATTATATGAAACAATTTTTTGTGACTTAAGCAATGTACTTATTTACAATTTATTTACAAGATTAAATAAATTTTACATGACAAAAGTTTCAAATCTCGTAATCCAATTCGTGCCCAACTTTCTCCGCCACTTATCTTATTTACAATCTAATTTTGTTACATGGAATAGTATTTTTTGTGACAGCCTATGTACTAATTTTTGACACCACATTCCGTGACGGAAGGGAATCGATATATCCCTCTCCCAAATTTAACCCCCTTTGTCACGGATGGTGCTCCCATCTCACGGTGGGATTAGGCTCAATGTTGTAGTAAAGGGAGATTTTTTTACTCGTCTTCCAGCCTACCTGCAGACCTTCTTGTTGTGCTAAATGCAAATAAGAGCTTATTTTATTGTAGAGATGAATATTATCTACAATATATAATTTTTTAAGAAATTCTTGCCATTTTGGGGTGATGTGAGATGCAGAAACCGGGTGCATCAAAAAGCATCATCATCATCACACTGGAAGTTGGAAAGTGAAAAGTGGAGGAAAAGAAAGAAACAGAGTCAGAGATATAAAAATTCGTGGTTGAGAGAGGAAAAGAGAGTTGGACAGTGAAAAGTGAGAATTTGACTTTTGTCCTAGTTCAGTTAAATTAGAGGAGATTGTCATACCAGAAACGTTCGGAATCAGTGCGTTCGTTAAAATGTTTTAGGTTTTTTATAGGGTATATATTTTTGGATAGTAATTTAACATTCCGGTACTAACTGAGTAATTTATTCGCTGTGATTTATAATTTATATATGTTTTCTGTGATGATTTCGGTGCTAAATAAACCACAAAAATTAGCAATACAAAAATTAGCAATACAAAAATGAATATTTATTGTCCCAATCTCCCAAATTGTTCGACAACATCTCGGACCGTGGCTGCACCGCCTACGGTAATTTGAAAATGGACCAGCTGTCCGAATAAATACCCGGGGTGCACATTTGCCAGTGCATTTCAATTTGTGAGGGTGTAATCGGCCTAGGAACACAGAGGAATGTCATCTTCACGAGGGTCGTGGCCAGGGGCTGCAATTAGGAAATTGTTAGTTATCTGGTCAATTAAACACTAATAAATAACTAACCTCCACTCCCTTCTGAATCCCAATTTTATCAATAGTCCACTGATTCCCATTCCCGGAGTTCCCTCCTTCACCACCTTCATTAGTATCACAATAGTCCATCACAGCGACGTTAAGGTCACCCTGAACGATCTCAACCTGTTGCGCCTTGTTCTCCGCCAGCCCCACCGAGTGAGTGGACGATGGGACCGAGGTTTCATGGATCCTAAAATTGGCGACGGGGTGGTTATAAGAGAGGAATGGCGATTGGGTGGCTGGTGGAGATTTTGGTGGTGCTGGAGGTGAGTTGGTGGCGATCGAGAGTTCCCGATCAGGTGGAGGCGGGCTTCTTTTTCTTCGTGGGGTGGTCGGCGATCGGGTCGACACTGGTCGTCTACGCTTCCCTGGAGAGACAGAAGATGATCAAATAAAATAAGTGGGAGGAGGGATTGATGTGGCGATGAGGGAAATTAGTTTCTCTTACCGCTGCGTGTCGCCCTCTCCCGCCTGTGTGGGGGAGATGGGGTACATTCTTAAGAGTGGGTGTGTCCCATTGTGGGCCAAAAAATAAAAAACTAAACTCACTCTGAGCGGTTTGGAATGAATGCCACACGCATTCACCACGTTCATTCCAAACCGCTCTTCTCCACCACCATCGGCCAGCTCGGTTATTTCTTTAACCCACATGCATTCCATGTAGTGTGGGTTAAAAAAATAACCGAGCTGGCCGATGGTTGTGGAGAAAGAGACCAGGACCAGAGAGTTCATCGTGCTCTCACTACTATGGAACCTGGCACTGGTACAGGAATTTATTTAGCATGTCTTTACCACGCCCACCTACAGATGTAGTAATGACAGGGCCCGACCAACCTTCGTAGCTTTCCCTCACGCTTGAAATTTTGATTAGCAGGAGACCATTTCGTCGGATTGGTCGAAATTTTATTCCACCCGATTGACAAGCGTATGTGAAGCTTGGGTCCCAGAAATGCTCACTGAGAATGTCCTCCTCAGCTGCATATGGGTTGTCCTTCAGAGAGGCAATTTCTTTTCTCCAATGAGTTGATTCTATTTCGCTGATTAATTGCTTCATCTTCAGTGAAATTTCAGCGAAACAAAATGCCCCGACGCGAATGATGGAATCCTTTACGCATTTCCTGCCAGTATTTTCTTTGCGCAATACCGCGTAATGCATGTTATCCTCAGTGTCAAAGTATCGCTTCATTTGAATGTTTGAAAATACTGGCACATTTACCCAAAAGTCTGCCGTTTTGTATTCTGGAGCAGCTTTTTTGGATTGACTACTGCCTTGCATGGTGGAGGCATGAATGTAAATACTATAGGGATTGGAATTGTATGGGTAGGAGAGCGAGACAGAATGGGGAGGGATTATGCGGGATGTTGCCTCATGCCACGATTTGGTGTCTGGTGTACGAATACATAGTGCTTCTATAGGATTTGGTGCTTGTGCCCGATTACTTTTCGTAATTTTCGTTTACCATAAAAGTAAACCCTGATCCTTAAAAAACTGCACGAGCTTTATAGTAAGGGTTTCTTGGGACTCTGGGTTCGAGTAAATCTTAGCTGGCCGTGGGACGGCGGAGCTAAATAATTCTCTGGCAACCGTTGGTTTTACTTGTCATTTTGGTGTGCTTGGTGGGGACGTCAGAGTGTCATTGTTAGCCTTTCAGGGTGTTAAAATTTATGTACTGTAGGTCACGTTGGATTGAAAAGCTTGGGTTGTTGATGGGCTAGCCAAGTGGTTCTTTATTTCGTTGTGGCAACTGTCAAATTTATGATAACAGTTGGGGCAGCAAACCATAAGGTGGTCAGAAACAAATCCGCTTCCTCGAATGTGTGGAGCTGTTAAAAAATCCTTAGGTTAATCCCAAGATCAATAGAGTTTCATGTAAAAATGATGTTCGTTAATCTTACGAGTTTGGACCGAGAGTTCCATATTCTGAGAATCCGGGTTAGGGCTCGATTGCACACAATAGGTGGAAAAAGCGTTAGGAAATAAACGACTTCGGTTGCCAACACTACGAGATACCACCTCGAAATGCAATGAACATACCGTGGAGGCATCACTGTTCCCCCAGTTTTCGTCGTTCACCAAACCTCTTCCAAAATCCAACCATTACTGAAGTCGATCGGGTGCTTTTGGAAATTTAAAAATTTAGTAAATAAATTTTCGTATATAAATTCATAATTATTACAACGATCGAACGAATTAAAATATCTGAACATTGATATTCCCGGAGGTAAACCGTAACGCGATTTGCACCCAGGCACGGATCATGTTATGTGACAATATGAGTTCTGTCAAAAATATAATTTCAGCAAATGCTAAATTTAAATGAACAAAATTGTAGTATTTGCCAGTATTTAGATTAATTGTAACGATAATTTGAAAAAAAACTGACAAACACAATATTTGTACACATAAAATCAATACTGTACTCAATTCTTACAGTAATGGTCACCCGGAGCCTATGTGGGGGTGACTACAAGTGATATATTTGTAACAAAGCCTATTATCAAAAATAGGGGGTCCAGGCACCAAGTTATGCAACACAAAGGCCTAACTGCAAAAGTTTATGACAGCCCCGTCGTGGTGCTGGATGATGACTCATCCAGCCACAACGTGACACAAATATGCATACATGTTCATAATGTTATTATAAATTAGTTTAAAAACATTACAACGCAATTAATCAATTTATAAAATAAATCAAACCGATACAAGTATTGTTAAATTTTTCACCATTTCAGAGTTACGTATTTTGCGGGTACCCCCTATGTCGAAATAAAATAAAATCTCCTTTAGAACGCTAGATGGATTCAGATGCACAGTCTGTCTCTCGTGAATCTACTGGCCAAGATATAAGTTGGCCAATCCCTATAGTATTTACATTCATGGGTGGAGGTAAAAAACTTTAAAAAATCTGAATGACTGCCCCAATCAAATAAGCTTTGTGATGCCGAATACAAACTCCCTTCTGAATTTTCTTTATCTATTTCTTAAATTTGTTGGCGAGATCTCTTAGCTTTGCTCCCGGAGGTCTCCATTTCTGTACTGCGGTTTAACTCTTTCAAGAGTCTCATTTATATACTGTCGGAAAGGGTTGAAATGATGAGGTTGAAAGTTCTTAATTAATTAATAAAAAAATCAATTAGTATAAAAATGTCAGCAGAGATGAGACATGCAATATGTGCAAGTGCATTTACTCTATCTTGTACAGGTTAAGCTATTAAATTCCCTTACAAAACAAAAGAAGTAATTATATTATGCAAAGACAGTTCGGTGATTACTTTTAATCAGTGGTAGTGGCAGCGCGTTCTGCGATTTATTTGTCTAATCATACCATCAGCCAATTAAAATGGGAACCAACCAAACCTGTTGCTATTAGTGTGGGAAGTGCATACATGCATTCCTAATTAATTAGCCATGTCAGATTGATTTTCGGAATTAATTTTCACGCCCCGCATCGTCATCAGTACTTGTCAACAATATGCTATGAGTCACTTAATTGAATACTTTACTAGAATAATTTATAGACGTCTTCCTCCTACTTTTCACAACGAATAGTACGTATGTTCTCAACAACCTGGCTAATTGGCACGTATGTATCACGTATGTATTTTCTTAATTAGCGATTGTCAGACAACTTACAGGGAGATATGTAGCAATAAATGTCCAGAAGATGACATAATTCCGATTCCTTTATGAAATCCTCCCCTACTGACATGGGTATTTATACCCAGTGATTTTCACCGCTTTCCCTCACACAAAATGTTGGACTCGACGCTGGAGAGACGTTCGCTTCAGAATTTTTTTTTAATTTTTACATTTGTGATCATTTTAAGCCCAAAATTTTGAAAATCCCACGGAAATTGCAAAAGTGATTGAGGTTTGAAATTGTTTGAAAACGCAAATTTTTAAGTTTGGCGCCACGCCACGGCGTCAAATATGAGCTTTACACGGAAATACGAATGGAACCTTCATCTAGGGTCCTAGTAGATTCTAAAAAACATAGCGGGTACCCTGGACTCTCCACCCATGTCAATAGTGTCCCTTGTTAGTGGAATATTGAAGTGTTGCTCCATTTAAAACGTGTTAAAGTTGCACCCGAAAAATATTCATACCTCTGGTTTGCGGTCTGTCACAGTCTTGATTATTTCATAAGTCGTACATAAAGAGTGTTATGATAGCATATACAAAAATCAGTGATATCGGTCCTGGGCTTCGCTATTTTTCAAGCCACCCAAGATCATGGTCTTCTCGAAACATACTAATATTCTTTGTGTGTGAAGAAAGAAAAAAGTTTGTGGACAAGGTAATGATCGTCGGAGTTATGACCAGTTGTGGGTCACTTGATTTGATTAAAATTCCATATAATGTAAAGATAAATGGTATATATTGTGTGTGTAATGTTTTAACACAAGTTTTGGAGAAAAAAAATTCAAGATGATGTCTCGGCGAGGCCCACAAAGTGTTTCATCGCGTCCTCTCACATCGCTCGGATCACTGCCCACTGGGCAGTGCCCGGTATACAGCAGCGTTACAAGAAAAACTCGGATTATCATTTATTCCTAGAGGAATATCAGAGAAGTCCATCGATGCATTGCTCGTAATTTTGTCTTACTTGGAACATTTTCAAAACCAATTAAAAAAGGTGTCAAAATTAAATTTGAGGATTTTGCAAAGTTTTTTCTTCGACCGGAAGAAAGTAACCCCTGAAATCTTCTTTATAGTTTTCGATTCTTGGAAACGACGACTACGTTCCTTATCAGAAAACGATGGGGAACACGTAGAAAAGACCAAAAATATTCATCGATGTGTTCTTCGCCCAAAAATAGGGTAGAATTGGTTTCCACAATTGTGAATAACGCTCAGTAGTCTATGCTCCATTTTAAAGTTCGCAAAGTTATCCTATTTAACTTGTGTCTTGCGTGCTCTTTACAATTGCCGTTAAATTCCCTATTACCACATACAAAGACGCAGTGTAATTTAATAACTTTTGTATTTTGTCTTACTTTATTATCAATATTTACAGAATATATTCTTTTCATACCTATTTCATAAAAGAATGTTCACAAATTCCCATAACTATCAACCAGTGAGAAATATATTCAGACAAAATTAATTTTGACTTTTTAATTTTCGCAGTTCTAAAATTTTACCAATTCGTATTTGCATTTGTCATTTGTCGCCAACCAATAAACAGCTTTGTGTTGTAACTCCTACCGACTTTTATTTCTCGTGAAACGTATACCATTGAAAGAAAAAAATTGCATTGGACGAATTTAATTATGTATAATTTTTAAGAAAACTGTTAGAAATAATTCTTTCAAGCATCCATCATATCGTCATTACCTGAAATAAAACTATGTTCAACCCTGGAGCACCCTCACACTAGGAAGTGCCAGCAGAAGGTCTATCGTTTGTTCCAGGATTATCACCATGTACGTGCTCATAAGGGATTTCTTGACATCGAAGAAATTGTGTCCATTCAAGCCAACATAGTATTTCAGTGGTTGCATTGCTCCAAGCGTTTTTTTCCACTGTGCAGACTCCCTTGTGAATGAGTTAATCCCCTTCTTCCACTGAAACAAGGTTTCGACAGAATTTTCGTGTATCCTGATTCCCACGGCTAGCAGAGTCACGATCAAGTTCAACACGACGAACGCACCGAACGGAAACATGATGTATATCCCCAAAGCCATGGAACTATGGACGAACCGAATTGCACAAAAGTTGAGGCAGGTAGAGATAACTAGTCCAATGGCCATCAAGAGGAAAATCCGTGTCGCTAGATTTTTTTCTATTTCTTGGTTGAGGATTCGAATTTGGTGAAAGCGGCGTATTTGTGGAGGGAGTGTTCCCGCCGCTGAACCAACAGACCTGAATTATTGAATGAGAGCTTCACTGTTGGGTTAACTTGATGGATTGGTGACTTTTAACAAAATGACAATTAGGAAAGAGGCTAAACACCAATATCCCGCTTCTCGTGAGGTCACTACGTTTCTTACACTGCAAGAATAGCAAAAATGTGCAAGAAACTGTATGACATCTAAATATGCAGCCTCTATATTGTGGCGAAAATAAGTGTAGTGAACCCAGAACAAGTTTAATCATCTTGTAAAAAGCAAGACGGTCCCTTACCCTGATTCCATCAGGTTCTCCACAATTTTTGCATACAAACGTGCTGGTATCACCATGACGACTATCAAGAAAGCTATCATCCTGTACACCTCGGCAAATAGAACGTATACCAGCAAAATTCGAAGCAGAATTATGGGAAAACTATCCACAGAGACGGAGAAGGGTAGAATGTCTTCTAAAACAAATTTGTAGACGTCCCGTCTTTCAATTCCCGTGGCCATGACAAGGCTTGGAAGAGTGGCCGCGAATGGCAGGGGTGTGAGGGCGACGAAGAGCGTCAGTCCTGCAACGAAAGGTTTTCACGGATAGGTGAAGACATTTATTATGTTTTATAATTAATTAACGTCACTACCATGATTATCACTAATTGTAGCTAATTTATTCTTTCAAGTTAATTTCAAGCAATTATTCTTTTGTAGCTAAAGATTTTCTATGGATGGGATGGGTTACGAGACAACGTAATTCGGGTTGTATATAAAATACAAGTTGACTTGACTTGCTGAATTTAATGTGATCCACCACCCAACGCTCTAGGTCGAATAGGATTTATGAAATGTAGAAATAATTTCAACCTTACCAAACTTATCCAACCGGCCATCCTCCATAACCAAACTAGGCATCTCAATTCCAAATATGTTTTTTATTCTCGATCTCCCACCTTGTTAAGAATTGAGTTTAGGTTATACAAAAATAAGTTCTTCGAGCAGGAACAGGTTAGGTAATTCACCCTTTTTCTGTCTCCACCCAATATTTGCGGTTTGTTGGTAGATGTCGTCATACAACTGGAGTATCCTGTTGAGAAATAATGCATTATATTCCGCTTGACCCATTCCCACTATGATCCCCATTCCCAGAGTAAATCCACACACGGGAAGTAATGTTCCAAACTGCAACGGGCTAACCAGGCTAATGTATGGTTTCGGTTGGTACATTTGACCATAGATGACGTACACGGCTGATCCCATGGAAATCACACCGACCACGATCCACATAACGAAGTACCACCAGAAGAAGGTTCGAATTCCGCCTGGCTTGAAGACGAAGCGGTTCCGGGTGGGGTCCCATTGGAGGGGTATCTTCCACAAGAAACTGTTCAACCGGAAGTTGAGACTTACCGTAAACCATGTGAGATCTGTCGCCATTACGAAATTTTTAGTTGTCGTTAGAAGTTTCCAGTTTTCTTGAAGCAATGAATTTTAGCCAGGCTGTAAATCCTACTGCTTAGTTTTTCTTACACAACTTCTTCTACCAAAGGCGACCCAAATTTTTCGTACAATTTTATGTAATTCATTATCCATATCTAACTGGAACAGTTATGTTATCAAATTTCAAATCATCTTAAGTTAAAAAGTTTTGAACCGAAGTTGATGAGTTTTTGTCTGGATAATAATTAGCGTCTGGTTTTTGTAATTTTATTTATGACTAGACAATGAAGTATTTATGATCCGATTCCCCCTACCACACCATGGATCCTATTCTTACATAAAACAATTTAGTTACATATTTGACTTCAATTGAAGGAATTCATTTAAGGTTTGAAAAACCAAAAATTAATCAGTACCTTGAGAATCTTTCATTTCTTACTAATTTTTGTAGTTTGGTGAAATAATTTTCCCTTAATTTTTTTAGATTGAATGTTGGTAAAATGGCGACGTACTTTAATTTTCTGAGTTAGGAGCAAACATTCTGGTTTTGAAGGAGGTACTACTGAGAATTCTAGATCCTATTCATTATCAGTTCACAGGAAAATATTATACTAATTTTACTTTTCCTAGTTCCTGATATGTTCTCCAAATTTGCGACTTAAGAATTTTGAAAACTGGTAGAAGTAAAATGGTAGCTAAATTTATACCAGTTATGAAAGAAGAATCGATCACATTAGCTCAAATTTTTTATGCAATACGGTAACTTAGATTTATATGCATATTATAAACAAGGCACGGATATGGTCATTGAATATTTAATGTTAATAGAGGCAGGATGCCATCAATAAGTTCTGTAGGTCTAAACACAACAACGAGTTACTTAAAATTTGATTATGGTATATGTAAAAAAACAAAGGAATGACTTCGTCGCAGTTAATAATGCCTATTCCTTTATTGAACACAAATCCAGGTTCGCATAAACTACCAATCTATCCCATGATAAGGATAAGATAATCTTGTAAAGTCCACGAACTACAATATCACAATCGGTTTGCA
Organism: Folsomia candida; assembly: GCF_002217175.1. NCBI lineage: Eukaryota > Metazoa > Arthropoda > Collembola > Entomobryomorpha > Isotomidae > Folsomia > Folsomia candida. The sequence goes on along the minus strand of NW_019091197.1, from coordinate 7,343,987 downwards.
CATTGGCGCATAAAATATTTAACCATCATTCCATCTGCCAGTTCAACTCGTCCAATTTGGCATTCTAATAACAAATTATACAGAAAACTCCCAATATTTTCGCTAAGTATGTCATCTCCCGCAATGATGGTACCCTTAGACCCTGCCATTGCCAACCAGTTGCGAACCAGGTTGATCACAATAATGTGTCCTGACGCTCACGTAAAATTCGGCTAGAACGAGGTCATCCTTCCTCAACGTTATTTGGAATATGTCGACGATATAAGGGATTATCCAGTCGGTGAAACAAGATTTGTTTGTGGCATCATTTATGAAGGCGGGTGAGTAGCTAGCTGAACTTATTGGATTATTAACATTAAAAACATGTCGTCGTCTAGGTCACGAGTTATCATGTAAAGTAAGCTACCCCAATGAATTTTTTGGGCTTACTCAACTTGACATTATGCTACAAAATATTTAAAAATGATGGAGGGATAAAGTGCTAATATATAATATACAATAAAGTGCGGCAAATCACGACACATATGTAGAGTAATAATGCTGAGAATTAATTTGCGCTATAAAGCTCAAATTAATTAAATTAATTAATTTAATTTAATTGACCACATGCTCTATACTGCGACATGTCGATAACACAGAAAAACATGTTTTGCCTAAATTTCATGCATATTGACCGCAAAATGCCGCAATTAGGGCATGCCGACAAAATTCGTCGTCAAAACCTTAATCGCCATATTGCGACATGTCGACAACACCGAAAAACATGTTTTGCCCAAATTTCATGCCAATCGACCGAAAAATGCCGAAATTAGGGCTTGGCGACTAAGGATGTCGAAAAAGTGCCGAAACCTTAGTCGCCATATTGCTACATGTCGACAACACCAATAAACATGTTTTGCCCAAATTTGATGCAAATCGCCCAAAAAATGCCGAAATTAGGCCATGGCGACGTTTTTCGACATGACGTCGACAAAGTGGCCACACCCCCTTAATAGGGTGTCGCCCCATAGCCGTGAAGAACATGTGTTAACACTTTCAGGTCGCTGCGACAAACCGTTCTCGAATTTTAGTGTTGACAGACGGACGGACGGACAGACGGACAGACAGCCAGACAGACTAACTAACCGATCGCATAAAGTAGCTTGCGCTACTTAATAAAATAAACCGTTGTAACGTTAGAAGTAGCTCACCCGGTAATAATGATTTTAGCATAATTTTGCACCAATGGTGCAGAATTGGCAGATAAAATAGATACGCAATTTTGGCATAATTTTGCATTAGGGTGGACAAAAGATACACATAATTGTGATATAATTTTCCATCAATGGTGGAAAATAAACGAGGAAAATGCATCCATAATTTTGACATAAAATCGTGACAAATTCGAAGTAAAAATTCTAGTTATTTTTTTCGGTTCTTATTCACGTTTGGTGTGTTTTGCATCTATGTTCTCAATTGTTTGGCACCATTTTGTGTTGCCGACTGTTCGAGACCAATGGTGCTACTAATTTGGTAAAATTTGCACATGGGGCAAATTAATTAGCATCAATTGATGCAAAAAACTCGTTAACAGACAGACAGACAGACAGACGGACAGACAGACGGACAGGAGGAATTCAATAGCTCCTCTGCTACGCAGGGCGAGCTAATAAAGCTCAGTACTGTATAATTCTTATTTAGATAACTTTATTCTATTCCAACATACTTTGTAGGTTTTGTCATAACGGTTAAACATAGCTTTACGGGTTTGATTGCAAAATGGATTGAAGTTAAGTAGTTACTAGAAATATCCGTCTTCACTTTTCGAATAGCTTGGGACTCCGGATGCTACGATATCTATTTTCCGGAAGGTGGTGAATTTATTTGGTAATCATTGTATAACTAGGAAAAGCAAAAATTTATTTATTTTTTATGTTGTAAAAAATGATTTCCTGGCCGAGTTGACTGTCTTTTCAGTTTGCACCTTGGATGATAACTTTTTCATAACATATCGGTTACTGAATATAGTGTGTCCACTGGTTTTTGTGACTCGCCCTAATGATCTCTAAATTTTTGACCTGGTTAGAAAAGTTTTATAAAATCTATACAAAAGTGTAGGTAGGGACCATACAGTTCGGGTTTTGTTACAAAACGCGACTGAATTAATAACAAGTACGTTTTCATGTTGTATTCAGTTTTCAAAGGGATTATGCTGCGGCAATTACTAAAAATACAAAGAAGTCAAGTCGATATTTTGGATCAGCTGACCAGATCAGGGGCAAATTTCCAAAATTCAAATCCAATTGATTACTCGACCCCCCCAACCTTTCCATTGGATTCAATTGTCGAAATTAGAGGATTTGAAGTCTTTCTTCAAACTGAGACAGATTTTGATCTAGCGGTAAGCGTATTTTCAAATATTTTCATAACACTGAAAACTACTATTCTTTGTATTTAATAACCCTTTTTGTAAGCATTTTTTATGAAGAAAAGGTCCAATTATAAAATGCATTCATTATAAATCTTACTAACTAAAAATTATTCTAGGTATCAAATCTTGCTCTAATTGGTAGATTAACCATAACAGAGGTGGTCCGGAAAATACTCCGTCGTATTTTGAGTCCATCTTTTGCCTGTCAAGTCAGTTATTCTGGAAAAGGAAGTAATAAGCTTGCTTTTAAGGACTTTCCTCAAGTTCACAGATTAGTTTTCGGTAAGTTCATTTTTTTACACATTATTTGAATTTCTGCAATTTAGAAATTAAATTGCATTTTTTGTTGTGACTTTACAGAGACGGTACGCAATCATACTAAGTTCAACGAATGATGAGGAAATAAAGCAAATAGCGCAAGATTTTTTCCGGTTTGCACCAAGTCAAAACAAGCCGAAAGAGAACAGGGCAGCAAGAAATTAGGTACGCTGGATTTCAACAATGTCCTCAGCCAGAACAAAACGACGTAGGCTACAGAAAGAGTTGGAAACTCTTCTAAACGAATCAAATGTTAGTAATAATAATAATTCAAGCTGTAATTTAGAAATAAGTATTGATAATTCGTATTGTTTCGATGACATTGATGGTTTGGTGGATTCATATTCAGACGGTTATTTAAGTTATGATCCGTTATCTTCTAGTGATTTTGACGAGTTTGTCCCTGAGTTTAATTTAAAATCCTCTTTAGCAGAATGGGCTATACAAAATAACATTACGTCAGTAGCTGTAGACCAACTATTACATATATTAAAGAAGTCAAATCCTAACGCAGGGCTCCCTAGTAGTTCGAAAACGCTCCTTAAAACACCAGTAGATTATCAAATTCAAAGTTTTGCAAATGGTCAATATTATCATTTTGGTATTAATAGAAAACTCAAAGGTTTGACTACCAAATCGTTAGAGTTACAATGTATCCGTAACAATACGATAAGTATTAGTTTGAGTATTGACGGCCTTCCTATTTCTCGTAGTTCAAAAAAATCATTTTGGCCAATCTTGGGTAGAATTGCCGATGCACCAGCACGAAGTTATGTTAAACGAATAATTAGTCATAATGGTTTTTTTGGTTGCGAGCGATGTACAACTAGAGGAATTTATGAGCGAACGGTAACTTTTCCTGAGTTAAATGCACCCTTAAGGACGGATGAAAGTTTTAGAAATAGAGACCAGTCCGAGCACCACCAAGGGTTCTCGAAATTGTTAGATTTAGGGATTGGAATGACTACACAATTTCCATTAGATTATCTTCATCAGATTTGTCTTGGAATTACTAAAAAAATGATTCATATTTGGTGTAAAGGTCAAATTCCATACAAGGAAAGTAAGCAACACGTTGACTACTTGTCAGGAAAATTGTCAAGCTATAAAATTTATTTCCCAGTCGAGTTTAATAGAAAACCAAGAGGAATTAACGAGTTAGAGTACTAGAAAGGGACAGAATATCGCACCTTTTTACTTTATAGTGGTCCTGTAGCTTTAAAAAATATTCTAAGTGTTAATAAATATAACCATTTTATGCTGCTTTCTCTTGGCGTGCGAATGTTGCTAAACAAAAATAATAGTCAGTGGATTCCATTAGCTAGAAAGTGCCTTGAGAAATTTGTTACAGGTGTCACAGAGTTATATTCAAGCCGTTTTATTACATACAATATGCACTCACTGATTCATCTTGCTGACGATGCAGAAATGTTTGATTCGATTGAATCGGTTAGTGCATTCCCTTTCGAAAATTATATGCAAGATTTAAAGCATATGCTGAGAGGGCAATCTAATTGTTTAGCTCAGGTAATTAGAAGGGTGGTTGAACGGGAATCTGTGTCCACTTCATTTAGTCAGGAGAGGGAGAAAGGCATTCCAAAATACAAATTTTCCAACAAAAAAGGGGGTAATTGTTTTCTGCTAAAAAATGGTAAAGTATGTTTAGTAAAAACTTGCACATCTGACATTGCTGAGGTCAGAATATTTTCATACAAGCAGTCGTTCTTTCAATATCCAATCGATAGTCAGACGATGAACATATTTTTGCTCCGTAATTTAGGCACCACTATTAACTTTGTAAGTATTAATGACATTAAGACAAAATGTGTTCTGATTCCGTCGCATGTAGACAACCAATTTGTATCATTGCCTTTGATAAACTGGACGTAATTTGTAAAATCGTGAAATATGTTTCTGATGTTCGTTAATACCTAATTTTAAAGTTTTGCAAGTAATAAATAAAATTAAATAAATTGGATGGTTAGATTTCTGTAGTGTGTTTCAAATCATTTACCAATATTTCACAGAAAATCAACCACTATCCAGCATTTCATTTACACTCATACTACATCAATGCAACATTACAGCAACATTGGTTATCAGTAATGTCACTATCCCAAATTATACTTATCCAACACAAAAATAACGTTCAAACAACGTCATTAGTCTACGTTATTCCAATGCAAAGAAAGCGGCCAAAATTAACTGTTATCCAACAGAGTTGGATTTACGTTAAAAAAGCTGAAAATTTCTAGTTGGGCAATTCGATAGTTAAATACAGTAACTATCGAATTAGTATTTTAACTAGTTTCACGAAAAATTTCCTGTTGTAAAGAATCATAGGGAAACATGAAATATGATTTGAAAATGGTAAATATCATTGAACATTTTTCAAGAATGATGGAAACATGATTGTAAACCTTTAGCTGTCGTTGGTAAGTGTTTGGTTGTAGGAGGGGCACGTCAGTCTGAATGGTTATTTATTAATCTTTGACCTATATTTTTCCACTAAACCGGTATGTCTTTGAATTCTAGGAATGAAACTACTAGATGCTACAATTTGCAATGCTACAATTACTATCATTCGGACAATCCAGTTACTTATTTCTCCATGAGCAACAAGTTAATGAGTCTGTCGACGCAAAACTGCCAAATTACGAATGCTGACAACCCATCGAAAAATTTGCCATCTCCCATCCCCACTTTTAAGGGAGGACACGACGTCAAAAACTTCTTAAACCAGGGATTCCGTGACCGCAGACTTTTCATGTTTTCGAAAAACTTTACGCTCGCAAGGTACGATTTACTCTGAGAATGCAGCGTGACATGGATCATTATAAAGAAGTCGAATCCCATCAAGTAGAAGAATGCAAAAACGCCAAGACTGATATTGTCCCAGGATGTTATGATTAGAGTGAGATTACTTGACACACGATGCACAGCAGGACGAAGAGGTTGTTGAGAGGCTTCCTCATGAGAGCGTTGTTCAGGTTTTGAAATACTTGTGCGACACGAAAACCCGCTAATCCATTGTCAAGTTGCCTAAATATTGTTACACATTTTAGTACACTCTTAGGAACTTGGTAATAAAAAAAACAGCGGAGTAGATATATGACTCTACCGTGACGGAATTAAAAATTTACACCATGTTGGTATAGATTTAGTAATAAAATAACACTTTTTGGTAATAATTTTAACACTAATCTGTGTTACTTTTTTTACCATATAGTATTGTTTTAATACCAAATCATTACTATCGCGGTAGAGTCATATATGCACTCCGCGCAGTAATGATTCATTAAAATTTTGTTTAGAGTTTAATGATAATGACACCAGATGTAATTAAGTAAGCAAGTAAGATTCTCTTGGATCATGTTTTGTGAGTCAGGCTGATAATGTGAAACGAGAAGTTGGGGTTCGTGTATCCAACTAGACCTTTTCCGATCCGTCAAATTGAATAGGATACTTTCGCCTGGTCATTTATTATAACATATATCCGAGCCGATTCGAAAATCGGTTCGGATCCATCCATCGAAACTGTCTCTGTCAATTTTTGGTAAAAGATTGCGTCCCTAGTTGCCATGGAAATCTGAGTTATACAAAGTTTTACAGAGTATTGGGAATTAGAATTATGGTACAGTTTCATTTTCAGTAGAAAAAGGACCAGTTGCGGGTTTAATGAAGGACACTACAAATAAATTCGACCACCCTTTGTGAATCCAAAATTTGTGCTTAAATAATAGCAGGTAAAGTAATTTTTTATGAAAATTAAAAATTGAACTTTGCTGATGGAGAGCAGGTTTCGGAAAACCCAGGGGATTTTCCAGGGTTTTCCAGGGTTTTTGTGGGTTTTTGTGGGTTTCGGGGTTTTTGTGGGCTTTTGTAAGATTTTGGGGGCGGAATGAAACAAACTTCCTGAAAATACATATTCGAGTAAAACTAATTCAATACTCGGATTTCGCATAAAATTATATGAATTTTCATATGTGCCTTGATCTTTCAAACCTATAGTTTATCCTTAACATATAAACCATATAGAAAACTATGATTAACTTGTTAATGATACTTGGAAATTCAAGTCGCACATGAAAATTCTCAAAATGTCAATATTCCTGAATCGGAATATTGAATTAGTTTTGTTTTAATATGTATTTTAAAGAAGTTTGTTTCAATCCGCCCAAAAATCTTACAAAACCCATTAATCATTGGGGGTTTCCGGGATTTAATACCCGAAAAACCCACAAAAAACCCCAACCCACAAAAAATCCCAACCCATAAAAACCCGGGGTAGCGTACCCAGATCAGAGGTCGACGCCGACAAATTTTCGGCGGCGGCGGCGTTAATCTCGCATAGGGTCGGCGCCGGCGGCGGCGTTAATCTCGCATAGGGTCGGCGGCGGCGGCGCGCCGCGCCACGCCGAATTTTCATCGGCGGCGGCGCCAAAATTTGAATATTTTTTAAAAACCTTTAAATTTCGCGTTTTCAAATTTTTCACGTGGTTAGTCATAAGCAGAGTCCGGTTATGTATGTTTTTAAATCTTTTTTGATAATAATCAGACTAAATTGAAACTTTGGGATCTTGCTTATGGTTAATAATAGGTCACAAGGTAAAAAAAATGTTTTCACATGTTTTACATAGTTGCACGAATTGTACATATGAATATGTTGTTACATATTTCGACGATTTAGTCAAAAATATGAATTTTTAGATGCACATAAATATGTTTTTTTTTACATATTTAAGCATTTTTGCCAAAAATATAACTATGTATGTTCATGTAAAAAACGTCAGAAATTAACAAGAAGTTAATAAATTATGTAGAAATATATTTAACTCCAATTGTTATTGGCCCAGTAACATTGGGTGCTTAAAGTACGGCCTAAATTAATTTTGTCCAATCATCGTAGAAATATGACACCAAAGCGTGTGGAAATACTTTTAACTTGTCACTTTGAAATGTAAGAACTTTTTGGCATTCTTGTACATAGTCAAATAATTTAATTTGAAGCAATCTAGAAGGAATTAAAAAATAAATTTATGCTGATTTCGGCGATTTGATTAAACGCTGTATATAAATATTTCGGGATTTTTAAGAACATATTTAGCCGGACTTTTGTCATAATTTACGAGACAAATAGTCTAATTAAATGTCACCGAAATTTTTATAACGCTGTAAGTTCTCCCAGTTTGGCGATATTTCATGCTTAGCTTTAAAATATTGCTTGGATGGCTTTAAAACTTCTTACTTGTCAATTGGGGTTTAATATTTTGAGGATAAATATATTAATAAAAATTTTAAATTGCAAATTTTAAATTATTGAAATGAATTTGTTGAAACTTTTTGAAACAAGTTGAAAATATTTTGATTGGATAGGTTTTAAGGACCAGAATTTCTGGTAAAATTTTCTACGGCTTCCTGAAAAGTCGAGATTTTTAAAATGTCAATAAATACAAGGGCAGACACGCAATAAATTAAGGTAAACCCAAAATATTTTCAAAAAATAATAACTCAAAATTCGTCTGTACAAAATCGAATAAAATTTCGTCATGCATACGCCTAGTGAGTGCATTAAAAATGACCAAGAGACCACATAATGAAAAGTCTGGTTTCGAACAAAAATATTGACAAAATTTCGACTTTCCAAATTACACTTCGACCAAAATGTAAGTATTTAGCAAAAATAAAATCGGCGCCAAACTTTTGTCGGCGGCGCGCCGAAAATTTTCTCCGGCGGCGGCGGCGCGTAAAATAGTACCGGCGTCGGCGGCGGCGGCGGCGTATGGTCGGCGGCGTCGACCTCTGACCCAGATCTAGAGGTGAAGTTTTGTTGGACTGCGTCAAAACAAATAACCCAGGAGAACGTGAGAAACTCACCTTTCAATCGTTTTGATCCACAATTCCACCATTACCGCGGGATAAAGGAAAATTCGTTTGATCGTGGTAACAATAACTGCTGCCACCGAGAGCCCGACGGAACCCTGTACCAATCCATTCATAAGGCGGACCCACAACGCAGCGTCCTGGTCGCCCCATCCATCCCGACATTCGAGAATTAAGGTGTTCGCAATCGAGGGTGGCATGCAGGGTCGAAATAATCCTAGCGTTCCGAGCACAATGGGGACCGCAAATAATGAAAACTTTGAAGCATCGAGGTGGGAAAGGATGCTGATTTTCGTGTAGTTTGAAGCCCCTGAAATTTAATTCAAAACTAAGTAACCCGAATTCGGACTGATCAATTTCCAAGGTACAGTTGAGATACGGACTGGGAACCGCTCATTTAAAAAATGTTAATGTACTTTCGTGCACTATTCGGTCGGATAATAAAATTTTGAAAAAATTGAATTTATTACTCGGGAACGGTTACACCCATTAAAATCGTTAACCTCTTTCGTACAACTGATTTTTAAATAAAATTTCCCTTCGGTGTGATGAAACTTTCAAACTTATGCCTGATAGCAACCAATTTTTTAATTCAACCAGTTTCTACTTCTTGAGTTTTTGTTACGAGAAACACGAAAACTCCCCTTTTTAACATTGGTCGATATGGGAAAAATTCCAAAATTTGTGAAGACAAATATCGAAACTTTTTGCCACCGAGTTTTCCACAAATTACCAAAGAAATACTCTTATTTTTGAGAAATTTTGGTGCCAGGGTGGTTTATGCAGCACATATATTTGTGTAGTCCGTCGTCAACGGAAAGTAAAATACTACACAAATTTGTGTACTTCTTCGTTAATACAAATTTATTGCTCACCTTCCCCTAAACATTTGGACTCAATCCAGGCACAAGTTTTCATAACTTGTAGTAGTTCCCTTCGCCGGAATAGGAGACACAAGTGGATCCCAAGCACCATACTGTGCTTACTTAGAAAGAAGAATGAAATCACTTTTTGCCAAACCTGCAGACTTTCTGTCACATTTGAGAGATAAATATTTTCATAAAACCAAAACGCATATGTGACGTTGTGGAAGAAAAATAATAAAGCGGTGAAAACGTAGATGGCCCAATGTTTTATTTTGTTAATGACGGACAAACCCTGGCCTCCAAATTCTGAAATTATCGGGATGGCAAACGACTTTGTCAACCACTTAGTAGTTGAGGTCATCGCGGGCAGATATGAAGTTTCCGAGTGCGATACTGGGCTTGCCAGTTTTCGTAAAAAGTTATCCATTTTGCAAAAGTTTTGAAAAAAGTGGACAAGAGAGTTTTCACCGTCGAAATCTGTTTTAAAATGGGGAAGGAAATTGGAAAGCTTATTGAAAAAATAGGGAAATGAAATGCGTCACCTCAATCATCGTAAAATGTCGATTTGACTATAAAAACGGTTATTAAGTAAAATCGCACAATATGATGGATTAAATCTTTTGGTGCCAGTGGACGAGAGAGTTTTCACTACTGTTTAAAGCAGAAATTCCAAGAAAACAGTTAACAAATCGATATGTAATAAAAGTACGAAATGAGCCGTGTCAATGAATTACGGGAATCCGACTACTTCGTGTTTAAAAGGACCTATTATTAAAATCCTGCAGCATGTTGATTAAGGAAATGGAAATCGATTCAGTAATTTTATTGCCACTCTTTTTTCTTTCTGACGGGCGACTTTTACTTAGGCGACTGTCTATTTAGGAAATGTGAACGGAAATTATGGCTTAAAGAGTTCTTTTAATGACAGATTCCATTTTTAGTGAAATTGAAGCATCAAAACAATACACAGGAAAGACAATTTAATTTTACTCTATGCGGCGTTTTATCAAGTTTCGTAGAAGTCTTAACGAACTATAAGTCAGACTTATTAGGAATGGATAAAAACTGCTTTTAACGCAAATTTTAAATGCTGGGGGTAATCCGTTTCTTTATGTGGAAAGAACAAAGGTTGAGCCAATTTTGATTTTGTGGCTAAAACTAACTTTTGGGGCAAGAAACTTCTTTTCATGAGGTACGTTTGGCTGAAGTTTTTTTTAAATGAAAAGCAATTTGGAAAATGTGCCGATTGTCTAAATCAGTGTGCGAGATTGTGACGAGCTTTTATTGGATTGGGTAACTTGTTAGTGATGTACGCAGAAAGTTAAGTCGTGCAGGTTTAGGAGATTATGTATTGAAATACGAACTTTATTTAATAATTGGATTACAGCAAAGTTTTATTGGGAAGTCGAGGAAGTGGTAGAGTTTATTGGTGAATATTCTGTTTATCCGTTAAAATAGTTTACTAGGAATTTGAAACGTCCAATTACTTAGAATAGATAATCGATACACTACGCGAGTGGAGATATTATTGTTTTAACGAGCATGTAGGAAGGACGATTATCAGTTTATCCAATTTCTAAAAGTATTCCGAATTCTGCTAACGGCGAAGTATGTCTTGTAAATATGTATAACAATCCAGAGTAAAAATTTCCACTATTTTCCTGCCGAAAACAGGGCCAATATTATGCATAATATTGGCCTATAGAAAAGTCTTATGCATAATAATGTCAAGAGAAAAAAATGGACAGAAAGTTTCTGCAGGATTATGCCACAAAAATCATGAAAAATGTAATATGAATATGTCGATTCTTGTCGATTCTTGTCGATTCTTGTCGATTCTTGTAGAGCTTATGTCGATTCTTGTAGAATTCGACACAGTGATTTCTAATCGAGAATCGGGATTAAGAAAACATACGAATTCTACGCTATCGATCCCGATTAATTTTTTAGTTGACAACAGCAAAATTAGTCGCGACATGGAAACCAAAACGGGCAAATAAAGTATAACAGAAATATGTATACGCCTGAGTTTTGGACTTGAGTTGTTCGATCGTTATGAATTCAATTAAATCCATGCGTGTAAAATCTTCTGAGAAAATGTAGTTAGGTTTAAATCGTCCACGCGAAGTTCTTCTACTTCCAGGAAATAAAAGGCGCATGGCGTTTACGTGGAATTATTTTCACATGGTTTCATCGCGAAAGAAGTAAATAATTTACTCAACTTTCCTCGAGTAAAGGCAGCCTCGTAAGGCAAGCAACATTTGCTCAATAAACTATGGGGTTTTAGGTAACTTTAATTTTCCTGTCTGTATGAATCCTTAACTATTTTCAAACTGATCATAAATTTTTACGAATTCAGAATACTAAATTACTAGTTCTAATGCGTTCATACACTATCGTGGGTCATGAATTTTAAGCTACATATTTATTTATTCTTGCCTTTACCAACTGATGTTTCAATACTTATCTTGACTTTGTACATAATCAGGTTCTTGGTGCTTTTCCTGCATAACTTTTTAACTTTGAGCTTTACTTTTTTAATTCCGTATTTTACCCGTATCTTTAACAAGTGGATACATTATTAACAACCTTTCTTGAATAATAAACGACGTTTTGACAAAACTAAATTTTGAGTAAATTTAAGCTGACGGATTATTAACAGAATTTCGCTTTTTACAAAATTCCGAATCAGATGGTATTCTTAACAGATTCATTTTAAACAGATTCATTTTAACAATGTTTCTTTGTGTATTAGGAACAAACCAAAGTTAGCAAATTATGCTTACACCTAACGTGTGCATAAGGTGTCTAGTTTAATAATATCTTAGTAGCAATAACTAAATTCGATGTTTAGTCGTGAATAACAAAATTCCGAATTACTTACAAAGTTTCCATTTAGCAACAACTTATCTCATGAATCCGTTGTATCATAAAAATTTATATCAGCTCGATTAGTTCTATTCGAGCTGGCTCAAGCAACACATTAAAATATTTTCCACTCGAATTGCTCAAGAGGGTATCTCAATTCAAGGCAGTGGCCAAATATTATTCCACAGGTCTTATGACTTATTAACAACGTCCGAGTAGGTAACAAAATTATGAATTATTAGCAAAAAGTCGTCATCAGTTACTGCATGCTCAAATTGACAGCAGCTCATCTTGATTATCACGTATTACGTCTATCTTTGAACAGTACGTTAATAACGTTTAATAAATTCCATATTTCGATCGTGTACTAATTAATACCCGAAATTCAATTATTTTTCAAAATCCTGTAAATTGGAAAATGGGGGCCCAAATTCGAGGCAGTGGCCAAATTCTGGTGCAAGATAATTTTTTAAATTATATCCAGTGATATTCGGCCCAATTTTGAACGATTTTGAGTCAAAAATCGAATTTCTCAAAATTCGCAAAAAATTCGCACATTTTGGCCTTTATCTCGAAAACTGTCTTCGGGCCCCCCAATTTTATTACGGATTCTTAATGTACACAAAATTATGCAAATTTTAAACTATCATACATCAAAATCGTTGGGAGATGAAAAATAGACAATCAGATGGTATATATAGGTATTAATTATTTAATACCCGAAATTCAATTATTTTTCAAAATCCTGTAAATTGGAAAATGGGGGCCCAAATTCGAGGCAGTGGCCAAATTCTGGTGCAAGATAATTTTTTAAATTATTTCCAGTGATATTCGGCCCAATTTTGGCGATTTTGAGTCAAAAATCGAATTTCTCAAAATTCGCAAAAAATTCGCACATTTTGGCCTTTATCTCGAAAACTGTCTTCGGGCCCCCCAATTTTATTACGGATTCTTAATGTACACAAAATTATGCAAATTTTAAACTATCATACATCAAAATCGTTGGGAGATGAAAAATAGACAATCAGATGGTATATATAGGTATTAATTATTTAATACCCGAAATTCAATTATTTTTCAAAATCCTGTAAATTGGAAAATGGGGGCCCAAATTCGAGGCAGTGGCCAAATTCTGGTGCAAGATAATTTTTTAAATTATTTCCAGTGATATTCGGCCCAATTTTGGCGATTTTGAGTCAAAAATCGAATTTCTCAAAATTCGCAAAAAATTCGCACATTTTGGCCTTTATCTCTAAAACTGTCTTCGGGCCCCCCAATTTTATTACGGATTCTTAATGTACACAAAATTACGCAAATTTTAAGCTATCATAGATCAAAATCGTTGGGAGATGAAAAATAGACAATCAGATGGTATATATAGGTATTAATTAAAAACATGCACAACATTCGTATTTCTGCATATCACACCCACTTCTCGACTAGAAAAAGAATGGTTAACTCAACCTGGAATGCAGTGTTCAAATGAAACATTAATCTTGAATGGTTCAATAAAATAGAAGCATGTTTTCCATCTGTAGTTTTATTTATGCTTCCCTGTCTTTCAATTGTGGCCGACGCAATCCAAAATTTGTGAGATACTTTGGAAACTGTTTATATGGATTGTAAAATATTAGGGACGAAATATCATCCATTGCCTTATCAAAAATTAATGAAACTTGTGAACACAAATTCCTTAAGCAAAGTTTGAACCAATTTGTGGAGTTTGATGGGTTAAGCCTTTTGGAGATAAGATAAAAACATGGCCGTATCTCAGTCCAACCAAACGTAAACGTAATAAAGTGTGCTATTTGTAGCAATGAGAATGACGCATTGAGTTGCAGATATAAAATACAATCGATTCTGGTAATATTAATCAGTCAATTTTCTGGATTAGCCGTGTCGCGATGTGGCTCCGACTATTTTCCTCGTTGGTCTGCCTCCATGTTACGCTCTGCTTCGTGCAGGAGATGACCTTCTACACGGAAGCGGACTACACAATTTTATACGAATACATGAGTTATGTTACTTGACCTGATGTCAAAAATCGATGTTTTTGAAATCCTTCAAGTATTTGTTACCGGACGTTAGAATATGGAGAAGAACCATTACCCCCGAATTTTTAAAATTTCGGGGGCGTGGTATGAGGGGGAGTGGCTTCCATTGAGAACCCACTTTTTCTCGACCACTATTGCACCCACAAATCCCAAATTTCACAGGAACATGCCCTGGGGCAATAAAATTGCGGGCATTTTTCTGCTTTCTTTTTATAAATTAGATCATAGTGACCGTATCTAGGTCAGTACTATAACTCATGGAGTAACTGACATTTCTGTTTGACGATGTTATTAATTTAATTTCTAGGAAAATACTTTTGGCTACCCTAAATTTATCAGAACTGCAATTCAATGTAGAAACATAAATACTTTTATACATATTTCTGTTTTACGATCTACAAAACCTGGTAGTACAATGGTGTAATTCAAAAACTAACGGAGCTTTTAGACATAACTTTTTTAAATGCAAGTGGGTTAGAACTGTAATTACCAGGGGGAAACCTTTTTGCTACGAGGTCTTATAAACAGTAAAATATGACTACTTATTTTAAGGTTCTGCGACATGAGACTTTTTCATATTTATATAGTTGGCAAGGATTCAGTGGGACAGATTACACTGATGTGAGCACGTTTGCCTTTAATTCGGGTGGAATGACTTGCACATATACGTCGGTTCATTCAACAATGTCAATGCGATTTTTGGGACACTTGGAAACAACAACGCCAGCTGTATCAATTTATTCTGGAGCTGGTTACGAGGCAGCGGGGGGATCGAACGCATTTTTACTAACTTAGCGGCCAACGGTTTTGGCTTTGTCCCGACCTGGCTGGTTCTAACAGGAGGGTCGAATTGGACTGGTTTTGTCAACGAGGATTTTTCTGGAAACTCGTCCTGTTTCTCAAGCTCTGAACTAGTGGAAGGGATAAGTCTGGAAGGCATAGAGATCAGGTCGTTAGTTCAGGGCTGCAACGCAATATATGAGAGCAAATATGTTGATGTCGATAAGGTTTTGTGAACATAATTGAGTGAACATGTAACAAGCCTGTGTTCAAAAGATAAGCCTGTGTATATGAGGAAACGAATACATATGTTAATAAATCTAGTGTTTCTCAACGGGTTCGAAATCCTGCATCCGAACCCGAACCCGATACCTTGTATCCGTATCCGATATATACCCGTACCCGATAATCCGATTTGTCTAGGTAGCGATCCGAATCCGAACCCGAACCCGATACACTCTATCCGAACCCGAACCCGAAACCCGATAAGAACCCGATAAGTATAAAATAATTATATAAGCTCCCTTGATTTTTGTCCAAGTTATTTTTCGAACTATTAGTAACAAACCACAACTTTAAGCTTCAATTTTACACCTTCAGTTTTTCAGCCAGAAAAAGTAAGCAGGTTTATCCTGTGCGTATTTTTTCTCTTCTAATATCCAGAACTCATGGATATTATTATGCATATTGTAGTTTTAGTATGTGGGGAACTTTCATAAAATCAATAACTCCAGAAATTTAAAGAAACAGAGTAATTTCGCCAGTCTCAAGTTGAAACTCTCAACCATTTTAAACTTATATCTCATAATGTGTTACATTGAGAGGGAGGACTCAGAAATAAAAACGAATTGGTTCACATATTTTATGATTATTCCATTCATTGATTAACAAGTTATTTTAAACAAATTGCAATGTTTAAAAAAATATTGAGACTTAAATATTATTATTCAATTTTGTATCGGGTTTTCGGATCATCCGAAGGCTAATCCGAATCCGAACCCGATAACAATCGGATGGAGAAAGTGCGATCCGTATCCGAACCCGATAAGGTTCGGATGCAGGATACCCTATCCGAATCCGAACCCGAACCCGATAAAAACCCGAAACCCGATAAAAACCCGAACCCGTTGAGAAACTCTAAATAAATCTGGTGCAAATTATGGAAACAAATGTTTGGAATTAATATATACATATTTATTTTACGAATTTGATTTGGTCAAAATGCATGCACCCTACTTATTGACCTCGTTCGGGTTCAGGTGACCGTAAAATTACGATCAGGTTCTCACCATACAGGTCTGGTTCAATTAATCGTTAATTTTAGTTCACACCTCCGCCCCCTAGGTGACTGAGGAGGGCTCATGGTTGACAAGTTTTCAAAAATTAGTTTCTTCTTTTAAAAATTAACCCATTAATTCGTATGGAGGACAATTGTCGTTTTCTTGGAAATGGTTTAATTCGGGAGGAAGACAAAAGTCGTCCTGAAAAATTGTGGTCATGGTGCGGGAGGAGGACAATTGTCGTTTGGGGGAGGTCATTGATTTTCACGATTTTCTGCCGGCGACGAAAAATCTTGTCATTTTGGCGGATTTCTCCTATGCCAACCTAATGTTAAATTTTAACGTTTTCTTCCCAAAAAAGAGGATATTTCCCAATATAACGCAATGTTAAATTTTGGATTTTTCAGTTTTTTTGAGTTTTACCAAAACCGCTGAATTCCTCCTCCCGCACCATGACCACAGCATACTTACAATGTGCGTATACTTACAATGACTTGGTTAGTCATACGCCTTAAAGGGTTAAGGAGTATAATTAATTGCACGAAATTGTATTAATTTGGGCACATAATGTGCCCAAATTAATGTTCCGCACATTATATATAAATATATCGTGATCATGGTGCTGGAGGAGGAATTCAGTAGTTTTCATAAAAGTCGAAAAAATTGAAAGATTCCAAATTTAACATTACGTTGTATTGGGAAATATCCCATTTTTCGGCAAGAAAATGTTCAAATTTAACATTTGATTTGCATAGGACAACTCGACCAAAAAATCACGGAAGATTTTCGCCGAAGAAAGAAAATCGTAAAAATCAATGATCTTCGGGAAACGACAATTGTCTTCCTACCGAACCATGACCACAATTTTACAGGCCGACTTTTGTCTTCCTCCCGAATGATACCATTTCCAAGAAAACGACAATTGTACTCCATAAGAATTAAAAGGTTACGAAACACTGATATGTGCATAGAACAAAGGAAGCCTCACCTTAAAGAAAATTTGCAAAGCAACCATAGCAATACCTATACCAGCCGCAAAATATGCTAAAATTGTGAGCCCCATTTTAAAACGAATTGTTTGTTTGTCGTTTGTAGCAATGGTCAGATTGAAGTTTCACAATGACCACATGTTGCATTTATATACCTGCATAAACAGGGAAATACTTATAAATGCTCCCACGTAATGTGATTCATAAATAGTTTTATCCTCGCTTATCAGCACCTGAAACAAACATGTTCAATTTTAGATAAGTAATTGAGATATGATTTTCACACACTCTAAATAATTTGGAGATAAATCGTTCCCGCGGAGGTATTAGGTAATGATTAAGTAGACGTTTTATCACCTACGGGAAATAGGTCAAAAATATGTGTACGAAACATACTTAAGTAATAAAAAATTATTACTTTTATTTCAAAAAATTTTCTATTCAAACAATGAAGATATTAGTTTTTCAAAATATCGACATCACGTGTCTTTGGTACACGAGTTTTTTACTAATAGACCATAAGTTATGGTGAGAAAACGTCTCCTTAATCGTTACCGTCGTGACGATTCGACTCCACATTATTTAGAGTGTGCATATCATATTTTGGTATTCGTTTACTAGGTAGCTTAGATAACATCATACTGATTTCCTGATGACGCGTCATTCATATATTTAATTGTAAACCGTCATATTCATAAAACGTTTACCTGTCGGAAAAAGTTTGACCAATCCAATGACTAATCATTGATTAGTAATCAAGTACGTACGTAAGTAGGTCTGCTGTCCATTTGCGTGCATAAATATATAAATAGTTGCATACTTACGGAGACGTTTGTATGTAACTATTTATATATGTCTGTGGTATGTACGCAAATGGACAGAACGATACGCAAATGCTTGATTAGTCATTGTATTGGTTAGTCATTATTTTTAGGCATTCAGTACTTAGCTTGGGCGACTTTGTGGAAAGGCTTTCTGTCTGTCCGTCGGTCAGCAGGACAACGGAAGAAGATGACCTGGGAGAATAAATCCGGTCAATGGGTGCCCATGCATTTACATATTTGCACTTAATACAGTTCATTATTTCGATAATAAATAGGTAAAAAGATAAATACGCACACATTGTAAAAAAGTTGAGTAAAATTGGCACCAGCGCAACTATTGAGTACAATTTACCCCGCCAAAGTTAAAATTTACTCAAGGTTGAGCAAGAATCTTTCAAAGTTGGATAAATTTTAACTTTTATTGGGTAATTTTTACTCAATATTTAGTTGTCCTTGTGGCAATTTCACTCAAAATTGAGTTAACTTTACTCAGATTTTTTTAGAGTGCATTATGAGTAAAAATAAGTATCTTCACGTGAGCATTGTAGAATATCGAAATTAAATATTTAACTCAAGTACCAATCGCAACTTGCCCTGCCGTGAGAATAGGAATTTGATTATCATAACGGAAAGTAAAATATTGTTTACATTAAAGATTTGAGTATTTATCTATCTGTGGATGAACAACTCTTTCACAGAAATATATGTAGGTTGGTGTCCAAAATAGTTCCAAATGAAGATACTTACGTTTCATGAAATAATTTATAGTTTATGGCATTACTTTTTTTGTGTAAGGACAGCATAATTGTGTATCAATCACTGGACTCCAAACATAATCTTACTTTTTTCCATTTAAACCTACTCACTAAATTTTCAAAAATTAGTACCGACTTACAAACTAAAATACAACTGAAGTACAGGTAAAATACAACTATAAAATTACCCCCAATCTGTAACGGTTGTACATTCTCGGCATCCCTTGCACTTACCGATGCTCGATTTAACCCATTAAATTTAATGGTTCTTAAAAATTGGATATATCCCCGCCAAAGATTTATCATCCCGCCTTGAAACAAGGCAGAAAATCTGGCCTCTAGTTGCGGATCCATTCCGTAATCTACAATCCAGCCACGCTCGGTTTTATGGAATTCATCCCTACTTTTCACAACATGGGAATTTGGGCGCAAAAATTTCAACTGGGATTCATACTCATCTATGGAACTTCCATATGGAACAATGGCGGACTTATTGCAGAAACTAATTGCATCTATGAGGCTCATGTTGTGGCGGTATCTTATTACGAATATTCTCGATTTCAGTATTTTCAAAAACCTAGTTAATAGCTGGTCGGTTTGCTTCCGATAGGGAAACTTACCAAATCCTACTCCTCAAAATTTTCTAAAGGCCTTGCGCGAATTTCCTGTGAAACTTTTGTGCCTTTTTGGTGTGAATTTTAGTCATCTGTCTGTTAATTGGATTATTCTTCCGGATGCTATGAAGTCTATGAATTGGTTCTGAACCACCTCGAAAATTTTATACTATTCTTGAAATCACTAAATTTCGTTTTCTTAAATTAAGACAAATAACTGTAAAAATTATGTCCAATTTTTCTTGTATTATTACCACATCCCAAACAGAACCTGTGTAAATCGACTTTAGAATTAGTAAAAAAAAAGAATTTGATTAATTTTTGAAAAATTTTCATGAAAAATTCAAAAAATTTTCACAAGTCACATCCTATGACCTATGAAATATTTTTCTATAAAAACTGAGGCTTCCAAAAAACCTTCGTGTGTTTTTAGTAAACTTTGCAATATCATTTTTATATGATGTACATATTTTTAGAAGAAAATTGGACTATCGTGTAACAGTGCTGAATTATGCGTATACACATGTCGCCCTGATTGCTTCGCTGAACATAAACGATACACGGAACTATGTATCAACCTACACTTAAGTGCAATGGAGCTCTCCCAGAGTATGCTCTCTGATTTATACCTGTTCATTTTCATTCACATCACTGATTATGATCTTGAATGGGTGAATTTTCTTTCATTTGAATGTCAGTTACTGTTGGACTCCCTCTTTTCTGGGAGTAACGAACATTTGAAAAAATACGTTTTTAAATTTTTAAAACCGGGTTCAAATTACCAGCAATTTGAAAAGTTCTGATTATAGCTGAACATGTATCAAAAAAATGACAAAATGTTGGCAACAGGTGGAAAACGCGCATTCAAAAATAGGGGCTTATTTCTCGAAAACAAAAATTAATTTTAAATTACTCGAGTAAAAATGGGGGATCACCACATTGCAAGTACGCACTGTAAGTACACACAATAATCGATGAGAAATCCTTCAATTTCAAAATAACTTTTAAACGCTCCTCTAATTTGAGACGTGACGTGATACTGACTGACGTATTTTCTCGCTTGTTATCGGAAATGGAAAATTATTTCAAAGCTACCAATTAAAATTTAATTAATCCAATTAGGTTATGCAATATCAAGTTGTTAGTACCTCAAGTAAATAAATAAGCACTCTTTCTACCCTAAATACGCAGTTGAAAATAGGGATAATTCTTGCCAAAGGACTTAATTTAAATTTGGAAATCTATTTAAAAGCGATTTTGACTTCGTGCTAAAATCATCTCATCGCAAGGAAGTCTAATTTATAAATTTACCCCAAAAACTAAACAAAATGTTCCACACTCAGACCTTAAACATTATTCGAATTTCGATGAAAATTTACTCTCCATACAAATGGGATTCAAACCGGGGACATTTTTCTGTTTGCGAAACTTCGCGAAGGAAATTTACATTTTTTTCGGCCGTGCTTCACACCTTTGTCCACCTGTGTTTCCTTCTCTGGCGCTTGTTCAACATTCACAGGAAAGTGACCCCTCATTTCCAACTGCGGTGTGGCTCTGGATCTGGATGATTTTCGGATTCTGGTCCTTAGTCACATTTTACAATGGGTAGAGGAAAAAGTGCGAGGTGGTCGCCCTTTTTAAAGGAGTGAAACTCTTAACCGGAAAACTTGAAAGGGGTAAAAACACAGAAATTATAAAAATGCTGATAATAGTTTGGTCAATTCACTCTCAGTGAATGATTAATTATGGTTGCCCAAATTTGTTTTTCATTTCAGATCCATGGAAGTCAAAAATTGGAAAAATTATTTATTCGTTTTGACAAGTTTGAGGATAAATCTTTATTCATTTTATCTCAAAGTGCAATAAATCAAATCAAAGTCGCATTGTTTTTTGATGGATTTCTCAACATACCCCGTTTTTAAGCATACCCAGAAAATTGAGTACAATTTTGCATTCACTCGTCCGGGATATGAAATGATTAAATATTAATTGAACTCTAATTCAATCAGAAATGTTGAATAACATAGTTATTTATTCTTTCTTCATGACTTTGTTGGAGAGGGAATAATTTATTCTTTCTTAGTTAAATGAATGAATGTGAACGGTTAGTAAATTTATTTTTAGTGCAATGAACTAATCACAAATTTCTGTATTATTTTCAGAATATCCCGCCATACAAATGCGTAGCATATTGTGGAAATTCAATTCTATTGACGTTCATTTTATCGCCGTCATCTGGATAGTTTTATCGTACATCGTTGCAGTTTCCACAATGTTTTTTGTCGTCCCGACCAGATCTCAATACTTTTATTCCCTGGTTTCTTACGGTCAAAGTGATAAAACAGACGCAGTATTTCTAATGTTTCTCGGATTTGAAATCTATGCCAAGACTTCGCAAGCATTCATGATGGCGATGGAGGCTTTCTCCATATTTCCGAGCCTTCCTGCGACAGCTTTTTGGTTAGACAGGTTAATAAGGTGAGCCACAAAGGATAACAAATAATTTTAAAAGTTAACGCACTATTAATTTAGTATTAACAATGCGATGGTCTGAAGTGTAACTCTCTGATTTGGTTGAAATTTTAAAATTGAGTGGTCCAAGTCAATGCAAGCAACGTTTCTTCAGGCAGTTTGTGCGATGGTTGGGAATTGTCAAAATATTTGAGGTCAAATTTGAAAAGTGGACGATTTTTACCAAGGGGTGGAAGCAAAGTCCATGTATATTCGGTTTAAAAAGAAAAATCGTCGATTTTTTTAACTTTGACCTCAAATATTTTGACAAATCCCAACCATCGCACAAACTTCCGGAAGAAACGTTGCTTGTATTGACTTGGACCACTCAATTTTAAAATTTCAACCAAATCAGAGAGTTACACTTCGCACCATCGCATTGTGAGTAAACTATACTAAATCTATAGTAACGTTAACTCACAGATCTCGGTATTTTAGTTACTCATTGACGTTAACTTAATAAAAATAAAGTTTTCCCTGGATTTCTGATTGTTTAGTTGGCTTAAGATTCTGCTTGTATCTATTTACTTTTCGAAAGCGGAGATCTATCTTTAAGAGTATACGTTAACCAATTTGACTTTGTACTAGGTAAATATCTGTTCTCAATTTTTTTTGCAGAATTGGATCACAGATTCCAGTTTCTGAAAAAATTAGAATTTTTCAGAAGTTTCAGATCCTAACGACCTACTACAACCATGCCTCAATCTGGCTTCTAGCGCCGGTTATATGCGCCTTCATTCCAGCCGGTTTGGTCATCTCGTGCGCCTTCGCGTCCATTCGGTTCCACAGTTTCCTCCCCTTTTTCGAATACCTCCCTTTTCCAATTTTATCCGACAATGGTATCTTCATCCTCGCGGTAACTTTGCTCCCTTCCGCCGCGATTTATGAAGCATCGAACGAACTTGTTCGTAAAATTCGTGCGGAAGGAAAACCAGAAAAAGTTTTACGTAGACGGTTTATCGCCCTACACCCATTCGGAGTAAGGATTGGTGCAATCAGTAAAATTAGGAAAATAGCGATCCTCCTGAGTTATAATTTTATAGCGAATTATATTTTCACCCTGCTGATCACTTTTCCACAAGAGAAAGTTACTCGGTAATTTGTTAGTATGCAATTACTAACTGTATGATTAATATGTTTGAAAAATTGTAATATTTCAAAAAGGTAATAGCCTCTCACACAGATGTTATTCTATCGGTATTGGCGTATTTTCTGGTCAATTTCTAATTGCTTTCTGTATTTTTAAGCTTCCACCAGCAGCCTCGGCCATAATATAAGAGCTCTTAAAATTGTTTTTTCTTCTCAATTTGTGCTTATATTTTTCTTTACTTTGGTGAGTATCAGGTTTTGCCATTTCTTAATGAATAACATTGTTACTCGATGCTTTAATTTTTAGTGACACGTTTCACTCGCTCCCTTAAAAATTTACAGAAATCCCGGATTTGTGTATACGACACCCACTTTTCGACCACAAAAACAAGAATCAATACAAACTGGAGTCCCGTGTTGAATAAAGCATTGGCCTTAAATGCTTCAATAGGATAAAATCATCTCTTCCATCGGTGGTCTTATTTTTCTTTCCCACCCTCTCAATTTTACCAGATTCCATCCTGAAATCGTTACAAATAAACCGTTGTAACGTTTGAAGTAGCTCACCCTGTAGTAATGATAATTTGGCATAATTTTGAACTAATGGTGTAGAATATGCTTTTAATTTGCTCCTCAATTTCTTAATAAAATTTAAAATTTCTCATCGAAATAATTCCTCGAATTTCGCGCGGATATTAATTTCAAGCAAAATTAAAATTGTATTGTTAAAGTATCGAAACTCAACCTAAGCACAATTTTGTAATTAATTTTCCATAAAACTTTACTTTTGACTTTCAATTATCGCAAATAAATGCATGTTTTTGATATAATTTTGCATCAATAGTGGAAAATAAGAGGGGAAAATAGATCCATAAAATTGACATAATTTCGACTTATTGCTGGGTGAAATGGGGAGACAAATTGCATCCGGATACTCTGCACTTTTGGTGTAGTGCCTCAATTCTCCCAATTGTTTCGCACCAGTTTATCCTACCGATTGTTTGAGACCAATGGTGCTACTAATTTGCTAAAATTTGTACATGGGGCATATTAATTAGCATCAATTGATGCAAAAAACTTGTGAACAGACAGGCAGACAGACGGACAGACGGACAGTCGGACCGACGGACAGACGGACCGACGGACAGACGGACCGACGGACCGACGGACAGACGGACAGACGGACAAGAGGAATTAAATAGCTCCTCTGCTACGCAGGGTGAGCTAATAATGCGATCCATATGAGCCGAGATCCCACTTTCCAACAAGAATATAAGGACTATAGGTGCAGAATATAGGTGAGGTGCATAATTATGATATACTTTTGCACCAATGCTGGACACTAAATGATGAAAATAGATCCATAACTTTGACATAAAATTTTAGCCATTTGCTAAAATTTTATGTCAAAAGGTGGTTACCAAAGATATCCATATTTTTGAAGTCATGTTTAACATGGCGTAAAAAACATGGTTATTTCTTCCGGTTCTTCTGCACTTTTGGTGCGTTTAGCATCTGTTTCCTCCATTGTTTACCACTATTTTGAGTCACCAACTGTTTGATACCAGTGGTGCTAAGAGGTCGGTCACAGATACCAATAATTCGTTTTAATTAGTACCAATTTATGCAAAAAACCCGTTACCAAAGAGACAGACAGAAAGACGGACAATAGCTCCCATGTTAATAATAATTTGCAGCTTTGAAAGAATTTTTTTTACCGACGTGACAATTGCACATGATCCTATTCCCACATACTCCGTAAAGTTTTAATTTTATCTTGCACCCGCAAGATTCCATCACTCCCAAAAAATAATTTCATAGTTAACTAGTTTGTCAAACAAACTTGTGGCAAATATTGATAGATATTGTCACCGTACACGAAATACGCGTCACATTATTATGTAATGATGACGACATGAGGAATCATCATCTATTGTAGTATCGTGTGCAATAAGATTAATTTAGATCCGGGCTCTTACCCGAATAAAGAGAGATGCACCAAAGCGGATGCAGAGAGAGAGTGAGCGGAGAGAGAAGGAGAAGCAAGAGGAGAGAACGAAGTCAACGACGACGAGTAGGTTAGGTTAGGTTATTAGTAATGTAACCTAGTTATTAAGCTAGTGTTTAAGGCCGGCTATGTCGTGAAATACCAATCTCTAACTGGAAGGGGAAAGAGCACTCTATGGGGAAACAATCCTCATGCGAAATGAGTTGCCCGGTCCTAGGACCCACGAGAAAAAATATACGCAAGTAGCAATCTATACAGCGTAGCTGCAAATCACTTGTCTATGCGGCTATGTGTCGTATTCGGGAATGAAAGAAGAATAAAAGAATACCACATAGCCAAACTTGTTGTGCAAATCAATCCGCTAGGCCCCTTAAGGGTCTAGCGGGTACACAATTTTTGGTGGACCGGCTTCGTTCGGTCAAGTTTAAAACAAATACAAAATTTCCAAAATAAAATCTCACCCAATTTAAATCTCACATACAAAAATGAATAAAATAAAATTTCCAAAATTTCTAAAAAATTCTAAAAGTGCTATTCACCATCCAAGTCCGCAACAAATAATTACAATAAAAATTTTCCAAATTAACCAAAAATAAAGACCTTCAATTCCACCACACATTGCTGTTATTACGTAGCCACGAAACCAGCAAAACTTTCTCTTCATAAAGTGCACAGGAAACATGCAGAAACTTTGATGGTGCTGTACAAACAAGAAACTTTTCAACAATCAATGCAGTTTTGTGGGATCAGGGGCCACATTCATTCGCTAAATTCAGCCATCAATTCTGGTCAGATAAAAATTTTTGTTTTCCTTTAACAAATTGGCAGAACGGTACTAATAATTCCAACAATTACTAAAAATTGGCAAAAGCTTTCGCACACTAAAAAAAATGCAAGGTAATTTTGTGTGGTGTGTTCATCCTTTCCGTGAGTATGTACAAGGATACTACGACAAGGGACCCCTCTTAGGACATCCAGGATTGCCGTACCTGGTTTCTAAACGCTCAGTTTAGGTCGAAAGGGTACGGACCACGGTCACCGTCCTTCGAATTCTCTTTGCCTTGCACATTGACACGATACTCGCGATGTAGCACTGTTTGGGGTTTACGTTTAATTACTTAGAAGCAATATAAATCAGCATCCCAGTTATTTCAAATAATCATTATATGAATTGGCATTTAATAGTATAAAATTGGTTTAAGAATGGATTCTTAGAATGGATGGTTTCTATTTTAGGATGAGCAGAGTTGGCCACCCTGACTCATCGCGTAAATTGTTATTCCTATGAATCAACTATCCTCCTATTATCATCATCAATTTGTTAAGTGTTCATTTGATCAAAAACAATCAACCATAGATATACAATTAACAATACCCATCAAAACCACAACGGAATCTGTGCAAATTGCTGAGATTTTTAGTCTTCCGTTCTATCACCACTCGATTCAACATATACCTCAGATTTGTCATCTGGCCCACAGCCATGACTTTATAATTATCAAAAATAATATGCCTTTTCCTATCAGTATGGCAGACAACACTCATTGTAAACTTTCAGAATGTATTTGTCAGTATTTTTCACTATCAACTAAAGTATCTAGTCATGCTGGCTGCGTGAAAGCGTTATTGGCCCCACAAGGCACTAGATATGAGGAACTCCATCAAGCCTGTCCATTCAATTGTCGATTGACCAATCACGAAGAAGTCCTAGTTACTAAGTTAGGATGGCACGAATCTTATTATAGATTCGCTATTACCCAACCTCCCCTCACTGCTTCGATTATTTGTGTCAATAATACGCCCACCCAAAAGTTTGAACTACTGAAATCCTTCAACACTTCCTCTTATGGAGTTTATATCGTTGAAATTACATGTAATTGCCATATTTCTTTAGGCAAATCACACCCGGTAGTTGTCCCTCCTTTTCCTTGTATTACGGGAAATCCCGATGTAATCGCTTTTAATTTCCCAAAAATTAATCTAATTATACCCAGTCGCTGGAGTAAAATCAATATTGCTGAAATTTCAAAAGCCAACATTTACAACCAACCCTTGTATTCTACGGAAGGATTTACCAATCTATCTGATATCTATAATCCACAATGGTTTACTACGGACTTGGTTATCTCACCAAGCCCGAATTCAAATCTTCCAATTCCCTGGACAATTATATTTTTACCTATCATCATTTGCTAAATCCGATTTTCCTACTGATCTGGTTGGGAACTTTATCGGTCTTCGCTATCTTCGTTTTCTATCAAAACTGGAAAGTGTCCCAGCACTTGCTCGCTTTTACCATGCTTATTCCTGGAGCCCGAGCTGACAATCTGGACATCGTACAACATCACTTGGTGTTATTCACAATCACCATTATCATCTTCGCTTTGATTATCATCAGTCTTCTTATTCTGTGTTGTGGCCTGTATTGCAAAAACCGTACAGCTAAGCGTTCTACAAAAACTCACAGAATTAACGACCAACTCCCGATTTATAATTTTTCTACCGATGAACCAATCAGGGAACTCGACAAAAATGATATTTTAGCGGGATATATCAAACTCAATTTTTTCGAAATTTTTAGTATTTTTAAAAATTGCAATTCGGAATGAGGATTGTTGTAGTAATCAACAACGCAAATTATGCCTGCGAAATAGTCATCAGCAAAGTTGAGTTTGATATTGGATTGAAGAAAGCAACTATCTGGGAGTGTAATGGTGAAAGAAATTTCAAAATCCGAGTAAAATTGGATTTTTGGCGTGGATTTGACTGAGTGAAAACTGGAGTGAAAGGGTTTTTTGGGCATTTTTGAGTGGGTGTGGCGGGCGCAGATGGGGCCATGGAGTCAAACCACTTCAGGGTTTTAGTTCACTCATGGGACCCTACCACATATCCAAAGGGCATCAAGATCTGTTATTATCAACCTCGCAAGCTCCCCTCCTTAGTTATAAGGAATGAATGTATTTTGAATGTCTCTAATATTTATTTTATCTTTATGTGCGGGGACACTACGGGCACTGGAGCTTTGGCGTCTCACCCTTTTGGCCGATTTGCTGTTTCAAACGGGCGGAGCATCACAAGTCATCACAAGTGAAAATCGCTACCCCCTTCAAATAACCAAATACCAGCAAAATCAGGCCAAAGTGGGACTCAAACTTCAGCAACTATATATAATAATAGTATATAAAATAGCACAATAGATATAATAAACCGTTGTAACGTTAGAAGTAGCTCACCCTGTAATAATGATTTTTGTATAATTGTGTACCAATGATACAGAACAAACCGATAAAATAGGTACACAATATGAGCATAATTTTCCATTAATGATGCAGAATAAGCGAACAAAAGATATACATAATTGTGATATAATTTTGCACCAATGGTGGAAATTAAACCAGGGAAAATGAACCATAATTTTGACATGAAATTTTGACAAATTCCAAGTAAAAATGATAGTTAAATCTTCCAGGTCTTATGCACTTTCGGTGCGTTTTGCATCTGTTCCTTCAATTGTTTGGCACCATTTTGAGTCACCGATTGTTCGATATCAGTGGTGCTAATAAATCGGTAACGAATGCCAATAACTCGCTTTAATTAGCATTAATTGATGCAAAAGAGTCGTTAACAGACAGACAGACGGACAGACGGACAGACGGACGGACGGACGGACGGACGGACGGACATGAGGAATTCAATAGCTCCTCTGCTACGCAGGGTGAGCTAATAATAAACCGTTGTAACGTTAGAAGTAGCTCACCCTGTAATAATGATTTTAGCATAATTTTGCACCAATGGTGCAGAATTAGCAGATAAAATAGATACGCAATTTTGGCATAATTTTGCATTAATGGTGCAGAATAGGCGGACAAAAGATACACATAATTGTGATATGATTTTCCATCAATGGTGGAAAATAAACGAGGAAAATGCATTCATAATTTTGACATAAAATCGTGACAAATTCGAAGTAAAAATTCTAGTTATTTTTTTCGGTTCTTATACACGTTTGGTATGTTTTGCATCTATTTGCTCAATTATTTGGCACCATTTGGTGTTTACGACTGTTCGAGACCAATGGTGCTACTAATTTGCTAAAATTTGCACATGGGGCAAATTAATTAGCATCAATTGATGCAAAAACCTCGTGAACAGACAGACGGACAGACAGACAGACAGACGGACGGACGGACGGACAAGAGGAATTCAATAACACCCGTGCTACGCAGGGTGAGCTAATAAATACGAATGCTCAAATTCAATAAAAATTGACAAACTCTAAATTTGGTCATATTGATAATAATGTAATAAAAAAATTAAATTAACAAATTGAAATTATAAATTTAGTTATAAATTAAAATTGACTCTATATAATCATTATGAAATTCAAATTTTTGAATAGACTTAAGAACTTAGATTAAAACCATCTTGTATAAGTACCTTCTAGAAAATTAAATAATGGAAAAAATGAACTAGAAACGAAAATACGAACGAAAAACGGAACTAATAATTAAGATATAAATATAAGTAATAGATTAAGAAAAATTAGATGTAAGATTAATTTAAGAAATTAGTTATTAAGCACAAAATGTGTACAATTATACCATCAAATACTACTATCCTTATACCATCGCGCATTGGGACAATGTTCCCTGAAGTGGCGGTATGTCACCGTACACGAAATACGCGTCACATTATTATGTAATGATGACGACATGAGGAATCATCATCTATTGTAGTATCGTGTGCAATAAGATTAATTTAGATCCGGGCTCTTACCCGAATAAAGAGAGATGCACCAAAGCGGATGCAGAGAGAGAGTGAGCGGAGAGAGAAGAAGAAGCAAGAGGAGAGAACGAAGTCAACGACGACGAGTAGGTTAGGTTAGGTTATTAGTAATGTAACCTAGTTATTAAGCTAGTGTTTAAGGCCGGCTATGTGTCGTATTCGGGAATGAAAGAAGAATAAAAGAATACCACATAGCCAAACCTGTTGGGCAAATCAATCCGCTAGGCCCCTTAAGGGTCTAGCGGGTACAATATGCTTACGGTACATAATTATTGTGTGAAGATTATTTGTCGCCTGGCAGCACGATGAATGTAATCTGATAAAATGCAAATGAATCGCGCAACTACGAAGGTAAGTGGTCAGATCGAGGTGGGTGCAAGAATTAAACGCTTGCAGATAAGCTTCTGATACATAAATATGGGCACATACACGGTGTTCAATTTGCTTTCAGTACTTACGGGTAAATGAGTATATGTTTCTAATTTTTTGTTTAGAATGTTTTGGTCTGTAAGTATTTTTAATAATTATATTTGTAGACGAATTGAATGAATAAGTATTCAAAACGTTGTTGTTTCGCATGTAAAATAAAAATCATACCCTCAGAATTCATGCAGTCTTCGTCAAAATCTTCAATTATTGTAAAAATTAATGTTTTCTCAATTCAACTGCCATGCTCAATTCATTCAAATAGCCCCCATTTCGGGATGCCTTTCGAATTTGTGGCGACAAAAGAAGACAATTTTGCGTGCTACCCTTGATACCATCGCATTTTTTTAGCTAAACCTGCCTATTTTGTCAATTGTCAGTTAAACATGCCGAGTTTTGGGAAAACTGTTTTGCTTATGTGACTCATTATAAATTTGTTGGGGGGCCTGATTTGTTAACATTATTTGACCACATTAACGTATCAGCATTAGGTATCTAATGATCCAATACAGATTTAACCGCGAGGAACATGGACAGATTGATTAGGCCGGATTTACTTCGACTTTTTTAATGCTAAATTTGTTTAGGATCCAACTTTTTGAACTAATAAACCTAGTAGACAAATGTGGGGCAATGTATTTTTTAATGAGATCCACTAGCGATGATAGTGTTATCTTTAGGATCAATCAAAAGTAAATAGCCACCTTGTAAACAACAAGGCAAATTATACCACATTTCCCAGTAGGCAACATAGCAGTCAACCTTGACCATGTAATATGCACTGGGACAAACAGATCATGAATTAATTGTCATGTCATATATTAATTGAACTTGTGATCACTCAATGTCTCAATTTATTTTACAAAAACTTGAACCAATTCATTGAATTCTACTTGAACAGAGTCGAGTGAGCCAATTCTTTTGGAGATAAAGCCATTTTATCTAAAACCTCGTAACTGCGTACATTTCTGAATTAATAAAGTGCGGCAAAGCACACTATATAAGTACCGCAAAAATGCTGAGAATGCATCACAAAATAAACCCAATAATTCGCCGCGTCATATTTTAATAATAACGAAAACAGGGTCGTGACCATAGTCGCCATATTGCGACATGTCGACAACACCGAATAACATGTTTTACCCAAATTTCATGCAAATCGACCGAAAAATGGCGAAATTAGGCCATGGCGACGTTTTTAGATATGATGTCGACCTAATGGTCGCATCCCCTTGATAGGGTGTCACTCCACCCCCGTGAAGAACATGTGTTAAAAAGTTCAGGTCGCTGCGACAAACCGTTCTCGAGTTATAGTGTTGACAGACGGACGGGCAGACAGACTAACTAACCAATCGCATAAAGTAGCTTGCGCTACTTAATAAGTTGCAGATATAAAAGCAATCGATTAAGGGACTATTGTTCAGTCAATTTTCTGGACAAATCGTGTCGCAATGTTGCTCCGACTATTTCCCTTCTTGGTCTGCCTCCATGTTACGCTCTGCTTCGTGCAGGAGTTAACCTTGTACACGGAACCGGACTACGTGGGGAATGCCTTCCGATTTCGAACTAAAGAGCCTGATCTTACGGCTTACTGGTCCATTTGGGGAGAGGTGAAATCGTGGTGCGGCAATGGATAGTAAGGCTCATTAAATTTTTTTTAATGCATATATGTATTTGTTTTTGACGGTGTAGCTAATTTAATTTCCAAAAAAATATTTTATGACTCCCTAAGTTTCCCAGAACTGCAATATATTTAGAAACCAATAACTTTTCCTATTAAATTTTTTTTTAAATACGTGCTTTAAGGTTCTGCGACATGAGATATTTTTCATATTTTTATAGTTGGACCGGATTCAGTAGAGCAGATTATACTGATGTGAGGACGCTCAATGGTTATTCCCCTGATGGAGTAACGTCTTGCATAAATGCATCGCTTCCTTCAACAAGGTCTTTAAGATTTTTAGGACCCCTGGAAACAACAACGCCTTCTGTATCGATTTATAGCGGAAGTAGCTATGATCCAGCGGGTGGAACCGAACGCATTTTTACTAACTTAGCGGCCAACAATTTCGGATTTGTCCCGGCCTATATGACTCTCACTGGAAGGTCGAATTGGACTGGTTTTGTCAACGAGGATTTCTCTGGAAACTCGACCTGTTTCTCAACCTCTGAACTAGTGCATGGGATAAGTCTGGAAGGCATAGAGATAAGGTCGTTAGTTCAGGGCTCCAACGCAATATATGAGAGCGATTATGTTGATTTACAAATAGATAAGGTTTTGTGAACATAATTGAGTGAAGAGATAACAACCCTGTGTTTAAAATATAAGCCTGTGTATATGAGGAAACAAGTACATATGTTAATAAAGCTGGTGCAAATTATGGAAACAAATGTTTGGAATTAATATATACATATTTATGTGTACGAATTTGATAGGTCAAAATGCATGCTTTCAGCCCTATTCAAGATTTGTGTTCTCACTAAAACTTGTTTGTTTTTAAACCGATTTATCTCATCATTTCTAAGATTTGTGTTGAGTTAGGAAAGGACACGATTTAATATGCAATTTTACCTTGCTTAAAAAGTAAGTGTTATGGTCACGAGAAAAATATGTTTCCATGGGTTTGGCAAATCTTTGAACTCGACTCCTAATTTAGCACGCTGCAAGTGTATTCTTTATTTTTTGCGAATCGCTCGGAATAGCTATTTAGACTTAAGTTTCTACTTAGGTTTGGCTTTGTGCTACGTATGTGATGGGTAAGCGCAATTTTGGTGCAATATTTTTGCTTTGACTACAAATCTACAGTCCTTATTTGGTTCTAAATACAAACACTTTAATGTAATGCCAAAATTGTATACTTAATTAAGCATCAGATCACGGGGACAGTTGGACATACATATGGCAGGGCAGTTCATAGGTATACCACGCAGGACGTGTTAACCAATATTCGGTAGGTTGCGAGTTTAAGGAAATTCACATAAAAGCAAACGTAAACGCTAAAAGTTGCTTCCTGGCAATTTTCGGCGGCGCCCACTTATTGTTTACGTGAATTTTCTTTACGTTCACGTTATTTTGGACGTTAAATCAACCCATTTAGCGTGCGTTTAACGTGGATTCACATGAATGGAATACAAATAGGTATTTTTTGTTTGTTAGTAAATTTGATGTTAATAAAATGCATGGTGTGAATCACTTTAATTACAAGCAGTTATAGCATTAATAATTATTAATTCTGAATGATGAAAACAAATATTAATCTCACAATTTTAGTTTTTTATAAACGGTTTTCGTTCAACCCTTTCGCTTATCGAAAACAAGAGAAGTTATGTGAGGAAATTGTAAAAAAACTTAATTGTATTTGTAATTGTGAATTAAAAATGAATGTACCAGAACGTTGTTGCAGAGATAGAACTACTTTACTTTTAATTGAATTCAAGAAGGGTGAGGCTTTCAGTCTTAGGTGGTAAATAGTAAATTTATTTTTATTGGGTAAATTGCATCTTGGATATTAATTGATAATAATATAATTTATTAAACAACAGTGGCAATGATGAGCACAGGTTCTTTAACCAAACTCTTTACTGGCATGATGCCAGTGGCATCACTAAACCAAAAAGAGGGTTCAGCAGTTATTCTCCAAATCATAGTTGCAGCTGAATGGAGATTGATTTCGAAAAAAACAAGAGCAAAAACA
This sequence comes from Folsomia candida, assembly GCF_002217175.1. NCBI lineage: Eukaryota > Metazoa > Arthropoda > Collembola > Entomobryomorpha > Isotomidae > Folsomia > Folsomia candida. The sequence goes on along the minus strand of NW_019091197.1, from coordinate 7,309,832 downwards.
GCAAGCTGTTCGAATTGCAGATGACGAGTGAGACTTCAAAAATTAAGAAAGGGCTGAAATGAAAAATGCATTGTTTAAAATAATATCAAAACATAAATTTATTCTCTGTACAATACAAGAATAAAAACGGAGTATATAAAATCTTAATTTTTATTAAGTATAATTTCATGCAGCATTTAAATAATACTCAAGATCTGGTGGTGCTTCACAAAAGTTATCCGAAGTTTAACTGCCGTTTAAAAAAGTGTGACATGGTAATTTGAATTCCATGCGGTGTACCCTTGTATGTCTGTATAATGATTAATTTATGATTTTAGTTAAGTTTTGAACAGAAAAACATTAAATATATTTGCTGTTATGTCTCGCTTAATTAAAAAGTTTCAATTCTTGGAATGGATTGATTTTGATTATCTGAAAGAAGGATGTTTTCTATTTGGGAGTCGTCCAGTAGAGAAAGTTAATTTATTATTTGTTTTGAAAATGCTGTCATTTTAAATTGTTTTATAACCAGCAAAGTTAATTAATTACAATCAGTGACAAAGTATTGAATCAATAATGTAAACCAACCATTGAAAAAAATTCAAATTCAGAGCTAAAGTTTACGGACACGTTAATTCGTACACGCGAAATTCGTGCATCTCGTAAACGCCAACGTTAAAGCCAAATTTTACGTTTACGATTGAGTTTACGTGAATTCACCTTAAGTCGCAACCTACCAATTGATAAATGACTCAACGTATTTTATGATTAGTCAACCCACTCAATTATTCGTTATCTTTAACAAATAAATTAACCCACACATCCTGCCCTCTCAAGCAGATCTGTATCCATTATCAATGTTTCGCAATTCCATTTCAATGTATCGAATAAATTAAAAGCAGTGTTTCGGTTGTTAGAAAACATCCGCACGAAATTAATGTACACAAATGGGTTTAAAAGTTTAATAACGTCCATCAAAAATCCGGAAAAGTGCACTAAAATTCACAAACATGTACCCCCTTTGGGTACAATTTATAAATTTATATTGCAATTTTTCACATTATTTAAGAAACCTTGCTTCAATTTTATTGTATTTTCTTCATCATTTTAATATTTTGGTGTCAGACCATTTTCTACTTTGTGATGTTTCAATGTTTTTGTAGTTGATTATTTATAATTTTCAGAAACCGATTCTTGTTTCCATTTCTGAGCTGATGGGAATTTAGTTTAGATACGTTTTGGCGAAGGTTTTAAGTCAGTCTAGAATTCAAAATAATTGAATCTCACTTGGCATCTTATTAAAGTATGAAATTCCAGGCATGAATCCGTTTGCTTCATTTCTATGCATTTGTGTGCCTAATTTTTCGTGCTATGCACCTTTGTGCACCATACATGCATAAAAATAGTATTTATTGTGCGCACAGGCAAGGAAACACTTGGCAAAAGTGTCGTCCCATTTCAGGTTACCTGACTCACACGTGTCACCTCATTTTACGCAATCTATCCCATTGCCCACCTGCCCGATGCGAGTATAATAGGAGGCTGACTGTCCAAAAAATTACCAGTCTGACCTGTGTAGGGAAGAAAAGAAGGAGAGGATATGGTACAGTGCAATTATACGTGGCGTCGTAGCTCAAAGGCAGAGCACTTCCCGGTGAGAAGCGATGCTGGTATCGTAGCCCAGCCGCGTCATTATTTTTGCACAGTACCGTTATCCTCGTTCCTTCACCTGATCACACGCAGACTTCCATTCTATTTTGGTAAATCAATTGCAAGTAAAGAGTAACAATGATTACTTCCAGGCTAGTAGTTCTCCTCATTTTGTCCTTTACGCTGGCTACGAATGCGTCCTTGTTGGTACGTAACATATATATTTATTAAGTAACGCATGCTACTTTATGCGATCGGTTAGTTAGTCTGTCTGTCCGTCCGTCCGTGCGTCTGTCAACACTACAACTCGAGAACGGTTTGTCGCAGCGACCTGAAACTTTTAACACATATTCTTCATGGGTGAGGGGTGACACCCTATCAGTGGGGTGCGACCACTTCGTCGACATCAGGTCGAAAAACGTCGCCATGTCCTAATTTCGCCATTTTTCGATCGATATGCATGAAATTAGGGCAATGCATGTTTTTCGGTGTTGTCGACATGTGGCAATATAGCGACTATGGTTGCGACCATATTTTGGACTAATTCGTCAAATATTTTTGTTGTATTCTCGAGATTTTTGCGCTACTTAGGTATCGTGCTTTGCCGCACTTTATTTGTTAAATATCTTTTTCGAAAGTGGAAAAATGTCTCAAATATTTACATTTTTTAGGAGGAGATTATCAGGAATGGGACAAAGCTGGAATGGACCTATTTCCGCGACGGTGTGAAATATTACATGAAAACGGACATGACGGCGGACTCCAGAGACTCGCCTCGCCTCAGATTTAACGTCACTTATCAAATAGTTGACGACGAACCTCCTACCACGGAAGGCTGGGCGCAAACTGAAGACGATTTTACAACTACCGTCCCAACAACGACCACCACACCGCGCCCAGAAAGGCTGCTAACGGTATTTCGTACCGACACGTCGCAATACGTGACCGTCGAAGGCAATGTTTTGACAGCTGGTAATCCCCAGACTATCTTCACCCTCATTCCCGTGTCCGAAGGGGGCAACCAGTTTCATTTATTTCAAGACGGCGAAACATTCGTCGCCCCCAGAACAAGGGCACCATTTGAATTTGTCCGCCATTCACAGTTTCCTTCCGAACCACCAGCTGTCTTTTCTCTAGAGCCGTATCAATTCTACTTAAACTCGTCGTATGGAGGTGAGTGGATTTTATGAGAAAATTATTTTAGGAACGAATCTCAGAATAGATATAATTATAATGGTTTCCTGAAAATACTCAAATCGGATACAAGCATTTTCAAGTCGTTATTCGTGCTATAATTTAGTGAGAAAGCTAATGATGTTGGGAACAGCTGTACGGCTCTTACTTATCTATTTACCATAAATTGGTGTAAAGTAAATTAATTGAAGTAAATTAATTGAAGCAAATGAATTAATGTAAATTAATTTAAAATTGTAATTTAAAATTATACTCGACAGGTCAGCGAAGCCGAATTTGGGGTACTCTCCAAGAAATTGAACGACTTCCAGCCCAATCTGAACGTTTGGTTGCTTACCGCGACCTGATCGAACAAATGAATGCCTTCAACCATATTCTCGGTGGGACTGAAGCCTTCCAAGTTGGAGATTCTATTCGACGCTCGATTCCTGGTTATGTGGACACCCTTCCCTTCATCATGCTTCCAGAACAGGTCCAACTCGTCACTCAATCAGCCTCGGAAGACTTCCTGCTCAAACTGTCCGTCGTTGACCCAACCGGAAACGTCATTCCGGTCAACGAACATCTCGCCTACCTGCAGCCTTGGCCGCTTTACCCGTTCACTTTTAGCGGAAATCTGGTTAAATCAGGTAGTGGACAGTACTGGGTTTTGGACACGTCGAATAATCTTCGGTCTAATATTGCCCCTCCCTCGACTACTTTTATCCCGCACTTTTCCGCAAATACGACAGAGTCCTTCATCGTATCCACCTCTTACAATTGGTTTCTCGCATTTGTCGGTGTAAATGCGACATCTAGAAGTTTTCGGTCGTACTCAAATAGTCAAGAAAGGGCTGCCTTTATCGTTTCCCACTATCAGGTCGATGTCGCGGAAATGTATGGCGGTCAAAATAAATCCCTAGGTCCGGAGGTGGCTCATATAATTAAAAAGTACTCCCCTACCCCGGAATTAGGTGGCAAGTTTGAGCAACTGCTAACCTCGGTGGAGGAAAACGGACATATTTATGGAAAAGAGATATTTTCCATTGGGGCGATCATGACGCAGGCGCCAATTTCGAATGACCATCCTGCTTTTACTAAGCTGCCTGAAATGGTGCGAGTAATTTTAACCCGGAATACGTCATTGACTTATCAAGATCAGATAAGCGGGGTAAGGTATCCGATGAAGTATTCCTGGGCGTCGGACCTTCACCAAGGGGTTGAATCGTATTCGTTTCGGATTTCCCCGCCGCCGTTGGCCAATGAGACTTTTGCATCGGCAAAATTTTGCATTGTTTACGGATTCGGAGGAGAAGTTCAACCGCAACGAGTTTTCATTAATCCGACCACCAAACTTCTCACGCAAGAATTGCTGAATGGCCTAGTTTACGATTTAGAGCTCGACATTTCCCAGGGGCTGGATTTGGTCAACCTTTCGTGGAATAATACCCGCGTCGTTACGTCAAATATGCAGCCAGATTTCTATTTCCAGGCAGGCAACCAATTTCAAAGCGCTAATTTTATTGTGCGTGAATTTATTTAAAATTTAAACTGGTGAAGGACTGAAATTCGCGAATTTATTAATTTCTTGTAAAGTTAATAATCTAGGGGCAAATATGAATGTTATGTGGATAAGATTGAATAAAATTAAATAAAAGGACTACTAAATTTCAGCAATTAATCAAATCTGACCTGAATTGCAACCATTTGTCCGTTATCAACAATCAAATTGGGCTAGAAGTAAAATACAATTCTACTGAGCAATCCCTCAAAAATCTTCGGGTTTTGATTATATGTCCATTTCTAAATAAATGTATTGCCCATCCCAGTTATGTTGACCGATTCTTTACCATGGTCTCAGTTTGCCTCTGATGTTAATCAAATGGGCAAATAACTAGCGGGAGGCAAAAATCTGTCATTAGATCTGGGACGGCCCGTCCCGGACGGGCAATACAATGTAGTAAAAAACCTATTAGTACAGCTTTGCGGAGCCCGACCCAGGGTAATGAAATATCAGTGTGGGTCACCCCAAACGGTCACTCACGATGAGAATTTTGTCAATTGCACGTCATATCCTTTCCTTAAAAGCCACTGGCTATCCATACACACTAAAAATTATTAATTCTGTACCGAGTCAACAACAGCCCATGGAGTGGTTAAAAGTAATTCTACTCGGTGCAAGGTTGGGTAGTACTTTTATGCCAAAGGGTAACCCAACTTGTCCTACACGAGTTAACTCCTAACCCACGACCGGGTTAATCGATATGCATTTTACACTGCACCAGTTGCCGTTACCCCGGTTGCTAGTTACTTCTTACTCTTCATGTGGTTAGACTTTACTCTCGTGATGGTTAATAATTTATTAGCGCGCAGTAGGAAATGACTTTTAAAGTTTACTTTATTAAATCATAATTTAATAAAATTATTTCAGTTAATAAAATTAAAAATAATAATTATACAACCTGCACATCACAACAATAATATTATTCTATTACAATTTCCTTTTCGATACTTTTATCAAATTAAATAAGAACAAACTCAAGTAGAAAATAAAAAATACTAATTTCAAATCCTTGGCATAATTTGTCCAATTAGTGCTTGCACAACCGGGGTCAATATTAAGCTGTCACAAGGCTTTCCTGCTACTCCATGCTCCAAAAATAGCCATACATTTTTCGATTCAATTGGTGGTGGCAGGTAGAGCACCGTAAAACTTTTGAAACACGTATCCAGCGCCAGTAAAAAACTTCTTCCGCATGGTATTGCGAATTTGCTCAGAATTACGTAGAAATCTTCACATTTCAAATCATAAGGACATCCGCGACGTGCGTGTTTTTCTGGAATAATATCAGAAAATATTAAGTTTGTATCGCTAATAACTTCTCGTAATTAAATGTGATTAAATTACCGATTTAAACATAATCAAGCTGTTTCGGGCGTCATGATCTGACGCTTTAACTGTCCTCTTCCGTCGCTTGGATTTCGGTGGGCTTGCTATTTCCTCCATATCGTCATCTTGATCTGAGTTAATGACCGATGTGGATTTATTCGACAATTTCCTTGCACAAGACGGCAGAATGTAAGGCATTAAGCTGAATGCAAGCAATGATATATCATCTAGAAAAATAAAATGGAAGTAAATTAATACGTCGTATTATGAAGCGTCAATTTAAAGGGCAAAATTAATGTACCGTCGGTCAGGTCACACCTTGGTTTCCTTACATCCAATTTTTAGTGTAATCTATTCCACTTTTCTCGGCGTATTGGAGAAGGAGTTTTGAAACCTTTGGCCATCGGTCATAAATAATAAGTTTGAGTTGAGGGTGTCTCATATTAAAATCGTTTACAATCTGAAAAGGAATTTTATTAATTAATTATATGGTTGCATAAAATTAGGGAAAAAAGATTTATTTAATCACCATTCCTTCCTTGTCAAACAAACGTGGCATTAGCATTGGAATCTTTAAAAACCCATGAAGATTTAT